>NC_071289.1:41941117-43356117 GCF_943734705.1 Anopheles coustani
GTTTAGAGATTGCTATTTTAGTTTGAGTCCTTTATTGGGATTTATTTGTTTGACAAAACAGGTTTATATTTCATTACTTTACAATTTTCTAGAGTTGACATCAGACATTTATCTCAATAGAGTTCTTATTGTCTGTAACTATGTGGGTCGTTTGATTGTTTTGTATCGTTCAATTCAAATGATCTTGCACATTGAATACATGTTTTACCTTCATATTTTTACTTTCATTGATTTATGCATTGTTGTTTTCTTTATTTTATTTGTTTTCTTATCCGTTTTAGTCTTTAATATGGCCGACGTCGAAGACACGCTGTAAAGGGCCACCTGGAGGAGGTGTGCAGGAAAACTTATTGGATATGTTTTTGCTATAACTTGTGTTTTGGAAGAAAATATTGGATATATTCTGCAACGTTTTCTTCTAACTGTTTGCTCGGTGAAATTGGTGCTAACTCATTTCTTTCCGGGACACAATCAAGCAAACGCGCGATTTGCATTGGAATGTTTTGGACATTTATTTATAAGTTTGTTTTGGTTTCCGGTACGAGCTGGTAAACATCTCGTAAAGGTACGTTTCCTGTTTTGTTTTTATTTAGTTGAGTTCCACTTTTACACGCTGCTTGAACTGTTATTGTACTAACAACCTTACTAGTGTGACTCTAACTGTGTGAAAAATGCGTTAACATGAAAAACCAGACAGTGGGAGACTGGGCGCCTCCATTGGTTATTGTGGAACTGTTTTCAAGATTTTGAAATAGCATTTTGCCAAGGACCCTGGCCTGTCATGAGACATCTGAAGTTTTATATTTTTTTAGAGATGAAAAGTTTCAGATAACGAATGATTAAAACAATTTCATAATGTCATGTCATTTTTAAATGTTGCTAGAAAAATCATGAGAGTATTAACTTTGTTTTATCAATGGTTTAAAGTATTTATCGATTCAATCAAAAGGAAAGTATATCATTCAATTGCATGCTTCAATTCCTTGTTACCCATTAGTTTTCGTTCAAAGTTTCAACAAAAGATGGAAAACATTACAAAACCATGTCCCACTTTTGAGCCAGTTAGACACTCAATCAGCGAATGATTTCGTCTTGATAAAGGTGCTTCATTTGGCCAATATAAGGCTCCGTTGACTATTTTCCAGTTGTTATTTCGATTCTTGGTTATCTAAATAAATACCGTACATTAGGGACGATTCTAACTAGCTTCCCGTAGGTTTGAATTGCTATTTACAGTTTTGCACGTTTCTTTGTATGATTTTCGTCCGTTTGTGTTACTGTTCCGCTGCCCAACGCGTTGTTCAAACCGGCCAACCATTGCGCCTACCCTTAATTACTATCTGATAAGCTGTAAGGACGATGGGTCACACGCCCTGTATTTGCTGTAGTTCTCCGTGCTCCGTCTGTCATGTGCGTGTGTTTTGAACGCTCCGCCTCGTCCAGTCCAGTCTGTCCTGCCGCTTTCGGTCTCGCAAAACTCACCGTTTGTGCGTTTGTTTTCCACCCCTCTTCCTTTTCTTTTTCCCCTCAGGTGCATCATATCATCACAATAGTAATAGTAGTAGTGGTAGTAGACGGCCGACCTCGAACCGGCACGGCGACAACCGCGACCGGGACCGGCTGGATCGCATCGAGCGGGACCGGGAGCGGGACCGGGAGCGACTGCACGCCCGGGAGCGCGACATGCTGCACTACGACATCAACGACGACGATCTGCTGAACGAGCGCAACTACGGACCCGCCGACTACGGCGGCGGAGGCAGCGGCGGTGGCGGTGGGGGTGGCGGGGGATTGGGAGGCGGCGGGGGTGGAGGAGGTAGCGACCGGGGTGTCGGCGGTGGGGGGATGGTGCGGGGCGATAGTCGGGACATGCGCGACCTGAGAGACCCGGTCGCCCGGGAGCGAAGGGAGCTGGTGGGGCTGGGGGCGAGCAGTAGCAGTAGTGGCAGCGGGGCGGCGCACGCCCGGGGGCACAATCTGAGCGGCGACATCCTGGAACACGAGCGCGAGCTGCTGCGCGAGCGGGATCGGGAGCGGGATCGCGAGCTGAACCGGGGGTACGCGGTGCAGGGCGGGCCGCGGCAGCTGGTGGCCGCACCCGGCCAGCAATCGGTGCGCCGCGGCATGCCCGAGCGGGACCGCGACCGGGACGACTACAGTCCGCACCGTGGGGGCGGTAATAATAGAAGGGTACTGAACGCCATGTAGGAATCGTGGATATAGGGATGGGATCAGGATGATGACGATAACGATGGCGCCGGTGACGAAGTGGGAGACGAGGATGAGGACGCCGGTGAGGGGGAGACTGGTGAGGCGGGTGAGGCCGGTCGGAGGATGGTTGACATGCGGCGAGGTAGGGCGAAGAGTCGTACCGAGGATGAGACGAGCGATGCTGGCTCCGTCGACGAGGAGAAGCTCGTGCCGGACAGCGAAGAGGACGACGGTTTCGAGTACGATGAGTTCTACTAAACCCCACACCAACACCAACACCAACACCAACACACACACACACACATACACGCACAGTGACACCTAGACTTCTACTTCCAACTATGTGATCTTCCTGTGAGGGATCGTTGATGTGATGATGTCCGACGATCGAGTAAACGTTTTTGCCACAAGCAGGTCGATTACTTTGCGGAACAAATAAACACTTTGGCAAGCTTGTTATGGTCATCCACTCACGCACAGACACACGTATCGATCGACCACGATCGGATCCTTACACACGACGATAGGTTCGGAGCGATTGAAGCAGCTCCTATTGTCACTTTTCTATTGTGCTTCCTACTTCTTTCTTACACACGCTTTAATACATTCAACACCACCACACACAAACACACAGATAAACAGATATGCACCTACACACACACACACACACACGTCAGGGGTGTGCAACAGTGAAGAGAGCAAAGGCCTCGTTTCCGTTTGTTCTTCGCGAGGTGCGTCCGTCGTGCGAGTCATCCTGATCCAATTCCTATGTGTGCTCTGGTCGGGGAGCGTTGAAGGAAGCCGACGTTTTTCCATGAACTGCGTGTACATAGCCATACAGTAGCTTAGTATCATTGACCGGGTGTGAGCAAGGGAAGTAAGATGGCGGCCCCTTATGACGAGACGTTCCAAGGCGAAAAAGGGAAGAGCAAAAGTCCGCTCACTTCTTCCTACTTCCTTCCACTATCGCACACAACATTTGATGTGTGTCTGCGTGTATGGATGCGCGTGTGTGTGTGTTTCTGTGCGTGTGTCTTCAGGGTACACATGGTACATTCCAGTTCCGGTGACAAAAAAGGAAGCTTACATCCTTCGACATTTTTATTATCTCCTGCTTGTCTGTCCTGGAAAATGAATCGATACTTTTCTTATGTGGCATTATTTTTGCAAACTCTTGGCTGATTACATCTTTGGTTTAGTTTTCACTCCACACTGAGCAAGTCCCGAGATTGTTGTTTGATTTAATTACTAACACCTTATAGATAGCCAGAAATTTCTCAAACATGTAGCTGTATTTTAGCGTATGGTTTTACAACTTGAAAAACCTTGTATCTGTAAAGTTTGTGTTGATTTTCACAAGTTTCATTTAACTCTTTCAGAGTATTATGTTTCGTTTGATTCCTTATGTACTTCCTTCAATCAATCACTGCCATTACCGTATGAGCCATGATATTCAAGAATGGCACAATCATTTGATGATAAATCCGGTTATTTAGAAATTGTAAAATTTCCTATTTTTTTTAGCACTACGTTGTTTTTTGCAATTTTTTTTCGTTTCGGACCAATGTCCAATTCCTTCTCTGTTTTTTCCTGTTGAACTCTCTCATTTTTTCTCAATTAATACTCTACTAAACTGTCCGACTATTTTCTATCGTTGTTCTTCTGTTTCTTCCTCTTATCTCCTCCTTCTTTTTTCTCTAGATCTTATCCTGTCCGAGTTTTTCTAGATGCCTGTTCTGTGTTAACTATTCATACCGCTTGTGGTTAGCTTCCTGCAGGGGCAAGTCCTTCAGCAAAATAAAATAGAAGTCCAAGTCCACCCCCCAGCTAAATGAGCGAGCAGGTGTGAAAGGCTTAGCGTTTAGTGGGTTTGTGTTTTGTATTCGTATTTCTTCCTTCCGGTTGATCTGTTGATCTTGTTGAGCGTTCTGAACGTAGTGGAGTTTTCTAGTGTTTCTGTACCCCACCGGGAGTGGAACACCAGTGATAAAGGCATAGGTGAGTCAGTCGTCGCCTATTATTTTACCGCCCCCCACACCCGGCTAGTCACCCCCTTCTTCCGCACGGTTCAAGCTCCCTCTGAAGCGTACGCTCTTCCTGCTACCGCACTGCTAGCCCTGGTGTGTCGAAGCTCCTCGAGTTGATGATCTTCGTTGGGAGGTTGCGCAGAGGCTCGCACAAATCCGCATGCAATCGAATAGGGCCATAACGCAGGATGATAGAATGAATAGGGAATCTAGATTTAACTGTAAAGCGTTGGGGAAGCGGTATGAAATGTGAAGAAGTGGAGCATGGGTTGAGCAGCAATCGGCCTGATCCATCAAAACTCAAGAGACACAGTGATGGCGAGCTTCAGTGAAACATGCAAATTGCGCTGAATGTGCGCGAAACAAGACCATATTTGTGAATCATAAGTTGAGTGATTGTTTTCTCATTTATCTCATTAAAGATTATTTAACACAAGCAGATCCAAAAAAGCATGTTCAATTCAGAACGGAACGGAACATTGTCCAGTTAAACTTATCTGTTTCCCCGGAGTCCATTTTCCGTACTATTAGGATTACTCTCTGGCACAGATAAAGGAAATAGTTCGTTTTTTTTTCTGCACACGATATCGAGTGCATTTGTTTGTGCAAACTCTCCGTGATGCAATCGCTGTTGCAGGAGAAAATGAATACTTTTGCCTACTACTAAAGCATCACAAGAAATGATATTTGATTGTGCCAAACGAAACGACCATAAGCAAACCACACATCTCCAAACACTCCATGGCTATTTGGTTCTGCTGGCAAGAGTTTCCTCCGGAAGTATGTGTATTGGTTCTGAGAAAATTATTTCAAAAACAATAAGTAGACTAACACGACACGTGAAGGGAAATGCAAAGCGTTCATTTAAGTAAACACTGATGAATGGCAATCGGTGGAATCCGTTTTCATAAAAAAGCGTCAGAAGGTGTGTATCCGAAAATAAAGTTTAAAACGAGTCAGCGTAACAAGCATTGCTTAGTGCCGAGAGCAAAGGGGTAGTCGAAGGCGATAGTGATTTTGAAGGAATGGAAAAAATAACTCACTTAAATAGCAAAAAAAAAGTCATTGAGCGAAGAAAACCATGCAGTAGATTATGAGAAAAGCTTTAAATTTAAATTTAGGTAATTTGTAAATTGTTCATCCAATTAATATAAAAAGCCGAAGCATGAACACTACACACATTTAACAAACAAAAACATTTACACCTCCTTGAGATGAGTGTGCTGGAAGGGTGTGATTTACGTGTAAGTAAGTGACTGTGTGATTGTATGTGTGTGAGAATTAGCATATGATAAGAAACACTATTTTCAGGGCGACAGTGCTCGACCCGATGAAGATATGCATTTTCTCCCAAGCACAGATACACACACACACACACACACTTACACATAAGAATTTGACTTTAACATGAAGCGTACACGACGGTGGAAATTCTCATTTTGTAAAAAAAACCTACCAACTTATAAACGGAACAATCGTAATAATAATATTATTATCTTTCGTATGTTAAGGGGCATATTGAATCGATGCATTCGTAACTTCACGTTCGAAGAACAGCAACATTGTTTATGCCGAATTCTACGGTAAACTATACCCGAAGCGGAATGATTTTGTACAGTACGGGACCGGAGTCACCGGCCGCAAAAGTCGAGCGGTCTCAGCTCGATTCTCCCATTTCCTCAGATTGCTTACACGATGCCTGCGCCGGATTAAAACCGAAGGGAGGGATCGACGCTTTTTCCTCCTTATTCAGCCTTTCGTAATGTAAAAAATAAAATAAAATGAATACACTTACAAAACCACACCTTATCGACGAATCACGGCGAATTATGCAGAGCTTGAATTTATGATAAATAAGCTTTTCTTTCCCCTCTCTCGATCGTTGATTGGCTTATTTCGAGGTTTGGTGGTGAAGGTAGAGAAAGGACGTATCGGGAAGATCGCAAAAAAACTCGCTACTTACGATGAAACATGCAACACAATGTAACATATGGCGTAAGAAACACAAAGGATGATAAGCGTCTGGACAAAAAAAATGCAATAAGAAAATCGAAATTTATAGAACATGAAAAATGTTTCAAGTTAAGCGGATTGAATGGAAGGAAAAAGTTGTGCAATGTAAAAACAGAAACAATGGCAAAACAAGGAGATAGGGCGAAGATGTTGAAAAGCGGCACTGGTTACCTGAAATGATATGGTTTCGACAAGCATGTAAAATTGTTGTTCTCTGCCTCATAAGCGCACTCACACACGCAGACACTACACTGGAAGAATAACATAACAGCCCTCTGAAAATCAAAGAAAAACGAAAGGATAACGAAGCAAAATTATACCAAACCATGTCTGAGAAGGCGGTAGCATTAATTTGAATTTGAAATCGTTAAGACAAAATTTATAGAATACATCTATGATCAATGTAAAAACTGCAGAGAAACAATACTACCGCATGAATAGTGTTGTATATTCTATTCCTCTCATAAATAATAATAGTTTTTTTCTTAATTTATTGCAAAGTTTTCACAGCTTCAAGGAAACACGGTCGCTAAGGGTTCGTTTGACCAATATTTTCCACTCTTCCGCAGCATTCGCATTCGTTAAATTTGAACAGAGAAAATGGCATTATAAAACATTTCTTGAATCCCGAGAGTGGTGTTTGGGATTTTTCCCATATTGAAGGTGAATTAAACTACAACAACCACTTGCTGACAAAACGGAAAGATTTTACATGAAATAGAATTGAATCAAACCTTTCTAGGTAACATTATCCTTTCTCTAATTCTATTATACCGCATTGCTACGACAACAATATACATTTTCACCCATCTATGACATACATACATACATATATACTAACACACACAAGTAAACACTTCAACTCTTCTACTTCGATTGATTATTGGAAGAAGGCAGAAAAATAAAAATTAAAAAATTAGGCGTTGGCATAGAGAGTGAAGACATAGAAGGACGAATTGTGCGATCCGAAGAAAAATAATTGGAAGCAACTAAACAGATGCTTTGGCAGTTGGACACGGCATAATGAATGCAAATGTAAAACTTCCCAGCATAAAACCGTTAAATAACTTGAGAAAGCAAAAGAAATCTGTTGCCGAATTGTGATTATAAAACTATTATCAGAGTACTTGAAAACAAAAAAAAAATATAGTGAGGAAACAAGACAGATAGACATGGCTAATGTGGAGAGGATTAAAGAAAAACGCTGCAGGAGAAAAACCAATACACTGTGGTGGGTGATGGTTCTCAATCAAGAACTCTCTATTTGTAAAAAAGCTAAAATGGAGGAAAGAAAGCGAAGAAATAGTCCAATCTATGGATATTAAACTAACGCGTAAGTCAACACTGGAGAATATATTAAAAAGCAGAAGAAAAAAGAAAAAAAAACTACAAAACAAAATATATTTGCTATATACCAATTGCCTTGCACTGATATAAAAGAGACGATGTAGTAGAGAACAGAGACAACAGACAGAGAACACAAGACACCGGGAGAACTGTGGAAAACGAATCGCATAGTAATAGCACTCCTGTGCGGCCCCATAAAAAAATACTCGACGACGCACTAAAGATTCATTAAAACAAAGAACTCCCCTCGCGATTACTTAAGGGGACGATCCGTGTTGGTATTGTATGGATGTTTCTACGAATGCTTGTGGGTGTATAAATGAGCGCCGCAAAGCAAAGAGAAGAAAGAAAACAAGAGCTGTAATATAAAACAGAGTAAAAAGCTATTCTTTCCCAAGTTTTACCCGCATTCGTTCTAGCAAATGAGCAAAGTAGGCAGAAATGATAGTAATGAAGGAGAAAAAGAGAAAGAAAGAGAAAAGAGCGAGCAGTAAAGCGAGACCGAAGGATGTTTATGCGTTAGAGAATAAAATATAGCAAACCAAACAGAATGGAAAAACGGGGTTACTAGGTGAACAAGTGAACAAATGATAAAATAATCGAAACAATTCAAACAAAACATATGTAAAAAAGTACTATTACGCCACTGAAAGGAAAAGAAAAACAAGCCATTTCCTCTTATTTCCTCAAATATTCTTCAAATAATAAACAACAATTTAGTCACCGCAGAAAATTCGATAAGCAAATTGATCGATATTACACACTCAAAAAAAAAAAATCACATACACGCAAACAAAGGATTGAAAAATAAAAGCGACAAAGTAACACTGTAACGCTACCGCGCATTGGCAAGGTCCTTGTACATACAGGTTGGTGAAAAGGGTTATTGGAAGTTATTGGTTTTTTATGTTCGTTCTGTTGTTAGCAACGATCGACCATAAGGATGCAAGATCCAAAGTGGATGACAAAGGAAAGACTCGAAACGAGTGAATGATTTCTCTGTCCGACTCACAAGCTTTCTGGCACATTATGCCAGATGCAAGCCTTTTTCTAGCATAATTTCCTCTTTTATTAAAATTTAAACACTCACACAGACACACACACACACGCACACACACACACATACATACATATAAACACCACCAACGTTGGACCTACTGCCAGGTATGAAAAAGGACCGATCTAGCTTTTTTGATTAACTTTCAATTAAACTTAGCCTGGGGTACTTACTTAGATTACTTCAATCAACGCCACTAACAATGTGGCGTGTTATGTTGTTTATGTTAAAATATTATTCCAAACAATTGCACTGCTTACAGCCAGTGGTTTGATATGTTCTAGTTCGAATTTGTTAAAATTGACATAGTCTTAACAAACTTAGATATTATGATTGCGATGTGCTTCGGGATTTGTTTACTAGTGCATGGATGTTTCAACATCGTCCATCTTCCGTTTTTCTAGGAAATATCTATGGTGAATATAAGACAAAAACATAATAGCTTATGTTTTTGAAAGCAAGTCGAATCGGTTCATTTGGGCTCAATTCGTTTCTCTCTGTGGTACATCAAACAATGTTTCTCGAATTTATTTTTCATAGAACCAAACATTATATGCACAGACAAACAAATTGAGGCGGTTTTATGATCCGAATGGCATCACAAAGGTAAAAAGAGAGGAGGAAACAAGGAAAACGAGATCTCGCGAAAACAAGAAATAGTAAAGAATCATCAACCTTTCTCTTTAGGGCACAGGAGGGGTAAATAAAAAAAAAGAGAACTGTAAAGCATATTTAAAAACTCGATAGCTAGTTTAAAAGGAACAGTAAAAATCCGAAAGGCAGTAACATAACCGATTGGTGCGAAAAGATTTTACGACTACATCTCTATGGAATAATTGAAGAAATACGAAAAGCCAGCTTCACCTCGCTAGACCAAAACCAGCCATATTCCACATACACTCACACCTGACAGTAACACTTACATTCTTGAACATGTCCTCCCGCATTAGGAGGAGCCATTTCGGGGTTAGTTTAAAAGGGGCCTGTTTTCCGCCCGGAATGTGGATTAGGTAACCGAAAATGGCAGGAGCCGACATAGCTATGGTGCATTGCGATATTGTTTGAGCCGAACAGGAAGCACTACGTTAGGAAAAACACTTTCACTTACCTTTTCTCCCCTCCCCTTGACTCACTTAACAAATAATATAATTCGTATGGACAGAGAAACAGCAGAACAAGAAAAATGCGAAGAAAACTGTGCAAAAAAATGATTAATTCTTTATTGTTGCCACATTTAAATTAAATTTAAACAAATATTTAAAAATTAATGAAAAAGAAACTCAAAAATCTTAAAAAAAACAACAAAGAAACCCTAAATCATTTGTAAATATATGATGAAAAAATAAAAATAATTTTTATCTAGCATTGTCTTTCACTGTACAATTGAAAGAAAAGGTGACACAATATAAATTAGCGCAAAGGGAAATGTGCAAGGAAAAAGACAACAATACAAAAAACAAATAACAACAAATAACCATAACTAATTTTTCATTCCTTTATTTTATGTCTTTTATAATTCTCTTCGGTATGTTCGTTTCGCTTGGTGGAGCGAACATGATTGCGTAACAGAAAGCTAGCGATTTTGATGTGATCTCACAAGTAAACGTTGCTTGAAAACCTATCACGTTCGTTATTTTACAATGTTTTATAAATCCTTCAATTCACAAACCAAAATCAAGCACAAAACGCCCCTCCAACTTACGATAGTCCTTCACTTTTCCCAAGTAGCATAAATCGATGCATTTGAATACGATAACATGATCGGCATTCCTGTAGCAACGTGTTTTCGATTGATAAATTGGGGAAAAATGCCCATTTAATCGATTAATGCTACCGGAGTTGTTTATGATTTTTTTATCTTAAATATAATCATAAATGACGCTTTTAATTATGTACCAAAACCACCAAACGGAATCATTTAGAATTTGCAAATGGGTGTCCTTGAACGCTATTCGTAATCTGGGAACATTTCCTTCGTTCGTGTTCATACTTCACACAGTCGTTTCTGTGTGTTTTATTTTGTACAGTACAACTTCAAAGCGGTTTTTGTGAATTTTCATATATTTCTGACGGGTGTTACCCTCCGATATGCTCCGCTCCATAATTCACAAGGCAAACTTACATTAGCATAAGGAGGCAAGTCATACCATTTCAATGTTAAACGTCAAATCAAACAAATGTTTTGCAAAGTTCAATCGTGAAAATACAGTTCCCTCATTCCCGAATTTCCCCGCGCAAATAATGATATCTTTTAACATGCACCTGCTCGTGTACTCGTCATGCACTCGAATGTGTGTACTTATAGTAATCTGGTTGAAAAGGTGAGGCAACTATTTGAAAAACTCCTAATTATATTTAACCTAACCGCCTACATTCGATGGAACGAGGTGTGAAATGGAAAATTTGCTAGCTCAACGTCAATGTTTTATTGCTCTAAGCGCATTGAATTTCTTACAAAACTGAACAAAAAAAAAACGTTAGTGCAACTTTGCATTCACAAATCTCCTCTCATGTAGGTTGAGTTACTCTGTTTTCCTAGCAAAATGTGTCCACTACTTATACAACATAGTTATGAAGTAATTTGTTTGCATGCAAAGAAACATGTTTCTATCGAAGCCGTCATGTTTCTTTCGTTCTAACGGAGTGTCTTTGTCGTCTTCAATCTTACGGTTCTTTTGCCTCAGCCCCAGTTCGTCAGCTTTCTTTCTTTAACATTCTTTTCCTTTTGTTGCGGGTTTTGCACTGTTTTTTTCTCGCATTTTCCAACAGCACTACAGTAGCAAACTTCATTTGGTTTATGTTTAAAACGAGCTCCATTCGTTCGTTACTCTATTTTATCACCAGTATTTGCGTATAAATTACTAATACAAAACAATGGCATACTGGAGGGAACACGTAGATTGAAAAGGAAAAAGAGAGAGGGAGCAAGAATGAAATAAGTAGTCAGTACTTTCTAGGAAGGGAAATTCATCCGGAACCTGAAGCTGCAAGTAGAGTAGCGAGCTGAGTTGGGATGAAAGGATCTTTTCGAGCTAGGGGGAACTAAGTAGGGTAGGGTACATCAACTTCCACTATTCGCTCGGAAATCGGAGGATGATGATGATGCTGATGATGATGAAGGTGATGGTAAAGATGATTGTCCGGTTGAAGAAGCAGAAGATGGCGAAAGTTCCTCTCCTCCGGTACGGCTGGAGGCGTTGGTTGTATTGTCCCTACCAGGACCACGGCTAGTAGCTGCGGTTACGCTTGAGTTAGCCCGACTGTTCGACACCATCGTCACCGTCGGGTTGATCGGTATATTTGTAGTGCTTGTTGTGTCGTTGGCACTACCTGATGTGTGCGAATGCTGCGTCCGATCAGGAGTCGAAGAAGACGCCGCAAGGGACCCCGGGCATGACCCCGGACGCGACGGTGAAGAAGCGGAGTAACCCGGACGAAATAGTGGTCCACCACGAGGAGTTCCACTGCCAGCAGCACTCGACGATTGTGACCCTCCTCCCGTAGTCTTAGTATCTTCTCCAGGCCCGCCACTAGCAGCAGTAGGACCGTCCCCTCGCACACCACCACTGGCCATAGAAGCCGCTGCCGCCGCACACCGCTTGTTACTATATGTGTATCTTCTGAGCGGTCGCGCTGAGTTCGTCCATACTTTTGCGGGCCTGGTCCGTGATGTCGTCCAGGGACTTCTTGGTGTGTGTCAGGATCTCGTTCGTACTGTTCGCCGCACTGTTGGCCAGTTCTTTCATCTACGGTGGAAGAAATCGAAAACCAGATCGTTAAGCAAACCGCATTCAATAAACTGCTACTTCTTCACCTACCTCAGCATTCAGCTTCCCTATCACCCATTCCAAACCCTGACGACCCTTGCCCGCATTGGTACTGATGTTCTTGGTCAGCACGTCCTCCATGTACCGGTTCAGTGGGACGCCCTCGACCTGCACCGTCGCTTCCTGCTTCAGTAGCGTTTTGGACGGGTCAGTCGGGTGTGGAACGTAGCTGAGCGTTTCGTACACTGAAAGGAAGCTGCCAAAGGTGAGGTTGATCGTCTTCAGTGTCATAAGCCGTTCCTTCGGATCGACGGTTGACTTTTCACTAGCGTAGCAGACGTTTGGGGAACCAATGAGCTGTAGGGAATGAAAAAGAAGAAAAACAGTTAAATTACATCTTAAGCGGCAAGAACAACAGGGTAAAAAAAGATCTAATACACCACACGCCTAACAATTTCCGAATTTAATGGGATCCAAAACACCTGTTAACCTTGTCCTAGCACAACGCAATAACCGCAGCTCAACCGGGCCTGTATAAACTCTCTTTCTACATCAGGAAAAAAGCATCATCTGCGATAACAAGCGCAAAACACTACCTATCAAGAATTAAATGCGACGAACGATGCGACAATTCTTTTTTGAGCAGTGAAAACAAATTCAATTCCTAGCAATTAATACTTTTGACCTTACTTATCCGTTTGATTAATGGTGGATTACTTTTATTTTTTATGTTTATTAAAATACGTAAAAATGATAAAACTCTTATTTACTATTAAATTACAGCCTGCAGACAGATTAATATGTAAATCCGAATATGAATAAGATTATGAATCTCGTTGCCTTCTTAATCAAAAAGATATATGAAATTGGATTTTTTGCGTACAAAAAACATGGGTAGATAATAAGAAAAATATTGCATATGTCCTAAAACATTCAGAGTTGAATTGAAAAAAAAATCATGAGAAGCATTTTCCATGGGCTTGTTTATGTCTAGTTTACAATACAGGTTTGAGAATGCCTTTAAACTTTTAATAAAACTTGATTTTATTCACGCAATTAGCGTGCTTTTATGGTATAAATCTTTTTGCAGCCACAGATATCTTTTTAGATATAAATTTAATCGTTAACGGAGTCACAGGAAATCTTTGCGACCTTCTTAAGTCCACTAAAGCTCCCCTTGTTGAATACCGACACGGCGAGCATGACGAATGAATTGCATCCTCAGGCAGTCCAAAGATCATCACAGCGCGTTTGTCGTTATCTTATCAACTTTTCCGCAACACACTTCCTTGCTTCTCTTCTTTACCAAACTCACCAACCAAATCGGCGTGTCTGGTCACGCGTACTGGTATTAACATTGCCTTAGTTGATAAGAATTGGCAAAAAACGTAGTTTGCACATGGAAAGTTTGGCCGAGGGCATCGAGGTTGTTGCCGGGCACGAGGCAATGCTGCTACACAGGTGCTAATCAACGCAAGCTCACAATTGCCCCACTGGTAGTGTGTGGCGGTTGAAGTGGTTGGTTTGTATTGGCCCATCATATGGACGCTAAATGTTCTTATCTATTGGCTTCGTGACGATTTCTAATTAATGACTTGTGAGTTGTATGGTTGTTCAGTTCAGTGACGTATTACTTTTAGGAATATATTCTCACATGGTGAGAAGCATGATGAAATGTCCATTGTTATGGGACGAGAATGAAAAACAAACAAACGTGCTTATATAAAGGGACATAGTTATATGTGTTGTCTAAACATAGACACATTTTCCAGTACGTTCCGCTTTGAATTCTTGGGAGAATTCCTTGACAAACTCAATGCTACAACAATTAGAGCATAAATTGGCATCGATTTCACCGTTCGTTGAATCGTTCATGCAACCAACGCGTGCACACGCTTTGACCGATCATCGGAAGTGTAGGGTTTCAAGTGTTTGTGAAGACGCCGTCGTTGCTTGCATCTGACTAGACAGTGAAGAAAGGAAACCCTCGCCTCCGAAGAACGCGTCTCGAGAACATTGTCAGCGGTTTGGGTCGAGAGGGTAACCACCGGACGGGGAATTAGATAAGCCACGAGCTAACACCACATGGATGCTCGTGCACGCGCAGAGGCAATGCGGAGGAGTTTGCGCAAAGGCACAGCATGTGAAACGATGACGCGTGCTCATGACGAAGGTGAAAATTGTCATAGTAAATTTAGAGTCACATTCCGTTCACGGTGGCCACACTCGTCGACAAGCACTAACACTACCCCTACAAGCCCTAAGCTGAGATAGTGGTAAAAGCGTGGATCATTTTACTTGGCGTACACGCGAATACCCAATACAGCGACAGTAGGTAGTGTATTTTTATCACGCCGTTTTCAAGAAGCGAACCGGCGAAAGATCAGCCCAAGAAGGTTTTCGTGTCGTCTAGATCATCGAAAAAGCCGCTTGAATCAAAAGACAAAATCTTTGCCAACCAAACTAAACGGGTTGGCCGGGTGGGAAATTACCTTTTGTGCCCACTGTGGGAAATACCATTTGGAGCTGACCAGCCGGTGCGTGTGCAGGACGCCATCGACGACCCTTCGTTCCACCACGTCGGTTCCGATGACGGCTGTGTTGATGGGGTTCGGGTACTTGCGCCAGGCGGCCTGTGCTACGGTTTCCCAGGGATGGCTGTAATTAGACGGCATTGGAGAGAGAATGGATCAATTATTAATGTTTAATCAGTTAATGTTGGGTCTTGTTACAAACAAATTTAAATCAAAGTTAGCTTCTTAGCAACTGTTGCTAGAGATCGATTAATGCAATTGTTTCCCATTCGATCTGATACAAACGATTCCCAGCCCTTTAAAACTTTGTCGTTATGCGGAACGTTTCTCAACAGTGGATTACCTTGAGCGGTGGAGAAAGTCAAGGTTGGGTAAGGTTCCGCGGAATGCTATTGAACTGTGGCCAACATTTTACGGAAATACAAGAAACAGATGGCTTACGGTCAAACGACTCGCCTCCTCTATCCGAGTTCAATGGACCAAAGCAAATCATCTCCATGTCGGTTGCAAGCATCGATCAACCGCGATCGCGGAGAGAAATATTTGAGAAACTAAGTCGATCACATGTGTTTCAGGTGCAGTGTGAAAAAAAGATCAAAATCGACTCGCCAGCTGTTTCACACAGGAATGTTGTGCAAAAGCGGATTGCGTTTCGCTTCGCACACTCATAAACAAAGCGTCAAAGTGACGTTTCTTCTGTTTCACAAACCCGCACACACACACCATCGCACCAGTTGCTGCTCAATTTCGTAACGAGCTTGAATTTGATCTTCTTTGCTGAGCTTTGCACAGATGAAACACGAACGTTTGTTAATTGACGAAAATTAGAGCAGTCACTTGGAAGTCTACGATACCACTTGGTTCGTTTGAGCAGAAAAATATACAACAAGCAACGATGTAGCAGAATATTCCAGACGCACGCGGACGGTATCTGTCAAAAAATGTTTTTCACAGCGATGCGCTACATTTACATAACGACGAATCTATGCTGCTCTTGGCGACTGGCGTAGCAACCCCGATCTCGCATACTTACTTGAAAACGTGCTCTGATGTCCAGATTTTCATTATTGCGCTTTTTATTTGTGAAGTTGGGTTTAAGATGCTGTGCGTCACGATGATTCACGGACGCTTGTACCTCTGCAACCTAACCACCTATCGCCACAAGGTCTGCTTCACTTGTATTGTTCCACAGCACCACCTGAGGAACGTGAAACGAGCGAAGAAAAAGGAGTTTGTAGTGCAAACGGGGCGACGTAGGCAGTTGTTCCTATCGGCAGCGTGCACGGCACGAACGCCAAAACTCGAAGAACTCGAAACGCAACCGCGAAAATAGTAAACAAAGAAATGAAATACACGCACGTTTCAATAAAGAAAACCTCCGCAAACACCACACGGATTCGTTATCCTCAGCACCGAACCAACTGTTCAACCGTAGCATTCATGACAAAGTGAACGATTTTGCGGGAGGAGCAGATTGACGGAAAAGATTGATACGGGTGCGCACAAAGTGATTACTACTCAGGTGGGTTCATTCCGAAACAAGGTGGGTCGTAAGAGAGGTGAGCTCAATAGCCTGGCCGTGGCAGCCATATTGAAGTTCTGAGTTTTGTTTACCATTAAAAGGACAACCATGTGTTAGCAAGCTGATAGTTCCAGTTTATACGGTTATCGGAAGATTCTACCCTCATTGGCCACAACTTTACTGAGAACATTATCTGCGATATATTGCGAAGCCATCCTGGTTCCATCTACGATATAGTGAATGAGGTTGCACGACATGGGGTCGTCTTGCAGCATCTTGGTCGTCCCACGGCACATATGTTAAGGATATTAAGTTCATTATACTCTATTTTTCTTTTAGAGTTATTAGCAGCAATCGACCTTTGGTGTACGTAATAGGCTCATCTTAACGGACTTACGGGGGTGGATTAAAATGTGTTAAAGTTGCTCATTTGCCTTTTAATAGTCTTTCAGTTGTTTGCACAAATTTGTATTGGTTTCTACTATTTTTTCCTTCTCAGCAATAACCTTTGAAAGTTCCAAACTTTACCTGTTAACTTTTTACTTAGCATTTTTCAATTATATTTGAACTTCACCAAATTCGGACGGTAGCGTTTCATTGTTATATTAATCGTTATAAAGTTCGCCCGCTCGCTGATCAGCATTCTGTTGTTCATTCCTGATGTAAATTTCTTTGGCAATTGAATGATTTGCCGCAATGGAAGGAATTGCCAAAATAAAACAATAAGACAGATTTCACATTGCATTGTGATATTATAAACATAGCCTCAGACGAATTCTCAGTCACAAAGCGCACAAATGTGTGTCATCATTGCCTTGCAACGAATTTCTTAGCCGATTATTGTTAAGACATGAATCCCGAACAACTCGGTCAACTCTATTAACTCCATAAACAAAACGATTAAAGAAAAACGGACCGACAGAAGCGACAAGTTAGTTTATGTCCAAAGATATGTTTGAAGCTGTGTTTCAAATTGTAATTATATTATGCTTATTTTAGTGTTATTTAAATTACCTGTTGGTTTCAATCTTATAAAATTATAGTAAAGTTTCATCGAAGGCGACTTTTCTAATTAATAATCGTCTCTTTTAAAATTAACCGAGCAAACAGCACTAGATTTAGATGGAATCCAATTCTCTTCTTGACCACAAAATTTAAACCATCTACGACTCATTTCATCATCTACCGGAAATTGATGGAAAATAACATCGATCCCACATTTTCTTACATTTTCTTGCAACATGAAAAATAAAGCCTTTTTAACTCTTTTGGAAACAAACAGACAACAACAACTTCCTCTTCTTCTTCTTCACTTCGTCGAGGATTTACTCCAGTACGGCTATTGAATCCAGCTTCCTGGGCCTTCGCAAGCTAACCTGGAGACAGACCTCTTTAGGTTAAGGACTGGCAACTAAAGGCCATATGTCCTGATTTTCTGTGGTTTTCGATTTTCTGTAGGCGTCGCCTTTTGACTGCCACCATGCGGCCAGGAGCACTGCTAGCCAACCACGCTAGTGAGCAGTCAAAATGCGGCTGTTCACCCGCCGTAACGAAAGGAATATTTCCTTCCGTTTGTCAGATCGCACGAAACTCGTGATCCGCTTGATTACTCAAACAGCACGAGATGTGCGTCGGCTAGGATTTCTCTGACTTGAGCTCCAGCTCGGCGACACCACGCGGCCGTGCCTAAGATAACCTTACTTTTCAGCTAACCCTTTCAGGAACCTCGTGCACTGCTAACCATCCGCTCTGATGCGACGCCGAACTGGAACTGGACAACAGCAACAACCAGCAAATTGAAAACATAAACAAAACTCAAAGCGATTGTCAAACTTTTGCTTTATTTTTCTAATAAAATCCGTTCCGTTTGATCGGAATGAACCCACCTGAGTAGTAATCACTTTGGTCATGGGTTTCGTTTGACGTTTATCGTTTTGTTTATCAAAACAATTCGATCGATCTCGTCTAGTTTGTCTTTTCACGGCTCAAACTAGCCAGTGTTTTGTAGTTATGATGTTCTGCTAACTTCCTTTGAGATAACAAACAGATCTGCAATGAAGCTCAAATCGCTCCTCTTACGATTGCTGCTCAGTGTCATATCATTGGTTGTGTTCAACGAGTTTATTGTGTACTATATTGTGTTGTTGAAAGTAAGCGATATAAACAGCAATCTCTGAATCACTCGGATATGGAAGTGTTAATGAAACTTTTCTTTCCAGTGCCAATGGCCCTCCAAGCCGGTGTCCGTGAATGGATTAGAGCCCGTCAGCGTAATGTTGCTCGCCGATACCCATCTTCTGGGACCCGTGCGTGGACATTGGTTCGATAAACTTCGACGAGAGTGGCAAATGCATCGCGCATTTCAATCAGCCATGACGCTATTCCAACCCGAAGCGGTATTCATCCTCGGCGATGTGTTCGATGAAGGCAATTGGGTCAACCAGAAGGAGTTTGATAACTACGTCGATCGCTATAGGAAAATGTTTCACACTCCGCGAGGTGTAACATTGCACAGCATCGTTGGGAATCACGATATAGGCTTCCACTATGCAACTCGACCAAATCTGGTCCAACGGTTTGGCGACCAGTTTAACAACACAGGTGTGTCGCTGATCAGCCTTCGGGGAGTCAACTTTGTGGCGATCAACTCAATTGCCATGGAAGGCGATGGATGCTATCTGTGTGAAAAGGCTGAAGTGGAATTGAAAACCATTGAATCGATCTTCAAGTGTGGTCGAGGCATTGGACAGTGCAAGGATGTGCCGAAGCTGGAGGAATACAGTCGACCGATCGTGCTTCAGCATTTTCCCATGTACCGGGAGTCTGACAAGGAGTGTAAGGAGCACGATTCACCGCACGTTGACCTCTACCGTGAACGGTGGGAAGTGTTATCGAAGGAATCGACGGATTTGATCGGTGATTTGCTTAACCCAAGGCTCGCGTTCAGTGGACACTCGCATCACTACTGCCATATGCTTAAAAATCGTTTACAAATCGAAGAGTACACGTTGCCTTCCTTTAGCTGGCGAAACAAGCAGAATCCCAGTTTCCTGCTGGTAACTTGACGAACAGAACTGTCTCATCTTATGCGTATTGACCGGTGATTTTTTCTTTCCAGGCCCGAATATCTCTCAAAGAACATACCATTTCACGATGCCGGATGCCGGAAGAGAATACAATCGTAACCATTTACCTCGTCGGGGGCATTATGATACTTCTCGTCTCCACGCTCAAAGTAAGCGGGTTTATCGGTCAGCTGTGGTCATTCCTCTGCCGGGGTCGCAAGGATTATAAAAAACTTACCAAATAGTGCTGGGAACATAGTGTTGTAGAATAAAATTTATTGAAAGGTATAATAATTTACCCGTTTTAAGCTTTTGGGCCCAAAAACATCAACTAGCTTTTCTAAATGCATAAAAAAATTGTGCGTTTCATTTATTGCAAGCTTCTTCGATTTTTATGGTATTTAACGCGCAATTTAAAATATTTTAGGACTTCTTTTCGCCTCTCAATTCTCCTTCGGATGACAGTTCTCGTTGTGTTTTCGCCGCTTCTTTCAGGCGAAGTGTGTTTGATATAGTGATGGGAATAGAAAATCCCTATAGGGATTCAAATCATTTCAATCAATTAACTAACGTTAAGCAAGCCGTAGACGTTACATATTAATCTGTGCAGATCTTTGACGTCTACAGCTTTTCCTTAGCTCTTTCCAACATCCCCGAGATATTCGGGATATCTCGAGGGATGTTTGACAGACGATGGGTACGAGAGAACAAAGGAAATCTGTAGACGTCAAAGATCTGCACAGATTAATATGTAACGTTTAAATCCAGCTTTACGAAACGATTTTCTTCGCATGAATTTAAATTCGGGCATAGTGATTTTTATTTGTAACATTACCTGAAGAAGATTATCGAAGGAATCTTATTTAAATAAAACCACTTTAAAAACGGTGCTGGACTGGATGGTTACTAGCACGTGTGATAAACGTAATGGTAGAACACCATTGCAATGACAAATAAATCCAATAACAATAGGCAATTGAACGATGAACTAAATACTCATTTATGCAATAGAATGCGTGCATCGGAGTGCTCCGGATACATCGGTATGTGAAAGTGTTAAAAATTTTGCATTGTCCGATACCCTTCACTGGTTCTGGCGAAACATTTAATACATGTGCAATCCATTTTCCCAGCGTTAGATTCGAGTAAACTGAATTCAATCACATTGTATCTACATCGACTCGAACTGATTCGACTCAACTCGTGTCTGAATCGAATCACATGGAACACGTATGGATTCAGATATAGAATCAAATCGAGTTCTAAACGAGTCAAATCTGGATCAAATCTCAAATGAATCACATCTGATTCTAATCCGTCATATTTGGCCCAATTCTTTAAAATCCTTGGGATTCGAGTCTTCGGGTCTTCCGAATCCCGATTCTGCCAACACTAATTCGATACGGTGTTGCTGATAACAAACAAACATTTGGTGAATAATACAACTGCCCATTGCATCGATATTGTGTGTTGCCGTTATCAACAGTTGCATTCTGTGATAAGAGGTAAGTATCGGTGATGTAGGTCAACATTTGGTTTAAAATTGCCATTGTTCTGATAAAGCCTCGAGCTTTCGCATATGTTAAGCAGGTCATTGACCTATCCTCTATCTGCCGGGTTTGCTATTTTGCGTTCTAAGAAATCAGCTGAACTTTGTTTACAATGCCTCGGTTGGCAATGGGTGTTTTTAGCAATGAAAATGTTTAGCAAATGCGTTTATTTCGAATGGACATACAACGTACTCCAGAAAACAAGTACTCTTCTTTCGTGACGAATTGCATTTTGACTTTCAAGGTCAAGTAAAGTCGTCATCTCTTGGACATGGTTTATAGCTTGTAAGATCTTGTAAAATTGCTGGACACACCGGGAGCTTAGCATTTGAAGCTACCCATCGCCTAATTTATCTCATTTGTTTGTTCGAGATTGTGTCTTATCTACTCGCATGGTTTATTCCCCGAGCGGAAATTTGTCACGAATGCGGCCTCTGCACAAAGCAAAAGGGACTATGTGTTTCTGATTTTGACCCTTATTGAAATCCCTGAGAAATCGACTGGACGATGATAGTAAATCGGACTGACCCACTAACGGAAGCCATGGCTGATAAGAAGCGCGCCCGTTGTGGAGCAGAGTACTCGTTAATGATGTTCGCATTCGATTCCTTCAAGCGATCCTCTCACGAACATCATGCTACAGCGAACCACGTTCGAATTCTGATAATTTCGGCTACCCAGCAGAACCTGTTTTTTTTGGTATTTGCTCACCGTCGTACGAACGCCCTTGCATCCTTCCCGTGTGCAAAGCGATCTTAACGAGTTTTCCGATCACCTCCAACACACAGAGCTTGGCGTTCCGGGGTCTTGTGTGTGCAAATAAAAATTGCTACCGAATGTGGGCCGCTTACACGCCATTATTTGCCGAGTCCTCGGCCAACGGCAAATGAGTCCATAAATTGGCCAACGTTTCACGCGCAGCCGTTAGTCCGTTTTGTTGCTCAGACCGCGACTGATCGCGTCGTCCGATCTTCCGTGCCGGACGGTTCAAGTGTTCGCCTACTTCGAGTTTTATTGAAGCCTCTTCTCGACGGTAAGGTCCGTTCGTTGATGAAACGGTGCTGTGTGTATCTGTGGACGCGTGGAAACAGTTTCGCGACCAGTTGTAGTCAGTTAAAGCATTAAATAATGCGCCATGGAGCATACGCTGACATTGACCCGGATTCAATCGATCGTGTGCGGACGAAAATGGACGTGGATGCGACCACGCAGGGCAATGATATGAGCTGTGACCGTGTGCTAGTTCAATGTGGATGGTTGTTGTTGAATTACTTTAGGCTAGGAAAAGGTTGTTCGAAGGATAGAAACTGATAATGTAAGGCGTCAATTTACGCACGTTGCAAATCACTTGGCTCTCGAAAACTTGGAGTGGTTTAAAAAACCTTACAAGTTTAAATAAACATCAATCTCTTACTCTTCTTCATTGTTAACTGTAATGTGGTGCACAATTTACAATGAAGATGCGTTCCAATGTTCAAATCCAAACTCAGAAAATATGTGGCCTGGTGAAGTTATTTTGCCTCTTGAAAGTCTCTAAAGTAAAGCTTAAATTAGCCTGGCTTCCTAATCTCTGGAATTTTAACGTGCAGATTATATCTGTTTGCCAACAGGGGGACACCCTTTTGCAGTGCTATTAACGAGTGCTATTATTGGTGCAAAATTGTCTTTTTAATCTCATTTCGAAATGAAGGATGCTCTATACATGCATGTTTTACAATATAAAAACTAATGTATAATTAATGGAATGAACGGTGTACGCAACATGTATTAAAACTGATTGTAGTGTGGGTATTTTCTGGTAAAATACAAATGAATGAGTGTATAATTCGAACCTAGATGCTTCTCATCATGTCCATTGACAGAAATTTTCTAAAAAAAACTGCTTCATGCTGATAGGAAAATTGTTGAAAAAAGTGTTTTTGAGATCGAGTTAATCGTGTGAACAAATGAACGATAAACTAAGTTTTTTGGAGAATTTCAATTTAAGTTTTAGAAACACATATTATATACATTTTCATCTCTCTGGGGACCGTTATCGAGAGATGCATGAATGCTAAGCAATATTTTTAACATTCTATTTTTATCAAAACGAATACGAATGCCATTGCAATATCGTCAAGCTGTCGAATAAAAGAAAAAAGTTCATATCCGTTTTTCTTCGTCTCAATACATTGCTTTAGCGCATAATAATTAAAATACTAGTGCAATCATTCGAATGAATAAAAAATACAGGATATGCTGGTAGAAGAATGTTTATCAAATGTGATGACCTGTCTTCGTCAAATTTAGCGATCACAGGATCGTTTCAGACTCAGTTCATTAACAATGTTTGTTTTCGTCGAACGCTCCCATCGATATGTAGGTCACCGGGAAACTGTCCCCACAAACAGTGCCTAAATTGCCATCGATACGCTGGCCCTAATTGAATTCCAATCACATGCTCGCTTCCCCGTGCGTATGTGGATATGTGGTTGAACATGAATATCAATTCAAGCGCACTGAATCGTCCTTTGGGAGTGGTTCACTCTTGTCGAACGGACTTCCGAAGCAGAACATGCGCGTCTATCGTGCGGTCATCAATCTTAATAAAAGTCCCAGATTTGACTGTTTCCAACGCGCTGTCTATGGACAAACGTTTCTGTTGAAGCAGCCCGTGATAGACATGGCTTTCCGACACACTGGAGCTAATGTCGTTATTTTCCACTTATGGTGGTGGTTTAACTCCCAGCGGTATGACGATGATCCGTGACGTGGTACATCTCGTGCCAACGTTTCGATGGGACGCTGTTGAGTCTGAGAGAACCACTATCGATTTCGGTTGCGTTTTCACGCATTCCCGGATGGCCCTATTATTGACCTATGTGACCAGTGTGACCAGAAGCTAATCGAGTTTGTGTTGGACTTTTCACAGACACCCCTCCGCGCCTCCCGCAAATTCGCAATGCGTCTGATTATTCTCGATACGGCCGAGTACGTCGGCGAATGGTCGGCCAAGTACGTGATGAAGCGTATCAACGATTTCAAGCCGGGCCCGGACCGCTTCTTCACGCTCGGCCTACCGACCGGTTCGACGCCCCTCGGCATGTACCGGCACCTGATCAAGTTCCACCAGCAGGGTCGCATTTCGTTCAAGTACGTCAAGACGTTCAACATGGACGAGTACGTCGATCTGCCGCGGGAGCACCCGGAGAGCTACCACTACTTCATGTGGCACAACTTCTTCAAGCACATCGACATCGACCCGGAGAACGTGCACATCCTCGACGGGAACGCGCCCGATCTGGTGGCGGAGTGTGATGCGTTCGAGGCAAAGATTAAGGCGGCCGGTGGCATTGAGCTGTTCATTGGCGGCATTGGGCCGGACGGACATATCGCGTTCAACGAGCCCGGCTCGTCGCTGGCGTCCCGGACGCGTGTCAAAACGCTTGCCCAGGATACGCTCGAGGCCAATGCACGCTTTTTCGGCAACGACATCAGCAAGGTGCCGAAGCAGGCGTTGACGGTTGGCGTGGCGACGGTGATGGATGCGCGGGAAGTTATGATCATGATCATCGGTACGCACAAGGCGTTTGCGCTGTATAAGGCCATCGAGGAAGGCGTCAATCACATGTGGACGGTCAGTGCCTTTCAGCAGCATCCACACACGATCATGATCTGCGATGAGGACGCTACACTCGAGCTGCGCGTGAAAACCGTTAAATATTTCAAGGTAACGGAGAAGAATTCCATTCACAGAGATAACCTGGTGGTAGGAGATGTTTATTTCTAGTAGTCTAATATATGTCAGTTGGTGTTGGATCTTGATGGATGTTCACTTCGGTATCAACCCGGGGACCCGAAAACGGTTATAAACCTATCCTATCCTATCTACCCTGATCACAAATTAATAGTCGATACGTTTGAAACTAATTTGTTCTTCCATCCTCCTTTCTGGTGTTGGCTTCTTCACATACTCCTTTTCTTAAATGAAAAAAATCTAAACAGCTGTAGGTTCAAAGGCTATATACCCCATTGTTCCCTTGACTCTTTGCAACTCCTCCCTTTCGGTGGTGGTGATAAAGTAATGCAATCAAACGGTGTCGGTAAACCCATATGTCGAACCGATGGGACAGTTCGTGGCCTAATTTCGAGTCTCTTTTCCATCACTCCCATTCTTTTGTGCACCCACCGTCGTTGCACTACTCTTCCCCAGGCTCTGAGCAATGTGCACCACAAGCTGATCGAAGAGGAATCGGCCGACGTACGGAAGCTTAAGTGATGGCAATTCCCTCATCGCGATTGACCCAAGCGAAAACAAAAAATAAAAACGCATAACGCACTGTCACACAAACTGCAGAGGAAAAGAAGGATAACGAAACTATTTCTTATATCACCGGATACCAGGAAAGAGCAGCATCACTCATCGATAACACATTCCCGACCGATGTGAAAAATAATTCATTTTTATAATTCAAAGGTACTTCCCGCTAAGCGACACATTATTAGAGCTTCATTCGTGATCTTACAATTTTAATACGCCCAGAAACTATCACTCCGTTTCAAACATCGATAAGGATGCAGCTCAGTTTTTGGGCGTTTAATATAAAATTGGAAAGCTTATAAAAATTCCATTGAAATGCAATACAAAGGAATGCAGCGGAAATACTCGGAAGATGATTTTAAAGGATGATTCTCTCCCCCATTTCGTCATTCATCGGATGGTGGTTATGGCTTCATCATTCATTTAATGTTACAGACGTTTTACTTTCTGTGCGATTCTTTATCTGTGCTAACCGGATTTGGAATGGAATTTCTGTACGGTTCCGGTTGCAGTGAGATCGTTATACCGGTTTGTGATAGCTTTTCCAATCCATACCCGCCGACGGGTCTCAAATAAAAACGAAACGAATTAATCCCGTTCGTACTCGTCGCGCGCTGTGACTTATTGTTTTTTCTTCTCTCTTTTTACTTTCATTTCCCCCATTTCCCAACCTATTCCATGCACGAGAAGGATTGCTACAAACTGTCTGCCGATGGCCTCGAGGAGGCAGCCATTCCTAATTGATTTCGCCGGTGCGTTGAATTGGTTTGCGCTGTCCGTGTGGATTTTTTTCTCCGCTATTGTTTTCCGATTCCATTTTGTTCGTCCTCCAACCGATGCATCCCCGTTGCAAACGATCCGCCCAGATGCACCGGAGCTAGAGGGCGAAAAATCAAAAGAAATACGATTCTCCGAACGCGTTCACATGTACTCGGCGCTAACTCGCTTTGATCTCTTCCATGCAGGGCCTGATGGACGTCCACTCCAAACTGATTGAGGACGATGTACCGAAATGATGAGTGGTCTTTGGAGTGTAGAATGGCCCCCGTACAGGGGAGCCTTCGGAGCTAAGCGGTGGAAAATTGCGACGTCGGGCGTATATATTTTTTTTTGTTTTTTACTCAAAACCATATCTACCTTAGTATTGTGCCGCGAACGCCACAGTTGAACGGTCCTCGGGGCCCCACATGCTGACAATTGTGAACTGACGAACAACGTGTTAATCTCATGCCGAGCTGGGGAAGGGAATTTTATGTTATTGTTTGTTGGGTGAGTGTTGCTCTTTCAAAGAGAGTGTTAATTTTAGGAACCGCTGATCGAATGGATCATTTTATAAGTCGATATCAACAGAATCTTTTATGAAACCAATAAATAACATCACAAGTTTGTGTAACATACATGATTTTCCGTTTCGATTTCATTCATTGCGTTCGGAACGTAGAAAGAAGTATATAAATAAATGATACACATTACATAAGTTGATGCAAATCTAATTGTGCTAATCCCAGAACTATTGAGATTTCAAATGTACCAAGCTACATAAAGCGCAGCAAATCTCTCCAGCATAAAAGACGGGAATACTTAAAGGAAGTTCGTTAACTTTCTTCCATAAAACTTGATTGCTTGATTCGTCCACGCCGTAACGTTTCGCCATCATTCCCAGACGGCATATCGCTCCAACCTCTGCGTTCCTATTCGTGGTATAAAAAAAAATCCCCAGCCATTTCTCCCAGGCGACCCTTTAGTGTTCGTAATTGACCTTTTCTGGGCCATAAAAATGATCATTTATGAGCTTTAAAGCAGTCCCATTCGTCAGCAGATCGCGAAAGTTGATCACCGGCAGAATGGCACGGAGTGTTCGCGTGCGGTTATAAAATAAAAGTTTAATCCCTTTTCCTCCATCCCTCATTGGCGGGCAGGCGATCCATCCAGAGAAGAAGGATGCATCTCTGAGATGTTTTTTTTCTTTGATAGCGGATAAGTGCGACGTTTATGGTTAAACATCACACTCGGTTGCTGAAATCGTAAGGACGATTCAAGCAAGTTCTTCTACTAGTTTTATTTTCTTATGCTACGCAATTTTCTAGTGGTTGTAGTCGTTAAATTACTATCAGACATGCTGTTTCGTGATGTTCTCATGCAACAAAATAATTTTTGAATACACGTTTACTACGCTTATTTTACATTGGGTTCACTTAAAAAGTATGAACATCATCATCATCATCATCATCATCATCTGAGATCTGCGCATAACGTATAAATCTCGCCGTTAACCTCAATATCTACGGCTGCTCACCCGGGTTTGTTTCGGAACTTAAAAATTAATATCAACTACCATGAAGTCTCAGTTACTTAAAAGAAATTACCATATTTTCGTGTTTGAAGTTTTGTTTTAGTATGTTGATTAATTAATTAAATTCCTTTATTAAAATAAATAATTTATTGATTCAACGCATCATCTCTTTTTGTTTTGTATAAGAGAATTTCCGAAAATGTTAGAAAAACTTACATTACGACCAACATAAACAAATAGAGGCATATTTGTGAGGGTATCGAATTTATTTTATTTTATTTTATTAATAAGATTTTATTACGCACATCATGTAGTTTAGCTAAGTTTCTTTTATTTAAGATGAATACTGATAAAGTTAAACTATTTTCCGATACGTATGAAGCACTCTTCTATTGTTTCTTTTCTTTTTTGTCTCTCTGGGGTATATTCGGTTTCATGAATAATGGAAATAGAAGCATAAGACGTCTTTATTTACAGTATATACACTGTGCTCATACTGCACAACTATACACTGCACTCACGCCATTACCTTCCTGCTGAAACATAGTACAAGTAATAGTGTCAGTAATGCAGCTACTTCACACTTCCCATTTTTCTCTCTGTCACCTACTACAACCAACTTTATCCTTATCGTACGATAAATTACATCAAAGTACCAGTAAACTCTTAATTAAATCCCGCCACTGTCTTTACCCAAAAGTGACTCCGTTTCGTGATGAACGGACTGCAACTTTCTTCTTCGGAAGGATGAGAACAAAAAGGAAGGAAACCATAATTGCGGGCGAGCAAATTGAGTTGATTCGTCGCGGACGTTTTACTCTTTTGCGGTGCGTCTCCTATTTTCCTGCGCTTTGCTGTTGAGCCAATCTTGAATATTTTTTCTAGCTTTCATTCTTTTTCAACAACCTTCGTAGGAACTTCTACTAGGGAAGCATAATCCTAGCGCTGGCAGCAGGGAAGGGGCTTTTTAATCACCTTAAAACTATAGGGAAAAGAATGGCGTAGCCGATAAAACTGTACCGACCAAATGACGAACGGAGAGACGGATTGGGGGGAGAAAAATCAAGTGTAAGGGTTGCATTCGGTGGTCGTTTAAAACTGGCTATTAGAGGAATGAGAAAGTCCCGAAGCTTTGGTAGCCGGTAGCGAAACGAAACCAAGCCTTATCGCATCAATCTTCTCAATGTTGGAGTTGAGAAGTCCGGAGAGCGATGGATGCAGTCATATTCGTTAATGATTATCGCTACAGTGATCTCACAAGTAAAATAGTGTAAGAATTGTAAGTGAATTCTGAACAAATGTCCAAAGAGAGATGGGGCATGTTTTTAATTAAAGTATGTTGAATGATGAAACAAACATCAGCATCGTCGTTGATTATGAGATTCCTCAGGACTCAGGAGATTATAGCCAAAGTATAACAAGACTAGCATGCATTGTGTCTGTTGAATTTCACTGTTTTATTTCCAATAATACACAACAGCACAAACCCCTTTTCATTTTCCATCGGTTTCACTCGGTGGAAGGATTATAGGAAGACGTGCAAAAGTGTTGCCCCGTCAAGGCCCTCCGTTTGCCGGTTAGCTTTGAGAAAACGAAACGATGATATGGAAGAGAAAAATCCTTTCCATTCAGATCGTTTCGGTGGAATGTGCCGGTTTCACAAATTGGCCGGAACAACCACCCAATTATGTTGGGGATTTTCTTGCGCCTTGTACATCTTCTTTACCCAAGGCGAAGGACGAAAAATAAGGCACATTGCGATTCGATTCATTTACCAGTGGCGTTCGGAAATAAATATAGATCCATCGTTCCCATTAAATGAAATCGAAGCTGCTAGGGGCGAGGTGAATCGAATTTTTTAACCGAAAGGCGGCAAAGTGGGGAAGGTATGATACGAATTAAATTCTTTACATTTAGCTAGACGTTTTAAGACTCCACTTTTTCTACACGGACTCTTTGCTTTTTAGAGCATTTTTTCACTTTTTCAAATTGTTTGATTTACATTTCCAATAGAATTTCATAAAAGAGTTAACAATATTTGTTAATTATGCACGAAGTGTTTGTTCACAGTTTGGGATCCAATGTAAAAGGGATACTGATAACATTTAAACTAACATAGATTTTCTTTAAATACCCACGGTTTAACGTGTTACAAGCCTTTCAAACAAAGTCTTAAAGCAATGTTACTTGTTCTTTCCAATTTCGTTTTGTATGTAAAACATCATCGAGCTCGATCGATACATTTAAATTCAAACAAACAATCTTTAGACTGACTGACCTTCTGTTTCATGCTGCACAGAGCTAAAACTCACTTTTCCTTCTTGGGTCAGCAACTCTCGACGGTCGAAGTTTGGATCTTCGCACAAACCCTCGGGGTTGATCCCTCAAAAGTAGTACGATTGAAAGGTTGGTTTGACGGTGGATGTTTTTTGAGCTCCACCACCTCTAAAGATTTCCCCCACGGCGTGGTTCACATTTCGATGGTAATGATGGGAAAAAACGTGGATCTCATGAGAAATAGAAAAAAAACAAGGGATGATTCGACCATCTACTTGAGAAGCAACTTTTCTTTCTCCTACACATATCCCATGCGGATGGAGAGTTTTCGAATAAAAATGAAGTGAAAAAGGTTCTACAAATAAACCGGCTGGTGGGGTGCGCTGCTTGCTCTTGGTTTCGCTAATAAATTAAGTTTGTGAGGGATTTTAACGAAGTTTACTACTACAAAGTGAGCGAGCGAAAACAAAAACAAAAACCCCGAAAGCGCGAGGCATTTGAATTTGCAGCCTTCGAAGATTCCCTAGATCAGCGTTTTCATTGAATTGCTCCGAAATAGAAGTGCAAAAACAGCACATGGTAAAATATTCTACAAGAAATAAAGAAGGTGGCTGGCGCCTGAAAGGACGCTAATTGTATTTCCGCATTTGCTTTCCCGAACGGGCGGTTGATGGCTGGAAAACATAAACACGGGGATGAGCCATACCTTAGATGTTGCTGTGTGTTGCTTTTCCTTCGGTTTGAGTGTTTCACTTAGTGATGATTTGTGATTGAATGTAATGGAAAGTGAATTTGGTTATACCAAAACGATGCATACCGAAACAGAGCACTACATCGAGAAACAGCAACGCTAGGATATCGATATCACAATAATAAGATTCTGTTACCAAACAATCGGTTTTAACGATTAATATTAGTTAGTTCTATTTTTGCTCGAAGAAATGTTTGAAACCCATAAAATCGCCATTGGAAGGAAGTAAGACATTTTATTTTATGAGTATCGAGGGACGATTTTATGTGGCTCTCACAATGAACATTGACCGTGAAAGGCCGTAAAATGGTTCATTGAATAATCGATTCATGTATGAAGAAGAAAGTAAACGGAAGGTGTTTTAACTTGATTACATTCTTACTTCTTTGGCATATTCAATAAGTGAGTTTTTGTTCAGTTTGGCCGAAACGTCAAATTTAAGCAAATTGAAATCTAAAGGCATAGAGCACTTTTAAATCATTGCAACATGTTTGGAGAATATCATGTCATAACAACCGAACCCGTGTTATTCCAAAGTAGTTCTGATGAGTACAGAACCACAAGAATGAAGCGAAAAACAAAGTTTAACTTGCGTTTTGTTGCGTACAACTAAAACTGCAGATTATCGATTAACTACTCTACAATATCATAAAGGCTACGCTACGTACCAAAGCCCGATCAATCTTCGTACTTCTCCTGATGCAAAGCCTTGATTACGTACGAGCGTAAGCGCGTGTTAAAAGCACGCGCATTGTGATAAAAGATCAAACACGCAACGATAGCGTGCCAGAGGGAAAACTAAAAGCTCCCGATTATTGCGGTGCCTTTTTTGTTCCATGTATCGACTAGAGGTTGGAGGAAGGCACGTTCATTCTTTTCCATTCGACTAATATGCTTCCCCCCACAACACACAACCGACATCGGGCCCCTCTCAGGAAGGTTTGCAAGCGGAAAGTAAATAGCCGTTGGTTATTGTTTGAATGGTTTGATTGCTTTCATCAAAGATGTATGATCATACCGAGCCGCAAATGGTAGGTTTTTTGGTGGAGGTGGTTGGAGGCAATTATGCCGCGCCACCACCCTGCAAACCTCCTACCCGATGTCGAGGTTTTCTCCTTCGCAAAGCAAGGAATCTCGCCCCCGAAAAGCGCTATCATAAGTTTTAATTAATTTCACACCAACCTTCCACCCAGCCATCCAGAAACACGGGAATGTTACACGCCGTCATCATTGACCAGTGGTATGAATATCTTTTCCTTCGATCGGTGGTTCGACATTTTGGTGAAGGGGGCTAAAAATGAGGTGAAAAAACCGTCGAGCCTGCCGTAACCAGTGTAAACATTCGAACCGGGGGCAATTGATTGTCGGAATTGGGGTGTGTTTGCAAGCAGCTTTGCCGCAAGGCGAAAGACTTTCGCCTCACCCTCCCAGTTTCGGTGGCACGATTTCTCAATAAAAGGAATGAGGAAAATGATAAAACAATGCTCGGAAGAATAATGGAGGGACGGAAGGTCTGAAAGCTGGAATCGGAACTGAGAAGGAATGTTTCGTTTGCGCTGCTTTAGGCGGGAAAATACCATCTCTGCACCACGTGCCCGGTGTCGAATCGATTACATTGAAATATTTCTTCCAACCACACAAACACACCCGCCCTTGGTCGCGTGTTGAATGCGATAGGAATGATGATCTAAATTAGTCAAACCAGCTGATAAACTGCGCCCAGTTGAATGTACTGTGGGTAAATATTTGAACAAAGGTAATATGATTTTATCGACGGAACGGTTAACATTAAAAATGAAAGGAAAAGGACAATTAGTGTACAAAGATAGGATAGTAGATGGAGCTTTGGCACACGAGCAGAACCCGTGCTATCGTGTTCTAGGTAAGGTTTGCTTATGAGCTGAGGAGCATAAATCCTTTGTAAACGTAAAACTTCTACACGCTCAATAATATTCACGTTCGGATTGAAACTGTGTGCATAAATTAACCGTACGAGGAGTCGTAAAACTTTTGGTTCAGTTCGTCTCGACATGCGATCCATCGTAGTTGAAAAAGCTAAAAACAAAAAGAGTGCAAAGGAGCCGGCCCCAGTCAATGCTCGTTTTATGGAATTTATGTTGTGCTATGGGGAACGATGCGTGTTGAAACTTATTGTGCCGGGAAGGTATGGGAAATTTATAGTTTGAAAAGGGGTTCACAAAATAAAAAAAAAACAGCAAGAAGTAAAGTCAGTGAAATAAAGACATAAAATACAGCCTAATGTTGGTTTGGTAGTTTATATGGTTATTTTACTTTACTTCGGTCGCAAGCGTATTTTGGGTTTCCATGATTCGTAAAAAAAAAATCAAATAAACTTTGCATGAAACCGACATGTCTACCTTGACCTAGAATCCGTGAAAAGAAATCGGCAGGTATAACCTAGAGTTAAATAGATTAAAGCTAGACTTAGGAATTGCGATTGCGAAAACTAAAGCAAAAAGTTCTGAGTGTCGCTCGTTGAGTGCCTTTTCAGGTTATCGCAAAAAGCTCATCTCATCACTTGGGAGCTTTATTTCATCGATTTTCCCCTACCAAATTTACCGCGAGAAATGCTCTCTGGCTATGTATACTAGAACTGCCTTAGGAAAGAGAGAACGCTCTCGGAAAAATGTTCGTCAGCTGTTGCTACAGTCGCGTTCATTGAATAAAAGCGCCAGGACAGAAAAGCTGCAAATAAGGGAAAATCATCGCGAATGACGCTGCGATGACAGTTGAGGCAATGACACTAGGCTACTGCGACGGGACGAAAGCACAACATTGAGAAGAAAGTATAACGAGCATCCGGAAATGGACCCAATGCGCGAAAGAGATGAACATTGAAGCGAAGGTGAAATAGAAAACACTAACCAGCATTCCATCGCACGAGCGACAGCGAACATACAGCTGCCGTTTGGTGTATTTATAAATAAAAAAAGATCAGCGGTTGGAGAACTCGAGCTTCCACTTCTACAGGTGAGTGAGGAAGAGAAAAAAGGGAGAGATACAGAGAGAAATAAAGGGAAATTATGTTGTTCGCACGATTTTTATCAGCCCACCCGACATCGTCCTTAATCATGGATGGTTGGTTTGTCGTGATCTTTTTCCTCTTTTGGTCGCCTCTGAATTTCTTTTTTTTTTTCGCCCAGCGCGCTTCTAACAACATCCGAAAAGGTGTGATAGAACGAAAACATTTCGTCCTTTCCGTGTGCTTCCGGCAGCGGCCCGCTTGGAACAGAGGAGTTTCCTCAACCCATTACTTTTTGGCACGGGTACGGGTTTCTGTCCGATTGTGACTGCCGCATTTTCCTGAGTAAAATTGCGGGTAGTAGCAAAGGCCCTTAGACCTTCCGGTCCCTTGCCAAACCGGAAAGGAACGTTTCCCCCCAGAACGCGCACAAACTTTGGCCGTCCTACCCCCGCCGTTAGTGTGGGTTGCGTAGTGCGCCTTCGCATGATATGTGAATCGGAAGTGGAACGATCCTTTGATACCTGTGAGTTGTGCCTTCCTACCGGCGGGAAAAGTTTTCCCTTTGTGTCCTATGTGCCCTTTTTAGGGCATTTTTTCAATGATGCTTGACAACTCTCCCGAATGTCACTATCGTGAATTGTGTGGGCTGGGACAAGGCATGTTTACACATACAAACACACTCCATCTCCTGCTCTTACCGTCATTTCGGCACGAGCTTTGTCGAAGAAGTCAAAGTTTTTGATTTCGAATGTTTGAGCACATGCCACTAACATGACACATTTACATTATCATTTTGACTCCGAGCGTGAGTTCATGTGCGGAATTGGTACGAACAAGCAATATGCGCGTTCTTGTATGGAACTATAACGAGACGATAGGCATCAATTGTATTCTTCACTTTGTTGCAACTCTAGTAGTGTGGCAATAAATATTATTAAATTTTTTTTTTTTTTAGTATAAATGTATTCTTTGTTTTTAACTCAACCCAATTCCAAGACCAGCAAATTTGAGAGTTTTGTTTAGAATAAAGTTAAATAACAATGATGAAGATCCCTCAAAACATATTTTCAACAACATGAATTTAGATTTCTCTCCTTTCACTCGTTGTAATTAACAAATTAGAAAAATCGTTCATTGAAATTGTCGCCCATGAAGATTACTTAATTATGGTTCACAAAACATTAGATATTTATTTCTTTCGTAACGATATCATGAACTAATTTTAAATTTTATTTGAATAATAAAGATAATAAACAATGTCGGGATCAATTTAAAAGACAATTTCCATGCTCAATTGGCACACTGGATTTTTCAGTAGGGACGCATACATCCCAGGCATGCAAAGTTATCGTTGCTTAAACGAGAATAAATACTTACCAAGTCCTAGACCTAAGTGGTCTACTAGACGCATAAAAGGTAATTTCCAAATGGGTTCTACGGCGCTTCAAGTAGCTTTTGCAGAAACGAAAATGTGATACTCCAGTGGTTAACCCTTAGACCATAACACTATATACACTTTATACTGAAGCATATTTACACGACCACGAAGAACGACCACATTTTCTACGTCGAAATTATTTTCAAGTGAAATGGAGGCGCCTGGTAGCTATTACATTTGTTTAACATTTTTAGGTGGAACGTAGGCATGGATGAAAGTGTAACAGCATTAGCATAGGATAAAATATAAATATTTGTCCGTGCATCCAAGTAAATACATCTCTCAAATACATATGAACTCACCATGGTGATTTTAAACAGATATAAGTATAAAAATAACCAATATAATCTCGTCTTACGGAAGTACGGGTTTAGTACAGGGCCTACGAAATATTGAAAAATTTCGCTTAAATGTAGTAAATCTTTAAGAAATGCATTAGTAAATCATTTAACTGCGGTTTCCATTCCATACGTAGTTATGTTTGACAAAATGTCTTTAATATTTTATATACTGGTCAAAAGTTAGTGCACCATAAAAGAAACGGTCTACACTATGCAAGGCACATGCTAAGAATGACAAACTTTGTTTGGTTGATACAAAATAAACATTCGGTACCACAAAGGCAACCAGCATTCGCTAATGGAGTACCTTCCTCTGGTTTTAGTATCGTTCGCCAGTTAAGGTGGCCCCCATAAGACTTCCTCCACGAAAATTCCGCACCAAAAGATCTTTCACTGCGGAAGCGCGGTGAAAACCGCAGCCCGAAAGAAACTTGCCACAAGGTTTTCCTGTCTGGTGCGAATGAGAGCCGGGAAACCTTGCCACCTGGCTGGGTGGGGTGATCACAACAAGGAAAACCATCGAGCAAACGCTCTCATAATTTATGTAAATTGTAATCATATCGTAATTATTCTTCCGTCTTTTGGTTTATATTTAATGATGCTCGCACCGTTTGCCTCTACTGGCGCTCATGGGCATGCCGGGTGGATGGAGAGGGTCCTGGGGAAAACCACTCATAAGCCGTAAGATGTGCCTGTAATCCCACAATTGCTACCCGCCGTCTTTTTAGGCCTCTTCGCTGCTGGTGGGTGGCAAGTTTGGCGCCACTATTTGTGGTAAGTGTGGCTCGTTTCCGGGTTGGGTCGGCGGTAGCTTTCCTAGATGCAAACACCATTCCTTCATAACTCCTCCATGTCCTCGGCAGGTTGGTTCGGGGTGTTCGGCAGTAAATGAAAGCTTAAAATGTTCCCACCAAACACACCTGACAGGCAGAAGCGGCCCTGGCAAAGGGCTTATAATTTACCAGACGGCGATGAGCGCGACCTTAAAGGAAACATGGGATGATTTTGGGAGCTTTTGACTGCCGCTTACCCTTGGGAATGGTGGAACACATTTTCCCTACCGAAGAGGGATCTAGTGAGCCAGAACTTTTCTTAAAAATTACCTCCCCACGCGACTTTTTCCATGGATTTTCTCTTCACTCTCGATTATTGCACCTTAGCGCTATACCTAGCGTGAAGGAAAATTGAGTCACGCACAATGAAATTGACACATCATTCGAATGGCTTATCATATTCAGAGGAGGCTTACAATGCGGGCAGGAAAAGATGACGCACGTTTCGTTGACAGTGCCAACGATAAGGTTGTGGTTACGCCTTCCATAATTAATGGAATTAATTTGAGCAAACGGTTGGTGTTTGATTTCCCTTCGCTCCAATCCAGCCTCGTGGTGGTTTAATCGATGTTTCTGCCTCTCTGTAATCGAAATTTCCTCGTCTACCCGTGGGGTTATAAACTGTTAATTATTCTAATTATATAAGCTTTATCTTATTTTATGTTGACTTTGTATGATTCGAGCTAGATGTAAGAAATTGTCGCTGGGAGTGTAGTTTAATAATGAAAAATCAATTATAGAAAGGTTGGGATGGAGACATATCTTGGTAATAAAAGACCCTTCCGATTCTCCACAGCTTCCCAAAGGCAACAATAAATTTTTATCGCACGGCTTTGACCGAAAACTTCAATTATCAAATTAATTTAATGGAGTACAAAATTATCTTGATACCATCTAGTGGACCGTAAACATTTTCATTTTAAATTATCCACTCGATTTTCACCCCCGCAAGGGTGGATGAACGAAAACTGTGAGAAATAAAGAAATGTCCCTAATGTCCAGTCGGGTGTTAGAGATAACGACCGATTCTCCTTCAATGGCTACGGGACATTTAGTGGGAGAGAAAAAGTTTTGCTCATTTTCAGGAAGCAGCAGGGAAAAGGGGATTTGGAGCAACGAACCTGTATCGAGTGTTCGAGACGGACGACACTTTGTCGGAATCGATTTTACCTCCCGCACCGTAATCGATCGGATCGAAGTCTTTATTTCGAATGGCAGTGACTGGTTGATCGTGGGATTGGTTGATAGAAGAAGGGATGTAGGTTGCAGTCGACATGGGCTGTTTGAGCTGGGAAGACAAGGTGGCCGCTTGCCTAAGCGCGACGCAATAAAACGTGATCAAAGAAGGTGATGGCTTTTTATTGACATCCCTCGGGCCGTTCGGTGGAGAATCTGTGGGCTCGAGCGAGTCAAAGACACTCCGGATGAAGATGTACGTCCTTGGACGAGGTTTTCCACTGTTTCAATGGCGCTCCCCGTGCGCGCGCTTTATGTCCGTGCTTTTCCTTAGAGATCTTTCTCTCGCCCGAAGCCAACACGGAACGGTATCTGCGACCGGATATCAAACGCACAGGAAAGGTGATGGCGCAAACAGATAAAACGATGACAACTTCGAACGCTCGTCGCGGGAAAGGGGAATCCGTCTTCGGGAGACGGAAGGAACCGGTTTTGTCGCAGTCGTTAACTGGAATCGTGCGTTGGAATGGAAAGCCGCTTCGAGTTGCTGCCGGCCCCGAGTTTTACCTGGATGTTTGGTTTCGTCGAGACAAACCGAGAAAAGTGATAATAAACATTCGACGTTCGTACCATTGATAAAGGAAGCGCACGACTGAATGACTGCAGATGGGTAGAGTCGACTGCCTGAAGGACTGGTTTACTTGTCGATGTTTTATGGCCTACCGTATCCAAAATCATAAAATAAGGGCCATCGTCAAAGTTGATGCATGCTACCTTTCAACTATTCAATGATGTGATTATGGCGTAAAAGTAAAAGATATGTTTTTTCAGATCGGATCTGTTAAGAAAATGGCTAATTATAAATATGGGAATTGAATTAATTATTTAATTTTCAAAGAAATCCGCTATCAAACTACTCAGCACAATATAGCTAAAGAAGCAAGTTGACAGTGTTTATCCAAAGCCACTCTAAAGCCTTCTATTACCACACTACTTCAGTTACAGAATATTAAATAATAAAATAATCAATTGCGCTATTGTGCTTTGTGCTCAGAATGAAAGACAGGAATTTTTAAATATTTATCTTACATTTCCCTTCTCGAGCATCTACCTTCCCGAGTATAATGGACATACATATTTCTGGATTAGCAAAAGCAGTGTCCAGCACATTTCAAAACATAGCAATAATGCTTAAAATTGTATTAACTTTTTTTCATTTTGAAAAATTTCTTTTTCAGTTTTAAACGACTGAAACGTTATTTTATTAAACCTATAACTGGTCACATTTCTTCATATAAAATGATATGGTAATTGCATGTAATAAACCAAGGAAAAAACATTTGAATGAAATATCATTGAGGTAAATTGTAGTCAAATCTAAACTTTAATTTTTGGTTTGATCTTGATTGAAATTTTATAAATTATGAAATAAATAAATGAAGCTGCTGATTCCCCTAGAAGGCTTAATCCGCCTTTGCTTTCGGATTCCTTCCGGACCTTCGATTCACCAGGGGTTTTCTAATATTTTTCGTTAGGCAGAGTTTCTTTTGCTTTAGAGAACCTTGAACGGGTTGAATAGCGAATTTTATATAAATTGTTCAGAGTAATACCTAAGTTGTGCAACATTGACTGAGCTATCATAGAAATGCATCAAATAGACCATTGGTTGCGTGCAAAAGGGTAAATGATGTTTAAGGTTATTAAAAAGTAAAATTGAAAATTTTCAAAATAAATTACTAAATTAAAAAATTGATATATTACATAAAACAAACAAAATTGACAATTCATTTTTGAAATTGTTCAAAGAAAAAACTGATTCCTCACTCATTCTCTGGTGTGTAATCCATAAAAATAGAATGTATATAAATATCAAATAGAAAACTCAAAGGCTCTAATTTAAAACTCAGCAAATTTCGTGTTTAAAGTTTTTATTACTTATGTTTTTTTTATAATGAAGGATTACATTGGTTCTCAAATCGAATAGAGAATAGAAGAAATAGGCAAATTAGGCGTTCGGTTTGCATAAAATATATAACATATTCTGATCCAGCAAAATTCGTGTTTAAAGTCATTTAATCTATTTTTGTTCTTTATAAAGGATTTCATTGCCTCATAGATGATGAAAAAATTTCGTTTGTTATAGTATAATATAGTTTACCTACCTATCTTCAATACGAAGTATTCTCTTCTTGTACCAAAATGTTCCAAAATAAAACTAATTTCGTTACGTTCTCTTTCTAACTCACAAAAAACACGTTTCGATGGGAGCTCCTCCTAATTGGGACCTGATGATGACATGGAAAATTGAAAACCAGGTCACTAGTCCATAGATTCTTGGCCTTCCAAATCCTTCTTTTGCCGAGAACATGAACAAGTACCAGGTAAGAGCCATTCCAACCGCTCTAAAAAGTGGACCATACTGGAGAGCAATTATTTTTTATGCCAAGACTTGTAAGCTCTTGGTGCTGGTACATTGCTTCATTTTGGCAAACATTTCAGTTTGTGGTTTTATTTTCCATTTGCTTCATATTGTTTTTAATATTAGCAGCCTAGCAGATCGAAATTGTAAATATTTCTTCAATCTGTACTCAACCTATACAATGAAAAATTCTCGATCCTATGTGGTATATCGTTTCCTTTATCCTATTATATTCAACACTTGCACTGAAATGGAGCCCCAAGGGAGGATTGCACTGGAGCACCATAACTTGTACAACTTCGGATCGAATCTCTTTCCACGTCGGAAACCACCCAATGGTTTCAAAAGAAATCCTCCTCCTCTGCAAGAAGCCAATGGTTTTTGGTGGGCAAATTTAATTATGACTGTTAATTTAATTCCGTGGAAAAGCAGAAACAAAACAGTGACAAGCGATGGTGCTGGTGGTGCTGGTGGTGGTGGTGATGCTGCCATTTCTCCAAACACTTTTCCCTCCCCTTCGGCGATGCGACGAGTGTCGATGGGAAATGTGACCGGGCGAGAAGGAGAAACGCGAAGGTCAGCGTTGAAATGCGATGGAACCAAAACCTACGTCACCCGTTTCACCCCCGAAGTGGGGAGAGTTCTGGCTAAAGTTTTGCCCGGGTAATAATATTTGTGCACCGGTCGCCCAGGGGTGGAAAGTTTAATGAAGGTGAAAAGTTGGCGGTGGAAAAAGATAACATCAGATAAGCATACCGCGGTCGACACTCAGGGACGGGATGGGTGTTCGAGAAAGTGGGTGTGGGTGTGTGGGTGTTTAGAAGAACGCCATCATGTGCTTTGCTTTGAAATTTGCACAGAGAAGTCTCAATGCCGGTGAAGCTGCTGATTGGAAGTCTTGAATGGTTTTGTCGACGCACGTCGGGCGGCAGCTAATGGAAGACGTGTTTTATTTCCACTCGCTGTGGTATTAATTTCGCGTGGCTTCCGAGGAGCCACCGGCACATTTTCCTATGAAAGAACATTAGGGAAATATTTTTCCGGAATGGAGCGAAAAACTTGTACAGAACTTATTGATGTTACGACAAACTAGTTGAGAAAATCAAAATATCAACCCATTCCTTTCTAAGAAAATGGACTATTTTACTTACCATCACGTCTCATTTGTAACACTGATTTAATTGATAGAAACAACTGAAAAGTGTCAACTGAAGTTCGACCCGTTGAAATTACTTCCAAAGTTCTGCATCGATAATTGGGATCCACTATAGACCGGGCAAACGAATCTCGTTGGAGCTTGATCCGCGACTCGTCGTGAAAGCTGTGACAATATGCAAACCCACCTCGTAAACCGGTGGGGAGGGGCGGAGGAAGGGGGGTCAATTAATGGCGCGGAAAAACAGTTCTCAATTTTCCTAGTAATACAATCTCCACCCGGACAGTCACAAGATTCACAATCATTTGCATACAGTTTGGTTTTGTTTTGAATCGGTTTTTATTCTTGCACGTAATTGATTTGATTACATTGTTGCTTTTTGCCTAACAGCAGAGAGTTGTTCAAACTTCTCTTGTCATTTTTTGTTGTCTTCTCGTTTATTTTGGTTTGTTTCACTCTCCGCTTATGGCAATTATGTTTTTTTTGTTTTTGATTTCAAAGTTCTACGGTGATGGAATGAAATGAAGTTTTGTGTTCTTTCTTGCCTCCCTCTAGCTTATTTTTCTATTATTAATTTTATGTGTTTACCGCCAATGTTATTTGCACCTCATTTGTTTGTTCTCTCTACAACGTGTTTACTACTTCGCGAGTGACTGTGAGTGGTACCCTATGCTTAATGTTTTTTTTCTTTTTTATCGTAAAGTTTCATGCAGAAGTCGGATTACCGGGGAAAAAAGTTCGACTCGTCCGAAAGGAATGATAGAAGGTGAAGAGATTTTAATAACGGGTACGTAAAAAATGATTTTGTGTGTGAATTTTTCATTTTTATTTGATCTAAGGGTGGGTCAAGTTTTCTAGATGAAGCTTAAATGCACTTTTAAAAAGAGCCTTTTTTGCAGATCAGTCTTGGGAATAAGGATTGTTCGTTCGTGTTCGTTTTGCTATGATCTGAGTAAATCAATGCCTTGTTCGCTCAAACGGCAGGTGCTTGTTGTAGGAAGTTTATTATATATTATTTCTTAAGATAACTTTATAGTAGAGGTCTCCAAACGCTCAAACACAATCGTAACCGATCGTTTACTCTGTTATGAAAATGAAAAATAATTAACATTTATGAAACAATCCGTTCGTCTTTCTTCGTTCATACATAAAACATCTTTCGATTCGATTTCCGACCAGGCATACCAATTAAAATTCGGACGCATCGTTCATTGTGTCTGCCATTGTGTGGGTGCGACCGTCTGTGCGTATTTGTGTACAAAATATTGGTCCACGAAATAAGACATTATACATCTCGTTTGTTGTTTGTTTGTGTGTTTTTTGTTTTAAGTTTCTAGCATGAAACATAACTCTTCCGGTATGTTTCATTATCTTTCTTCTTTTTTCTTTCTTGCGGTCATGCTGCTAACATTACAATCCATTGGGCGTTTGCTTCCTATTGTTGCTTTGCCATTGGTGTACTCTTCGTCTGCATAATGATGCACGATATTGTTATAAATTTATATGTCGGGTTCGAACGTTGCAGATGAATTAAAGTACAATAGTCTTGTTACTTAATACGTTTTTCGTATATCCGTTTTTTGTTTTGTGTGTGTTGGTGTTACATGCTTTTTATGTTTGTAGTACATAAGTTTTTTGATTTTCGTACATTATTGTAGTTGCATGTGCATGATGAAACTTATTCAAGATGTTTGTATTTATTTTAATTGTGAAGATAAATCAGAAACACAGTTTTCTAGTAGTATTATCATCTACAATTTATGACACAATCGCATTATTTGTTCTTTGTTGGGATAACTTTTGCATCACACCTCTAGCCCAAATGAACAAAATCATTTCTAGAAACAACATCTTATATTCTACATCTTTCTGATTGCGTTCGTCCCGTTTACGTTGTCTTAGCCAAACATATAACTCATGTAGATTTTTTTAAATTGTTCTCAACGATATGAACACTACCGAAGCGTGCAATTTTTATATTGCATCGGTAGCACTTTTTTCCGGCGCATAACACGTAACTTGCCATTTTTTTCGTTTTAAATTGACAAACAGGACATCTATATCACAGTTATCACTAAACTTAGTAACGTAAATCCGTCGGTTTTGCGACGTCTCCTTCGCAATACTGTGTTTCATTGGCGTCTATTTTAAATATGAGATCAAGCAAGGCATCAACTAAACGGTACATTCTTTTTCGCCGCGGATAAACGATGGATTATTTTATTTAAAAAAATAATTGCCATCAATTGATATTATTCTACTTGATACAGTATACTACAATGCACGTTACCAGCGGGTTTGTGGAACATTTGGGCATATTTTTTTTATAATTTATTCACAAAAATATGTTTCTAACGATGCATAACGTTATCATTATGTTGCGACTCGAGAGATTTTCGCGTGTGGGTGTGTTTTTTAGTGAAATTATTTTCGATTCGATGCTACAGGTGTTTTAGTGCTGTTAAAATATTCAATACTTCATGGGGATGATGAGTTACACCAATTTCATCTTGGAATCGTGTACATAATAATGTATTCATATTTATGAAAAAGAATTTTTGGAGTTTTTCTACAATGATCTATTGATATTTTACTGTTGTTGATCTATTACGTAGCCCATACGATATTTTACATTACCTTTCCAATGTTTTACATGCCAGGCATGGTGTCATTATCGCCCGTTTTTGGTACCATATTCTCGCCCTATTTAGATCGCAATCTATAAAACCCATTAAATAACTAAAAAATATATTGCTTTCGTACATTCAACGCACCTATGACATGCTTTTCGCTAGTTTATTCGTCGTTATTTTTCAACCCGAATTAGCTTAACAGTTCCCACAACATTCCCATAATGAATTTGTTTTGTATTCTGTTTGATTTTCCCCTTTTGCTCTGAAAGCATGCATGTTTGATGGCGGATCGTTTCATATATATATATTTTTTATATTCTCGACGTTTTACCTCATTTGTGTGGGGAACAGGATGTTACTTGTCAATGCAATTTCCGTCAAAAGCGTAACTCACTGGTGCCTCAACCAAGGTCATATGAGATGTATTAAAAATGTAGCCAAACGAAAGTATTACTGCCGATAGTAATCGAAATTCTAGCAGAGCCATCAGTATGATGGGTGATGATTCGATTAACCTTATCCATGCCATTTGGGTCACGAAATGAGAATTCTTTTACCTTAATTGTCGTAATGATGGGATCGATGCCTCTTTTCGGTTGACGTCATAAATGAATTCGTTCAACTACGTGAAAGTGTGATGGACTATTCAACATTTTTGGACTGTTCAACTGTTTTGAACAATAAATTTGCCGTCAAGAGTGGTAGTACTCGAACTGACATTCGAAATGTGTTTGTTATTTGCACCATTACTCTATACAACTTGTAGTGCTCTAACAACACCGCCGTTCTAGTATGAGTTAATGGGGGAAATTATGCTTCACATTTAAATCCATTTAGAAAATCGGCAGCACAATGGTTCGGAAACGATGAAAACAACGTCCCTGTGGGACCCGTCTGGTGGAAGGAAGGAAGGAAGGAAGGAAGTGAACGTACAACACAACGCTAATTCTAATCTAATCCAATATTTACGCCACCCATTAGTATGGTTATGGTTATTGAAATGATTGTTGGTCCCGGGTACCGGAAGGAACAACCAGAGACGGAAATCCCCTAATGAAATCATTCCATCTGAAAGCGCGACCGGAAGAAAGTGAAAGGGAATAATACTTTTTTCCGGTTGATTAAACCTCCATTAAAAGGCTGGCCAAACAGTACCACAACGCCAACAACAGCAATAGCTGACCCGCCGCAAATGAACGTCGGGTTTTAGTCATCGTAAAAATAGACGTGTTGAATGTTGGAGTTACAATACGCTTGGGAACATCACCCAACCCGACGGGTATTTTCGAGTTTCCCCGTTTCAATCCATCAAAACTTGGTTGAATCATTTGTTATAAATGACGTTCTTTTGCCTTCCCTTTTAATTTCATTTTTGATTGATGATGTTTTTGTTTACTATAATGTTTTCGATGCTGAGTTAAATTCAACAATGATGTAAACTAAGAACTTCCTATGACTTTTGACGACCTCTGGTCAAACTTGAGTGAGAATCAATGCATTCATTCGATTAAATTCTATATTATTTGTTTATCTTTTATAGCAATCGAGCAAATGATTGACGTGTGAGATGTGTCGAAAAATATTTTAACATTTCCAACGATTTTTACTGACACAGATTGACCCAACCGTACAGGCAGATCCCAACCGTGTCATAATGGAATTACCAAGGAAAAAGTATTGCATTGAAATTTTTTATGATGCATGAAGTGGAACGAACAAAAGCCAGGAAAGCTTAATCACAATCGCCACCATTATCGTCATCATCATAATGTTGGCTGCGATTGGAGTAGATCGTATGCTGGATTATTGTTCAGGTGTATTTAGCGCCGGACATTGGATTGGGAGCCCCATTATGGTGTGTTGATTATGCTAACGAATGATGCATTGAAAGTGGAAAAAAGGGAGCTGATTCGTACAATGGCAAATCCATTAGAGCCGATTGTGTGTTTTAATGTTGGGGTTTCCAAGGCGAGTGAAAGTGCCCCATCGAATGGTGAATAAACAATATGAATCAGCACATGGTTCTATTTTTTTGTAACCACACATTTCATGCTTTTAAAACCAAATTGATCAGTTGATCATTTGATAAAGGGGAAGCATTGACAAATAAATTGGGTTGTAGCGCAAGCTCTAAGGGAAAAGGAAATGCTACATCATCCAATCAATCGCACCACTAACAATAAACAAACTTAGCAAAGTCCTCTGACCATAAACGGAGAGGTATAGTGAGATAAAAAGAAGTTTCAGAAAAATTCGCATCTTTTCCCTATCTAACGATGGAATGGAAAAAAACTCCTACCGTAGATTTGTGGTTAACCAGAGCATGTTGAAAAAACAAACAACAAACAGAAAAGGATAAAAGGTTCAAAAACATTTTCGTTCCCGCATGGTGGTGGCAAATTTGCACCTTTTTTCCGTTGTAAAAGTTTGCCTTCGTCACGTCTTTTTTTGTCCCTACGAATTGTTTGCTGTTTCGTGTTTTTCATATGTCTGTTTATGTTTTTTACTTCGAACCATTTGTTTTCGTTTCGTTTTTTCACTTCGATGCACTTTTCATTCCATCGTTTGCATGCTGTTAAACAACCCCGTGAATTCCGCGAAAACACCCGGCTTTGTTTCTACCTCCTCCTATGGTTATCGGTATATGTTTTTGAATTTCACATTTTTCTTTCATGAGTGGGGTTTGTGAGAGCATCACTCTTCGGAAAACTACTGGGCACATACTTGTCAAATGCATCCATAGTGGCTACGGTGATGGAGTCGGATGATTTTCCACGGGTAGGTGTGTTTGTCCGCCAGTTCCTTCGCCAGCTCCAGCTGGTAGCCAAAAGGTGATGGATTGTACGTCCCCAATCAGAGGTTCACTGTCAGCTTCTGCCGAGTCTCGTAGCTTAGGTCTCATGGATTTTATCGAGAAACGCGATCACGCTACAGGTTCGGGTATTTTTCAGTGCAATACAGCTCCATTCGGCCGGAAACCGAGAGACTGATTCATCCTGCGGATTGGTTATTTCTCATTGGCGTCGGTGGGATTTTGATTTTTCTCGTTTTGCTTTTCAGGAATACACATCGGGTTTGTCCAGCGAGAGACCGTCGTTACACCGAACACCACCGACAGCTGACGGGCAGCGCCGGCCGCCGACCAGCGTCAATCACGCCGCGCAATCCGAAACCGCCGGTGGTGGCCGTGTTCGCATTCATAGGTAGTTGGGCCGCGATACGCAGCACAGAAGGCCCATGTTCTTGTAGAGCGAACCGCGACGCCGCTTCGCCGGCCACGGTCCGTTGACTTCGTTCGTCAGTGCGATGGTGCGCTCTGGGAAGGGAAGAGTGGTTTAATTTTAGTACAACATCGATTTTAGACCACCGGCATTCCGGTGGTGGCGATGGCTTTGCGCTTCTTTTAGAACGGAAGCTCTGGGTGGAAATAGATCGCCCCACCGGTTTCGAACTCGCTCGATATGAGACGGTGTCCCGTTCGGCACCGAACGGGCCATAAACCTCTGCCCGGGTGATGGATGGGTTCATGCCGTCAAATGGCCGTCATCGAATGGTTCGGTTCAAAAGCAAAAAGAAACCAACTTCGGAAATGCCAGCCTCCGTCCCCAAAAGCTGTATACTGTGTACCTACCCAGGTAGGTCTCCTGCTGGGGCATGAACTCTTGCAGCTCCTGCAGTATCCGGGCGATCTCCTGCGAGTCCTTGGTGATGCTGCACAGCTCCTCCTGGTTGAAGTCGGGCGTAATTTGTTTGCAGAGCAGTATCTGACTTATCACATTGCCGAGATTCGACGGCCCGGCCCGGTTCTCTGTGCCGAGGAACGAAAGAAAAGAAGTAAACGCCTTGCTTTGGCATCGGGGAACCCGGCGTGGAAAAAGTAGGTCAACGAACTTACCGTAATAGCCGGACATGTCCATCGGTATTACCTGCACCAGTCGATGGCTTTTGATTAATTCTCTTAGAAATAGTTGAGCAAGGTAGAACAGCAGCACCAGGTGCGGGTTGTCGGTCAGGATGCCTTCGGCGATGGCGCTGTGGGGGGGAAAACAAGGGAAGAACAAAACCGTTGATCCGATGAGCATCAAAATGTCTGGCTGGACGAGAACGGTATCGATTTTCCAGCGCCTGTCACTTTATTGCACAGCCTATTTGGCTCAATATTTGGCGCGTTCAGTTATCCCGTTAAAAGCATTTGGCGTTCGTCCATCACTCCGGCGGGAGAGGTATGTGCAAAAAATATAGAGTGAGGATTATTTTTGAGTCGAAAACGTCAGAATGTTGCTATAAAACCATTATCCCTGTATCGATAAACCTAGCCGATGAAAAATGAACAAAAAACTCGCTTTGTTCCAACACAAAGGCTTCAAAGGGAATGAAGACAATAAAACGCAAAAAGAAGGAAATAAAGCATTGTCCATCCATTTCCTCGTTTAGACCTTGAAGCGGTAATGGGCAATCATTTTCGCTCGATATTCCCCCTGGTTCGGACGGGACGCCGGTTTTTCGTATCGGAAAGCTTCTGTTTTATCTCACCTCAAAGTAAACCACTGCCATGCTGCGAAAGCAATATCTCCCCCGCTCGCCCGGATAAACCCTCGTTCCCTCATCCTTATGGTAATATACATGTTCACGATTATCATCATCATCATCATCATCATCACCATCATCCACACCACCGCATGTGAGTTTTAGCTAACCGGACCCGTGCCCCTGACAAACTCTCATAAATGACTGACCGAGCAAGGCTGTAGGATGTCGTTTTTGCGGTTAGGCCTTATACCGGGCCAGTGTGGTTAGTGACAGAGAGAGTTGGTTTTCCATTGGCTGGAGGTAGCATAATTGGGTTAAGCGCTTAAAGCTTATCAAGCAACGAACTGGGCACGTTGGTGTAAAATAAAGCAGACACTAGAAGCATTCGTTTGAGGATTGCAGGAGATCGAGGAGCCCTGAGATATGTTCAAGGGAAAAGTTAAGGCACTTTAACTTTTTCATGCTGACATCAAGTTTGGCAGAACTCGTGGCAAATCTCAGTTAAAGGTGTTAACATGGCGTTACAATGTCCAACTCCTTGCCACACATTTATCGATCAGAACACCCTCCGTAGTGGTTGAATCTCCGAGTGCGTGCCATGATTCTTGTGGCTCTGTCAAAGATCTTACCACCAAAAGTAGTATCTTCCGAGACTTGAAGTCCCTGAAGCTGACATCAATTAATTAACAAAATTGATACGCGTGCTGGATCCAACCGGGGCCCGAACCGACCTCTCGCAAGTGCTAATTGCTTTGAGTAGCAGCACCAGCAACAACGACCACATCGTTTGCGTTAATGGGTTGGGATTTGTCTGGTCGTTATGGGCGGCCAGTGCGCCAAAGGGTGCCGATTTTCGGTGTATTAGTGTGCAAGCAGCAAAGAAAAAAAAACCTCTCCTCCAAGAAAATTAGCCATGGAGCCAAAAATCTCCCTTCGTCCCACTGTGGGTGCCTTCTGCTTGTCTTCACGACCGCAATCTTTTGCAGTGTTTATTGGGCACCTCGACCTCCTCTTTCAACCTCGGGCAGAGAGTTTTCCGTGCACGTACGTATAGGACGCAATCGATCCCAAGGGAGTGTAGTGTGCGGGAGAAGGCAAAAGGTGCGAACATCTTCGAGCAAATCTTGGCACAAAAGAAACGCTTTCTTGCCATGGTAGTGTTACGAACATGTTTTTTCCATTCAGTATACGCTTTGGTATAGCGACGAAGTGAAGAGGAACGTAAGGTAGAACAAACTGAAGAATCATGTTTTGCTTGTTTGATGAGTGGTGGAATACAGGTGCATTTGGGGCTAAAATTGAACTACTTGGGAATTGTTTAAGTTGAAAGTCATGTCTGGTAAGAGAGTGATATATGTTTCATAAGACAAATTACCCGTTTTTGCCAAATAAATAAAACCTTAAGGGCACTAAAGATAATGTCAATGATTTTCCCAAAACAACAAATAAGATGTTGTGCATACAAGCTTGATTGAATTCGAAAACGAATAAGCTATGCTACAATACAAACTCGGGGGTACGCGAGAGCCGACCGATAGCGCGGTTAGAAAATCGACCCATGAGCGCGGGGGCTCACAACCTCGACGGCTTGGGTTCGAATCCCAACCGAGACCGGACTCTCCCTTGTACCAGAGGACTGACTATCCACGTTACACATAGGGTAAAAAGTGCCCTTAACTGGCAGGCATGACCAACAAGGTCGTCACGCCAAGAAGAAGAAGAAGAACAATACAAACTAATAAAAAAAGTATTAAACTTTACAACCAATTCTCAGTTTGGAGATTTTAAGCAATTCATAAATTGAGGAATCCAAGGAGTTTTCAATCCACTTGTATTATATTTAAAGTAGGTGCTACTGTAAAATAAAATTTTTACCTACTCTTGCAGATAATATCTTGTGTAAAACTTTTGCTTAAAAAACTAGAAAAAATCTTTGACGATTACATTCGTTTCGAATAAATTCAATTGAAATTCGATTCATATTATAACATCTTTTTATTTCCATCTTTCGAAGGCGAACTGAAACTTCACCCATTCTTTATAACAGCGTAAGTTAACTAGGTATTTATAAAATGATGTTCTACTGCAATAAGCTAATGTCAAAGCTGTTTATAATTTATGTTGTCTTACAAACGTTCGGTAGATTTAAAAAAATGTAAGGAAGTCCTGGTCAACTTGGATGGTGTAGTAAAATTTTCCCTCGTTCCATGCTGTAACAAAAAAGGTCGTTTTCATGCTCCACGCCTATTTGTATGATTTTCCTAACGCTAATAGTTCCTTTTGATACGACAGGGGCTTGTTAATGCAAGTACAGGCTCATAGTTCCGGACTTTTTTTGAACAAGTTGATTGAAATAAAGAATAGTTGTACTACCTTCAGTTTCAAAGTTGCTTATAGACTTAACTGATTTTGATATTGGGAAAAAAATTAAATTGTTAGTTCAAAGCATAAATAACGAGCTTGATTCGTTTCAAAGTGTGCTGATTAAAATGGATTACATCAGTTTTATTTGTGTTTATTAATAAGCATGCTTCCCAGTGGGCTGCTCATTAGCAGCTGCGTACCGAACGCCCTAATGCGCACCGGAATGCAATTTCACGAGGCAACATTTAATGACGGAGCAGATTTACGATCGACTTTGCTTTAAATACGCACCACGACACCTGATTGCAACGCGTCCGGCTCCACTCTTGGGCGGCAAACGTTGCTAATGATGCTGTCACCACTTTCCACCTTCCCGTTCACTTTGACTCCGTCGTCAACGTCATCCGTGGTGCTGGCTTCGATTTAATACCTTCGATATCACTCTGACCCAGCGTTTCCACCCAGGCTGCGAGCATTAATGAGCGAGAACCGTTCCATGTGGTGGTGCTTTTTGCTGCTTCTGCCACCAGCGTGAAACACCATGCGTCTCCATGGGGTTCCCGGCTATCGATTCGCCTAGGTTGAAACCGTTCCGGTCATGAGCACCCCCTTCTGGCGCTCGATGATAATGGAAAAACAATATCACCAACTCGATTTCACTCGACGGATGGTCCTCTCCCGTTCGGCCGCTCAGCCATTCAGCCAGATTCTTCCCGATGTGGTACCTTCAATCCGTATCGAAGGCTACGCTTTCGAAAATAATGAAAAATAGCACAAAGTGTTCCGAGATAATAGGGCGACCAACCAGATTGCTCCCCGTTTTCTAGAAACGTCCTGCCGATATACTTTATGGTACGTGTGTAGGCTTCCGAAGATTAAAGTAGCATCGAGCCTGTTTTCCGAACGAACTGATTTGAATTAAAATTTGATTTTGCCAATCATCGGAGCTTCATTTCTTACTCAGTAAAGCTGTGTGGGTTTCTGTCTGTTTTCATTATTTTTTGTACTTTTTTTTATCTTTTCATGAGTTTTGTTTGCTGATGACTTAATGAAAGTTTTTTCTAGCACGAATACATACACAAGGCGCAAATTCATTTTTAACCTTATCGCATACTTTAGCAGACGCCAACGAAAACGCGCTCGAATGCGTTGCAAAGACTTGATTTAAATTTTGATTCCGTTCGTCAGGATTTGATGATGCCGGTGCTTGGTTTCCGTCGTCAGCCAAGCAAGACTTTTCCCTACCGACATTTGATGTCGAACATAGATATGACAGCATAATTCCCTGTCTTATCAGGTTCGCGGATCCGTACGGCGTGCAGCCAATCACGAAAGTGCTATGAGATGACGCCTATGTGAGCCATCGCAAAAGGTGCTAAGATTTTAAGTTTAAAATGTAATCATACTTTGACTCCGGCGAATAGGTGACTCGATTGTAGGCACGCTGGTTGGATTATTTTACATTGTTTTTGAGTGGTGATCAACTGGAGGTTGGAGTAAATGTGAACAACGGGTGTTTAAAAGCAATGCACGCATCTCAGAACGTGTTCGATTCGTCGGTGAGGAGCTGCCAGTTCTTATGGGAAAGGGAAAATTACAGCCAGAAAAACATACCGGTGTAATTTATCATCCCTTCCGCAATATCAGCCTATAGATGAATGAAGATGCGTACCTTCCTCAGATGGTTGGTGAAAAACAATTTTCTGGAAAGCTACAGAATTTACGAGGCTTTAGCCGACGCTTGCCTGTTTTGATAGCGGGCGCACGACATTGCCCTCGTCACGCAAAGAACCTGTATATATCGGGACATAAAGATCTGAGCACGACGTCGCAGAAGACGTCCATAATTAATGTACTTCATTACGCGCGGTTGGTCGCATGTTTTCGTGGTTCAAAACCATGCGCATATGTATGTATCTTGCATAGGATGGCGAAGCTTTTCCTGCTCCTGTGCTTAACGTTGCGGCGGAAAAGAAGAGTTGTTTGTTGTTGTTTTGGAGAACTTTGCCAAACCAGAGAGCTCTCGAAACCGGGACCCTCATCAAACTTCGATGGGCCACGCAGGAGTTGAAGGAGATTTCGGAGAAAACAGTCGCCCCATCTGGCAGGCACACCAAGCGGGGGGGATGAGAACGAAACTGAGAAACAGGTGCAAAGTAGCAGATAAATTACTACCTGTAGATCTTCTCTCCTGAGTGGGGAAAGGAAAATAAACGTAAGCTCCCAGCTTCAGAGGCAGTTTCAAAACTAGATCCGTTTGAAAAATAATGATTTTGACCCAGCCGACTTTTAAAGGAAACTTTGAGAAACCCATAGATATTCAAGAAACCAGTTTCAGATTTAAGGGCTTGAGCTGGAAAAAAATCTGTTTCACCTAAGTTCATGAAGCAAAGGTGCGCAAAATATGATAATGGGTGGCCCAATTTTGTCGTTAATTGAAGTTGGTAAATGGTTAATAATACGATTTTGTATAATTTGTATACAATTCAATGTTAAACATAAATTTCTAGAAATTTAACTCAACCTTTATGAATGGTCATGTTCATTGCGTATTGGAATAGGAATATAACTTCATTTAACGAATCCCTTTCGAAAAAACACTAATCGGCGACCCCGACATGGCGACTGATAAACGGATCCACCCCAGCACCGGCCGGCGGATGATGATATGAACCATGATCCGGAGGTATAGCGAATCGCTGCCCGTGACCACATGGATGGCCAGAAAACGGACCATTTGATCTTCTACTCGTTAACTTTTTCACTCTCTAATTGGGTGATTTGCGGTCGTCACAGATTATGTGACGTTTTGCGGTCGTTGACATGCTTGTACCATCACGTCGCCAGCTTCAGTTTGCTATCCCGCACCGTTGCCTGGGTATCGGGAACGGGATGACTTGATGACCTGTCCCCTGTGCGATCCCGGCGAGGGATATTAGCCCAGGGATGTCATTGCGACGACCTGTTGACCGGTTGTTAATGTTGATGCTTGCAATTTGTACCATGTCGCTACAAATTGTGTCAACTTTCGAACGACATCGTTTCACATGGTAGAAGACGGAACTAGACTAGGGGACGAAGTTAACTGACGTTCGACAAGTTTGCATTGGGGAAAATATTTTGTGGGTGGGTGGGTATTTGGGCTTGTTTTTGGCGTTACTCGATTTTCCTGGAAAATGCGCTGCGTAAGGTGATCGAATTTAGCTTTCGATGATGTATTTGTACCATAGCGTAGGTGGTAAAACATTTCTGAAACGCTACATTTATCCATGCTTTGATGAGAGTATAAAATATGAAGAATGGGAAACGATATCATTAAAGCTGGATTTATGATAGTTTTAATGAAATTCAAAATGGTAAAGCGTTTGAATGCTAAAACAAGTCCAATTTGAAGATGATTAATGAATTGTAATGGATTTTTCAACAAGCATTGAGGCAGCGTGTGAACAAGAACATAATTGAAACAGAACAATTACCACGAAATAGTAGAACTAGATAACTCGAGATAAAATTGCAAAACCATCGGTATTTGTAACGCATTGTTCGTTTGTTGTATTACTCATACCATGTTCTTTCTAATTTGCATTGTTTTTCAAATTGTGTTGTAAAGATTTTTTTTTAATTAACTTGAAAAGATGTTCGTATAAGAAAAATATTTAATCCTTTGGTGAAAATCTTTTACTGCGAATAAACCCATTAGCGTTCCAGTTTTAGAGCGTTTTACAAACATTAGCGCTCTTCCTTAATGCCTTTCGGGATGATTTGTTGCAATTCGTGCTATGATGATGGTATGTGTGTTTGTGTCATCGGTACGAAATGGTTCCCGAGCTACCAATTTCCTTTGCCCAGCACGCAGGGCAATAAATCAAACTTTTCATTTTTTAGAAATCCTCCAGCATGGAATAGAGAATGTGCCCACCGTCTAGTCCCAGTAGCGATGGACCGTTTGCGGCAGATGTAGCACGGTTTTGTTCGGGTCAAATTTTTTGGCGGTAATATTCCTTTGAGGGTCCAGATGCGCAATATACAAAAAAATAAAAAGAGAAACGATCCCCAACTGAGAACGTCCACTTCAGGGAGCGTTCTAAATATTTTACAATAGCACATTTTCCGGCTTCGTTCGCTTGTGGCGCCGGCAATTGGTTATAATTTATAGGAGGAGGTCCTTTTCCAGTCGACCTTTTCGGCGTCGCTTAAGCCGGGACTGCCGCTAGATTCTTCAACGAACTTACTAAAACGGTGTCACCAGTGGCATCAGTCGCAGTACGAGCCGATGATTTACGGTGAATTATTTGAACTTCGTAATCTCCCACGACTCGAAACGTGTTCGGGGAGGGAAACGTTTGAGCAAGTGCAGCGAAAGTTTGTTTTGAAACGGTCGTGCATGCACCAATAGGTTCACTTATTCAACCCAAACTGTTTTCCTGTCTACATTCCGTATGTAACATGGAGGGGAAAATTCCCCAATAGGAATGCACACAGAGCAAGGCTCGATAAACTCATTGTTTTTTTTTTCGAAAAGAAAAGTGAATGGACCCGCTACGGTATGTGTGGGATTGCATTGAGTTGTACAAAAGATTATTCCGCGAAGCTTACCACTGGCAGATCCCTTCTTGCCTGGATTATCGCCTACGAAATAAGATGCCACTAATGCAGAGTAGGAAATCGGGAAGGATAGAGATATAAATAAAGTGAAAGCGCTTTGTAATCGTACAATTCCAAGAAACTGTCTGACCATTTCAAGAACGCGTTTAGCTACAAGCCGTGCAAACGGTTTGTGAATGAACGATTCTCGCTGTCTAAAAGCTTTCCTTGCCGCGGGTTATTTTCCTCGTCTTTCTTATTTCTTGTTGGGCGCAATCAGTCAAATGCTGGAGGGCTACCATTTCCAAGAACTATGGTCGTGTATTTTCTTTTTCAACGAAGCTTTACTGATCCAATGCAAATCTTCAAAATAAGGCTTTAAAGAGGAAAGCGTGCGCTGGAGGGTACAGAAAATCAAACATGGCTTTCATTTTTAATACAAAGTTCAAAGATGCTCTCGGGTACTCGTTCAAGCACACTCTGAAAACCTCTAAGCTGCCGACGGCTGTCCAATCATCTAATTGAAAATTATTCCCATACCAGCGTCGTCAATCAGCGCTCGGGTAGGCCAAATGGACGGTGATTTCATTACAATCTCCGAACGTGCTCGGCATACGGACAAAACGTGCAGCGAAAGAAAGTCGGCAGTGAAATGAACAATATGTAAAATTATTCGTAAAAACTCTACAGAAAAACTGCTCGCAAAAGAGACGAAGCGGTACGGCAATGGAATGAAAATATGGCTTTCCGTTTCTTCCAACAATAGACGGTCAATAAATCGAACTCAACAGGTTTATTCCTTTTTTTATGTTGAGCCACGATCCGGAAAAATAAAGCTTAGTGACGGAAAGAGTGCAAATGTTTGCGTTTAGGGGAAAAAAAGTGTCCCACTTTCTGCAGTTTTCTACTGTCGTAGAAGAGCCTAACGTACCAAGAAAGTCGTTCTCACACCAGCACGTGCAGAAGACATTCTTCGACGTTCGGTGGTAAGCTGAGCTGACGGGAAACAGAATTTGTCCCGAATGGGACATGCAGAAAATACGAACGAAAAATAGAACGTCGACACACGCTGGTGCAGTTTTCTGCCAGTGCGACGGGTGCAACGCTTGCAATCGTGCTCTATTCCATTATAACGGGTGCTCAAGACCCTGGGAATAAGGTGGAAAAACTAGACAAATGCTTCCATGGTGCCACACTTGGGTTTGTACGTATTTGAACATGGAAGACGGACGGACACAAAGCAACATAAAAAAAAAGGTTGACAGCTCCGAACGTGACAGGAACGGGAAATGAAATAAGTTGCATAAATTTTGAAACCTGTTGGCCATTATTTCCTCCAACTTCCACTTTTTGCGCAAGAAAGGAAATGGAGGGTAAAACTTCGCTACTCGGCAGTAGCTGAAGAACGACCCGGAAAGGCTTGAGCTCATTACTTTCCAACTAGGGGACATCCTTTGCCTCTGGCACGGTGCCAGGGGCCACGGTTCTTCGACATGAAATATAATTTTCATCAGCATTTCCATTCTTCTCTTCACTTCCATTTCGTAATGATTCCGCGTGCCATACCGAATGCAACCGGCATTGTCAAGACGAAACTCTCCCGATTGGGATTTATTGACAAACCCAACCCACTGTCGAATTCGAATCATTATGCGACACAATGGAACAAATTTATCTTGGCCCCTGCCAGCAGTGTACCGTTTTTGTTGCACTTTGTCCGCAAATGGATGCTAAATGCATCCTGCTGGAGGAAAATTTTAATGCCAGAAGAGATTTGTTACCCGCCGCATAGATTATACGTCACGATAATGGAAAAACTTTCGCACCACCGAGAGGAGTGGAAACGTTAAGCATTACGAGAACAGTTGCAAAGATTCAACCGTATGTTCAGTTTAACGACTTGGAGAATGGGAAAAATGTGGAGCATATATATCTAACTTTTTTAGCTCCATCAAAACTGGTCGTAAAACGTCGGGAAATAATAATTCCTACATTTTTTAAGGTAAAATAAAATAAAACGAACATGAGTGGTATCTTAAACATTCAACGATTCATCGCAAGGATCCGGACTTTAATAACGTATTCATTTTAGGGAAGCATTTACATCGCAGTGGGAAACTTCATGAATAACAAATGATTCCCTATTATGTCAATTGGTAGAAATGACTCCCGATTTCAGCAAGAACGCACCCAAGAATCACCTTCTCTAGCAACAAGAATACATTTCCGCTCTCGACGTGCACAAGAACAAAAAGAAAGAAACCATAAAACTTTTGCACATTCGCACGGCTGACGCGAAAATCCGCCTCGACGACCGCGTCTCTGCGACTCGTGTGGCATGGACACGACGGGCTACGACTATGAAAGAAAGTTGAAGAGTCTCTCGAGAGTTCCGATGGCTCGAGGTCCTATTGGTCCATGTGTCACCGGGCGTCGACGATGGTAAATATTTAAACTGGCGGGGGCAATTTTCAACAGCTCGTTGGAGAAAACAACTTCCGGGCCGGAGGGCACCTTTGTCCGCGTGGCTTGTTTGCATCTCGTTAGTTGGATGATACGCCCCGCGGGTGGTGTCTGGTGGCGGCTAGTGGGGACGGCCGTTCCAACTCGAGGAAGTGAACTTTTATTCTTCAACCTCCCTACCTTATTTTACTACCTCTGCACCGTTTCTAAGTGATGAAATGTGCAGTATATTAGCAGATGCGAGGAACTGTACCGCTTTTTCAAAGATGCTAGAACTTTCGCTAGGAAGTACTTCTTCAGGGAGGGGACCTTGAACAGCATCTTGTTCCTGTGCCGCCCCGATTCTGGCGTCGAGCGGCAAAGTTCAGTGAAACACCGAGCGCCGATGACAATGAGATGCTAATATGCTTATCTAAAGACGACCGGACCTGCGCCTGCCGAACGATCGACCGCCCTGGGTTGGGGCTGTTTAAATAGTACTTACGTTCGTATTTGCGGCAGTATGAGTGCGGCGGTGTGTTTGCACGCTTCGACGCAAGATCGGCGCAGTTTTCGAATTTTCTCCCGCAGCTCCGGGCAATCGCGGGATTGACCGACGTGGATAAGCAGGTCCCGGAACAGCGCCACCTCGCTGTTGATTTCGAGGATGAGCTGGAAAAGCGGAAACAATACAGGACTCAGTTAGTCTCTTATCTCGTCAAGATAATTTACTAATTTTTACAGTACTAAGTATTTTGTTTTCAAATTGTTGAGAATTGAGAAAATGAACTATTTTAATAGCTTTACATTTTCGTCACCTTTCATTCTAATGTCATTAAAATTTAATATGCGGAATGGTAATAAATCGCAAAGACTTACTTTAAATAAAACTTTATCTCTAAAAGGTTTAAAACGAGATGCATACACATTCGAATGGAATTTGGGTCCAGTAAGTTCTACAGGGTGTAACAGAAAAACTTGATGATTTGAAAAACCACTATAAGGAAAAGTGCAAGTAAATCATATTGTTTCTTATTTGAAATTGTAGTTTGTGTTATTTAAAAAAAAATATTGGATGATATTGGACCATTTTGACATTATGACATTTTTGACACTGCACTTTTCCGCGAACTGCTCAATGCTGCGTAGCTTGTATTGGTTTTCAGCTCTTTCAGGGTCGGAAGCTTGGCTTGTCTAAAATATTATTTTAGTTTATTGCAAAAGAACACAAATCCAGTAAAATGAAACATTGAAACGAGTTTGCAATCTTGGATTTAATCGATAGGATGGATTGTAAAATATTAATGAAGAAAATTGAAAACACTCCAACCTCTGGTTGGGTTTCGTAATGCACCCACGATTTCCCAGCAGTTGCCTATTGTGTGTGATTCCCTAGCAACCTACAACGCAGCTGCAGCGAGATCCGGCATTGCAGCCATTCATTTCCCGCAGGAACAGCTTTTGGTCCATTCAGGCCTGGAAGCGGAGAACCCATTGCCATACTTCGCACACCGGGTACACCATTTATGCACCGAGTGGAAGTCCGCGCAATTTCAATCCAACATCCGCCACGCTGCTGGGTTTTCAATTTCGAATCCAAACGTCGGCACGGTTCATTTGATGGGAAGCGGCTTTGTTTCTAATGCCTGTTCTATTGCTCGTTCATTTGTTAGTCGGTGGTCGTGACTGCTTCCACAACTCCTTTCTACCTCGTTATGGTCGTCAGACAATTTCCTAGTTTGGGAGTTTCACTGGCTTGAAATGTAATGGTTCTTCGCCACCGTGAAAAGGCGGGGGTGCACAAGGATTGGCGAGTGTCGTAAAATCATTTGAATATTAATGTCACCAGGAAACGGGTTTAGTTTTTGGTGCCGAAACTTATGCGCGGTATCCTGAGAAACCGTCCAAGAAATTAAGGAAGGATCGAGAATAATCATGTCTTACGCACGTATGATCAACTCTGAATGCGACACAATCTCAAAGTGCCATTCTTGATACATTAGTTCAAGAGCATCCTCGCCGTTTAGAGATCACCGGGGAGTGAGTTATTTCCACCAAAGTTTGGTTATCTTAGAGAAAATAGTTCGAGTCGTTTAATATTAACTTTGGTGCAAATTCCGTCAAAGTCTGCAATAATACAAAGCAAACAACCAAATGCAAACGGTGGTGAACCAAGATGAGCGTGAAAATGAATTTTTGTTGAGTTATCGCAGTGACTGGAAGAGTTTTAACGGTGGAATCATTAACTGCACGATCTTAGGAAAGGGTTTCCTCTTGAATATACCGTCCTCAATTCACTAAAGTTATCCTAGGTTCTTTACGGTGTAAAATGCACACAAATTTTGAAACTGCATCATATTGCATTTCCTCAGCTTAAAACACCATTTTAGATAGAGCCACACTCTCAAAAACAACTCCAAAAGCACCCATCGTCATGGATTCCACTGAACTTCCGGATTAGAAGTTGGAACCCTGAAATACTGCCGTTGCCGTTGAAATGGAACCGTAACATTCCTTATGCAAACACCTCATACTGCAGGCAAAACCAGCGGAAAGCTGATGGTCACGGTATCGTCCGCAGGAGATGAAAAAGAACGACCTCACATTCATACAACATTCAGGCATCCATTAGCGATTCTGCGATATCCGGTGCGCACGAATGACATCATCATCAGCATTACGCGTCGGGCATAGGCTACCCTGGTACGTTAATAGTTTGCCACAACCAGAGGAGCTTTTCGTTGCCATCGGCACGCCTGGCGCACAGGAAATTCATTAAAATTCTACCAACTGCGTGGCCGAAACCCGCCTCCAAACTTAACTCCTCGTGCGTGTCGTCTGTTTCACGAGTTGGATCCGAAACCCAGCGATACTTATGACATTTCGAACGAGAAGGTTGGAAATGTTGCAACGGGTCCGCACAATGGTTCGACAATATGTTTAATATTCATTGGCTGCTGGGAGGCTTAGTTCGACTGAAAAGGTCCGATACGATGCGATCGATAAACCTTAGGGAATTTCCAATGGGGGGGCATTTTGTTATTGATTTGATCGACAGTTTGGAAATATGAATCTTTAAATATGATGTTTTGATACGATGAAAATTGAAAATGTTCTATGGAAATTTTTATTTATTGTATTCAAACATGTATAAATAAGTTCACCATATGAATATCAAGTTCCAAACGGAGGACATTCACTTGCATTGACATGTTTTTCACCTTTTTGTAATTTCTCTATCGTAACTGTACACCATCACGACTAATAACAATTTTCGAAAATGAATCAAATGGAAGCTCAAACTAATGATAATATTGATTTATTTGGTTCAAAGTCTAAACCTGCGACCTACGATAACCTACCGTGTGTCCCTCGGATACATCGATATTGATTTTCCGACCGGTTGACTTGATTCCATTGTTTCTTCCACGGTTTCGTCACGGTCTAAGCTCCCGAATCGTAAAAGGAACAATAGATTCGGATCGACCGATTGTCACCAAACCAACCTTACAAATTCAGAAATCTAGAAGCTTCAAGGGGTCGACCTTCCGAGCTGACCAAGGGATACTAAATTAAACAATTTACATAATAAATATCACCACACCAGACAGGCCAACCTGGCCTTCCAGGTGATACGGTCCGGGTGGAAGAGATCCACATGGCAACGGTCACTCTGCCGGTAGCTGAACGACGTTCAACTGATAGCCGGCCTAGCAAAAGCCGGCGTTTGGTGTTGTAAAGTTTGTGAAACCAATTTGTGGTTTAGAGCCCTAAACAGGCCGGCAAGCTATAATCGCACGCCGTATCGTATCCAACATGGTGCCCTCCAGAGACCCTCGGGCCTTTCAACACCTCTAGCGGGAAAGTCAAACCTTTTGCCCTGCTGTAAAGGGCTGAGGTTTCGCTCCGGTACCACTATTTTCATAACCTCGGAACCACATTCCGCCGCCGGGAAAAGTTGGCAGGTACATTTTAATTATCATAATTGCATCGGCACAAACGGTAAATTCCTCCTCCCATCCTCGCCCCGTGTGCACGGCCTTTATATACCGCAGTCGCAGACTAAAGAATGTTCTGCATTGCTGCAAAAATGTGCAGCCGTTTTGAAAACCGTGTGGAGTTAAATATAATTTTCATAAAAGTATCCCCGTTTGTTCCCCCGGAGTGTCGCAAATAACTTTGGTTTAAAGAGGGAAATGGAAAGGAAGGTGGATGGCCTAGGTCGTGATGCACCAAAAAGGTTTTAGTGCTTAATTAAAAATTTTCGTTCATAGGATCAGGTTTTGGTTGCTACCTGTTGTGGTGTTGGTGGAACAAGAGAGAGAGAGAGGCACCATAAACGGGAACAACTAATCTTTTTATTCTTTCTTTTTCTAGGGAAATTGAAATTAAACTCTACACCCTTCGAAAGAAAACCTGTGAAATTATTCGGATAGTATCATGTCTGCTAGTTTAAGGGCAGAAAAGAAAACTAAAAATAAAAAAAATTAACCACCGACGTGAACCTCCTCTATCTGATTCGGATTTTATTTTCTTACACCGAGCAACCGAGGTCCACCACAGGGTCACGTACTTCATCTTTAATTGCACCACCATTAGTCAGCGATGTCGATAAAAGCACAACCGAACCGAGCAGTAATAAGTGTGTGGCAAAATCCGTTTCATTGCTGCCCGAGTGAGCTCCGTTGAAACAATGCTCAATCCGAGGTGAAAATGTGAGGAAAAACGAAAAGGAATGGAATGGAAAATTAGCCCCAATCATGCTCGGGTTGAACCGTTCATCGTCGAACCGACCGTGCCCTCGGGCGTGTGTGTGTTAGTTTGCTGTATGGACGTCCATTTTTAATTAGCATTCACAGTCAGTGAGTTTTTTTTGTACAACTGCTACGAGATCCAAATGCAAGGGTAGTAGATGAGCTTGTTCTTTTGCCAGTTGAACCTGGTTGAAAAGGATTTTCCTACTCTCATGGTCTAGCGAGCTGTTCGGGAGCGAAACACCCGCTGTCAGTACTTGACATATGATGGATGTTTGTAAAATTGCTCTTCTGTCATTTTTTCTATGAACCCTGGAGGGGAAAAGTCTTTCCATGCGCTCGTACGGAGATGTTGATGCTTGAGCACAAGCTTGAGGGAAGCTTTAAAAACCGAGCGATGTTGGTCTAGAAATCGATCGAAAGGAACTCTTTAACACGTGTTGCGAGGAAGGAAGAGGACTACTGGGTAAATGGAAATCTCTTTCCAGACTTTGACTTGTTGGTCGTTAGTTACTTTTCGTCTGTTAACTTATCACCGCCGGAGTCGTCTTTACTAACTGAAGTAGAACGCTATAGAGGGAGCAAAGAAGGCAAGAATTCCATGGCATCGGGATGCATGGTGGGTAGCGAGGACATTAATTAGATTCGCATGCTGTTGATGTTGGCGTTTGCTTGCTTTTGCTCAGTTCTGGCAAGGAACAATCGCACACGTTCAACCTTTGCCTCGTATGACACGAGTGGAGATTGTAAGCAATCCTGGAAACTAGCTTCACTAGAAAGCGTTGCATTAAGTGGTTGTAGTTTAAGTAGTTTTTGAAACTTGATGCAAATGGAGCCATGAAAAAAATCATTGTATGATACAGGGAAAAAATCTTGGAAAAGGAACAATTTTGGAGATCCCAATTTTCCTACTAATTCGTTTACAACTCACCGTGTGCAGGTTGGAGATCTGGGTAACTTCCACCGGGGTCATATGGTGCATGGCCAACATGGTCACCGCCGGCGGGCCGGTTCCTTTCACCTTTCCGTAGCCTTTTCACCACCTGTTCCCTGTCTCCACTTCTATCCCGTTTGCCACAATGTTGCCGCTGTTCACTGCTTATCGAAACCACGCCAGTATACGCTCTAGACCAACACCTGCGCCGGCTTTCTCCCCCGAAGGGATTTGGGATCGGAATATTTTACGACCTCTCGTGATGCTGGTCACGCACTAAATCCCCACCGACACTATCGACACGCGAGGCTTGACGGCCGGGGCCGCTACCACCGTCGTGATCGTTCGCAGCCCCAGAGACAGAGCCCCTGATTCTTGCATTTTTACTTCACGTTTTCACACCGAGGATGGTTTTTAGCGGCTAGTTTGCGGATCGATTGCGGTGGAAGAAGAACGACGGAAATGGGAAACATTAAACACGAGCCACTCGTGAATTCGTTTCGCTAGATTTATGGACTCATAACACTTGTGGTGGTAACGTCCGCAGGAGTTCATAAGCCACGATCGACACGTGGTGTTCTTATGTTTTTAAGTACACATTTAACTACGTAATATTGCGACATTGCTGGAGTATTGAATTAGTAGTATCAAGTAAAAAAAAGGGTATGTGCTTGTAATTTTACACTATTATTGTCTTACAAAACCAGCATGGTTTCTTCACCTATGACAAAATTTCGTTAGTCATAAACCATAAAAACAATTTATTTTCACCCTTTAGTAAATAATGTTTGCTCCGTAAACCGATTTCCAAGGTATCAAAAATAATTCCATACTTTCGCGGAAGGATCCAACTAGACCCTGTCTAAACCTAAAGCGCAGAAAAAAGGTCTACGGTCGGTTGTGTTCTTGGCATCCATCATTTAGACTTCGGGGAACCCAAAACGCGGAATTCGTAGCTTTTCCTCTCGGTCATGCCTTGTTTTCTGTCCATCATTGTTTCACTTCCCATAAACCACTTCCGGTTAGGTGAAAAGCAAACACAGCTTCCGGCCTCATCACCCAATGCACGTTGGTGTTGGTGCTGAATCCTGAATCCAACAGCCGCACGATAAGGACCAGCGGTTGTTGGCAACACCGCCTGGGTCTGTTCATTACTCTTCCAGCTAAAAGCATCCATTGTGACGGTTTTTTTTTGTCTACCTAATACTCGTCGACGGAAAATACATGGTGGTGATGAAACACATCGGTCGCCCGATGGTGGCACACATAAAAACGAAGCCATGTTGGAAAGATGTCGGCACATGTTCTGTAGTGCGATAAAAACGGTAACGAATTCGGTTCGAGGTGGGCATGAGGACAACGACGTGAAACAAGCGAATAGGATATTTTAACTTGTGTGACTTCTCACCCTCACATCAACCAACGGGTTCGAGCGGTACACAGATGCAATAATGGCAGGGCATGAACAAAAGTAGCAAGTACGAGGAGAAGTGAGATCAGCCTTGTCGGACATTCGCGCGAACAGCTCGAGGTAATACACAGTTCGAGCTGTTACCGAGCTCGTGTGTCTCGGGAGAAGATGGCTCAACTAGTTTCTCGGAACATGGAAACATGTAGCCGTGGGACGTTTAATGTAGTTGTAGCAATTCCCTTGCAAAGAGCTGTATGCAATTCGAGAGGTTTCTTTGGATCGTTGGACTATACCTTGTAACCACTATTCCGCGGTACAGTAAAACCACGTGTAGGGTTAGATAGGAAACTATTAATTTTTTACTAGTATAAAACTAAATTTGATAAAATTGTGTTCATATTTGGATAAGATCATATTTGTTTCGGAAACGGAGACCACATAATATATATTTGTTCAATGACTTAATAAATTATCATCGATCATCATTGCGAAAACCTTAACTAAGTGAAGGTAGAAGCACGGTTAAAATACTTAAACAATTTATCTTTTTGTATTTTATCATGTATTATTTAGGTGTTCAAATGATTGAATGAGAAAATTTGATGTGACAACAGAAATGTTTTTAAATTTTCTGCTGTATATATAATCAACACATTTCAGAAACGGACATGGCGAAAATAAAAAAAAATCGAAAAATATAATCCCGAAAGGATATGATTTTTTAAATTTGGATTAGGTGTATACAAATGGAAAGTGTATTTTTACCTTTTGTAAAATTAATTCAATTGATTTATTGATCCTAGGAAATAATAATAATCCAACTTCCAGTATATGTTTGGTTTTGTTACCCAAATATGCATTTAAAAATTCTTTATAATAATATATAGTGCCGTGTGACATTCGTAATTTCGGGATACCGTTATTTATAATATCATGTGCTTCATTTCCGTATCTCATACCAGAACAGAACATATCTACCCAAAGTCCATCCGCATCTCTAACGCACACACAGATTCGAGTGAACGGAGAGGATACAGCGAGTGTCCATGTCAGCGGCGTTTTAGTCCTTTATTTCGGAATGGTTTAACGATAGCAGAAGGCGAAGGCACATAGCGTCCTGTTGGCGAAGGACACAAACGCATATCCTTCCGCTTGTCATCGGGCCACTTGGCCAAAGTGGATCAATTAGCTTGTAACTGCACTCGAGCGAATGGCTTCCACACACACACACATACAATCATAACGGCGCGAATAGTACACACCAGCCGGCAACTGGTTGTTCGTTATGCCGGGGACGGAGGCGCTTCTGGCAGAACATGAGCAATTTTTCGGGTTTCCGTTGTCACTGGCAGACATGGCGACGAATGTGTCCTTTGCTCTGATTGCTCGTTTAGTACATCCGCGTTTGGAATGGCTCGGTTGCATTCCGACTGCGTTTACCGATCGACCGCTACGGAAGTGAATGCCGCTCCAAGGGCTTATGCTTGTTTTATTGCCACCGTAAAATATTGCTCATGAAAAGGACGGGCGTTGGATTTACGCTTTGGACCAAAACCTCCAAAAACGGACATCCGTTGCAGCACCGATCGTTCATGTGGTTGTTGGGTTTTGCGGGACGCGCCGGGATGGGCTGGCGGTTGTGTACTGTGCTGATTTTTATATTCCGTTACTCTTCCACAACAAGCCCCGGGAAGCTTTTGCATGAGTGAATAAACCGAGCATCCATAATTCATCGCTGCCAGCAAGATTCTTAATGGCGCGTAAAATATTTGCCGTACAACTTTTGTGCCGTGAAAACTTCCTAATGAAAAGGATGTTGCAAATAAATTGTGTTTAAGTGTGTAAATTTAAAATTCACTGAACGGGAATTATCCATGTCAGCGCGTAAAGGAATGAAAAACAAAAACACTAGTATCCTGTTTTGCAGTTAATAATTCAATCTCTCGAAGCACTTCACTAGACGAGATGAAGGATGCAGCTTTTTGAGGTTCGCAAGTTAAATGGACCCGTAGCAAAGAGAAAGTGAAAAATGATCTAAAAAACCAAGAAGTTTACTCGTGAACAACTAAAGTAGTCCAAGCACGAGGAAATTGAAGTCCAAGCACGAGGATATTTATTTGCTCTTCGTTGGAAATAAGATGTGGCATCATCGGTGAAGATTATGGCTGCTTAAAATATTAATGACAATTCATCAAGTATAAAAACAGTAATTTTATTTCGCTTTCAATCAATGGTATTGCCTAGAGCTATTGTTTAGGTTTAATGAAAGTATTTTTTTTATTTAGACTGTCTATGTAAAATCATGAACTGGTCCACGACAGCAGATATGCGAGTGCACTGCGTATCCACTAGACAAAGAAGAAGATATAAAAACATAAGCCAACCTAAAATGTATGCTGTCGCACTAAAATTTTCGATAAAATAGTAAAGTCTTTATTAGTTCTTAATCAATGTGTTGTCATAAGAAAATCACATGAACTTGTATGCCGCGGTAAGAATTGGAAATTAGTTTAAAGCACATTGCATTATCATAAAAATTCATTCTAGCAAATTCTGACGCAAGAAACGCAAAACATTTCTTTTAACAAAAAGTTTCTTTAAAAAAGATGATTAAAACGAGACATTGATTAATTACTGAAAATTTATTTATCGTAATAGAACATTAACTTATTGTGAAGTCTTTCTTATGAACGATGGCGGAAACCAAACTGCTTGACATGATGCATCCGAATGATCGTCAAATGTAACCAAATGAATAAAATAATCCCCGGTACTGTAGAAAGCATATTTAATTTCCGATTACGAAACCCATCACTAAAACAGGAAAACAACCAAGCACAAATAAACCGTTTCCCCTGCAGTCGTCATTGTATCGCGCATCTGGTCCGTTATCGTTTTGTAAAAGCTTGACTGCAGCCTTAAATGTCTTCAGAAGTATTAGTATGCGCATGTTGGCGCTTTATTCTCGCCGCTGATGGGTTTGGTTGGACCTGAAAAGTCTGCGGGTATGATGAACAATTTTCCAACAAATCGCATCCTAAGTGCGAACTGATGAGTTGGCTGTAGGCGATGAAGTAAATAATGGACACAAAAAACCGCACACTGCCTCATTTTCCATTGCCTGGAAAATCCGCTCACAAACGTGCCATGCCAGAACAAAATGGATGGCAGTTGTTTTGTTGGAAAACCCTCCGGAGGTGATGAACCCTACCGCGTGGCGTGGGGCTTTTCATTATCCTGGGCAGCTTTTGTTCCACCGTTTATGCCCGGGTTGACGCGGAATGTAAGGAAAGGTACTTGTTTTGAAAGGATTTCAGTGAAGCGGATTTTGGGACGCCGACTTGGGCGAGGTCGTCAGACAATTTCAGTCATTGTGCTTTTGATTTGTGCATCGTTCTCGCGGTAGAATAGTTAACGGTGCTTTGACTTTATGATCTTGGGGCTTTTCTCTCAACGTTGGCTTGTGTCATTACTTTCCACAAATCCTTCCTGGCTTTGGGTCATATATATCAAAATATCTTACGACCGGTTGATAATATTTCAACAGAGAATTGGCTCGAGAAAACGTCCCAAAATCCTTGATAATGTTTAGATTTAAGCCATGAGTAGAGTATCTCCACCAACCAACATCGGGAAACGAACGAAAAATGTAGCACCACCGAAGTAATGTGTGTCTCTTTACTGTGAATTATTGTACGCGACACGTTGGGGCGTTGCGAAATAAGCGTCGTTCATGCGCCACCAATGCTAGGGGCTTAGTGTTGCCAGATGATATTATTATGGCCGAGATGTGCCGTTATTGCCATCGACACATGCGCCAGTTCGATCACATCTGGAAGCCATTTCCCTACACATTTAAAAAGGTTTCCCTAACGATGCGGCTCCATGGTCGCACTGAGGTTGGTTTACGGAAGTGAAATTCAATCAAAATGTTTGCCGCTCTAATTGGCATTTTGAAGCGTATCGTGATGCTGCAACAAAGAACCGATTTTAGAATACAGAGAAAATATGCTAAAATTGACATGGTTACAGCTAATGAACTCGAGAGATACGCAGCATTCGTATGGCTAGAGCATATGCGGGTGATATGATTGAATATGAGCTATTGTATTTTTGAACCAATATGAAATGCACAATATAAATGCACAGTATAACAAAGTATGAGGCGAACAGAAATATAAAACAATGTGCTATTTCTTTTTTACATCGTACCGATCACTGAGAGCTCATGGAGTGAAAACGTGGAACGTGAAAAGTATAAAATTAAGTTATTAAAAATATACGTACGACACTCAAAATTCGTCCAAAATTAATTAATAGCTTTTGAAATAAATATGAGATAATTTTTTTCACCCAATTTTCATTCCATAACATTTTGCGCATAGGCTGCGAAACTCTCGGGTACTTTCGGGGAATAAAATGATGGCACAGTCAAAAAATTGTATTTTATGTTTGAAACCAGTAAATTTGACGGAACAACATGAAAGTGAACCAGATTATGCACAACAATTTTCCCTTAGATTTACCTTGCCCAGCAGTGAAAGTTAACTTTATTTTCAGCATTCACAACTTTAACCCAACAATATAACAGACGCAAAGGGAATCTGTGGTGGAGATAGAAAGTTGGGAATAATAATCACTCTGTTTCTCGTCTCCCTTTGGGTATTAGAGATTGTCTTTTGCAGATAATTTTACTATCCTTTCAAGATCAGTTACTGTATACGATTCCCTCAATAAAAATCTTTTTCATTGTCTTTATGAGCTGGTTTCATTCGATTTTTAAATGAATAATTATAATAAAAAACTCCTGACTTCTGTATAAATTTTCTACACCTGGTCATCCGTCAAAACCATGGTGATACATTTTATCTTAAAGCATGCTCCTAGCGAACCGGTTTAATATTCTTTCTGCCACCCGTTCATCCAAGTGGCAGCCAAAAAGGCAGACAAATTAGAGACGGTGTTTCATGGAGTCATCTCTTTTGACGACTCCATTGAATGAGCGTGTAATGTTTTCATTAGGTACCATTGGTTCGTTACCACCGTGAGTCTATTCATGTTTTTCATTGGCAAAGCACCAGCGGAGGAAAAGATAAATTTAATTCTCATCTATCATACTTCTCGTCGCATTTTGATACCGGACGTGTTGGCTCGCTTCAGGTCCTTAAAGAGGGTAAATTTTGTGTACTTGCTTGAAGTGACAATTTCCATCATCACTAGGTCGTACTGTATTCTCCAGTTTCAAACCATTGCAGACAATCCAACAGTATTATCCTTCCTTTTTTTCGGTACAGAGAAGAAATGTGCTTGCTGGAACTTTTTTGTTACGCTCACTACAGAGCGTGTCATCAAATTAATGTCAGCCTTGATAATGATATGACACCGTTCTCAACACGGCGCCGAGAGCGTCGGACCGATTGCAAGTTAACAAAAGTAATAAAAAGAATATTTCTTTTCATTCATTCCATCCTTTTCAAGAGGCGAGAAAACGAGATTGAACGATAAGAAAATCACTAACTAGAAGAAGCCCGAGGGCGAGAACAAACCGACCGACTGCGCCGTGGCTGGGATGCCCAATGGAAGCAGATAATGGGAGAGGGCGAAAAAATGATGGGCAGAACAATGCACACGCCCAACGACCGCGTCGGCACGGCCCGGTGACACTTGTGACAGATCCCCCGGCGGAGGCCACAATGGAGGCGCCCGGTGGTTTGTAGCTTTCAGCGGAAACGGCTCGACCACAAAAGCGTGGGGCAATCAGAGGAGACGAAGTCACACACCGAGTGACAGACAGTGACAAATGAGAACTGCTGCCCGACAAAGGTTGCAAGGTTATGTGTTTCGCTTACGCTGTGTTATTGTTATGCCCGTTTGTCGACAATATGACAAAACGCTGCGCAGACATTACACCGTGTAAAAGATACACACACACACACACACACACACACACATACACTCGCGGACAGCTTGGTTTTGACGGACAGCCTGTATATTTTGACACACCATCTACTAACCTTTTCAATTGCTCGCTTTCCCGCGGTTTCGTCGTCAGCAAAACTTTGCTAATCCCACCTGGATAGAAAATCAATCAAACTCCCATACCACGCCTGGTAAAGAGTATCCTTATCTCGGGCAGAGCTTTTAATCTTGTTCTTCATTCTTTTCTCCACCTCACCAAGCCGTTCACCGACTCAACACATTAAGAAAACCTTTCATAACTTTTATCTCATCGCTGAAGGAAAGCTGAAAACCACAGCGTGGACGAAAACAGGGAAGGTGAGAGGAGCACAAACTCAATCAGAGTTAAATGAAGTTTGTAAAAGTGTTTGTTCTTTCATTTGATTTTTCTTCATTTGAAGTGGGGGATGAAAGAAGTTTATCGTGAAATGTCGTAAAAAAAATTTAACCTTCGTGGAAAAGAAAGATTTTCATTGATCATTTTGACTGGCAGATGCTTTAAGAAAAAAATCTTGAGGAAGTATTAAAACGGCTTTAGCCTTCTTCTACTTCTTGACGTAACGACCGTGTTGGTCATGCTTGCCCGTTAAGGGCTTATAAGGCTTATTCCCTTTGTGTACGTGGATAGTCAGTCCTCTCGTACAGGGGAGGGTCCAGTCTCGGTTGGGATTCGAACCCACACCGTCGAGGTTGTGAGCCCCAACGCTCATGGGCCAATATTCTAACGAGCGCTACTGCTCGGCTATCTTGGACCTCCTTATAGCCAATATCACAAATGTTCAGGTTGTTTTACCTAACGAATTGAATTGCTTCTGCAAAACCACCTGTTAACACGTAACAGTTGAGTGAATTCGTTATTCTATTTTGATCTTTGTATTTATGCAAGATTTTATCATATCTTTGCTTCGTACTGGCACTCTTTATCCTCTAAAATATTCAATCAGTTTAAAAAAAAAGAAATACTGGAATCTAGTTTTTCGAGTAAACGATTCCAATACATCTAAATTAATCTTTCTTTAAATTCTAGAAAACAGTATTATAATCGAAGTTAATTGTTGACCTAGGAATACAACCAGAGCGTAACAATAAGTTAGTTCTTGCACTGTTGTTTCTCAGCACACTCTAATGTTTTTTTTTCAGAGAGCCGTTCCTGTCAATTGGTTGAAACAACGTTGGTTTCTTCTAGATATAAATAGGCCAGTCGTTTTGTAAGCTTCTAATAGAGTTCGCGAATCCTAAAAGGAAAACATAAATGTACCACTTCAGTTGTATTAGTAGAGCCACTAGAATCGTGCGAATTTGAACTATTACTAACAATCATAGCACAACTTTAGGCTTTCAGAAACACCCCGTAAGAAGATTTGTTTCTTGTATATTCTTCCAGCTCAAACCCATTTTTCAAGCATGGTTTAAATCAATATACGAGCAGACGTCTGCTCGTTCTCCAGTTTGGTCTTTAGAGATCATGGATTAACCTGAGAATTATTCGAGTACCCTTAAGTTCAACTTAGCCAATCCTAGGCCACTTGTACCCAACCAAACAAAACAAATGAAGTCAAACACATTTGCTGGGATGGCCTTTTGCATACACTCTCGAAATATTTGCTTGCCTAGAGCAGGAAAATGTTGGAACTGTCCCCTGATGGTTTCTAGCATTGTTGAAGAAACATAAACTAGCTTGACGTTCAAAGATGCACGACACGTTAACCTTCAAACTTTCGCATCGTTGCTTTCAGTAGGTGAGCAGTGTCTCATTTGCCACACTTTTTTTTATCCCGCTTGACAATTGTCAGTGATACACATGGTTCAGAGTATTTTGCGCCAACCCTGAACACAACATAATGATCTCCTAGGGGAGGCTCTGTGCCAACTTGAAAACCGAAGCTCAAGATGACAAAGAGTCCAAATGTTCGTCTTCTCTTTCCGTCGCATAATAGACGCTCTCTTTACGATTCTCTATACGGCTTATACGACCCAACAAGATACTTGTCTGAAACGAACGTTGTCTCCTGTATGCTTCGCCTCCTTTTTTTCACGCACCGTTTCCTCACGTCGCAACATAACTGCAACTTAGTTGAGTACCAGGTTTCACCGTACGCCAGGTGATGGCATTGTTGAGAATGCCACCAACATCGACGACGACCTGTTGTCGTCCCTATCTTACCCTCCTCCCTTAAACCAACCCGACCAGAGTTTAATTGTATGCGTCAAATCACCGTCACCGGCTTTGTTGGGATGCATACAAGAGTGGCACCGACAGAAGCCGACCAGAAATAACCCCATGCAAACGAGACCGTCTGTGAGGCAAAAGAAAAACTGAAAACAAAAAATGAAAGCCAATGGAGCCGGCTTGCGAAGGAGGGAAAAATAATTATCTTCGCTTGAGCGAGGTTAAATTTACCTTCCTTGACTGGATCCGCGCGAAAGGGGGTTTAGACGTTATTTTACGATCCATGGTGCACTTACGCGAAACTGTGTTGGTATTTTCCATAATGTGTGGGGCTGGTTTCGTGTGTTACTACAAAAGCTATTTGTTTCCCCCTGCTTGTAAATGCGGCAAATAAATGAAGGTAATAACCACGATAGGAGACGCATCTATCTTGCGAAGGGTTGCTCTTACAAAAAGTTAAACCGGGTAAAGCTGACAGATATTGATTATTTTTGTGTTAAAGTTTTGCATATTTCCTCAGCAGAGTAAAAAGTTTATGCGTGTTCAATTTCTGGCAATTTTGGGAAATGAAATTGAAAAAAGCCAAACTTCCGGAAATGGTTAAAGAAAAACGATTTTTTCTTCCAGTGAGGCTTTAAGCTTACATTAGCGTCGGTGATTCATGACGCAAGTTTTCATCGCCTTTTGCGTCTCATTTTTCACCAATTTATTTCCTTATTTGTAACTTTTTCCCCATGTTTTACAATCCCGTCCGATGCTCCCACGATGTCCGATTATTTACAATGGAAATGCAATTGAATAGTGATAGGTTGCATGTATTTCTGCCATTTTTTTACACATTCACCACCCTTGGGAGTGTAGGTCGAAAAAAAGCAGGAAAACATTTTTGACACTTTATGGAACATCAAATTCTCCACGGGAGGTTTCATGGTTTTTTTTTCATAAGACGCTGTAGGTCGGGTGGAAAAATATGTAAAACACACAAATCGATAAAGAACGATAAAACTGGGGAGGCCTCCGGAGCGAACGCAATAACGAGAAACAATCCCTCGCCGGGCGGAACCAACTTTCCCATTTACGACGCGTCCCGTGGTCGGGCTGGGGGCTTTGAGGCGTTCGAAATCCGGCAAGCATCCTTCATAATCCTCTGGGCGCCTACGAGCTCGAACATTTTACTCGAAACAGGCCGCCAAAATCAGGCCCTGGGATGGGTTGTTTTTTCGACATCCCCTGTTTTCCAGAAACGCGCTTGAATTGGCAAGAAGTTTCGTTGCTTTGGGGAAAGGCCTGCTTTTCTTTACCTCTTGTAGGGTTTGAATTTTTCAGCTTCATTTTCGACCGAGTAAGAAAAGAAGAGCCCGAGAGTCAGTTAAAGTTACTGCAGGCAAGGCCGCGATGCGTCTCGCCCTATCGGACGGAAAACGGAAAGGATTGCCAGCCATCAAATCCGCCGAGTGAAATGAAGTTAATTCACGTCCCGACGCGCTGAATGTCGGCCGATGTTTTTATGTTTCGGAAACGGTGCTTTTTTCTCCCAACCATTTACTGCTGGTAGCGCTAAAAACATTTTCGCTGCCGATCGATCGAAAGCGTTTTAGGGTATTTTATTTCTTTGAGCTAAGTAAACTCGCTTTTATTTGGAAAATGGAAGAAGTGCATGTGTTCGAGATCGCTTGTAGTTTGCAAATGTAATATCCAATGAATAAAAAAACATTAAATGCAAGAAAGAGGATTTTATTGTCTTTGAATTAGCCATTAAAATAAATTTTGCGAAAATAAATTAGTTATACAATTCAGTCAAGGGATTTATTTGGCAAATTTCAACAAACCAAAACATACGAGCAACACACCATTTTGGTATATTTTACAAAAAATTTGGGCAAAAATTTCCATTCAATGATGTTCAATCAATCATCTTCTCACAACCTTCTAAAAATCCTTCTCTTTCAATTTACTGTTGCAGACCACGTCCCCAAATAGAATCCTTCTTAACGAACTTCGGAAACCATTCGACACACAAACCGCATTGAAGTGAAACGAAAATTCAATAGACGTCTTCGAAGGAATCCCTACTGGACCACGGAACACCGGTGGGTTCAATTTTCTTGTGCTTCGTAAGCCACCAGCTTTTTCCATCAGTGCGCCGGTTTTGTTTCGCTTTCGCAAAGCCACAACTACCGAGAGTGACGACCGAAACGTAATGGATTTGTTCACTGTTCAACCTTTTTCCGATTGGTTAACTTTTTCCAAAATGGACCATCGGCTGCGGAAAGTGAAGAGAGCTGGTGAAAGGAGTTTTAAGGTACACAAAGTCAGACCAGTATATTGTTCGGAAAAGTCAATCACGGCTTGTGCGACAGCCGAATTTCAGGTGGTTGTAATGAAAACCCGGTACCGGAGCCGGTGACCAGCCTTTTTTGGATGTGGGTGTTTCTATGTATGGAGGTAATATTCATCTCTTCCATACATGCTGGTGGCTAAGATTAAAGTAAAATAAAATTACATCATTTTATTTTGTCAAATTATGTCACAAAATATCATTTTATCTTATGCAAAACGGCAACAGCACGAAATATTGTTCCTGTTTCATACTTCAAATCAAATCAGAAGGATTATTTTATTTAAAACCATATGCTATATCAATTTTCAAGTAATAAAATTATTCAACCCTTGCCTAACATCGTTTTCTAAGGGAAGCCGAGGGTTCAGATTTAGCACGTGCTAAAACATCATACCTTCTACCCATTTCCACCGACTTCATTTGTTTGCTTTTTTTTCGGGGAATTTGCACTTTTGGTCGTTTTCCCATGGAATGGCGACTTTTGGGGGGTTTCTGGAAATCCCATCCAGATCGTAAAGTGAATCATCTAACCCGTGCAGCTAACGAAAAACTGTTGCTTCCAAAGCCGATTTGAACTACAGCTTCCACTCTGGTCCGTATCATTTGATGATGGGTTTTGCACACACACGAATGAAATCGTGGAGTCGCTTCCGGTGGTGGAATGGAGAGATGGTTTTTATCCATTTTGGTGATTTTTTCATACATTTCCTACTCTCGAAACAGCAAACAGGTGTGTTTGAAGGTAGGAACATAGCTAAAGTGACATTGCAGATTCACTTCACACGTAGGACTGATTATTTGACGTGAAACATTTGCCATCATAAGAGAGGCTTCACGATTGAATTAGGCAGCGTAACAGGCATTCGTGGATGGAAGTGACCTTTTTTGATACATAATCGCCATAGAAGATCTGGAACAACGTTTTGGGCGCCAACAAATGGGCAAGCAAACCTTCAAAGCGGCCAGGCTGCAAACATCGTGTGTTGAGGCTCCGATGTGTGGTAAGACTGGCCCACAAAAGAAGTAAAGAAGTCCAGAGAAATGGGCCTTTAATTGAATTTTGTGCACACAATCACCAACACAATGAAGCCACCTTGAAGATACTCTTATCCTCAACAGCTTGTGTAGTTTATTTTTTTTTGCTGCGGAAAATTGTTCATCACATGGCTTAACCTTTCGTTAAAGAAAAGGAAAATTGAATTTTTATACGAAACATATTACACAAGTCTCGTTTTCCGACCGTCTTTCAATGCTTTCCCAAATTGAAAAAAATGAGAGACTTGAAAATACTTTTGTGAAGACGGCAAGAAAGGTACGTTTTTATACCTCCAGACAGGCCTACAGGGAAATAAATTTAGCATCACACAGTTATGCAAGCGTGATGGATATGCCCGGTTTTCACGACTTTCCGTAGGAGACTTGACTCCATTAGTTTTGAGAAGTACCAGGCTTTGCTGTTCTAAGTAAGCGTTTTTACTTTTGTATAACATTTTAGATATGATTCAAAGACATGAGATCCTATGAAAGTATAAATTTAGAATAACTAATTAACTAACCGTAGAATATAACTTTAAATGGATAGCAACAATATAACAATAACAAAATATAACAGAAATTGAATATAATTTCATCTATCTACGTAATGTGATAATTTTTGGCGAAGGATCCGTGTCAGACACTCAAATTGGTCACTCCAGTTGTATTCTTCCCAGGCAGATTTTCATGGCTTTTCCCGTTCTCATGCCTTGCTTTCCCCCCGTTTGAACCATTTACTTTTTTGTGCAAACATCCTTGACATTTAGCTCAACGACTCTTTAACAATGGACGGTGCCCGTAGTTTATTTCGATCAGATTTTTTTTTCGACCGGAAGTTTTTATGCTCCTCAAGTTGCCCTGAATAAGGTGCTTAATGGGACGGAGCAGAAAATCGATGCCCAGGAACGGTATCCCGTTGGCGCTGTTGTGAACGGTTATTCGGGCACCCAATTAACACATCGACCTAGTGGATGAGGTGGATAATTATTTTTTCTCTTAATTTACACACACAATATTTCAAGAGATATTGGCAAACGTGTACATAAAAGCACCCTTCTAGGCGACTAAATGACTTTTTCGAAATGTGTTTGTCAGACTGGGGCATTTGACATTTCCAAAACAAAGTACAAACAAACTTTTTCAGGGTTCAATAAGTTTGTTTGGAAGTATCTACGATCATATCACATTACTTTCATCACAGATCTATCGTTTCTATCTCGCTACTTTCAACTTAGATCTGTTTCCCTTGTAAATTAGTTTTCCGTTAACGAACGGCACTCTAGGGAATCAAATTGTTCATTGGTGTTATCGACAGTTTTGAATGACGTCAAAGACTCAACTATTCTCCGAAATCAAATTCTTGTTGTTTTGAACTATGATCAAAATTTGCTGTCTCAGGAAAGCGAAGTGACAAGTGTTGAAAGTAATAACAAGTTTTCCTCAAATTCAATTCTACGAAAAGCTGCAAATGTTGGCGAGAACAGGTGTGGAAAAGTTTTCCCTCCCACACACGTTGCTCCGGATGTCTCTCATTGCCTTTTTCAGTTCCTTAAGAGATGTTAAACTTTTCCAAGACGATAAATTGAAACCGGACACTTAAGATATCTTGTATTGATCACACGTTTTCATTCCATCCGTTCAAAACTTTCCAACGTGGAATGTAGGGAACCAGATGTGATTTGAGATTTTGCGCTAAATGTATTTAACAAACACATGTTCTGTAGGAACATTTTATAAAATAAATATTGTAAACCATTTCTTTACACTTATTTCGAAAACACATTTTAATTGTTACACTTCTCCGTTATCGACTCAGTAAGAAACAGTCTTATAAAATAAGCACCAACCAGTGAAACCAACCACGAACGGGAAAAGTTTTTAAAAGTAAAAACCATTACTTGTTCAAGAAAATAAATCACTACTAAATTCAAGAAAACAAATCACTACAGAAACTAAATCCCGTTAGAAACTCGAAGGTTTATCGGTTTCGAACTTTCAATCACGTAAGCACGCGCTTTTGCGAAACCAGTTTTCCCCGGTGCGATGTTCGTTCAGCATCGGACGAGATGCGGAAATTAACTGCCAGCGCTAACTGGAAAATCATTCCGATAGGCCGTACTCTACTGGTTTGAAACGAGCTCAGCAACACGTTCTTACTCGACCAGCCTTGTGCATGATGAAGGAGAGCGATAATGAGAGTGAAGAAAATGTTGAGCACGTGGAGTAACAGAAACAAGCAGCGAGTGAAAGTGAACGAGAAAGAGAACCAAAACCCCCATCAAGCGAGTGCGAGGATGGCGCAACGAACACTTGAGGAATGAGCTGGTCACGAGAAGTCGTAAGAATCATCTAAGCTGAAACCGTCATCATCAGCATCATCGTCAGCAAAGAATCTCTCGAGAGTCAAACCATCTGATCGGAAGTGGCAGAGAAACTGTTTGCCATGTCCTTTGGTCCCGTGGAGAGAATTCTTACTTGTTTTGAACCAAGCCGCTTTCCCAATCGATGAATGAGAAATTGCGCCATTTTGCGAGCTTACTTGAGTGGGTGTAGGGTTGCTTCGTTTCATCGAGCCCTTGATCGAACCTTCCCCTGCGAGAGGCTCGTGAGTTCTGCGAGCTTTCATAGTAAGCTTTTATAACCGAGCTTTGGGATTCGTTTTCAAAACAGGAGTTCATTCACTCTTCCCTATGCAGTAGGTTTTACGATGCAACGCCACTGACCTTTCACATCAACCAGTAAGCCCCCTCCAATGTTTATCCACATTTTTGAAGGTCCATGTAGAACCATTCGATGTTCCAGAATTCCAGCTTGAGGGCGGATATGATTCTGTCTCGCGTCAATGGACGCTGGATGGCGACGATGTGATAATGGTTATTTTATTGCATCGTGAACTATTCCATCCAATGGTTTCCTATCGGCTTCAACATCCAAACGAATAGAATCGGAACGTACACACCCGTGTTCACCCACTCAAACACGATGGGCCAACGAGCACATTATTGGGAACTGCTTGTTGATAGAATTTTATACATATTTCGCGTTTAGCTGTCGTTGGCTCATAAAAAGTAATCGAAAATTATGCCCGATTGATATCGACAAATTGCATTTTGGTCAGCTCTTTTACCCACCGTATATTGGCGTTAGGTCATTTTATTTGTGCCGATTTCGTGCTGAAATGTGGAACGGTTTATTTTTCCATGAAACATGTTGTCGTTTCTGCTGATGAATGATAAACTCTGTATTTAGCATTTGCACGAAGAACCTTGTACAACGTTTTTGCGCAATACAGTGGGAGAGAAATGTGGCGTAGAAGGTAAGTGCAAAAATTACAATGACGCTGCATTGTGACCCTCGAAATATCAGGTAACGAGAACGAAACAGAATAAATCATACCTCATTCAAAGTGAAATTCTGTATTGCTGAAATGAATCAATTTCCGTGCGAGAAAAAGGGCCACCATAATGGGCTTTCGTGGCAGCGAGGTTTAGGTAAGGATTGATAGAACGGTGAGAGAATTCCATAATTCAAAAATCTGTAACCCCTTGCGATGGGTTCCACTTACAACGGTCGCCGGCTCGTTAGATCGTCCTTTGGGATACACATCGATTTGTCATTCGGTTTTACTTTAGTTTGTCAGATTTATTTGCAGCGTCAACTGATGGCCATCCGGATGAAGCGCGCACCGGTTCCGTACGCTCGGTCCGCATGCTTACCGGCTGGTCCTCCATTCAGCATATCGGATGTGTAACTTGGGAATGGAACCGACGAACGTCTACTCCGTCTTTGGTTGAACGATTCTTCGTTATGAGCCTTTATTTATCATTCGCCGTCTGCAGCTGCTGCTGCCAAACTTTTTTATCGTCCCATTTCGTATTATGTGGACCCGTTTCTGCAACCTTGGGCCATTGTCGTCTCCATTCTTTTCTCATTTTTTACTCACGTCATGTGTAATCATTTGCTAAGACCTCCAGCGCGGTAAGCAAGGGTTTTACTTCTTCTGACCTTCGATTTCTCACTTGGTAGCCTTATTGGACATGTTTATCATCCAGCGTAGGATATATACCAGTCCGGGTACTAATCGATGAACAAACTCTTCAACATGTTTCAAAGAACCAACTGACCGGGTCGGACAAATTTGAAGGTTGAAATTGCAAAATTTTGCTCGCATAATTGAATCAATCCGATCCGAAATAAATAAAGCAATACTTCATGTCTGTCACATAAGGAAAAGTGGAAATAGGGGGTAAGCATAACGCTTAACAAAATGATGAAAGGGATCAGAGAACTGTAAAAATCCAGTGGAAGCAACCAACCCGAAGAAGTTTGTGAAGGAATGCTATCGAAACTAGTATCGAGGTCATACTTTCCTTGACGTGGAAATGTTCGAATTGCTTATGCCATCCGGAAGAGGATATAATGGTTTGCACCATTTTACGAAAGGTTTATTCTCATTCTCCGGTCACGTATTCCCGCGTATGCCGCGGTTTCAATCCTCAGCAATACCACGGAATCTTTCCTTTTCTTTGATTTCTGTTTTCAATGTCCCTGTTTTTTTTTGTTTTAGGTTAAAGCGCGATTGAAAGCAGTCAGTAATGACGCAAGCAAAATTCGAAAGAAAAAGTATTTCTTATCTCCTACAACCGAATTCGGAAACACTTCTCCTTTTGTGTAGCCACTTATAGAGTAAGGTTAGGTTAGGTTAGATGTATAATAGATTAGATTGTAAGGTAACAAAATGATTTTTTTTTGTCTGTTGTGGGTTTTATCTAAATTTCCCACGACACTCCAGTATTCAATCTTAATTCAAGTAAATATTAATCAATAGCCAGTCTACCAATTCGATTAGAAGCAATGAGGAAAGGTGTAACCGAACCCATTAAACAAGCAAATATTATTGTAAACTTCCTTTGTAAAACTATAGAATTTATGATAAAATAAAACTACTACTACTACTACTACTACATCTCCTACAACCGATAAATGAAATATTTGTAGTTTCCACAATGGTGGTAAATAGATCCCAAATATGTTCTTTTCTTTTTATAATTTTTCCATTTACTAAACAAAATTGGAAGAATCTAAGAAAAACTGTATTGTTGAATGGAAGACCTTTATCTGTTTATTATGTATTAAAGTTAACAGTAGTGATCGACAGTAGATAGCAAACTGTTATTCCCGTTAGTTTTGTTACTTGTTTTGTTATTACTTTTCCATTTTATAAAATCATAATAACTTGCTTTAAAGTCTATATGAGTTGAAATCATAGATAGAAAACTGAAATTGGAAAACAAACGAGTAGGAATCACATTGTTTTCCATCCGTTTCAAGTAAAAAGGATAGAATTGCTAATACTGTACTACATCATGATAAGTGAGCTAAAACTGCCCAGACGCATGACGGCTTTTATTTTTTGTTTGGTAATAGAAAATACGAGCTTAAGGCAGGTTGGAGTTGCCCTGCTAAATAACACATTTGTTACAAAATTCTTTTTCTTCTCTCCGGATGGAGCGTGTTGTAAAACCACACTAATGCCGCGATAATCTCGAGATTACACAAATAAAAGTAAATGTTTGCTAGACGTGCCTAAGACGCAGTAATCGCGTAATATATCTATGCCAAAGGCCGTCTAATGCACTGCAGAGCACCTGCGAAGGAGCCGTGCGAGATATTTTATCGATGTTTTCGAGTGTTGTAGGGTGATGATGTAATTCGTGGGGAAAGAAGGATAGGAAAGACTCCCAAGTACGATTAGGGTTTTTTTCCATGACACAACACCACAAGTGGGTGAAGAAGCACTTTGGGCATCTAGGAGAATCTCTTTCGCATTTTGCTTGAGTTTATTGGTCCTCCTTGAGCTAGGCATACAGGCACTCCTATTTTTGGTTTTTGATACATTTTTCAATTATGCTTTGTCATTCATGGGGTTGAGAACACCATATTTAATCGCCAGCTATTATAGTTTGCGCCAGGCAAGCATGTACTTAAGTTTTGCCACTTTCTCAAACATAAACAGTAGAATAGCAAACGACATTGAGCGATGGTTCGCTTGCTATTCAATGGAAACGTAGTTGAACAATCTGCGTACGTGACAAATTTGGGTTTTGGCTGCTGTTTTTCCGACATATTCTATGTCATAATGCGCCTTTCAGACTTTCTGGATAAGTTCGTTGACTTAGTGGCCATAGGATAGATAGTGTGTGACAATGTGTTTTTTTTGTGATCCTAGCCAGCTTACCTTTCAAACGTCAAATGATGCGTGGAAGTATTTTGTTCCTTGTGCTTCAAGATAGAGATGCATTCGAATTTAACGACAAATTCGAATTATAATTTCAGGAGCAACCCTTCCCTGAACCCTCCATCAGTAGAGACGCGAGTAGGCAAAGAACCTTGTGCTCTGAGTGTCTACCGAAAGAAGGATGCTATTTCCGCCATATATGGTTGTTTCTTTGGGGTCCGCGACAGCCGAGCGGTAGCGCCGGTTAGAAAATCGGCCCATGAGCGCCGGGGCTCACCACCTCGACGGCGTGGGTTCGAATCCCAACCGAGACCGGACCCTCCCCTGTACGAGAGGACTGACTATCCACGTACAACAGGGAAAAAAGTCTCGTAAGCCCTTAACGGGCAGGCATGACCAAGAGGTCGTTTACGCCAAGAAGAAGAAGATGGTTGTTTCTTTATCAAGTTATCGAATCGGAACCTCACGCATAATCTTGACTTGTCATGGGAATGATGCTTGTTTAATGCAACTTTTTCATTGTTTGAAGAACTGCAAATTCAAGCAAAAATTAGATTTTTCTTCTGATTGAAACTGACTGTAAGTTTGAAGGGTGTGCTTTTCAGGAAAGTCATTAATTTTAGAATCGGAAGTAATTATCAAGTAGCTTTTTGATGATGAACAACGGACGTAAAATTTTTTGAAAGAAAGTGCCCGTGAAGTTGTTAATTGCATCGGTTGGGTCATTCAAGTTTGTGCTTCAATATATCCTAAAGAGGTCTAATCGTTTTCTTTTGATTTATTAGTCCAAATAAGGAAGTGCAATAAAATGAACACAATGCACGTTTGAAAAATAAAACAGTACATGTTCAATCAATCCGAGCCCAATTAGTTTTATCAAAACTGGTTTATCTTTCTGTTGCATCTTACGAAATATTATTATCATACGACAAGCCACAAAATGGCAATGAACTATCGTTGCTTTTGTTGTGTATCTTCATGTAGACCTTGTACCCCTTACTAGAATAGTTTAACTTTTTCTTAGCCTCATCGGGTGAGCAAATGATTGATCATAATTGAAAACAACAGGAAAGTATTTAATTTCATCCTACCGAAATTACCTGTTTTATTCATTTGCCTAATCTGCCCTTAGTGTGTTAGGTGAAGGAGTATAACTCCAAACGTTTAAAATCTCACTTAACTCATCATGGTTATTTCATACTTTTATTTTCACAGGCTACAATATACAAAAATGAATGACAAAATTGACGTTCAAATTGGAATGGACGAACAGAAATTCCCATGTAGCAACAATGACCAGTTGCCTGGAATGTAGCAACCTTGAAATTTACAGTCAACTTTGCTGAATTATTACGATATTGAATCCCTTACATAAAAATTCGCTAACGTAGAAAAAAAGTGCATTCGCAAATCAACTAAAAAAATGTCATTTCTTGTTGCAAAACTTCCATTACAGAAGAATCAGTGATCCGATGTAGAACCGCAAATACGTTGGTCGGTTTAGATAAATGAAACTACATAAATCTTCTTCGGGCTTGATCGAATCATTTCCCACTCACCAAAAAACATGGATGTGATTTCTGCTCAAACCTTCGCGCGCTGTTCGTACGCTATGGAATCTTCGTTCATTTCACGTGGGATTAGCGAGCGGATTGATTATGGATTGCAATATTTCACTCGCTGCGATCCCGGTTTGAGCACGATCCTTCCTTTATTGCCTGTTGGTCTCAGTGGTGTGGGGTTTTTACGTTCTTTTCGTTGTGGATCCGAAAAAGGTCTGTTTTTTTTGCTTACAGTATCTTTGCTCTTTTTTACAAAAAAACTAATGGAGGCACAAAACATGGGTATCAATAATTTATTCCCTTTAGTCTCCTTGAGAATTACGTTTTAAAGATGTAAATTATGCTCAGTTGTGGTGGATTAAACATCCATCCGAATGCTTAAATTACTTTTTAAAGTATTATGAATCGTCAGTTGATTCTCATGACGGACCAACTTAGAACAGATCTCTGATCAAATTCCATCTTTATAACCCCAAATCGATGTGCCACCACTCTCCTACGTATGTCTACGATTAAACAATCTCTGGACTTACCTTAAATGGATCCCGATCATGCTGTGTTTGGTTGATGTACATCGAAGTCCTACGGCCAACAATTGACCGGCAACCGATGGAACTACTCCGTCGCCCAAAGCGGTCCGCCGTAACTTGAAGCATTTTGAAGTTTGTATGACTGCGAATCGAAAGCTGGCGATGCGAAGAAAAGATCGATACCGTTTTCCACTAATGTTAAGAAGAATGAAACTTAATCTTTACACTTTGCACCTATTTCTTTACCTACGATTTTCTTCACTTTACAAACACTTCTGAGATTTTGTGATTTTTTTAGTAAACAAACTTTTAACTTAAAATAACTTATCACGTCACAGTAAACCACTTGCATAGCATATCAAGTTTCATTCCATACACTTCCATGATACATTATTTCAATTATGCCTTTTTGTTGCTTACACATCAATCATCAACATTCAAAACACCTCTAGCCTGACTTGTTCCTCACGATGATAGTTCTGTAAGTAAAAGAAACAAAAAATTGATAAGCATTGGAAATTATGTCGCAAGAAGTTGTCGGTGAAAATCTGATTACAAATTATTTGTTCAATTTTTTTATCCCTTTCTCAGCATAAAAGTCCAAATATACCGACGATTAGGTGAAAATCTAAACAATGGGAAAATCGACAAAATCAAGAAAATGTAAATGGGAACCACACCGTATTGTTTGTGCCGCTGACAAAATTTGTGGGAAAGAACGAGAATTTTGCGTGATTAATGTTTAATCAAATATGGCATTTTGGGCAGTTTATCAGCTTTACGAGATTTCACAGGTTGCCACAATTCACTTTTCGGGGAGCGGGCTGCCTAAAATGATTTTCTCGCAGATTTTGGTTTTTTTGCCTAACCACAATGGAAACGGTACATTTTCTCACATTTATAATACCAGCAAAAACGATACACACCGTGAACAATGTCTAGACGCTTGTGCTGGAGGTATATTTCTTCTCGTTTACGCCATTCCTGTATTTCGCCGTTGCGATTGGAAGAAAAAACGAATAAAAATTGTCACTCCATCGAAAGTGGCAAGAACCCATTCATCCTCCAAACGTAACAGGATAGAAAACCACCAAATGGAAATAAGCGAAAACCGGGACGGGACGCGAGCTAGTGGATGCACAAAGGCTTCCATCGTGACAGAAAATCAGACCACAGGGCGGATGAAATAAAAAAAACGCCCAGAGCGACTGGCATTTCAGCCCCGATATCAAGATTTATGGTTTTCCCTGTCGTAGGTGAAGGAATGCGACAGATAGGATGGAGAGGCAAAGACGAGATCCCGGCACCGTAACAGGATTTGGTGTCTTTGGAGCTGGCAGAAAATCGGAATTGATGCGGTACGGTGAAAGAAATATCCTTTGCTCTTGTTCGAGCCCCATCCCCACGCTCGCGCCAGTTTCGGTTCGGAAAGCTGCCGACAACATACTTTCATTAATGCTAATGTGGTTAAGGCTGCTCGGAGGTTCGGTTAACCACATCCTCTCCGTAGTGTTTTTAACGGTATCTCCTTTAGTCATGGGAGCGAAAGATCGATCAAAATTGTTATTATACAATGAAGTTCAAAGGAAAAGGATCTTCGTTTTACCCCGAAACAGAATAAATCATTTTTGAAGGATCACTTTTGTTGATTTATTTGTAATAAACATCTTATGAACAAAAAGGATGGTTGTATCATAGTGGTTGATTTTACATATATAAAAAGGCAATCTTCTAAACATGATTACTGTTATGAAGCTGATACTACCTTAGGTTTATCCTCATTTAAAATAACAAAAATATCTATCGTGAAGCAATGCAAAAACAATATTTAGTAAACTTCTTTTCAAAGAAACCAATGACCATCAGAAGATCTTAAGTGTTTTTCTCATTTACGTCATCATTCACTTACAAGAGGGTTTGTTTTTTCGATAGATATATTTGTAGATCAAATAGAAAAATACACTTTATGTCCATTGCATTTTTATCATATCCTTTTTCGCTTCTGAAAGAAACAATTGGATCTGCTTTTATAGATTCAAGCGTCGTCGCCTCGCGAGCTATTCTTAGCACATAATTCCACAGTATATTCGTTCCAAAATCGTGTTGTAGAGAAAGAGGCAGGTAAGTTCGTTGTTTACATGCCCTTCACGAAAACGCTTCAGTAAAAAAGCACTTATCGTCTATGAAGCTCAAGCACCGCCGGAACACTTTACGTCGTAGCGTAAGTAATGTGCTGATTTTAAATTTCGTGCAACTGTGTCTCTAGCCATTTTCTCCTACAAGGGCAACTATCTCAGCACTGGCTTACAATGCACCGTTTACCACACGTTCAGTGAGACGAAGTGCGTCTTAGGTTTTCGTGTAAGATCCAACAAAAAACCAACTTCTTAAGATCCACCATGAGCGTGCGACGAAAGCGTGGAATATTTTATGCAACCACCGTCAAGCTTTATTCTTCGTCACTCCATTTCCGGTAAGAGTAGCCGGAAGATATGCTAGAGAAATAGTAGAGCCCTGAGACGAAGGGTAAAGAAAGAGAGAGAAAGAGAGTGACATAATCGTCAGCTGGTGAGGCACGTGAATCGAACGATGTTTGCACAGGGGATAAAGTGTTAAATTATAAACGCATTACCAGCTAAACATACTTCCACAACCACCGACAACTCGTGCATTGCTTCCTGTTTTTCATTCATTTCAAATATCGATCATTTGTACAGAAATCAGATTAGTCTTATTTAAGACAAACAAAATTATAACATTCGGATAAAAAATGAAAAATAAATGCATGTTCATAAAAATTGAGAAAACACGCACTGTTTGCATCCATATGTATGCGTTTTACACGTGAAAACTATTAACCTTTACGTGTAGGTACATTTAATGGAGACGCCTGGTTGCTCGTAACCATACGTAAGCTATGATGTGTTTCGTATCGTTATTTCGAGGGTGGCATTTACCCGCTCTCCCCCACACAAACATATATACTCACATTTTCCTTCGTCCCACCGTGAATCATGATCTTGAAAACGAACCGCTAACTTTGCACTTTATTGTTGCTTAGCAGACATCGCAATATCAAAGCCATCATCGGTTGTTAGCATAAAATTATGCTTTCCATTTTTTCGGCATCCTCACTGCGTTATTTTCTTTTACCATCGCACTTTACAAGGGAGAGGGAGAGAAGGGGGGGGGGGAGGGGGGCTCTGATTCTTTGCTAACCTCTTTTGTTCCGGATTTGATGACTTGGTTGAGGGTGTGGAATGATTATATGACAAAAAGTTCTTAGCCACGTGGATGGGATTTGTCAAGCATCCACCGGAACGCACTTTTGAGGTTTATGCTGATGTACGATAAGCGACGTTCTGGACCGAAAAATTGAGTTACAAATCAGTGGTTTGTTTCATGATTGACTTTCTATCCTCCCTAGTATATCCTGTAAAAAACTTTCGCAAGCTTCAAAATGTTGGCACCGTGAGCAATTGCCGCGTCGTGAAGCTATTCAAATATCTTTTCCATTGGGCACTGTCCGAGTTCCCCGCAATCTATCTACTTGGTCTTGGTACCCTCAACTCATTCAGCTCGTGAAACATCAGGGGAATGGAGAGGGACCTTCAGCCTTCATTCATTTGCATTTAAATGGTTTTGCCTTCAATCTGTCAAATAACACCAAAGCATTTTTTCTGCTATTCTAGAATTTTATTTCTGATGGCTGAGAGTCCATTTTGCATGCTTTTCATACAAAATCTTCGTTCTTTGAAAATAACATGCCTTCGCGTGGCCTCACCGTGGTCAGAGAATATAACTCAACTCGTCCAAAAGCATATTTCTTAAAGGATCCGGTCTTCAGCAAATTTTATTAAATTGGAAGAACATTTTTTGCGTTATTTGATGTCAGTTTTGAATATGTTTGTTATGAGCATAGATCAATTCTTTACATGAACCGGAAGGATTGCACGAGGTTCAATTAAAAATGTAAATTACTATATCGTTGCTTGTGTTTGTTTTACATTTGTCCGAGATTTCGGCGATTAATCGACCATTACATCCCTTATTATATAAGTGAATGTGCTCGATGAAATGCACTGGCTGATTGATATTTAACAGACTATTGTGTGGCTTCCAATATTCCATTTGATGAAACTGTCACTAATTTGTTCATGGTTTTCCTTCAAATCTTAATGAAATTGAAACATCAATCAAGTCGGCTAGCCACAGCATAATCAGTTTGTACTAGTAGTTGTGGTTTTCAATTAATTTTACACGTAGTTACTCATCGAATTACCAATTTGATTTCCATTGAAGGCTATAAGTACCATGTAGGGCAATGTCCTTTATTATAAAATAATTGGCATTTGCACTAAGGAACTTGAAGGTGCTCTGGGAACATTGTTGGAAGATAAAAATATCATAGTCAAACATAGCAGCAGGGTCAAAGGACGACAATTTAAACGAGTTGTCAGGCTTAAACCTTGATCGTGAACTAAAATTGCAATGAAATGCAATTAAATTCCGATCTGTGTGGGGTTGATTGTAAAACAATAATCCCACAATGTACAATGCAACAGACATGTCAGCAAATCGGGCTCGTGGGAAACACAGGAGGTGATTTAATTATATTTATGTGTCAACACCAGCGAATTCTCTCTGAATAGTTTTGTATTCCATCAGACTGTTCATCACCGCTGTTGTCGCTTCTTTACCGGAAATGACATATTCAACGCTATGTTAAACCACCTACTTTCAGCAATCAACAAACAATTGAAATAATCACAATCGATCCGGGAGCTTTTTTGCCAGCATTAACATGTCTAAAGCATATGCTAGATGACGGTATAATGAAGGTTTATCTCGTGCAATAGCTGCCTTTTTCCATTACAGTTTCTTGATCACTTTGCTGGTCCCACCGCAAATAACGAAAACACATCTTCTATGATTCAAAGTGATTCTCTCTGGTGGCTGAGAGATTAATTTGCTTCAATTTGTTTCCCAAGATGGATAGTGGTCGTTATTCTTTCTGACATCGTTCTTTCTGCAGTATCGTCCGGTTTGTTGGAGATTTTGGAATAGACGAAACAGAGATGTGTGAGAAACAAGCTTTTCAGTGTCTTCGAATAGGCCAAAAAAGATATGAATTGATTAAATAGGATGCTGGAATCCAACACTGAATTTATAAACGGGTCGGGATATTTTTAACTAACCTTTACAAATCTGTGAATATTAAAAAGGAAGCAAAATAAATCGTTCTACAGTTAAAGAACGATTTTGGTTAAGAAGCTGTAAACAGGATGAGCTGATAGATGATCTTCAATTAGTATGACAACAATAATATGACTATTGTTAGCTTAGATTTTGACAAACTAAAAACCTTAAACTTATTATGCTATACTTATGCATGGGTTACAAGAAATGTTCCAATTGTCATCCTATAGTTTTTTTAGGAATCTTTAAAGTCAAGACATCTAGGACCGATCTAGGTACCTTAAGACGCGCCGCGTGCTTAAACTTAAAAAAATCCTTGTTCTACTTCACAGTAGTTTCTTTCCATATGCTCATAACGACGATGAAATAAATAGGACGAATGCTAATGTATCTGCTTGCTTTTGTTTTCTGTTCAGCATCTCATTTACATCAGACAACATACAAGCTACTTCCGGAATAAATCGAGACTAGCGCAGAAAACATTTCATTTTGATTTTTTGCAATAGAAGGAAAGAAAGCAAAATATAACATACCAAACCAGTAGATCCAATTATGAATGGATCTCAAAAAAGGTGGGACTACCTCAACGAAGAATAATTAACATAGTGTTGGATGAGATAAAGGGGCCGAGCGAACATTCCAAATGTAAATTATCCCTTTGATCGCTCTTTTTCATTTTCAAGAAAAATAATTAGTACGTACTGGCAACTGCTTGCATTGCTTATAATACAACAATGCTGCCACTTTTCTATGTTTAACTTCTGTTTAAGCTATCTTGAAACGTTCTACAAATTCATAACGATCGGGTGATATCATCTGGTTGAAGTTTTCATCGTCGTGCAGATATCCGTAATTTTGTGTTAGGGACACTAGCGGTAAATCGGTTGTCAGAAGAGCCTTAAGTTTGTGTTTCAGAAAATTTCTAGAAATGAATTCGATTTCACTGTATTTTTTCTGCTTAGAAGTTACCCTCTGTATCTTGTCATCCTCACCTACCATTGAATAAGGGCTGTTATTCCCCTGCGGAAAGCTAGAAAAAAGGTTCCATGAATGAATTTTATATTCCTGTCGATTTTCCAGCACCATGGGTACACAATGTACAAAAAGGTTACTGGTGTAGCACGATTTCAATCTCAATTTCCAACTTATGGAAGGTCCTACGATATGCGAACCCTTTTGTTTCCCAAACAGACGAAATAAAATAAATTTGCTGCTGTTTAACCACGAACGTTCGGGGAAAGTAAACTGAAACCGCAACAAAAGATAGCGACCATTTGCCATTGTTGAGAGACGTTACCATTTCCGGTTTACTGTTTTCCGGAGTAGATCAACAACACGCACACAACGCACCGAAAGAACGGAAATATGAAATTATGACAATGCTGGCGCACACGCATCACATCATTTTCCCAATTGCCTCTAGAAAAAAGCGCTAGAAGAAAAATGTGAAGAGATTGTGAATGCCTACCAACAATATACAATAAACATTCTTTTGTTCTTTTCTACAAAACTCACAGAATACTTCGCAATCAGATGTTTATTTATAGTATTGATAAATGTATGTGTTTATAGGTTCTTTTATCAATTACTTGCCAATCCCAAAATATGACGTTAACAAATAAATAAATACATAAACAATTAACCACGTGCTCGGAAGCAATGCAGTAGCATCGTAGTTTCTTAAAGTGTTGGGAAGTTCTTGTTCGTGCGGCATTTCTGGTTAGGCGCTCACAAAAAGCAGAATAATAAACATAAGTGATGTGGTACGCTGCCTATCATGGCGCGGATGAATATTTATTCGTAACGCAGACGATATATCGTTTCCGAGGCTGTTTTTGTTTCTCAAGCACGAGGGAAACGATCGCTTTTGTTTTACGCACCCAGCTGTACTTTTGCGTATTCATTGACAGCTTATGTGACACGACCATGGGAACAACAACAAAATGGTAGACATAAGGGGAGCTTTCAGGCAATGCGATCAGAGGACACCGCACGCGAAATGGGAACAAGTAAACCACTACAGCTTGAAATAGAAATAACAGCTCCATGGAGCTCCTTCGGCTGGCGCATTCATGCGGCATATTGTTGAAACGTAGAGTTTCAGTGCTTACGGTGAAAAACGAGGACCTATGTGAAGCGTAAAGAAGCTCGTTAGAAACACAAGGAATAGGAGCGACACAAAAACGAACAACCGGAAGCATTCAAAAAGAACTGAGTACTTGTTCTTCCCGGTTTGTTCGAGCATTATTTGCATACCCTGTTTTGCACCATTCCTTCCCTACTCCCTGTCCAAACGTTCTTGTTTTTCTGAAACTCATAGGAGATAGGAAGCGTTCAAGAAATATCTTCTTGTCTTTTTGTGCGGTGTGATGTTTCGGGGTTGTTGTTTTTTTTTGAATCGAAGCAATTGTGCTGGTCTCCGGAGAATCTGAAGGATCCATGCATGAAATAATAGTAGCATGTGTTAGACATTAGACATTAGAGTTATTGTTTGCCTCCTAGTCGTAGTCGCCTAGTTGAAATCGCAAGTACTATTGATTTCCTTTGCTAGTCGTGGGCGATATTTTAAAGAGACAAGTAATTGAATCGCGACAAGAGTTTCACATAGAAAATATGTAACAGCTGAATAAAACAACTAACTAAATAAAATAAAAGACAGTCTTTATAGGCAACTTTTCTGACACCATGTTTGAGTGAATCCTCAATTTCCAAGCAAAAACATAACCAGATTAAAGTCGTCAATCATAAATGTTAATCATACGATATTGTGACGAAAAATGGCGTAATAATTACATTAACGCATTTTCGTCGTAAACAATTAATCATTTCCAACAGTCTCCCCGTAGTTCGTTTCTCACTGGTAAATTAATAAGAAAAATGAACAACTATACTATACATACCAATACGTAAGGCGGTCGTTCAACACATTTTTACGGGCTTACACATAGCTTTAAGTATTTTCACCAAATCATGTTAACTATTGTGCGGTCAATCTTTATTACTTTGAGTAAGCTCCACGTACGGAAGAATACTCTTTAACTCCTTACGGTTTTAACGAAGCAACAATACTTACTAAAGTCAATGTGCTCGATTACGGACACCAATTGCTGAGGGTCAAAGGTACTACGACTTTTGAACACAGTCGAAGGTACTAAGACTTTTGAACACTCCTTTCCAAAATTTGGGGAAAGTTCCATAAAATCAAATAACAGAAGACCAAAGGACAATTTTCATGACCTTGACATTACGACCATGAACTTAGTGTGAATGACCAGTGCTGGTGAAGATTTATTTATAGCCTAGATTGTCGGAATTCGCGATAATATTCCTTGATGGCATGAATTGCTGATCTCATGATATATTTCTTGTGTCTTTCGAAAGTGCCACTCCCAGTACTCTTAAGAGAGAAATCTCAAACAAAGGACGAGTTTGTGTCGTTCAACCGAATTACAAACCTCTATGCCTATCATGATTAAGGACAAACGTTTCTTGGGTGTCATAAAACCCAAGAATACTGTTCAACGATGTACTCTGTTTTGAATTTACGGTAGCAACTCGAGAAATCCTAATATCTATTGTTCATCATTGTTATCGGTTGATTGCTGTTAATAACAATGAGTAGTGTTCGGTGGCAAATTGTTTCTTCGAGAAGTCGAACCAATCAACAATTTCATAAATATAGTTGGTTTTCTCTTTACATATTTCTGTTTTGAACATATTGTTAAGGGTAGCTTGGGTCTGTTGGATAAAAAAAGGAATATCAGCAACAAAACAAAAGAATGGTATTGTATGTTGGGAATATATGGCAGGACAATCACCTAATGGGTAAGTAAAATGCGGATGTACGGGTCAAAACACACGCATTATAACCGTTGACTAGGGTGGAGTGTTTTGATTCGTTTCTCTACTTTGAAAGCCTTTTCCAACGGGCCGGGAATACTATTACTAATAAATTGTGTAAGAGAAGATTGTTTCCGCTCGCAATAACAAAATCAAAACAAGCAATGCTCGATAGTTCCCGAACGATAAAGCAATGGAGGTTCCCCTGGCAGGACTTTTCTTTTGCTTTCCCCTTCCAAGGACTTCACTTGAGGGATTTATTCGCATTGGTATCAGGATAAGTTTCTGAGCTTCCCAAACCACCCGATTTATGCACGTCATAATCTGGCGAAGCGATTTTTCCTAAGAAGTTTTTCTCCCAACGGTTCGGAAGATAAGAAAGTGTGAGCGTTTTATTTTTCCCACCACTGCTATCGTTGCCTCAAACTTATCTATGGAATAAAGGAGAACTGAGATGTTTTCTGATAGAAAAACATGACAACGTGGAATATAGAAATGTCTGAGTGTGTAAGGTTGACGTTATTGGCATGAATCAACAACGTCAATATTCGTTGATTTACTGATCAGATTGCCTGAAAGCTGTAAGGAATTATATTGTTATTCCCAGTCGAATCAAAAGTTTCACAAATCTTAGGTGTAATTTAATTGAGAAAAAGTTTCTGTTTTCCCATTTTCCTAGGGGTAGGTACGGTAGGGGAATCTAATGATTTTTATGAGGTTAGGGAGGGAAAAAATCACGTAAATTATAGCTTAACCACTATACCTAATTAATAAAACGACATTTTTTACCTTTAGCTCATTGGCTAACATTTATAAACTATTTCTCAACTGCTCCTTCCCATTAATATGCTGTAACTAGTGAATTGCTCAATTGCATGTCTTTCCCTCAGTCCTCAAAACCCCTGGGGAGGAAATTCGTCATGGGTTACAATAATCAACGTTTCATAGGGCAACTGGTTGGTGCTCGGAGAAGGAAAGGAAAATAAATCATACAAATAGTAACAACTGGCATGCGATGTTGGTGCAAAGTGAAAATGATTTAATGGAGAAGGTTTCGCACACAGTGAAACCAAAGCGGAAAAGTGGCTCGGTGGTGTTGCATACTAATAACAAATTTCCTTCATCATGAAAAACGTCAAATGATTCACTGTTTGTAGAGGACGGGATAAAAACAATCAATCATTTGGAACGGAGCTGGAAAATATGAAACCCTTAATCTTGCGACGGGTTTTCCTTTTTTATCCATCCATTCTTCCGGATGATTGTTGGGAGCCCTTCGTTCGCTCGGTGTAAGGATGGTTGTTGGCCCAGCGTAACATTCCCTGTACGCTGTGATTCCGATAATCTCGTTCAATCCATCCCCACCCTGCGCAAATACCGACCCAAAGTGCAATTGTGTTAAGTTTTACCTTTTCGTCACCTCTGAATATCCCAATTCAGCCTAGAAAGGTCTCAATTCTCGTTTTTGCTCTATGCATCTACTTTTATCCACTATTCAAAACTCCACAATAGATCAGGGTATTCAGCTTTAGACAGGTATTTTTTATTAGTGTTCTGAAAACGCCGCTTAGCTGGAGCTTCCACCGATCCGAGAAATTCTACTCCAGCTTTCCTTGGGCACGTTTTTCAACTATTCCCTTCAACTATAGCTTCGACATTCGGTCGCGACTCCTGCAAGTTGTGGTTGATGAAGATGATGATGGTGATGATGAATGATTGTGTTAATTCGATACGTGACTGATGGTGGGCGCTCGATACGCCGCTGTTTTAGTCCTGCCTCGTAGGAGTTGGCAGTACAGTTTCATTAGAACCCATTTCTGCCTCATAGAAGTTGGCAGTATATTTTCATTAGAACCCATTTCATTCGTTATCAGAAACGATGGCGATTAGATCTTGTTGAGGTAATTCAGTTCACGGCACGAAACTCGTGATCACCTTTTCATAACGGAGAGGAGAGAGAGAGAGAAAATTTAACGGATTGAAAGAAAATTGGGCACAATTTTCCTCCTCAAGCACTCCCTAGAGCTACAGTTGGAAATTTGATACAATTTCTTCAAGCCATTACCTCGTGGACTTGCCACCGTTAGGTTGGAGATTTAAGTCTTCCACCCGTTCTTTTAATGCTTTGCTTCTTTTCAATTTCTTACCCAATAGTCACACTTTCGACCTCGAATTTTCAGATTGACTTGACTCTGCCGCCGATTGGAGGAAAATAAAAAAAAGTAGCAAAAGCTCTGGAGAAGCCTGTGACGATATCGTGCCAAAAGTAATTCCTGCATTCAAATGTTAATTTCCACTAACATTCGCATCGATTATCATTCACCAAGCAATAACGGTTGACGTCAGCGTAACTTTCTCGTCCTCTTTCGACTAAGGCACGAATTGTGTAGCAAAAATTATTTTTTTTCACCCCAGGCGATCCCAAATGGCGGTTGGTCCTTTTTTTAAATCCCGGCGGGAAAACTAACAGCCACGGCCACTAAGCCAGCCACGAATGAATTGCGAGGACTCGGTGCTGGCGGAGAAAAGAGAGGAAAAGCGTGAGTTTCCCTGGTTTGTGGTAGGGGTTACAACGTTTTTGCGTTAGTCTACGTTTCCTTTTTTCTTTTTAATACGCTAGCTTCATTTTTACTGCAACTCAGCCGTGCCATTTTTGATGCACCTTTTCGGGGGAAAGAAGGCAAAGGAAAATTGAAATGAGCGACACATAGCGTGCGACACATAAGCAAGGGGACACGTTATTGTTACTACTGCTATTATTATCCGCCATTCCATCTTACACTGACGCCATCTGAAACATCCGGATGTGAGTGACGTGGCTTTTTATTCGATGTTAGATTTTTTAATTATAGTTTTCCGCCCAAGTTTCACTCGATGCTGTTTATGGTTTTCTCGTAAAGGGTTTCTGGCACACTTGCGGTCGATTTTGCTACTCACAATTTATGGCTTGGGAATGGCAAACCTACAGCCATCGCTGGTACCGTTCGGAAAATAGCGCCCCATAATGCAAGAGTTTCTCGGTTGCAGCTGGCTATGATGGCTCCAGCCAACCAGTCGAGCGAAAGCTAATTAAAAGTTGTTTACTAACGACGCCAACTGACGTTATCGACCATGCTAACAAAGGGCATCCTGCTACAAACAAAATAATTATCCACTAAGAGGTAGGTTGCCATTAGGGCATAAGTTAGACCAAGCCTTCGGTGAGGGTAAAGTAGAAAATGAAATGAAATTTCTACTAGGGACTTAAACTACAGTTACGGGGCACTTCAGTGGATGCAAAACACTGCAAACAAACCATACAAAATTGCAATGTAGCGCCGGATCCGAGTATATTAAGTGAAGTAAACCAACCGCCCTTGCTTGAAAATGGAAACGAATTTTTTTATGAACATTGTTTGGCAGCATGTTCATCTGAACGAGATAGGGGTGGTAAATGAAATTAATTAGTTCTCAGCACGAAGTTATGGTTATCGGTGCGAGCTTTATCGGAACCGCAAGAACGAGAAGATTTTCGTGGTCGTTATGCACTCGTCCGGAAGCTATGAAATTCGTAATTTATGCTCCACCGTCCTGGGCACCATTTTTCACATATGCCATTGATATATTTCCGGTACGCTTTCCCAGAGTGGCAATGAAAATGGTCTGATAATACAGTAGAGCTAACCGCTTGCTTTCGTGCAGCTAAGCTAGAAGGAAGCGCTGCTCAACCACGGATGTGGGACATGATGTTCACTTTCCGATCTTTGGGCAAAGGTTTGCAAGGTCTACTCGAAATGAGCAGGAAAATATGATAAAGTAAACAGGAGGTGGAGTTGGATGAATTTTCCGGAAGCCCTCCAAGCGATAGTCCTTGTTCCGGCTTTGTGAAAGAGCTGTACTTCTCAGCTAAAGTCACGCTTGCCTTTCGAAAGAGGTGATAAAGTTGTCAGATACTACAATTTTTTCTCTCCCTTTCTATCCCTTTCTTTATCAACAAGGGTCTGCTAGTTCCCTTGCCAATGCTTCCTAATCAACCAACGATTATTAAAGAGCCACATCCTTTCCAACTTTTAATCCGGAATGAGTCAACCCGGGAAAGGCATCACAAGCCCGATAGGAGGATGGGTATTGTAGCGTTTCTGCTTAGAGGGAAACAAAATCATGATCACCACCTCATTTCCCATCGTTTTCTTCGCTTCAGCTGAGGAAATTCCCGGAAGCGGTAATGGCTTACGACTGCGACGCATGTGTGTTTGTGTGCTAAGTGATATTTAAATTGTACCGTAATCGTTTTAGCGCTGGAAGCCACTGTTGACCGGATAACCCTGGTTGAGGTCGTTCGTTCATGTTCCTCAATCCGACACACCCCTTTCCGACCGCCCTTTCTACACCTTATCCAACGTTATGTATCTATTACTTTGTTGCGAAAATATACTTTATCATTTTGGTCACGCCCGGGTGAAGCTTCTGTTGACCTCTACTTCCTTTCTCTTTCACTCTTTCTCTTTCTATACCTATCTCTGTTTCTCTTTCACTTCATTTCTCTGTTCAGTGCCTTAGTCCTTCCATTGTTTTTCAGATGACAGGGAATGGACCATAATTGCTCTCTGGATGCAAGCCGCAATCAAAGCAGATGAGGATGGTGGAGATGTTTAGGAAAATCTGACATATCGAGGCATGAGACACAGATGTGCACACTAATTGAACGACTGAACGGAACTGTGTTTTTTGAAGTGAAAACTGTTTTCAGGTTTTCTCTAGAAAGCAAGAACTAGTGGGAGAGTAATGTTGTTGAGGAAACATCAACATTGTCCCAGGTTTTACTCTTGCGTCACCGATGCAAGGAAAGATTACAAAAGACAGATTAAGGTTTATTGTTGTATTTTTGTTTATTGACTTGACATTTCTGTTTCAGTTTTTTTTTTCAATTAAAAGGTAAAAAGATTGAACTTGATACCATTACTTGGTTGAGACCAAGCGTATAACATAATTTACACTTCTATCCCTTTAACATCTTAAAAAAAAGTAAAACGGAAGCTGTACACATCTCGTAAAATTCTTGACGGTTTATAAAGACCCCAATGTACTTAAGGTCACAAAACGATGCATCGCAAACGCTGATAAACTGACGTTTCTGAACGAAGATGAATGTTTAAGATGTCGATCACGTATTAGTGGAGGGCAATATTGCATCGACGCAGTTCACCATTTATGAAACCGAAGCGTCACCGTACGATCCACCCTTGGTTCAAACTGAATGAGAAATGGTGTATGTCAAACGTGAACGTTACATAAAAAGTGAGGTGAAAAAGTCAAGTGAAATTGTGTTCTTGAATAAGTTCGTCATATTTTGAAATATGAGGGACTATTAGTGTGTTATTTTACTAAAAAAGAAACTTTTACCACCGAATAGCACAACAAATGAAAAGAAAAGAAAATACAAAACGAACCTCATTTAACCGTAGGAATAAAAATTTACTTCATTAATTAGCTAATTTACTCGCTTGTTGTTTAATTATTTCAAACAATGGAAATGGCCACTGTCAACCAACACTACTTTTGTAAATTAAAAAAAAATACATAAAGCTAATAAGCGGGGTTAAAAGGAATACATGAAGCTAAAAACAATTGACTCACCCATCGAATTGATATTCCAACACCCGCTTTTCTTACTTATTTCGTTCAGTTCTGTGTGGTCGATAAGAAAGTTCTCCTCTATATCGATTCTTAATTGTCAAAACTTCACTAACAGTTCGTCCCGCTACGGTGGCACTCGAACTTAATGATAAGCCATTTCAATGGTCAATCAAGGGTTGATCGGGTAGAGCACACTCCTAGGGGAGTTTCTTTCGATACATTTAAACAATAATTCAATTGAACGATGTACACCTTTTCCAATCGTTCTTTCTCTGACCATAGAATACGACGACAAATAGAACCGTCAGTTTGATTAATTGAGGCCACAATACAATTAATGCGAGCTACCGTCCGATTACTAAGGGAAAAGCGACCGAACCGTGGTCAGGCAGGAGGGTAGGATGCAACTAATTGACCGCTCTTCAGAAAATCGACCACGGGAAATCCGAAATAGATACGTGGGTAGCATAATTTGAGAATTTTTTTATTGAAACAGTTGATTTATTAATTTTTTCCCGTATTTTAGGCAGAAGTGAGAGAGATTTTTTTCACATGTACCTAAGAGATCAAATGATGAATAATGCAGAAATAATACAAACAATGTAGAAATGTGATTTCACGCACTGGCACAAAAGTGTAACTTTCTGTGCTTCGAGAGAATTTCACTGTAGTTTACGATTTGTTTGCTGGATGGAAGACAAATAACACCATTCGTGATTCATCTTTCCGTTTTAATGGTGCCTTATTTTCCTATCCGTAATAGGATTATGAACCCGGACTAATTTAGTTTCGTTACAGCTCTATTGTGAAAAGTTACACTTTACACTATTTTTCGCGAATAGGTTACGAACATAATAAACAATAATAACACAACCTATGTTCTACGCCGCTTAAGAAAACATTCTTGCAGCTACAGAACTCACCTTTAGATCATTTGATATTTTACTCCCAGCTAAAGAAAGTGACACAGCTTGCAGTTGACACCGGAACACGTACGTTAAGCACCGAAACGATCAATCACTGACAAACGACACGATCTTTCGGCGCGAAACTTTCCAATTTTGGGCCTTCCACTTTTGCGTTGTTGGTTTTATTTGTTTTCCGTTTTACAACGCCGTTTTTTCGGGCGTCGAGGATACTAGCCTGTAGCAGGGTGTGCTCCTAAACAAACACACGTTGACGGGAACCGTTGCTTAAAGTAGGTTTAAGTGTACGAACTTAAATAGCATTTTTCTTCTTTATTTCCAACCACTGCTTTTGAATTGCATTCTCTGAATTCAAATAACAATTTCAAACGTAGTTTTTCGTCGTTATTCACTATTTACAAATTCCCTAAGTACGCAACGTATTTGACCGACGTTTAATGTTATCAATAATTTCGTAAGAAACACTCGGACGTGCACACGTGCTTGTCCGATAAAAGGTTCGGGATCAACTAACCGCCGAGCCAAGAAATGCCAGTTTGACAGCTCGGCCTCGTAAACCGATGAAGTGCCGAAGCGGGAAAACTCGTGCCCCATGGGCAACGTCTTCGTTTCAAAGGTTCGTCCCTAGGACGTCTCGTCTCCTGAACAAAATGAGCGAAAAGTGAAAGGGCAGAGAGCTTCGGTTATTCGAATCTTCTCTACTCGTGAGAATCCTGAAAGGGGAAAACAATTCAAATGTACAACATTTCCCACCGTGTCAGTTCGTCCTTCGATGATACTGTTTGTTATTGTTACTTTCGTTGGTATGCTAACCATTCGACGAAGCTACTACTACTACTACAACTAAACACAGCAACACATCATGCACAATCGAGAATACAATATCTGTTCTTTCGGAAATTTGCATCCCAAAACGGTCACGAGTTTGACGGCGAATTGCTCAATGCCGTGTTGTTTTTGTGAGGCTTTCTTGTGCCAGTGTGGGACACATATACGAGCGTGTGTGTTGAATGTTAAAAAATAAAGCAAGATGTCCAAGCATTAATGTACATGGAAATCGGGCATTGCAGAGGCCAACTTGTGATGTTTGGTCGTGTTGAAAAGGACACGTTTTCGGGTACGAATTTTCCATGAATTTTCGTTTGACCAAGTGGACGGGTTCTTCAAATGGTTGCGTTTAACCGTTTTGTCAGCTATGGTACAACATGTATTTGAATGTGGCAGCTTAGTTAAAATTCATTTTACAATAATCGATTTGTTATGATCAGTGTTCTTAAATCACTGTTTATTCGTATCTCTCCATCTTGCCAATTGTATAATTTTTTTTTCTGCAGCAAATTGCTTCCACTTTGTTTCTGGATAAGTGTCGATCTAGTGGACACATTTTCCCTTGGACGAAGATAGATCCACGCTCTGAGTGAAAATTGAAATTCTAGTTTAAATTATTTATTCACTCTTACAAGGTTTTGAGGTGGTTTTCTTGTATGAGAAATTGATCGTTTCTCTTTTTCGCTTCCTATGTAAACATCCAAATGTACACTTTGCGATGTGACGCTACTGTTTAAAATCTTATTTTATTTTACTTTTGGTGTTAAGATCCAAATGCTCATTTTCATTTCAATATTCAGAAACGTACCTGTAAATCGTATCTACTGGTATATAACGAACGGTTCAACGGTACACGCATCCAATCTAAAATAAAAGAATGAATCAATTAAAACAAGCACGAATCACGTAAACTATAGCCGAACATTTCGAAGCAAACAACACAAACATGACCAAAATCGCCTATTGTGTCGGGATTGTAATCCAATTTGTTTCATCTGCTATATCGTTTGAACAATACAAATCCCTTGCTAACGAACAAGAGCACGCGTGATGATGAATATCACCTACGTCGGAACTGGGAGAGTCATTTTTGAAATCGAAAAAATCGTTTGGTTTAAATAAAACAATGTGCAATTTATTTGAAATGCGAAGTAAATGTAAAATTTTCACTGTTTTGATTAGTTCGACCAAGGAGCTGATAAAAATCATACAAATACATAGTACCCATGACTAGTGTTGTGTAGTGAGCAGATGAGCTACCTGAGCCGCTCTGCTCACCTCTCTGAGCAGAGAGCTACCTCTCTGAAACAAAAACTGAGGTGGCTCACCAACTCACCTACTGAGGTGGCTCACCAACTGCGGTGGCTCACCTACTGAGGTGGCTCACCTACTGGGGTGGCTCACCTACTGAGGTGGCTCACCTACTAAGGTGGCTCACCTACTAAGGTGGCTCACCTACTGGTGGCTCACCTACTGGTGGCTCAACAAACTCAGTTGTGCGGTGGCTCAGTAAACTCAGTTGTGCTGGTGGCTCAGCAAACTCAATTGTGCGGTGGCTCATCAAACTCAATTGTACTGGTGGCTCTTCAAACTCATTTGTACCGGTGGCTCAGTAAACTCAGTTGTGCTGGTGGCTCAGCAAACTCAATTGTGCGGTGGCTCATCAAACTCAATTGTACTGGTGGCTCTTCAAACTCATTTGTACCGGTGGCTCAGTAAACACAGTATGTTTTATGTCCATGAACCGACAGTTGAGTAACATTGTAAAACTGATAAGTTAGATGGTCAATCATGTTCGTTTAATGCGGTTGGTAACACGTTAACCGCCATGTCAGTCCCTGGGGACTGACCGTTTCCGTTGGGTGAAGTTTTCGTTCACGTCACGTCGGTCCCTTGGGACTGACAAATCTATGAGTCGTGTCGGTCCGCCAATGTCGGTCCACCAGTGTCGGTCCGCCAGTGTCGGTCCACCGGTGTCGGTCCACCAGTGTCAGTCCGCTGGTGTCGGTCCACCGGTGTCGGTCCGCCAGTGTCGGTCCGCCGGTGTCAGTCCGCCGGTGTCGGTCCACCGGTGTCGGTCCGCCAGTGAAAGAGATAGCGACATACGGTCTTAGGCAAAGTGGAAGGGTACGATTTTCCCCTTCGTGCCCTACTTCTTGTCTCGTCCTTCGTTTTTGCAGGCTGTTTGCTCTGAGCGAGGCGCGGATATCGCGGCGCGTTTGGGTTATGTTCTTTCTTTTGCTTTTATTCTCTTTGTCGCACTTGCACGAATTGCATGCGCGTATGTGTGATTGTGCACGGGTCTATTGGACCCGTTAGTTTTTGCAGGCCGTTTGCGCTATGCGCGATATCGCGGCGGTTTGGGGTTGTTTTTTTTTGTTTCTTTTTCTCTTCGTCGTATTCGTACGCATTGCGTGCGCGGATGTGTGATTGTGTACGGGTTTATTGGAACGTTTGTACCAGCTTTGTTTCTACAAACGGTGCGGTTACTTTTTCGTCTCGTTTGCGTTTGAACCTTCTTCGTGTTATTGCTACTTTTTAATGATGCGATGCATATTAAAACCAGACGATCGTGGAACTCTTGCTTCAGCTATGTAGAGTGGGTGACATTTGCCAACAAAAAAATCTGTGAAGCATATTTGTGCAGCAGAAGCATGTAGCGCATCTACACGGATTTTTACGAAAAATAATCAATAAAAAAAATCAAATCAATCTCCATATGTCCAATCTCCAATCTCTAACTCATCTTCAGCATCATATGTTTTCTTTCATTGGCATGTTGGTTAAGTTTTCTTTCGTTTTTTTTTCTTTCTTCCTTAACTAAAATGTTCTTTTGAATAATAACGCATCAAAATATGGAACATACAAAATATTTCGAATTTTATTCATATTGATAATGCAAATAAAACAAATAGATGAATGTAGTCGCAGTCCAGTTCTTCTCTTACGAAATTGCTTTCTCTTCCGCCTTCTCTTTTCACCCTGTAAATATATGGGCGCAGTTGTCTTCCACGTGTCTGTCAGCGTATCTTGGCAGGATAAAAGTTTCGCTGGGAAAAAAAACAAACCAAAAAAGCAAATAAAGAATTTTGAAATCATTGAAAACATAAAATGGCCCTACATCACGGGACAGTATGTTACCTTGGCCATAGCTCATGGTATCACGATGATTAGCACATCACATCTGCACCACATTGATACACCGATTCAGATGTTGAAGCTGCACAGTCTTGTGCGTGTGCATGGTCGCTGTAGTAATTAATTTGCTGATCAATCCAGTTGTTCTCTTTCGTAAATACAGATACGGGTGCAGTTATAAATGTTGCTAGGGAAAAAACAAAACAAAACTGTAAACGAAGGATTTTAAAATCAATGAAAAACTAAAACGACATCTATAGTAGGGAGTATGTTACCTTTGCAGTAGCTCATGGTACCAGGATGATTAGCGTGCCGCCCACGATCTTGCCTTTGTCGCGCCGAGTCTATGATCATTGCTTCGGTGGATGATAAGCTGTCTGGTGCGTGTAGAAGATCGTCTTTGTAGTTCATACGTAGAACAATAAATTGTATCGATTTGTTTCTCATTGTACCCTATCTCTCCATTGTTTGGTTACATTATCATTTTGTTTAATAAATAAAATCTTCCTGAATTTTTTTGACAGTAACCTATTTCTCTTACTAGTTTCAATATCACCTGCTTTCGAAAAAACCCGCTCGCAAGGCACCGATGACGCCGGAATGCACAACCTTTGGATCATTAATTTATAAAGCACAGGATACTTATACTGCTTAAGTTTCCACCATTCAAGGGGATCATCTGCTCTATGAGCTAAGGGCTCGGCATTATAGTTATCTAATTCAATTTGGTGGGATGTGCGCGTATGGAGCATCGTGTGGGGTTGATTTGGCCCTGAATCATATTCATCCCATATGCTCTCGGGCTGGTTATCTAACGGTGTTATAGGTATTGATTCGATATCAGATTCGACATTATCAGAAATATTTTTACTAATTAGATCCATTTCTTTTAGAACCGTTTTAGAGAACTCTTCTATGTCTTCTTTGTCGTCAACGCTTTTCTGTTTGAATCTTGGATCAACTAGCGTGGCTTGTTTAACAATATCGGACTCTATATACTTAAACTTGTCTAAAAGCCCAAGTTGTAGCTGTTCTACTAGTTCAATCACCTTTTTATGCTGTGTTTTGTCACTAGCATAGCTATCAACTTTTTTCTTTATCAATAGATGGATTACGCGAATTTTTGAAAGTGTCACGCATTTTTCAGCACTAATTTCTTTAGTTACTAAATCAAAAAATTTTAATATGGATGATGCTTCTTGAATTATTTTCCAATCGGCATCATCGAGGCTAATATTATAATTTAAGAGTGCTAATGAAGATATAATTGGTGCCTTATTTGCACTAAATCGGTCTATCATGTAGTATGTTGAGTTCCAACGGGTTGGAACGTCTAAGATTAACTTTTGCTGTATGTGATTTAAATTGGTTTGCATATCTTTTAGTTTCAATGTGGCCAATGCGCTTTTTCTGAAGTATTTTACTATTTCTTTTACTTTGTTAACTGTATCCAAAATCGATGTAGCTATTGCACTTTGCACTACCAAATTCAAGGTATGGGCAAAACAAGGCATATGATCTTTTTTTAAAATGCGCACTGCTTTCTTCATGTTCGCTGCATTATCAGTGACAATGCAGCTTACTTTGTCCGAAATATTAAATCTTTCCATTACATTTTCTAGCCATGCTGCTATATTTTCCGACGTGTGTCTATCTATGAATTCTTCGCATTCTAGTAAAACTGATTGCAAAACACAATCATTGATAAAATGTGCTGTCACCGCAAAATAACTTTCATTTTTGAAATTTGTCCAACCATCAGTGGTTAAGCAAATATGTTCGCTAACGTTTACCTTAGACTTTACTGTTTCTAATAACTGCTCGTAACTTATGTCTAAAAGTGTGTTGCTTAGTGTTTTACGGGTGGGAAGACTATAGCTTGGGCATAACGAATGAAACAAATCCTTAATATCATCTGCATCAACTAAATGAAAGGGTAATGCATGGTTACAAAATACTCTCAATAATTTACTATCTAAATTTTTCTTGCAATTAGCACTTAAGGGTTTAGAAATTTTTACATACTGTTCCAGTGATTTTTGAACAGTTTTACTTTGCGATGTACCTGAGCTTGTACCCGCAGATGTCGAAGGGGTTACATCGTGCTCAATATCGGAATCTACATGGTATTTAGGACGAGCTACTGAAACTGTAGGGTGCCTGGCTGCGATATGTCGCTTCATGTTGTATGTTGACTTCGACTTTAAATGCAAAATTTGCTTGCATATTTTACATTTGAACTTATTCTCCTCTGCACACTGGTCAAAATAGCTCCAAATTTCACTATATTTTTTATCGTCTGACATTTTTGAATTCTATGGTTTGGAACACTTTAAAAAAATTCTTATCCTATTACCCTAATCTTATTTATGTACACGTAAATTTCACTGGTACATATGTAGCTAGAAATATGTATCTAAAAATGATTGTATAAGTTCTTGATATAACTGAGCAAGTTATACACAATTTTCTGAATATTGTACTCACAGTGTTCTCAATAAATGTAGATTCATCGAGAATTTCCAAAGTTGTTGTCTGCAGTCGATGCGATTTCCGAATACGCTAGGGGAATACCTCTTTTTGAACTAGCATGCAAATAGCACTGAAAAGAAAACCCGAATATGGACACGATAAGCAAACACTCTCATTGACAAATGCACTTTTCTTTAGACTCACAGTGTACACAGTGTTCCTATTCGATCAACTTCCAAAGTCGAAATGAGCTCTTATCGTCTTGTCTCCCGTATATATAACCTTGTACCCCAAAAGAACGCTGCCCATCCGCCCACCACAGACCCCTCGGTCAGAAAATTGGGACCCCAGCACAACCAGCAAGTACTTTTATTTCGATCTTTACCGGAAGTAAATTTTTTCCTAGTAACATCCAATTTCGCACGAAAATTTTACTGATGCCATAGAAGGTAAGAAAAGATAGGGGAAGGAAGGTAGGAATGAAAGGAAGTAAGGCTGTAGCTAGAGATACTGATGCGTGATCCCTTTTTCCAGAAAATTCATGGGGTCAATGTTTTTTTTTAACATTGGTGTAAAACTATTGCTTAAGGGCAGACTAGGCTACCAGCAGTGATCATTTGAGACGGAGGAAGGAAGTAAGGTTGGTCATTGACCCAAATTTCCCGGTAAATCGCAAGGGGGAGTTCAGGTCCTTTCATTGCATCCTTCTACTTGATCACGCTGGAGACGACACGAGCGGATGGAGGCCGGAAGTAAAGTTGAGCGTTGCAGCAAATTTCCCGATAACTCGTAAGAGGAGTTCAGCCCAAAGCATTGCATCTTTCTACCTCATCATACTGGGATCGGTGTATCGAACATTCGTCTGGAACCTTTGTCTAAGAGAAAAATATGTTGGCTGAAATGGCTAGCCGCGTCGTTTCGTTTCCGCGCATCATCTCGACGCGTAAGTGGCGTCGTCTTGGATCGCCGAGAAGGTATCCCTACGGCCGGCCATTTTTTCGCTTTTTTCCAAAGTGTTGTCAGTTTTCTCGACGCTGTCCCATACAAAAGGTAAACAACACTTTGGAAAAAAGCGAAAAAATGGCCGGCCGTAGGGATACCTTCTCGGCGATCCAAGACGACGCCACTTACGCGTCGAGATGATGCGCGGAAACGAAACGACGCGGCTAGCCATTTCAGCCAACATATTTTTCTCTTAGACAAAGGTTCCAGACGAATGTTCGATACACCGATCCCAGTATGATGAGGTAGAAAGATGCAATGCTTTGGGCTGAACTCCTCTTACGAGTTATCGGGAAATTTGCTGCAACGCTCAACTTTACTTCCGGCCTCCATCCGCTCGTGTCGTCTCCAGCGTGATCAAGTAGAAGGATGCAATGAAAGGACCTGAACTCCCCCTTGCGATTTACCGGGAAATTTGGGTCAATGACCAACCTTACTTCCTTCCTCCGTCTCAAATGATCACTGCTGGTAGCCTAGTCTGCCCTTAAGCAATAGTTTTACACCAATGTTAAAAAAAAACATTGACCCCATGAATTTTCTGGAAAAAGGGATCACGCATCAGTATCTCTAGCTACAGCCTTACTTCCTTTCATTCCTACCTTCCTTCCCCTATCTTTTCTTACCTTCTATGGCATCAGTAAAATTTTCGTGCGAAATTGGATGTTACTAGGAAAAAATTTACTTCCGGTAAAGATCGAAATAAAAGTACTTGCTGGTTGTGCTGGGGTCCCAATTTTCTGACCGAGGGGTCTGTGGTGGGCGGATGGGCAGCGTTCTTTTGGGGTACAAGGTTATATATACGGGAGACAAGACGATAAGAGCTCATTTCGACTTTGGAAGTTGATCGAATAGGAACACTGTGTACACTGTGAGTCTAAAGAAAAGTGCATTTGTCAATGAGAGTGTTTGCTTATCGTGTCCATATTCGGGTTTTCTTTTCAGTGCTATTTGCATGCTAGTTCAAAAAGAGGTATTCCCCTAGCGTATTCGGAAATCGCATCGACTGCAGACAACAACTTTGGAAATTCTCGATGAATCTACATTTATTGAGAACACTGTGAGTACAATATTCAGAAAATTGTGTATAACTTGCTCAGTTATATCAAGAACTTATACAATCATTTTTAGATACATATTTCTAGCTACATATGTACCAGTGAAATTTACGTGTACATAAATAAGATTAGGGTAATAGGATAAGAATTTTTTTAAAGTGTTCCAAACCATAGAATTCAAAAATGTCAGACGATAAAAAATATAGTGAAATTTGGAGCTATTTTGACCAGTGTGCAGAGGAGAATAAGTTCAAATGTAAAATATGCAAGCAAATTTTGCATTTAAAGTCGAAGTCAACATACAACATGAAGCGACATATCGCAGCCAGGCACCCTACAGTTTCAGTAGCTCGTCCTAAATACCATGTAGATTCCGATATTGAGCACGATGTAACCCCTTCGACATCTGCGGGTACAAGCTCAGGTACATCGCAAAGTAAAACTGTTCAAAAATCACTGGAACAGTATGTAAAAATTTCTAAACCCTTAAGTGCTAATTGCAAGAAAAATTTAGATAGTAAATTATTGAGAGTATTTTGTAACCATGCATTACCCTTTCATTTAGTTGATGCAGATGATATTAAGGATTTGTTTCATTCGTTATGCCCAAGCTATAGTCTTCCCACCCGTAAAACACTAAGCAACACACTTTTAGACATAAGTTACGAGCAGTTATTAGAAACAGTAAAGTCTAAGGTAAACGTTAGCGAACATATTTGCTTAACCACTGATGGTTGGACAAATTTCAAAAATGAAAGTTATTTTGCGGTGACAGCACATTTTATCAATGATTGTGTTTTGCAATCAGTTTTACTAGAATGCGAAGAATTCATAGATAGACACACGTCGGAAAATATAGCAGCATGGCTAGAAAATGTAATGGAAAGATTTAATATTTCGGACAAAGTAAGCTGCATTGTCACTGATAATGCAGCGAACATGAAGAAAGCAGTGCGCATTTTAAAAAAAGATCATATGCCTTGTTTTGCCCATACCTTGAATTTGGTAGTGCAAAGTGCAATAGCTACATCGATTTTGGATACAGTTAACAAAGTAAAAGAAATAGTAAAATACTTCAGAAAAAGCGCATTGGCCACATTGAAACTAAAAGATATGCAAACCAATTTAAATCACATACAGCAAAAGTTAATCTTAGACGTTCCAACCCGTTGGAACTCAACATACTACATGATAGACCGATTTAGTGCAAATAAGGCACCAATTATATCTTCATTAGCACTCTTAAATTATAATATTAGCCTCGATGATGCCGATTGGAAAATAATTCAAGAAGCATCATCCATATTAAAATTTTTTGATTTAGTAACTAAAGAAATTAGTGCTGAAAAATGCGTGACACTTTCAAAAATTCGCGTAATCCATCTATTGATAAAGAAAAAAGTTGATAGCTATGCTAGTGACAAAACACAGCATAAAAAGGTGATTGAACTAGTAGAACAGCTACAACTTGGGCTTTTAGACAAGTTTAAGTATATAGAGTCCGATATTGTTAAACAAGCCACGCTAGTTGATCCAAGATTCAAACAGAAAAGCGTTGACGACAAAGAAGACATAGAAGAGTTCTCTAAAACGGTTCTAAAAGAAATGGATCTAATTAGTAAAAATATTTCTGATAATGTCGAATCTGATATCGAATCAATACCTATAACACCGTTAGATAACCAGCCCGAGAGCATATGGGATGAATATGATTCAGGGCCAAATCAACCCCACACGATGCTCCATACGCGCACATCCCACCAAATTGAATTAGATAACTATAATGCCGAGCCCTTAGCTCATAGAGCAGATGATCCCCTTGAATGGTGGAAACTTAAGCAGTATAAGTATCCTGTGCTTTATAAATTAATGATCCAAAGGTTGTGCATTCCGGCGTCATCGGTGCCTTGCGAGCGGGTTTTTTCGAAAGCAGGTGATATTGAAACTAGTAAGAGAAATAGGTTACTGTCAAAAAAATTCAGGAAGATTTTATTTATTAAACAAAATGATAATGTAACCAAACAATGGAGAGATAGGGTACAATGAGAAACAAATCGATACAATTTATTGTTCTACGTATGAACTACAAAGACGATCTTCTACACGCACCAGACAGCTTATCATCCACCGAAGCAATGATCATAGACTCGGCGCGACAAAGGCAAGATCGTGGGCGGCACGCTAATCATCCTGGTACCATGAGCTACTGCAAAGGTAACATACTCCCTACTATAGATGTCGTTTTAGTTTTTCATTGATTTTAAAATCCTTCGTTTACAGTTTTGTTTTGTTTTTTCCCTAGCAACATTTATAACTGCACCCGTATCTGTATTTACGAAAGAGAACAACTGGATTGATCAGCAAATTAATTACTACAGCGACCATGCACACGCACAAGACTGTGCAGCTTCAACATCTGAATCGGTGTATCAATGTGGTGCAGATGTGATGTGCTAATCATCGTGATACCATGAGCTATGGCCAAGGTAACATACTGTCCCGTGATGTAGGGCCATTTTATGTTTTCAATGATTTCAAAATTCTTTATTTGCTTTTTTGGTTTGTTTTTTTTCCCAGCGAAACTTTTATCCTGCCAAGATACGCTGACAGACACGTGGAAGACAACTGCGCCCATATATTTACAGGGTGAAAAGAGAAGGCGGAAGAGAAAGCAATTTCGTAAGAGAAGAACTGGACTGCGACTACATTCATCTATTTGTTTTATTTGCATTATCAATATGAATAAAATTCGAAATATTTTGTATGTTCCATATTTTGATGCGTTATTATTCAAAAGAACATTTTAGTTAAGGAAGAAAGAAAAAAAAACGAAAGAAAACTTAACCAACATGCCAATGAAAGAAAACATATGATGCTGAAGATGAGTTAGAGATTGGAGATTGGACATATGGAGATTGATTTGATTTTTTTTATTGATTATTTTTCGTAAAAATCCGTGTAGATGCGCTACATGCTTCTGCTGCACAAATATGCTTCACAGATTTTTTTGTTGGCAAATGTCACCCACTCTACATAGCTGAAGCAAGAGTTCCACGATCGTCTGGTTTTAATATGCATCGCATCATTAAAAAGTAGCAATAACACGAAGAAGGTTCAAACGCAAACGAGACGAAAAAGTAACCGCACCGTTTGTAGAAACAAAGCTGGTACAAACGTTCCAATAAACCCGTACACAATCACACATCCGCGCACGCAATGCGTACGAATACGACGAAGAGAAAAAGAAACAAAAAAAAACAACCCCAAACCGCCGCGATATCGCGCATAGCGCAAACGGCCTGCAAAAACTAACGGGTCCAATAGACCCGTGCACAATCACACATACGCGCATGCAATTCGTGCAAGTGCGACAAAGAGAATAAAAGCAAAAGAAAGAACATAACCCAAACGCGCCGCGATATCCGCGCCTCGCTCAGAGCAAACAGCCTGCAAAAACGAAGGACGAGACAAGAAGTAGGGCACGAAGGGGAAAATCGTACCCTTCCACTTTGCCTAAGACCGTATGTCGCTATCTCTTTCACTGGCGGACCGACACCGGTGGACCGACACCGGCGGACTGACACCGGCGGACCGACACTGGCGGACCGACACCGGTGGACCGACACCAGCGGACTGACACTGGTGGACCGACACCGGTGGACCGACACTGGCGGACCGACACTGGTGGACCGACATTGGCGGACCGACACGACTCATAGATTTGTCAGTCCCAAGGGACCGACGTGACGTGAACGAAAACTTCACCCAACGGAAACGGTCAGTCCCCAGGGACTGACATGGCGGTTAACGTGTTACCAACCGCATTAAACGAACATGATTGACCATCTAACTTATCAGTTTTACAATGTTACTCAACTGTCGGTTCATGGACATAAAACATACTGTGTTTACTGAGCCACCGGTACAAATGAGTTTGAAGAGCCACCAGTACAATTGAGTTTGATGAGCCACCGCACAATTGAGTTTGCTGAGCCACCAGCACAACTGAGTTTACTGAGCCACCGGTACAAATGAGTTTGAAGAGCCACCAGTACAATTGAGTTTGATGAGCCACCGCACAATTGAGTTTGCTGAGCCACCAGCACAACTGAGTTTACTGAGCCACCGCACAATTGAGTTTGTTGAGCCACCAGTAGGTGAGCCACCAGTAGGTGAGCCACCTTAGTAGGTGAGCCACCTCAGTAGGTGAGCCACCCCAGTAGGTGAGCCACCTCAGTAGGTGAGCCACCGCAGTTGGTGAGCCACCTCAGTAACAACAGCTCAGCTCAGTAGCAAGCTGAGCAGCTGAGCTAGGTGGCTCGCTCTGCTCATCTAATTGAGCGAGCAGGCTCTGCTCTGCTCAATGAAAAGAGCTACTTGACACAAGACTACCCATGACGCAGTTGTAGCGAGAGGAAACACCACGCCATAGGTGTAGAATCAAATCTCATGAAGTAATCAAATCATCTCAGTAACTCTCTTCGGAGAGAGGCATAGTCACACCAAGCGGTGTATCATAAAAAAAGTATAAGTAAAAAAATGGATTTGTAATAATCGATCAGTTTAAGAAAACTATTTGGTAAAATATATTTTCTATCTTAAAACACCAAACATCGAAGTTTGAAGCGTCTTCATATTTTCAAATGTAATTTTAACAATACTGGTTACAAGTATGGTATTATTAGACGAATTTGAAAGAACATCTTGTGGTTTCGTATATTTCTTTTTTATAACCGAAAGTTTTCGAACAAATCAACAGATTGTATCATTCAGTCAATTTCGTTTTATTCCATTATATATTAACAAATATTTGCCCTGTGGGCTGTACATTGTTTATAATCTTTTTAAAATTTTTCGAAATAATTCATAAATTCAACGCATTCGAATGCCAAATTCAACGATCTGCGTAATACTTTTACTGACGCGAGATATCCTTACATTGCCTCGTCCGAGCTTTGTTATTCTTCTGTGTTTATATAATGCTACTATACAATCTATAACTGAACACTTGAAGATGGTTAAAAGTCGTAATATCAATCGAATGAAAAGGTAAAAATGGCGTAACCATGCAAATTTCAAAACTATACTAGGTTACATACAGTTAATGTACTATAGATCAAAATGTTTTTTCATTATATTTTTTAGTTTTCATTCGAAGTGATGGAAGAGGTCTTAAACAGAACGAGCGGGAGTGCCGACCCTCAATCGTTACTCCGGCATTCACAGAAACGTGCATAATGGGTTTATATTTACAGTACGAAAATATAAACAACACTACATCCGACGTCTAATGTGTCCGGGAGTTTTTTCTCTCTTTCATTTGCCGTTATTTTTTTCTGACTAGCAGTTAATAGTAACTGCATGCAGCAGCATAATCCGGCCATAAGCTTTCCGTAAAGCCAGATAGCAAAGCAACGGAAACCGGAAGGCCAACGAGACGATAAATCCTATAAACTCAGACACGCTTTTCATCACGCTCAGCCAGATGACACCCAAATGGCATAATGATGAACTTGGTGGATCTGGCATACAATCAAACTGGAGGAGGACTTAGTTGGTGTCGGTCACGCAGCCCAATGCGCTGCGTACGTACTGTCGGGCGGAAAAATCGTTTCCACCCTTGGCCGACTTCCTCACGTTCCAGTTGACTCGACGTAGAGGAAAAGGCGTCGTCGTCCGATTTATATGCAAATGGCAGCATTTTTCCGCTTCATTCAAAAGAGTGGAGGACGATAATTCTCCCGCGAAGAGCGTTAGCCAAGGGTAAGGCACATTAGTTTTTCCCCTACATTGCTTTATTTAAATCCCAACGCATGCAACAATGACCGGGGAAATATCGGGTGTTGAAGAACGAAAATAAACCCGCATGGGCCCTTCTACTGTATGGATTTCCCGTGGAGGTTGATCCAGTAGAAGGATCCTTTATGTTGTCGGTTAAACCCACGTGGCTAACTGAAGCATCCCTTCCCAACTATTACTCCTTCCCAACCGTCGAACGAAGATAATCTTATGGGAAAAGGTTCGATCCGATCGATAGCACGAAGAAAAACACTTGCTACTGAGGATTTCTTTCTGACCTCGGAAAAACGCATTGTAATTTTGATCAAAAAACTTTTTCCTTTTTCGCTTGGTACAGTATCAAAAGGAAGCCTTCTGACTAGTTCTTTTTGATCAGAGTTCAATACAACTGTGGCTATCCAAATCCCGAACCTCGAAACTCTATCAGCACAATAAACGCTGCGCGCCCTTGAGGATTTGGTAGAGGACGGACTTAGTTGTAAATAAAGTCTGGATTTTGATGATAATGTTTCGAAAAAAAACAAATCAAGCTCGAAAGCCGGTTGAGAACCATCCCTGAATCATTGAAAATCGTGAGAACAGTGAACAGTTTGTAAATCGGATGGAGTTTATTTAATTCCCATAAGAGAAGTCATACTAAACGGTAAAGAATATTGTAGCATGCCTATGCTATACGGCTTAAAATCCACCACCACTGAAGTACCGTGTTTTGCTGAGCGTGGAAAGCACAATGAACTCTCCATTCCATAATCAAATGTTATGAACTAAGTATCGAAAACAACTAGATCAGGTGACACCGCCAGAAAACAAACAAAACACATTTCGATAAACCCTCAACTCAGAAACAACAACTAAATACCCCAAACTGCAATCTAGGCAAATTGATAGATCGACGCACCCAGCGATACAGCGCAAGCAAGTTGCGACACGATGGTGCGCGAGCATTGCACCTAAGTAATATGACCCACGGCAAGCCGGTGCATGAAAAACAGGGAACCAACAGGTTCGGGCATTTGAGCCAAGTAAGCATGACCCACGGCGGGCCGGATGTTATGAAACAGACAGGGAACGATGCGCGCAAAAACGTTTGCGCGATCGACGTCAATAACCTAACCATGATTAAAAACACCAAAATTATCAAACCAGCATTTATAGAACCGATAAACAACTTTTGTAAAGTAGGTCAGCCTCATTACCAACACTTATTAAACCACCTGTAAACTAGCCTTAAGAAACAGTATAAATAAATCGATGCCGAATAGACAAAGGAACGATTCGGTGGACACTGATCGGACGTGGTCGTAATGCCCGTCGCGCATCCAGTAAGTTAAAAACTTCTGAGTTTTCATCTAAGTCCAAGTTGTACACGATGACAAACACTCCGCTTTGATAAGTCCGCTACCGCGAGTGGTTTCACGCAGTATGCGTTGATACAAGGTGACCACGAGTTATGGATACCGTATATCCACCACATGGCGACCGTGATAATAATCAGCAATCTTCGGAGTGAAGTGATTAATAAGTGACTCGAATCATCGTGACTAACAAGAACCTTGATGGTTGAGAGTGCGGAAAAGTGTAATTATACATTCAAAAACGATAACCTTTAAAAATAGACAAAATGGGAGGAAAATCGTCAAAACCGCAGGCTGATGTCTCTGGAACAAAAGACATTACAATTGTGCAAAATCAGGAAGTGCATACAGAAATGCACGAAGGACATGAGCTCAAGCTCAACATTCTTTTGGTTTTGGTGACAGCAATCTTACTGCTGCAGTGTTTGAAATATGCTTACAAACTCGTTGTGAAAAACGCCAAAAAACAAGCATTAAAGGCATTAGAGCTACCACGATAAAAGTGACGATAGTTATCGCAAATTTGAGTTTAACGGACACAGACACAAAGTGCCAATTATACAAAGATAAAAACAATTAAAATAATGGTGCGTGAAAAAGCAGTGTCGACGCACGCAGCAAACAAAACAGAGTGAAATGCTTAACGCCTATCGTTAGAAAATCTTGTTGTGTGTATGATTGACTATGTTACGCAAAACACAGTTATTGGCGGAAATGAATCGAGTGGTAACCGGAACGGCACTTGTATCAAAGGAAAAGGCGCACACCAAGCGACTACAGCAGTGAAGACGACTCTACCGAAGGAAGGAAGGAAGGAAGGAAGGATGACGATAGCAGCAATATAGGATGATGACGAATATCCCTGCACCCCAGGTCAACGATACACGATGGTGGCGAGAAGCATGAAAGTTAAGTTTATTACATTTTTATCATAAATATATTAGAGTAAGAATAAGAACTAAAGTAAAGAAAGATGCTCTACGGATAAAATAAAATAATATGACAATGAAACAGAATATGAACGAAAAAATATGAAAATATGAGACATTGGGGATAATATGCGTATAAATGAGAATTTCTATAACAAAGTTTACAATTAATCCAACAAATAGTTGCACGATGAACGATGCCAGACAATATTAAACCCGCGGATGGAATTAAAAATTAGAAAGGATCTTAGATAGGATTAAAGATTATACGAAAAGGCATAGAAAGGCCACATTAAGAACAATCGAATTAACTTCAGAAGAAACATTCGAAGGGTTACAACATTATTTCCTTAAGCATGAGAGCAAGTACTCGGACCACGAAGTAACTGCATATATGGTAGCAGCAAGAAACTTGCTGACAAAGATTAAAGAGTTAGTCAAGTTGCATATGTCAAAACCGCAACACGTACAGTTCAGTATACTGGTACGTTGCATTATTAATTTGACAAAATTACACAAAAAGCATAAGAAAATGGCTACGTTCGATTTCAAAACGATTAACGCGGTTGTACCGTCGTTTGATGGCAAGCCAGAAAATGTGAAAATGTTCATCAAGGCGATCAAGATAGCCAGGGATCTGGCCAAGGATAATGAACCAATGTTAGTAAGGGTATTAGAAACAAAGCTGATAGGGAAGGCAGCTCAAGCGATGCCCGAGGACATTATGAAAATTGATGACTTCATCGCCGAAATCAAGAAGCGATTTGAAGAAAAAACGGATCCATTGAAAGTGATCGCTGCTATCAAAGCAATCAGAAAGTCGGACAATAAGGCAATAGGAGAGGAGATTGAGCTCCTCACGAACAAGCTGATGGCTTTGTATAGGGAAAATAAAGTCCCTGACGACTTTGCAAATAAGATGGTAGTAGGACTGGCAGTCGATACACTGGTAGAAAAAATTAGTGGCGAGAGAACGAAAACATTGCTAATGGCAACTAAATTTGCAACTGTCTCAGAAGCAGTGCAAAGAATGCAGGAGCTCGATGCAGCAAATATGGACACCAGTAGAGTGTTAGCAGTTCAAAGGGAATCAGGAAAGGGACAACCTTATAGGAGACAGTTCGAGCCTTCCTATCAAAACAGAAACGAAGACAGATACCGGCAAGCTGGGAGGTATCAGTCGAACTACAGGAACGAAAGAGGTGGAAGAGGAAGAAGAGGAGGTTGCCAAAACTGCAACCACTCTAACAATGGATATCCATCCAATCGTTATGGATACCCACCCAACCCACCCAATCACTTCCAACACCACGCTAATAACCAAAACAGACAGGTGATTCCAGGCCATGCACGCAATGTGCAAACACAGCAAAACTGGCGTCAAAACTCGCAACGGGTTTTGATCGCGCAGGAAGGTGAACAAATGAATCCACCTTCTGGCGGCGAAGCGTATATGGAAGAAAAAATACGCCAAGCACCCAACGCCAACGCTGACCATTTTTTAGGCCAACAGGCGCAATCTCAACAAGATTGCCAGTTTTTGCAGTAAACTTATCAGCAAGCAATTACATTAAAGTAAAACTGGATATGTCAAGGGATGCATATAGCATACTAATCTTAGATACAGGTGCAAACATATCCCTATTCAAAATGAATAAAGTCAAACCAGATCAAATGTTAAATACTAACAGAAAGATCAATCTGAAAGACCTTAGTAGCACAGTAACTACAACAATAGCGGCAACATCATCAAAAATGCTATTTGGAAATAACTGGATTGAACATGAATTTCACCTCATACCTTCAACCATTGACATTAATGCAGATGGAATTCTTGGAAAGGATTTTCTTACAAAATTCATGTGCAACATTAACTACGAACATTGGTTACTTCAATTTCATCATAAAGGTGAAGTGATATCGCACCCAATTGAGGAAGAAGCCAGTAATCGAATAGTTTTGCCATTTAGAAGTGAAGTCATTCGAAGAATTAAATTAACTAATGTTCAGGAGGACTCAATAGTACAAGCCGAAGAAATTAAGCCAGGTATATTTTGTGGAAACACAATTATCACACAAAATGAACATTATGTTAAATTCATTAATACAACTGACGAAAATGTAATTTTATGTTTGAATTCATTTAAACCACAAACAGAACCACTGAGAAATTATAACGTTCTCAAGTTCATGAACAACAATAGCAACAACTTAAAGCGAATACAAACAATTCTTGATCAAATTGAACTTAGTAAAGCACCAATAGAAGCACAAAAAGATCTCGAAAAATTAATCATTGATTATTCAGACGTCTTTTGTGTTAACGATGATCCAATTACAACCAATAACTTTTACACACAACAAATCCAGTTAAAGGATAACATTCCTAGCTACATTCCAAACTATAAACAAATTCATTCACAGGCAGAAGAAATCAACAAACAGGTCGATAAAATGCTTAAAGACAACATTATAGAACACTCTGTTTCAGCATATAACTCTCCAATTCTTTTGGTACCGAAGAAATCGGATGAGGGAAACAAGAAATGGAGATTAGTTGTAGATTTTCGGCAATTAAACAAGAAAATCGTAACTGACAAATTTCCATTACCAAGGATTGACACAATTTTAGATCAATTAGGAAGAGCCAAGTACTTCAGTACTTTAGACTTGATGTCAGGCTTCCACCAGATCTCTCTCGACAAAGACTCGCGAAGATACACAGCGTTCTCAACTCCTTCAGGCCATTACCAATTCACAAGAATGCCATTTGGACTAAACATTAGCCCCAACAGCTTCCAAAGAATGATGGCAATAGCCATGGCCGGGTTGACACCTGAACTCGCATTTGTATATATAGATGATATAATTGTTACTGGATGCAGTGCACAGCATCATATCAGTAACCTAGTTAAAGTATTTTGTAGATTAAGAAAATATAATCTTAAACTTAACCCTAGTAAATGTAAATTTTTCAAGTCTGAAGTGACTTATTTAGGACATAAAATAACAGATAAGGGCATTTTTCCGGATGAATCGAAATTCGACAAAGTAAAGAATTTTCCAACACCTACAAACGCAGACGAAGTGTTACGTTTTGTAGCATTCTGTAATTATTACAGGAAATTTGTCAAAGATTTTGCAAAGATTGCAAAGCCACTCAACCAGTTGAAGAAGAAAGGAGTAGCATTTTTGTGGACTGACGAATGTCAGCTGGCGTTTGAGCAGCTAAAGCAATGTCTGCTATCGCCAACAATCCTTAAATACCCAGATTTTACAAAGGAATTTATTATTACAACGGACGCATCCGACTTGGCATGCGGGGCCGTATTATCCCAAATAACAGACGGAAATGATTTCCCTATTGCGTACGCAAGCAAAAGCTTCACGCCGGGAGAAAAGAATAAGCCCATCATTGAAAAAGAGCTTACAGCGATTCACTGGGCCATCAATTATTTTAAACCCTATGTGTATGGTCGGAAGTTCAAAGTAAGAACCGATCATAGACCACTAGTATATCTATTTGGGATGAAAAACCCAACGTCTAAGTTAACTAGAATGAGATTAGATTTAGAAGAATTCGATTTCGAAATTGAATTTTTAGCAGGTAAAGCCAATGTAGCTGCAGATGCATTGTCCAGAATAGTCATCAATTCAGATGAACTAAAATCATTTATTCCCAAAAATAAGGAGGATAGGATGAATGTACAGATGAAGAGCACAATCTTAACAGTGACAACGAGAGCAATGTTAAAGAAGAAGGAGATAAACAAATCTGAGAAGAGTGAGGAAAAGAAGAAGAAAAATGAATCGAGGACTGATCATCCTGCGATGTGGGAAACGGATAGACCTTCCGAGGTATCCAAAATACTGAAAATAAAAACAAACGAAAGTAGAAAAGGAATAGAGCTCATGGTTTATAACCACAAAGGAAACAAAGCGCTAGGGTCGATAATAATCCCCTCTAATAATGATGCACCGAAAAATGGAAGTCAAGCACTAGAGCTTGCTCTTCTAAAGTTGTGCCAAGTAGCAAAAGACTACCACAGAGACAAGCTAGCTTTGTCAATGCAAGATATATTGTTCAAGTACTTCTCCCATGAAATGGTAAAGGAAGTAGCCAATAGGACTATTTCTAATTTCAGTATAATTCTGTTCACTCCAACCAGTTGGATCACAGAAAGGGAAAATCAGCTGAGAATAATCCACGATTATCATATGACCCCTTCGGGAGGACATATAGGCCAGTACAGAACGTATCTAAAACTTAGAGAGAAGTATAGATGGAAAAACATGAAGGAAGACATAAAAAATTACGTACGAAATTGTAACGCGTGTATTAGGAATAAAACAATTAAGCATACTAAAGAAGAGACAGTTGTGACGACAACCCCTTCGAAACCATTTAGCGTAATATCCATAGACACAGTTGGACCACTTCCAAAAACAAACAACGAAAATAGATACGCAGTTACAATTCAATGTGACCTAACAAAATACGTTGTTATAATCCCCATACAAAACAAAGAAGCAAACACAATAGCCAGAGCATTGGTAGAAAACTTTATTCTCACTTTTGGTAATTTCTTAGAACTAAAATCTGATCAAGGTCTGGAGTACAACAATGAAATTTTAAGCAAAGTAGCAGAAATTCTCAAAATAAAACAAACATTTGCAACCGCATATCATCCACAAACCATAGGAGCGTTAGAAAGAAACCATAGATGCTTAAACGAATATTTAAGGTCATTCTCAAACGAACACCATAATGATTGGGATACCTGGACTAAATTTTACGAATTTGTGTACAATACCACAACCCATACAGATACAAGATATACACCATTTGAACTAGTTTTCGGGAGAACAGCAAATTTACCACAAGATTTATATAAAGCAAAAACAGAACCAGTTTATAATATCGAGCAATACTACAATGAAATGAAATTCAAGTTGCAAAAATCAAACGAAATAGCCAGGGAAAATTTAATCAGAACAAAAGAAAAACGACAGGCAACCTTGAACAAAACCACAAATCCAATAAACCTAAAAATAGGAGATACAGTGTACATTACAAATGAAACAGGAAGAAAACTAGATCCCATGTACATTGGACCATTTTTCATAAAAAGCATACGGGAAACCAATTGCGTAATACAAAATTGTCAATCTAAAAAGGAGAGCACAGTTCATAAAAACAGAATAATTAAACAACCTAGTGAGTAAGGTCATGATTCTTGACAATTGAGTAAGAACCATAACCTTCCTCAAGAAAAGGGGGGCGTGTAGCATGCCTATGCTATACGGCTTAAAATCCACCACCACTGAAGTACCGTGTTTTGCTGAGCGTGGAAAGCACAATGAACTCTCCATTCCATAATCAAATGTTATGAACTAAGTATCGAAAACAACTAGATCAGGTGACACCGCCAGAAAACAAACAAAACACATTTCGATAAACCCTCAACTCAGAAACAACAACTAAATACCCCAAACTGCAATCTAGGCAAATTGATAGATCGACGCACCCAGCGATACAGCGCAAGCAAGTTGCGACACGATGGTGCGCGAGCATTGCACCTAAGTAATATGACCCACGGCAAGCCGGTGCATGAAAAACAGGGAACCAACAGGTTCGGGCATTTGAGCCAAGTAAGCATGACCCACGGCGGGCCGGATGTTATGAAACAGACAGGGAACGATGCGCGCAAAAACGTTTGCGCGATCGACGTCAATAACCTAACCATGATTAAAAACACCAAAATTATCAAACCAGCATTTATAGAACCGATAAACAACTTTTGTAAAGTAGGTCAGCCTCATTACCAACACTTATTAAACCACCTGTAAACTAGCCTTAAGAAACAGTATAAATAAATCGATGCCGAATAGACAAAGGAACGATTCGGTGGACACTGATCGGACGAGGTCGTAATGCCCGTCGCGCATCCAGTAAGTTAAAAACTTCTGAGTTTTCATCTAAGTCCAAGTTGTACACGATGACAAACACTCCGCTTTGATAAGTCCGCTACCGCGAGTGGTTTCACGCAGTATGCGTTGATACAAGGTGACCACGAGTTATGGATACCGTATATCCACCACAATATAGCTGATACTCAAGCTCTTCGTGCTAATAGTATTGCAAAGCTTTTGAGGAAACTTGACACAGTTCTTTAAGCCTCATGTACCACAGCTATTCATGAATATATTCACTAAAATCTCTGTTATCATAGGTACGATGGTTTTCCGATGGTTTCTTTCAATTGAAAGACTTAGAATTTATAATGATATATTTTGACGTGAAACGAAAACCATTTTCTTATTTTTATCTCAGCCCTCAACAAATTACACCGCAAACGTCACCTAACCACTCGTCTTGCAAAATTATCCAAAAAGGTGACGGTTTTCCGACGCCAGACTAGAAGCAATTATCATCGTAAAGAACCCTCAGGATGGAAGAAGCTCCCTGATGGCTTTCCACCGCCAAACATTTTTTCAGTCATTGTTGTTGCAAATGAAAAACTGACCTTTAGTTGCGAATGTACATGAGAAAAATGAAAAAGAAAGACTTTGAGTCGGAAGTCACGTCGTTTTAACACCGACCTCTCAATCCTTTCCACTTTCTAGTACCGGTATCATTTAGTTGTTTTGTTTTTTCAAAGATAAACCAAAAAGAAAGCAAAAGAGTTGACAAAAAATAACGTTCCATTTCGGTCGTTTCCATTGTGGGGAGGGCAATTAAAACAAGAACTAAAGCGAGAGTACTAGTTCTTGATGGTGTCAACCATTCTCTGACTCTCTTCAACGGAACCTATTAGGCGTAGAATAATAATACCGGAGCTCAGTTGCATTTTTACGAGACACAAGTAACGTTTAGCGCCATCACTTTTTCTAAATAAAAAAAATATTTTTGATAGACTAGAAACTCAGTCCCTAGAAAATATATGGTTGTTTAAGCATTTTCAAGAACAACACTCTTTACTTTCAAACTGAAGTGTATCAGAAGGGATGAAAGCATCTTCATATGAAACAGTTGGTACGTTGCATACATGATTGCATTATAATTGATCCTATATATTTCTTCTGACTTGGAGCTAGCCATATCCTTTTGGAAGAAATATGTATCGATAAACATGTTGTAAATCACTTGCAAACTGTTCGCTATTTGATAGATTCAATGATTACGATTGAGAAAGCTCCCAATAAAATTTTATTAAAGTTCTTTTTTAATTTAATCTATTGCTTGCCATTGATTCATATTTCAAGCTTAATCGTATAATGAACCTACAAATTACAATACGTTTACCTCGGAACGTATATTTATATCTGTATCCCGAGCATTGCGTGAAACATCGATGAAACTAATAGGTTCTCTCGTTAACATACCACGAACAGAATGCCATCATCTACCAAGCCGAACCCAATCACACACATACACCTGCTGGAGACAATTCAATAAAGCTACTGATTAATCACTAATTTTATTGCTAACCTATTTTACTCTTTCGCAAATGACACATAAAATTGTGGCGAAGGAAATAATGTTCGCTATCTTTCGTAACGATCAAGAGAAAAAGCTACAAAGAATAAAATGAACCAAACAGTTTTAGTCATAAATAGACCTAGGGTGAGGATACAATCAACGTGGACCTATATTCACGATATTCGGTCCAAGATTCACGTCTGGTGAGCGGAAACCAGGAGTTAATTAATTTATCGTCCCTAAAAGATCCAACGTATTTTCACTCCTTCGCTAGGTGGGGTTTTGGGGGATCCCGCCATAACATGCACCCTTAAAGGAGGTTTTCTTTCGCATGGATCACTAGGTGGTCCAAGATAAAGACCAACATAATGAGCATTTCTGCTGCTACAGTTTCTATAAATATCGTAAAATAATGAATTAAATGGACCCTGGGGGGAAAATACTCTGTCCCAACCTTTTGCCAAGTTTATTTCCTTTTTTAACATTCTTCTCGCATAAGACGATACACCGCGAACGCCACTAATGACATTAAAACACAACACCAACGAATATTAAAAGCGGCATTGTTCAGCAGAGAAGCGAATGGAAATGTTTTTCGATTTTTTAGTTGAATTTACCGCAGCTTTTCTATTTGAAAGGAGAAAGGCCACAAGAAAAAAATGGCTACTACTGCGGAACTGGGGTTCCATTTTTCGCTAACAAAGCAGACGGAACTATCTCAACCATCTTGTTCTAATTAGACTAAAAGGAGTTCTTCTTCGTTCGTTCTAATTAGACTGAAAGGGGGTCCGCGACAGCCGAGCGGAAGCGCCGGTTAGAAAATCGGCCCATGAGCGCCGGGGCTCACCACCTCGACGGCGTGGGTTCGAATCCCAACCGAGACCGGACTCCTCCCCTGTACGAGAGGCCTGACTATCCACGTACAACAGGGAAACAAGTCTCGTAAGCCCTTGGCATGACCAAGAGGTCGTTACGCCAAGAAGAAGAAGAAGAAGAAGTTCTTCTTACCAGCCAGTGACAGTAATTCTTGCAAGACATAGTCGCCATTGGACTATACAAGGAGCCACATGGTCGGGTGCTTATATTCTACTGATATGAATGAAAAATACTGAAAATATATTTTGGTATTATATAATACAATATATTGTATCCCCTAAAGAAATCGGATGTGCACCTTCCACTTGGCCTTCGCTTTCATTCAATCATTCAATAGTGATTTGACAAGTTGATTCACTGACACAAACTTGTCAATGAATAATGTCGGGTCGAAGAATCCTAATCAGAAACAATGTTACTTACTTTTTCCTGGTTTCAAAAGTCACCGGAGACCATTATTTAGATTTCAGGAGAAAACATACGATTAATTTTTAAAAGCCCAATCTATTCACTTGTTCCATTATTTGTAAACAACTTTATTCCCTTCTTTCTTCCCTGTTGCAACCGTTAGAAAAGGATTTTCGTTTTCCTCTGCCGAAAAACTTGTGGCTGTCTAAAAGTTTTCTCTCGGCTACACAGTGGATTTCTTTGGAGTAACCGTTGATGTGGGAAAGCGTGGCCAAATCTTTTCACGACCGCAAAATCTGTTGAACAGATTTTACTTTCCGTTGATGGTTGGATTGGTTTTTTTGGGTTTCTTTATATTGCTTGCTTTTGAAATCAACGCAAAATTTCGGCCATGAAACACCAGGTGCCTCGACCACCATCTGGAGGGAAAAACCAAAAGTTTTGTCTCTGTGAAAAAACTTCTAAACACCCAAATTCCTTCGCAGTGAAAGTGACTCATCATGCAGATAACTTTCACCCGATTTTTGTTTCTTGTTTGTTTTCTCTTGTAAATAAATAAATAAAAACATATCGCGTGAACCCAACTTACAGAGCCAGCGACATCCGAGAGGAGAAAACTTCCCACTTGGGGAACGGAGGGATATTTCGCGCATTAAATGCCCTTGTGTTACTTTGCGTCATTAGACATCGTTATCAAAGCGGCTGGGATGTAAAGTTTTAAGCAAAGAACAAAGAAAATTTCAGGATACTGTTCGACCACGTGCTGTTGTGAACAATGTTTCTGGTGATGACGTTCCTAATAGCTTCCGGGAACGATGTTAATCGTTCGAAATTTCTATGCAAATGTTGTTACGTTTTTTGTTTCCTTTACTCGAAAAGCCATTACGAACATTATGCTGCTGGGGAGTGGATTTCTCTATGTTAATGCCTTTTGTTATTAGACATCTTTTAGAAATCATCTATACTTATAAATGCATTATTGCAATAAGTATACATCGTGCTAACTCTATTCTTACAAATGTCGATTGAAGATTTTTAGTTTTTCTGCTGATTCAAAATTAAGTAGTTTTACTAAAAACTAAACCTTCTGCGACACATCACTGGGAATTTTAAAAAACATAACGCTCTCAAAAGCAGGATGAGGTAATTTACAGCACTTCAATACATTTCGTAGTTGCATCTTTTTACATTTCTTTATTACCTATTCAAATGGCTCAAAACCCAAATGAATCATCAGTATTTACACATAATTTACAGAAATAATCTTCAGTTCACAAATAATAGTTAATTACTACACACACTTTGTATCAATGAGTTCTTAACAGTCACAGAAGCATGGTTAAAAAATTTAAGTTTTTGTTCGATATTAATTTCCCCGTCATAAGATTTACGCGTTCAATGCTCACTGTGCGTTGCATTATTCATAACCGCTGATTGGACGCTTGGTCCGGGAAAATATCTGACCAACATCCTCGAACAAGGAAAAAGATGCTTTGTTTCAACAAACGATAGTTGCTGCTCCCCAATAGCTTCTCTGGATTCGATTATCTGCATTTGATTTGTTTCCCCCGACACACGCTCCCCGTTAAATAAATTATCGCTCTTTTTCTACTACAGTATTTTAAATTATTTTTAACTAAAATGAGTTTACTACTCCCAAACAGCAATGTGGTTGTATTTGTATGCGGTATGCGATCACCAGCATTAACTTGGAACGTTTGCCAACTTCTTACTACACAGATACTTTGATAATACAAGGAATGTTTTTGTCAATCACATTTTCAATCATTTTAACTGACAATATTTCGCACACGTCCTTTTTAAGGACCCGAAAAAAAGTGGAAAAATATACCACCATTCTACAACATTTCCATCAGCAATGCGCCATTCGATTACGACAACCACCAACGGGTTGTCGATGATGACTCCCACAGCGATTGCTTGCATTCAAAAATATCTATCGAAGTTCATTAGTATGCCAGTCCCGGACGAAGTTGACGTAATCAACGGCACGCGTCGCGACGGGTGATTATGGATGTACGTAAAGTACGTCAGAAACAATAATTGTTATAGGACGAATGTCACGAATGGAAACAAGGCAGGGTTGACACTGCTGATATTCGTCAACAAGCCGGCGCAAACTACGGTGTAGTTACACCGATTACACCGATTTAGGATTACGCCGACCCAAGGTTTGCGTATATAAGCGGGAGAATTGTAGAGGCAAGCCCCATTTAAAAGTTGTAAATCGAATAATCGTGAATAAAGCACTAAATTTGTGGCGCATCCACAAGCGACCAAAATTTATCTTTTAATGTTTTAAACGATTTGCAACAACGAACTTCGAAAACAAGTGTCGTTCTATAATGTAAAACACAGCCTGAAGGAAATATCACCGAGCGATAGGCGGATTGAGTGATTTAGGACGGCTTCCAAAGGCATTACTGTAATTGTTGCACTCTTTAAATAATGAAAAATATCGGAAGGTAACGAAACGTCGAACGTTTAGTTTTTATTTTTTATATGTAATATTGGAACATTGATCGAATTAAATGATTGGTAAGAGGGATGTAGGGTTTGAGTGAGTTTAGTGTTCTTGATTCTGGTTTAAAAAAAAAGAGTAAAACGGTTAAGGATCATAACGATTTCCAACCAAGTTGCAGTGCTTGAAGCAATCTTTCACCCACATTTTCACACTACGTTGAATTTAATCGTACTTTACCAACGCAACACCGTAAGCTGAATCCTATTGCAAGATTTCTTTTTCCTTAATGATACAATTCCACCACTTTTCTTCTTTTAGATTGTTTTTTGGACCTGCTTTTCCGCCTCATTAATGACTTGCTCTGCAAAATACATCCTCGGTGGACGCCAAGGCACGTTTAGAATGGCCTTTGTACGTGTCGATGGCTCTACTGTCGGAGCAACTCCCTAAAGCAGTATTTGTTTAAGGCGAAGGTCAATTAGTGTAGAATCACAGACTTGTTGGAAGCAACACCTTAGGAGAACAGAAAAACATCTGTGCAATGAAAGTGGGGAAAAAACATGTCAAAATAAAAAAAACTATGAAATTGAATTTTTTCGGGTTTCACATTGTTGGCACATTGTTGTAAGTTTATGTGTTTAGAAATTGATACTTCACTACTACCAATGGATCTTTTACGTCACTTTTGCTTGTACAGCTCACTTATATCCATCGCTTCCGGTTTATATTAAGCTTTAACGTTCATTACCAGTGCGCTTAAATAAATACATTTATTAAAATTGCAAGGATCATTCCACCTTTCAAAAGTATTTTTAAACACGCTGTAAGCCGTCCTCGGAAGCATATGAAACAGGGTTTTGTAATTAAATTAAAATTAAATTTACGCCCAAATTGAGAGTTCCACGAAAAAGGTTCCACGAAAACGTAAGTCCGTCCAGAAAGATTGCATGAAAAAAATGGGAAATTTATTCATCAACTCGCTAGACAACAGTGTTGAGTAATTTCCGTCCTGCTAGATTGTACCACGACTCTACCAATGATAGAGACTGTATGTGAGTGTATGAGGCTTCTCGAATGGACGAGTGCAATCGTTTTTTGTCGTACGCCAATTAGACAATAATATCCGGTGAGGATTCTTTAGTATTCTTTCCTTTCAGGCGAGTTCAGCTGCCTTCAAGATTTGACTTTAAGACTGCGATGAAGATATCTAACATTTGAAAATATTTGTCTGAATTAGATTTTCTGGTGGCTTCAGATGAGTGTCAAACGAACTGTACTGTGTCACTTTGTTCACATTTCTCCTTGTACAAATAAGTTTTTGTTTCGAAACGAAAATTTGTAAGGAATAGTTCAATACCCTGAATAGCACAAGTGTGACTTCCATGAGCTTTAACACAAAGCTTTTAACTTTGAGTTTTAGCAATTTGGGATTCATTTTCAAACTCAACGGAGTTCTTTAACTTTTCCTACTGCGGTGCGGGTTTTCGGTACGAACTCGCTGGCGATTTCCATCAATCCCTAAATCCCCTTAGGATGTATGCTCAACTCAAGAGGACGCTTGCAGGACGTTGTATACATCCTCCAGAACCGCAGGTTACGACCGGATATTAATTTGTCTCGGGTGAATGGACCATGAATGGCAACAGACGACGTGATAATGGTTATTTTATTGCGCCATGAACTATTACTGCCATTCCACCCTTTTGGTTAGCCATCGCCTTCCACCTTCTACCAGTTCTCAAAACCTTCACACACATACACAGTACCATCGAAACCCAAAAGAACGACAAATGCCATTGTTATGGGCTGATTGTTGGTAAAATTTCATATGACGCAATCGTGTTTCGCGTTGAGCTGACGTTGGCACTTAAAAAAGTAATGTAAAATTATACACGATTGCTATCGGTAAATTGCGTATTGATAGAAGCTGCTGGAACCCATTTATTGGCAAAGGGTTATTTCATTTGCAACTCAGTAGATTGTACAATGATAAAGCACTGATACAGGGTATTTTAAACGGTTTATCTTTCAATGTTACACAATTTTGTTAACGCTGATAAATGACAAATTCTCATTAAAATGTAGGAATAAAGCATAATTGTACAATATTCTTATCTAGAATTACTTTTTTTCAATTTTTATTAAAATTTTTCGAACATTAAATATCAAGACCACGCTTTCAATGAATAATCATCGCTATGCTTTCTGAAAGAAATTGGACACAGAAAACCGTAGGTTACCCTTTTACTACCATCTGTAAAGCGCTTAATGCGTTTACAATATTGTGTTAGTCAATATTGGGCTCTATAGCTGGTTAGAAAATCAGCTCATGAGAACCAAGTGGCTCGACGGCGTGGATTCACATCTCAAACCGAGACCGAACCCTCCTCGGTATGAGATAACTGATCATCTAGTCTAGTAAGTCCATCATGGGACAGACATGATCGAAGATGGATCATGGCACTTGTCAGAAATGATAGGATGGAGACATCTGCGTGGGAGTTTTCGTGAGGACATGTCAAGCGCCCCCGCGGGCAAAGGATCGTTCCCGAAAAAGTAGAGGATCGTTGCTGAAAGAGGGCACTAGTGAGGGATTTGGTATAAAAGGCTGTACCGAAGAGAAAAGCGCCAGTCGCAAAAGTATAGAAAAGGAGAAAATAAATTAAAATTTTGGCTGATCAGTGGATCACGTCTAAAACATTTATCAACCTCTTTTTCTTTCGGTGACTCTAAGTTGTAGTTACAACAGCACTAATAAAATCCTACACGGTCGTTAAAAGCCCTGTAAGCAGCTCCGTGCGGCTTGCAAACAATATTGTCGAAAGATCGTTCTCAAAATTGAATCTAAATTGTTAATGATCAGTTGCAAATCGTGCCTCTCACAGCATTGGGAGAAATTTAAGTCTTCATAAGGATACAAGTATCCGAAAAAAAATTTTGAATAAGGGAGAATATCGACAAAATCGAAGAGGAAGGAACTATCCCAAATAAGTCTGCAAGAAAAGTTTATGATACAAGTTTTTACACTCCGCCAATAGGGTTCATAGTTTCCTACGGTGTGGAAATAGAAAAAGCTTCCGGTGCAGAAAAAGCAAGGTGTGTATATTATCCAGAAGATAAAATCATTGTTTGCGGTATTTTACGAATACGCTGATACCGTTGCAGAAACCGTATTTAGAAACGTCTTTATATATTTTTTTATATTACTAACGGTGTATGTTTCGCTTTCCGTCCCCAACGATACCAACTGAACTCAATGCGATATCATTCTTTGTTGTTTTTTCAATTGATTAAGATTGACTCTGCCATCCCGGGAACGGATGGAGCGGAAAAAGTCGAAGAGAATCATTTGGTTTGAGCAAAAGCTGAACTAGGAATTACTTCGTAATGAAACTGTGATCTAAAGTATGAAAGAAAAAGTTTCTTCTCTCGGCCAGAATCGATAAATATCGGATAGAAAGTATCATTTTACAGCAAAAGGTAACAATATTATATATGACATAGTACCCATAGCCTTTTCCTTGATTTTGTTACGGGTTTCCTCTTTCAGTATAACAAATTTATTATTTTTAGCATCTTACCAAATGAAGAAAAAAAATGAAAATACACGATTATGAATCAAATCATTTTCCATTCGTTGCGAGATAAAAGTAGAAAATTGCTTTCCAACCGTTAAATGTGTTTATTTTTCGTTTAAGCAAACCAAATACAGGCTTGAACCAAGTGGGCTTTTACACAAAACTTTTCCACAAATTTCCTTCTCCCTTGCTCCTCAAGATAAAAGTATTATAAAACCCCTCTATAGCAAAGCGGCAACAATTTTAAGATTACTCCGATAAAAGTAAATGCTACCTGGAAGTGCCTTAGACACGCTTCATTCATCTTTGGGATAGGCCACTTAAAGGCCTCGCAAGTCACCTGTTCCATCCTTTTCGTTACTCTGTCATCCGTTCCATTTGCCGTGCGAGACATGTTATTAACGTCTTCAAGTTGTTCGGTGAAGATTTGTGGATTAATGAGAAAAATGATGCGATTAGTCCTCAAACGTGGAGAGTTTTTCTTTTGCATGAGACATCACAACAAGTTGATGGAAAAGTACATAGATTATCTTCGAAAATGCTTCTTGCGTGCTTCATAACTTGAATGCTTTTTGCGTTTTGCTTTAGGGTTTTGGTTAAATTTCCCAATTATTCCTCGTTAGTTACGGCTTGAGCACGTAGGTTTTTCATTCATCCATTGACAGAACGCTCCATCGTCATGTCGAACGTCCCGACCGGATACGGCCCATAAGAAGGAAGTAGGGCTTCCTTTCCAGTAAGTGATAAAATTGACTATCCGATCGGCTCCCACTCCAATCAATTGAATGATGACCGTTTGGTTGTAATCACCTCCACTCTTTCTGAAGCATATTTTATCACCGACCGTTATCGTTTGTGACGACGCATTCTCTTCTTGAGTCTTATCACTTTCCCAAAAAGAAACCATCCTCCCATGAGGCGAAAGGGAAAATGGCATCTGCCATAGATTGTTCGCTAGCTAATGGACAAGCAGTTGAAACTGCGAACGTGACAGGTCTTGGGTGCTGTTTTCCGACATTTTCCGAGCCATAAAACTCTCCACTTCAGCCGGATGCCTTCCGAATAAGTCCGTTCGTTTGTTGATCCGATAAGTCCGGTGGTGGTCGTATGCGATTGTGCGAGGTTTTTGTGGTCAAGTTCTGCCTACCATGTAGCACACAACGGATGTTTTCAAGTGTATTGTGCCCATGCTCTATAGTTAAGGAACACAAGTATTTTACGACACATTCGGAGAGGAAGCATCCGCCGGAAATTCTCTATACATACAGACGCAAGCAAACAAAGAACCTCACACTCTGCGTGCCTAGCAAGAGAAGGATCCAATTGCTACCGGTTATGGTGGTTTCGTCATTTAATTTATTTTATCATCGAAATTGACCTGTACCCGCTCACGTTTAACAGACGCCATGGCCAAATTTATCTAGGGACAACTGTTCCAGTGTTTGTGATGTCGATACCAGTTTTTGATCCTATGCGAAGACGAGGGACCAGAAATTGAGGTATTTTACAACTGCCCTCTACCCACATCAGTTGACGACTCGTCACCAAACCAAACCATCCGGACTCGGTTGGATGCCCTTATGAGTTTCTGTCAACGGATCGAAAGTATCCTAAAAAGGCCATTCAAATTCGACCAAAATGACACCTTGTTTTTCTCGGTTGACTAAATAAATGGGCAGGCATGAGGCATTTATTTTTCGAAGGGTTTCCATTAATAAGTATAATTTACCACACAAAACCGTACGTGTGAACCCGAGAGCAAAACCTACTCGTGGCCATCTTGCTTGTTGTCTTGCTTGTAGTCTTTTAGTTTTTTGTAGAGCACCAATGAGGGTGTACATTGAAGCTTTAACCATTCAAGTAGGTATTTTAATGGAGATTCGAATCGTAAGGAAGGATTTATTTTGGTAGGTTTCGTTTCGTGAAAGGTCAGTAACTAAACTCGCTAACATTTAAACAAAATTGGAAAACATCACCGTTCTGAAAACTATTTATCTACAAAGTTCATCGTCATTGCTTTTGTTTTTTAACTTTATATATGTTTGCCACTCCGAACCAAAGGCCGCATAAATTGTTGCGTATCTGGTTTGTATACGTTTTTAAATTATCGTTATGTTTGAGGATTTTTCAATAGCCATTTATCAGTGGCGTCTCGTGAAAAAATGAGATGGTTGTGCACCTTTAAAAAAAATAATACCTACTTGGTTTATTAGAACCAGAACGACACGACACACGACGACGAATTTGGTCAGGATGTGAAAGTGGAAGAATAGTTTGAGGAACCGTGTGGTTCTGTGGAGTTCTGCAATCTTTAATTGCTACTAAAGGAATCTACCTGAAAAACGAGTTTAACAGCTCATCTACGATGTCCTGCTCAATGTCGATGTACAAATTAACTGGTAATTTCACGCTAAATATAACAATTGCATGAAAAATCTTTTGAATGAAAGTGTGTGCACCAGCAGTATTGCCCAGTCCAGCCTTGACATTTTTTAATTAGCTTTAAGTTGTTGGCTATATTTGCGTGTTTGTTTCGTCGATTTTATTCCAATGTTTTATTTTCTTCTAAATATACTTCTCGAACGTCAGTATCTACTCGGTAAATATATCCGCGTTTAGTCAATGTCTGTGAATACAATCTAATGTGCACAGGAAAGCCATTGACAATTTCACATGGACGCATTCAACACAAGCACGAGAGAACTAATGTGTACATATACGATTGGCTAGTGCACTGGCAGAACTGCCTACCCGTAAACAAAACTGATTGACTTTTCAACTGGATTTTGACTCTTGCTAATAAGAAAACTAGCTCTTCTTCGCCGTTCGTAATGAGAATGGTATTATGAGACTGTGGTTAAGAGAACTGTTCTTATTTGATTAAAGATGCTCGTTTGTAGCAGCGGTGCACCAGCAGAAGCGGTGCCCAGCACAACGTTGTAAAGCGTTCAGTAGATTTTTAACGCAACTGTTGCGGGTGGAAATTACAATACCATAACTAAACAAATAATTTTGTGATTCATTTTAAAGATTCAAGACTGTGCAGTGCACAGGTTGCTCTGGTGGATGAGACGCCACTGGCATTTATTATTCCCGGATTCCCAATACAAAGGGTACAGGCCATTTCAGATAAATGTAATGACATAAATTTGTATTTGTATTTGTCGTTATATTGCTAACTAAATAATTTTCTACTGGCTGTGAAATTGGAGTTGCGATTTTTGCTCAACCTCTCCCGTGGGTATGGAAATCTTTGTTTAGTTTACGTGGAATTAGTAAACGGATTGGTTATTGGTTACAATAGTCCATCCGATACGAAGATTTGTGGGTTTCTTCCTCAGTATAAGGATCGGCTGACCACCAAACTATAATATATTGCATCTTCATATTAATTCTCGATCCCCGAGAGGCCAGGTCCGTCTCGAAAATATCGTGCCTTAAAACAATAAATTTAATATCTCGCATCAAAAACTCATTAATCATACTTCTAATCACAAAGTATCACATCTTTTAGGCCATTAGCATCTTCATCATCTCTATCGACAGCTTTATCATTTAAGCCACCATCTAAAAAACCTATAGAGGTGGAGGAGTTAAACAAAAATGATAACCGAATTCTAGTCCAGGATAAGCAGCCATCTTGAAGGTAACGAATCTAAACACAGTCAACTGGCGATAAAATCACAAAGCCCTTCATCATTAATCAGAAATCGACCAGTCTAATGTCATTAACGAGTTGCGGGGATTTTCATGTGCAGAGATTTACGATTTTTTCCCATTGTCCTGCGTTTTACCATCCTATGTTTTTAAGAAAAGCAGGAGGCAGCAAATATATTTTTTCAAGGTTAAGGTTAGTTAAGGCTGAGAGATTAAGAAAATAAGGTTAAGAAAAAACGTCCCTAAGTTACATGAAGCATTTTTGCAAAGTAGTCTGCTTCCAATATCATTCGCACTAATATACCAACAATCTTTAATGCTTGCTTTGAAAAATACATACAGCGAACTCACGTTAAACGGAGTTCGGACATGCTGTGAGTACCGTGCTTTTTCTTTGGTTAATATTTTTTTCTTCTCTCCCAATTTCTAGACCTCAATTTTTTTTCCACGCGTCACAATGAATCTTTGTCACAGCACATCTCTTTAAACTGCTTTCTACTTTTCTTTCATAGCTATACTTAAGCCATTACCTTTCACAATTGGCAGCTTACTTTCCATGTCACGATAAAAGATCTGCAAACAGAAGAATAAAAAATCGTCAATAAGCTTTGGATAGTAATATTAAACAACAGTTTTAGTAAACGCTAGATAAGAAATCATTCTATTTTCACTTTGCTCGCCGTTTCTTCAGTGGATACAAAATCAACACAAGTCAAAACCATTGAGTATCAGTGGAGAATGGAAGAAAAGCCGTATCCCCAAAAAACTTTGCATTGTTCGTTCGTTTGCAGGAAAGCAGGATGAAATCAGATGAATAATGTTTACCCGAATACGGCAACGCTTCATGACGTTTTTTCGTCGCTTCATCGGAGATTTAGCCGGCTGCCACAATCTACACCGGGTATGGGTTGTCCAATTGATTTTCTCTCAGTCTTTTGTCTTTCGGTCTTACGACGTGGGAAACGGTTTATTTTCTCACATTTATAATTCCAACCAAGACGATACGCGCCGTGAAGAATGTCTTGGCGCTTTTTGGTAAAAGTAAACAAAACTCTTCGTGCTGATACATTGCTGGAGGTATAATTGCCTTCCTTGTTTCGCCATTTCTACTTTCTTCCCACGGATGGCAGAAAACCATTTATTCATCCATCTATCGGAAATGTAAAAGAAACGAACAACCCCAGGAATACCGAATGGAAATGAGTAAGAAGCAGTATAGGACGCGCGTTAGAAAAGTACAATGAATTCCATCATGACGAGAACAAAACAATCCCTTCGAGTGGATGGAAAACATACACAAACATAACGTCATGAAAGCCTGGTATTCCGGCTCCGATATTAAGATTGATGACATTTAATGTCCTAGGTGAAACAATAGGACGGAAAGAGGTTACGGCGCAAAGACGAAATGCTAACACAAAACAGGATTTGATATATTTGGCACATACATAATGTTGGAATCAATACCATGTAGTAAAAGAAATATCTTCTGCTGTAGTTCAGCATCCATCCTCACACCCTTACAGCGTAAAGCTGCTGATAACAAATTTTCATTACATCTTAATAGATTAAAGCTTAAAAGCGGAAGCTGCTCTTCGACTCAGTTAATCGTATCGAGTTCATCGAACTTTTGTTTTTTCGAAGCTTATTCGTTTTCGGAATACTGATAAACTATACTGTTGATATTATTTGTTTCACTTATAATTCGGAAGAATTCCTTTTCAAAAACTTGAAAACTCAATTTTTTTAAACGAAGAGTGTACCAACAATTCGTGATTTAATTTGAATTAAAAAACTTTCATTTTAGCGGAACCAGCAAATATTAATGTTTGAAGTTATATTATTTTTGTTAGTTTGTAAAGTAAATGATACAGCTATTGCCACTAAACTTTAGCTCAAAAACAGGTGGTAATGTCTCAGAAGCACCAAGCTTTAAATTAACTGGTCAGATTCTGTCTCTAACGAATCTGGCTTTGTCTTTATCCCATCAGTTTTTTAATTTTGCCAAACACATAAAAAAATGAGGATAATTTCGGGTTTCTTAGAAAATTGCAATGTAATTACAATAAACATTAATTCATTTTTGCTGCAAATCTAAATTGTGCCTATCATCATGATACATGACCAATTTGCTGAGTGCATTTTTATATGCCCACTAGCTGATTAACCCGATTTCATCCGGGTAGAAAATCAATTCCAAACGAAAGTGTTTTCATTCAGTATCTTGAGTTTTGCAATGTTTAGAATGTTGGACGTTTCACACTTGAAAATTGGCTTTCTTATAATTATGTTTCGTGTAAAATAATTCTATCGATTTTGTGTGATTGAGAATATTTAAAGGAAAAGATAGAAGAAGTCTGAGATGAGATTGATCACTCAAATAGTGACCACTCGATTTAGTGACCCCAAATACTACGAAAATGATACCCATATTTCAATCATTGTTGAGTTATAGGGGTGGGATAGTTGGGAGGAAGGGAGCGGTCCTGTACATGGATGAAATTTTCTTACATGATGGCTACATATTTAAGTAGTATGTGTACCAAATTTCTAAAAACCCATTCCATAATTGTAGAATTATGGGATTAAATTAAATTACTTATATAAATTATTATTATTTTTCATCCTTTTAGGTGTTCGGTGTTCGGGGATAGGGAAAGGTGTTCGGTTGGGGAAAGAGATGGAGGACATTCGAAACAATAAAAACTTAGCTACACTCCAACCTAATTTGGTAAAGGTAGACTTAGTAGATTTGACGCTTTCTGTTTTGAAAATTGCTATTCTTTTGCTGGAGAGGAGGACAGGTAGTGAGAGTCTGAGCTAAGATTGAACATTAAGAGTGAGACCATTCGATTTAGAGACCACAATTACTGCGAAAATGATACCCATATTGCATTTTTACCATTTTTAATATAAGGGGTAGTTTGAGAGCCTCCCTTTCCCCTTGCTCTAGATGGATGAAATTTTATCCCATGCTATGCCCATATGTAAACAGTATGTGTAATTGTTTTTGTGAAAATCCTATCAGTAATCGTTGAGCTATAATTGGTTTCCTTATTTTTAGAGGGTAGGTGTTCGGGAGGATAGGGAGGTATGGGGATATCAACAAACGAAGTCATGATAATTCATCCATGAAAAATTAGCTAATTTCCAGTCAAGTTTGGTGCAAATTGGCCCGTAAGAATTTGCGTAATGCTGTTGAATACATGATAAGAATTAACGCTCTTCATTTTGAGAATTGCTATTGTTATGCTAAAGAAGAGAAAGGTGGAAAGAGTCTGGACTAAGATTGAACATTAACAGTAAGGTCATTCGATTTAGAAACCACAAATACCACGAAATTGATACCCATATTGCATTTTTACCATTTTTCGGGTAGAGGGTAGTGTGAAAGCTCCCCTTTCCCCTTCCCCTAGATAGATGAAATTTTAACCCATGCTATGTCCTTATGTAAATAGCATGTGCAATAATTTTTGTGAAAATCCGATCAATAATGGTTGAGCTATAATTGTTTTTCATTAGTTTTAGAGGGTAGGTGTTCGGGAGGGGTAGGGAGGTATGGGGATATCAACAAACGAAGTTCAGATCATTCAATCCTGGAAAATTAGCTACCTTCCTGCCAAGTTTGGTGTAAATCGGCCCGGTAGATTTTGCGTGATGCGATCACATACATACATATATATATATATATATACAGACAACGGTGACTTTTATATATTAGATTTTACAATCCGCACTGAACCGGTTAAATCAGGGATGTAAACTAATTTTGTTTGTTTATAACCAGTGCCGTATATTTTTCAAATTTTGGTCAGGTCAATCTTCTAATTTGTTAATAATTTTGCCTCATTTCGGTTTTGTAGTCAACTTTACATAATAATCCTCGTACAAACAATAATCTGCATATTTACAATACCTGTAAATAACAATTAGATGAACATGAGACAAAAATTGATGAGTTCAGTCAGCGGAGTCGGATGCGTCAGAGACAGAATCCGATTATCTATGTTAATTATGGGAGGATTAGAGGGTAAGATAGCCCGCAACATTCGTCAGATCTAAAAACACCCATCTACATACATTTTCATGCTCTCCATTTTCGCTCTATGTGAACAATTTTTATCTTCGCCAAAGTCAAAGCACCACTGAAATGCGTTTCACAGTAGCTTGAATAATGCGATGCGTTTAGATTCCGAGCAACTGTAACTACCACCGTTTCCTTCTTTCAAGGATATCCATCTTCACTTTAGCGAAAGATGCACCAACAATTACTCGCTTAATGCGAAGAGCCGCGTCTTACGGTGCCATGTAAGATTCACCAGATTCTCACCGAAGAGCCACCAGAGGAAATAATAATGTATGCAATCAACTACAAGCATTCTCCTTTCTCATTCCTTTCCGGTGCGGAAGGTACGCTTCAGCTATAATAGAGCCCTGAAATGGAATAACGACAACGGTAAAACGGCATGCAAGACGACGGAAAGATAACGATACTCTATGTTGTTTGCATAAAAGATGAAGTGCTAAATTATAAACCCATTTCCAGCTGAGTACACGGTCACATCGACCAAAAACTCATACTCGGCTTCCCGATTGTAGTCGTTTGGCGATTATATAGAATTTAATTTAAACCAAACAAGGCACGGATAAAAATGTGTTAGGATGGTAAAGAACTTACTGTTTTGGGCAATGTCAAATTAAAAGTAGTAAATCTTCCCGAAAAAAGTAAAAATATGTGCTTAGATGCGTTTCCGTACGACATAGTCTTGGCAATCGTTAATCCAAACGTGAAATATGAGACAATGGAGACGCCTGGTTGTTCGTAAGCGTGAGCTAATGGAGACGCCTGGTTGTTCTTGAGCTGTGGTACGTTCGTACCGCGATTCGTCAGGCAGCACAGTCTTGCTCATATACATGCCCTTCGTTGCTGAAATCGGAATCGTGACAGTGATTAAGAAGTTTAAGGTTTTAACTATGTACACAAGTTTATACCGCACGTCCGCTCTTAGTGATTTGTTTCTGATTTGCTGACTTTGCTTATGGTGACATGTTGACTTGGTCCATTGTGTGATAGAAATGGATGGGGTTTGTCAACCAGCCACCAGATCGCACGTTCGATCTACCAAAATCGACGTTGTAGACCAAAAACTTTAGAAAATCAATGGTATGTTTCAACACCCTTCTCATGGTTTTTTATCCTTCACAACATTTCCTGTTTATAACAGTCGATAGCTTTAACATATGGGCTTCGTTACAAAGTGCCACGTCGTGAAGCTATTCAAAGCTCAACTTTTCATTCAAAGTTTTTTACATTTTTTTCGCAATCTATCACTTCAAACCCTAAACTTGGCCTAGCTCGTTGAATTTCAGTTGAATGAAGAGGGACCAGTGGAATAGAACTTTGTTGGGTTGAGCTCATTAAAATTCAAAAGGTTCTGGTCTTCAAGCTATCAAGTAGCTCCTCGATATTTTTTTTCGATGTAGCATAATTCAATTTCTGATGGCGATTAGCCCATTTTGAAAAATACTTTCTGCTTATTTTTCAAACTAAATTAGCGCCCATGACGAATGTTGTGGACTGTTGCGTTGCGATAAAAATGTATATTTGAATCTTTGTCAATTCTTTGATCACTTTACCTTTTCTGTAATATTTTGCGATGATTGCAGTTTTCACATGTTCTAGGTGCATTCAAATTTGTAAATTGTTTTAAGTGCATTCAGGCAGACTAGTATTCAAATAAACAGAACAGGATATTCATTCGCCTACGGGTTTTTGTATTAATTTAGGATCAAAAGGCTAATCAACATTTATTTGTTCTCTCAAACTATAAATGCATCCGTCTCTGTTCCTTGATACGCTTGAAAAGTGTACTTTCATTGACAAACGTTAATTTAAAAAAAAAACTTTGTTATTTCACACTTCAACAAGCCTTTCTATTCCAATCAAGGTCCATGATCCATGAAAGAAAACCAGGCTGAAGGGAAAGTAAAGACACGATATTTATGATATTAACTAGACTCGATTACGGAAACTTACTGTTCACGGCTGCGTAGGCGACGGTGAAGCTCCTTTTCCTTTACCCCATGAGACACACTTAACATAACGATTGTTTCGATTTTGACGGCATCCATCACACCTCCCATATTTACCTGGGCTCTCAATTGAACGAACATCCTTCAATCAAGCTGAAATGGATGCGCTTACACCTAATGGGACACTTTACACTCTGGTCGTGAAGTGTGTATAAATCAATGACTTCCAAAAGCAGACTAGAGCGTATCTTGAGAAAGTTCTCTAAAGTCTTCTAAAGGAACACCCTAGCACAATTCTCGTGGTAATGACATTACGACCGTGAACTTAGCGTGAACGAGCGGCACTTTATAAAACAAGATTATCAAAATGTGCCTTGACCTTGTTGATGATATAAACGGCTAATCTCAAAACATATTTCTTGTGGCTTTTAAACGTGTCAAAGGCAAACAAAGTTTTCATCATCAATTTGGCAATGTGCTTAAGAGGCTTACCCCAAGCACGTGTTTTGCCTAGTTTCAGACCAACAGCTGAAGCATGTTCAAGGCCAAACAAAAACGTCTTATTGATCACATGGCATCCGCCAAAGCAATGCAATAATTTGCTCTTTTTTAAGTTTGAGATCGTTTCTCAAGCATCCTATTAAACGTTCTACAAGAAACTGAGAAGATATCTTTGAAAAAGAATGGTCAAGGTGAAGGTTTTTTCTATTCTATGGTCTATTTCTAAAGGGCGTTAACCAATTTGCATGCATTAAATTCTCTTAACTTATTCGTCCTTCGAAAACCAAATCAAAACAAAGCGAAACCCGATGGATCGGACAGTGTAACCATACAATGGCACCTTCAGGGGAGTAACTTTTCTATTAAAGTCTTAATTTGCGCTAACTAACGCTAATTTTTAAAAGCAAGCGTGATCGTCTCTCAGTGCATTCGTTAAATCCAAATCATTTTCTTTTCTCATTTATTCTTGGTTGTAGTATGTGAAATAAATGTTCTTCATCACAGCCAGTTGTGCTATGAATTCTTTAGAGTATTTTTAGTCAAAGAAAAGTCACCCGTGGTTAACTTAACGGGAATAAATTCTGGCACTTTTTGCCTTATGAAAATTAGTCCAAAAAGACGCTTATAACCTTATTAAAAAAAACTAAGCAGATTTTCCGCTAGTTCCATTGCTACCTTTAATACACCTTTTCCTTTCTACAGTTTACCATTAATTAGCAGTACCTGGCGAATTGCTTGATTGCATGCGTTTCCCTCAATCAAAACGTACCCCGGATGGAAAATCCGTCATGGGTCACAGTAATCAACCTTTTGTTTGGCAACCGGTTTACCCGCTGGAAATGGAAAGGAAATTAATCATCCTAATATTAACAACCGGCATGCGATACTGGTGTAAAGTGGAAATGGTTTCGCAAAGGTATCGCACATAGTGGAACCTTTACTTCTTGGTTTCACCAAACTTGATTTCAACGCCGTTGCATACTGCTAACATTTCCCTTCATCATGACCCTTTACATCATCAATCATTTGTAATGGGGTTGGAAAATTTGAAACCCATAGTCGTGCGAAGGATTTCGCTTTTCGTTTTGCCCGCACCATTTTTCCGCATGGTACTCAATAATTCCAGAAAGGCGATAACCCATTGGTCTAGCACTGGTTATAGCCATGAAGAATTTCTTGTGGTTTGAAATATTTTCGCAACGCTGTGGTACCGATTGTATCGTTTTAATCCATTCCTTACTTTCGCAAATACCGGCCAGATCGAAATGATGTTGAGTTTAATCTTATCATCATTCCAAACCCTCCTTTATTTATCCATGCTTTTCTACAATCATCCACCAATCTAATCCGATAGTCCTTGTTCAAAAAACTTTTCGAAGCAGGACGTTTCACGCCCCGGGAACCTTCTTTAACTATTTATATCAGATATTGCTTCGAGATTCGGTCACGTCCGGTACGGACCCATTCATGTTGTTGCTTGCGTTGTGTGGTGACGGGGGTGATGATGAATGAAAGTGTTAATTCATTTCGTGACTGACGCCAAGCGCATAGCTTTGATTGCCCTGCTGCTCGATCTGACTTTTATCGACGCCTGACGGGAGTTGGAGGTACATTTCCATTAGAACCCGTACCATTCGTTGCAGGAAACGATGTCGATAAGATTCTATCGAGGTGTTCGTGGCACGTTCGTGCTATCGGGTAAAAGGTAAGGAATGTTTTAAACGGGGCGGAAGAAAATCGGTTATAAGTTTACAGAAAGTTTCTCCTCAACTACTTTCGGGGCCCACAGACCTTGATACTGTTTCTAGGCAAATTTGTTTCCATTTTATTGGAGTTTTATTTCTTTTCTCCAACCTTTGCGGGCGCTAAGGCTAAGCTAAATGCTAATTTCTTCTAACATTCACGCAATGTGCCGAAAGCGACTGCTACCAGTTTCTAAGTTGCTTCTATTTTGCCCCTTTGAGCCTAAGTGAAGTAGTGAAAATTTATTTTTTTCAGAAAAATCGCTTGTCGGATGGGACTTTTTTGAACCCGTTGGGATCTAACTGGCACGGGGTGAGTGGACCTTAACCAATTTACTAGAAAATGCCAGAATGCGAATGTAAGAAAGAGGTAGTATTCTTTGCTTGTGTTATGGTTAACAACATTTTTGCGTTAGTCTATGCTTCATTATTACTTTTATTTCAGCAGAGCATTGCATGTTCACCAGCCCTCCTTTCGACTTCTGTTCTGTGGCATTTTCAAAGGTTAAGCTGAATTGAAACGATATTTCATATCGTCACGTCAGATTTCGCAAGCCAACACTTTGAACACTCCTACCTCCTAGCTGCAGTTTATGTTTATTGTTGGTAGTTCCTCACGGATTACCGCGGTCCATTTTTCTACGCAGGAAAACCCGTAGCCGCTTAAGCACACATAGTTCGAAAACTAATGCAAGATAATGCTGAAGTTTCTCGGTACAAGCTTGGTCAAAAAGTTCCAGTCCTACCGAGTCGAGTGTAAGACAATTGAAAGTTGTTTTGTAATGATTCATCGTATCGACCATACTAACTAAAAGCATCCTGTTAGATACACATACATTCAAAAGTCTGAGTGATGAGCTGCTACATACTAAACCGGATTATATGCTTTGGAGTGTACTGGTAGATTGTACTATTCATGGAATGAAAACCTGTATGAAGCGCTTACAATAAACACCAGATGTAGCACACGTAAAATTCGATTACGTGATGCTTAACTGATTGGCGTAGCTAAATTGTCATAGAGTGCTGCATGTTGTGTGAACCGATTTGCTTTCTTTTATTTTTCTTGATCATAATATTGAATAAGTTTGCGTAAACTTATTAGCATTTTTTAAAGAAAGTTAGAAAAAGAGAGTGTAACGAGGCTGATTCAGTTTTAACCTCCAAAAACATCATAGCATCATATGAAAGTTTAATCTACCTCTGTTAAAACAATTGTAAGCAACATGTATGTCATAATCGTTTTTGGAGGACATACATTTATTATTTACTTTCAATTGGTCACGCTGGTGTGCACGACCACATGGGACAGTATTTATTGCAGTTCACGTACTTTCTCTGGAAACGTTTCGCTGTCAACCCTTTTTAATGGCGCGTGACTACTTTTCTAAGTTCCTCTGCGCGTCCCACAAATAAATCCTTTTCAACTTAGTTGTCTAAAGTTTTCTTGCGCGTTATTTATGTGTTTGCCCTATAAGCTGGTGGTCAACGTGTTCATAAAACTTGTGAAAGTTTCGGGCACTTAAAATGGACCACTTTGTTGGGAAGGATGTAGAAGGTTAATGTTTTTATTTGCTTCAATTGCAATGCGATGTAGAGAAATAACACATTTTATAGATAATACATACTGAAGTTTTATTACAACGATTGAACTATAAAATTAAATAAGACCTGATTTTTCAATTGTCTGAAAATAATTACTGATAGTAATATTTAAGTCACGTCAGACTTCAAAACATAATTGAGCATAATGTAAAATAAAATCATAATGTTGACAATTTTTTTTATTGATAAAACATCTCTTAGTGGTTCTTTGCCTTTTCATGAAGAAAGTTTCTATAGAGAGTTAACGTATAGAATTATTTTGACCAATGTTTAAAATTTAAAAGTAAAATTAGAAGGTAAGCCAAGCTAGAGGATCTTTGTTGGAATATGTTTTGCCTTTATTTTCTGCTTTGAGCAGCTCGAGGATAACAAAATGAACCATTCTAACTGGATTGGCCTTAGGATAGACGCTCAACGATCTCTAGTGGAGCGAGACTTGTGGTATTAAGCATTGGCGGCCACAAATAAGAGCATAAGTACCTCATCTACACTATCTCATCCCAAGTCGATTTGGTAATGCATTTATTATACTCTTCTAAAATTATCGCAGTGGCGATGAGGTCGTTCGATCGTGCGTTTATATGAAACTGTAAGAATGGAAACGTATTTCGAGATACTTCCTGTCATGCACAAGGATGAAAATAACTAATTCTTTCGTGTGAACTGTATGGAAATCGTTAGATCGAGAAAATCGTATGATACACTCTGTTTAAAATCATAGCGTACCTACGGCTGTTAGGGATGATGCTCACATCTCCAATGGTCATTGTCATGCACCCGTTATCTGCGAAAGAGGTGAAATTCAAACCAAAGTCATATTTGCATTCAGCAAGCAATCCTAACTTTCTTCTTGTGGAGGATAACACAACCCGATAAGAGGATAGCGATTGTAACGTTTCTACCTAAACAGATAATAAATAATCAACATCGATTGAACATCATTTTCTAGGATCATCAGACAATTTTCCGGAAGCAGTAATGGTTTACTACTGCGACATATGTGTGCCTGAACGCTAAGTGATATTCAAATTGTACCGTAATCGGTTGCTTACGCCAGATGGTACAGTTGACCGGATAATACGGCTTTTAGGCAACCTTTCAGGTTGGTCTATCCGACTAACTTCTTTATTTGTGCTTTTCTTCAACCCTCCCTAACGTTATCTATCCGTTCCTTCCGTGCGAAACATAGTTTTTCGTTTTGGTCACGCTTTGGAGATATTTTAGTCAACGTTTTCTTTATCATTCCAGTGTCTTATTTCTTCTATGCTTTCCCAAATGAAAGCCAGTGGATCATAATTATCTTTTAGGCTCTACGAGTGATTATACCTAATGTTCAAGATGATGATGTTGATGATTGTTCCGAAAGTAATGAGTAAAATCGTTTTGAACTATGAGGCGTAGATGTTCTTGTACACGAAACGGTTTATAAAATTACAGTTGTTTATTAGAAAATAAATTGAAAAGTATTTTAAGCTACCTGAATTTGTTTTTTGAAAATCAAAACTCTAATGCTCATAAGAACGTACTTTGTGTTACAAAACGATGAATCACCAACCGTTGATAAATCACCGACTAACGTTTCTCGCATGCATTAAGACACGAAATGTGAGCAAGATTGATGTTCAAAATATCAATCACGTATTCGTGGAGGACAATATTGCAGCGATGCAACTATGCATTGAAAATCCGGAGCGTCGAAGGAAGTAAATGCTTACAGATGGAACGTGAACTGGTGCAAAAAAAACCGCAACATAAATCATGCATCAAGTGAAATGTTGTCCGAAAAAAAATTGCCTCGTATTGCAGGCATGCCAGAGTATTTATTTTTTTATTCGCAGATAATACCTCTCGTTTATGCAGAATGATTTTTTTTTTCAGTCAAATCTATTGTTGAAAACATATCCGTAATTTTTTAATCGGCCCATAAGAAGCATCACAATAGAAAAGAATTCGCATAGGAAACAAGGAATTTTAAAGAGACTCATTTTCTAATTTTTCACCTTCGTTTAACGTATCAGTAGACCAACGTTAGATTTTTAGCAGACAGAAAAATCAATCACCCCTCGAACAATGTAGAACCGTTTATAACAGTATTGATATATTTAGCTTTATTAAAGCTCCTTTGAGAAATGTTTATCACTTTTCGTGTTTTTATTTCACATAACTCACCCTCGCTACACGAATCTTTAAAATAACATTCGGTGTGTGTTTCTTGTGGCAGCATTCTTGTAGATAGAAAACTTTCGTCTCAACAAAAGGACACCATTTGCAGTTGACACCGAAACACGTACGTTAAACGCTGAAACTATCAATCACAGACAAAGGGCACGATCTTTTGGCGCGAAAAAAATTTTAGTTCTTCTCCTCTTTTGGTTTGGACAGGAAGTAAACGAGCGATTCGAACATTATCTTGTGGCAGGATATACGCCTTAGCAAACACACACTGACGTGGAACGTTACTTTCAGTATCGCTTTAGAAATTGTAATAGTTTGACAGGCATAAGAAACGTTGACAAGCCATTTTCCTGTTTTTTTCTCAGTTAAGTACAGTAGAGAGTTGAAAATACAGTATTTTACATGTACGTAGATCAAGAGTCCGGTTTGTAAATTCACGTTAACCCTTTCACGACCAAGGGAAATATTTTTCCCATTTACAAAACTCGTTACTGTTTGTTCAACTATTATCAAAACCATACTTTTGAAACGAAACATCAAAGAAAACATTATGTCAAAGGCCTCAAATGTCTTTCTGAACGAATAAACAAAAAAGAACTATTAAAATTAATTGCCTGAAAACCAAACCATTCGTGCGTTCAACCAACAACAAAAACTTAGTATTTGGCAAGTTGATGAATTTATTATTTTTTTCATAGAAATGGCTAAGATCTTTTTTTTAGAATTTTTATCATGTAATTTGTAGTGGAAAGCAAACAAAAGAAATTCCGATATCATAACTATACTGGTAATTTATTTACTTTTATGGTTTATAGAGTAAAATATTTCCCATGAATTTATAAAAAAACCTACACATACTGCTAGGTTTTTCTGGTGATATTCTCTTATTTTACACCCCAAATAGCCAAAATATTGTGTTGTATTGCCAATTTTAGGCTTGAGTAGCTTACGGTCGTGAAAGGGTTAAATAACAAAAACCACAAATCTTACGACGGATCGAGTTTTGCTGTCATTTTGCGCGCCATCGCTTTGGGACTAAACGTCGCCTCATTCTAGCTGTTATTTCTGTTTCGTATGAAAATCCAGAACGAATGCGCACATTACCGATGAACGAATCGGAATCAACTAACCACCAAACAAGCAAATAAAACGTTCTTTCAAAGCTTCGTTCGCGTACTATTTCTCATCGTCTCTTGAACAATGTGAGAGACATGCCGGAAGAGTAGAGAGCTTTGGATCTTCGAATCTCTTTCGCTCAAGCCAAATTGTTCTGCTGGTGAAACTAGATATTCTACTACTACTACTACTACTTCTACCAAACACATGAACACAGGATCTATGTGTTTGAGAACACATCGCCTATACTTTCTGAGATTTGCATAAACAAACGTCCGCGAGTTTTGAAGGCGGCTTGTTTAATGTCGTATGGATGATGTGCGTGTGGAATGGTATGAAACAAAACAAGAAACGCACGAATTGGAGGAGAAGCATTTACGTGATACCACCATCGTGTACTGTTAACAGCTGGAAGCCAGCAACTGTCTCTTGAAGTATTGGAGCAAATCAAATGATTCATGCATTAGAGGCGTTGATAAGAGAACATATAAACTGAACTGACCATTCTCACCTATGCAATTGAACATATAAAGTAAAGTTTGGTGAATAGTTCGCATGAAAAAGTAACGATGAGAAAAAGCTACAAATGGCGCATTGCATTACCTTGTGCTGCACTTTTTCCTCTTCCTCGACAAATGTTTCATAGTTATTGTTACAAATGGTTTGTAGAAACCCTGTAACGATAGCAGCTTAACGTAACGGGCTGAGTACCAACGGATTATTTTGCCCGTGGAACTCACGAGATTATACTGATTATGTTATCATAAAACGATGATGACGACATTCCAGATTGAAGTGATCGCTTGGTAAATGCCCTAGTCAGAAAATTCATTTTCTTTCCATGGCTTTGATTTCCATTCATTTTCCTTTGTGGTTTTGATTTTATTTCAAGTGAACAAATGTAATTTCGTACTATCGAATACGTGCACCACAAAGGAACAATGCACTATATGCTGTATCGGGAGGATAATCGAACCGTGTAGGTTATAATTAAACGAAATCAAATGAGTATTTTTAAATTAAGTGATGCAAAATAAGTTCAATTTTTTTTTTGTTTATTCAAATTTTAGAGGGAAATTTTAATGAGAAAGTCACTAATATTCAAGCCTAACACTTCTAGGTAAACAACTACACCTTCCGTTTGTCTTTTCATAGACGCAGTTACTGACTTTGGTCTTGCCTGCTCAAAGAACTGGTTCGAGTACAGTGGTGTGTTTGGCTCCTAAAAGATTTCAGTGGTAATGGATGCCTAAGCGCTGCTTACAAAGATTAAGATGGGTTAAAGGTCATTTATCATAATTCTATTTTGCAAATTATTCTTAATAACAAAAGATATAGTTTTACTAAAAACCCTATCTTTTTTATGAATAAAATCCCGTCCGTCACAAAGTACCAGGCGCCTCCATAAAAATTTACAATTAACACCTAGTCGTCTAGGTTTTTATATTTATTTAGCCCCGAAAAAAAGAAATTCTAAGGGAAGATACGAAGGAAAACGGTTTTTATTGTGATTCCCTTTTCAGTCTGAAACAATATTGCACCCCCTTTCTTTTTTCTGGTAGAAAAAAAACTCTTTTCGATGTTTGGCATCATAGAATTGTTGATTTTGATCCTTTAATTGCAAAATGCGAAGTTATGTCGAAAAGCATCTCCGAATCATCAAGACTTCTTCTTCTTCTTGGCATAACGACCTCTTGGTCATGCCTGCCCGTTAAGGGCTTACGAGACTTGTTTCCCTGTTGTACGTGGATAGTCACTCCTCTCGTACAGGGGAGGGTCCTGGTCACGGTTGGGATTCGAACCCACGCCGTCGAGGTGGTGAGCCCCGGCGCTCATGGGCCGATGTTCTAACCGGCGCTACCGCTCCGCTGTCGCGAACCCCCATCAAGAATTATATGTTGCAAATTCAGTGAAAATGAATGCTGAATGTTCATCCCAATGTAATTCTTGTCAGAGAACGTTTGAATTTCTGAGCCATGAAATTCAAACTAGATCGTACATCATGCATAGTTAGTTCGCACATCTGGTCTTACAACACGAGTAAAGAATCTTCGATGAATCTGAATAAATCGTAAACTTCTTGAAATGTCCTTCCATGAAGCGACCTGCAAAGCATTGTGCAGAAATTTCATACAAATTACTATTTCTCTTCAGGATCTTAGAGGGTTCCAATTAAGCAGCCGAAACATGTCGTTAGTGTTGTAGCACATCAAGAAACCTGTTTATCCATAATAGCCACAGCTGGTAAACTTTTGTTTTGTTTTTTTTACAATTCGGCTCACTTTTATCACTTTTGTTCCTATTTTCTTCACGACCTCTCTTTTTGGCTCTCCCCTCACCTGTCTTCTGATCAGTAGCGCATCTCCTTCCGTCCGGTGAACCTCCAGCCACCAAGTTGTTTGACCGTACAAAGTATGGTCTGCTAATTTAGTAACGCTACAATACTTTTCAACTATTTCTCGGTTTTATCTTGGTGGTCTGAACTGGCGTATCAGTTGTATATTAGTAATGGCAGTTTTCTTTTCTAATATTAAGGACCGATCTTATATTCCTGACGGACAGATGTTAACATGTTGCTCAATTCATCAATTGAACCACTTAACGCATTTAACAAACTTGAAATGAAAAATGCACACTTCTACAAACCCAGTATCAAAAAGACAGCAATAACGAAGATATATGCAAAGAAATTGACATAAAATACTTCCACTTCTTTATTTTCTCCGTTCAAACTCCTACGGAAACTGTGTCACAGATCTCGGTCAACCACTGACGGTTTTCGGACGAAAGTTTCAGGAAAAGTTTATAGTAACGCTTCACTTGTTGCGCCGTCGTATAATATCATGAACGGTAATTATTTTCTCGTCTACAAACTTCATCACAGCGAGATTATTTCTTACAGTCACCTGCGGAGGTTAAATAAGAAACCCGAAGCTCAAAGGCATCTCACGGAAACCCGGAGGAAGTTAGATAGTATGACATAGCTCACCTGTAATTATGAAAGCGATGCATTAATCTACTTTACTTAATCTAGTCAAATGGCCCATAAATGTATTCGGATGAGCAAATTGAACGTAGCGAAATGTCGCAATGTCTTTCATGTTAATTGGTAGAAGAATAAGTGGATAAAACAGTGGGGCATAGAAAAAAAAACATGGGAGAGGAGACTCATAAACGTGGGACAATATTTGCTACATTCGGCCCGATATTAGTCACGTCAGCGGAAATCGGTGGTTAATTAAATAAACGATCCTGCCGAAGCATATCCGTAGCATTCGCTTAGAAAGAGTTCATTAAGTAGTCTTAAATAATTATCATTGGAAGAAGCTTCGTCCGATACGGTCCAATAAATAACGTAAATAAATCAAAAGAACGGTCTTTGAGGCAAACTGCCCTATCGTGAATATACTTGCTGAGCATACTTTCTTTGAAGCAACAGACCGCGCTCGTCACTAATGACATTGAAACACACCGCCGACGAAAACTATAACCACAAGATTTCATTGGAGAGAGACAAGAACATTCTTATTCGATGGTTTTTGCTGTCGTCAGCTGTTTTAATTGCAGTGTTTCTATGTAAATGGAACGGACTCACTACGGAACTGAGGTTTCATTTCCCCATTGATCGCGACCATCATGTTCTAATTGGATTAAAAAGCAACCGCAGTCATCAGAATGTTTTTGAAAAATCATGTATTTCATTTGGTCCGCTTATTTTCTTCTTGTTGAGTGGTGATTTGCTGCGAGTGACAAAATTTTTCCCTGAGCGATACAGAATATTTAAATACAGAACTGTGCTTTTTTACATCCATCTAAAATTTTTCCGAAGTTTGAAATCACTCTCTGACCTTCTCCTCTACCTTCCCTTATATCCCTTAGCCTCCCAGGTCCTATCCATTCCTACTAGTATATGTTAATTTTTGCTCGTAGTCTCATGTAATTAGTGTAATGTTATACGTCTTGCTCGGTAGGGCGGTTGCCAGGCCAAGTATCAGGCACTGAGCAACCAAGCAAGACAAGCAAGAACGTTGAAGAAGCATTTATACGGCCTAGCCGTTCAAATAAAAACTTATAAAAATAATAAAAGTTTTCCGAGGGCTACATACTGTATGGCCAAGTATTAAATAAAAATTGTAACTGTATTGATTCAACACCTGCGCGCTGCAATCTTCACTTTACGCGGATAGTTCGGTAGTTGTTCAAAATAGTGTTCATAACTTGCTTTCGTCGACCGTCCCTTACGAACAAGTTCAAACTTTGCGGAAGCCTACTAGAGATTCAAGCCGTTAAGTACTAGGCGTCTCCATCGTTCAACAAAAGAGTGTCTATACGAAAAATACCCAAAAATAATTCCACCATATGAGAAGGTGATCTTTAGCATAACTTTCTTCTGTGTTATAAGAATGGAAGCACATTTCTGAACGTGGAATAAAAGAGGATTGTAATAAGCGTAGTATATAACCAACAAAATTACCCAATTTTTTACCTGCCGATTAGTAAAGAAAATGAATGAAATTTATAGAATACAAGCTGACCCAACGAACTTCACCTCGTTTCATATTAACAATACGCTAATATTGGAATAACAAAGTATTGAAACTTAAGCCCCACAAATTCGGTTCATGAAGATGTCGACACATAACAATAACAAACATTGTTTTAAAATTCCAGTGAATGATTCACGGCTTCGTTTTCATTTTCAATTTCACCTATCAGAACCAAATATGCGTGATCTAGGCGATCGCTTGTTGATTGCCCGAGATCAAATTATTCGATGATCTGTGAATTCGGACTCATGATTTGTCACAATTTTAATCGGTATAAGTAAGAAGGAAAAAATCATCCCAGAACATTGTTAAGATTGGCCAAGCCAAGAAGTTACACATCGTATATTTGGTTTGATTGTATGGAAAATACAATTTTCACAAATCTTTCCATTTTACGGCTTTTCCTTAGAGAATATTAAAGTTGTCTTTTCTTTAAACTTTTTTTTTCTAAACCTGACTTGGGTAAAAAGGAACAAATCATACGAAGACGTCATCACGATTGGTTCAGCCAATTTTGAGAAATATAGAAGAGAAGAAGAAGAGATTTGTTCAAGTATAAATTTTACAAACTTAGCCTTTGGAGATTCCGGGTCCCTTGCTAGCTTGGGGCCCCCCGCGGCCAGTCAGTCCGCCCACCGTTACTAATCCGCCACTGTATATTTCTACACATCAAGCTCATAAAGCAGATTAAACTTGTTATCGTAAACGATAGTTCTGCCCTGATTTACACGTTCTGCTCCAATGGCGCAGTGTAAAAAATTATAATAACATAATTTCCTCTCATGCATCTGACCTTCGGTTTCTTTAGCAATAATGTTTCTTTTGCCGCAGTCAAAGACACTGGACTGGATCATCTATACTTGCTTCGCTTTTTTGCCAATTCTGTACAAATTTCGCGCTCGGAAGAGAATAAAGACGAATGATGCACCAAAGGCGTATAAAAGGATTTATATGCAGATAAAAATTGGTTTTGAATGATAAGTCCATTTATGGTGAACCAGAAACGAAAGAAAAGGAATCGTGCGATATTTGAATATATATACATATGTGAACATGGTTATGGAGGTATGAACTAGCAGATGTAACACTTACACATCGAAGATTCGACTTCTGGAACGGATTGTACAAAAACAAACTAGATTCTGGCAAAATTTTGCCACATCACGGTGTGATATTGTGGAAAACTGACGGGAAGCAAGCATCGCAAAAAGTAAAAAATTGTCCTCACTTGCACGAATAAAGGTATTTTCAAGTGATAAACGATTATTTCACAACTTCTCATGATTTTTCCTTATTTAGCTTATCTTCTTAGCACACAGAAACATTTATTAAACCAAAAACGTATTGTCTACGCACATCATCGATGGTCATCTGACGACATTTCCCACTAGTCATTTCAAGACGAGGACAGAGGTAGTAAAATACATTAAAGGCATTGCACAGCGTAGCTAACGTATTATCCAATGACGGTAAGAACCAACGGGTTTGTAGGTAATGACGAATAACTCCCGTAGCGATTGCTTGCGGTTGAAAATATCACTCAATGTTTGTGATTATGTCGCTCCCGGACAAAATTGACGCATTCAACAGCCCACGTTACGCCTGGCAAGGATTATGCGGAATGTGCGTCAAGCTACTCCAAAAACATTTAAAATTTCAACGCGAAGTTGGAAAATTATTCGCGCACTGTGATCCTAAACAACGGGGGTCCGCGACAGCCGAGCGGTAGCGCCGGTTAGAAAATCGGCCCATTGGCACCGGGGCACAAACGTTTTCTATGAACCTTATAATGGCGCAGCTGCAAATAGTAGACTGAATACCAGGATAACCTTTGTCAGTGGAACTCAATGGAAAAATAAATTTGATATTATATCAAGCATGCACCAGCAATGCACCACCGCAAATTGCTCATTATGGCTAGATCGCTCTTCTTAAACACACAGCATCGCAATTCCGCCTCTTCCTAGATTAATTGGTTTTTTCTACCACTTTCTTCCAGCAGTTATGCATAGAACAAAGGTCAATTAAACTGTGGATGGAATTAAACTGTTCATTTGACTTAAAAAAAACAGAATAGGAATATTGTGCGGAAAACTACACCGTTTCCGATATAATAAGAAGTTTTCACATTTTGAAAAAAAAAGAACACTTTTTTAACATACTGCGTAACTTCGCCTTTAAACTTTGCTTTTTTCCTGATTTCCTGACTGTTCACTATTCCTGCAGTCGATATGCTACAGTATCCATGCCAAACTTATTGTTTCACTTACACCAAAAGAGTTTAGTATGATTGCAACGACATTTAATTTAACCTTTTGCAAGCCTTGTGAAACATTTAATCAATCAGCAGGTCACTGTCGGAAGTTGAATGAAACGAAACATATTTTTTCGTAAACATTAAAACATCAAACATGTTGTAGAAACAACCATCCTTCTATTGTAAACCTAGCCTTGGTACGCCATAGCCATGGATGACGGAATTGATTTTCTTTCCGCTACACTTGCCCTAGGATCACGATTGACATTCCTTATCTTGAAATTATTTCTATTTTAGAACCGTAAGAAAAACGTTCCATCAGGACACGACAAACTGACAACACACTAATGAAAATCTTCACCAAGCTTCGATAAACCAACTGACCAAAGGACCAACTGAGGTTGGCATTGGAATGCTGTACCACCGTGCATTTGGTTAACAACAATGCCGAAAGAAGGTGCACAAAATTGGATCTCAATCGACCCTAATCCATCCATTGTCATTCCTGTCTTATTGAAAAATTGAAAACCGTAGCTCCGCTCTCTGTAGACGCTTAAGCTTTCAACAAGAAGGCACCCGGAAACGGACTTTCCCAAAGCACGCAAGAAATGTTCATGATCAAAGTTTGTGGACTGCTCTTAAAACCACAAAAAACTATCACCCATAGTCTATAGTTTGCTTGGAAATGGTAAAAACTTTTAGCTTTATATGCCATCTGCAAGAAAGGGGATTATTTTTCGCATCATTTTACGATCAGTTCAACACTACCACAGAAACCCTCTTTCGATAAGTTTATTACTTCCGCCGGCTCGTGGCAAACATCCATTCTATTCTTTTCTGGTTTCCTACCCTGTAGCAAGGAAGGGTCCGGTTGAAAACGTCGATAAGGATGTTTTAATTTTAGTTAAGGCACCACCAGGAAACACCCAGTATAGTTGTGTTTTGTAGAAGAAAAAAAAAACTATTGAACGCAAGAAACGATAATCTCAACAGTTTCCACACGAGTGACAAACTGAATACAAACTGAGGTTGGGAAGTAATTACTTACAAACGTGTCTATCGGGCTATCTTTGTCATTTGCTGTATCTTCTCTAAGCTGTATAAAAAACTAGTACATTCAGCATCGATACTCTTAAACAAAGGGCAGCTGCCGATGAAGACTTTTCATGTTGCATTATTTTGTTGCACTTTATATTCTCTGCATTCTCATAAATTCTGTTGTACGCATTTTCTCATTCTTTTGACCGAATGAAGGCTTGCGAGAAGAAATAAAAACATCGAATACAGGACAATCGATAAGGAACCACAATATTATCGTCTATCGATTCTGAATGTCTCTAGAGTCTAGACGTTCCACAACCAAGATAAATCTTACCAGACGCTGAATTGTTTGATTGTAAAAATGAAATACAACTATAAACCTGGTTTCATACGCGGTGTAAAACAAAACATTCATCCCACAATTTCGCTGCGACAAGAGAGTGTTGTAAAACCAGCCTAATGCCGCGATAATCCCGAGATTACACAAGTAAAAGTAAATGCTGCCTCGGCGTGCCTAAGACTTCGTAATCGCTTCATATATCCGCGAAGTACCTGTTTAGATCAATTTCACTGCTCCTTCGACCCTCCCTTTGTCGAACGATACGTTTTATCGATGTTTTCGAGCATCGCAGGATGATGTCGCAAAAAGCGGATAATGGTATGAATAAACAAATCAAACAAAAGCGATTAGTCCTCTTAAGTGGAAAGGTTTTCTTTTTATACGACGTCACCACAAGCGAGTGAAGAAGCACTTTCTTGGAATGGTCTCTCGCTTCTGTCATGTGTTAAATGCCTCTTGTGCTTCGCAATGCGGTTGTTGTATTATTTTTTTTTTGTTACCTTTACCAATCATGTCTAGTCATTCATGGGCTTAAGCACAGAGGTTTTTCATTCACCCATGCACGAAACGCTGCATCATCATGACGAACGTCTCGATCGGATATGACCACTCAGGAGGAAGGTAACCTCTTTTCGGGTAATTGACAAAATTGACTACCCGTTCGGCTCTACTGGCTGTCCCAATCAATTGAATGATGACCGTGAGGTTGTAATCCCTTCCTCTTTTTCTGAAGCATATTTTATCACTTATCATTATCGTTTGGAACGATCTGTTTTCTTCTGCAGTCTTTCCACTTTCCCAAATACGAACTACTCTCGCATGAGGCGCATGTCAAACGACCGTTTGTTTTCCTTCCTTTCGCCTAGCATTGCTCGTTCACTACATAATGGACAAGCAGCTGTAGCTGCCAACAAGACAGTTCTCTCTTGCTCAAATCATGAGCTTTTTTTCATGCGTACGCCTTCAGGGATGTTTTGTTAAAAAAAATCTATAGTTCAGTTTTCATATGCGATAGTGCGATGATGTGTGTCCTCTGAAATTCTCATTAAATATAGGTTCAGGCAAACAAAGAACCGAACACTTCCTACAGACGAGTATCCAACTCCTGTCGGTTGTGCTGGTTGGTTTCCTCATTCAATTTATTTTATCATCTAAATTGACCTGTACGCGTTAACGTTTAAGTGTCGAGGGGGCCGAATTTTACTCAGGACAACTGTTCCAATTTTGGCAATGACGATGACGGGTTTCCATCCCTTTTGGAACCGTGGGCCAGAAATTGGAATGTTTTACAACTGCCCTTGTAACTGCCCCCCATCAATCCCCTACCCTTTTGTAAACCGCACTGTCGAACTTGCGTGGTGACGAATCATCACGAAACCTTTTGACACGAATTTCGGTCGACGGATCTAAAGTTCTTCAAAAAGCCCGACAAAGTTCGAACTGAAAGAGGCGCTCGGTAGTTTTCGGGTGACCCAAATAAGTGGTCAGCTCTTGTGCTTTTTTTGGCAAGGTTACGATCCAGTGCGTGGAAGCAGTATAAATTTAATACACCACACAAAATGAACGTGTGCGGTCAACAGAAAACCCGCTCGAGGGAATCCTGGCTGGGCCTGAAAATGATCGATAAGTAAAGCACTTTTTGGAAGGTGTGTGCAGTCCAGCATGAGTGTAATTGTCTATCCGAACGAGAGCGACCGTAAGTGTGAAGGCGATGTGATTCGATAAATTGAATGGTCTTTCTGACGAGTGTAAGCATTGGGAAGCTATTTACTGGGAAGATATAACTGGGAAAGGTATGAGACCCTTCAAGCAAAAAGGAGTCTTCGATCTCAATATGAAATTGGGATAATCAAGTGGGTGCTTGAATGCGTGTCGTAAGATAAAATTCAGTCGTCACCGAACAGTAAGCAATACAATCTTGGAAACAAAAAGGAAATTATTTTATTCTTATGGTTCAATTCGATTGTAAATAAAGTAAACAAAATGAGCTTAATATCAATACCTACATTCCATAACCGCATTTGTGAAGGAATTATTCTGATAAACCAACATTCCATTAGAGCAATAATTCATTCGTCAATATCATCAACGTCTCTTCTCTAAAAACTAACTTTATGTTTTAGTCTTATATTGTAATTCATTCTACATTGGTAACAATCAATCTTGTAAGAATAACACTCTAACAAATTTCGAATCCTACATATCATGCAAAAAACTCAGCTATAGTCGTTTTGTTTTATTTTGATATTTTTTGAGCTTAGATTACCACTTATTATTTCCAATTCCCTTTAAAGATGAACCCGCGATGCTTCGGGTAAGACCACAACCATGTTAGCCAGTTCTGATAAATTCAATGAGATGCCATGTCCACTAGGCTGATCAATGATCGAAGGTTTTGTTTTACGGTTATAAAGAGACTATCTGCAAACCGATACGGCTAGCATAAAAGATAAAAGAGCACTGAAGCCGAAGACACGTATAATTTGTTTTGCGTTGGTTTAGATAAGTGAAATAATGTAACCAGCGTTCAAAAACACCTACATACAATGGGGTTTATAATTTTAACCTTTCTTCCTCCAACTCAAAGATACTTAAATCGAAAAGCCACCATTATTTTAAACTTGCTAAGAATAAAAAGACTGCGAACTCATCTTAAACGGATCACGTTCATGCTGCGTTTGTTTCATGAAAAAGTAGTTGCGCGGCAAACATTCTATCGAAAACCACATCATCAAAACCATAACATATTACAGGCATAAAATTATCCATTACTTCGTTTCGGCACAGCTTCACCTTCCCAGAATCCGATTAACATTCGCACATCCTACCGGAACTCTGGTCTTTGTTTTATATGGTTTTGCTAACTTGGGTAAGGGTGGAACGATTGTATGGTAGGAAGTTCTAGACATCATGGATGGGATTTGTCAACCAGCCGCCGGAACGCATTTTTACTTTTTTAGCTGATCCACGCTGAGCGATGTTCTGGACCGAAAAAAATGCGTTGAAAACGTGGTATGATTCATTGATAATTTTATATCTTTCCTGGGTTCTGAAAATTCAATGAACTTGCGTGGTTTCGAGAGTAAGTGCTGAGTCGGGAAATTATTCATATTTTAACTTTTCTGTCAGGACCGAGTTTCCTAAAATTCGTACCCTCAGCTCGCTTGGCTCGTACAACTTGAATGGTAAGCAGCCCCTCGTTCTCCTCTTCATCTAATGTCGGCTGGTCAGCCTCATTAACATACAAATGGATTTTGCCTCCATTTTATTCCGCAGCATCTTGTTTTTCTCGCATTTTATTTCCTCGTGCTGTGATTCGATTGTAGAAAAGCTTTTCTACTTGTATATCAGACTAAAACATTGTTCATTGCTCATGCTCTACTCTTCATCGATCCCCGCGTTGTAATAATTAGAAATTGTTCTGATTGAAACCACAAACTCTTTCTCTTTGTGACAGATTACAATCCTGTACAAAAGTAACAACATATTGAAAAGCAAACAAAGTATGGCAGACTGCATTGAATACCCACAAACCCACTTAGTACGACGTTTAAAACGATCCTTCACGTCTTCGCAGATACAAAATGACGCTGGTTGAGTACTCGTTTACTTTCTACTATGTCCTCAATTATTTCTTCTTTTTGAATTCAAATATGATAGAAAAATGAAATTCAAACATTCATTTTCAATGATACATTAAACCTATTTAAAATATACGTACACTTGGTAAATTATGCTGGCTGCACATTCATTTAGCCTCCATGTATTATGCATTAATCTGCAAAAAATTAAAATCGACATGTAATTAAAATACAAAAAGGCTTTGTCTATAGAAATAATAAAGAATTATAGAGTTTCTGTTCATGAATAACTCAGTATTTGGTCTGGATTAAAATGCAATGTCAAATAAAACACTCTTCATTATTGAAATGTTATCAACAAACAGCTGCATTTGGCTTCGGCAAGCAACTCGTTTCCAGGCTGCACGTGGTTGAACGAAAAATGGCTTAACCGAAAACAATAATCCCACAACGTGCAAGTGCAATTGACATTTCATCCAAACTCCGCGGGACAGACAGCCGATTTAATGGTAGACTCCGGATCGATGCAAAACCGCATGTCGAGTCCGAAGTGCAACTCCAGCATTCAATTCACGAGTCAACATCGACGGGTTGCGGCTGGATGGTTTTGCATGATTGAATTCGCTCCAACACACATTTCAGTCAAACTGATTGGCATGTTCCCCGTGGTTTCTGTTATCGGATGTTTGACAGAAATTTCTTTCTCGGATCTAAGTTGAGACGGCTCCTTTTCCAGCAATTGATGATGAATTCAAATGATCACCACTAAACCAGAGCATTGGCCGTGTTTGTATTCATGTGTCAAGCCATAGTTTGGATGGCAGCAGTATAATGCCGAAGAATCTCTCAAATCTTCTACCTATTTCTGTCTTATCTACTTGCCCACTTTGAGATGGGCAGAACACCATAGAATGATCTTCTTTTATTCAAAGTATATCGCTCTGGTGTCTCTCAGATATATTTGATTCAATTTGGATCTCTAGTTAGGTACAGGTAATTTTTTACTTCTTGATCCCGGCACCTTCTGCTATTGTTTAGTTGCAAGTTGGTATTGTACAAGAAGCAAGTTAACAACTGTTTTCCAATTTTGAAAGGAAGTAAAAATTTGTTAAATTCGATTTTGAAGCCCGATTCTGAATTGTGGGGAAGGTTATTTTAAAGTTATCCTAATAAAGGGGCGAGTGGCAGCAACAGCGAACTCAATCGCGCTAGAGTAAAAACGTGGATCTAGATCTAAGGCGGTAAACCATTACGTTTAATGCATTTTTATTCTTTTTCAAAATGATTGCCACAATAACCATAAAATAAACAGAACGAATGCAAATATCTTTACGCGTGAATATTTTCCGTTTCGATAAAAAGCGTTATCTGCATCTATTCAAACAAAACCATCTGTCGGTTGGCGCAAAACTAAGCGTGAGCACTGAGAGATTATCAAAGTCCGAAAATTGCTTTTAGCAGCTCCGCTATCAACATCAATCTTCATACAAATCAGCGCCAGCCGAATGAACCAAGATTAGCATGGAAAGCTTTCCATTTTCATTTTCATCGGAAATGGAACCAAAAAAACGAGATAAAACATCTAAAGCCTCCGGTCGAGTTTTGGAAGGATGTCGAAAAATAAATCGCACCTGAATGAACCATCATTTTCGACGCCGTACAGACCACATCGTCGATCGTACAACGTTCTCCTTCCATCCCATTATCCTTCGCTCATTGGTCTATTTCTCCGCTCGCGCTCGTTTGCGTTTCCAAGATACATAAATAGTACGTGCTGGCATTCATTTGCATTGGTTTTCATTTGATTTTGTTCCCGGATTTCCTTCTCGCTTCTCCTATAAAGCCGTTCAAACACGGTAAAAGCAGTCTTTAAATGTTCCGAAATTTCGTATCGGCCTAGCCTTATCTTTAGCGTTCACAGTCATGCAGATGTCCATAATTTCATGTTAGTGGACGCTTGTGGTAAATGTCACCAGACTTTTTTGTTTTATTTGTTCAAAAATGATTGGGAAGGAATGTGCTGACTTTTTTGATTCCTGTTTCTTGTTGTTTGTTCTTTACTTTTGTTAGCTCCACGGTGATACGCAAGGAGCAGGACATTGATTTTTCACGAATTTGATCTCAATTTCTTAAAGATGAAAAAGAAATAAAATACCTTCACTGCTGTTTACTCACGCACCCTCCAAAATTAGAAACGAAATCGACACTAAAGATGGAAACCGTTATCGACTGTCAGACGATGATGCCATGTCTGATTTACTTTTTCCGAAATTGATCAAAGACGTTGCAGCCGAAAAAGTTCCATCAAATGTATTCGGTTTTGAACTATTCATCTACAAGTGAGGGCAATTGGACTTTTAATCTCTAAACCAACTGAAATAATAATATATAATAGCAAAGATACATTATTATATTCCTTATTGTATGTGAAAAGATAAAAATATTGAAAAATTGAAAAAAATCAAAATAAATAAGTGCACTAACATAAAATGCGTAACAATGTGCCTTAGAGACATAGACATTAGTGAATATTTATGAATGAATATTTATTCACATTGTAAACAAAATCGTCTTGAGGCATAGTTTTGGAAACAAAACAAAAATGATTTCTTTTGGTTTACTCAGATAATCGTACTTATGCGTATTGATTAATGGCTTGTGCCACAAGAGCTAGAAAAACGAAAAAACGATAGGGAAATATGTACAGAATCGAGAACCTTCAAGAAAAACGCGATCGTATGATTACTGCCAGGAAAAAACGTAAATAAACGATTGCTCAAGGAAAAATAAATAATACCTCCTTAAAGCGTCTTGTGAAATAAACGGTGGCAAGCGAATATAAGATAAAATATTGTCTTTATAAGTAAGTTGGTCTTGGAGAGATTCCGATTCTTTTCGTATCATGGTCATTTCGTCCGAGCCGGTAGTTCTTACACCGATTCCCATAAATTCTTAATTTATCACCAATTCTCATAAGGACTTCTTAACCGTGCGAAACTGCCAACATCAATAAACAAAGAAATGCCCGATAGAACGGAAGGATAAACCAATTGATCCCTCACAAGGGAAAAAGGACATTCCTTTTGTTTTCCCCAGTAGAAGACTTCATGTGCACCATTTATTTGTATTGCTTCAGAGATAAACACGCGAGTTTTTTGGGCTCCTCAGACCAGTTACTAAATACAAGTCAAATACCGCAAAAGCGAGTTTTCCGTAGGTTTTTATCCGAACAACAAGTAGCAAAAAAAGTTTTTCCGATGCCATTCAGTAAATAAACAAGCATTTGCGGTTTTGTTTTTCATCCTCGGGAAAAGCATCGAATTTAGATATGTACGAACGTAAAACTGAGAAATATTCTTGGAAAAATACTTCAAGCTTTAATTACACGGAAAGGGGATGTATCGGCTCGAAGGCGATCAATACATGCTCATTATCGGAGAAAAAGTATCGCAAATCTTTGCGATTTGTTTAATAACAGAAATGTTTTCCATAGTTATTGTTAGCGGAAGAAGTCCATGGCAGTGCTTTCTTTGATACAAACACGGCGAGGCCGTATTATAGCTGTCATCAGTCAAACATGGTGTGATTGGCTGTCAATCGATGTGGTTTTAGCCGTGACCGGACGGCAATGTATTAAGAATGGTTTAAAATGATTTGAAAGATCGTTTTTACAGGAGAAGAGCACAGTTCCTGCATAATATAAGTATCGGGTTTTTATACAACTTTGAGCTGCATTTGTCCTGGTTGCCATGTTTTAGAACTTATAAACTTGTAACCAAATTAAACTTTGTTTCATCTGTCAGGTAAATTTATGTTTGTAAACTGTTGTTCACATGAAACTTTTTGATAAATATACACATTTTTCATGTTCAAGCTAAAATTATATTCTAAATCTATCTTCGACGAGCCTTTATGTATCCGAAACAAATTTTTACAAAAGTTACAATACAATAACGCACACACATACAACTATCGCCCAAACAACAACGTTATCATCTAGATCCGCAAAACATGTTTACAACACACTAAAACAATCCTCGCTAAATTATTTATACCTCTCCAACCAAATGGTTTACTTCTGTGTGTCGATAATTTATTTGTTTATTGCAGTTAGTCTCTTAAGACTCTTAAGTCAAAACCCAACAATTACCTTGCTTTTACTAGAATACACTAGTGCTTTAACCAAGAAACACCTGCACGGTGTTGCGTTATTTTTCCGAGTGTCAATGACTAATGCACAAGTAAAGTTGTTAGAAGCACGGTGTGTTGTTAGATACTTTTTTAGAGAAAAATATAGTTAAATCGAGGGTAAAACATGCATGGATGAAAACAACACAAAAAATCGTTACCCACAAATGAGTATTAATAAAAGTCTTATGCCAGTTATGACAGTAATAGAACCAATGTTACCACTTTTTGTTACCTAACGGATCGTACAGTATGATAGCAGAAAAGTTGAAAACTGGTGAGTCAAAACAGAAAAGTTTTTGAAGAAAGGAAAAATAAAAGCGAAACACAGATTAATGCAAAATCATATCAACCGTAACATAACAAAGGAGTTCTCTCTCATTCTAAAGAGCTCGCTTCATCCTTAAAGCTGCGACTCGAGCCCTCATAAATCGTTCGTGGCCGGCATAGTCTATTTTTTCGGGAAGGATACCTTTAGAAGGCGCCCACCTGGCATAACAGGTGGGGGGTGTTTGATTTTTACGGACTAAAACCTAACCAAAGCCTTTACACCCTGGCTCCACCCAGATCCCGTTTTAACTGTTTTGTAATGGGTGGGGGTGATGTTGTTATATCTCGCCTTGGTTGATGCATGGCATCATGGCTCATTTTAACGTGCGTCTCATTGTTATTCTCACTGTCGTCTCCTGGGTGGCATGGGGCTTTCGTAGTTCCCAGCCGGCTTAGCCTGTAGCATTTAATTTTCTTACATGATTTTAAAAAGAACCAACCGGACCGGAATATGAACTTTCCGGAGAGAACTTTACGATAATTTGGGACCAATTTTCCTTCAACCAGTTTGCTGTTTGTTTCCTTTATATTTTACCGAGAGCGTTAGCGCCAATTTCACGCCGCGAACAGAAAGACCTCGGTAGGATATTATAAACAACGTTTTCAACACCGGCGAAATAGATTCTAATAAAAATGTACCGCCAACAATCGTGAGACGTCGAACCGTTGAAACGGAAGCAGCAGTAAAGCAGAATCAAAACCGTGGCCGATCATGCACCTTGCACGTCTGTGCCTATTACGTACTGAATTAACACTTTCATTGATCATCACTATCATCTCCATTCTCTACATCAACAACATATGCAGGTCCGTACTGGACGCGAATCAAAGTAAGAGTAATAACTGGTATAAAAAGTGGCGGACGGCACTCAAGAAGAGGAGAAGTATAAACGTTGTGCTTTGAGAAATTTGCTGAAGAATGAACGATGTGCAATGCTAATTAAAAAAAGAATGCTTCTTAGTCTGAGGATGCAGTCTGGCCGTTGTATTATATGTAGCAAATGCTGAAAAGGATGAAGACACCATAAGGATAGTACGGATGATGTGTAGGGGTTGGTTTGGGATATTTTAAAATGGTGAGAAAGCAAAATATTTCTCCATTTCATATCGGGTCAGTGTTCGCGCTGTTTGTTGTGGATAAGAGTTTTTTGCAACCACAATGATGCGAAAATATTTCAAAACGTTGAAAAATCTTTACCTTTTCAACTATTTACTTGGAAGCCAAAGGTTTCTGAAATCCGTTCAGATGAATGCATTCGGATGAGATCTTCGTACGATATAGGAAAACCATTTCATATATTTCAGAACAGTTCAAATGATTGATTGTGTCAAAATTCGTACCGCCTTCTCTGAACGTTTCCATGACGAAGGTAGACGATAGTAGTATGCAACAACATCAAGCCTCTTGTGTCGAATGAGATTTTTCTGATTCGCTTTCACTGTGTGCGACACTTTTTCTAATAAATCATTTTTCCTTTGCACTAGTATCCTAGTTGTTAGTATTTGGATGATTTATTTCCTTTCCGCATCAAAGGTTTATTATTGGGACCCACGAAGAATTTTGCACCAGGGGTGTTTTTGAATTGACGAAAATAAATACAATGAAGTTACAAACAGTATATTTTTTTTCATAAGATATAATTTTAAAGCTACGAACCGTCTGTTTCCTTTTTATAATTTCATTCAGAACCATAGACAAACACAATTTGTTTTCTTATTATTACTATGATAATATTTTTAATGATTTATCTTTTCTTATCCTTGCATTAGAAGGTACGTATAATAAGTCGGTTTTGTTCGCTAAGAACGGGAAAGAAAGAGATAATACAGCATGCAATACACAAATTGATCAATGCAAAAGCTGTGACAGTAGAGTGATTTAAACATCGTAAATCGCACGGATTTCACAGTAATGATTTGAAAAAATACTTAATAAACTATAGTATTGTCTGATTTGTGAACCATAAACGGTATCAAAGAGAAAATAAAAATAAAACTTAAATTTATTTAAAATCTTTTGATGAAATAGTGATGCATGAGATTGAGTAGTTATTTAAAATCTTTTAATGAGTGATAGTGATGCATGCAAAAAAGTTATCCATTCTACGCTGCAATTATCAACGGTTGCAAATGAATTTATTTTCGTCTACATGTCACGATTGTCCGTTGAAAAATAGCTTATCTGGCTCGGCCTCGCTTTGATAACAAAACGAGCTGGTTTGGTTGGTCTTGGTAAATGTATCACTTCTGCTGGAACGGAGACAAAATTATGATAATCTTCTCCATTGCCATCGTTTTCCACATATCATCATAGTAATTTCCCTGAAGCGGTAAATACTTCCGGCTGCCACACATGTGTGTTTGAGGGCTAAGTGATATTTAAATTGTACTCTAATCGCATGCGAGGGCCAGATGTCTTTGTTATGACCAGATAACTAGGGTCTTGGAAGTACTTTATCGTTGATCAGTCCAACGATCCTGTTTCCCGGCCATTTGCCCACTCTCCTTAACGTTATTTCTCCATCACCTTGGTGCGCTTATATACTTTATCATTTTGATTACGCTCAAGAGAAGCTTCAGTCTAAATATTGTCTCTATTTAGGTGCTTTTGTCCCTCCGTGCAATCACAAATAGCGTGGTAGCCAGTGAATCAGAAATGCCCTCGATGCTCAACCTGTGATCAAAGTAGATGATGATAGTGATCTTGATGATAATGGCGGTGGTGTTAAGGGAAATCGTTCTTAACCATGAGACACACATAAAATCCAACGGGTAAGAGATTGACCATGGTCTGTTTGTGCATCAGGCATTTTCCCTATATTCAAGCTTAATACAAGTAGCGCAAAGCAGATTGTTGTAGTCTTACACGACGTACAGAAAAAAGAGAATAATTATTTTTACGATGAAGCATAAAAGAAATTTATATTCTCAAATATTGGGGTTTAAAAGTAACAAGTAACAAAATAAAATTATAAATCTAAAATGGAATATAATTCTGATTATGAATAAGTAAAATAGATAGTCGAAACAGATTATAACACGTTTATTTTTATTGAACAGATTCTTACGTACGGACTTTGTCTCAAGCGAAACGACCTTGGTGAAACTGTTGGACCAAACCTTCGTTGTGGTCTGAGGGCTCAAGCTGTCAGTCTGTATATGCCGGATTAATGTTTTGCTAACCCAAAAGCCCGTGTGACATTCCGATGGTATCAGCCAAATTAACCACATCAGTTCTGCTCGTCTGGCGCGACAATGTTTTCTATTCCATAAGACAAGAAGCCACCATTCGGTTAATCAAAAACTTTGTAGAAACTATCTTCAATGCTGTTAGTTTGCTCTTTGAAGAGGACAACTTTTTACATCGCATGGCTGATGAAGGTTGTCGTAGGGGATACACTTTTAGATTAATTTTTGGGTATAGCAACCTCTTGGCTTAAAACTTCTCGATTAATTTCTAAAGTAACTAAGTAAACTGAAACTAACTGAACTAGAGGTTGAACATTAAAAGCTAGACATTTGATTAAATCAGTTCCTTTATTCATGTTGCTGCGCATATTTAAAATACCTTCTTTTTTACAAATACTATTTGCTCGATAGAATGCACTTTAGGTCACAAAACGATGAACCACTCTCGATAATAAACTGGCGTCTGACATTCTTCGCGTACATATAAACGCAAAATATGATCAAGATGAATGTTCAAAAAATCGATGCAATTCATGAACTGAAGATGCATAGAAAAACAAGTGAACATAAGTTAAATCATACTAAGATTGTACCCTAGGGCTTATGGAACAAGTTGCTAATATAAGTAACTGTAAGAATTCTTCTGACCCTTCAGCTGTCCCTTTTAAATGGTATTCTAAGTTATTAAGATTATTAAATGTTTTATATTTTGAAAAAAGAGAAAGCTCAAAATAAATCGAATCAACACATATCTAATAATTAAACAAATTTTACCGGGCCTCGAATTCAACATTCTCCTCCGTAATACAGCTCGTTTTATTTATTTCATATTCTTCATTCACTTACGAAGCGAAAACATTGATGAATATGTTTTGGCAATAAAAATTTCTTTTAAACATTTTCCTAAACCTTTATGTCAATCAATAATAAATATGAAGCATACAGTAAATCTACAAATAAAAACAAATCGACTTACCTATGGAATTAAAAGAATTGCTTTCCATTTTATCTTTTTAGTTCCTTTGTTTGGGCTAGTGGAGAGTTTTTCTTAGTCGATTCTTAATGGTCTGGACTTTTCTCGTCCTGCTGAGGTGGCATAAGTCGAACTTAATAATTAGCCATTTCACTGGTCGATTATAGAGGATCATCGGATGAAGCACACTCCTAGGTGTGGTTCATATAATAGGTGGATTTAAACACACACACACACAACTGATCTTCGTACATTTTCTCTACTCGTTCTTACTCTAACCATAGAATCCGACGACAAATAGAACCGTCAGTTTGATTAATTGAGACCACCACTTAATTACTGAGAGCTACCGAGCGATTACTAAGCGGATATGGCTGATAGGTGAACACTGGAAATGGCGAGCTGCGAAGTGTGAGCTCTTAGCCTGCAACTAATTGACCGCTCTTCAGAAAATCGACCACGGAAATGCTAGCGTAGGTGCTCCAGTACTCGATGATACCGTTACGAGTGACGATTTTTGCAGTAGCTGCTTTTCTTCCTTTTATTCACTTTTGTTTCACATTTCTACAAGCACTGTGTAAGATTTTCACATACGGGAAAAGTGATTGCCCGATGAATGAATTATGTGTCAAATAAAATCACAGACACACTCACCGACACTAAGTTTGCTTTCTTTCCTTGAGTTTAACTGTGGTTTTATTTTGTGACTTGAATATAAAAAAATACACTACTAAGGCACTGCTTCATATTCCGTTTTCTGTTTCACAGGAGCCCTATTTCCTTTCGGGCATATGTTTCTGAAGACGGGTTTGTTTAGCTTCTTTATAGCTCCGCTAAGGTAAGTTCACGAATACTAAGGTAAGTTCACTTAAGGTAGGTTCTCGAATCTTAAACGCTCCATTCGGGTTCTGTATCTTAAAGAAATATTCTCCAAATGAAAAAACACCCTTGTTAAGAACGTAGTATTTCACCACCGTCTCAAAAACGAGACACCGTTTGCAGTTGACAGCGACTTTCGTACGTCCAGCCTGGAAGCGATCAATCACTGACGAAGGGTACGATCATTCGGTGCGAAACAATTTCCTGTGTTTCCTTTTTTTGTTGCCAGTTGTTTCATATTTTCCTTCCTTTACACAATAGAGAAACGAGTGACATGGATATCAAACATCCTGTGGCAGGATGCGCGCCTAAACAAACACATTTTGATGGGATACGTTACTGTTAGTAAGTTTTGTCGTAATATGTCGTTTTAAAATGGACATAGTTTGACTGATAGAAGAATTTTTAATCTTTCTCTTATTAATTTTACCACTGCTTTTGAATAACATTTCAATGTTCAAATAACATGTTGTAATATGTGTTTAGCGACAAATTTCAGACACACTCATACATTATCATCTCTGTTTACGAATTCACATAGTACACAAAACTCGCGTCCTAACAATTGTTTCGTGTAAATCGCTCCAACGAGCTCCTTTGGCGCAAACGACATCACCAGTACGCGGGTCGGAACCAACTAACTACCGAGCCAACAAACAAAACGATTGCCAGCCCAACAGCGCGCCATCCGAGCCGACATAGTACCGAAGCCTTAAAACTCGTGCCGTAAGACAACATCGTTTCGAACCTTCGTCCTAGCTCTCATCCTTTGGCGAAGAGAGAGGCTGAAAGAGTAGAGCGCTTTGGTTCTTCAAATTTATTTCGCTCGTGGCAGATTATTCGGCTGGTAGAACACAATAAATTGAACGAAATTTCCCACCGTGTCAGTGGCCCTTTGTTATTGTTACGTGCGCTACTTTGCTCGCCGTTTGACGTTACTACTACTACCAACACTCGCACACAGCATCCATGTTTTCGGGAACACAACGTCTGTGCTCCCTTATATTACCATAAAAAACTACCGCGAAGCGGATTTTCGATGTTTTGCTGTTTTTTGCAACCCTTACTAGCGACCATGCGGCTTCGTGCTTTCGTGCGAAATGATACGACACAAACCTGGAGTTACCAACTTGCGATACTTGCTAGTGTGAAAAAGGACACGTATTGCAAAAACAAATTTATTCTCCACCAAACCAAGAGAAGCATGTACGGTGCTTTGTTTTACCGGCAGCGCAAGTGGTAGAACTACCGTTTGCCATGTTTGATCAAGTGGAAGATTCGTAAAACGAGGGTGTTGGAGAGTTTTGGTTCCCTCTGGAACTGCATGTATTTGAACTAAACACGATGCAGCACTTAAACCAACTGGTCATCTTTTATAAAGTGAACGGACTATACCTTCCTACCCACTACATTTATCTTATATTTACATAGTTAAACTTGTATTTGGTGACAAGATGACCTGAAAATGCAAAGATAAGAACAACACGTATGATGTTCCATCATTTTGCATGTTACGATTTTATTCTGCTTTTCTCAAAATGACCACTGGCCAGTAAAAGGTGCATGTCCTTTGATACGCAGTTTGTGGTCCACTTGCCCCATTTCACCAACTCAACTCTATATTTGTTCTACTCCATCTCGTCGAGCAAGCTAGAACTTTGAAATGCATTCTTGGGCAGACTTTTACAACTTCACTCATGGATGAGTTTCATTCGTCATCATGGTTGGTTCGGCTTTGATGGTAGTAGAGATGCTGGTTTTAAGGATGATGATGATGGTGATCATCGCAATGATGCAGCTCATCTAAATTGCATGACATGCGAGGATGATATGAAACTCATTTGGACGAATGATAATGCAAATTCTGGTTGGAATAATTCATACTTCTGTATGTTTTGCAGTGGTTAAGACGAATGAGTAATGAATGGGGTTACATATGGCGCAGCGGCAGCACCAGGACACTCTACGCCACAGGTCGTGGTTTCGTATCTCGACTCTGGTACCCCCGGTATCACGAACGGTATACCACCGATCTATTATATTTCGTCGATCGGTCACAGTAGTTCTCTTCGGAGAGAAGCGTAGCTCCACTCCCGTTTTTTGTCATATAACGCAATGCCTAATTACATTTCTTTTGAACAAATTAAATTGTAAGTTCTTGAAAATTTGCCCTTTTTCTGAAATAAAGTATCGCTACACTAAAGGCAAATGCAACCGTGGAACGACTAAAGGTAACTTTGTGATCAAGCGAAACAAATACGTGTTTAGATCCAAATAATGTAGATTTTATTTGAAATAGAACCGTAAAATGTAAGTTAGTTCCGTAAAAAGCTGATAAAAGACAAAATGTATGACAACGTTGAATGAAAAATTAAAAAATTACAGTGAGGAACATTAACAGTATTGCACCAACTCTCAGGTTTTGGCTAACAGTTCACACTACATGATAGCAAAAATACTCTACCTATGGCATTATACAAAATTACATTGAATATCTAACATGCAAGGGTGAACATAAGCGGCGTATGTCAGAATTCTTTTGAAATTTTCCAAAACACACGTCGAAGCATCTATGTGAATAATTTTAATTTTAACAGTTAGAAATGCTTAGAGAGGCTACTCCTACAGTATAAAAATGTAAAATCATTAATTAAGATATACGACCACTCTCTGAAAATAATGTTGGATAACGTATCTATTTTTCATTTTTCACCAAAAATTGAATGAAAATCACAAAGTACTAGGCGCCTCCATTAATTTGTTGTAATTAAGTATTGATTTGTAATCCGGCTATAAATCATTCCATTAGTCGTTGTGTTACGGAATTTTTCTCTCTTCCTTCCTTTGTTAACCGTAGCTTTTCAGAAACTCAAAAGTCATAATAACACAGAGCCGGTCCGTCTGGTCTCCTCCCTTTGACCGACTTTTTCTAACCCCTGGGTAGAACGATGACTACTGCTAGATGCTGACGAAACGCCTAACCATCTGATTTATACGCTAATATTAAAGATTTCTCTATATCTTTTATCCACTATTTAGAATCTAGAAGCGCGGAGAACATACATTTGTTCTCCCCTTACATTTACGTACTTGAATTCCAACGCATGCACCAAAGAAATAACAAGTCGAGGGTTGGAAGTTAAAGCAAACCCCAAGTTCATTCGTTTGGTTTGAGTTTCTCTTTTCCAATTGATCCACTCGCAGGAGAGTTATTTTTTTAGTTCAATTGATGCCACGTGGAAAATTCCGAATTTGTATCGCGTTGTCCGTTATCAATCGTGTAAAGATCAGCCGGTAGGAAAAAGTTCGATTCAATCTCCGGTGCAAAGAAATATGCTATCTGCTGTATTTCCGTTTTCAATTCCTGAAAAAATAGTCCATTATTTACAACCCATTTCTTTCTTGCATTTCAGTTGTAGGAAAAACCCACACTTGCTACCTTCTTTCAATGCCAGGACTAGCTGAGTTTCAAATCTGATGCATATACTCTATCAATTTGGGAAGGAGAAAAGGAACTCATGACTTTGCTGTACATGACAAAAACAAATACATATGAAAGCTACAGCTTTGGGGAACCAGTTTCGAATCGTCAATAATAAGTTTCAGCACCCATTATGATCAGGATGTCGCGATTTTTTGAAAGCATGTTACACCGGTACTTAAAGCCGTTCTTTCGCTTCACTAGCCTGTATGACAATGACCATCATTTGCAAGTTTAGTCAGTAGTTAACTATTTAGTCAGTTGATCAACTTTCTGTCCCAATAAACAAAATTAATGAGCCAATGTTTCTTCTGTCTTATGTGTTGGTCTCTATTGTTCTTTGCGGGCTCATAGCACGCTCGTTGGACTTAATCAGGCGTCCAACTATATTTGTGATCGTGGTCCCTAAATGGCAGAACACTGAAAAATCAACTTGAGCTAAGTTTATTGAACACGAAGTGTCTCACAAAATCAAACGTGTACACCCCGCAATAAAGCTGAATGTGTGAACAAATTATCACACCGGGTTGCTTTACTGGTTCCGCCACGATATGTTAATTTTAACTCATTTAATTTATATTTTTGCCGATATCATGGTATAAAACTTGTTTTGAAAACAAAACATTCTAGTTCAGTAAACGCCTTTAAAATAAAGCTGCTAGATTTCATCGGTTTTGCATGAAATATCATCAAAATTTGTCTATGTTTTTAAACAAACGGTATTGCTATAATATATTTTGAAAACCTTTTTTTCAGTGAAAGGAATTTCACATTTTCTGAATAAATGGAACATCACGCTAGTGTTATTCACAATTGAATTATTGTCTTTTGCTTCTCCTTGGGGCTAAAAGGTGTATGGATGATACTAGCTCTGAATTACAAAGCAAGTGAAAAATCCAACATGGGCCATTGCTACTCAAAATCGGTGAAAAGCTACAACATTCTGATATCACAACCCGGGTTTATCAGACGGAAACTGAAAAAAGTGTCCGTCAAAAGACACAGATTTACAACACAAAACAGGTGGAAAACATAACGTAAGAAGTTTTCATTAAAAGCGAACAATTGACGTGGTTTTCTTAAGATATTATTTTCACAATCCTGGAGGAATAAAACACTCATGTACGCTTCACGGTGTACAGATGTCAAAGTTTCCATAGGAATAAAAAATCCAAAGGACCCATCTAACAAACCGAAATTCACACTTGTTCAATTCTCAAAGAAACGAACATTGTCATCACTTTTTCTTTTACTTTCACCCCATATCCGCAAAAACTTCGTAAAAGATGGTTTCGGGTTGACGACAGAAACGCTAGCAGCAGATGCAATTGTCACCGAAAAGAGTCCTCAAGTTGGCAGAAGCTGTCTGATGGCATGCCACCACCAAAGGATTGCACCAGTCACACTCAGCCAGTTTGGAAAAGGTGATGACAAAAAATTTAAGAAGAATAGAAATAGGAAGGTTTGTTCACGTTATTTAACACCAACGCCTCATCCCATCCAACCCTTGTCTGTCTTTTTACACTTCTTTTCAAAGGTCAGACAGAAGAAAGTAACAAAACTGGAGGAAAATTGTCCTCGTTTTTGAAAGTATCCATTCCAATGAGGGCAATTAAAGCTAGGACAAAAACGAAAGTGGAAATTCTTAACAGTTTCAAACTATTCCATCTCGGCTTAAGGGCTCTCGTCACTAACTATCTGGCTCCTCTTGCGCTAGAAATGACGCCGTAAAACTTCGTCGCCAGAGCGCTGTTTCAGCCGATAGAAGAGTCCCGTCTAGTAGTTGCGACATTCGTTGGACGTCCGTTTCACGGATGTGCAAGTTTCATGGGAGGATTATCGTTGCTTTTTTCGTCTGGCATCACTGTATTTTGGATGATGCATTTCGGTTCTCCTCCGTTAGAGACTCGCCTCTCATTCCTTCAGTTGGAAGTGGGATACTAATCCTATAGTGCAATAGCACTGTTGCGAAACGTGAGGAGGACAAAATTTAACAATGTGATGCCTTAACTAAGACTAGCTTGTATAGCTGAGATGAGATGTAAGAATAAACACACGCTGCATCGCATACACCACGTGAGTCGATTTCCTCCTATTTTCCATGCTGTTGCAAATCGTTTTAGAAAAAGGGTAAATTCTGGTCGCTTGTGGATGGGCCACAAATTTAGTGTCTTTATTCACCGATTTACAACATGATATAAAGGGCCTGCCTTTACAATTGTCTCGCTTTTATACTCTGTTGACAAATATCAGCGGTGTCAAACCTACATTGTTTCCATTCGTGACACATGCACTTTGAACGAACCACTTTAACTGAAAGCGAATCTTTTGTCAAAATAATTCTGTGCAACCAAGAGTGTTCAGTTATCATTAGAGCAAGTTCAACTCGTTCTTTCCTTTCTTCTACCCAGCGATTGAAGCTGAAGGATTCTTAAACATTTTTATGTCTTAGAAGAGGTTCTTCATTTCGGCCGAAATTTTTTTATCTCTCACAATTTTCCAAACAAAGAATTTGTTTCGATAATTCGTTGTTTGTTTCTGTTTGATGTCCCAAATGATGTTTTTTCATTGCACTGACAGTTCGTTAGTTTTTTTTATTTCTTTACTTATACTCTCGCTACCATGCCTCAAGAACAAGCACGAGGTTGGTGACACTACTCGAAATATACCAAAAGTCATAAAACACCAGGCGCCTCCATTACAAAGACAGGTTCTCCCGTGTTATCGCCATAGCGATTACTTCTTACCGCTTTTTGTGTCTTATCTGTTTTTACTCAGCGCAAACATATCGTGAATCAAATCAACGAAACGTCTTTGCGTCATTAGTCATCGTAAATGGCTGAAATGTCTACTTTTAAGCAGGTAAAAAGGAAGAAAAAGAGGATTCTTTTCGATCACGTGCTTAATTGCAGTCGTGCAACGGTGTACAAGACCGATTAAAGGTACAATACTTTGTGTACAGAAGTCTTAGGAAAGATGTGGCACATTTGAGGCTTACTATATTGGGTGGAACAATCATTAAGAACGTTACGCTTGGAGGAATTAGGGTTTACATTGTTGAACTAGATTTTGACGATGAATCTTACGCATGAAATCTCACGTATTTCACTGATTCCTTCAAATGCACCAGATGCATTACGAGAAACATCGAGGGAGCACAATAGCTCAAAATCGTTAGAGCATCATTTATGTGCTCCGAAATAATTCCCAAGTATTCACCAATGAAGATGGTTTCGGAATCTTGCATTGTGCAATGAGTCGTATTGTCACGCATTATTCAAGCATAAACACTGCTTGTGAAGAAAGACACCGCAACTTTAGTGCAGTTATCCTCGCACATCAAACTTCATCTTTTGCTGCTGATTCTTATAATTTTATTGAATGATTATTCTACTTTGCATGATTCGCTTTTCTACATTCGTATCTAGTTACGTATAACGGACAAGCGTACATTGTTTCTACTGAAATCCAACCATCCTTCTCCTCACAATAGTTACTCCTCTTCAGTTGGTACTTGTAAGGATATTTTGCACTTGATTTAGTTTTCACGAATACTGTATAAATCTACCGCTAGGACCGAATAAATACAAAATATAGTTCAAGTGATTCCAAACGATATTCTCATCTGATCCATGGATATGGAACCAGTTACTGTGGAAAAATATAAAGGAATCTAGAATGTGCCTGCACGTGTGCGTGATTTTAAAAAGAGTTACTTTAACCTAGTACTGGGCTTGTCATCAAACTTATGAATCTCATATCGAATATGCATAAATCGACCCAGCATGAGGCTGATCTTTTCCGTAACTGGTGCCTAACAAGAAGCGCCCCACAGACGTGCAGAGTTTGATTCATTGTCCAGTTCCATCACTTTGGATTTTAGTTGTGGAAATCAGATTCAGAATCATGGACCTGAATGAATCTTTCAAAAACAATTAATGAATTTTAAATAAATAAAATTTCAAGGATTCATAATTGCTCAGGTACGCAGAAGTCCATAAAGTTTCATGAATGTTTTTGAATGATTCTTTTATAAAGGATTCACCTGATTTAATTCCGTTGTTGAATTCAAAAGACCTAATTTAGCTATTATTTTTTTGTATCATCTTCAATATTTATTTAACTTTTAATTTCGTCGAAGGATTCAAAAGACTCAACTCTGCAACTAACATTTTTTATCATTTGCAATATATAATTATGAAACTATTATAATGAGACATACAATAGGTGTTACTGGCAACAGCTGGTATATCGTGGGAACACCATCATCCAATTTCAACTTCCCCTCTCTATCGTGGGTTACCGATAATTACGGCTTGCCCCAGCTGAACTATACTGCATCACGTGTCACACCAGGATGCCAAGCAATAATAGACGCAACAAACTATGCAGGACTCAACCAGATAAATCAAATCCGCAATAGTAGCAACTGCATGCTGGATCTTGCTTTTGTGTGCAATAACGTGGTTAACTTTGGTTACTCACTGACCGAATCACCTTTTCCTGTAGTAGACGCTGATACTTACCATCCACCGCTTGAACTACTGCTACACTACCCATCGCCTGAAGCTGAGCCGCCAGTTCCCCCACGAATAGACACACATGACTATGCTCATCGATTTGATTTTAAAAAGACCAACTTCGCACGACTAAAGGAGCTTCTCGAGAGCACTGACTGGACCATGATTGAGTCAGTACCCGATGTAAACCTGGCTGTTGATAAATTTAATAACATATTGATGGGTTATCTCACACGCTGCTGTCCCCAACGAATCAGGAGGCGTGGTCCCCCGTGGTCAACGCGCCAGCTTCAGGAACTGAAACGTGTGAAAGCTTCTTGCTATCGTAGCTATAGAAAAAAAATGACCCACTATGCAAAAATGAGACACATTATGGCACATAACCTGTATCGACGACTGAACAAAATATTGCATGATCAGTATGTTAGAAGGATTCAGGAGAACCTGAGAAGTAACCCACGCCAATTCTGGAGCTATGTAAACTCGAGGCGCGTTAATACCCGAATACCTCAGCTCATAACGTACAATGGCTCAGTTTCCGCTAATGACCAAGAGTCCTGTAATCTCTTTGCAGACCGTTTTAGAAATCAGTTCTCAAGTGGAGTTAGTTACGACATGCCTCGTTTGAATGCCGCAGTTGCAAATGTTCCGCGTGAATTAGTCAACTTTACTCCATCTGATATTGATGTGTCGGTGGAATCGGTAAAAAAAGCGATTAATACGATAAAGCAATCATTGAGGCCAGGACCTGATGGTGTACCGTCAGCGATATTAAAAAAATGCAGTGCCTCTCTCGCAATGCCTCTGTCCAAGATATTTTCCATGTCGCTTGAACAGGGTACGTTCCCTTTTGCGTGGAAATTTTCTTGGATGTTTCCTATTCATAAGAAAGGCGACAAAAAGCATGCTGAGAATTACAGAGGCATAACTTCTCTGTGCGCCTGCTCAAAAGTATTCGAGGTGATTGTCCATCGTGATCTTCTGAATTGCTGCCGGGATGTCATCAGCAGGCGCCAACATGGTTTCTATCCGCGAAGATCTGTAACAACAAATCTACTTGAATTTGTCACCGTGTGCCATGAAACTTTCGCGTGCGGACTCCAACTGGATGCTGTATACACGGACCTAAAAGCGGCCTTTGACCGTGTGAATCATTCATTACTGCTGGCTAAACTGCAGAGGCTGGGTGTGTCACCATCGCTGGTTGAGTGGTTCAGCTCTTATCTCCACGATCGTCGCTACTCCGTGCAGATAGGTGATGTGTTCTCCAATGTGTTTGAAGGTACTTCTGGCGTACCACAAGGGAGCAATCTTGGTCCTCTGCTGTTTTCAATATTTTTTAATGACGTGACTACTGTGATTCCCGAAAAGGCTTGCTTAATGTATGCGGATGACCTAAGGATCTATCTGCCAATTGAGACTGAAATGGACTGCGATACTTTGCAAACATTCTGTGATAACTTTAGTGATTGGTGCCATCTAAACGACCTAAGTATTTCAACTGAAAAGTGTTGTGTGTTAACTTATCATAGAATAGACAAACCTGTCGTTCATAATTACAAAATCATGGGTACCGATATTGCTCGCGTAACCGAGGTCCGCGATCTCGGAGTTTACCTAGACAGTAAGTTAACGTTCAATGTGCACTACAAGAAAATAATAGATAAAGCTACGAGGTTGCTAGGATTTGTTTGCAAGCAGTGTCAGGAATTCACAGATCCTACATGTGTAAAAGCGTTATATGTCAGTCTGGTCCGCTCAATTTTAGAGTTCAATAGCGTCATTTGGTCTCCGTCTACCGATTATTGGACACATAGAATAGAGGCAGTTCAGCGTCGGCTTACTTGTGTCGCGTTACGACTTTTCTCTCGATCTGTATCGTTTCGACTTGACTATCGTACACGTTGCTTGTTATTAGGTTTACAATCCCTTGACCACAGGCGTAAAGTTGCGCAATGCGTATTCATTGGTAAACTTTTGGGTAAAAACAAAGTATGATGTCCCCCCCCTCTCACGAGAGCGGCGCTGAGTGACTTCGAGCAGAATTCGAGCTGGAAGCGAGCGACATTATTAAATAGCCGCATTGTATGCAAAGTTGTGTCTTTGATGAATCGGTTATTGCTAAATTAGCCGCGCATTCACTTGCGCACGCCACTAGATGGCAGTGACAAGGATTTTCAAATTGACCGTGTTGGTTATGACGTATTCTAACCTAGCTTGGCTAATATATTTTATTTGTTTTAAGTTGGGTAAATGTGGTATAAGTTTAAGTAAAATAAATTTTGATGTTCTTTTTTTAACTCTCAGTCCTTTCCATAAATGCCTTAGAATGGTTACATGCGTATATTATTAATGTGCAAATTAAAAATGAATACGATCAATCCATGAATGTTTCAATTTTCGTCTTAAATTATTGACGAGATTGTATTCCATGAATATATTTAAATTCTTTTTATTATACAACAAAACTCATTACCCAAACTCAAAAGTATTTATAATCTGATTTACAAGGATTTGTTGGTATAGCTGCTACCAGCTTAGCATTTCCTTTCAGTCAGCATATATGAATCTGACTACGAAAATTTCACATTTTTTAATATATTAACCGCCATGTTAAGGATTGACTAACAGTTAAGGACTGACAGTAAATATTCCGTTCAAGTCGAACCATTCCCTAGGTTCCTTTCATCTGGTAATACTTGAACGGAAAATTTCATTTATGTCATTTCAAAATGTCGCAAAATGTCATTTAAGATTTAAAATATTTTACGTTGATATTATACTGTTCATATTATTTTCAATAAGTTAGTTATGGCTTAGGTCTTGACTAATGTGAATACTTTTAGAAACTGGTAAACAAGAAGCTTCCATACAATATGCATTTAAAAGAATATTATATTCATTTTTTTAAGCAAACACGTTGTTGATGGTAAAGTTAAAACCGGCTTTATTATCGGTATTCTACTATAAGAAATAGTTTGTTGAACAGTCTCATTCTATAAAGGATTCAAATGTCTGCCTAAATTGTACTATGGCTGGCCGGCACAAAACGGCACAAAACGGCACCACCTACGCGTCGAGACTCTGCGCGAAAACAAAACGACGAGGCTAGTCATGTTTTCCCTATTTTCAAAGTGTTGTTTTCCTATTGTACGGGACAGCGTCGAGAAAACTGACAGTTCCCGACGGAATAATCATGCTGATGCCAACTATCTGAAAAATGTTTGCACCTGGAGGCTCAAAATCTGCATATCGTGAACTTTGTGAAACTTGTGCAGGACCAATGTATTAAATCGAAAAAAAAACAAAAACGTTTCGATTGTCATCCCAGTTATTGTTCAGGTTTCTTCTACATGAACTATTTGAAGATATGAAGTTCATTAGCCATTTTTTTTTTTTTTATGTGGCACGACATCCCCTAATGGGACAAGGCCTCTCTCCGAAGAGAGTTTGTGTGACCGAAAGACGGTATATTATAGATCGGTGGTCAGCCGTTCGTAATACCGGAGGGTGCCAGACTCGAGATTCGATCCCACACCTGTGGTGTGGTGTTTCCTCGCGCATTAGCCATTTTACACAAATAAATTTTTTTTTTCGTCAAATGTTTTCGGCAATGGTATCTGTTGGTTGTGATACTTGAAATATGTTTTGTCGGAGCTTTCTGGTGAAAGAACCACAAAATTAGTGCCTTTATTCCGACCTTATTATCATGCCAACTTATCGCGAAGAGGCCTTATGATAGCTTGCGCAGCCCTTTTATCCCCTTCGTGGTGTAAGCCCAATCGCTGCTGCATGAGTCGCGGCTGCTGTCACATTGACTGCTGGTGCAGCTGACAGCGACGGTGTTGTGATAAATCTTATCGCATCAGTATCAATAATTCATTTACGTCTATCTCAAAGTTTTCAGTTTGATCATTCCAAACGTTTTGATGAACATAGATCAGAAAAGTGTGGCATGGTGTTTGCATAACTCCTAATTTACACTTAAGATTCATTGAATATCAATATGTAGATTTATCAATATGTAGATCTCACAAATTCTTGCCATGACGGATCAGCAGGTCAAATACAGTTAAACTTGAAATAATTGCAACCCGTGAAAAGCCATCATCTATTTTGACATGGCTTTTTGACCTACACGCAAGAAACTAAGACAAACTTTCACATAGCATTTCACTATTTGTTTGATGATGTTTTATCTCCACCAATTTACTGTTGGGATCATATTATACTGTTGCAAGAATAGAAGAACACGGAACTGATGTAACGTATACATTAAAAAAAATAGACAAATTTTTATTGGCGATAAGAAAAAAGTTAACCAAGCTAATTGAATGAAGTAAATTTTGTTGTAAATTTTCATCTTTTAACTACTTTCAAAAAATATTTCGACGCCCACGAAGCCAGCCTTACGGTCCTTGGCTGAAACTTCAAAAAAAAGCTGAAAGTTTTTTCAGCTGTTGTGTGGCATTCACGATCAAATGCTACGCCGTGTGGACTTCAGAATGTTGGAATAGGTCCTACCTTTGAGTGCTGTACATGTTTTTCGATTGGTTGTTGTTGAGAGGCACGCGGAGGGTTAGCAGTGTGGGGTATTTCAATTATTTTTGACCCGTTTAATTCCTCCGATGCTCTTTGCGCATGATTTACTGTGGCCAAGTATGTCCAAACCACTGTATCATACTCTTTACGATGGTTTCTGATAAAGTTGCTTAATTCCGTAAGGAACTGTTCAAAAAAATTTAAAAGAAATGCTACTCTTTATTTTGCTTTCAACAGAAAGTTGCTGGTGTATTTCGGTTTTGCATGAAAAGTCTATAAAATTTGACTACTTTGTTTAATGCAAACATTATTCCTCGGAACAAGTTATTAATTGAATGAAAACGTCATAAGAAAATTTTGAGTTGTGTTCCAATTAAAATATGAAAATGGAATGCTAAATGAAATTATAGAAAATATGTTTACCGCATGTTGATGAAACCGTGTCATACGTACAAAATTAAGAAACATGTTTTTGAATGAAATATGCTTCATTGAGAAGCAAGATTGAACTTTTGAAATGAGTAGGATCGTATTATATTTGTGTATCTTCAGCATAATATCGTTATCAAATTGAATATAACATTTAGAAATCTCATGATGAAGTGCAATTAAAAATCAAAAGAAAATGTTTCAAATGCTTACTTTATGCGTTGATCATAAAACATGATCCCTGTCGGTGGTAGCAAAACGCAAACATATGGCATGTGTGACGTCATTTTGCAGCCGCCTTAGCAAAACGCAGCCGCTGCTCGAGAAAAGTAAGCGGCCAAATTAACACCGCGATGTATGCAACAGTCCTAAGTTAACTCCGCAAAGTATGCAACCAGACGAACCTTCCGCACTAGCCCGTGCGCTAGAGCAGGACAGAAAATTGTGTACAACACAAGCAGCTTTTATGAAAGTTAAACCATGGCGGCCAGTTTTCACCTTCCGCAAGAAAACTGCTTCAACCGGTCAGATCGGTTCAGTTTAAAAAAACTAATTGGTTTGAACATAACGGTCTTACTAAACCATGCGCCTCCTACTTTGTGTTGATAAAACGTTGATGATGTTTTGAATGGGAAACTAATGAAAAACATAATGTAAAAGAACAAAAGAAGAATAGATTAAATAAGAAAATAATTACGTAAAAGTCTTTGTAAATAATAGTTCGGCATGCAAAAGGGCCGGACGTTTTACGAATTTTCTGCTAGCAAGGGCTTTCTTACTGCTATGTCAAATAAGGTTCGTAAATGTGTCCATCATTCTTATTGCTGCATATATGAGCTATTGTTTCAGGAATATTTTAGTCATGTTAGAAACACTTTTCGTTTCTAACACCTCCTTCCTCAATTTGGCTCAGAAAATACCGATCGGCATGGCCGATAACGCAAACACCAAAAACTGGATCTTTAGTGATCACCTGGCTGCTTACTGGGATCGTAAAGATTGTTGAGAATGGTCGTGAAGTTTGGAAAAAAAACAAATAAAAGAACTAGAATTTTTGTTCGCTCTAGCTATCGTTCCTAACTATTTTCTGTTGATTACATTTTTTCACGCTCGGTACGACGAGTCGTAGAAATGGTAATGATCAATTCGTCGACCGAACACAAAAATCGAGTAAACTACTTTAGCAATGTTTTTATCAAAACGAAGAAGAATTCAATTTTTAGTGTGCATGCATTAAATTAGTTTCCTCTCCTTGATTTGTTTATATTCCGTTATTCATATATGGATGCGGGGCTTCTCTCGTTGCTAACCTGGCGCATCTCTTATCGCGCAGTCTTCGCGAAGAATATGTTGAAATCGGCCAGGGTTGTATAATTGAAACGAAGGAATGCCTTTCATCATTCGTTGATTATTGAGGCAGCTTCCTCCTTTGTGCCACCTCCAAATCAATTCTCCACTCCTCCATCCTCCTGCACATTCGCTCGTACATTTCTCTGACCCAACATGGTTTTATGATTCAACCAACGGCGGATCATAGGGTACGCAAACTAAGCAGCTGTTTCCGAACGTGTTTGTGAATTTACTTTTGGATAAAATAAAATGAAAAATATGAACATGCGTGAATGATTCAAATTATCTTAATTATGCTTTGATGCATAAAAGTGGTTTTTGGATGAAAATATATGATTGGCGCCTTAACGTAAATTAAGAGATCATTGTAAAGATATGTTTGTTTGTTGTTTGTTAAACAAGAGGAAAATTCTCAAAACAGTTTGAGGATGTTGGAAATGAATTAACAAAAGAAATGTCCAGCACATTTAAAAAAATAATAACTTTTCTTAGCATATTTTTGTACCCTTCGTTCAAGTAACATTTTTTGGTGTGCCATACTGTGGTACCACACACAGTTTGTTGTGCTGTGCATTCGTGGTAGCACAGTAAAGTATCATACAACATCTTTATTTATTCAGCAACACCTTTTCAATTAAATAGTGTGTGCAATGTGTTTGATTCAACAAGCACACCCTTGTTTTTGACCCACCCCACATTTCACATCCATGTTACTCTGCGCGCAAAAAAAAATGTACGCGCATCACGAAAGTGTGTAAAAGTATCCAAGAATTGAAGTGCAGAAACTTACCATGATAAGAATGTACAATTTGGGTTACCAGAAGAAACAAAAGAATAACACAGTGTTAACACAGTTTTAGTTTGAATTGCGTTTGTGATTTTTCTTCTTGGATTTGAACCGTTCCTTTCGAACTTCAATCAGTGCCTTTTATTCCATGCTTTTCGTATGGTGCCAGTTTTTTTATACTAATGATAATGAGAAAATTATCGTTTTGAAGTTAGACATTCATTGGAAAAGGTGACGCCTCATTGGTCTTTTAATATGAGCAAAGAAATCAAATATCTTTTTCCTTTTTTCAATTGTTAGATCAAATAATTTAATCACCAGTTTTAGATCAAGTATGAACAAAGACAGTTAGCTCTAAAACGAGATTAAAATAGAGATACATGTAGCAACATCAAAGAATGTTAATCATAAATGTATACCTAGTAAACGGTAGTTAGTGGGCAAGGTCGGGCGAGGCAGCATATCCGCTCACCAGACATGACGGTACTTATATCTACCGTTGCTATCGTAAGGAGACCAAGAGATGAAAGATCGGTAGATTTTCGGTCGGCATAGGTTGACCTATGCTGACTTTTTTACGACTTTAAGATATAGAGAAAGAGAAAATGATACAAGTGAATTCTTTCTCAATTCTGCGCGGAGAAAGTCTTTCAGCCTCAGCATGGACTTCAATTGAATTAATCCGATCGAATCGAGCTATCAATTTTAATTCATCTCACGTCAATGGAAACGAGTTGTAACACGTGATTCGTTGAAACGCCGGCCTAGCAAACCGGCTCTGTCGGTCCGAGCGAACCGACACCGACATGCGGGAATGAACTCTGTTGGTCCCATGGAAATTTACCGCATGCATTTTTTCCAATATATGCATTAAAAGACATATTGCAGTAGAATAGCGACAAACTTGGGCAGTGGAGTGAAATGAAAAGTAAATTATTGACGAATTGAAACTCATACTGCCTACTTATTCAAATCAGCTTAACATGGCAGATGAAAACATTTATTTCAATGTCGATTGTACTTGTATCTACTTTATTATCTCCGATTATTTGGAGTAAAAAACAAAATTTCTCTTCATTGGCAATCAATCATAATTGGTCGTGGGAACAAAATGGCAGTGGTACCAAGCGATAAGCCAATTACAGCGCTAGAAACATGACAAAAAGGAAGTGCGATAAGCTTAATTTTAAAATTAAACTTTCAACGTTAAAAGTTCAACCGGTTGGTATTAGCGCCATCTATAGGTAGCCTTTTGTGTATCGGCTAGATGATAAGTTGGCCGCTTGACGTGTCGAAGCGCTCACGCACGCGCCCCTTTTTCCACGGGTGTGAGGGAGAAATGAATAGCATCTCCGTTGACATAGCCGCCGCTTTGGCGGCTAAAAATGTTTGTTTACTTTTGTATGGCGGCTAGATGCGCTACATGTTTATGCACAATTTCCATTTCTTTTTTAATTATTTACGCATTAGTTGTTTTTATGCCGAATAAAGGTAACTAAAATATATCAACGTTTAGTGTACGACAGGCAGGTCAGCATTTGTTACCTCCTTTCTTTTAAAAATCGGGAGTTCTGAGCAAAAATGTTCTAATGTTCTGCTAAAGAAAACCAGAAGCTGCACCGAAAAATGAAATGAAATATAGAAGATTGTACGGTTGCGATTCATCAATCTCGATCCGATGTCGTCGCTATACACTGAATTTACGTGTGGTAAAAAATATGCTGCTTTGGTATTTGTATCAACAACTGTTGTGGGAAATCGTTCCTTGATGAATGAAAATTGTAAATTTTGCATTCAGCACTGCTTTCATGTATTGTGACAAATTAAGATCATATAAAAAAACATGTTTTATGTGTGCTCTGGATCTTAAGTGCTTCAATATGGGGTTGGAACAGGATTTGTTGGACAAAACTCTTTATGTTTAAACTGTTCATTTTGCATTTTTTTTGTCTCAGTATTACTATTTAGATTGAAGCAAACTTAACCGCAATCTATGATCCTTGCAAGTAAGAGGGTGAAAAGAATCCTATGCGCAGTACTCATCCAAACACAGTATGGCATGGCATAAATGTTGTTTCAAGTTTGGATCACCTACATTTGAAACCCCACTGGGATAGCCTATCATAATTTTGAAGCCATCAAACATTCTGCTTTTCATCGTATTCTTCTAAGATACCGACAATGTAGATACATAATCATAAATGTATAATATTTATGTTCGATTTTTAAACCAAATAAATTTACTTGCAAAAGATCTTCACACTGTTTAACAACATTAAAAACTACTCCATTTAAGAACTTTTTAAGCAAACCTAAACTAAGCAGATTTAGTCTGCTTCAATGTTTTATGATTGATCCAAATCAAATCAGAATTGAAACACTACATCAACGCGATGTTTTGTCGAATAAATGTCACAACAAGTCTGCACATCTTTTAATATTCAATTCGTATTCGTTAATACATTCACTTATTGTTGGAAAAGCGATTGGAAACGCTCAGTATGGAAATATGTTTGCTCAGCTATCGACAATTTTTATTAGGTCTAACCAAATCTCGAGTCTGGCACCCTCCGGTATTACGAACGGATGACCAGCAATCTGTAATATACCTTCTTTCGATCACAGTAACTCTCTTCATCCCCACTAAAGTAGGAGTCTGCATAGTACGGTCAAATCCGGACAACTAACTGATCTGGCAAGTAAGAAAATTTTCGGAGAAAAATTCAAAAAGAACATGTAAAAGAACAATTCGATCGAGTTGGCGTTGAAACTATTGTATGAGGTGTTCAATACCAGGCGACATATTCATAGATTGTTATTAGACTTTCTCGATCACATTTTACTCTTGATCGTTTTAAAAATTCCCAGCTGCGTGAAACTCGTAAACAATCCGGCGGCAAAAGAATATGTTTACTTTGAATCCACAATAAGTACCTTCAAATTATACAATTCATATTTTCCTAAGATCCGTTTTTTGTACGACTTTGTGTTTACTCGGTTGTCATTATTTGTAGCTGATGATTATTGTATATGATAGTTTACTTTTAAGGATATCAGTCAGTTTAACAATACGGCAACGTCCGTAATATCATGATAAATATAAAATAAATCAGTCAGCCTCAAGTGCCGGTGCCAAGATTAGAAAGGTGTAAGTGTCGGAACAGTTCGAAACGCAATTCGGAAGTATAGGTTAATCGTTGAATCTGAACGTAGACCAGACCCTCTGAACCCTAGACATGACTAAAACATTGTGATAGTTATCGCACGTAAAAAAGAGGTTTAAGTAAAAACCGTGGACAGGTGGACAGGTGACAAAAAGGGCGTTTCCGTACCATATGGAACAACAAAGCTGGTAACCTCCAGGAGTACAATCGATCACGCAAAGGCATAATGGCACAACATAGTCAAATTTGATCATAGGACCCTTCAGGGTGATCTGAACTACACGATTTATACTTGACAAATTGTTTAAGTTACCAATAAATATTTTTGTTTTTTGGTTCTGAGTCAGTCTGACAACTGTCTATTGAATCGGAAGCCTAATTAAGCAGCTACAATCGATCGCGTAATTTTTGCTGAAAAAAACGGTAGAAAAAGAAATGGTTTGACAAGCAATTTGCAAGTGTGGTATACTTTAATATCCGTTTGTAAAAACCGTTACAATCTTTAGATAAGGGAATGCTTGCAACGATATCTTCTTCATATAATTAGAAAACCAAATCATCGAGTACTGTTTTGGCCGAATTTGGCATCATAACATTAAGCGAATCATACAATAGCGTGTTACCAAGCCGAAGGACTGAAATTCAAACCCAACCGAAACATGTCAAAGCAGCACATTCCATGAAGAAATATCAAAAGGCTGGAGAAAAGTATCCAAAATCCTCGGAATTATATGGAAATAAAATCACCTCGAAATGTAGTAGAAGATATAGGAGGATCGAACAATTAAAAGGAAACTAGGTTTGCTCTCAAAACAAGGAGACACCTTGTTTAACTATATATCAATAATACTTCGTTTGATTTTTTTTAAATTGTACTGGTTATTGCATTTAGTTATACAAAATCGTTAAACAAATGAACCAAGCTTTTGAACTGAACAAATAAATGAACTCGAACAAATATAGCCGATCGGGCTAACTATTTCAAACAACCAATTATTTTCTATTTGAAAAATATTGTATTATCATAAAGAAAATTCGTGAAAAAACTGGTACACTTCACTATGATTTGATACACTACGATAAGTGCTTATTTTGCACTTTCAATAAAATATAAATAAAATAATTTCAATTAGCTGTAACTGCGAAACTATTTCAGCTACATATATGTAATTGATATTAACCGATGTACATTCATAGAACGATAATATTATTCAATACCAAATGTGCTGGCTAAACTTTAAAAATTAAAACAGATTTACTGACTGCTGGCTGATGATGATGATCAAATAAATCTGGTAAATTGTTCGGGTCTCCAAAACCCTTAATACATTACAGCTTGAAAAAGAGTAGAAACAAAATAACTAGCTTGAGAACCAAACATTCACATATTTTGATTGTGAAAGATATATCAGTAGAATAGTCAGCACATATTCATTAAACAAAAAGTAAATATACGATTACTATCAAGTAACGATTGTATATCAAGCAATCGTTTCGAATTTCATAAGCGAATTGTAGGATTTATCAGTGTCACTGTACATCAATAATCATGTAATCCTAAACAATTATGATACACAATTATCACTCTAGATTTCTTGCGCGTGTGTCCATAAGAGATTTGGAATTAATTATGCTGTATTTAAACAGTAACAAAAGAAAATGAAAGTAAAAAAGTAGCTACAAATAATAAAATAAACATTACCCCGCCCAACGAATAAAGCTTTTCCGTAAGCTTCTTCGTCACGCGCTTGCGCAAAGTGCCATCTGTTGGGTCAACCGATTGAACTGGCGGCTTAAAATATATAACCGATTCGTGTTGGGCGCAATATGACGGCTATTTTAGACCCGAGAGCCTTTGCGTACAAGATCGAGCAGAATCGAGCAGAATTGATCAGTGCTCGACTTACGTGAGAGGGGGGGGACATCATACTTTGTTTTTACCAACTTTTGACAGGAGAGATTGACGCCCCTGATTTGCTGGCTAGAATTAACATATATGCTCCTGCTAGAATTATAAGAAATAGACAATTTTTAGCACCTCAACTACGTAGGCGATTATACAGCCATAACGAACCTCTGTTAGTGATGATGCGAAACTTTAATAATTACTATGAGTACTTTGACTTTAACTCCTCTATGTTACGCTTTAAAAATGAATTGCTGCTTCTTTATGCTAGAGTTAGTCCTTAGTATTAAGCTCAGTGTCCAGGCCGTGATGTTGGCCACACACTTTATAAGAATAATATAAATATAAATAAATATAAATATAAATATCCCTTTTTGCTACGAACTACCACGCAAGCAACTTCGATTTCTATTTTTACTACTGTTAATAAGGTTTGGTTTAGGGATTAGGATAGATGTAGTTGAAATTTATAACGTTTTTGCAAACATAATTATACATTAATTTACTATTTAAATCGTCAATACATTAATTTACTGTTAAAGGGTCCCGTCTAGCTCCTTTCTGACCGTCTCAATCTGCCTACGTCTATGTAGTTAAGTTTTTTCTCATACCTGTGTTAATCTTAAGCTGTATTTACATAGCCCTAGAGGCAAGCAATGAGATATATGAATAAACAACAATAATAATTAAATCATTATTGAATCGAACTAAAAAATAAAGCTTTAGATTTTAGATTTACTTTAAGATTTACTAATTTTGTAATCATGGAGTACCTGTTTAAGGGTTCATTCGCCTTTGCTTTCGGGTTTAAGCATATAAACGAAACGAACTCACTCGTTATTCCTCTCTATCAACCTTCTTCAGCCTTCCCATCTCGGGAAGTGTCAATTTCCCAGAACTTCAGCATTTAGGCGAATGGCGTCTGTCTCGCGTGAATGGCATCAGACGATGTGTGATAATGGTTATTTTATTGCACCACGAACTTTTACTGCCATTCCATACCTTTGGATACCAATCAGCTTCTGCATACACATACACATAAACATACACCAATCCTAACGAAGAACGACGAATGCATTGATGTCAGCAAATAGTTGATAGAATTTCGTACAGTTTACGTTTAGCTGTCGTTGGCACATCAAAAGTAATGGAACATTATACTCGATTGTGATCAATAAAGCGCATTTCGGTCGATGTTATCGGCCACCGTATATTGGCAATGAGTCGTTTTAAATGTAATTATTTTGGTTGGTTAGGATTGTCCGTTGAAAAAGTTTTTTAAAACAATTTGTCTCGTCTTGGTGAATATTGGGGTGATGACAGTTCCTAGGGAGTACTGAAATTATAGTTGAGTTTGGAAATAAATAAAAGTTTTCCTTTTTAGCATGTTTTTGCAAGCGGCGAAAATGTCAACAATTTTCGCACAGTTTACGTATATTGGGTGAAAAATCTGACACCAACCATGGGGGTGAAAATCAATTGCATCCAACCATGTGCCGCAGTAATCCCGTTTCTTTACCTAAGATTCCGCTATCTTTGGTGAAAAAACTAAACCAATCTGCATCGTCGCTTCGGGGCGACGGGAATACTTTCATTAGCTTGGATAAAGCAGCTGCCGATAGCGATCTTTTTTAATCCCTGTTTGCTTTTTTAATGTAAATTATCTCCGTATCTTTAAAAAATAAAAATAAATAAAAATGAATGGCGCAGGTTTGCATTCATATGTCTAGTCTTATTTTTCATCATCAACAACAATAAGACTAAACATCCCAAAAATTGGGCTAGTTTTGGTTTGAGTTAGCAAAAGAAAATAGGGTGTTCGTATTCACTGGATGTCGACTTTAGAATAACACATTTATCACACTCTTTTCTTTCCCTCCAACACAAGCGAGTTAGAAAATACGTAATGATCCCTAAATTTTATAAATCGGAGTAAGTGCTGGCTCACCGTAAATAAAACTCATTTATCGCTGTATTAGATTTTGGCGAAATGACAGCTTATGCACTAGCATACCTGTTAAGTTTCGCTTCGTTGTTTTTTTATTTTCTTTGGCATGAAGAAATAGTTTATCCTTTACAAAAGAAGATATGAATGACATAAAATAGACAACAATTCAGGTAATCTTCTTAACTTGACTGGATAAAAAAATTAGATTGAGAATGTAGTTACTTGCTCCCCTTATCCATAATTTGTAATGCGGCAGTCAAATCCCGTTTCTCCAAAGAATTTAACCAATGATTGGTCGTTGATAAATGGCAGTTAAACTACAAGCAGTTGCTGCTGCGTCTATGATAGTTTTGTAAATGGAAAATACATCCTCATGTGCATAGAAATTCCAGAAAATAGATGCTCTTTTAAGAAATGCAAGAATCGGATCAACTTTTCTTTATCCTTGGTTCATCGCATGGCAAGCTGCTGTTAACATTCCAACTCCGTCTCAACCGTCAACCTTGGGGAAGGAAACAGGAATAGTTCTTTTTTGTGATTTTTGAGTCACGAAAGCTCTCCCGGAAAAAGGCATTTATCGCCTTTAATCTCGGAACATTTTACAAAGTAACGTGACTAACGTGTTACTTTCTATTCTAAGTTTCTCATTTCAAATTTCCTTCCTCCTAAACCAGCCATTCTGATACTGGCTAACGATGCAATGACGAATACATGCTAGATACTAAGAATTGTGTTCAAGGTTTCCGTTCGAGAACCACCGGAAAACCACTTACCGAAGATACATATGGGTTAGAGCAGCTTTAAATATTGTATGCACGGTATGTAATATTCTGTAACACTCTTTGTTAGGTTATTGTTATTCTTCTCCTTCTTTGGCATAATGACCGTCTTCGGTCATATCTACCCCTTTAAGGGTTTTGTGTACGTGGTTGGTCAGTCTTTTTGTACAGGAGAAGATTCTGCCTCAGTTGGGATATGAACCCTCCCCGTATTATAGAATGGCCGTGCTTTTAATTATATTGCATTTCATTGTTCTTATTAAATAAAAGTTAAAATAGTCCCGAGATGAGATGAAAATTAGCGGGACCGCGACTCCCTAGCGGTGGCGCCAGTTAGAAAATCCACACATGAGAGCTGGGGCTACCCTGACCACCTCGATGAAAGCAATTTGTTCGGTAGCAAACCACCCACTGAACATTTCTACGGTTTAACTCAAAAAGTCCTCGATGCGAACAAAAAACTTCTCATTTTTGTATGGAAAGATGCCAACTGACATAAAATTAGGAAATTTTAAATCACTCGAGCAATCATTTTAAATATGCCACAATTGTAACTAATAAAATAAACTATTCAAAACAACTTAATATCATCAAATAGAAGATTATGATCAGGAATAGATTTCGATAGATTAGAGGATGCTTCCTGGAAGAGTTTCAAATAGACTCTTGTCGGAAAGGGTGAAAGCATAGTTTTTGAATACGTATGAAACCGTTACTGTCAAGTAAAATAACAAAACTTGTTTAACTACCCTTTTCATACCCGAGTACAAGCACAAAAGAGTACAGGTATAAAAGAGAAGCGAAAATGTCCCAGAGACATGACATAACCGACACACAAACGAGCAATCGGGAGCATTCAGGAAGCAATTGTGCTTCTCGGTTTGATTCAAGATTATTTGCATGCCTTTTATTCCGTTCTTACTCCTACATCTAACTTTCTAGTATGCTGTTACAGGAACACATTTTAGTAAATTTCAAGAATTTTCCATTTGTCGTTCCATACGAAAATCTATTGCTAACATATAAAGAGAAAATAACATTTTTAAAAGACGGAAATTGGATAATTTGGAGAAGAAACAGAGAGAGAAAAAAGAAGAGAAATAAGAAATTATATAAAACATGTAGGAATTGCACTAAATTATGGTATACATAGGTTGATTCAACGTTATAGCGAACGGTGCAATAAATTTGTTTCACGTCCTGAAAGTCCTTTCTTGTTGTTGCGTACCTTTTGCAAAAGCCAACAACTGCAAAAGTTTCACTGAACTGCCATTAAAAGCTTAAAGAGCCGTAAGACTATCCTTAGAGAAAAAGAGAATCCTTCTCAATTGACCTCTAGTGTTATCAGGGCACCTTCCGACCAACGGGAGAAATAAAAAAGACACGAGAGGAAAACAAAGGAACAACTCTACCATCAAATGACCTCGATTACGAACAACAGTTGCTGACGAAAGCGTTGGTCATGAAATCAAAACTGCAGGGCTATCAATTGAACGAGCGTCCTTCCATCAAGACAAGACGGATACTCTTACACCCAACGGAATACTTCCATTCGGTCGGTAAAGAGTTTATAACTCAATGGTTTCCAAAAAGAGGCTTCAGGTCTCCTCGGAAGAGTACAATAAAGTCTAATAAAAGAACGCCTAAACGCAACTCTCATGACAATGACATTACGACCATGAACTTAACGTGAACGAGCGGCGCTGATGAAGATTCATAAGCCTGGATTATCCGATTGAGCGTTGACATTTCTTGGTGGCATAAATGGCTGATCTCAAGATACATTCTCTACAGCTTTCAAAAGTGTCCGTGGCTCAATTCCTTTGGTAGACCAACCAAACGTTTGTTGATCCTTAAGAGATTTAAACAAAAGGAAGCGTGCTTAAGGTCGCAGAACAATGAGTCGACAGTGTCATAAAAACTGGGTACTATATTGCAATTTGTCCTGTTTGGGGTTTACGACCGTTCAAAGTTTATTCAAGTTTTTTGTACGGAATGGGCAATTGGTAAAAGTAATGTTCATACAGGGAACCCCTGTCGACACCGATATGTTGTGAAACAACTTCAAATAAAGTAATAAAGTACAGTTAGTCACACACACCACGTGCCATACTGTAAACATTTTAACGTTATTCTATTCTAGGCTTCATAAATCCCATACCAGCTTGAGAGGTCTCATCGGAAGACATCTAATTTCTCTTGCTTTACACTTTTTTTTACAATGAAAAGAAAAAACTGGAACATGATACCACATGGTTGTTTTAGACAATTTAAGAGACCCAACTCTTTGCCGTGACATTTGTTTGTGCGACGTGCTGTGCATGTGTAGGCTGCAGGGAATGTTATCGCGCCTTTTTCAATTTACTCAATGAAATACATTGTTGAAACCCACGGGCACAGAGTCAAGCACTTTATATGGGACAAAAAGTGTTTCACAATTTCCCTAATCATTAAGACAAAGCTATTACTGTCTACTGCTTGCAATTGTATTTGATTGGAAAGTAACCATGAAAACCATAATGATTGTACTTGCAAAATCATGTTTACATTGACATCCAGTATAAGGTGTGTAGCGTTTGCAAAATTATTTGGTTTTTTGAAATAAAGAATACAACCCTGGTTTTCCTGAAAAGTAAAGGGGACGGAAAACGAAGCGTATTCGCTTGCGTAATCGTGTTATTCTGCTGGTCAATCTGTCAAAAAAAATTTTGGCTCACCTATCCTATAATCGCATGCGTAATCTTGTCAGAACGTAAACAAACGAATCAATACTTCATTCATCCGTGACTATGTACCAAATTTATATGATTATTTCACTTAGTTTTTGTATTTTTAACAATAAACAACAAAATACAGTCGACTCTCGATAATTCGAAGTTGGAGGGACCCAGAAAAAAGTTCGATTTATCGAGAGTTCGAATTATCAAGAGTGGTAGGAAATAAGCGGTAACGGTTGCTGAGTTATGAACTGGAAATAAGTATGCGTGTATTGATTTACGCTATGCCTTAACCCACCGTTTTCGCTAACTGTTTTTTCTTCACTTTTTTTTGTGCACCTTCCTACAAAGCAGTGGTGCCCCAAATATGTCCGTCCGCGCGTCTGCACCATGTTGCGAGTTGAGTGGGTACAGCTTCGAATTACCGCGTGAAGAGAGCAACCTAGCTTTGAATTTTACTTCGAATTATCGAGTGTACCAAATCGTATTGTTTTTATTCGAAATAGTGAGTGTTTTCCAAGGGACTACTGATATACTTCGAATTATCGAGAGTTTCGAATTATCGAACGTTTGAATTATCGAGAGTCGACTGTAATAGCAGAAGCTTCAAGAAATATTGCCTTTTTTACCAAATTGCAAAACATAAACAAAGCAAAGATGACGCTTGGCGTGAATATCAACGATACACGAGAGACCAGCGATGTTCGTTTACCGTGCCCTTAATGTTGTTTGATTCTAGCCACGCCAATATTATAACCCTACCCCGCCACTCCTGATCGTCGCGCATATCAATGGGATCGACACAGATCGTAACCGATCTCGCGTTCCCGTCCAACTCTCACGCCTGATTAAGTCTGATCCTTCTTACAACACGCGTTCAACGCTGTTGTTGCACGCATGCCTAAACATCTCGATCCTCGGTACATAATATCCGGATAGTCAAGTGTGTTTTGGTCTACGATTGAACTTGGCACCGAAAGTAACAATCGTTTCTTTCTCTCTAATCTACATACGACTTGGCCACTCCTTTCATGCAATAACAATGGTAATTGCCGTTTCTTTACTTTCTTGCGTTCGCCGTAAAACGGACCGAACCCTTTGATGGAATTTTAAGGGCTTTTTAGTAATATTCGGGCCCTTTGTTTCGTTTCCGATGTCTGTCGGAATTTTACTTACTTTTCCTACCAAGGTGTGTGTTACGTTCAAATCTATCTGGGCATTCGCATTAACTCTCGCTCAGGTATGATGAACCTCCAGAACTTCAGTTTGTGGGCGGATGTGAGTGTGTCTGGCGTGGATGGCTACTGAACGGCATCGGACGATCGGATCTGATAATGGTTATGTTATTGCATCGTGAACTATTACTACCATTTCATGCCCTAGGCAGTAGATAGGTAGTGATCTACTTCTATCATACACCAAGTGATATCATGATGTCCATTCATACACACACACATACACATTCACTGATGTTGATAGAATTTCATATAGCGCCATCGAGTTTTGCGTTTCGCTGTCGTTGGGACATAAAAAGTAATGGAAAATAGTGTCCGATAGCTATCAGCAAATTGCGTGTTTCAAAACATTGTAATGATTTTGATCGGACTAGTTCATAGGCCTGAGATGTACTTTCACCAATGTCGAATGTTTCAATACAGAAACATTTCTTTATTAAAGTCCAGCTCCTGATAGAGCATCCGGGAAGCGAAGTCTTTTATAAGCAACTTAGTATAAAGTTCTGATAAAACATTATTAACGTTGCTATCTACGTAGAAAAAGAATGTGTTAATAAGTAATTGCTTAACTTGTGGATAGATAGAAAATAGATTTACCGCCAGAATAGTTTCAACAAAACGTTAAGTGTTCAACTTCTAGAAATATTCAGTAACAAACAGGTTGAAACAGAATGAAAGTAACACAGCAGAACCAGATTCAAAAACTATCCAAAACGAGTTGACAATTATTAACCATACCCAAATATATAAGTTAATGTAAAATGTATTTTTTGATTATATCTATTGTGGATGAAAAGTAAACATGGTAATGACAATACATTGTTATCCTCTTAAAATTATCAAATATCAGAATAGAAGAAAGAGAAAAGAATGAGTCGCACCTTATAAAACCAGAAATAAAACTATTTGGAAAGAAATAAATACGCATGCGAGAAAAAGGCGAGGCGCGCTCGTTAGAGCGTGCATTAATAAAATCATACGCAATAGAAGAATTTGACTACACTGGCTAGCCTCTTAAGAAATATTTATATGCCTCTAATTTATGTTGATTTTCATTATTCTATTTTAAACATATGTCACAAAAGTCCGCTAATGTTGTAAGATGATAAAAAATTTGAATAATTTGCAAATGTAACGACACATCCCATTCTTTATCAACAAAGAACATCATCCTTACAGCCCAAGGCCCTATATCTAAACTGTTTTGAAAAATTGCATCAGATTTAAACAAAATCATATCAGCTGAACTGCTCCAACAAGAATTTATTATCCATTCGAGCACAAATCAAACGTTGTAACTGAATTCTTAAACATGCCAAAACTACCAAGCTGGCTAAAATGGGCATGCCAACCCTGCAGGTAACACCACGTAGCTTGCTTCATTGTCGAATGAAAGTGCACAAAATTAAGTTGAAATCGATCCTGGTAAATTCTTATGTGAATCGAACATCGCATTGTCGTTCCTGTCACACCGAAGTAGATAACCAGGAGAAAGCTTAAGCCAAATAACGACTCATGAACTCGAAATAACCCTTTGAAACCAGAAGCAACTATCTAGTTGAAACCTGTGAGAAATGTTTATGATCAAAATGTTTGTTGTCCACACTATACTGCAATCGGGTCGATAATTTTCTTTGGCGTGGAAATGTGAAAAGTTTCGAGCCGTATATGCCATCCGGAAGAAGGGATTAGTTTTAGTCGCTACACTATTTTACGCTGAAAAGTTTATTACTTCCACAGCAGTTGCTAGCGGATGCTGCGGTTTTCGTCGTGGCATTGGCTTGGTTGGTTGTTCTCAGAAGAATTCTTTATCATTACGAGGGTAATAAAATAGAAAATATATGGTGATGAAAATAATTTTGTTTGGCCGGCACAACTAAGAAGCATTCGGTAATTGAACTATTGAGTTTATTGTAGCGAAAGAAAAAGTTTTTCGCGGCAAATGCCAATACACAACGAAAACGAGTTTCAACAGATGTTTACTAGTGTTGGAAACTGTTCCAACGTTGTGCAAGCAAAAACAAGAAAAAGAAATTTCTTAGGGACCGCTGTGGTGCGGAACCAAAAAATTAGTCTTTTATTAATCGCTTATCTTTGCACAATCGCTCATCGCGCCCAAACATGCCCTATTTATAGCCTCCTGCCGGCGAAGCCGACGCCAAGGGTCATCGCTCCTCTCGATCAGCCGATCCGTCAGCTAATCGATGAAATTCCCTTTTGGCTTATCACTATCGTCAGGCTGTCTGTTGTTAGCCGAATTGACAGCTGGCGTTAGAAGCAAAAGTGTTTCTAACAACTAGCTTTCAAATAACCTGATATATTCTGCATTTTTCATTGTATTGGGAGAAGGAAAACATTTTCATCAATTTATGGAGCAACGGCAGTTGCATTTTTCTAGTTTTTGGCAAACATTAGTTTATCATTGTACATCATTTACTGTGTGTAGTTGTTAAAAAACAACCGAAAAGTTAGATTAATCTTTGTTTATGTTGAGCCATTCTGCTTTTATCTTACACAAGAACCTATGGCCTAGAATCTCGTTGCAGTTGCGCTTTTGAGTATCATTTTTATAACATAATTCCTCTTCCATTCCTCTTCTGAAGAATTGAGACATAAAAACTCACGAAGAATACGGTAATCCCGAGATTGCACCCATGAAATAAACGTTACCTCGACGTGCCTAAGACTGAGCAGTCATCTCATTCATCTTTAAGGTAGGCCGCTCAATGGGCTGGTGGGTGCATGTTTTGTTTTTTGGTGTGGAAGATATTTTATCGATGTATTCCAGTGTAGAACGAGAAAGGTTCAGGCAAGTATCGAATAGTCCTTTCAAATTGGCAGCAACAATATTTCAAATGAAGAGACACTTGGGGCAGCTTGGAGATACCTCTCACGAGTTACATGAGTTTGATGCTTCTCGAACTACGTGTGCTGGTTCTGCCAATTCTGTATTTTTTACTACGCTTCTTCCGAACATTTAGAAAGAAGATAGTCTCATTTATGGTAAATGACAACATTGACTATCCGATCAGTCCATGGACTCTCCCATTCCTAACAATTGAATCATAGCCATCCGGATGTAATCACTTCCACTCTTCCCGAGGCATAATTTTATCACCCAACATTGTTCGGCTTTCCCACAAACAAACTAGCGTCGCATGGGCCGAATGACAAACAGCCGTCGACAGCAATGGTTCGTTCGCTGCTTAATGGACACGCTGTTGAAACTGCGTACGTGACAGGACTCGGCTGCTGTGTCTCCAAAATTTTCCGATCCAAAAAGCTCTCTTGTGGTCAACGCATAACGCCGTTGGGTCGATAAGTCCGGTAGTTCAGTGGTCATATGCAATAGTGTTCATGGCATGGAGCGGACAAAAAATTCATTCTAGTGTGTTTTACCCCTGTCGCACAGTAAAGGAACATCAGGATTTAACGACATATTCAACTGTTCGACATATTACGGAGAATCCTTCTCCAACAACTCTGTGCATAAAAACGCTAGCAAACAAAAAGTCTCACACTCTGTTCAACTTTTATCGACGGCTGCAACGAATTCAATTCCGGACAACTGCTTCAATTTTGGAAATGGCAATCGTTGCCCGTCCTTTGTGAAGACTTTAATATGGTTAAATTTTTAACTGACCTCTTTGTTCGTCAAATCCCTACCCAGCAGTAAACCAACGGATAAGTGAGGTAACGAATTGTCACGAAACCAAAAACTTTGAGCTTGGCTGAATGTCCTTTTGAAACAGATGTCCCCAAAATGACGGTTCCCCAAAATGGCGAACCCATCTACACCGTAAAAAAACCACGGTAATTTTTGTCTGACAGATAAACGGGTATCTGCTAGGCTTTTGGTAGAGCTTTCGATCTATTTCAGGATTCGATCCCATTCGATAATTGAAACAATATGTTCGATATTTGAAGACAAGTGAAGAATAACGTAAGGTTATTGTTGTTTCTATACAAAATAATACACAAAACTCCAACCGTAAGTGTGAAGGACGAAAGCTATTTAAAAAGAGTGCCAGCTAAACAATATTCGTGACGTGATAGTGAACGATATTGTTTTATTCATATTTTTATTTCATTTTTGATTAAAATTTATCAAATCAAGTGAATACCGTATAAAAAAACTATAAATAGCCTTGATAAAAAAGAAAAGTTCCGAAAAACCGTCGTTCCATAAAAAATCAACTTTTCGACAAAGTTATTTCACTTCAAGGTTAATTTGTTAGATCAAACTTCCTTATCCGCTCGGAGAAACCTGTTGAATTTTTTTTACCGGAGAAGCTCCAGGATGGAAAAGATTTATAGCCTCGACCCATGTTACTGGTTCTTAAGGTTCAACTCAACGACTTTCTTCCATTCTTTTAGTATGAATTTGGTGCAAAATTTTTTCGTGTGAATTCTGTGGAAATTCTCCATAAAAATTATTCGAAATTCATGGTTCGCACAACCCTCGCAACTCGTTAGCGGACAAACGAATCAACCGAATTCCATCCATGAATAAATTGTTGCGCATTGCAAATTTTAACGGGTGGGTAAGAGGGTTAAAAAAGGATAATTTAATAATGAAATTAAAAGTTACCATAACAAAATGCCTCTGCTTAATTTGATAAACTAGGGCTTTTTTATGCAACTACTAAATCCATTTTACCAGATTTAACGAATTTACATTCAAACATCTTCAAACTTATTAAATATCCTATCTTATTAGCCTTTGATCTTGAATCTTGTTTGTTCAGGCTGTTTTTCATATTCTTCCATCGTCGATTTAATTCCCAACAATTAAACAATCGTAACTCAAGTCAATAATCAGATTATTTTCGAGCATTCCCTCTTCGCTTTCTTTTCTGAGCAATCACTTAATGTTGTCTAATTAAATCAATTTCCAAAAAGGAACACACAACCAACCAATGATTCGGCCTCAAACTGTGAAGTACTTTTGGATCTCATCTCTTTGTTCAACCACAACAATATGTATGCAAAAACAAGGGCTCAAATAAAAAGAAACTTCTTTTCCATGATGTCTTATGATTCATCTATAAAGAAACCACAATTGGAAGATATATAGGACCTCATCACGGAGGTATAATCGATTACGGAGGTATAATCGCCCATCCTCATTACGGAGGTATAATCGAAACACCGTAACCAATACAGATACGAAATTACATAAATCTTTGTAAAACTTACTTTGAACGAAAGTAAATTCGGTAAATGGTAATATCCGTTGGTTAATCGAGGAAGGTGAACCAATTAATCCATGCACATTAAAAGGACACAGCAGAAATAAAGTATTGAAAAAAGCGCAGAAATCGGACCGTAACGAGATTTGGTATTTTCGAAAATACCGGTTTCGAACGGTAGGCAATCGTAACTTATGCAGTGCAGTGCAAGAATTATCACCTGTTGTTGTTTAAGACTCAATTCCACGACCTTAGTGATTGGATCAAAAAGCTGCTAATAAAATCCTTTCATGAATGATAACACGGCTTAGAACGATGAGCTGCTGCTCTTGAAGTCCGTTAGCCGCATTGCCTTGCATCGGGTTTTAAGGCTATACTATTATTGAACAAACTCTTATTACTTTTCACTGCAGTTTGCAGTGCAAAATTTAGTAACACAGTACTTGTTTAACCATTTATGTTTTAAATATTTTTTATTTGTTACACTGATAAGTTCTTCTTTTGATTTCCTCGAATCCTCGTTATGCACTTACGTCAGGGTTTAATGACTTTGTATGATAGATGTGAGGTGGGAAAACAGAAAGAAAAATACACTCTCAAGTGTGTTGCATTTCCATCGTCTGCTTTTTCACTTCCAAGAAAAAACAACCGGATTAGGGTTACATGCATCGTCACATTGCAGGCTGCTCTTAGCACATAATTTCGCAGCATATTTCTTCTGGAGAAGGAAATAGGAAAGCCTTCGTTTTACATGCCCATCACGAAGATGCTCCTGGAAAAGGCACTTATCGTGGCTAAAGTTAAAGCACCACCGGAACACTTTTCCGGTATTCCTTTTATTTTTTTCTAAGGGTAGGTATCCTGGCACTGACATACGATGCATCGTCGGTTACACGCGTGATACGAAGAAGCGCGTCTTACGCACCCATTTAAAATTCACCGATGATCGAAACGGGAATCGTCAAATATTTATGCAACTAACAACATCCTTCTTCGATGGCTTCCCGTTTCCGGTAAGGATAGTCGGAAGGTGTGCTTGGATGATGCCAGTGTTTTTAAAACTTTTTCCCAAAGGTTATATTTCCACAACTCAACAATGAATATCCATAATGTCTTGCATGTACAAACCAACTCCTGTAATATTGTGTTAAGGTTCCAACAAAGAGGCAACCAGTAATAATCTAATTTTAGTTATTGTAACTAAGCATGTGAATTTATGAATAATAAATATCCTCTACTACTACTACTACTACTACTACTACTACTACTACTACTACTATGCTTGGAAGATAATTAAGTCCGGGAGGAAAGAAAAAACCTCGATGAACGTTAATCCGGAATGTCGGCTAAAACAAAGGGATCGCAAACGATACGTTTGCTGGAGACGCTCGTGACTCGAACGAGGTTTGCAAACGAAATACAGATGTAAATTATAAACCCAACTCAAAAGGCACTATGTTATGTTCGTAAACAATTTGTACATTGATGTCCGATTTAATAACTTCCAGTAACTAAGCAACTGCACATACCTAAACTAAAACTGAAACAAAATGGAACTTAGGAATAAGGAATAAGTTAAGAATCTCCTATTTAAGATACATTTCTCAAAGTTAAGCAAACTGACTTACTTTGAGAAATGAATCTTAAATAGAAGATTTGAAATTGAAACAAGCTTACAAAATGCTTAAAATGCTTTACATAGATTCGGTGTAGTATCTTCGTGGTGATGATGAAATCCCACTTCCCAATTTTAACCGAAGCGCACGACATCTTGTGTTCCCGATAAGCTGACATGATTCATCGTAAAATTCTTGTGTGATACAAAATTGTTGAGCCTGCAATGGATTTGTCAACCAGCCATGCAATACATTTCCAGAATGGAGGTGGTTGTTTAAATTTTTCCAACCTGCATGTGCAATGGACACCTTGCCCTTGCGAGCGATGATTTTGATGTTGGTCATGAGGATTAGTTATTTTTCTTTAAAAAAATGTCTATCCATTTCTATCACGTCGGCTTGGTAACTTTCATACTGATGGTCTCATCGCATAAAAAAGGAAACTCCAGACACATCTTCGTCCGTTGCAAGTGATTATTGTTGGTGTCTGCGAGATTAATTTGCTACAATTTGTATCTTAAAATAGATAGCGTTCTCCGTTTCCGGTTTCCGTTGTCAGCACCCTTCTGTGACGTCCAGGTTTTTTATTGGGTTTTTGCTGGAAGAATATTGAACGTGTGAGAAACAAACTTTCCGCTGCATTTCTACTACCATAATGGGAATTTTTAAAAAAATGTAAGACATTAAATTGTCATACTCAGTCTAAGGGAGAGTTGGAATAAGTGTTTTAAACAAATTTTTACAAAGGAGGAAGAATCGACGACTTTGCTCTATTATGACATTCAAGAGGGTTGGTATTTTTCTCTTTCACAATTATTGCTTTTCCTAAGCATAAACTAAATATTTTTTTTATAAAATAAACAGTACGAATGGTAATAAGGCTGTTAGCGATGATATTGAAAGAATTAAATTTGTCGGAGCTTTTCGGTAAAGAACCACAAATTAGTGTTTATTTCTCAACTTGTTAATCACGCTAACGTATCGCGAAGAGGCCTAATGGTGGCTCGCGCAGCCCTTTTATCCCCTTCGTGGTCTAAGCCCCGCATCGCTGCTGCATGGGCCGCGGCCGCTGTCACATTGACTCCTGGTGCATCTGACAGCGACGGTGTTGTGGTCTCATTCTAGCCGCAACAAAGGCTGTAAGGTATTGTTTTGCGATCCTTTAAAAAAGTGTAAAAAATCATTAGCTGGAAACTGAATGTTGGCCCTGACGACTATCCAAGTCTAAAAATTGCTATTACATCAATCTTCAAACAAACTAGTACTAGCGTAAGGAACTAAGAATAGCATGGAAAGATTTTTGTTTTTCTTTCGGTGCCAAACAAAGCCAAATATCTATCTCCGCTCTCCACCACTCACATCGGGCTACAAGAATCATAAATATTAGATGTTGGCATCAATTGTATTTGTTTTCATATGATTTTGTTTCCGATTTATCTTCAATTTTTCCAAGTTTGGAAAAAAACGCTAGCTCGTGCAAGTATAATTTACATAGGTAATATCGTCTCTTCCACTCACGATACCTGTCAAGACAGTCGAAGCTGGGACTATACCGGACATACATAGTACCAGCGCTCACATACGCCTCCGAGACATGGACTCTGTCCAAATCTAACGAAATCCTCTTAGCCGTGTTCGAGAGGACAATGCTCAGGAGGATTTTTGGCCCCGTATGTGATGAGGGACAATGGAGGAGCCGTAATAACGACGAGCTCTACGAGCTGTACGGAGACCTCACCGTCTTACAGCGAATTAGACTCGCCAGGCTCCGGTGGGCTGGTCATGTCAAGAGAATGGCACCGGACGACCCAGCCCGTAAAGTCCTTTTAGGCTGTCCCCAAGGACAGAGGAGGCGTGGTAGGCCTAAATTGAGGTGGAAGGATGGCGTAGACGAAGCCGCCAATAAAACCGGGATACGGAATTGGACCAGCGTGGCGAGCGACCGTGAGCGGTTTCAGATGGAGCTTCGTCAGGCCAAGACCGCTCAGCGGCTGTAGCGCCAAATAATAACATTACTTCATGGAAACACTTGAGCGCCTTACGTATAAACGAAGCTGAAGGTTTCAAAGGAACCTTTGAACATATAAGGTATAAACGCACAGAGTTCATTTTCCACCGACCGTCGAACGGATTTTTTTCGACCGTGGTCCGTGCTCTACATGTATACCTTGGAAGCACCAGCAAGGAGTTTGCCGATTGTCTCGGGTTGAACTAGTTGAAACATCAAGGATATTGGCGGTCTTGCCGATGATGATCATACTCTACTTTCTACACACGAAAACTACGGAGAACTAATGAAAATAAAATCTTTCAAAGTAACTGTAAACAGTAAAACTTATTAACAACAGACACATCACTGCACGGATGCAAGCGGTCTGTAAACACAAAGCCGGACCTAGCTGAATAAATTATCAAAGGTTCGTTGGGTTCCTACTTGCACCGTCACCCACGTCAATTTCAACGGAGTGCAATCGGATGTATCGCAAGAAAAGTACAATTCGAAAAGTACTTGACGGTATTTGGGCAAAAATTCAAAACTAAAACTGGAGTAAGGTATTGCATTAAATTCATCGGAATTTTTCGAGCCCAATGTTTTTTTTTCACCAATTATGTCAAATTCTTGAAGTGTCCTCCATCGTGTTTCGGTCACTCAGCACAAAATCATTCCAATGTTTTCACTGCTGCTTCTGGGCTCGACTCATTTTGTATTGTTGTTGATAGCTTTTAGTATTTTCTCAACGAAGTCTTCGTTAGTTCTGTTCTTGATTGATATTTACATACCGGCAACATTTCACTAACAAACTGAGTCAAAAGCACAAAATTCAATAGCCACAGGGCAAGAAAAATATAATACCTTTTGGTAAGTAAGATAAAATATAAAATCTTACACGGAGTAAATATACACATTCGATGTTTTACCATGTTGAAGGCTGGTGCTAACTGAGAGCTCAGTGTGCACTGAGATCTATATAGAAATTGCGAAAATGTAAAAGCTCAGTCAACTGAGATCTAAATAGAAATTGCCAAAAATTTAAATCAAGCCGAATGCATCTAGTAGACTATGAAATGCAAATGCTTTTTCACATCCAAGAAAAAACAATCGGATTTGGGTTACATGCATCGTCATATTGCAGACTGCTCTTAGCACATAATTTCGCAGCATATTTCTTCTGGAGAATGAAACAGGAATGCCTTCGTTTTACATGCCCATCACGAAGACGCTCCTGGAAAAGGCACTTATCGTCGCTAAAGTTAAAGCACCACCGGAACACTTTCCCGGTATTCCTTTTATTTTTTCTAAGGGCAGGTATCCTGGCACTGACATACGATGCATCGTCGGTTACGTGCGTGATACGAAGAAGCGCGTCTTACGCATCCATTTAAAATTCACCGATGATCGAAACGGGAATCGTCAAATATTTATGCAACTAACAACATCCTTCTTCGATGGCTTCCCGTTTCCGGTAAGGATAATGCCAGTGTTTTTAAAACTATTTCCCAAAGGTTATATTTCCACAACTCAACAATGAATATCCATAATGTCTTGTATGTACAAAACAACTCCTGTAATATTGTGTTAAGGTTGAGGTTATTGAATATATATGAATAATAAATATCCTCTACTACTACTACTACTACTACTACTACTACTACTACTACTACTACTACTATGCTTGGAAGATAATAAAGTCCGGGAGGAAAGAAAAAATCCTAGATGAACGTTAATCCGGAATGTCGGCTAAAACAAAGGGATCGCAAACGATACGTTTGCTGGAGACGCTCGTGACTCGAACGAGGTTTGCATACGAAATACAGATGTAAATTATAAACCCAACTCAAAAGGCACTATGTTATATTCGTAAACAATTTGTACATTGATGTCCGATTTAATAACTTCCAGTAACTAACCAACTGCACATACCTAAACTAAAACTGAAACAAAATGGAACTTAGGAATAAGGAATAAGTTAAGAATCTCCTATTTAAGATACATTTCTCAAAGTTAAGCAAACTGACTTACTTTGAGAAATGAATCTTAAATAGAAGATTTGAAATTGAAACAAGCTTACAAAATGCTTAAAATGCTTTACATAGATTCGGTGTAGTATCTTCGTGATGATGATGAAATCCCACTTCCCAATTTTAACCGAAGCGCACGACATCTTGTGTTCCCGATAAGCTGACATGATTCATCGTAAAATTCTTGTGTGATACAAAATTGTTGAGCCTGCAATGGATTTGTCAACCAGCCATGCAATACATTTCCAGAATGGAGGTGGTTGTTTAAATTTTTCCAATCTGCATGTGCAATGGACACCTTGCCCTTGCGAGCGATGATTTTGATGTTGGTCATGAGGATTAGTTATTTTTCTTTAAAAAAATGTCTATCCATTTCTATCACGTCGGCTTGGTAACTTTCATACTGATGGTCTCATCGCATAAAAAAGGAAACTCCAGACACATCTTCGTCCGTTGCAAGTGATTATTGTTGGTGTCTGCGAGATTAATTTGCTACAATTTGTATCTTAAAATAGATAGCGTTCTCCGTTTCCGGTTTCCGTTGTCAGCACCCTTCTGTGACGTCCAGGTTTTTTATTGGGTTTTTGCTGGAAGAATATTGAACGTGTGAGAAACAAACTTTCCGCTGCATTTCTACTACCATAATGGGAATTTTAAAAAAAAATGTAAGACATTAAATTGTCATACTCAGTCTAAGGGAGAGTTGGAATAAGTGTTTTAAACAAATTTTTACAAAGGAGGAAGAATCGACGACTAAAAACTAAAACTGAAACAAAATGGAACTTAGGAATAAGGAATAAGTTAAGAATCTCCTATTTAAGATACATTTCTCAAAGTTAAGCAAACTGACTTACTTTGAGAAATGAATCTTAAATAGAAGATTTGAAATTGAAACAAGCTTACAAAATGCTTAAAATGCTTTACATAGATTCGGTGTAGTATCTTCGTGGTGATGATGAAATCCCACTTCCCAATTTTAACCGAAGCGCACGACATCTTGTGTTCCCGATAAGCTGACATGATTCATCGTAAAATTCTTGTGTGATACAAAATTGTTGAGCCTGCAATGGATTTGTCAACCAGCCATGCAATACATTTCCAGAATGGAGGTGGTTGTTTAAATTTTTCCAACCTGCATGTGCAATGGACACCTTGCCCTTGCGAGCGATGATTTTGATGTTGGTCATGAGGATTAGTTATTTTTCTTTAAAAAAATGTCTATCCATTTCTATCACGTCGGCTTGGTAACTTTCATACTGATGGTCTCATCGCATAAAAAAGGAAACTCCAGACACATCTTCGTCCGTTGCAAGTGATTATTGTTGGTGTCTGCGAGATTAATTTGCTACAATTTGTATCTTAAAATAGATAGCGTTCTCCGTTTCCGGTTTCCGTTGTCAGCACCCTTCTGTGACGTCCAGGTTTTTTATTGGGTTTTTGCTGGAAGAATATTGAACGTGTGAGAAACAAACTTTCCGCTGCATTTCTACTACCATAATGGGAATTTTTAAAAAAATGTAAGACATTAAATTGTCATACTCAGTCTAAGGGAGAGTTGGAATAAGTGTTTTAAACAAATTTTTACAAAGGAGGAAGAATCGACGACTTTGCTCTATTATGACATTCAAGAGGGTTGGTATTTTTCTCTTTCACAATTATTGCTTTTCCTAAGCATAAACTAAATATTTTTTTTATAAAATAAACAGTACGAATGGTAATAAGGCTGTTAGCGATGATATTGAAAGAATTAAATTTGTCGGAGCTTTTCGGTAAAGAACCACAAATTAGTGTTTATTTCTCAACTTGTTAATCACGCTAACGTATCGCGAAGAGGCCTAATGGTGGCTCGCGCAGCCCTTTTATCCCCTTCGTGGTCTAAGCCCCGCATCGCTGCTGCATGGGCCGCGGCCGCTGTCACATTGACTCCTGGTGCATCTGACAGCGACGGTGTTGTGGTCTCATTCTAGCCGCAACAAAGGCCGTAAGGTATTGTTTTGCGATCCTTTAAAAAAGTGTAAAAAATCATTAGCTGGAAACTGAATGTTGGCCCTGACGACTATCCAAGTCTAAAAATTGCTATTACATCAATCTTCAAACAAACTAGTACTAGCGTAAGGAACTAAGAATAGCATGGAAAGATTTTTGTTTTTCTTTCGGTGCCAAACAAAGCCAAATATCTATCTCCGCTCTCCACCACTCACATCGGGCTACAAGAATCATAAATATTAGATGTTGGCATCAATTGTATTTGTTTTCATATGATTTTGTTTCCGATTTATCTTCAATTTTTCCAAGTTTGGAAAAAAACGCTAGCTCGTGCAAGTATAATTTACATAGGTAATATCGTCTCTTCCACTCACGATACCTGTCAAGACAGTCGAAGCTGGGACTATACCGGACATACATAGTACCAGCGCTCACATACGCCTCCGAGACATGGACTCTGTCCAAATCTAACGAAATCCTCTTAGCCGTGTTCGAGAGGACAATGCTCAGGAGGATTTTTGGCCCCGTATGTGATGAGGGACAATGGAGGAGCCGTAATAACGACGAGCTCTACGAGCTGTACGGAGACCTCACCGTCTTACAGCGAATTAGACTCGCCAGGCTCCGGTGGGCTGGTCATGTCAAGAGAATGGCACCGGACGACCCAGCCCGTAAAGTCCTTTTAGGCTGTCCCCAAGGACAGAGGAGGCGTGGTAGGCCTAAATTGAGGTGGAAGGATGGCGTAGACGAAGCCGCCAATAAAACCGGGATACGGAATTGGACCAGCGTGGCGAGCGACCGTGAGCGGTTTCAGATGGAGCTTCGTCAGGCCAAGACCGCTCAGCGGCTGTAGCGCCAAATAATAACATTACTTCATGGAAACACTTGAGCGCCTTACGTATAAACGAAGCTGAAGGTTTCAAAGGAACCTTTGAACATATAAGGTATAAACGCACAGAGTTCATTTTCCACCGACCGTCGAACGGATTTTTTTCGACCGTGGTCCGTGCTCTACATGTATACCTTGGAAGCACCAGCAAGGAGTTTGCCGATTGTCTCGGGTTGAACTAGTTGAAACATCAAGGATATTGGCGGTCTTGCCGATGATGATCATACTCTACTTTCTACACACGAAAACTACGGAGAACTAATGAAAATAAAATCTTTCAAAGTAACTGTAAACAGTAAAACTTATTAACAACAGACACATCACTGCACGGATGCAAGCGGTCTGTAAACACAAAGCCGGACCTAGCTGAATAAATTATCAAAGGTTCGTTGGGTTCCTACTTGCACCGTCACCCACGTCAATTTCAACGGAGTGCAATCGGATGTATCGCAAGAAAAGTACAATTCGAAAAGTACTTGACGGTATTTGGGCAAAAATTCAAAACTAAAACTGGAGTAAGGTATTGCATTAAATTCATCGGAATTTTTCGAGCCCAATGTTTTTTTTTCACCAATTATGTCAAATTCTTGAAGTGTCCTCCATCGTGTTTCGGTCACTCAGCACAAAATCATTCCAATGTTTTCACTGCTGCTTCTGGGCTCGACTCATTTTGTATTGTTGTTGACAGCTTTTAGTATTTTCTCAACGAAGTCTTCGTTAGTTCTGTTCTTGATTGATATTTACATACCGGCAACATTTCACTAACAAACTGAGTCAAAAGCACAAAATTCAATAGCCACAGGGCAAGAAAAATATAATACCTTTTGGTAAGTAAGATAAAATATAAAATCTTACACGGAGTAAATATACACATTCGATGTTTTACCATGTTGAAGGCTGGTGCTAACTGAGAGCTCAGTGTGCACTGAGATCTATATAGAAATTGCGAAAATGTAAAAGCTCAGTCAACTGAGATCTAAATAGAAATTGCCAAAAATTTAAATCAAGCCGAATGCATCTAGTAGACTATGAAATGCAAATGCTTTTTCACATCCAAGAAAAAACAATCGGATTTGGGTTACATGCATCGTCATATTGCAGACTGCTCTTAGCACATAATTTCGCAGCATATTTCTTCTGGAGAATGAAACAGGAATGCCTTCGTTTTACATGCCCATCACGAAGACGCTCCTGGAAAAGGCACTTATCGTCGCTAAAGTTAAAGCACCACCGGAACACTTTCCCGGTATTCCTTTTATTTTTTCTTAGGGCAGGTATCCTGGCACTGACATACGATGCATCGTCGGTTACGTGCGTGATACGAAGAAGCGCGTCTTACGCATCCATTTAAAATTCACCGATGATCGAAACGGGAATCGTCAAATATTTATGCAACTAACAACATCCTTCTTCGATGGCTTCCCGTTTCCGGTAAGGATAATGCCAGTGTTTTTAAAACTATTTCCCAAAGGTTATATTTCCACAACTCAACAATGAATATCCATAATGTCTTGTATGTACAAAACAACTCCTGTAATATTGTGTTAAGGTTGAGGTTATTGAATATATATGAATAATAAATATCCTCTACTACTACTACTACTACTACTACTACTACTACTACTACTACTACTATGCTTGGAAGATAATAAAGTCCGGGAGGAAAGAAAAAATCCTAGATGAACGTTAATCCGGAATGTCGGCTAAAACAAAGGGATCGCAAACGATACGTTTGCTGGAGACGCTCGTGACTCGAACGAGGTTTGCATACGAAATACAGATGTAAATTATAAACCCAACTCAAAAGGCACTATGTTATATTCGTAAACAATTTGTACATTGATGTCCGATTTAATAACTTCCAGTAACTAACCAACTGCACATACCTAAACTAAAACTGAAACAAAATGGAACTTAGGAATAAGGAATAAGTTAAGAATCTCCTATTTAAGATACATTTCTCAAAGTTAAGCAAACTGACTTACTTTGAGAAATGAATCTTAAATAGAAGATTTGAAATTGAAACAAGCTTACAAAATGCTTAAAATGCTTTACATAGATTCGGTGTAGTATCTTCGTGATGATGATGAAATCCCACTTCCCAATTTTAACCGAAGCGCACGACATCTTGTGTTCCCGATAAGCTGACATGATTCATCGTAAAATTCTTGTGTGATACAAAATTGTTGAGCCTGCAATGGATTTGTCAACCAGCCATGCAATACATTTCCAGAATGGAGGTGGTTGTTTAAATTTTTCCAATCTGCATGTGCAATGGACACCTTGCCCTTGCGAGCGATGATTTTGATGTTGGTCATGAGGATTAGTTATTTTTCTTTAAAAAAATGTCTATCCATTTCTATCACGTCGGCTTGGTAACTTTCATACTGATGGTCTCATCGCATAAAAAAGGAAACTCCAGACACATCTTCGTCCGTTGCAAGTGATTATTGTTGGTGTCTGCGAGATTAATTTGCTACAATTTGTATCTTAAAATAGATAGCGTTCTCCGTTTCCGGTTTCCGTTGTCAGCACCCTTCTGTGACGTCCAGGTTTTTTATTGGGTTTTTGCTGGAAGAATATTGAACGTGTGAGAAACAAACTTTCCGCTGCATTTCTACTACCATAATGGGAATTTTTAAAAAAAATGTAAGACATTAAATTGTCATACTCAGTCTAAGGGAGAGTTGGAATAAGTGTTTTAAACAAATTTTTACAAAGGAGGAAGAATCGACGACTTTGCTCTATTATGACATTCAAGAGGGTTGGTATTTTTCTCTTTCACAATTATTGCTTTTCCTAAGCATAAACTAAATATTTTTTTTATAAAATAAACAGTACGAATGGTAATAAGGCTGTTAGCGATGATATTGAAAGAATTAAATTTGTCGGAGCTTTTCGGTAAAGAACCACAAATTAGTGTTTATTTCTCAACTTGTTAATCACGCTAACGTATCGCGAAGAGGCCTAATGGTGGCTCGCGCAGCCCTTTTATCCCCTTCGTGGTCTAAGCCCCGCATCGCTGCTGCATGGGCCGCGGCCGCTGTCACATTGACTCCTGGTGCATCTGACAGCGACGGTGTTGTGGTCTCATTCTAGCCGCAACAAAGGCTGTAAGGTATTGTTTTGCGATCCTTTAAAAAAGTGTAAAAAATCATTAGCTGGAAACTGAATGTTGGCCCTGACGACTATCCAAGTCTAAAAATTGCTATTACATCAATCTTCAAACAAACTAGTACTAGCGTAAGGAACTAAGAATAGCATGGAAAGATTTTTGTTTTTCTTTCGGTGCCAAACAAAGCCAAATATCTATCTCCGCTCTCCACCACTCACATCGGGCTACAAGAATCATAAATATTAGATGTTGGCATCAATTGTATTTGTTTTCATATGATTTTGTTTCCGATTTATCTTCAATTTTTCCAAGTTTGGAAAAAAACGCTAGCTCGTGCAAGTATAATTTACATAGGTAATATCGTCTCTTCCACTCACGATACCTGTCAAGACAGTCGAAGCTGGGACTATACCGGACATACATAGTACCAGCGCTCACATACGCCTCCGAGACATGGACTCTGTCCAAATCTAACGAAATCCTCTTAGCCGTGTTCGAGAGGACAATGCTCAGGAGGATTTTTGGCCCCGTATGTGATGAGGGACAATGGAGGAGCCGTAATAACGACGAGCTCTACGAGCTGTACGGAGACCTCACCGTCTTACAGCGAATTAGACTCGCCAGGCTCCGGTGGGCTGGTCATGTCAAGAGAATGGCACCGGACGACCCAGCCCGTAAAGTCCTTTTAGGCTGTCCCCAAGGACAGAGGAGGCGTGGTAGGCCTAAATTGAGGTGGAAGGATGGCGTAGACGAAGCCGCCAATAAAACCGGGATACGGAATTGGACCAGCGTGGCGAGCGACCGTGAGCGGTTTCAGATGGAGCTTCGTCAGGCCAAGACCGCTCAGCGGCTGTAGCGCCAAATAATAACATTACTTCATGGAAACACTTGAGCGCCTTACGTATAAACGAAGCTGAAGGTTTCAAAGGAACCTTTGAACATATAAGGTATAAACGCACAGAGTTCATTTTCCACCGACCGTCGAACGGATTTTTTTCGACCGTGGTCCGTGCTCTACATGTATACCTTGGAAGCACCAGCAAGGAGTTTGCCGATTGTCTCGGGTTGAACTAGTTGAAACATCAAGGATATTGGCGGTCTTGCCGATGATGATCATACTCTACTTTCTACACACGAAAACTACGGAGAACTAATGAAAATAAAATCTTTCAAAGTAACTGTAAACAGTAAAACTTATTAACAACAGACACATCACTGCACGGATGCAAGCGGTCTGTAAACACAAAGCCGGACCTAGCTGAATAAATTATCAAAGGTTCGTTGGGTTCCTACTTGCACCGTCACCCACGTCAATTTCAACGGAGTGCAATCGGATGTATCGCAAGAAAAGTACAATTCGAAAAGTACTTGACGGTATTTGGGCAAAAATTCAAAACTAAAACTGGAGTAAGGTATTGCATTAAATTCATCGGAATTTTTCGAGCCCAATGTTTTTTTTTCACCAATCATGTCAAATTCTTGAAGTGTCCTCCATCGTGTTTCGGTCACTCAGCACAAAATCATTCCAATGTTTTCACTGCTGCTTCTGGGCTCGACTCATTTTGTATTGTTGTTGACAGCTTTTAGTATTTTCTCAACGAAGTCTTCGTTAGTTCTGTTCTTGATTGATATTTACATACCGGCAACATTTCACTAACAAACTGAGTCAAAAGCACAAAATTCAATAGCCACAGGGCAAGAAAAATATAATACCTTTTGGTAAGTAAGATAAAATATAAAATCTTACACGGAGTAAATATACACATTCGATGTTTTACCATGTTGAAGGCTGGTGCTAACTGAGAGCTCAGTGTGCACTGAGATCTATATAGAAATTGCGAAAATGTAAAAGCTCAGTCAACTGAGATCTAAATAGAAATTGCCAAAAATTTAAATCAAGCCGAATGCATCTAGTAGACTATGAAATGCAATTTGCTGCCCTCGAAACAGCCTATAAATCAATCGCAGCATACATATGTTGTTATTTGAGCATTTGTAACGATTGAGTACGGATGCTCAAAATTTGCGATATGGGTATTATGGATTTCTTTTGTTGTTTCAGGGTCAAGCTCGAGCCGAATGAGGATGAATTAGTGATTTGCAGCTTCATAGAAGAAAATAAAGATTTGGATCCACTTAACAACCCCCGGATTAAGGAGGATGTGACAGACGAGGATGCAGCAGATGAAAAAGTACCAGACGAGGTTGAAGCAGACGAAGATGAAGCAGACGAGGAAGTAGCAAACGAGGTTGAAGCAGACGAGGAAATAGCAGCCAAGGATGCAGCAGATGATGATGAAGCATATGAGGAAGTAGCACACGAGGATGAAGTAGACGAAGATAAAGCAGACGAGGAAGTGGCGAACGAGGAAGTAGCAATGAAGGATGCAGCAAACGAGGATGAAGCATACTAGGAAGTAGTAGACGAGGAAGTAGCCGACGAGGATGAAGCAAACGAGGATGAAGGAAACGAAGAAGTAGCAGACGATGATTACGGCGTCTGCTACCTGAGGCTGACAAAAAAAGAAGAAGTATTGGTGAGTAAGAGAAAAATAAAATCTTATGTGTAGTAAAACTATACATTAACATGTTTTCTTTCATTTCCAGGGCTGGAAACCTTCGCTAGGGGACATTGAAGAAGAAGAGGGGGAAATGTTTTCCGAAGATGAAGATGACCTGGAGGAAAAAAAGAATACCGAAATCGACGCCCCAAAGGAAAAAAAATCAAAGAAGGATGGATCAGTTTTTGGCAGGATTAATTATTTTATTTTCTTGTAGCCAGATGTAGTTAGATTGATTATTGTATTGTTCGATTATTTTGTAAAATGTAATAACTTTGTAATTTAACTATGTAAATGTAAACAATGTAAATGGAAATGTAAATGCGTTGATGAGTTTAAAAACATGCAAGTTAAATAAACATTTAAATCGCTGAACAAAAGGTGTTTTGGTTACCCATAAACAATATCATTGTACTAAAGAAAGTGCGAAATAGTTGGGAGTTTTGTTTAGTTTGTAACTTTTATTTCTTTCCCTGTAGTTTGTTTGATATTTTTTCAAAATGTTCATTGACTTTAGTTCATGTTCGTTAGACACGTTTTAATTTTGTTGTCTTTGCTCCCCAACGAGCAAAGGAACTGTGAAGTTCCCGGTGAATTAGTGGCTCAATGACCCAATCAATAAATTCCTATCAAGGAGTTATGCACCTTCTATGAATAGAGAGACCTATTCATCCATGTTGTCTACATTAGCTGGATGTTGTATATCACGTAGAGCACGGCAAAATATTCGTTCGAATCGAGTTGTCAAAGGTTACTCAAGTGAAAAAAGGCGGCCAAAAATGTCACTCAACTCCCCTTAAATATGTTCTTTTTACCTGCCATTTTGAATATGAACGAAATGAACTCTTTTCGCAAATCCCATCGTTCCCGTTTGTATAGGAAGAAATCCTCTAAGGTTTAAGCCGCGGATTCTGAATGAATTCGTATATTTGAGGGTTCTTCTTTTAAAAAAGTGTGTTAATTGCTGTTCTGGGGATATAATTTGTAGTTTTAATGAATTTATTATCATATTGTATAATAATTGAAATGATTACCAACAACTTCGTTTGAAAAGAAACAATCATCCACTTCATGGAATCCTCTCAGTCTGTGTTATGGGGTAGGATCCGACGCCTCCTGAAGGCTATATAGGCTCTCCTACCCAACTCCTATTCTGGTATCTCCAAGCCATACAGACCGTGTACATGTAGCCCCGCTTATCCGAGCTTGGGTAAACGGGTCCAATCCCACCTCCTTGGGAGGATGGGGTTGCATGGCTAAAGCAGAAGGGGGGTGACCAGTCCGGTTTGCCGGGCTACTTGAACGCCTGGGGGGCAACCAGGCGCAACAAAAGCTGCAACTGGGTCGCGGGGCCAGTCACTCGGCCCCGGTAACATCGACTACGGAACTACGAATATATATATGGAACGGATTCGACGATAACGGACCTATGCAACGCCCCAGGACAACGATTAAAATGTGCTCATGGAATGTACGTACAATGTATAGAACCGGAGGTCCGCGGAGCCTTGAATCAATTGGACGATGAACTATCCAAGCTAAACATGGACCTCGTCGCACTACAAGAGATAAGCTGGCTAGGTAGTGGTGTGCAGAACAGGCGTGGCAGCAGCTACGATATCTACTAAAGCTGCCACGACCGCACTATGGAGCGAAAAGAGCAAATTGCCGGGATAAAATTCAGAATCAAATGTTTTGCAATTTTTTCATTGTAATATCGTGTAATACTATTATATTACACGAAATTATGATGTTTCGGGACAATCCCGCCAGGTGGCGCTGCAAAAACCTCATATTTTTGGAATTTTCTATGGGTGCATTATTTTTTAATTTTTTTTTTTATACTAACTTAAAGATTTTTTAAGGTTTGATATAAAACAAACTAAATTTACTACAAACTTCCATTCAAAATATTGTCATCTGGAATATAATTGATATTCAAAGCATCTAACGCGGACATAACGTCTCCTAACGAAGAGCTACTATCTGAATATTCTGAACTTGTACCATCATCTTCTTGGGTTTGAATTGGCAAGGGACTGTTACTATTTGAGGAGCTGTAATCTACGAAGAATGTTTTTACTGCGTCTGGGTATGGAATTTGTTTTTTATTTTTCAACGATTTAGCCAGAGATATTGTTGAAATGTATGGATCGGATGATTGTAATGCTCTCATAAAAATGTCTTTAATATTGAATTCTCGTGACATTTTACGGGCGTGTTCTCTTCTATCCCTTCTGTATATTTTATTTCTACCTTCTGCTGCTTCCTCTCCTAAGGATCCCAATGGAGCTGGGGCATTTACAATGATTTCACCTACATGCGCAAGAACTTTATGGACAGTGGAAGGCATTTTGTACCAATTGTAATGATGTATGTAAAACTTGTATGTATCTTTGCAATATAGACTAATAGTTTTTGGATTTAAAGGCTGTGAACAGTTGATGGCTATTAAAATATTTCGAAACCTTTCTATGAGTTCTGTTTCTATTTGCAAAATATCGCTCAATTTTTCTATGTTTGAAAAAGCCCGACGACAAACATTTCCCCGTCGTACTATTTCCACCCATTTGCCTTGGTTCATCTACTTTTACACCAAATTCCTTGTACATCTTTTCCAATACAATTTTTTTTCGATCATTGTACATGCTTTTAAAATTTTTAGTAACCTTCCATTTTTTAAATTCAATTCTGTACGAAATGTGAAGCAAGCATTCGAAAAATCTGATCCAACAGTGCAGTGGAGATATTCCATAAGATAAATTCTCAGGAGTTGGAATAAATCCATTTTCTAAGTGCTCTACACTGTTCATTTCGGTTGGTTTTGCACCACATATACAACATGTTTGCATAGATAGAGTGTCGGTTAAATATGCCAAAATTTTTCCATCAATTAAACTCATGTAAAATGAATAGTTTACCGTCACATTACTTGTTTCATTTAGCTGAATTGTATAAGGAACTAACCTGGTTATTTGGCTTTTGATTTCGTCTACTGTTTGTAAAACTTTTTCTTTTGACTCTTTCGCAAACTCGATCACAATTGGCCTGCAAAACCTAACACTTTGAGGCATCAAGTTTATCCAGATGATATCTGAATCGTCACTGATGAACGAAAGACGGATAGGCGTTAATGCCGATACTAATAAATCACTGTCTGATGCAGTATTTTCTCCGGAACCATGAAGCGGTTGATTGTAAATGCTGTGTCCACTAGATCCGTCAATGCCCCACGAGCACAATAATACGACGCTTAGTGAATCACACAAAGAAGATGAAAGGTGTCGCAAGATTTCTGCCTTTTGTATTTCAATTATTCTACACGCAGTGTGATTAACCAACTCTTGTAGATTAACTTCAGCTTTTGTTTCACTAATAGAAATAAAATCTTCACTTGGTGCGCAGGTTTTTTTAAGTTTGTTGATTTGGTAATATGACGGAAAAACTTTTTTTGATACTTTATGCAAATCATTATACTGGGATTTTGAGAAACTATTGTCTATAAAACATGCCAACGCTTCTTCGGCAGATACTAAAACATCACTTTTGGTTGTCATTGGCATAACACTTGAAGGATTTTTCAAAAACATGTCTATCATACTCATCAGCCTTAACTGCTTTTCTTTAAAAGCTAACAACCTCACTGAGTATAATTCCTTTTCGAGATTGCCGTTGATATCTGTCTCTTTGGCCACACTTCGACGTTTATTCCTCACGCAGAGATCATTAAACTCTTTTTTTGGCCGTCCACGACTTTTGTTTTCCGTATAGGCACTAATGTCAAATGGTTTGTTCAACCAGATTTTCGAATCCTTTTGAAAATTCTTCGAGTTTCTAGCACATTTCTTCAATCTAGCCTTGAAACTTTTTTCCAGTATCATCAACTTATTAGTCACTTTCAATTTATCACACGGTTTGATGCTTACTTTACTTTCAATGAACTGTAAAGCATACCCAATGTTTTCCTTGCAAGAAGCATTGTTTTTCAAAACGTTTATGATATCATTGATTATAAAGGAACCCATCGTGAAATTATTAAATCAATCTCAGATAGATTATTTACTTGAAAACTAAAAAAACGTTGTTCGTTCTCCAAGGAGCTTTCTGACAATTGGTGTTTATGCTGTTCAAGGTAAAGCTTGAATGATGTTTTTATAAACGAACGTATGTTATATATGTATCTTTTCAAATGCATACCGCTATGGTATGCCGTTCGAAGGTCAAAATTTTAACATCTACCTTAGCTGTTACTGTATGGTTAGGGTATATTGTTTTCAAAAGCAAATATTATCAAATATTTGTGTTCACTTCTATGAGTTATCCACCCACAATTAGCGGCGTTTTACCATTAGGGTAGAAAAAGAGTGACAGGTATATCTACCCAAAATTCACGGCTTTTACAGGTAAGGGTACAAACAGAACAAAGTGTTAGTGTAGGGTACATTTATTATTATTTATTATTTTAGTGTAGGGTACATTATTCCGAGGAATTTTGGGTATAAAAAAATGGGTTTGTGAGCTGTAGAACAAGTAAAAGCGACCTGATACATTCAAAGCAAACCAAACCAAGTTTCATTCTTTGCCAGTGACTTGGCTTGTCTTTCCCCTTTTATGTGATGTTCAATCACTACCCTGCTTCACATTTTTCATTGAATGAGAATTTCAAATTTGAATGCATTGAATGAGAATTCATATTTCTTACCACACATGATGCTGCATATGGCATGATGGAGGCGCCTAGTAGCTGATAAACTATAAGCTTCACATCTAAAGTACAGAATAACGTAAAGATGCGCGCGTATGCGCAAAAAAAACTATCATTTATTGTTACAAAACATTCTAGGCTATAAGTGGGTATGCATCATATTACAATCTTTCGCAATCCTTAGCGATGGCATAAGGTTAAAAACAGAAAATTGAAAAATTTTCCGGGAGTTTTGCGAAACAATGCTTAATATTTTGTGACATTCAATTTCAATTAGCTTAAACTGTCAATAATTTTAAAGCTTGATAATAAACCTTTCCAAAACTGTGCTTGGAATCCGATTCCGACCATTATTATAGGAGTTACAGACCTTCAAAGTTGATGGATTTTTTTCAATTTTTCACGCAATATTTTCACAAATCTTGACTTTGAGAGGCTGTTTCTCAGAACCTGGAAGAGCAGAGGCTCTAGTTTTTGGGTCATTTCTTAGTTTCATCTTGTAGTTTAAGAAAACATGTCTCTTTTTTCTGAAATCCAAAAATGAATTTTTGATTTTTATCCCGGCTTCGCTCCATCGTGGACCGCCACCACATGCTCGGCACGGGCTTCGCCGTAGGTCAACGCGCGAAGTCCGCAATCATTGATTTCAAGGCTATAAACGATAGGCTATGCTACCTGCGCATGCGAGGCAAATTTTATAACATAAGCCTCATTAATGATCATGCCCCTACCGAAGACAAAGATGAAGAGGACAAGGACCTGTTTTACGGCCGCCTCGCGAAACTCTATGAAAGTTGCCCCAGGTAGGGAGTCGATGTACCGCCAGTACATCGGAACCCACAGTCTACACGAGCACAGTAAACGAAAACGGTAGTAGATCGGTCCAGTTCGCAGCAGCGAGCAATCTGGTCGTCGGAAGTACCAAGTTTGCGAGACGGGACATCCACAAAATCACGTGGGTGTCCCCGGATGGAGCCACTTCCAACCAGATTGTCCACGTGTTGATAAATCACCGCCATCAATCGAGTCTGTTAAACGTCAGAATTTATAGAGGGGCCAACGCCGATTCTGATCATTACTTGGTTGGCTGAATGATACACCTTTTACCACAGTTTAGCGCGATAGCCAAGGCCTTTAGTGACACCGTCCAAAACATTAATACGATCGCCGGAGCTATTAAGACAGCGCGAGCGCCGTTTAGCGACTCCGTTCAAACCATAACGAAGATGGCAGACCCTTCTAAGATAATGGCAGCACCCTTTGCGCGTTGACCGCACCTATTAGACCGTTCGCCGCACCTTTTAGCGGCAGTCATTTTTCCGAGGCTTTTGTGAGCGCTTTTGTTCAAAGAGTCGGTTGTAGAGGTGGATGCTTCACTTCGTGATTTGAATTTTCCGTTACGTATCAATATTTTCGAATATTTTTTGTTTAGCTGGAAAGTTCTTTAAAATGTCTCGGGAAATTTTTTCTATAAATTGTAAATGAAAATATTAATTTCCATAAAGAGCTTTAATATTTATTTTCATAAAGAGCGCCTTTTCAAAAACATTCTTATTTACATTTGTACATTGGGTTTGGTGCATATTTACTCCACTCCGGTGGATTGGATCGTCGAGTAATTTGCTTCCACTGACTGAACAAATTCTCAATCAGGTTGAGGAATGGCGAGTACGGAGGAAGGAATAACAGCTCATGTCCATAATTATCACACTGTGGTTCACGTTGTGGCTGCTCAGCTTTTCGTTTAGCTCTTCGATGAATTCCAGAAACAATTCTCGATTGAAGGCTCTTGTTTTCATCGAGTAATGAACGATACCATTACGGTTCATAGCGCAGGCTATCGAGATGTTTCTTAATCTCAAGTGAGGCACTACTTTGGTGGCGCGCGTACCTTGCAGTGATCTCCCTCGGGTGCAGCGCATACTCATGTTGAATCCGACTTCGTCGACAAAGACTATGCCGTAATCGCCTATTTGTGCCATTGGTAGACTGGAGAACATGTTGGCATAATCGTAGCGGAGCTCGATGTTGTCCGGCGCGTTTCTGCGTGCCGGTATCAAATAGACTCTTTTGAACGAGTAGTTGCATCCTGCTATCTAAAAAAAAAAAGGTAAAAGGTGAAAGATGCAGGATCGCCTGCCCACGAGCCAATGTGGGTAGAAACAACACGCAGACACGATACAACACGGACTCCCTTAAGGAGAGTCGAGTCCAACTCTCCTACCAGGGAGTCATAGATGAGTCTTTACTACTGCAACAAGGAGAAACAGATACGAGCGGGAGATGGGATGCTCTAAAAACAACGATTGTAGGAGTGTAGACTTGAAAATGAACGCAAAAACTGCGCATACTGAGCAATGCAGCAGAAGCAAAGAACACGGGCATGCGCAGAAGAAACCACCGGTTCAGACGAGAAGAGAAACGAGTTTTCAAGCAAAAAAAGCAATTGTGGGAGGACACTAAAATACGAAAACTCGAGGAAACCACAGTGCGTTACAAACCCACAAGACATTTTTAACAAGCGATAGCAGGCCACCGAAGCACCTTTACTCCGAAGGTGACCTGCTGTCGCAGCAAGAATGGAGATCTGGTCAGCAACCAGCCAGAGGTCCTCTCGTGGTGGGCTCAGTACTTCGATGAATCACTAAATGATCAGTTTAACGAGCAGCTGGAGGCTCCACCAGCAGATGAAGTCATGCTTCAGCCACCTAGCATTGAAGAAAAACGAAAGGCTATCCGTCGCCTCAAGAACAATAAGACGCCTGGCACGGACGGAATAATAGCCGAACTGATCAAAACTGGAGGCGCAAATTTAGAGAACGAAATTCATCGACTGATATCTGAGATATGGGATAGCGAATCGATGCCTTGTGATTGGAATCTTGGTATCATCTACCCCATATTCAAAAAGGGAGATAAGTTTGACTGCCCTACCCAAGGAGACACCACGCTTTTTCTCGCTGATATTCTCGGGGGTGATTCGTTGGCGAAGCCAACCCGAAAACACCAGCGAGATACAGTTCACTTTCGGTGATAGCCAGTGAACTGAGAAAAAATTTTCTCACTCCAGAAGAGAAAAACTCCAGAAGAGAACACAACATTTGTAAGAGCGAAAGGCTATATTTTTGGTTCACTATCGCCGAAAATGTTTGGTTGAGTAACTACAGGGGTATTACGGTGTTGACCACCTACAAAATATTCTCCCTCGTTCTTCAAGAACGACTTGACCCATACGCTGAAGAGATAGTAGGAAACTATCAGAGGGGATTCCGAAGAGGGAGATCAACCACTGATCAGATCTTCACCATGCGGCAAGTCTTGGAGAAGATGGCAGCAGCAAACCATGAGCTCATTTGGATTCCCGGCTGAAATAATCAGACTGGTAAGAATGAACATGATCAACGTCACTTGTCAGATGAAGGTGGATGGAAAACTTTCAAGTCCCTTTGCTACCACCAAGGGACTTCGCCAAGGAGATGGGCTTGCCTGCATACTCTTCAACCTAGCGCTAGAGAGGGCCATCCGAGACTCGGAGGTGGAAACTTCTGGGACCATCTTCTATAAGTCAATCCAGATCCTGGCATACGCTGATAATATTGATATTATTGGTAGAAGACTCTCCTTTGTAGCAGAAGCATACCAAAGGATCGAGCAAGCGGCGAATAACCTCGGAGTGCAGGTACACAAAGGGAAAAACCAAGATGATGGTGGCACCATCAGCGGCCCTTCCAACAATTGGCGAAAGCCTACGCGGGGTGACGTGCAAGTAGGTGAACGCACTTTTGAAGTCGTCCAAAATTGGGTCAAATGTCAGCACCGACAACAACATTGAAGATGAAATTCGCGCTAGGGTGCTGGCAGTCAACCGGTCATATTACAGTCTGAGAAATCTCTTCCACTCACGATACCTGTCGAGACAGACAAAGCTGGGACTATACCGAACATACATAGTACCAGTGCTCACATACGCCTCCGAGACATGGACTCTGTCCAAATCTGACGAAACCCTCTTAGCCGTGTTCGAGAGGAAGATGCTCAGGAGGATTTTTGGCCCCGTATGTGAGGAGAGACAATGGAGGAGCCGATATAATGACGAGCTCTACGAGCTGTACGGAGACCTCACCGTCGTACAGCGAATTAAACTCGCCAGGCTCCGGTGGGCTGGTCATGTCATGAGAATGGCACCGGACGACCCAGCCCGTAAAGTCCTTTTAAGCTGTCCCCAAGGACAGAGGAGGCGTGGTAGGCCTAAATTGAGGTGGAAGGATGGCGTAGACGAAGCCGCCAATAAAACCGGGATACGGAATTGGACCAGCATTTCATTTTTACAGCCACTCTGAAAACACTACTTTTTCTGAAACACATAGAAATGGTAACATAGGTTGCTTTTAAGAAGTTTTTCTTCGTACTTCCGTTTGGTGTGATGTTTGTGAGTTTTATCATCAGGCAGGGCAGGAATCAAAAATCGTCATGGTATCTCATTAAACCTAAAATTATCAACTACTAATAATGTCGACACAATTCTGAGAAATCAAGCCCAGGATTTTTAGTAGGAACGTGTCTAGATTAAGGCCGGTGGTTGAATAATATTAATCGAGAGTTCGAAAATAGCTCACACATTGCATCAAGCGTTTTCATGAGCAATCAATCTTACTTTCCTGAGCATTTTTTCCAGGAAAAAAATATGTTTCATTATACTAATAAGAACAATAGACAAAATTAGGACACATGCTAACCTGAGGCGGGTTAAGCGTTCTAAGCAGCCGCATAAGTTAAAGGTCCCAAAAACATCCAATACGTTCACCATTCAATTTTATATTTCAAAATTTATTAAATTTCAATTTACATTAAACCCCACATTTAAAAAAAAAACTTAAAGGAACTTTAAATTAAAGTACAATCTTCCTTAATGTTTTTTGATTGAAAAGTTTTCATTGCCAAAAGCTTGATTTGCCAAGCCTAATTTCATGCGAATCCATCAAAAACTTTTCAAGAGAATCATTTTCCCCGTTTTTTTTTTTCATGAACATAATTGACATGAGATTTAATTTTTTACTCGATTACATTTTCTAGATTTACAAACGATACAGTCTTCATTGTTTGCTTACCCTACGATCCGCTTCTGATGCCAACATTTGAAGATTATACGCTATAAGCAGTAAGCCTTTCCCTGTAGAAAACAATGTTCCAGCTTAGTTAATCTCAACTCTAATCAGAGCACTTTCCAACTAAACAAAGAAAGAAAGGTACAGAATGTAAACTACAACCAAGAGGACACTACCGAATACGAATGATCAAAACTTAGACTCAAAGAGCCAATAACTTCTAAAGACTGTATTTCGCTGCATCGCGGCATCGTTTTCTAAAGACTTATTAAAGATTACGCAAAGAAAGTTCTCATGGGATTGACATTACGATCGTGAACTTATGTGAATTGGCATGTAACCCGCGCTCGCGCGGCATGCTTGACGCCAGCTCACGCTCCCGCCCGGACTCTTACCGACAGTACGCGCAACGCTGATTCTAATCACAATCGCACACTTGTACACTCTGGCTCCCTCACTCCGTCATCGCCGCGCGCTTCTGTGCATCCAGAAATGAGAGCTACCACTACACCGAGACGATCTCCACCGCTGCCTACTGCTCCGCTAAGCAGGCAACAAAGGATGCTGACTCGCAGTCAAAATACACACGGATCTAGCCAACCATTTCGTACTTAATGTGGGCCCACACGATGCACTTACACGCTCAGACATGCACCTCTACTACCAGAATGTGCGTGGTCTCCGGACCAAACTGGATACTTTTCGTTTGGCCGTCTCCTCATCCGACTATGACGTAGTTATACTCACTGAGACGTGGCTCGATGATACCATCCCATCCTCGCTACTATTTGACGAAGCTTTTGTTGTTTTCCGCTGCGACCGTAGTAGCACAAACAGCACTCGCTCCCGTGGCGGCGGGGCACTTATTGCCTGTGCTTCATCGCTCGTCGCAACCCAAGCATGCTCTCCTTTCCCGTCACTCGAGGCTGTCTGGGTACGCATCAAACTCAGCTGTTCATCTCTATATGTGGGTGCCATCTACATCCCACCAGACCTGAGCGCCAGCTCGGCCATTATTGCGCGCCTCACCGACGGGATCACCGCATTCACCGAGCAGCTCAGCCCGAGCGACTCAATCATCATTGCCGGCGACTTCAACTTGCCGTCGATTGTCTGGGGCCCCGACCCCGCTGCACCTCCGTTCTTCCGTCCTACTTGCTTTGCGCAGCGCGATGTAACGTTCATTGACGGACTGAACTTCAACGGGCTTGTGCAACTTTCCGGGATTCCAAATGCTCATGGACGCCAACTCGACCTAATACTGGGCAACACCCCGGCTTCCGCTACCTGTAGCGCCATCTATCCCGCCGCGTCAAAATTGTTGCCGGAAGACTTGCATCATCCCGCATTGGATCTGTGCCTCGCAGTCGCCCTCTCCTCGCCCGGACCCGCCAGTCGCCCTGAACCACCTGGAAGACCACAAGATTTGGACTTCCGCAAGCTCGACCGAGCCAAACTTGCCCGTCTCATCTCGGAGTACGACTGGAGTCACCTGGACACGGACATCACAGTTGACGACGCTGCGGCTTACTTTACGTCTGTTATTTCGTCTTTCCTATCCTCCTGTTGTCCCGTCCTTCACCCCCCTCCCCGCCCGTTGTGGTCTGACGGTCATCTTCGCGCGCTCAAGTCCGACTTTAAGCGAACGCTCCGCGCGTACCGCATCTCCCGATCCCAGTACCACCTGCGCGTTTTTAAATATGCCGCGTCCGCCTATCGCAGTTATAACCGCGTGCGGCTTAGGACCCACATCTGGCGCATTCAAGGGAGACTTCACACCAACCCTCGGTCGTTCTGGCGGTTTGTTAACCAGCGCAGAGGCCAATCCCGTATCCCTTCCACCATGTCCCTGGGCAACCGCTCGGCATCCTCTCCACAGGCGATCAGCAACTTGTTTGCTGAGTATTTTGCCGGTCTTTTTGTCGACCCAGCTCACTCTACGGCGTCTCTCTCGTCGGGGGTTGCGAATGTCCCGCGTGATGTAGTCAGCATCGACTCCGTAGCCATTGACGTACCCTCTGTAACCGCCGCACTCAACCAGCTGAAATGCTCCTATTCCCCTGGTCCCGATGGCATTCCTTCCTCTGTGCTGATCCAGGCCAAGGAGGCGTTCGCCCCCGTCCTTGCTCGGTTGTTCGCTCGATCGCTCAGGGATGGGTGCTTCCTCGCCTTGTGGGCGTCAGCTTGGCTGGTCCGGGTACATAAGAGGGGAAGTTGCACATCCACTTCCAACTACCGAGGCATCTCCCTCCTTTGTGCAGTCTCAAAAGTCCTCGAAACTATCATCCACTCTGCCATATCTCCTCTTGTACACACCATTATCCCATCCTCTCAGTATGGATTCATGTCCAAACGCTCCACCGTTACCAACCTGATGTCTTTAGTACTCGATCTGTACCCGAATATGGTGGCTGGTGGGCAAGTCGATGTTATCTACACCGACTTTAAGGCAGCATTTGACTGCTTGTCTCACCAGTTACTTTTGGCCAAACTTGAGCGGATGGGTTTCGGGGGTGCGCTTCTGCACTGGCTCCAGTCCTTCCTTACGGATCGGACTTATAGGGTCAGGGTAGAGGGGTCCCTCTCCGATCCGCTCATCGGCCAATCCGGTGTACCTCAGGGGAGCGTCCTGAGTCCCCTCCTTTTCTCGCTTTTCATCTCTGACTGCGCCTGCACCCTCCCCCCGGAGAGCTGTCTGATGTATGCCGATGATGTCAAGTTTTACCTTCCTGTGTCCTCGTCAAATGATCCCCTCGTCTTGCAGAACTTTGCGGATGCTTTCTCGGCTTGGTGTGTGGCGAATGCTCTTGTCCTTTGCGTGGATAAATGTTGTGTAATCTCGTTTGGTCGTTCTCCCGACAAACTGTTACATAACTACCGTCTTAGCGGCCTGCCGCTCCCGCGCGTGACTGTTGTCAGGGACCTTGGAGTATGGTTGGACGATCGGCTGACCTTCCGGGCCCACCTAGACTCAGTCGTCGAACGCGCTAGCAAGCTGCTGGGACTCATCAGCCGCATGGCGTCGGAGATTCGTGACCCCCTATGCCTGAAGGCACTGCCCACACAACACATATGCACGTAAATCGAATATCAACTTGAAATAATCGTACTTCTATGCAATATGATTGAATCGTAAATGATGCTAAAATAATGCCTATACGTACAAAAGTGGAGGCGCTAACCGTACATTGTTCAAAATGTATATGTTTAGTCGTATATTTTCTAAGTCGGCATCATATACGACTTACGATATACATCAGCCGTACATTGTTTGTATATCTATACGTATGCATAAAGAAAATCGTATTACATTCTTAATCGGCATCATATGCAACAAAAAATATACATTGCTCGTACATTGTCTATGCATACTGCGATTCCGATTCGAAATATACTAATATGAGATTCAATTTATTCAACTTAATACGACTTCGTGTTGTGTGGGTGTACTGTTGCTGGGTTCGACCCATCATTGATTATGCTAGCGTTATCTGGTCACCTGCCGGCGTCACTGCGATGGATAGACTGGAGGGGGTGCAGAGGAAATTCACGCGTCTCGCCGTCCGGCGATTCTTGAATGACCCCTCTGCCACCCTGCCTCCCTATCCGGTCCGGTGCCGTCTGCTGGGGCTGGTCAGCGTGAAGGACCGTCACAGTCATGCACGCTCTTTGTTGATCGCCAACATCCTCAATGGCAACATTGACTCTTCTACCCTTCTTGCAGCCATCCCCTTCTATGTCCCATCATACAGGCTGCGTGTCCGCCCTCCACTCCACATCCCGACTACCCGGTCTCTGTTCGCCCAGAACGACCCTTGGCTGCGTGCGCTGTCTGACTTCAACGCCGTTGGTCACTTGTTTGACCACAACATATCCTCTGTCAGTTTTCGTTCTCGTCTCTTGTCCTCCATTTCCTAATCCTTGTCGTCTGTGCTTTCATGTTCTCTCTGTTAGATTTAGTTTTGGACTTTGTATAGCCTACAGGGCAAACAATTTTAAATAAAACAATAACAAACAATAACAATAACAATTACGAGCGTAAAGGAGTAATGTTATTGTAGGTTCATGAGCATAGACCGTCGAAAAGCTCGTTGACTTTTCTTGATGACATGAATTGCTTTTCGCAGGATATATTATCCTATGCCTATCGAGGGTTTTACTCCCGCTGCCCTGAAGTGAGCTATCTCAAAGCTTTTTTATCTCCCAGCCAATGGGAGTTTCAAACCAACAGCAAATCAGGAAGCACATTTAAGGGTGAAGGGTTTCACGGGAGCTATAAAATCTGGGTAGGTCACGATTTGCTACGTTTGAACTTACGATCGCATTTCGCAAAATTCCAACGTTTATCACTCACTATTAACATCGATCGGTTCTAAGAAATGGGCAATTGGTAGATGAGAAAGGCAAATAACGAGATCCAACAAATGTTCAACAAGAAACTGCTCCAAGCCGATTTTTGTCAGTAAACAACAATAAGCGTTTGGTGGAAAATCACTTCATCCGGGAGTCGAATCGACTATACACAGAAACACAACTGTTAACAAAAGTGGAAAATCAGGAAAACAATGAATGAGTCGGTATGTTTTTATTACTTTAGGCAAACGGATAGAGACGGAGCAGGTGTAGAACATTTGACTTAACGGTATTTCTATCACGAAAACGACGTACGGATCGAAAAATACGCACCCCGACTGCTGGTTTGGGTAAAGTTTTTTATTCCCATCCTGTCATTGATGGTCTTTTCCCCAAAGGTCAGCTGGGCTTTTCCCCACCAAATCGCATGTATTCCCATGATTTCTTTGTCGTCCGAAATCCAAACAACAAACAATGCAATAGCCAACAGATTGGAAGAATAACTCATTGGGAACGGCTTTTCTTTTGTTTTTCTCTGCCAAAGGCTCCACATGCAGCATTTACTCGCATTCATTCCAGCATAAATTCTCGGGCTTGTTTCTTGAACTCCTCAAACCATCAAGACAACTACGTTACAAACCTGGTTCGACAGTTTTTCCGAGGATTTCCTGTCTAAACAATAACTAAAGCGATAGTGTTCTGATGCTTTTCGGCTGATAAAATCAAGTATGTGTGCGTTGTTTTTTGCAAGCTCGAAAGAAAATACAACTTACTTGTCATAGGAAAACGGGAAACTAAGAAACGTCGTTGGATAAATATGACAAGACGTAATAGCGCAGGAAAGAGATGGTATTTCGAGTAGTATTTCAGTAGTAGGGTAGGAAGGCGTTATCGTTTGCCCGTTGATTGTGCACGATCCGGGAAGGAGTCATTGGTCCTGTTATCAGATTGAGTGTGCTGCTGGAGGACGATAAATAAGCATTCCCTATCGACAGAAATGTTTTGTAGATCTTGAAAGTAATATAATTGCGAATAAGTTTTTATGATGAACATTCACGGGAGAAAAGCCTAGGCGGTTCAATGGTCTGCGAACGTAATGCTCTTGATAAGATTTTGAAACAAACATAGGTAAATCATACCTTAACATCTAAACAAAAAAAAACACATATACGCTTGTTTAGAAACTGGTTCTTAACCGTCCGATCAATAACCGGGTACCCGGGTACCCATTTCAGTTTCCATGGCAGAATTTTGTAACTTTTCTTCCGAATCGTTTTACGCCACTTTAGATCCCTAGAAATGAAGGCTTTTTGCACCAAATTTGCAACTACGCGCATAGTTATTAGTAACTCAATAAAAGTTATAAGTAATTAAACAAAACTTCCTCCATACAATAACCGGGTACCCGGGTACCCATCACATCACTTAGGTATGAATGCTAGGTTTATGGACAATAATATAACGTTTATCCAGGAATGCCTGTAATTTGTCTTCTGAATACATCAACATTTACATTGTATATATTTTTCAGGACTTTTAGCAATTTTAATTATAAACAATGCAGAAGTAGATAGAATATATTTTTTATACTATAAAACATTTTATTCCACATATACGTATTCGCAAATAAAATTGTGCGTTGCTCACATGTACTGCTTTGTTGATTAGTTGTTTTCATAATATAATATAATATATAAGATACAAGGCAAGCGACATCTAAGAGATTTAAAAAAATGATAAAGGCTATCTTTGAGAAGTTCTTTTTGTAGTATATCTACCAAGCATACCGTCCATGGTGTCCACTCCAGCTTTTGACCAATAATTCAATTATTTCTAGTTTTTTCTATTCTCCATCACCAATTTTCGCTTCCAGATGCATTGAGCATCAGGCATAATCACGGTTTTTTTCTTTTTTTGGCATATAGCTGCACATTTTTAATTTTTCATAGAAGCCGAACAATCTAGATAATTCTCCACGTTGTTTCAAACCGATCATGGCAGGTGGTAGAAATGGTTTATTTTTTTCAAAGTACCAACAATTGTTAGGGTCCAGGACAGTAAAATCTGGCTAATGGCAACGAAGTGAAAAAAAGCCATTGTTACGTTTCTGCCAGATCCTTTATAAGAAGCGACTAAATCCTTAACGATTATCTTCCCAACGTTCTTCCCACGGCCAGCTTTCGATTTCCCAGTGTAAATCTAGCCAGTGAGAAGATACGAATTCACAGCGTCGCAAATCTACCAGACTTTAATCCCATATTTGGTTGGTTTGTAAAGTATGTATTGTGTAAACCTGGTTCGTCCACGGTACGGGAAAAGCGGCTCGCCAACTGCTAAGTACTCCGTTGGTTTATAATTTTTTGCCAAATTACTATTTAGCATAGCCCATATATCGCGTATCGGAGCAGCTTTGTCATCTTCAATGCGCTGGGCATGAGTATTCGCATCATTGAATCGCATAAAACGAATTATGTTACTAAACTGATTGATGAATATTCCTGCACGATATGGTGGATATGAATACGGCTTCCACATATCTCCTGCACTATCGGTATTGGAGTAGTTGGCGCCAGAGGATAGAAGAATAGCCAGGAAAGCATACATTTCTTCCAAATCAATTTCTTTCCACTTCAATTATTTCTTCCCCGCATTCTTTTGGTTATACGCATCCTAGGATGACTAAGCCTTCTTGTTTGAGTGTCGTATTATGACATCGATCATTTGTGGAGTGAAAAATAATTTGAAAGTATCGAGAATTGATAGCATTCCCGTAATCTTCGAATGTCTTCTTTTTTGCGGCACTCATCAGATTCATCTGAATCAGAAACGAATTCTTCATTCACATGCACTCTTTGTGAACGGGTGATTCTATTGTAAAATGTAAAATTTTATTAATAATTGATCATCTTTTTCAACTTTTTTAATGAGTAGGTGCCTTCCTCGAAAACAACTAGGAAATAACGCCTTACCGTTTGTGGCTTGATGTTTTATTCTTTGGGCAGATCCAACAATCTGTTGTGCTTTAAATTTTAGCCAATAGTCAAAAAACACTTGTTTGACGTTTTGATGGACTACAAATTTGATCAAGTTATATTTTTTCGCACCTTTTTCCCCGGTTGACATACAACGGATCAGTGAAGTCTTATTTTTCCCGCCTGTCTGTTCTTGCATGACAAATTACGGAATGACAAATCAAAGTGGATTTAGTAAACAAATTTAGTCATGTGAAACTATCTAGTACTATAGCATTCTTAGCATTTAATACCAAATTCGATTGCCGGTTGAAATTCGACGATACTTACATAAAAATCGCTCAACTTTGTAGCGCGCATATGTTGGGTACCCGGGTACCCGGTTATGAGACAAAGGGTGAAACTTTGGTTAGTGATCGGACGGTTAAACCGGTTTATATAGTATATAAAAACTTACTGTCAATAGTTCACAATACTAATACGAATTTGGTAAAAAAACCCTTTAAAGGTCTTACTACTTACCGCACTCCTTACTTACTTTAATAGTTCCGTACCTCATATGCTTTTTTAAATTATAAAACTCAGATTTTACAACAACCCAACGTTTTTAGCAATTTGTTGATATATACAATGAAGGAAGCAAATTTGAGCGAAAACAATTTGATGCCAACAGACTTCAACCAATCTTGCACATTTTGTTCTTTATACAAATGCAACTAAGATATTGTCAACAAATCTCGATTACGACCACTAAAGCGATACCAGTGACACGTGACAAGCGTAACCATTTTCTTTTATAAAAGCCTACACAAATTGTTTAAAGCTTCTTCGAACAATGTACTTCTCCGAAAGCTAGTGAACCAGTAACCTATGCCCTAGACGGAGAACTTCCATTCTCATCCGAAAGAGCTTCAACTTTAGTCGCTGATTTATTAGCAGTTCTCATTCCCATCTAGGAGATGAATATGGTATTATCATGCATTAGAGCACACCGCACGCTTTACAACATTTGTGGAAATCGACAACATATTAGATTCACCAAATAATTCACAGTTTACTGCGAAGAAAGTAAAATCGCAATTTTAAATAGATCCATACATAAAGGATGAAGTAAATAGCAAATAGCACAGGATAAAATCAAATGACTTACCCACTGAAGCATTAAATCCTTATACTTAATTTAGTTTTGAGCGTTACTTAGCGTTTTTTTCGTTTGACGCGTTTTTTCGACCATGCGTTTTTCGACCGTCGCGCCCGCAACAGCTAAAACCAAACATGCGATGGAAACACTCTTTCTCTGAATCGTTTCCAGCAAAACATCAAGAACAAAATCACTACAGCATAACACAAAACCTCTGTGCCTTGAACGATAAAGTTTTGATCTTCACTTAAGCACAAGTTTTAATGTATTTTAGAAAAAAACTTTTGTAAACAAAACCTCCACACGCACGAATGAAAAAGTTAGAACAGCATTGACAGCTGGCTCTGATTTCCTTTGTAAAGGTAGGGTAATGTAAGCCAGTTTCATGCAAATGATATTTTTTCAAGACACTGGCAGGGCCAAGGTATGTACATCGTTGCAAGGTAATCTAATTTTTAAATCAACATGTTTTGTTATCAAAACAGATAATGAATGATTTTATTCAACCTTTAGTGTTGAAAAACACTTTTGCTCTATTTTTGTTCATTGATCATATGGTGATCCTTTTATCACCGAAAAATAATAGATACGTCAGCTGTCCCAACCTTGGTTATTTGATGCAAATAACTTTTTCAGGTAAAGCCCAAGGTATATATGTAGTGTTTCAAGGTAACTATATTATAAAATCAATAGTTTTGTGATCAATGTGTTCTAAAAATGTCAGGATTTTTAGTGTTGCAAACTATAAACTGTAGAAGCATCGTTTTCATGGGCACTTTATGATAAAATCAGTAATTTGGTTATTCATTAGTGGGCCCAAGGTGTGTATAGAGTTGTAGGGTATCTTTGTAAAAGTATATCTTTTGTTTTTAAAAAGATAGGATGCGTTCCGTAAAAAAATGTTTATGCGAACAACTATCAGCAGAAACACGATCGCAATCGGTTTTTCTTTCTATTTGATGTTAATATAATGGGCATCTGAAACAAATCTTGTGAAAACCCAAGGTGTACACAGGATATCAAATAGAGGTAATGGAATATCATCATGGGTTTTCAATAAATGGAATGCATGAGCTATAAAGATTGTTAGATACGAAGAGAGACAGCATTGCAAGGTGACTTAATTTTGCGTCATAATTTTGACATCTTGATGCAACAGTTTTGACACCTTTGAAGAGGGCTGGAGACAAGGTGTGTAAATGCATAAAGTCACCTTCTATATTTATCCCGCTAGGCGATTTCGAGCAAATTGTCCTAAAAAACGTCCTACGTGACACAAACATCGAGCAGTTTTGTATGGTGAGTAGGACGAGTAGGACGATTGCTCGAAAAACGTCCTCCATTTGTTTCATCCCCATAAAAAAAGTACGACGTTTGTTCGCGCGTAGAACGATTTTAGGACGATATTTCGAGCTGCTCAGCGGGATACACCTTGGGCATGAGAGCCAAAAAAATGTGAAATAGAGACATGACAGAGTAAGAAGGAGCAAGTGGGACAGGAAGTCAGAGAGATTGGGCGAGCGGGAATGAGAAAGAGAGAGAGAGAGTGAGAGGGAGGAGGCGTGCGAGCGAGAGAAAGAGAAGTTAGAGGGGGCAGCATAAAAGGGGGATAGGGAACAACCGTGAGCATTAGGAATTTGGTAGCAACGTGGTCAGTTAATTGGAACGCGCATCTAAATGCATCCGCAAAACGAACAAGGGAGATACATCCTTCCGAGAAACACAGAAGGTGGGAGATGCAAGCGTCACAGTGTTCCGGCCTTCGAGATGATACTGCGCCATTGACGAATTATCACATATCCAGAAGGATCCTGCAAGATAGTATGGAGAGACACTGATATACACCGGAAGTATTCGTTTTTCTGTAAGCGTAGGTAGCGAGTCATCAATGTGTGCTCTTTACTTTTCTTAATTTTTGTCTCCCTTTTCGGAGAGGGTTTTATTCAATGACCGATACAATGTGGCAATCGCAACGCAATCATGTGGATTATCATGCGTAGCAGGAGTTAAAAACCCGGCACTTTAAAAAGTAGAGTCGCAATGTGTTGTAACTCGGCTTGGCAATGAAGAACCTCCTGCTGAATTAACCGAAAGGTTTGGTAAACGGGATTTCATGAGCAATCGGTGATATAACAGTGCTTTTCATTTACGTGGATAGGGCCTTCAGTGAAAGCAACACTTCTGTGCGCCAAGATCAGGCATTGGTCGACCAGGAAGAGGGCCAGAATGATTCACATGTTATTTTTGATTCCGCAATTCGAATTTGTATAGTAATTATAATCACCATTTGACACAAAAGACCTTCTACAGAAAGAACTAGAAAATGTAACGCGGACGACATGAAACCTTCCATGGGGCGGAAGGGGATCCAGGAGTTACCGACGGGCCAGGTACCTGGCCTCCAAAAAACTAGTTCCGTAACTTTTAAAAGATAAAACAGGGAGTTGTCCTCTCTATCGATGTTTAGTCGTCGACACTACGCATAAGAGCTAGATTCGTTGAAATGGCACTCGTACTTAGTGATTCACGATTTCGATGGTCAAACTAAATTACCAAATGTTGTAAAACACACTACCAGAGTAGGTTGATATAATATATTTTAATACACACATACTTGAACGATGTACACCTTTTCCACCCGTACATCCCATGGATTCCTTGACCATGGAATCCGTCGACAAATAGAACCGTCAGTTTGATTAATTGAAACCACCACTTAATTACTGCGAGCTACCAAGCGATTACTTAGAAAGCAACAGACCGATCGGGGCATGTTCTCTTAGCCTGCAGCTAATTGACCGCTCTTTAGTACAACGAGCACGAAAGCGTTAACGGAGATGATCCGACTACCGGAGGAACCGTAATGTGCGACGGTTTTGAAATTGATACCCTTTTTCTTTCTTTCATATGCTTCCGATTTTCGCCTGAACGACGATTTTTGCACACGGAAAAGCAAACGCTTGATGTATGTTGGAAAAAAAAACCAAACAAATAGGGGCACCTCACTCGCCAATACAATTGACTTTATTTATTTCGCCCCGAGTGTGTTTTACTCCGGTTCGATTCATTTAATTATTTTTTTTACTTTATATATTTCGAACAGGGTTAGTTTGGCTTCTTGGTTTACTTGGGAAAGTTTCATTCCAATGTAAATATTAACACAACAATAACCATCGCTGATCGAATCTTCGGTCTCCACCTCTTGACAAATCGGAGCATTACCTTGTATGGCACTTGTTATTTTACTTACTTTGACCTTAAAGAATAGCCACCACTTGCAGTTGGCACTAGGACACGTATGTCTAGTTTTGAAACGATCAATCACCTGAGATTTTGATTATGGTGAGATTTGTCATGTGATGTCATGCAGTTGTGTGGTTTGTTTTGAACGTGGACGAACCTTGAACTAAACTACCCTTCTTCACATTTTCCACTTCTGCGAAGTTCAAGCTCGGAATTTATCATGTGTTCATTGTGCTTTCAAATTCATGATAACACTCATACTTTGCTTCAACTACCAGTGAATCATTAATTTATTAGCATTAATGTTATGAGTATTTATTGTGACCAAATCGCTCCAACGACCCCATTTCAAACGGTTCAGGGACACTAGCGATGGTAGGTTCAGAAACCAACTAACCGTCAAGCCAAGAAATGGTAATACCGTCGCCATCAGAGCCGGCGAAAAACCGTACCGCATGGCAAATAACATCGTTTCCAAACTATGTTATTGTTCGTCCTAGCTCGCATCCTCTCTTGAACAAAGAGAGCGACAAGCTGAAAGAGTAGAGAGCTTTGGTTTTTACTACCTATTCCGCTCTTGCCAGATTTTCGTGCTGGTAGAAAACTATAAATTGAATAAACTTTCACACCACGACTGTTCATTTTTCACTGATGGCGTTTGTTACTGTCATGCTCGCTGCTTGATAGCACTACTGCTACTCATGCGTGAATGTGTTCGGCGAAACAACGAGTGTTTCTTCTGCAATTTATATTAAAAAAGCTCCCGAGTTTGGAAATGACTTGTTTGATGTTCTGTTGGCTTAGCGACGTTCTAGACTCCTGTGTGTGTGTGTGCTTCTCATGTAAAAACACGTGTATGGAATGCTATAAAATAAAACAAGGGGCGTACGAATTGATGCTGAACTCGAAATAAGGCACTAGAGGGACCAACAAAATCGAGAAAAGTATGTACGAGATTTTGTTTTTCAAGCAATGAGCGCGGTAGCGTGGGCTGTTACCAGTTGGGAACGAATTTTCCACGAGCTGTCGTTTGCCATGTTTGACCATCGAGTGCCAGAACTCGATGAATGGACGGGTAGAATGAAACAGCGTGCACACCAACTTTGCTCTATTGAGCATCTTCTACCAACGAATGACTCGTCATACCTTTGTCCTCTTCACTTTTTTCTAATAGGTATTGCAAAATGTGAAAAGATACAACTGATCATTAAGCGTCCCGGTTCTATTCTACTCTCAACACACAGGCTACCAACCAGCAAATGTCAAATTGCGCTTGGCGCGCAGCGTTCACTTTTTCGCCAAAGCAACTTTTTAACTTAATCTTATGATCTTTTTTGCATATATTAGATTCAAGAATCGATCAAACCGATTGTGTTATGTGATTGTGTTCGATGGTAAGCAACGTTGTGAACAAGGCGAGACAAGCAGCGTAAAAGCTATGTGAGTTGGCTCGAACAACAAATCGCCGGTATTGGAGCCGAAGATCAGACGAGCATTGAAGATAAGTGAGAAATTTTGAAAAACGCCAAGAAAAGCTTTTCAGAAGAGAAGATGACAATCTCAAAATCAATCACACCATGTCGGGCATCGTCTCGATATCAAAACGTACCCCCAACAACAACGGGTGCCAGTTCTTCATAAAACAAAACCATGCCAGCACCCTGGTTGAACGACAAGCGTATTTTTTTTCGTAAGGTGATGGAAATGGATGATATAAGAATACATTACATCTAAAAAATCGAAATGAAAACTTCTGCAAAAAAACATAAATCGGCAACCGATTACCCTCGTTGTAACTTAAAAATATTTACTAAAAAACGAACATAAACCACTCCTTCCGCTGGTTTTCCCATTTTACTGACCTCTAAAACTGTGTCAGCATCATCAGTCAACCATTCGTCGTGCTAAGTTGTTTAAATGGTATAGAACAAAAGGGGCATCACCAGACGCAATTATCAAAACTTCAGGTTAACAGAATATATATCGCTTCAGGTTAACAGAATCTGTCTGATGGCTTTTATCCACCAAGTATCCACCATTACTCCAGTTCCTTCCTGCTCTAGGTAGCAAAAGAAAAGCTTGATGGGAAAAACATCAAGCCCCATCTTAGACGCTTTCACGCTTTCAGAAACCAGAAATATTTCATTACGTTTTTCATACTTTTGTTATGATCAAACGTTACACTTCGTTACCGTACGTACGTTACCGAGTACGTACACAAAAGTGGAGAAAAGTAGTCCTTCTAGTAGGTCATATGCATTCCGGGGATATAAAAAAAAAGCAACGACCAAAAAGAGGGCAAGATTTCTTTACATTTTCTCACTTTCCTTTTTCCAGTTCCCATCTGTTCTACCTCGGCTTATGAACTCTCATTGTTTACTATCTAGTTATTCAACTTGTCATAAGAGAACTTCTTCAGCAGGTGGAAGAGTAAAGCAAGTTGTAGGACCACGTCCTGCAGACGTGCAAGCTGCAGTGGATGGATCACTATCAAATTTTACTTTGTCTATCATAGCGCATTTTGGACGATGTCATTCTCATTCTCAATTTGTGACTCTCTGTGACAGACGCCATTTAATAATAAATACTTTTTAATCATCGTTTGAATAATGCATAATATCATCGTCATTGAACACAATGAGTAGTTAAACAGGATAGCTTTTCTAGTTAGTAATATTCGAAAAACTTCGGGAATTTGTTGAAATATGAGCAATTGACCAGGCTATGTTACCACGACGTGCTCAACTGTGAGCGAACCAGAAAAGACGAAAAAGATGATGACCAATTTTACTTATACACTATTAGGAATTTGGAAACAAAACTTATTTTCATCAAACACTTCTTTTATCTACTCCCTATATTCTACATATATTTTTGTGACACACGCTGTTCATTGCATTTTCTCCGTTAACCCTGTTCGATTTCAAGCGATCTGCATCCTATCTAAGAGTAAATGAATGTTAGTAAGACACGAGCTGAAGATCTCGACAAAAAAATTAGGCCAAGTGTGGATGCACGAAAGAGGTTGGACGTATAATCTTTAAAAAAAAATAAATTATCAGAAAAACGATCAATCAAACTGTTCTGTTGTACATAACTAGCCATGAGTATCAGACAGACAGAGTATCTTGCATAATAAGGCATGAAACACCAGGCGCCTCCATCACAACCGTATAAAAAAGGGTTTTGTCTCTACGAAGTAAACAAGCTAAAAACCAATTCCTAACTATTTACACCAGTGATGTCAAACTGGTTTGACCTCGTGGGCCGTATTTCCTCCCAAAATAGGTATTCGGCCCAAAACGTGTAATTGATTGGATTGATGAAAATATGTTCTTATCAGTGTGGTTTTATCTTTACAGTCAATCATGTTTTACAATTTCACATTTTGTTTATATTATAATACTTCATCTAAAAATCACAATTTCGAGTAAAAAAATAGGTTTCATGATCAATCGTTTCCTAAATTTTAACGAATTCAAATCAAGTTTATTTAAATACATGTTGCAGTTCAACACTATCGTGTATTTTGGTAAAGATTTTAGAAAAGTAAAGGTGTGTTATTATTGTAGCTAACTTATTGCTCCATATCTACTATTTTAATAAGAATGTTCTTGTAATTTACAACGTTTGTTTTAATGAACACTATTTATTCGCTTGTCTACAAAAATCTGTGTAAAACCTGTGCTCTTGTCAACCGTAGTGTTGTGCTTAATGAATTTTTTGGTGAGATTCATTCATACGCATCTTTCCCCTAAGATTCATTCCGATGGATTCATGAATCTTTGCGGATTCGAATCTTCAAAGCTTTATGAATCTTTCGAAACCTTAATGAATCTTCATGAATCTTTCAAGAATCTGTCTCGAATCTCCCCGATTCTTTCATAGGCGTGGATGATGCGACCAAAAAAAAGGGGTCCCTCAACTCATTTTTGGCTGATGACTTTTCATCAGTTGGTGTGTCTTTAGGATTCATGAATCTCTCGATGCATGAAGATTCATGAATCCCTTAAAAGGCAGAGATTCATTCAGATTCATTAATCTGAATCAGATTTACACAACTCTAGTCAACTGCCTATCGGCGTGATTTGGAGTTGTATATCACTTTCTTATATAAATTGTTTAAATTGACGTTCGTTCAGTTCTCGTGCCATTTGTTTCGATGCATTGCTTCGCAGGTATCGCGGGTCGCATCCAATGTTCTTGCGGGCCGCATGTTAGACATCCCTGAGTTACACCATGCAAGTATCTCATCACAAGAACTTCTTTTTACCTCTTTTTGTCTACTTTGCTTCATTAGTGATGTAAGTTTGAAGCAGCAGCAATAGCAGTGGTAGGGTAGTTTTTGATAAAGTGCTAAGCTATTATCACGTGCAATACTTTTGGTATTAATAGCCAGCCGAAAATGATGTTAGTTACAAAATTATTACATAATACAGCATTTTGCGCCGTTTGGTCGCGACCATAAATAACCGACTCAAACAATCACACAATCTAATTATTTTTTCTGGATTTAAAATTCTCTCTGTCTGTCGTTAATAATGTTTCTTGTAAAATGTAGCTTTTAAAATTGTGGCGCCTTTCAACGACCATACCATGGTCACTTTGCATGCACAAAAGACTCAATTGAAACAAAATGCATCCCACAAAATTCCTAGATTTTACAATAACCACAGCCAAGTAGAAAGGTAATTAATTTCACTTATTTTTAATCTCATTAAAGATAAACCATGGTAAAACTAAAATTACATTGGCCAATTCAGATAAATAAAATAACATAAATATTCTTCAAATTTGTATTTTACACCAGTACGAACAATATCTACCAAATAGAAAACAGCAGCTGTAGCTAAACACACGCTTCAATTTATTAACCACAATCTGAGCACAATAATGGAGACGCCTAGTTGTAATCTGTAATGCGTATTCACACCCCGATTCGGAGGGACGCATTTACGCTCACACAAACGTACCTTTATCATCCAGTATCCATTCGTAAAGTTAAACAAATAATAAGTAATGAGAGATCGCTCGTCACAAATAAAAACAACAACCCATTCGTTCACACCCGATTCCAAATCAATATATAAAATCAAAAACTCCAAAACAGTCAAATTGATCGAATGAACCAATGGGCGAACCAGAGCAACCCGTCAACACCTTCTTGCACTGCAAAATCCGTGCGTTCGAGTGAAGTAAGCATGATTCGCACCAAGGCGGTTGTAATTAAAAGACAGGGAACAATGCGCAAGAACATGTTGAGTAAGGCAGCATCATAGAGCTAAACCGGTTTAAAATAAATCAAAATTGAATGTATATCGTGTTTTCCCAAATAATCTTCAAATCATGTGTGTGGTTTCAAAGTAGGTAAGTCCTTGTTGTTGTATTCCTACATCGGAGGTTCCTGCATGTCTACATACAAATATTCATCATCATACATTTTGTAGTGTAAAAAGAAATTATTTGCATTCTATTTTGAATTTAGTCTGATTACGGGCAAGTGATTTAAAGTAAATTCTAATTTGAAACTCTATATTCGATCCTGGGATTGCTGTAGACGCGGAACGAGAAGTCTGCAGAGCGTCTCATTTTATGAGTGTCCTATTTGATTTCCACTCGTCGATCGTGAAGCAAGTCTGGCAAAGCGGGTCAATTGAAGATTAATTTATCGTCGTGGGTTACGTTTCATTTCTTTTTTTATCTAGAAATAGTTTGCATGGCATCAACATTTTATCTCAGGTCTCGGTGAACAGTCTGCGTGAAATGTTTTATTTTTATCAATTCCTCTTTCTACGTATTTATTTTTATCAATTCCTCTTTCTACGTATTCTAACCAAGCATAAATTCAGGCATATTGAAAAATAGTACTTGTTTGGCTTTGCGATTTTTTTTTCAAATGCTCGGAACCTCAAACTATTTCTGTTTTCAAAAATACTTTCATTCATTAAGCGGCACAATGAATAAATACATTAGTAGTTGTACCATCTAAACAAAAATCAAAACGATGGCTGGCCGCATTGAAACGTCCGTGTGTCCTATATCAACAATCAACATGAGGTAGTAAATATGCTGTATCCATATCTCACTGGTAAAAAAATACTGATAACTCATTTTGAACTATAAAAAAAATCCATCGCAACAAATCAAATTTGCGACGTAGCAATGTTTAAACTAGAGAGCAATCGGTCAGTCATGATCATTTTACAATTACTCGCCAGACATTAGTGGATTTGTTCTGCCGAAAAAGTTGCCTTTTGGCAGTTGTACACAAACAAACACATAATTACACGCATCGTATCTTACGCTATTCAGTTTCTTTACTTTCTTCAGACACGCGTTTCCACCAAACCCTAACTATTCGCTGGTGTGGTGTGTCTTCAGCGGGCCTCTCATCTTTTTTCCTTTACTGTTTTTTTCTATTTTTGAGCTTGTACTGGTGTTCAACGCCGCCACATTTTCAGTTACTTTTTGTTTAATTGACTTTTTCGTATACCGTGAATAGCGATACCGATAATCATGGTCGTTCTTGCTTCGGACAACCCCATCTTCTTAAGATTTCGCCTGATGACAGTGAGTTTTCATCAGTGCGGTGACAGCAGCGTCCCTGTTTAGACTGTATATTAGTACCGTGGGTCTTGAGTTCTGTGAATTTGTTCCTCTTTTTTTTTTAAACCAGTAGAATGGACGAGTTTTTACAGGTAGTGGAGCATAAAATACATTTAATTAATGCTGAATTTCAATCATTTTCACGCCGATTGCCGTGAAATGGCTGTGTTGTAAATTTATTTAGTTTAAAGTGTAAATACTATCTTAAAGCAATCACTTGTTTTGCAAGTACATTTGTTTAAGTTAGTACACTTCCCGATTACAGCGATCGCAGGTGATTGCCGTGCGACGATCAGCATGTTTTGTTATATGGAGTCTTCAGAAGAAGTTTACATTACTTCCACGATAGTTTGATACCTTTTCAAATGATGCACAGAGTGAAATGAGTTGTAATTTATTCAGTGTGCCGGTGTATGACGTTCTTGGCGAGCGTCGTTTCGTAGTAGTATTTTGCGATATACATCAATAGATTCTGCGCGGAATCCATCGCATGGTAGCAAACCTGTAAGATACATCTAGTAGTGGGAGAGTATTTTGAGAGCAATTCCGTCTCACAATTGCTTTATCTGAGCATAGAGACAGGTTAAATAATTAATGACTGCGCTTAGATGCGTATTTGTATGTGCGTACTCAGGTTATTGAGACGATGAAAAAGAAGAAGAATGAAAATAAGAGAACCGTTACTTAGCGGTCAAGATTCGATCAATCGAAAAAAAACTCTTGATAAGTATCAGTACCCGATAGCAGTTTTTTGCTATCGGATATGCATTTTAGTGTTATTTTTAATGTAGCTGAAAGAAGTGGCGATGAAAGCACTATTTTCAAACACAGGGTGTAACACTTTTTGACTGACTTCCATCGAGTCACTCATTTTTTATTATTGTTGTAATCTGCTCAGCTGTAATCGATGGAAAGGTGTTGGTCGAACCCTTTAGGTATTTTTGCAATTCTTGTACCGTATGTTCTACTCAACATTTTCGTTTGCCGATTCGAGCTCTTTTACTGAAACTTTAGTTCTATTCGTAGTTAATTCGAAATGAGTTTACATACTCACTTTTGAGTTCTACAGGAAGGATTGTTATTCGGCAGTGTTAAACTAATCTGCGATCTTATACTGACATCCTATAATGTTTTGGAGACCGATCTTCGGGACTGGTACTTTCCAAAAATGAACAACAACTTGCATTCGTATCGAAACTCAGCATGTGCAATCAAAAAACACAAAATGGATTAACTTTACTTTGCAATCTAAAAGACTACCTTAGCAGAGGATGCGTTTCGGAGCAACGATTTGGTAAACTTCCAACAAGCCCTGAAGAATGGTGCCATGACGGACTTGCGTTGTGAAGGTTCCGACTACACGATCTTCGAGCTGGCATGCCAAACTTGTGGAAAACACGATTTTATAGACGCTTGCATCAAAGTTGCAGGACCTGAATCGGACATCATACTCAAGGTACGTTATTTCCGATGACCATCTCGTATTTTCGAAGTGACCTTATTATTTTTCCCGTTTCATTTCACTGCGCTAGGCGAATGCTACGACCCAAGAATACCCTATCCACCTGGCAGTGAAATCCTTGGACGAGAAAAACTTGACGGCACTGTTGTCTGGCTCTCCGAAGATGAGGAATCAGGTGGTGAATCAGCGGTGGAATGGAAAAACGGCACTCATTTGTCTGTTCGAGCGGCTTAGCAGTGTCAACGAGCAAAGTGGCTTTCAGTGCATGAAGGTACTGCTGCAAAATGGAGCGGATCCGAACGCGACGAACCAGCATGGCGTAGCAGCAATGGAGCTGCTACTCACGAGCAGCGATAGTTGGCGACTACCGTTTTTGGAGTACTGTTTGGACACGGGGAAAGTTGAACTAACTCCGTCGGTGATCGAAAAGATAAAAAATACTTTCCCGACCATGTCACTACCCAACGCTGACGGAACTCCAGATCAAATATTGTCTCGTGAAATGAAATCTATGATGGAGGAGGACTTTATCACAAGGTTCGAAATAGAAGCACGCAAGAGGGTCATTACGTTGACGGAAATAAAAACATTGTTGACGTTAGCCATTCAACTCGGCAAGTTGAAGGTAGTTCAGAAGTTGCTGGAGAATGAAACTAACCCCGACGAGAGCCTCGAGATGCTGTCAGATAGCCTTAACATGTGCTGCAACCACGGAAACGTACCGATCTTGCAATGGTTGCTGGAGAAGATCCCGAAAGATGCCATCGAGTTGGTCAATAAACACCCATTGCTGACGTCTCTCACAAAGCAAATCAACGCAAATACTGACAAGATGCATTGCGCATTCTTCAAGTGTATGCAAACACTTCTAGACGACCCGCGGGTTGAGGTTAACAAAACTGACAACGATCGATTTACAGCGCTGCACTACGCGGTCAAGCACGGACTGGAGCAAGTGCAGGAGTTGTTGCTCGAGAAGGGGGCTTACCTCGGTGGCGAAGATCTATTCGATCGAGCCCTGATCTGTAGCATGAACCCATTTGTGCTCGAACGACATCTTAATCGGTGCGTGTCGGACGAGGGATCCAGCCCCGACGACAAGGACTATAATATAAAGCTGAACTTCCACAACTTTCAGTCGCCGACGCAGGCCGACGAAATGTCACCCATCGTGCAGTTGGCCCAGTTGCCCGACAGCAGGCGTCTCCTGAAGCATCCGGTGATCGCAAGCATCGTTCTGGTCAAGTGGCTTCGCATCAGCATGATCTTCTACTCCAACCTCGTTCTTTTTAGCTTGTTTTTCTTCTGCTACACGGCCTGCATCTATAACAGCAGCATGAAGTGGTGGTCCCTGGGTGTTGCGGTGTTGGGTCTCGTGTATATAACTCTTCGAGAGGTCGTCCAATTTGCGCTTCACTCCCGCCAATACATTAAATCGGTGGAAAACTACATTGAAGTGATGCTGATCGCATCCTCCGTGATCGCACTGGCACTCCACTCCACTGCCGGTTACGATGACATACGCAAAGTCGCCGAAGTTTCCTCCATTATGCTGTCCGCGCTAGAGTTCACGGTTCTGCTGGCCACCATTCCCCGACTGTCTTTCTGCACTCAAATGGTGATGCTGAAAACGGTGGCGACAAATTTCATCCGGTGCCTTGCTCTCTACTCGCCGATCCTGATCGGGTTTGGGATGAGTTTCTTTATGTTATATCGCGAGCAAGATACACCCGTTTCCGGCAGTGGACCGAACAGCGCCACTGAAACGGGAGAAGAGAACCCTTTCAACGAGTTCGCCAAGATTCGGCTAGCGCTATTGAAGACGATGGTTATGATGGCAGGTGAGTTAAGATATTTGCAAGATTTTTTAAAACAAAATTGTCATAAGAAAAATCTACTATCTATTTCTATCTCAATCCGCAGGGGAACTGGAGGCCTCTAATTTAAGGCTCAGCCAGTCGTGGATATGCTACGGACTATTCCTGTTTTTCCTGTTTTTTGTTCCAATCGTGCTGAGCAACCTGTTGAACGGGTTGGCCGTCAATGATATTATGGTGAGTGACATTGGTCATAGGGTAGCGGTTTACTTTACTGTTTGTTGTTTGCTATACGTAGACCATCCAAATGGAGTCGGAACTTTTTGCAATCCGGCAGAAAGTATTTGTCATCAATCGATGCGAAAGGATGCTGTGTGGGTTACGAGAAATGTAAGTGGTGGCCTATCATATCATTGTCTCTAAATGCTTTATCGCTATCGATGCTTTAATGGTTTGAATAATTGTCCATGTCGTTCAGGTGGGTGCATTTCTTCGATGGGAAGCCACATAAAACCATGGAGAATTTCGAGTATATCTTCATTCAACCAAATCGCGGTAACAACATCCTGGTGCCGAAGATGACTATCAACCTACAGGGGACTTTAGAGGACGGTTCACACCCGGACCAAATCCTAAAATATATGGGAAAAACAATGGACCCGATGATCGTTACTGCCGCACGTGACATTTTATGCTCGAAGAAAAAGGATGAAATGTACTCTGATTTGCAACTCCGACAGATCATTCGCCACTTGTCGGAGGAGAATGCCGAGATGAACCTTCTACTTACAACTCGATACCAGCACATCACTCCACATTCTACCCATTTTCTTAATTCTTTTGCACCTTCTAGTAATCGTTTTCCTTATTAAATTAACAGTTTTCTTCAACTCCGATAGGGGACATCCACCATAAGGCAATGGATGATGAAAGAGTGTGAGGCAACACTTGAACATTTTGCGAACTAACAATCACTTCATCTTCTCACTCTCGTTCTTGCACGGTTGAACACAATGCTCTTCTTCTACGCGCTTCTCTTTTTGCCAACAGTGTCGCAGTTAATTGCATACCATGAGAGCAATCTCAATTTGATGGGAATAAGTACAAAGACAAAATACATGAATCCGTAGATCGCTGAACATACATTATTTTTTAGTTCTTGAGTATGTTTGGGGGAATACTGTCGTTTTGAAAAGTTTATGCGCATCAAAAATTAAAGAATTAACATTAGTGAAATCATCTAAAATTTTAGTCTAAATAAAGAATTGATAATCCCTTAACGGACAAAGCTAGAAAACTATGATTTCCACGGTCTAATTAGTGTGATGACGGGTGATTGTCTAGAAAATCAAACCATCGATCGAGAAGCCCTTAGCTTGACAATTTATAAGAAAAAACGCAAAAAATTGTTGTTTTATTTTGTATATAGGCTAAAAAGTTGCCATCTACGGATCTGAAAAAATTTCAATAATGTTGGCATCAGAACGTGTTAACAAGACCGATAAAAGTGTTAGGACCTGAAAAATCTGATATTTTATTTAAGAATATTTTTATTAAACTTAAGATTTTAAGAAAACCTGTTTTTTGTGTTGATACAGTATTTCAATTTTAAAACATTTCATAATTTTCACTCGTTCGGAAAGAGTTTTTTAGGTGGCCTCAAGCAAAGATCGTTATCCCACAATGATTTAAAAAATATCTTAAATTAATGAATTGGTGGTAGGAGACAACCTACGAGAGGACTGCATTATGAGAGGACTGACGTGCACAAAGGGAAAAAAGCCTAATAAGCCCTTGGGGTAAGCATGACCGAAGACGGTCGTGATGAGGAAAAACTAGCCTATCTTTTGCCGAGATTTTTCGATACGTTGGAACACATCACCAGTGAGAACGATGTCCGTTGAGTTTAACTGAATGGAAAGCCGCGAAAACCAAAACTCCTCTGCGGAACTGAGGTTCGTTCTTTCTGCTAAACCAGACGCACGGAAAAATCACGAAATAAAATGAAAGTTTTTACTGCCATGCGCCAGCATTCTTTGAAGTTTTGTACACCATTACAAGAATGGAGCGCTATAAGAAACCACTAAGTGAATTCTTGACGTTTCACCAAATCTTCTATAGCTAATTATTAGTTTATCTGTTATTAAATATTAGAGAAAAATACATCTTCTTTCTATTAAAGGGTGTCCCAGAAAGTATAAGCACGATTTCTAAATTACGTTTCTGGAAAACGGATGACGCCAAACAGTTGATTCTTCGGGTGTTTGATTGTTTACATTCAAACCTACTAGATAGTGCATCCAAACTATTTTGTTAAACCGTTTCTGTTAAAATGCGAGGCATTTCCGTCAAAAAGCGCAAAAGCGTTCTGCACAAATGGTGTTCGACTCCTTACATTTCGCTAAGGAAATTGGCAAAATCGGTAGGTGTGAGTATCGGAGCCGTACGAACCGCCATCCAAAAGTTTCGGGAGGAGTCCAGCTTCAAGGATACGCTTAAAAGTGGTCAAAAACCTGGTCCTATCGACCAACAGTTGAACCGGGAAAGAGCAAAAGCAATCAAGCAAAAATAGGAAAGTTCCATTCGCGATGTGGCTCAACAAATGGGTACGTTAAAAAGTAACGTCCAATGAGACAAGGCAAGATTGAATTTAAAATCGTACAAAATCCAAAAGAAATCGATACGGACTGCAAATTAGGCTGCATGCATTAAACATCGGGCCCGGAAACTGTACGACAAGCTGCTGTGTGGTCAACCCTCATGCATCAGTTCGACGAAGAGTCGACCAACACCAGACCAATTGAGATATTTTGGGCGCTAACGAAGGCACACTTGAGAAAACATGTTAAAGCAACGGAAAACATCAACAGTTTTCAAAAAAAGTGTAAAACCGTTCAAAAGTGTCGAAAACCGTTCACGACAAGTATGTGCTGAGCCATATCGGAGGCGACAGATCAAAAGTGCGGTCATTAGAATACGATTAAATTTTTAAAATTTTTATCTTTCGCAAATAGTCCAGAACAGAACCCAAACACAATTTATGAAACAAAAGTTCAGTTTCTGGAACAGGTTTTATTTTTTACCTAATTTTGAAATCGTGCTTATACTTTCTGGGACACCCTTTAGCTTAGTTTATGCTCTAGCTTTTTGGAGGCAGTTAGTAGTAGTAGTATATATGGCTAATAGAGGCTTTGGGCTGTGTTGCTTCTTTCACCTCACTTTGGAGGTAGTTCTATTTCACTGTATGTCCAATTATTCATCGTACCTTAGAGGGCGAATGCGAACGTTACCTTTAGTTCTACTACAAAAAGAACATTTTTCCCGCGAAAGCTTTCTTTGTTTATCTACATTTATATAAAATTATTATAATTAATTATTTATACTAAATTAAGGAACTGATTCAAAATATTAATGTTATGTGTCGATCTAACACTTTTCCCTCCGATAAATGGTTGGTAAAGAGAAAGTATTGTCTATTTTTTCACGCCTCCAAATTTGGTGCAACATATTTTACTCTGCGTTGTGGTACGCTGTTAGTGTATTTGATGTTTTTTTTAAGACAATTTTTTCCTTTAGCAACCGTGTCGAACGAACGCTCTCAAGCTATTTTTGAGCTATTCAAAATTTAAACCAAAATACACCAGGCACCTTCACCACAACCGAGAGAAAACAGAAAAGTTTTCTTTCCACGAACCAATGTAACCCATGTAACTCATCTGTAGTATAACTTTTAACCGCTTTGCGTTCCTTGTCAGTTGCTTTCTTAAGTGCAAGCACATTCTGAATCCAATCAACCAAACACGCGACGCGCGAAAAGAAAAAGCGTCCTGCTTGGGAAACGATTGCGATTAAATGCCTTTCCGTCTTCACGCAACTTTGCATCATTAGAGATTGTTAGTAGCGCGGCCAGAATATAAAGTTTTATCAAACCAAAGTTTTGGGATGATATTCGGCCACGTGCGAAGCTGCTGTCGCGTCTGATGTTTTTGGTGATGATGTTCCTAATCGCTTCAGAGAAGAATGTTTTTCTTTCGAAAGATTTATTGAAATTTTTGATACATTTACTGCTTCCTAAACTACGACAAACAATCATAAGGAACATAATGAGCCAAACAAAACAGGACATTGACATTATGGCATCTTTTATGAGCTCAGAGAATCCGTTTTCTTCACCGGTAACAGGGGCCTTGCATTATTCAGTGGACAGCATTATCGTGTTTTATTAATGTTCAAATACATCTTAACATAAATAAGAATTTTTGATTGAAGGTTCCAGGTTCAATTGTAACATAAATTGCGATAATTGGAAGCAGGTAGCCCTTTATTAGATCCATACCGAATAGTGTTGCAAATACATCCTTTAAGCGTACCATTTATGCAGACAACTTATTATTAATGCTGTTGCGGACGGATGCTGCATCCCGTGGAATGCCACTCTAAGGTGCTCGCACTGAGCGACACACGCAGATGTGTGCGAGCCGGGTATCGGCATAGCGGTCGGAGTACGAACGGAGGTCAACGGTTCGGTTGACCTCGGTCGGGCATCTGGTCATCAAGTCGGCTGTTCATCGTTCGAGGACGATCGATCACTTCTATTCCATCATCACAAGTGGCCGGACATAAGCGGCGTAAGCGGGCCGGGTCATTTTATATTATGTACTTGTAATTAGAATATGCTAAGTTTTAAACTACAGACATTTGTATACGCGTGCTAAGTACACATATCCGAAAGCACAGACATAACAAATACAACGTAACATTCATGCAGTAAATTGTTCGAGAAGAGATCGTACTTCAACTCCCGTTCACTAGATTTTGTATAATCACAATCGATAAACGAATGTTCTGCTCTGAATCACTCGTTGAGCTCCAACGACCCAGTGTGGAAAACTCTAAAACCATAATTATAATTACATAATAATAACGTCTTTGAAATCCTAAGACCTACTATCAAGCACTCTCGTTCATACTAAAGAAGGGAAATTCATATCGCTCCACGCGGTAATTTTTCCTCTCTCCGTCAAAGGTGCTTGTATTGCCCTAGCTTGTGCTAGGATCATCTGCACTCGATTTATACTTTTACCATTAACTAATGGAGCGAATAGAGCAAATCGCCAGGGTAAAATTCAAAATCAAATATTCCACAATGCTTTTACTATCATATCGTGCAATGTTTGAGGTTATTGCCGTATTTTAGCGTGAATTATAACAACCTCCCGGATGAATAATTTAATGTTTATGATGAAAAACAGTTCTTTTTCTAATGTTACCTTTTTTATCAATTTTATTGTTACAATACATTGACAACATTAGTACTCATAGTATTATTCCTGTTACAAACGTTACTGGTTTTTGGTCATTGATACAGGAAATTGCCAGTAAACGCCTCCACGTCTATCGACCGGTAAAAGCATTGGATGCAAACTATTCCTTCCTGTTGCAGCGCTTTGATAGAAATTTGAATTTGAAATTTATTATTAAGCAATTCAATTCTCCTTTGATAGAGTTGGACGAGGTTACATGGGACCTAAATATTCAATCAAGGAAGCGGTGTGTAAATTAAATGGGAAATGTATTCATTACCCTGCCGTGTCGATGATTTTCCTCATTGCTCTATTGAACCAAGCCCTAGAAGACACCTTCGATAGATTTCTGTCATGTACTAGTTAGTTTCATATTCGATGATCCAGCATCTTTCAGGATACACCCACAAAACTAAGCACATGTTGCTCACACCGTAAGTTCCCATTGTATGTGTTTTAGCAGCCTCAAGAGAGTCACTTCAATTGCTGTCGATACTTACCAATTCAAGAGACTACTGGTCACTATGAGATAAAAGAAACATGTTTCTTTACTCATATTTGTCAAGGACAATTTTCACGACGAAGGCTTACGATGCTCCATCTTGCACAGACCAAGTAGATTGATGTGCTTCAACATGGTGAGCAAGAAGACACGCTTATATGAATAATTTAAAGCGCACTCGTAAGTTCAAATGAATGCTGGTTTAGCTTGCACGGTTATGCAATCATCCTTTGTCCGAAACCTGAAGTATTGAGATCTCTTAGCTAAAACTAATTATACCGATGCCTCAATTTAACAAAAACATGATGTATCAAATAAAGAAAAAATAATTCAGTTGAATGTTTGTAAGTTTAGTACATGCTTTTCCTTAAACTATAAAAGGTTTATCTAACTATTCCATGCGGGTCCATTTTTTACCAGACGCTGCCACATTGTACCGTCGTCCGTACGAGTCGAATACGCTTCGCCTACTAATGATTTATTAGTAGTAGCACCTTTTAAATGATATTTGAAGATATCTTTGTTCTGTTCCAACTCCTATCCAATACTTTCGCTACGTATACAGAACCGTAACTTGTCGCCTAAATATCCAAGCTTGGGTACACGGTGAAATCCACCCCCTTGGGCGGATGGGTGGCAAGGAAGAATTGAGAATAGAAATGGACTGCTACCTGTTAGTAGTCCTCCTCTGAGCATCTGATCTCCATGTTAGGAGCGACTCGAACCAGCGGCTGTTCCCAGTGTTTGAGGCGCTTGTATATTCTGTCCTGGCATCGTTCGGGATGTAAACAACTAAGATGCGTTGTTCCACCAACGAGATAGGAGGCTGAGGAGAGGCCTTGCAACCCACTCTCTGTATCATTGCAAAGAAAAGTTACCAAAATGATGAACCGATTCGATTGGAAACTCGGTATATGGAACTGCAGGTCTCTTAAATCACCCGGGATAACCTTTTATGGTTCGCTAAGGAAGTGACACCTCGCGGCTTCGAGATAGTGGCGCTTCAAGCGGTTCGCTAGAAGGGATTCTCGGAGCGTTGCTACTGTAGCAATTGTATGATCTACCGGAGCGGTGGAGACAAACACGTGCTCGGTGTGGCGTTCCTTACTATGAGTGCTATGAGGAATCGTGTGATCGGATTGTGGCCGATCAACGAGTTCTTCAACAAGAGCAAAATAAATGTGTACAGCCCGCGTATTGGGAACTGTCGCCGCTAGAGCAAATAATTAATTAAAACAAAATAATAAACAGCACGCCGAGTAGAATACTCCCTTGCGCGCTGGAGAAATATGTCACTTAAAGGCTGATTCGCACGTCGGCAAGTGCAAGTGGCAAGTAAGCAGGCAAGTGGCAAGTAGCCGTACGCACTGCAGGCAAGTACTTGCCAGTAACTTGATCACTCACACAAGTACACAATGACGAATTAATTTGAATTTACCATTATTTCATCATCAATAAATAAAAAGATCGATCAATGATACTATCAAATAATATTTCTCGAACATTAGTCGAAAATTATCCTAAACAAATCACGAAAATGAAACAGATTTTGTTTGACAACTTGTAATTACACGAGTCCACCTACTTGCCTGAAAAATACTCGGACTCGGTTCTATTCCAGTGGTAAGTAGCTACTTGCCACTTGCTACTTGCTAGGTCCTGATTCGCTCGGGGTAGGTACGCGGCAACTTGCCACTTGCACTTGCCACTTGCCGACGTGCGAATCAGCCTTAAGGACCAAGGCTCGTAAAGCACTTGCCTATTCGCTCTTACTAACTCACACGCTCAATATCATCGCGCTTTCTTAGGCCCGTAGCTAGGATATGTAAAAAATTGTAATTAGTTACTAAGTAAGAACCATGCGTTAGCCATCGCTAGCGTGGCATGTCCCTAGTGAAGGGCCCAACCAACTAGAATAAAAATAAAATGCCTTTGTCTTTCACCGAAACCACAACCGTGTCCTTATTTAAATATATGTTTGTAATAAGTTGTGGAGGAAGGGACAAGGCCATCTCGACGCTTCCGTGCTCCGAAAGACTCTCTCTCTAACCCTAGGGTTTAGAGGAAACGGCCACAGGTTTATTGCCTGCGTCGTTACAGGAACAGTGACGACGACAAGGACGCTTTCTATACGCAGCTCGAGACGGAGTACGATCGCTGCCTACAACATAATGTAAAGATCGTCAGCGGAGACCTCAGTGCTTAGGTCGGGCGATAATAATCGGTGTAATCAGCACCGGCTTGTTGACAAACGTCAACAGGGCAACCCTACCTTATTTCCCTTCGTGACAAAACCAACTTCAATCTCTGGAAAAGAATATGGAGACATTCGAACCAATTTAATCCACTGAAATCCACCAAATGCTCGTATTACGAATTAACTAGTGTTGCATCTAATAAACAAATAGCAAGTGAATCGAACTAAACATGTCGAAGAAAAGTTTGTTTTCATAAAGAGTTTTCATACATTCATCTTGGGATGTTTTCATTGATTCATTCAATACAACGTTCTGGTTCCGTTTCTGAAAAAAGAGAAATTGTTTTTTTTTTTATTTTTTGTTATTTTACCAGGAGAAAGATCTTCTGGTTCGGGAGGACAAGTGTTATCCCCGATCAAGACACCCATTCTTCTAAGAGAATGGGTAGTGCGGGATTCCTACCCACTAAAAAAACTCCTGGGACAAGAATATTTTTTAATCTTTTATTATCGTTTTTTTTTCTTTGGAATACTAAAATGTAATCGGTTAATGAAGCCTCGGGCGTCGTGTTTCTTGGTTTTGCTACATAGTTGTGGTGTACAAAGTTTTTGCTAATGTGAGACGATGCAGCTGAAGATTTGCATTGGGCGATATACGAATTTTTAACATTCGAACCATCAATATGAATTTTATCAGTTATTTAAAGTGAATTTAAACGGTACACATAATAGTGCAAATACTCGTTGTTCGTATGTACAGCATTCATATATCCCCTCGGCATACGGGAAAATGTTCATTGATTACGTAGGTTGCCTTTTAAGTTTCGGGATTTGAAAAAAACTGTTGATGCAATCTACCAACTAACAATTTTATCGTAAAGTTTGACGTTTTTGAGGTTATACGTACTCAGAACGTTTTGACATACGCGCGCTATTTGTGTTATCAAAAAAATGTTTAAAGTTTCAACTCTATCAAATTATAAAATTGGATCGTGATCATTTTCGTGCGATTATTTTTTACAACTTTCGACGTGAATTGACTCAGCAGTAGTGCATGAATGAACTTAATTCAACTTTTAGCGATGAAGCTCCATAAATGATCAGTATTTATCGATGGTTTGGAGAATTAAATTTTGGTCGGAGTTCACTCCAAGATGAATTTCGTGAAGGTCGTCCAAAATCAATTGTTGTTCTGAAAAATATTGATGCTGAGTGAACGGATACTGCAAGATCGTCATGTGACTTATCGTGAGATAGAGACAATCTTAGGTATTACTGGGACCAGCATATACTTAATATTGCATGAACATTTAACTGTCAAAAAAATTTGCTCGTGTTGGATTCCACACGATTTGTCAATCTCTCAAAAAAGGACTCGTGTCGATTGGTCGGAAGAAATGCTCGAAAAATACGATACGGCTGAGCCAGGCTGGAGAGCAGTGTATCAGTGAACGGCGTGAACTTGTCCACGCTGATAAGACCGGTCGTTCTCTATGGGCATCAATCCTAGACTCCGCTCATGGAGGACGCCAACGCCCTCGCAGTCTTCGAGCGGCGCGTGCTCCGGTCTATCTTTGGCGGTGTGTGTGTGTCTTAGCAGGTCTTGTGGAGGAGAAGGATGAATCACGAGTTAGCTGAGCTATAGTTTGAGCGACGGAAGCGAAGGCCGGCAGGATTCTTTGGGTGCAGGACTCATGCCCCATCGAGAAGGTGCTCAACAGCGACCCGCCCTGCACGAGACGACGAGGAGCACGACGTACTCAACTGTGATCGGGCCAGAGAAAAGAAAGAAGAAGATAATATCTTACCGGGGAAAAGCAGTTATAACGGATTCAAAACATGTCCATCGTATTGACAAATAATTAACAACAGACAACACAATCGGATACTTTTCCAATGCGAAGTAATAAACTCGATACTCAGGTATTATGTTTTTCATAGACGCGTTTCTTTTATTTTACTTTCAACTTATTCTATTTTGTTTTGTTTTCCATTTCTCTCTACGCATATGCTAGTTACCATTTGTGTTGGACTTTCGATTTCTCGCACTTCCCCGCGATTACCTTAAAATGTATGGTAGTTCGTGCACGGTGCTATCTTCTGTTTGGATTAGCCTTTTTTCTCGCGCATTATCGTGATCGTTGATGATCGTGTGAATAAATTTTCCTTTTGTGTTCCTCGCATATGATACCAGCTAAATGCTAGTTTTTCTTTTTGTATTGTTTTATTTCTACTTTCAAATGGTTTGTTCATAAATTCTTGACAGAAGGGACAATGAAAGATGGTATCAACAACGAAAAGGAATACGCGTTAGTTGATACAGACGCCTATTCAGAAGGAGATCAAAATGTTGTATTTTGAAAGAAATATGCAAAACCGCGGTTAAACTGGTACGTTGGAAATGCAATTGAAAGTGAACTTCGAAACAAATTTGCAAATTAGTCCTTCCGAACATTTTCGATACAATTGTTAGGTATGCTGAGAGTCAACCAAATACCGTGCTCTCTAAAAGCAAAAACCCCGAGTACCGTAAAAATTTAATTATTTTCTGTCAAAATCAATCAAAAATCCCACATAGTGGCCACCCCCTCCCCTCTTGGGCATACAGATACTAGTAAAGCCAAGGAAAGCGGGATACATGATGTGACGTTTCTTACAATAAGTGTACAGCCTCGGACAATCCTCCTGGAGGCAGACGACTTTGCTGGGGATGGAAGTTGAGGAAACGGAAAGACCGTTACGTATTGCCTTCCTGCTTACGGCGCTGTATAACATCATACACCAATAGTAACGAGATCAAATTATAACGTAACAACGGCTTCGGTAGAACGTAATTATTGTATCATTAGCAAATAAGAGCATCGGTTATCAGTTACTCTTACGTTATTTATTTTCAGCAAAGTTTAAGTTGCCTTTCCCGAACAATTGGGATCGTTCAAAACAATAATAATAATTATTATTACAAACGTTCAACACGTTTCCTCTCTTATACACTGCTTCTCAAACCCTATGAAGTTATCGTTCAAGTGTTTTTACTTCAATTTTTCTCGTTTTTTTTATACGGTTTCTTCTTTTTTCCTTGTTTTCTACGCATTGTCTTTAATTTTTCTTTCTTTCTTTCACGACAAACTTTTCCCTTTTATCCCTCCGATAACTGTTAGTTATTCTTCAACTCTCTTCCTGTAACTATCATTATAAACTTACATGCTTGTTTGTACTCTAGTGTTTAGTTTAATGAGCCTTAACGTTATGTCTCTGCGCACAATTGAAGCAATCGGAACGCGAACGCCGGTTCCGCGAACTGCCAAAAAGAACTACAACTGCTAGGTCGAGTTGTTGCCGGATTCGCTGTCCCCACGGATGCACATATACGCACATGACCTCCCACGTCGTGCCGTTTCCACTTACCGCGGAAGCCAGCACTTCGGAGCCAAACACAAACGTTAAAAAGTAGTAAACCTTAGAATGTAATTGTACAATGTTTCCTTGTTTGCCTACGAGTTACAAATAGCGGTGTGTCCACTTCCTTATATACGATACCAACAAAGCTTCACCAGGTGGAATATGTACACCAGTATGCGAAAGAACGAGCTGTGCGCTCCAAGCTAAGCGTACTATATAGGTTTATAGTTATATGACTACTCGCGTCACGATCACCGGGACGCATGTAAGAGTATGTGATGTTTCCATTAGGTGATGGCTTTGTTTGAATGAATTTCTCGCCGTGTTCTACCCTATATGCGCCACAAAGGAAAAGCTAACTGTTACACACTCCAACTTCAACGCTAAAAGCATTCACAGTATCGAAAAAGGTGTCGAGTGAAATAAAGCTTCACGGAAAGATGGAGAGATTTACTTTTCATCAGCCTCAAAAAGTCGTATGGATTTTCTTTTTTTTTTTCCTTCTTTTTTTCCTGTTTTATCTGCATTTTTATCGAAAGGTTGATGTGGTACTACCCATTTCTACCGGAAAATAGGTAAAGGATACACGAGTACAGCTAGAGGATCATATATTGCGTATTCTAATCTATCATTAGTGTTTACAAGAACTTGCCCTCCGCCATTCTCTCTTGCACGTCTCCCTTTTTCTATTCACTCGTTTTAAACAAGGTACGAAGACGCATTTTTCTTCTCTTACGAGGATACACTGCTACGAAAGCACGGACATTTTTCTCTGTGCGAATTAACATAACTATCCACAGCTGCACGTAGATTAAATCTAATAAAACTTATGATATACGCTAACGGATTAAAATGTTCCCTCCCTGCCCATTGTCGACGATCGGTATAAGAACACTTAGGCCCAAACACTGGTCCAAACAAATACGAACAAAACATGGTACAGGAAATGAACGGTGTAGGGGGGGGGGGGGGGGGTGTTCACAAACAAATTCGAGCGTTACATTACACGTCACAAAAAAGAACGCTAACACTACCCAATGGAAAAACAAATGCACAAAATGTAAGCTGCTTCCCTAATACTCTGCAATCTAAGTGAAACGCGACGCTATCGTGCGTATGTCAAACGGACAATTAAAAGAAACATGGAGCTCTTGCACTCCCCCATGCGATGACGCGTCACAAAGGGGGTTGAGAGGAGACAGGGAACTCGCGGATCGTTCCTACAACATTCGAAATTTAACTTATTTACCACAGCCATTTAATTTTGTGTGTTGTGTGTGTGCTCCACAATAACAGCAACGCTGGACGAACACTACCGGCTTCCAGCTGTACCGAGACCGGCCGCTTGTACCGTACTACTTTTACGTTCCTATCACTATCTTATGCTTCCCGTCGCGGAACAAAACGAAAGCCTTACGTCACGAAAGGAAGGGAGAGAGAGAGAGAGAGAGTTTACTCCATCGAGCAACGCGATATTATGGCCGACGGCTTACAATGAGTTTGTCCTGTTCCTTGGCTGGGCTCGTCCTACAGCCTCCAAATGGCATATCGAATATGAACGTACGTTTCGAGGTCCGGCACGGTTTGGCGATGAGCCTTTTCCCAAACGAGGTACATCCGGGATTTTTTCGCCCTTTCATCGTTTCTCTTAAAGATGTAAAATATCGTAATTTATTTATGTTTCCTTTCCATACTGTACAATCGCTTCCAAGTGATAAGTTGCTAAACGGATAAAACTATATCGAATAGGATCTGATGTGTGGTGCAACACTTGAAAATGAATTTAATTTTAAATCTTTTAAACTAAAACGTACCATCTGACAAGTAGCGAAGAGTTTTATAAACTCAAAATTTATATGGTTTTGGAAGTCAGTATTGCATGTCCGATAGTCGGTTTTCCTAGCTCGGCTCGTTTGTTCACGTTCAATCAATCGATTCACGTAACGGAAACGAAACTCATTCTTACGATCACCAACCCACACAGGGACGACACAATGAAGTGGGAAAAGATCGTTTGCCTCTGCATCAACCTCAAAACCGAACCGTCCCCACACCACTCCTAACGCTTATCACCATGACGCCTGGTTTTGTTTGTCTTATCCTAGATCTCTACACGGTATAATATTGTACATACACGAATGATGGTCGAACTATACACATCGATTTTACTCCTAAAGGTGGCTAATACATATTATAAGCAGCTTCTGTTTACACAATATCATTTTCTGCGGGAGCCCAAAGTCGGTATGTTTCGAAGCTTTTGCTAGTCGTTGCCGACTAATTATAAAAAAGGGAAAGCAAAGTCAACCGGAGACAGGCACATACTCAACACGCACGGAAACTAGGATTGACGATGACACATTTTTCTTACCAACAACAAACAGATACGGTGTGTCGATGTTAATCTCTACGATAGTTACTATATTTCGGGAAAGCTGCTGCTAGCGCAATCCCACATCACCGGAACTCATAACGACTGAGTTGTTTGACGCGGGTCGGGGTAAGTGGTTGAACTGTGCGCGGCCACATCGGCCACAGGTGCGTGAGCATTTTCTATCGTTGTATTTGTGTATGTGTGTGTGCTTTCTTCCCTTCCCCTTTCCTTTCCTAGACGCAAATCTATACATCTATTTGTACGTTGGTACAGTGCGGTGCGGTGTGCAGTGCGCTCGGGGTTTACAAGGGGATGTATTTGTGTATTTTGGGAGGACGTGTGTGTTGTTGTTGGAGTGGACGAAAGGAAGCGAAAGAAAGTGCGCACGCGTGCTTTCAAAGATGCGTCGATTCACCTGGAAAATAGGATTTAAATAAACACACATGTTATGAGAGAAACATAGAGAGGATAGGATCATTGGAAAGAAAGAAAAATAGTAAGAGCAAGAAACGAAGAGAAGTGGTATGGTGAAGAAAGTTGATAGAAAAGGAGAAAAACAGAGAACGGATTGCAATAAACACAACATACAAATCAAAATAAAATCAAACAACTAACCACATGAACACAAGAATGTAAACAAATAGATCAAACTTCTTTGGGAAAGTAACGTCATGATACACGCGTGTGTGTATGTGTGTTTGTGTTTCTGTGGATGTGTGTGTACGTGCGTACGGTAGGTAGGAGAGGTAAGAAGAAGTAAGCTATGTGAAAAATATATTTAAATACTAGTAAAACAAAACGAAAAGATGTAGGCAGTTTTTGTCGATAGATGTTAGTTCCTACTTTGTTCCCAGTGTTAGTATTAGCGCGTATTAGTAATCTACCGTTTAAGTATTCACTTTCACCGTTTAAATTTTAATGAACAGCATTTTCCTTTTCCTATTGCTCGAAATCGTATGGTTTGACCTGGTTCGGGTGATTCTTAAAGCGTATGAATCCTGTGGTCTGATTGTGTCCTTGTTGTCAATGCAATTGTTTTAACAGTTCGTCCTGGACGGCTTTTACGTACATCGAAACGAGATGTTCACATCGGCGGCAGAACTCGCTTTAGAATTCTTAAATGGTTCTCTCTTCATAATCTTCTTTTCATGCACATTCCGCTAGATACCCTACACGTCGTCAATATCCACCGGCGTTTGCGCCGACTTTCTACTCCCATTGATCGACACACCACCACCACCGATGGCGTTTTCCGCTGACGGTTGGGCCGACGCGGTCGAGGAGCTGGACCGGGTGCTGCAGCTTCCACCGTTGTTCTCGTTGCTGGACGGTGATCCCGACATGGAGCTGCTGCTCGCATCGGACGAGTTTGCCGTGGAGCATCGTGTGGCGGGCGGATGGTGATGATGGTGATGATGATGATGATGATGATGGTTGTGATCCTGTCCGGACTCCCCGGAAGCACACAGCAGCGGTGGTGGGGACGACGAGCCGACCACGGCCTTAGCATTGTTCGAACTCGACAGAAGACTTGCAATTTCCGGTTCCGAAAGAAGCCGGTATCGCACCAGACTTTCCGGTGATTCTACTGATTGTTTGCAATTCGAATCGAATCAGGTCACACCGGAAAACATTGCATTTTTCATGACACGAGGAAAGGTTGTTTTAAAAAATAAAATGCAACATGTTACAGGTCATATTAGTAGCAGCACAGGATTAGTTTCATAGCAGCACAAGAAGCGTCGGCATTTCCAGTACACCAGAATGTTAGTAGGGTTGCGTTCAGTTCGAAACATCGATTAGATCCCGAAAGACAAATGAGCGTTAAGGCAGCATGTAAGAGGAGATAAGAAAAATAAGTGATTAGTAAACATTGCACATACATACACCAAGTAGAAGGACGCAGTCTCATAGTGATACGACAATCAACATTCAACAGTACAACAGTCGGGATGATGAAAAGAGCGTGGAAGGAAACTGGTGTGGTGAAGGTGAGAAATACGTTGTGTAAGGTGTTGCATAAATGTCCCTAAAGGCAGATTTAACAGTGGGTTTTTTTTTCTTTTTTTGAATCGTAGGGCACAGTTCGTAGCACTTTCTTCGTCGAATTGAAATATGTCTACATATTCAAATCAAATAACAAAGTATGTAATTTCTATCCCATGACCATGGCAGATTTTGAAGATCCTACACGTTCGACACCATTTTCCCACTATCCTGAATTATTTCAAATGGTTCTTATGTTTTAGATCAACCTTACTTTTATTACCTCTATTAATTTATCGATATACGAATTTGTGTGTGTGTATTAATATTATTCATATCTATATTTACAATAACGATAACCTAATCCTCATAAGAAACCGTTTTGTTTGGCTGAGATTTTCCCTGCAGCATATATAAGGCGTCATCGTATGCATCCGAGGAATGGAAGCACACCGTCTTCCATCGGATACCGCTGTCACTTGTGACAGTCATGTTAGAATCTAAGTAATCATCTGCTTGTAAAGCATTTTATTTTAAGGCAAATTGTTTAAAATGAACAAAAAACTACGCCTATACGTACCAATAAATAAACGCTATCGGGTATCGAAGACCAAAATGAAGATCAAAAAACAAAATGAGTTAAACATACAACAATGAAATGAACAGGTTTAGGCCTTGTCCGTATTGATTGGTTAAAAATTGTGTATGAAACTCACAGTATTATTGTGCTAAACACGCACATGTCACACAGCCATGTTTTGTTTGCGTTAAAAAAATACTATCCTAGACTTCCAACATACTTCCTGTATCTAAACCAAACATGCATAGCACAATAATCGGTGCACAAACTACGCCACTATGGAAACGTAGCACGTGCAACAGACGATAGTTGGCACTCCATGACCTGGAAATGTTCTACAGTATCCGTTCTCCAGCCATACGCAGCTAAAGAGGGAACGATTTACTTGAGAGTAGTTAACAAAAATCGAGCGCAATGTTGCACTTATATGCACGACACACAAAACATCAGACAATTAAGCTAATCACCCTCACGGAAACGCACACCGTTCGACTCAATCGAAGAGAGTGTTTCCAGCGTGTAACTAAAGTACAATACACAATACGTCAATGCGTCATAATTTGGAATACGTCTTCCTTCGTAACGGTGGGACATTTCTTTAGTGTCTTCTTCAAAGAGGTCGCAGCCCTGTGTATGTTTGAGCGTAGTTAGTGGTTTGAGGACTGTGCTTGGAAATCCATCATCACTGGTTCTGTAAGGTAATCTTGTTCTCATCCCTCTCTCTCTCTCTCTCTCTTTCTCTTTTTTTTTACTTCGGCGCTAGTTCTCCCTAACTTTCCAACTTCAGCTGCTATTTACTGCCTAAAAAGGGCCCCATTTCGATTGCCGCGCGGAAATGGAAAGGACCCGTTTGGTCGCGCGCCTGGTGGTGCCAAAGCTGCTTCAAACACGCTGCCATTGGTTTCGGTGCTGCTGCGACCGCTGTCGGTGAGCGGAACGGTGAAATCCGGCGCCGGTACGACCGCTCCCTGCCGCCCGACCCACTGGAGCTGCTGGCGCTGCTGTTGCTGGGTGATGCCATGCTCGAGCGAAAGGGTTGCCGAGTCGATCGAACGAGCCCGCGGGGGTCGTCGCGCTCCTGCCAGTGCGCCACTATCGATCGTGCCGCGCGAAAGCACCGACCGGGCGGACGAGTTAGCGCTCGACGATGCCATCGCAAGGGAATTGATGGACGCCGACACCGAGTCGAACCCGGGCGCATAAGCTTGCAGTGCGCCGGCGGACGAAAGCGAACGCTCGATCGGAAGTAGCTCCCGGAGTTCCTCCTGCTGCCCCGGGGGATGATACCCGACCGACACGGCGGCACCTCGGCCGTGGCATACCGTGCCATCCTTGGCCGACACGCGCCACACGGTAGCCGTGTGTGGAGCCGACCTTCTGCCTACGAGTTCGGCCATGTGCGAAGTGAACTTGCAGAAATGGCTCACGATGCGAGACATTAGTTTCGATGGCTTACCGGAGTTTCCTCCACCGATGTGGCAGGATTCTCTCGGGTCGAAATCCGGATGAAAAGGAACACTCGGTGGGTCCCGCCGGGACGTTGAAGCACGACAAACGACATTTCCTCCCCCGGCAGCAGCACCTGTTGGAGGAAGGGGGTAGGTATTGGGGTGGTTGGTAAATTATCGGTTCACTGCTCGGGACAAGCGAAGGAACAGCCTATTGCTGTTAATGGTGGTGGGTTAGCTGCTTCTGCATTACTGTTTCCATCAGCCTCAGATCAGCCTTACTTCCTGCGAATAGCTGAAATGTCCACGTATGATGTTTGGGTGAATGGTTTGGAAAGGATGTCCTGGAAAGCGGGAGTTCAAGGAAAAGCAGGTGCGCATGGGATGACAAATCGTCGGTTAGATAAGAAAAGCCCCCCTCCCCTACCCCCACCATCCATTCCTTCATCCTTCCTTTCTTCGCACAGTGCATGCTCAATCAGTTTGCATTCCCAAAAAAGGATGAAAGGTTCCACCGAAACCAGTTATCTTCCCACCGTATGAAGTTTGTTAAGGTAAATGATGATCGAGCCAATCGAGCATACACAATAACCAGAATGAGATTGTGGAAAAACCTACACCGACGAACGCGGCAAGAGAGTGTCAAGATACATATGATAAAACAACCAACACAACAGAGAAATATATATATGCGGTGCAAATACACAACAAAGAAACAGGCAAACAAAAAATGCCACACGCACTGTGGCTAATGGTTGGGATTGAAGTGGTGATGAAACAAACAACAGAAAACATCCATTTCCACCAACAGCTGTGGGAAAAGCCTGACCCATGGAAGATGTAACTCCTCAGGTGCAAAGGAGCTGCAGCTCGACTTGATTATCTTTTTTTCTGGAGAGGACATTTTTGGTGCAAGTGTTTGTAATTGTGTGTAAGTGTGTGACCCTAAATGTGTCGTATTTTGTGTGCTTTTGTGCAAGGTTATTAGATAGTGTGCACATTTGTACAGAACGAAATCACTTCCACCGGAATCTAGTGGCAGCAACCCCCACTTACCCTGCGATTTTAATTCCATTGTCTGGTTAACACGTTCCGTGCCACAGCTTCCAAAGATGGGCGAGACGATATGTGTTCGGGGACCCGCGTCACCCAAATATAAATGACAGGAATGCTTATTCGAAACCGATCGATCGATTCGATTTGTTAATTAAAAATATACAACAAAGCAAAACAAATGTATGCTTGTTGAGAATTTTTTTTTTTTTTGTAATATTTTCTCTGACTTTTCACGTTCTGCAGTTTCACGCGTTCCTGTAGCACACATTCTGGATATATCCGGCTCGCCAAGATGTGCTTTGGAATAAACTGGAATTATTATTCTTGTTGAGGTCGGGTGTAGAATTACCTTCTTCCAACCAATGTTTGGGACCATTTCTCCAAAAGTTCTTATATCAGTGGATGTTTTAGTAGCTTTTTGAAAAATTATATTAACATTCACGTTGGTTGTTTCTGATACGAAGTACAAGGCTAAGTTTCGATACCATTTTATGTCTCATCTATCTATGCCAGATTTGTATCAGAGTCGGAATAAAACACGAAGCAAGGGTATCACACCGTTAGGAACAAGATGAAGTTTACCCTGTATCATTCTCTCCAGCGAAGTCAACATGCTTCGAAGCCTCTTAGGGGTTTCGGTCTCGTGCACGTTACGTGCAGTTGTAGCGATTTTTGAGCGCACAGGAAACTATACCGCCGCTTGGACACTTGGTACGGAACATGTTAACACAACCACAGAATCCTACAAATATTTCTTTTCTTTTTTACAATTATGCCCTGCTTGTTAACAGCAAACCATTGTTAGGGGTTACAAGTTGCTTGCATAGAGCGTATTTGGTGACAAACTATATAGCAACTGATGCGTACATCGAAGACCGAGCTAAACTACTTCTCCTTCACAAACGTAAAGCCCTCGTGCCCTGGATGGTAGGTGCATGCCAGTAGCTGATATTAATTTTCTTCTATGGGACAGACAGCAGGTTTACCGTGCGCATACGTGAATATGGGATGAGTCAAAGAACCGTTTCTGTGAGCATGATAGGAGAAAGGTACAGCCTAGTGGTAGTAAGTGTTCCGAAAAAGAGAGGGGATGCAGCTGGGAAGTACCGGACGCAATATGGCAGTGCGTAGTAAACAGCGCCAGACGTGTGAGCGTACATTGAATGGATTATTTTATACACTAAACGACCGCCAACCATGAAAACGATTACGCCAATGGATAGCTCTAGCTTGCCGAGTGTTAACAGTAACAGTGATGATTATATGGAATTAATGTACATAAAAGATCAATCAATTTCTCAACTTCTTCCACGGGACAATCTCGCAAGAGGGGAAAGACATGTTGGTCGCGAGAAAATAATATGTTGAATATAAAATCACTCGACTTTTTTGAGGTTGAACACCTGTTACATATCGCTATCAAAAGTTTACTGAACCTCAAAGCGTCACTTGTAAACGTAAAAAAACACATCATCGTGGAGTGTGTAATAAAATATTGGACATATCTGATTAGGTGTTGTAATTGAATTGGACCAAATTTTTATGGAGAATGCTGTTGTCTTGCTCCAGAAATGTAAACGCCGTTTATGAAGAAACAACATAAAGAAACTTTAACCTCATTACAATCAAGAAAACTCATAAACATATTATTTGAAATCTGCTTGTAAAATATTTAGCAAAGGCTTGCATATTAATGTAACGTGACCACATGTAACCACATGTACCTAGGTTAATGCATCGAAAGTATTTGATTTCTCTCGAACTGGGCGCAAAACGGCTTAACCGAACCTTTTTTGGGTGGGAATATTGTCCACCACCGTCCATTGTAATTCAGAACCTCTAAAACCTCATGTCTTTCCCAACCTAGCTCGATAGCAATGCTCCCGAAGCTCACACGCGAAACGGAACAAAATTAAAGGACAATCGGCGGGTTTATCGTTTTGCCAAATCGCTCTTTCTTTACGTGTTTCATCCATCGATTATAATTACTTTGTAACGCAAGTGATTTACGCTGCTAAAGATTCCAAATAGTCTAAACGATTAACGGAGAAGGAGGGCTGCTCATTTAAAAAGAAATTAACAACAAAAACGAACAAACAAAATTTACAAGCTCACTAACTAAAGGTAAATGTTATTATTACTACTTTTTTTTCTTCTTGAACGAACAAATTAACCTTTTCATGTTTGGCTGCCGGAAAGAAATAGAATTATAAAACGCGGTTCATTAGCAGGCTGTTTCCTTTTGCTGGGCCATTGTCTGATTTTTCGCTTGTTCTCAATCGGGGAAGCGTCTACCCTTTCGTCCTTGCATTGTCAAACGCGGCTTTTTACCGATTATTATCAAATAAGCTGACCTATCATCTACTAAGAGCTAGCTAATGCACGAAAAATTTGTATTTACCTTCCGATTACGGGGAATCCTAGGCTACCTCTACCGAATATAAACTGCCATTGCCACGAGTCGTACAATGCGATCTGTTTACATGACATGACTCTGCAACAAAACTAAAAAGCTGCTGACACTAAGGGCTGACCGATGCAAATGGCTGGCTTACTTTCTTTTATCTCCTTCTGCTTTCTCATCTTATCTTGCTTTGCAGTTTCGTCCTTAAGTAAATCGCATCATTCATACGTGCTACTTCTTATCATCCGTATCATTAACAAGAGGTTTATCGAATCACAGCAATGCTTGCTAGAAGAATCTGTTTGTATGTGTGCGTGTGTGTGCAGGTGTGTTTGGGTGTGGTTCGTCTGTAGTCGAATACCCCTCTCGATTGTAAACAGGGACGATTGTTGCACTACAAGCTGGTGGTTCCCGAATACTTGCACTTCCGGTTTGTGTAACTCATATTTAGGCTTTTCCACATCCTTATGCTACTTTCTATGTGTGTATAAATGTAGATATGTATGTGTGTTTGAGGGAGTTTTCGTTTGTGATGTTTGTATAAGCACGTTCATGTTGCGTACAACGCCTGTTTCAAAACAGATCATGTTGCCTTTGTGTTCCGGGAAGATATGATATGATTGGGTACTTGTGTGATGCATGTAACCTAACGAGGTAAATGTATATGTGTGCGTGTGTGTGTGTGTGTGTTTTTGGTGCAAAGTGGGGTCGAAAGGTAGAGAAAAGGTTTAAAGGAACCGAGGGAGCGTTGGGCTTCTCCGTTACTGCGATCGCTTCGACCGATCCTCTCCCAGTAGCTGCCGATCGGATTGCGATCGATTAAGTGTACGGTGGAAGGGTTGTTGGATCGTACGAGTATTGTGGTCGGTGGCGGTGGTGGTAGTAGCGGTGGTAGTGGCGGAAGTGTTTGGCCTCGTCGTAGTGTCTAGGCTTTGTACTGCTACGGGTGCACTGAGGGTACGTTCGATCGAGCGCACGGTGGTCGTACAGCCGCCACCAACGTTCGAAAACGATGACGACGAGGACGAAGATGAAGGGACGGGGGTGGTGGTGGCACTCGAGGCCGCTTGGGAAGGTGTTCGTTTCGGAATTTTCATGGCCGCCCGTAGCTCTTGGCTCAGCTCACGGAATGAAAACGGAGCACAACGGTTGCTTCGGGCAAGGATAGGACTGCACGATCGGGGATCGTTGGCAGGGGTGAGGGATGGTTTTGTCGGCGTCCCCGGAAGGGAAGTAGATGTTGCGCTCGTGGATGGGCGACGATCGAGAATGATTTTGTTCGACGCTTCATCGTCCGCTTTACTGTTGTGCTGCCGATGTTCCAAGTTACCCGTACTATCCCGTTTACTTGACACGCTCGTACCGAGCTCGTTTACAGGAGCGGCCACAAGTTCACCTTTTCGTCCACTCCCAACCGAGCTAACGATGTGATGAAGCAGTTTGTTGCAAAACCGATTTCCTCCACCGCCGCTACCAGTCGGTGGGTTCTCCTTGTTCGTCATCGAAACCGTCATCACGTCACACTTGTCAATTATTTCGAATGAACTCTCGATGCACGTTAGGTTCTCCGCTTCGTCGGACACCTGGTGGTGGGATACCTTTTCCGCCACCGGAGACTGCGGGACGGGGCTAACATCGAAACCAATCCTAACATTGCTTGCCCTCGGTTTCACCACACTACAGCCCCGCTCGGTTTCGCCTCCACCGGACACAACGGTGGTGGTGGTGGGGGTCTGGGGCTGCTGTAGCAGAACTTCCTCAATCGTGGACGGACGGCGAACCACTCGGGGCAGCTCGAGTCGCATCAGATGACCAGGACTCTTGCTCGGCGACTCGTAGCTCAGCTGGTTATCACAAAGAAATGAGTAGTAATCGTTGTCTCGTGTCATGCCGGCTTTACCCTCCGTCGCCGTTCGCTCGCGTCCCTCATCATCAAAGATACCGACGGAAAAGCATGTTTTATCCACGGTAGGACTTTTCGGTATCATGACACCCCCACCGGTGGCCTTACTAGGACCTCCGGTATGCTCGAAGGCACTAGCGAACCCGCCAGTTGCTGTAATCGAACGTAGCTGGACACTTTTTGCAAGTGTCTCCTTAAGGTTCGGATCGCTGCGCATGTTTCTCAACCAGCGAAACTTCATTTTGCTTTTTCCGCTGGAAACTATGCTCCCACCGGCCTTCGACGCTGAACCACTGCCCACGGAAACACCCGAAAGGTTGCTTGCACAGGAACCGTACAAAGCCGCTGCTCCACTTGTCCCCCCACACGCGGTGCTGGTGCTGGTTGTAACCGAATGTTTCAGCTTCAGGGAGCGCTTCTTCTTGCGCTGCATCGCCATCCCGAACCGTCGGAATGGGGAGGAAGATATAAACTTACTTTTTCCACCGTCATCATCACGGGCACCGCTGTTGGGAGCTCGATCTCCTACGACACCACCACTACTGCTACTACTTCCGGCCGCCTTTACCAACCCGGTCGAACCGATCGGAGCAGCGCCCGATCCCTTGGGCGAACGCCGCACCAGCGGAAATGCGAAGCCACCGCTTTTCGAAGGTGATGGGGAAGTTGGTACGCGTTGTTCCGGAACGAGCGGAACAAGCCCGCGCGGTTCGTACACCATTAAAGCGAGCGAGGAATCTCCTGCTTTTGGGGCCGAGGCTGCTACTGGGACTCGTGCTGGTAATTCCCCGGCACCAGCAAGGATAAACGTAGGGGAGACGGAGGACGAGGAGACCGTGCCGTACTCGAGCGGAACAAGCTCACTGGCGGGTTTATGGTGGTGGTTAGGGGTACTATTATCTCGACAGTTTGCGGTCCCACCAACGACAGGATGCTGGTGGGCACTACTACTTTTACTACTGTTACTGTTACTGATAAGGTAGCTACTACTGCGTGTGAGAAGATAGTTCTCGTCGCTGACAAGACAACGGCGCGGGGAAGAGAAAGGAAGGATACTGGACAGTTTGGTGGTGGTGATGGGGGACATGGTGGTCGTAGCTGTCGTCGAGGACACAGCAGCAGCAGTGATGGCGGCTTCGGGCGTCCCTGCCGGTAGTGGTTGTGGTGGTGGTAGTGGTTCGACAGAGCTACTACTACTACAACTACTACTACTGCTACTACCGCTACATTGTTGGTTGGATTTGGTATTGGTTGAGGTGGATAGTGGTGGTGGTGGTGGTGTTGTTGTACTTGAGGAGGTTGTCGTCGTGGCGGTTGTTGTTGTGCTTGAATTCACGGTTGTCGTTGTTGTTGTTGTTGTTGTTGTTGTCGTCGTAGTTGTTCTTGATTTGCACATTGTTTGCGATACTACTGTTTGACACTCACCGGACTCCCATCCTTCCTCCTCTTCCTCCTCTTCCTCTTCATCATCCTCTTCCTTCTCATCGCCTTCCTCGTAATCGTCCTCCTCGACGGAGTCGGTGCCGGAGATTTCCTCCGACGAGCCACCGGAATGGTTCAGCTGTTGGTGCGCCGCCGTCGCCACCACCGTCGTCGATTGCAGCTGTGACGGCGGCTTTGGCTGCTTCTTGTAGTTCACCTTGGACGAGGGTGAGTTCGAGGCGGAGGAGGCTACATCGAACTGCTGGTTTCCGATGTTCCCATAAATGCCACTATCACTGTTCTGCTGCCGCTGTTGTTGGTTGTTGTCCAACGACGGCCGATTGTTGTTCGCCACACCACGGTGGTGAAAGTTGTGCACGGGTTCGTTGTTGAAATTGGCATTATTGGAAAGCTGCAGCTGCTGCTGCTGCTTGGAGGCGTCCACCAGGGCAAGATGGTGTTGTTGTTGCTGTAGATTGTGGTGCTGATGATGATGCCGGTACAGATGATGGTTGTTGGTGGTGCCGTAGGTCTGATTTCCGTCGACCAGGGGCTGCGGTTGCGCCGGCATCAGCTTCCGATTGGCCGCCATGTTTTCCGAGTACTTACCGCTGGCAGGTACCGGTTTGAAAAACACTTGCACCTAGAAATGGCAAGCGAAATTATCAGTACAAAACCCCTTCATCAACAGGCCAAATCCTTTAGTTGTAAGAATCTGAAAAACCAACTTACCTGTTCTGGGCACTTTTTGGTGTTACCTTTATGGGCGTCGTCAATCTCCATCCTATCTAGCGTCAGAACTAACCTTCCCTGGGAATCATCTGTTCAAAAATTGTGATAGAAAATAAGCAATAACAATTTAATTCTCGATGAAAAAAGGATTGAGACAAGAGTTACGGATTACGGACAAGAGTTACGGACTCTTTACTTAAGAGTTATGTTTTATTTAAATAGTTACAATAACGGCATATTCGAAATGATTGAAGTTAGTGATCAAACAAATCTTCAACAACATCTGCAGTGCTTAAACTTAATGTGTGGAATGTTTCAGAATCGATGGTGCAGTATTCGTCGTGTTTTTAGTGTACATAGAACTCCATACAAAAAAGACTAAAATATGTAATAGATACTGTTTAGAGCCTGTAGTAGCTTCCGTGCAATTGTTCTTCCGGTTAAATATCTTTTCTATAGATGATTTAGAATGATTTTAGCGTAAATTTTTAAGTTTCAAAATAGAAGAAAATTGTGTCTTATATTTACGTAGCAATTTTAAGATAAATCTAACGGCATTGGAAACATTACTGTGGAAGGTATAAGAAAAAATAACAACTCTGGGTTTCGGTCAACCACCATAATTTAATTTTGCGCCGGAGCAAGAGTAAAAGAGTTTGTTTAGCCGGTGAAAGTGTCGGAAAGATCAGTGCACAGGATTTTTATATGGATAGATCAAACTTAAACATTTCGAGAGTCCCTTTTGAAATTCGAAAAGAATCGTTCAACCTGATTGGAGTACAGATTAGCCCATCAAGGCATCGGTAAACACATTGACGTTAGATAAGTCATGTAGACATTTAAATTAATAAACAAATTTGAAAAGGTACCAGTAGTAGTGTTTTGAAACCATCGAGATCATTTGTACATCGCACAAAAAGTTGTTTGAAAATTGAATCAAATTTCAATTTTAATCCTTTCTATAACAGTAAAAACAATGTGAATAATCCACGCAAATAAAGGTAATAAGGAATTTATACTTACAGTTCCCCGTCTGCTTCACGAAAAACGTGTTGAACCAGAAATGCCACCGTTTCTCCTTCAGGTTTCGAACCCGCGCAAACTCAACCTTCACATTACCGGTCAGCGGCATGCACGCGTCCAGCACCACCGTCACACACTCGTCAGAGCGCTGGAACTCCGTCAGCGGAAGCGACTCCTTGCTTCCCTTAACCTTAATCGTACCGAACTTGAGCGGCACGTCGGCGGGAATGATGCGCAGTTCGCAGATCTATGAACGTTGGAAAAGACGCGATCAGAATACGAAATTGTATAGGAGTTTGGCAAATACTTACGTAGAGTGTCACATTCTCGTAGCTAAGCTGCTTTCGCAACAGCTGCTCATAGTACTGCACGAACCGCCGTTGGGAGGGAATGGTGACCCCTTTCTGATCCCACGTGCGCTTTTCGGCGTAAAATTTCAGCGCCTGTTCGGCCGTCTGGCAGGCTTTGCTGTACAGCAGGTAGCAGCAAATCATGGTACCTAGAATGGATGATCGAGGATTATTGAAAACAATGTACTAAATTAAAACTGCCAACGTGTAGTGGGCATCCTTTTCTTTTTCTGAACACCTGGGACAAAAGATGGCAATAATTTATTCAGTATCTATTGAAAAGAACAATCGATTTTAAATCCCTCTAGCTCACTTGCCAGTCTAGATTATGCAAGTGAAATTAAACTATCAACTTAAAACCCTTACTATATCGGACGCGGCATCGGACATTCCTAGCGAATGAATATGAAAACCTTCGCTGAGAGAGCAGGAGATTAGTGGCACGAGGCAACAACAACGGAACATTCCTCGCCAAATCGTTGCATAATAAATATTAAACACTCCAATCGCGCCACGCGCATCAAACAAAGATCTCAAACCGGGAAGAAGAAAGAAAAAAGCTCGATCTATCGAATAGATAATCTTCCGCGGTGTGAACGCAACACACGAGCTAATGTTTGCTCTAATGATTGATTACATTTACCTAATTGCGTGCGGGTTAACGATCGATTAGCAAGATCGTAGTGGATAAAGAATGGGAATCTCGTAGAGAGGAGCGCGTTCCCTAGGAATCTATCAAGTTCGATGGCAAACCGTGTCGTGCACGACCAGTAAGTCGTATAAGCACGAGCTGGTGACAGATGTATTCAATGTTCCATAATACTAACAAGGAAATATAAAGGGAGTAATGAAACTGGTTTTACTAAGAAACTCCGAAGGGATAAAGGAATGTTCATGAGCTGCGATGAGGATAGGGAAGTTATGCATCACACTTTAATTGAAAAAGTGGGGAACATTTCCAAATCTATACTATCTCGTAATAATTGATCTGTTACTCTATGCAGATATGTATACATATTTTCACCGTATTTCGATCGCATAACTGCAGCTATGTGCAGGATAAACTAACTCTAAGAAACTCACCCGTACGACCTTTCCCAGCCTTACAGTGGATCGCCACAACGTGTTTGGGATCTTCACACAGAAACCGGTGCACATCCTCGCAAAACTTGTTGATCAGCTCGATGTCCGGTGGGTTGTGGTCTTCGAAGGGATACTCGTTATAGTGCTGAGGAGAGAAATAAAAAATAATTGGTCATTGAATTTTACCATATGGAGCTGGTTAGCCAAAATCTATTTTCGGCTTTTAGTCCAATCTGTTATTTTATTCCCATACAAATATTTAAGAAAAAAGAATAACATAAAGCAGAGCCCGCCTCGCATAAAGATAAGGCCACAAGCGGTAGGTAATGAAACAACTTGAAATTGCATGACAAAACCTCCACCGCTTCCGTACAGATAGGTAACACCTGCGGTAATTAGAACGATCAATCATTTTTCGAGTGCTTGAAGGCGAGGGGAACAACTATTATGAACAGGAAAATGAATAAAATGCAATCACTTGCTACAAATATTAGTGCAAATAGCATGTGCTTCTGCAAGGCTTGTGGGGGAAGCCTGTTAACAACTTCTTTCATTGCTTCCAAGCTAAAAATATCTAAACACAGTTTTTCAACATGTTTTACCACACTTTTTTAGTTCAATATTTTTTGATAAAATTTGCTTGTAACATTTATCAAACTGATGGGTTTTCGAAGGCCAAGCAAAAACTTAGGTTCCCAAAGAATTAGTTTTCAGGTTCCCGGCCTATTCAATTTGCTCAATTGATTTGGTGCTCCGGGATTTTGTGCGAGCTCAGTTCTGACAATTCAATTCCACTTGTACGGCATTAGGCGAAAAAAAATAGTACAGTAAATAATACTACTAAAAAAAATAGTTTTTTAGACTATTAGACTTTACTACAGTTTTTATGTTGCATTCTCACTATTTTATGGGCCGAAAATTTTTTAGAACTGATAACACATGGCTATTACAAATGATAGGCAGTCAACGTCTTAAACTCATAAGCCATTGCTCTCTCTTGATCTAAAAATAATTGTGTGAAAGAAATAATAAGACTTTCTGAGAGGAAATTTTAATATTACAAAAGAACGATCATATTCGATCACTGCATTCCGTACAGTAAATTTCACTGTTCACATAGAAAGACTTTTCTTTCTCAAGCTGTTCTAGGACTGCTATTTGTAAGACTTTTTTCTATACGATATTGCTAAATATATACCGTTTGAATGGCAAAACGTTTAACAGAATTTAACGCTACTCCTAGAACGGTTGTGCATCGATCAACGATAGTGCTATTACCTGAACTACTGTTTGACTTGAGCGCAATTTAAATTGCTCACAAGCACATGGATTGATTAACCGACCGCAATCAACTCGGTAGGTCTCCTTGGAGAAGGGAAAAAAAGTAAACCCCAGCATAGGCCCGGTTACTTCTCCTTCAACAAACGCCGCCGCGTGGGCGGCCCTCAGTCCTCGCTTATAACATGTTATAATCACATCAGCGCGACAATAAGCGCGACGACACGCGGGCAAGCAGCAAAGCAGCGGAGCAGGCAAAACGCGTGAGCAGCAATCAGCTGAACGTCATCGGCCCCCCGTTCCACACCGTTGGTGGAAGGCAGGGAGGGAGGAGAAGACAGAGGAAATGGTGGAAACACCCGGCAGCATCTTGTTCTGCTCCATCGTGCACACTTGCCTTGCATCCATGACATGTGATTTTAAAAGAAAAAATGGTCCCCCGTTTCAAAAAGGCGGAAAATGGAGGACAAGATCCAAGCCGCACACAACACTTGCACTCATGGTTCGTTTCTTCCACCCGCTCCCAATGCTTGTTACGCTTTGCTCAATCACTACCGCAATCTCGGCCCGTTAAAGATCGGGCAAATTTGCATAGTGCAGCACACTGTGATCGCTTGCATAATGCGCTGATGCACATTCTTCTTCGTTGCTTCTAGCTCCACCAAGTGGCTCATGGCCGTGTTTGGGTGGATCGATGGATGGTTTATCCTCAAAACAAAGGAATAGAAAATATGGTAGACAATGTTAAGATGCTGCCATATAAAACACAACTAAGTACAGCTTTAAAATGGTACTAAACTATTCTCGTCTTCTGAAAAACCCCCAAAAGGTGATTAATGTAAACAATTTAATGCTATTTGCCGACACCGCCATTGATGGCTGACGTAGGCCACTCGTGCGGAGGCCCGTGCCGCTCTAGGCTATCGGATGAAACAGTTGGCCGCGGTCGGGTATTTGGTCTAACGAACGAGTCTTTGTTCCAAGAACCTGTCGACTATCAGCACTCGCGACCCCCCTCTACAGGGCTTCCGTACGAACCAACCAAACCAAGGGATCGGAACCACCCAAGGGCAAACCAACCCCTTGGGGAGAGGGTATCTCGGACGACGTCGGGACGAGTACTGATAACGCGTTATGCAATGATGCAGCTCACTGCACCGGTAGAGTTACTGTGATCGTGGATGAGTGAGCTCAGAGTAAAAATATTTTTACAACAAATAACTTTTTGCTGGTGATCCTCGACAAGCAAAGTTTGTCCAGAATCAACAGTTTCTGCACCAAGTCTCTTTCCAACTCGCTGCCCAAAACAAACCCGCTGCCAATCGATACACCTTTGCAATTGCTGCGCACACGTCCGAGAGGAGAAAAACAAACCAAAGGTTTCCAAGGATAAACGATCAATATTTGAAACTGAATTGTTAATTGCTCGGCGTTGTTTTCCGTTCCGCTTCGTTCACTTCGTTTCAAGTGAAGGAAAGTGGCAGCAGCGGCTGGCGTGGGGAGAGTAATTATCCGAGCAGCATGTCCTGTCTGCTTCCCATCTTCCCTTTTTCTGTGAGCTGGAAGGAAGCGCAAGGAGCACGGTCACCTACGCGTCACGGAGACGACGGGGATTTTTCCGCGCTTCGAAGAACAATAATGACGAGCGAAGAAAAATCGCAAGCGGGCGACACTACGCCGTTGGCAACACCAACGGCGAGGGAAGTTTTAGCTTTAGCAACGCAAACTAATCGGAACCACCGGTTTGGGGAAAGGCGGGCGTGGCGGTAGGAAAATTCCTACACCTCGTTTAGGTCGAGAGCAAGGAGTTCTGGGAAGGCGGCACGTGAGCGATACGATATTCATTCCACATGAGCACACGCAATGGAATCAAAGGAGTCCAACCTGCAAAAATACTAAGGCAGCGCTCTGTGAGCTATCGAACAAGACAAACACGACAAACACGACAAAAAAAAACGATCAAATCCATGCAATCGTATGGAGGTGCTCTGTCAACCTGCATCGAACATGTCAGACAAACACGACACAGAACAAAACAGTTTGATTTTGTCGTGCAGGGCTGTATCCCACGGCGAAACTGTTATACCTTGTGTATTCTGCTACCTTGCTGCTTGGATGAATGACAGTTCTTCACGACAATTCACAGAGCACCTTTCCGACAGTGTCGTGTTTGTCTGGTTTGTTGGACTGTTCACAGAGCGCTGCCTAAAGCAACCAAAAAAGGTGCAACCAAGCAATAAATATGCAAATGTATCATCATTTCAAGGCAAAAGTATTAAATCAACCAAAAACGGTTGCAATCAAACAATAAAAAGAACACACTCGAAAACCAGCCTGTGCAAACACACACGAGAGCAAGCGAGTAGTTGAAGCAAGTGGTTGAGTGATCTATCGGGCAAAGATCATCACTCACTGATAGCGCAGGGGCGATCGTCGCGGGTAATGGAGAAGAAACTGCTTCCCATTTCAACCAACCCCCAACCACCCCTTCCCGTCGTTCTCTTCTTCGTCCCGAAATCGGTCGATTGTTAAATCAGCTCTTTATTGCGATAATTGAATGAATTCTACAACACGCTGGCGACGCGCAAAGTGCACCCATTAGCAACAGGCACGAGGGGGCGTAGTTGTTGCTGTGTTGCGCCGCGAGCTATCGAAAGGCGTGAATCTGGCAGGGGCTGCCTTCTAGGCGATACAACTCCATCTTCATCGTTTTTTGTGCAGCCATTTCCCACCCCACTTGCCCAGGCCAGCCGACCGGCTCGTCCAAGTGTTGCTAGACGCCTATTTTAATGCATTATGTGTACCTATCGTCCGGTTGTTGCCCCTCGCGGTGATGCAAGGCGATTTTCATTGCTTAGATCAAACAGTTCCATACTCAATACACCGCAATGCAAGATCTCTCCCCCCCGGTACAGTAGTAGCGTGACGATGTCACGAAGTCATTTAGCAATAAGTTTAAACGGTTAATTAATCCATCCAATAAAGCTGTTTGCAAATAGAGAAATAGTCGCCATTACAAGATGACATCACGGCACTATCGTCTGCCAAATGGTGCGGCGATATTCCATTGCGGTGTTTTAAAAAAGAACCCCGCATGAACCCTTCGGATCCTCAACGGAAAAACGGACACACGATCAATTTTCCTCACACAAACATACACACACCCCTCTGCTCGTATAATTTGCAACTTTTGCGATTGCGGGAAACTGTTGCTAACTGGCCACGCGAAATTAATCATCAGGTAGGCTTTAATTGGCATGATTGGCACGAGACGGCGCAGGCGCTAAAAGCCACAGCAAAAGGCACCCGGTGGAGATGATGTATCGTTGTAAAACGCCAATTGACGGGCATGAGTTTATTTTCAAAGGAGGATATTTTATTTACTAAATTGAAAACCTAGAGCCTATGAACATGTTTAAGCTGCTCGAAACTTACCGGAAACGGTGTCGCGTCGTACGTCCGTTCTGTGCATAGGTTGTACACCTTGTAGTTTTCCGGGTGCTTCTCGTTTAGGAACTTGATGACCTCCTCCCGATTGTTGCGATAGACGGACTCCATCTTGTCCGCCGGGTAGCCCATGGCAATGATATTGTTCTTAATGTCTGCGATGGGGGAGATGAAAATAAAGTTACAATTAAAATGACATTCACCACAGGGCAGCTATTTAAATAAAGCTTTTATTGGAATTTTATTGAGAAACAAAACAGTTGAGTTCAATATCAAAAGTAAAAAGAATACATTTGGATCGGATAACGCACCCTGATTCCGCCTCGATCGCCTGGCGGAACTAAAACCCGAAGGATAAAATGTCTATTATTGCGTGATCAACAAGCATCGATGTCCGATGTAATAATCTTCGCAGCATAATTTCCTAGCGCTGCATATGCGGACCACGAAAATGCTATGTTGTGCAAGAAGCAGACGAAATAGGGAGTAGAGAGAGTGGAAATAAATACCATACCATACCCATACCATAATAATGGGAACAATCTGAGATCATCGCCATTGTCCATCGGTCGAACACAAAAAAAAACTAAAAAAGAGGGAGTGAAATTTTAAAGGCGCATACAACGTGCACAAAAGTGCAACAGAACTGCAACAACGGTAGCGCTGCACTTTGCATCACATTTTATTTAATTGCATCTTCTCGCGCTCCACTTTGTCTCCCATTTTCGTTCTTTCCGTCGTCCGCCAGGGTTTACAGTTCTCAAAACTGCATAATACACAGTAGCACAGTGGAGATGATATAATTTGCATGCTTAATTACCGCTGATTAGCACATAAATGCATACACCCGACCGTGAGTGTGTGTGTGTATGGTGGAACGTGGTGATTTATGGAGGTGCTTCAAAAGTAGGTTGGGGCTTTTTTGAGCACATGCATTAAAAAGTGTTACAAAAAAAACACAACCTAAACAAGGTGCCATTCTCCTCACACCTTCATGGACCAACACACACACACATTCTGCCTCCCTCTCTCTCCCTAACTCAACCGGTTTTCGATGGTGTTGGTGCTTACGTCCGGATAGAACGCAGATCGTTAACATGATTAATGGTCATGTTGCATTACATGATACCGAATGCTACCTTTCCGAAGCAGGTCCCCCCCCCCACCCACGCCAAAACCTCCCGATTTAGCATATGCAAAATTATGTCTTTGGCGAACGAGCCGAGTAAGCAGGCTAATCAAAAAGGGGTGGAAACGCTAATTTGCGCACAACACAGAGTTCACGACGACGGCTCTACACGGCTGTTCTCCGGTGCCGAATCACACAGGTGCAATATATTTCCATCGCCATGCAAACGAGATAGTGTTGTGTGCAGCTCCACCCACCACCCTAGCCTCTCCTCTGCATCGGCACGGGAAAGAAATGCATTTGAAATGCAGATTTGACCTTCCTGATCCACTGATTCCTGTTGCTGCGCTATTCCTCTCGACTGAAGTGTGGGTTCGCTGCAGAGATTGATCGTGCTTTAAATTGGTTTGCCTTTTTGGCGAGCCACGATAAACACAATTTCTGAATGAGTAGCACCACCGTGTTTCCCTCTTTCTCGAACTGTTTTGATAACACAATCGTAACCGACACGCGGAAGTACGAAACGCATGAATGGGTTAATCGAAGAACAGCTTATCAGGGGGAGATAACTAAATAATTGTTTGGAACAAAAAATAATCATGCCAAATGAAACTTTAAAAACCCGAACGATAAATATAAAAAGCGTCCATTACACTCGAACCGCTTGAAACGGAGTACTTTTTACGATCGACGATCGTTCGAGGTAATGTTGCCCGATGAACCGCAATGACAGCTTCAGCTTCAAAAGACTGCTCGCGCCCGGCGATCTATCATCTGCACAACCGACGCATCATGCTCAATTAGCGCTAATTAGAAGAAGGCGCCTCGTCCCTTTATGCGACTACACATTCGCCGCCTAGCTGCTGTGCAAGCAAACGGACTAGAGCGCTAGACATATGGCTGACCAAAGACCGGTTACCAACCGGGTGAAAAAAAGGGAACGAAAACGTGCTAGCTAACCCAGGGATGTCAAACATGCGGCTCGCAACAACATTGGATGTGGCCCGCCACTCCTTTGTAACGTTACATCGAAAGTTTGTATCCTTCTTCGACAACTCCCGCGTCGGTGGGACGTTTGTACAGTCTTGGTTAAGCAATTTAATGTTAAAATAAAAAACCAAAAAAGAACACAACGTAGGGTAAATGTCCAACATAAAATTGGTATTGTATTGGCTTTCGTTTGAAGAGCAAAATATTTTTTGTAAATGGTTTCATGAACTTCGAATTGCAAGAGAACTAAACGAACGTCAATTTAAACAACTTCTATAAGAAAGTGATATACAACATTGATCCACATCACGTCGATATATGGCGGTTGACAAGAGCAAAGGGTTTACACTGATTTTTCGAGGCGAGCGAATAAATAGTGTCCATAGCAAGCAAACGTGATGAACTACAAGAGCATTCTAAATAAAATAATAGATGTGGAGCTATAAGTTAGCTATAGTAATAACACACCTTTACTTTTCTAAAATCTTTACCAAAATGCACAATAGTGTTGAACTGCAACATAGTATATCTAAATAAACTTGAAAGTGTGAAAGTGTAAAACATGATTGTTAGAAATAAAAGCACAATGATAAGAACATATTTTGACCCGCAAACCTATTGTGGGAGGAAATGCGGTCCGCGAGGTCAAACGAGTTTGACATCCCTGATCTAACCAGTCAGCTTGGATGTGGATCAGCCACAGCTGACCAAAAACTATGTCCATCCTCGATACATGATCGGGTTAACAATTTAGTGATCGCTTTCATTACCCCTTCAAGGGCGGTTCTAGTCTACATTCGTGGTTAATTTTGTAATGTAATTGATTATGTTTGTAAAATTTTTATAATTCGTCAAAATAAGCTTCATATTTCATTTATTTCCTATACTACATTGTCATCCAAGAGGAATCGAAATGAAAAACGCGGTTCTAAACGCACTTGCGAGAGCGCCGGAACCACAAGCGCTTCAAACGCGAGCAGTGTTAGGGGTTTTAAAACCGGCTTCGCTGAACGATCGCATAAGAATGAAATAAAAAGTTTTTTTTTTTAAACCCATGAGCAACGATGAAGAAGGGGATGGAGGACTGGTGGAATAGGGACGAATGATGCCACGCGCGCACACGCTTGCACGTGGGTGTGTCTGTGTGTGTCCTTAAGTGAGGAATGATAGAGTATGATAGAGTAACAGGTTTGGCGCAACACATAAACGGTTGCCGTAGTTCGTCCGATTGCAAACACACAACTGCCTTGCGAAGGCCTGGTCTTTGCGAATGCATACAAAACGGCCAGTTGTGGTGCTGGACTTCGAATGGTTTGATAAGTTTCTGGCAGCCGAGGAATAGTTTTTCGTCGCACACAGCCGATTCTATCACTTTGTAAAACACCGTTTTTGTTCTTGTATAGTTATTTTTACTGGCAAAAAAAAAACAGATTCATGAATCTGAATGATTCTTTGCGGTAATCTCTCATCGAAAGATTCATGAATCCCAATGAAGCATGAAACTGATGAAAAGTGATGAGGAACCCTGTTCTTTTTTTTGTTGCATGATCCAAGCTAATGGAAGAATCGTAGAGATTCATGACAGATCCATAAAAGATTAATTAAGGTTTGAAGATTTGAATCCTTAAAGATTCATGAATCCATCTAAATGAATCTTAGGTGAAAGATTCATATGCCGAAAGATTCATTAAGCACAACATTAGCAAAAAATAATTTATGATTGTAATTTTTTTTTATTTGAAAGCTTATGTTCTAGAAAATTATCGGCGGTTTTTGATTGTTATTTTAAATGACATGTTATTTTTCTCAAGTACCCTTTTTTACACTTAGTAGAGCTTATATTCATATACCAAGCTATGATTAAGACTTCATAATGCTACATTCTATAAACAAGAATAAACGTGCAAAACGAAATCTTAAAATCATGTTTCATGCAGCAAATAAGTCATTGGCTTAATGCATACCGATAGTTATATCATTCGCTCTGCTGCTAATATTTACTTCCATCAACTTGTCGCATCTCAAAACGAACGTGCCGTACTGGAGTGGAAGCTCAAGTTTCTGGTCAATCTTGAGGCACGATCGCGGCAGGCGGCAAAAGCGGTGGAAACAGTCAAGTCAGACGCGAATAAGACGTTGTGTCGCTCGCATCAAGGGCAGCAACAACATCAAACACAATAACGATCGATCCACGCCAAGCGAAAAGGAGGGATTGCGACCGAATGCTCACACCGAAACTGACCTAACGAGTGTCCATCATTTGGCCCCCAGAGTGCGGGGAGGGAGGGAGAGGAGGAGGATGGCGCTAGAGAGTGAACAACGGCGGTAGTCATCGACGGGTCAGGTCTGTGACCGATCCTCCCGGTGGCATTGGGACAGAAAGTCGTGGAGGGCAAACGGTCGGCTGAGAAATCTGGTATGAGGAGATGGCATAATATGCTCACATCTTACGCTACCTGTACATGAAACCTTCTACAGTGGCTCGCAGAGCAGTTACGAATTAATCTGAACTCACAGCGAATTAATCTAAACATTAGTCGAAAACAACATAATATTAACACGCATATTTAACTAATATTGGCCAACGAAACAAAACAAACGTAAATGCCAAAACAAGCGTGGCAAAAAATTTTAAGAATGAAAACAAACAAATTATCAAATGAAACGCAGTTCAGCCAGAACATAGCCATATCAACATGACAAAAAATCCCCCCTTTTAATCTGCCCCACTTCAAGGCAAAAATAAACCACGCGCGCCTAGTTTAAGTACGAATGCTTCCTATCGGAACTGTGTGCCACATTATGCGCTACATGATGCGCACAACATGTGAAGCAAATAAACGGACCTCTGGCGACGTCGGTAGTACTACTAGCAGGAAACCGAACGCGTCCAAAGGCACGGCGGCGTATCACTTCTGGTGGTGCTTCTTCGGTGAAAATGCAATAACGTAAACATATGGGCGTAGACCAACCACCACCGCCAACCGCGAACCCTACGCTGATCTCGCACGTACCGCCCGTTTTGGCAACATTGTTGCAAGCGCAATCAGCCACCAGACCTTCGCCAACGGTGTATAACACGATGCCGGCGTGGTATTTTATTAAACAAAACACGCAAATTGACACACGAATGAGAGGTTTGCAATTTATCAACGAGCAGGTCAAAACAAACATCAGTAAACTGTTTGCAATGTTGCAACGATGCATGCTCGTATAAGTACTGATTAAGTTAGCAAAAAACTACTGTAATTTCTCTGTCTTAGAGTTTCCCCGACAAATCCTCCAGAATACCGGAAGAGTGATGGCAATAAGCCATTATCCTGCGGCATGCCACCTTTACAACTCATACATCGTGAAAAACGTAATGCAGACATCCTTTTTTTGTTGCTATTCTTAATTGGAAGGGCCGAGCCAAACCGAACGAATCCAGTCTCGATCTTTACGCAATGAGAAAAGATTATCAAATGGCTGACCCCCGGTATCAACTCGAACACACGTATCAACGGTGATTTATTGGAGGCCAAACAAACGAACCACTCACAATTACGTCATCAGGGACGCGCTGAAATTGATGATCGGTTGTTGTTGGGAAATTACCACCCTGATATTTATTACATGATACATGTAACTATGCTTTTCTTTGTTTGAAAATAAATACACGGGGGGAAATCGATGAAATATAAACCATTTTAAATATGTCGCTATTGCAACTATCAAATTAAAACATAATTCTCATGTTAAGAGTTAAAACCATACTACTCTTTTCTCAATCTCTTTTTCAACGAGCATCGCCGGGACGTCAAGTCAAGCTAGCCTAAAAGATTTGTGTCTAATTGCTGTTGCACTACGTACCGTTTCAAAACCCAATATGTACATTTCGCTTAAGAAATTTCGCAGCAATATCGGTCGAAAGTTTCAAAAAAATACTACCTACTCTACATAATCTAATCTTCACTTTCACTCCCCCGTTTCAAGTTTATGCTTTGTTTTATCACCACATTAAATCACGCAAAAACCGTTGCTATATTTGGTGCAGAGCGTGCAATTTAAAAACACCTAACGAGGAACGCGAGACAGAAAGACTAAATGAAACCAACACACTCGTTATTAGCTTTCAAAATGCATTTTTACTGCCTATCGCGCTGTCGATGGTTGTTTTTTTCTGCTTCTTTTTGTAATATTACCATGAGGCGGCAACTTTGCACGTTTCGTGCTACTTCTTGGGCTAAATATAGCCACCGCGTGTGTATGGATGTGGGTAAGTGTACGAGCACAACAGATGTGCGAAGGTCACCACGAAATGGTAATAGGAAAAAAAATATACCTCAGCCAATGGGGAGGCAATAAAGGGACGACGCCAGAAAAAAAAAACAACAAACGACAGATCCATTTGATTCTCGCCCTGTGCGACGCATTCTTCCAAGACGATGAGTAAAGGAGGGGGAGGGGGGGGTGGTTGGGCGAAATTTTGGTTCCTTTTGGTTAACTAAACAGAAGAAAATTGGTCAATCCATCTGATAAGATGTTAACTGTCCACACGCATGGATTCCTTCAAATATGCCTTTCCTTTTCTCAACCACCATACATCATTCGCACTGTGTTCTAACTCAAGGATATTTGCATCTGAAATGCAAATGAATTACACACATACACACATACCCACACGCGCACACCCTACATACATGTTTCATCCGCGTGGGTTGCGTTAGGTTGATGCGATGCTCTTTTTTTTAATGCATGCAACAACCATTTACACACAGGCGAGCAACGGGGAGGTTCAGGGTCAATGACCTCCTGCGGGGGTGAAGTAATGGCGCTACGATTGTTTTAACGAGCAATTGACTGCTGTTCACATTTGTTACGTCCTTTTTTTATTAATGAGAATCATATGACAAGAAAGAAACAACTCGTAATGAGAACCGTTTTGCTAAATGTGTACAAGTAAGATTACTCAAATGGCGCCAATACCGACTTGGAGCCGTATATAATCAGACTCTACATTCCTGGCTACATGGACAGCTTTAATTTAGATAAAATATAACACACGCTGGCGTAGAAGACCACGCAAGGTCTAATACGTCTGAAATAGTGTGGTGTCTTATGAATCTTTCACATAAGATTCATTAATCTTTTGGAATTCGAATCTTCAAACGTTGATCTTACGAAACCTGAATGAAGCTTTCGTGAATCTTTAACGAACCTTGATGATTCTTTCATTGGCGAGGCAATATTCATTAATCTGTTTGTAGTGTGTAATCGAAATTACACAACTCTAGTCTGAAAAGCCAAGGTCATAAACTTTAAAATTCGTTAATATTGAAATATTAAAAACATGCTCAACTTACACGAAAGGTCCAGATTGTAGCCATCCTCGGTGTACCGCTTCCGCTGCCCGCTGACCTTCTCCCGGATCAGGTTCTGTGGGTTCGTCATGCTCACGTACGCCAAATTTGTCTATCTTTTTTGTTCTTACTCACGACGCGGCCACTTAGCTTCGCTTTTCCCTCCTTTGCTCGACTTCCTCCGGGGAAAACTTTCCACAGTTGACAACAGTCCGCACCAGTTTTCAGTAGACTGACTTTCGACAGAAACAGACGTTTTTAAAACGAAAATGATCACCTTCCTTCCCGCTGCTCCGCTTCCCTGGCCACTTCGCTTTGTAGGTAGCACGGGAAATGGAGGCGAAAAGGTTGATTGTTGTAACCGGTTTCAATGTGCAAGGATACACGGATGGCGCTGCAAATTGCATTTGGCCGGCGTGAGGTAGCCCTTTTTACCGCCTTCCCACGAGAGCGTTTTCCCGTTGTTGCTTCCGAGCTGCGGTTTTGGGAGTCGGGAAAAGAGATGGCAACCGAATTATTGTTGAACACAGTAGTTTTGTTTATTAATTTTTCCCGCTTTCCGTGTGCTTGGAGCTTCCGGATTCAACTCCGAACCCTTGGACGATCACACTCGATCTTGGATCGTTGGATCTTTCCGTGAGATCGGTTCGCTCGGTTGAAGGAAAGGGGGGGAACACACTTGGGACTTTTGTACGTTTTACAGGTGGCAAACAAAAACCGTCCACACAAGACAGCAACACAACAGTGCTAATCAAACCATTGGCCTTTTTCCGTATCGTCTCTCTTTCTCCCTTTCTCTTCGTTTTTATTTTTTGCTTTCCCCCTTTATTCAGTTCAACGATACATCTAACATTTGCACACTTTAAAACCACATCGAAACATCCGCGTGCGGCGACGAACACACGATTGCAGCCGCGAGAAAACCACAATGACGTCACTACGGCGCACGGCTTCTATTTTCACCGCACTCTACGTTTTCATGCAGGCAAATTTTGTTTGATTTGTTCACACTTAGGATAACCCCCGGCCGGCATGTTAGGGGGTTGCTATTATTTCTTTTTTTTCTCTCTCTCCCTAACGGCGTTTTATCGCCAGTCAAATTACGCGCAGCTCAGCGATAATGTTCACCACGTTCGCGACACGTTGCCAACCTGCGCCATTGCCGCCCGGCGTTGGGGTATGAGTGTGTGTCACCCGGAGGAGGGTTGAGGTTAGTCGGTGGGGGGTTGGTTTGCGGCAAGGCGACAGACAGAACGCAAAGAAAAAGCCCTGCTGTCTGCGAGCTTTGCGATAAATGGAATTAAAAAAAAAAAACACACAAATAGCTTAACTCCCCTGAGCTGAGGGGTCGCGTGGTGATAAGGCGCTAGGCAAACACGCCGACACACGCCGTTCGCATACCACAACGTACTGCAATAAATAGCACAAACACAACACCGATAATACGCGGCGCGCACACGGTAACGCGCGAATAGAGAGAGTTTTAGATGTACGAAGAAACGGCACGGAAAACAAAAAATACAGAACGGCAAGAAATAACTTCACTAAAAGCCGGCCCAAACGCAACCAGACGCCATCAATTTGTTACACTTTTTTCCCTTCGATGGTGTGTAAGGTTTCTTCGCCTTTGCTGATCGTGTGATCGAATATCGATCGGTGCGGAAAATGTTTACTTTTTCACTCCATACGCACGAAGCACTTTACTACGGAAATGGAACACTAGGTGATGCTGAGACACTGGAGGAACGAGCAATGTTTAACCTCTGGCCCGTTTGTAGCACGAGAAAGAATGCCTCCCAGCCGGTTCGTGCTGGATGTCCGTAGAATTGGCAGAGCTGCCCGACTCAGTCATCCTTTTGGCCGGTTCAGGCGCGAGACATCCTTGTGACCAACTGAACACTTCAGCATTTTAGCGATTCAATTGTGGCTTCGGTTCTACCCTGCTGTTCAGTCACTACTTAAAAAAAACACAAACATTGATCACAATGTTGGTCGCAACGGTCTCCTCAGGGTATATGAAGTATGGCGCGTCCAGAGAAGCGACCTCCGTCGAAACACACCAGACCCAACACTGACGGTTCCGTGATCCGGGTGTATCCGTTACTCCGATGTATTATCCGGCCAGGAGGGGTGGGCACGCTCACAATGTGCTCCCCAACGGATGATATGGCTCGGACACAAACACATTTACTCGGCACAGACAGATTGAATGCGTTCGCGTCGTGAAGACGAGTTGGCGTTGAGAGTCGCGGAACCGCGATGCCCACGAGCTGCTCTCCCAAGAAGCGCACGACAACACCCAACACACTGTGTGAACGCCGAGGACAACAGCACACACAACACCGGGCCTCCCGAAGGGCTCACTCCTTCTCCCGCACGTACGCCACGTCCCGTGGAAGCATCTTCGCGTTTTTAGGATTACTTCCTTCTTCCGGTGGAACTACCACGCGACCGGCAACACGCCGGAAGCGCCCGCGAAGTCGAGGCGTCACACAGACCAACCGAACCGACCAGAGTAAAATCGGGGCCAAAGAAGAACCACTACACTACACGTGGGGCGGTAACGCAACGCTAACGCACCGTAACGCCCGCAGCAACCGGAGAGAACAACCACATTAGTACACCCTCGGCGCCTTAGTGAGTAGTGGTGGGTTCTCGCCCGGTGGAGCGCGATCTCGCGAGATGTTGAGCCGGTTCGCGAGATATGATTTGCATTGCACGCCCGATCAAAACCGCGACCAGATCGGACGCACACTACCCAGAGCCGTACTCACACGCGTCTAGTAGATACGCCAATCCTGCCCGCTTTTTATCGGCGAAGCAATGGCTTAAAGCGGGGTCTTTTCGGTTCCACACAACGATCCCCCAGCTCCGGGAAATGTCGGACGATGGACACACCTGATGCTCACTGGAAACGACTAGTGGCTAGCATTTTTTTCCCCCATTTACTTACGTTTACACACACCGTTTTTCTTTATCGATTTCTTCCATCGTCACCAAAACGATCACTTTCGAACGTACGCACACAAAACATCACACATAATATTACTAATTTAACGTAAATTGCACACAACGATTCCCTTTTTTCTTCAATTGCACTGAGTATGACTTAAGTACTGGTCGATGCAGCAAAAAGAGCTAGAGAAAAGGAAGAAAAGAAGGGGAGTGCATGAGTAGATTATTTTTATGATACTCTATTTTACTAATTGTGTACATGCATTCACCGGTGGATGGTGTATGAAACATGGTAAATATCTAAAGCTGCTAGAAGATGGATGCAATCTTTCAATGCAATGAAATAAAATATGACACTTCAGCCGAAAGTGACAGCCATTCGTCTTCTAGCAATATCGAAAAAATATGACGACCAAACCCTTTAACCTTGAGATGGCTCATTGACTGCGTACATTGCAAGAAGAGGACGTATGTATTTAAATTATCCTGATTCCTGATGATTATTTAAACTAATCTTCGCATGGAAGTATCTTTTGAACTCATTTTTCAACACAAAAAAAAAATGTATGCCATTTTTATTACACCCTGGCGAATACCGATCACCCAAATCAACGATAGAATCATGATGCTGTAGGCCACTTTTAAAAGAAGTTTCATCATTACCAGTTAGGTTTGAAAATAGATTTTTTGTTTTGAAAACTGACTTTGAGTAGGACAAATATAAATCAAATGTCTCTACTTTCAGCGAACGAATGTTCCCCATTCTCTTGCCAACCCTTTTAACCTTTTGCTCACATTGCGTGCATACACTGCAAATGTGTAAAATTCGAAAAAAAAAACACAGTTCATTCGAAAACTAAAAACATCCGAAGGAAAAATAGAAGAATCACCAAACCAAATAGTAGAGGAATTAATCGCCTCCAATTTGATTTTTGTCAAATGCGTGAGAATAAAAGAGATTAAAGAATTTAGAAGCTTCCAATGCTAACGTTAGAAAACAATCTTCTAGAAGGATCTTTTGCTTATGGACTCATTTTGCAACAAGAACAAATCTATTTGATCTAATTTATATTAGATCCCGAAAAATACCAATACCCTTACCCCGGTCGAACCCTAAATGACCTTCGCGATCCACGATCGATGACCACGAACAATTTCACTCTTATGGATTTTCGCAGATGGATTTAAAACCAGTTGGATCTTCTTTCAAATCAAATGTGCCATCAAAGGTTCCTGCCAAACCTTTTAACCTTGAGCTCACATTGAGTGCATAGACTGCAGCCATTCAAAAAACAAATCGTCTTTCAAGTGGTAGAATCAAAAAACAACACACCACAGAATACCTTCAGTTATCGTATCAAAGTTCCCCTTTAGCTTAGGAACGGCAACGGTTAGTCACGTTCTAATAGACTTTGACTTTCCGATATGCTCGTTTGCTTCAAACGATAACGGAGATGAAATTTTATCAACTTCAAACATATGAGGAACTACATCACTGTTTCCAGGCGACGATAATATCATATCAGCCCAAGGAGAAAGGGGCGCCACGTGTGAAACCTAAATAAAAAAAACCGTGCGGGAAATTCCGCCGGCCGGCGAATTGCATCACCTCACCAAACGGAGGCCCGTGATTGGTTAAGGAACGGTGCCCCCGTTAGCAACAGTTTCCACGACAGCGTCGACCACCGGATGTCCGCGTCGGACTGTGCTGCACCCCTTTTTCAATGACGATGCAGCCGTTCAATTCAAGGTCTTCCGGCGCGGTGGAATTCGGCACCATTCCACCGAAGCCAGACGGGGCGCTGGAATACGAACATCAAAATGGGATCGAGGTGGATTCCTGTGCACGGCACGGCATGAATATGACACGTACGTGTGGGTTTTGAAGGAACAGGAAAAGACACACCGACGTGAAGATTCAATAACACTCGCGCTACATAAAATGTCCTCACTTCGAATTCTTCGAAAACGCACAGTTCAAGGATGATGCAACAGTGGGAAGTATTGTTAATCAAAGGATGGCCGACCTGCACCGCCCGCATACTCACGCGATGAGTAACTGCCTCGTGACGGATCACGAACCACGTGTCGATAACGCTACAACGACCTTTGCACGACAATGGAAACCACTTGCACTTGCTTCCGCGAGAACTGCCTTCGCTAACGTCAACTTCTTTAATGCGGTCCGGGGGCCGGCCGGTCGCAATTAAATAGCCAAGAGCCGCGACATACTCGCGGTGCAATACGTAAATGCACGTAACGCACACAGCAGCATGTGCTGGTGCGAGATGCACCAATAAGAAGGTAGTACAAGAGTGGCGTGAACGATTAGAAGGGGGAATTTTCTTCCGAACACGGCCAAGGGATGTGGGGACAAAGTTCATTTTGGTTTTCATTTGTAACGAAAAGTTAACCCTATGGTTTAACAGTCAGAAAACACCATAAAATCTGCGTAAAGAACTTTGAAAAGCAATTCCACAAGCATAAAAATCCCTTATAAATTTCGCCAAAGGGGAGAATTAATGCAAATTTTAAACTTTTCATTTCATTAAAATTGAGAAAAAATTAAAAGGAATAAATTCATGAGAATCATCTCGGGCAGCACAATTGGCTGAAGTAATAAAAGTTGAAACAGTAGTTGTAATATCAGTTGAAGTAAAGTAATAGACATAGAAGTAATAGTTTTGGTAGTAAAATAAAAATAAAACATCGTGGATGTCTGTTTAATTTTTTTTATCAAACGCACGAAGCCACGGAAAAACTGGACAGGAACACAAACATGCGTCACACGTTACAAACTGGTCGTATATAGCGGCCATTTTGTTAACCCGCTCGAGGAGCCCTTCTGCCTTTGGAACAAGATCACGCCACCGAAAATTCCTCCCGGAGGGAAAAGGGAACCTCACGCTACCCGTCCACCCTCACTGCTACAGCTACAGCGTCGGGGCGTTTGGGCCGGCCAGTATGTTTGTCAAAGTTGGATGATCCCAAACCTCTTACCCCAACATAGGTTTGGGAATGGCGGAGTTATCTTCTGGAAGATTCTACTGCGACGCCATTTGGCCTAGTTCTGACGTGGCTTGTCATCACCGCTTCGCGAGCAACGCGTGACCAACGCGTGACCAACCAACCGGCATCGATATTCCATTTCTTTTGGAAAACAGTGAGTTCGATGATTATGGAACTGTAACGTAAAGTTAAACCTAAGGTTTAACAATCAGAAAACACCGCAAAGTCTGTGAAAAGAGTTTTGACAAGCGAAACCACAAGCATAAAAATCGCTTCTAAATTTAGCCAAAACTAGAAGAGCGAAGAATTCAAGCAAATTTTAAACTTTTCATTTAAATAAACAAGGGAAAAGATTAAAATGAATTAATTCATGAGAACATAAAAAACAATCGATGAACATAGAATGATTGGCTGAAGCAATAAAAGTTATAATTGTAGTTGTATTACCAGCTGAAGTAAAGTAATAGGCAAAGAGGTGGTAGTTTTGGTAGTAAAGGAAGAAACATGTTTCTCGGATGGCTATTTTACGTACCTATATTGATTCTAATGTATGTTGTTTGTGTAAACCCGAATCGCATAAGATGGCTTTAATTAGAATGTGTTTTAAAAATTACAATTTTTTAAGTATCTAACCAAAATAGTCAAGTAGCTTGTTAAAGTCGTTCATTCCACGCGAGTTTTTAATTCGAGGACAACTTTTATCAAAAAAACACGAAACCACGAAAAACAGGACAGGAATACATAGACTCACACATACCAAACTGGTAGAATATAGCGGCCATTTTGTGAGCCTGATCGCGGCCTTTGGACCACGATCACGCCACCGAGAATCCCTCTCGGAGGGAAAAGGGAACCACGTCCCGTCCACCCTCACTACTACAGTAACACCGCCGAGCCGTTTGGGCCGGCCTTGTTTTTTGCCAGAGAGCTGGAAGTTTCCACTGCAACGCTATTTGGGCCAGAGTTCTGACGTGGCTTGTCGCCGACTTTTCGTGTCGCGCACTTCCGATGCGTTTATCATCACCGTTTAGCGAGCAGTTCCTTCGTGGGCAACGCGTAGCCAAGGCGTGACCAGCCAGCCTGCATCGATATTCCATTTCTTTCGGCAAACAGTGAGTACGCGGTAGTGTGTTCCACAGATAAATGTACCCTTCTCAATGTCATGTTGCGAAGCAGCGCGCATCGGATGATATAGTTTTAAAGCCAACCGGGAAATTCACCAACCGGCGTGAATACACTCATAAACATGTGCACACATAATATTCCGGCCGTGAAAACATCTACACCAGCGACGGGCGGGCACAGGACTATTTTGGGAATAAAAACATGGAAGTGTGGAGACTTTTCATAGCGACGCACACTTCGCCTGCAAACCACAAGCGTTGTTCACCATGGGAACAAAGAAACATTGAACTGTGGCGTAATTTAATCCCGGGTGGCAAAAATAACCCGCTCTGCGCGATCCAGGTTTGTTTCTTCTCCAGAGTTGTGAGATTCCTACAAGAACACATTTTTTTGAAGAAAAACTCATGGTTCATGGCTTCAAGATCAAGATGAAAAGGAAAACTATTATGTCGCCAACAGGAGATGAAGATAGATACAGCCGTTGGCGTTAAATGTTCTGTCGAAAGTACAATGGTTTGGTTCTAAAACGACGTCTGATTCTAATAAAAAAAACACAATTATAAAAACTGCAACGTTTCGTAACGCCTATCAATGGTTTAATCGGTCGAGATATTTCTCGGCAGGCGATAATGAATCACTCTTGCAAAAACAATTGTTAGCAACAAGCTCGTATGCTTTTATTAGATTTCAATAGGAAATACACAACATTTCAACCCGGACGGACAGAAGAAGAAATTGAAGAATATTGCTAGAAATTTTCGAAAAGTTATGCTACGTAGTGCGTCCTTTGATGTGATTGTGAGATGTGATGTACAAGACCAAACTTTTCTACAGTTTTTCACTAGTTTGCACTTTTAAAAACTTTAGATAGTATATTAATGAATGTCCAACAATAGATGTTTTGGAGGGCCAAAGATAACTAAACCGGTACCCTCCCCTATACGAGAAGACTGACTTTCCAACGCAAAGAAAAGAACTCTCGTCAGCCTAATGAGTAAGTATAACCGACGACGGTCGATATGCTAAATAAGAACAAGTAGAGTGAAAAATAGCTGTTTTTTTAAAGCGGAGTGCTTAGTAGGACGTAGCATATCCCCGAGGAGTGTTACTATGCCCCAATGATGTGCGGAATATTACAGATCGGTAGTCAGCCAATCGTTAAAATAGATGCATGAGAGATACAAATTGACACGCTTTTATAAAACATGGTGACCAAGAAGTCAAATTTAAGTTTAACGACTGCAAGAAATATTTCACACAGCTACTTCTGTAAATATTTCTCGGAGAAATAATTTACTTTACTCGAAGAAATAGTAACGTTTATGAAAAAACTTGTTTTATGTAATTTTCACCAGTTTTAACCTCCACTCTATGATCGCACATCTACTTGGGAGGTGATCCAAAATACTTCTCTGCCACATGATTTCCATTCACTTTTGCATATTCAATCACTTTTAACTTGAACCTGGATTAATACAAAATTCTCTTTGTTGGAGGCACGCTGCTTCAATTGGACGATTTTGAAGACGAATACCAAAAATCAATAAAAAAATCAACCAGTTGTCAACAAATCTGTCATACACAAAATGGTCAAAAACGTCTCGAAACGTCCAAATTTAAATCGACCGGTAATCCATAAAGCTATAACCGAAAAGTGTATAACGACTTCCTTAATCTAACTTTGGTCATTTTTTAATTAATGGGGGCCATTATACAAAAATACGATAGTTTCTTGATTTTGTTGTGAAAAAGAGAGAGAGTTGAGTGAGCTTAACATATCTCTTTAGAGGAAAATTTTAAAACACTTTTTTTCGAAAGATAAATCTTCATGCATAGATAATGAGGTTTTATGCGTTGAAACTAGTTTCAAACATAATTAAGTATAACATGAAGGGTCAACAAATAAATTAAGTTAATAGAAATACCGTGGACAATTGAAATAAAAAAAAAAGTTATAGAGTTATACATCTTATAAGTGTAAACCTTTTTTTAAAGGAAATTGAACCTACCGTGGTCATTTACGGTACTGTCAATCTTCACAAATTAATTGCAAAATTCAACATCTAGAAGCTAAGTAAAAATTATTACAGTAGGGCTCTGCTCATGGTGCATACACTTTCGGCTTTCGGTTTGCTTATTGCAATGGCGTTCTATCTAACGTTTGCATTACAAAAAATAGACAAATGTTACCGAATTTTCATGCAAAAATGGAAAACGCTAGCAACTTTCTGTAAAAAGCAAAATAAAGATTAGCATTTCTTGCAAATTGTGAACAAGTTTGACAACTGTATCATTTAAATTGTTACAACATCCAGCTTTATCGCGGACCACGTGACCAAAGATTATTTAAAGCCAGACGGCGGCGAGTGGTAAAAAACCCTGATAATTTATGTTCAAACGGAGTAGCATTTGGTCATGAATGCCTCATAATAACTGAAAAACATCCTTAAACGGCTGATTTTGTCGGCTATGGCTAAAGTATCGGCCAAGGGCCGTAAGGCCGGCTTACTGGCCGTCGAGTTATTTTTTGAAACTACTTAAAAGATTTAACTATACAATAAAATTTACTTCATTATATTAGCTTGGTTAACTTTTTTCGTATCACCGATGAAAATTTGGCTTTTTTTAATGCAAACGTTATTTGGTGTGAATTTACCAGTGAGAATTTATCCAGTCGTTACCATGGAGCAGGATATCGTTCCTGAGCGATTAAAACCTTGTTTTTTTGAAGAAAATGCATTGAGGAGAATTGCGAAATTAAAAATTGAATACGTTATTCATGTTTCCCCGAACTATTTATTATTTCACTCAGCAAAATGACCAGTGAATCACAAAATAAGAGATATCAGTGAGTCACAAAATTAATAAAATTAGGTGCAATCGTAGAGAACAACCATTTCATTTCTGGAAATGAAAGCATAGATTTTCTATATTTTATTTTGATACGAGAAATAAGCACATTTCTTAAGCTGCTGCTGCTAGAAGACGGATGCAATGGAATAAAATAGAATTTGAAACTTCTACCAACAGTCATTGCAATACGTAGGTTGCCTTTTAAGTTTCGGGATTTGAAAAAACTGGTGATGCAATCTACCAACTAAAAATTTTATCGTAAAGTTTGACGTTTTTGAGGTTATATGTACTCAGAACGTTTTGACATACGAGCGCTATTTGTGTTGTTAAAAAAATGTTTAAAGTGTCAATGTCCGGCAAATTGTGGAATTGGGTCGTGGACATTTTCGTGCGTTTATTTTTTGCAACTTTCGACGTGAATTGACATAGCAGTAGTGCATGAATGAACTTAATTCAACTTTTGGTGATGAAGCTCCATCAATGATCAGTATTTATCGATGGTTTGGATAATTTAATCGTGGTCGGAGTTCACTCCAAGATGAATTTCGTGAAGGTCGTCCAAAATCAGTTGTCGTTCCGAAAACAATTGATGCTGTGCGTGAACGGATATTGTAAGATCGTCATGTGACTTTTTGTGAGATAGAGACTACCTTAGGTATTACTGGGACCAGCATATATTTAATATTGCATGAACATTTAACTGTCAAAAAAATTTGCTGGTGTTGGTTTCCACAAAATTTGTCAATCTCTAAAAAAAAGACTCGTGTCGATTGGTCGGAAAAAATGCTCGAAAAATACGATTGCGGTGCTTCAAAACTCGTCTTTAATATCGTGACAAGTGATGAGTCGTGGATTTACGCGAATGAGCCCGGAACTAAACTGCAATGGACTGTATGGGTGTTTCAAGATGAGTCGAATCCAACCAAAGTTGTTCACGCACGAAGCACTTCCAAGCAAATAGTCGCATGTTTTTTCGGAAAAACTGGATATATCGCAACCAAACCTCTAGAACAACGCAGAACAGTCTATTCTGAGTGGTACATAACCATTTGTTTGCCAGTTGTCTTCCAAGAAATAGGGAAATTCAACCGCTGTCGACGGATCACCCATCACCGCGACAATGCGAGCTCTCACACATCGGTTCAAACAACTGTATTGTTAAGTACTCAAAACATCGATTTAATGAGTCATCCGCCATAAAGTCCTGGATCTAGCACCAAATGACATCTTTGAATTCCCGTACGTAAAAAATAAACTGAGATTTCAACGTTTTTCAACACCTGAAGAAGCGAAGCTCTCTCAAAAAAGACTCGTGTCGATTGAAACTTTAAACATGTTTTTAACAACACAAATAGCGTTCGTGTGTCAAAACGTTCTAAGAACGGATAACCTCTAAAATGTCAAACTTTACGATAAAATTGTCAATTAACAGATTGCATCACCAGTTTTTACAAATCCCGAAACTTAAAAGGCAACCCTCGTATGTCGATGCTTAACCATCTTGGTTGGATCATTGCAATGTAGCAATAAAATACGCACAGAAATATTCTAATGACTGTCACTTTCGGCGGAAGTGTCATATTTTATTTCATTTCATTGAAAGATTGCATCCGTTTTCTGGCAGCTTTAAAATGACATAATAAATTAGTAAAACAGGTACAGTTAAAACAACGCCTGTTGCTGTCATTCCATGTGAACTTCATCCATTTCCTTCCCTGTTGAGATGAAATTACATCAACCGAGCACACGCGCGCATAGAGACCAAAGCAGATGTTCCTCCGCATTACTCCCAAAAGGGGTTATGTAGCTCCCGGATATCTACTGCTCAAGGGGACGACCTACCAAGGGAGGGGCAAAATGTAAAGCATATTAAATTAGGCAATCGTGCAGCGCCACATCTCGTTCGTTCCCCTCGCGAAGGAGCGCACACTCTCGACTCAACACTAATGACCTTGACATTGAGAGGAACTTTTCTTGGATCCGACGGTGGCAACAGTCGCTGTGTAAGTACCGGTCGGTCTCTGAGTTCTTTCGCCGACGATCCGGACGGTTGGTAAAGCAGCGCGCCTGGCTCTCCAAAATTCATACACGCCTTTCTGCGTCTGCGCAGACGCCGCAAGTCAAGATCGGCTCACGGCCAACGATCACCTTGTAGTGTATGCTGGCTGGCTGGTGGAGTGTGCGCACCACACGCCGCACCCTCGCTCCAAACTCGCTTGGTGTGCATGTACGAGTCTGATAGCCCCCCTACCCTACCCCCACCCCCCCATTTCCCTTGCCATGTTTGCCGGATATGGAAAATTGTGCGGGCAATCGGCCAAACATAAGCGTCCAAAACGCGAGCGAACCGTGCATGTGAACACCGTTTTCAAGCCGGAGCATTTCACAACTTACTACTTACGACGATTGGTAGTTTGAAACATATTTTGCGATCGAGAAGCTATCCACAAGCGTGGCGAAAATGAACATTTCTTCAATCCATCCGACCGACGAATGGTGGGTTTACGCAAATCGCATCGCTACTAAATATGATCGATGGCAAACAAATCCAACAGCCGTGGGGAAAGTAATCCACTACACCGCGGTACAATGATAAGATCTACCACGATCGGCTGAACAAATGTAGAAAATAAGAGATTCAAATCAAACTCTCTCAGCTCGATGTTAGATTATGAATGAATAAACATTTACTTCATTTAAAACACACTAAAAACAGTGTTAAAATTGATTGGAACAACTATCCGGCAGGCGGGGGTCCCCAACGGTGGCGAGGATCTGTTTGATTTTATTCAAGCATTCCAGTAGCGGATCCATCATTAACTTCTTGCACAACGCAAACCCAAACCACGAGTGTCTTCGGATGGCGCAAACGGTTTCTAATTTGCGCTGCGGTTCCACGAGTATTTGTATTTGCGTGTGCCCTGGGACCCCGGGGGGGAGGAACGGACAGGGGGCACCATTTTGGCGTCGAAATGTTAAATCAACCGGAATGTTGCCCGCACATTACACAATCGGTCTTGGCTCGTGTCGCCCATCGGTGCGTGTGTCATATACCGCGCCCAGCACGCGAACGCGAACGAAATTTACATACCGAGCCCGACCGTTGGAACGTGTGTCTTGAGTGGAAGGACAGGGATTGTCTTCGTTTCTTCTTCATCACGCAATCGATCAGCTGATTAATTCGTACTCCCTGCGGGAAACGCACATCCTCACTTGTAACCTAAGCTATAGACGTTTTTGATCGACTTAAAATCATTACTTTCAAAACTACCCCTCCCGGATAAGTTTTATGAGGTTTCTCTTTGTGGAATAGATTGATAGAATAGAGAATTGTCAGTCTGGTGCTCGATGGCGCAAAGAGAAAAACCCCATCCAAAACCATCCAAAATCAACCCGTTTTGAGACCGGTAAGTACCACCGGAAAACAGCATCCTTCACACTTCGTATAACAAACACACTCCAACCCACACACACAGACACAAATATACATACAAAAGCAAACAAGAATGATCTGATAAGAGGAAAACTGGATACCAAAAATAGGTTGAAGAGGACGCTCGGTAGGATGGATGCGACGAAGGTGAAAAATGGGGGAAAAGGAAATTGAAAAACGAGGGCCACACCATCACCCTCCAAGTTTCGGGGCCGTGTTATTCGTTGGCAAACAGTGCGAGGCAAGTGGCAAACAACACCATCAGTCGCCTATGTGTTCGCTAGGGAAGCCGAGGAGATCTCTTCTTACGCTATGGGCCCTCCGTATCGGTGGTCCTTCGGTTGGAACCGGTCGGAGGAAAAGACCAAAACGTATACACAAACACACACATATACAACTTTAGGTACAACACCTGACCACCGAGGCAGGAGAAGGAAGAGGCGATGAAGTGGAAACAGAAAACACTTACACTTGGCGCGGCAAGGGGAAGAATGTTTAAAGCACGGCCGAAAGGAAGCCAAATAAAATAGCTGATGATTATTATTTGAATGGGCGAAAGGCGAGAAAGGATGGACACTGTGAAGATGTGTGCCGTTCATTCGCTCATCGTTTCGTGGCCATCCCTCGATCGCCTCCTCAATGGACGACGGAAGACTTCGTCCCCTGTTCGAGAAGAGCTGCACCGAGGTTTCGACCTCGGGACGCCGGCCGGTCGTCATCGCTTCACACACAACAGGACGCCGGGTTATTTTTCCAGCACCCTTCGCGCACTTCTTGGATGGGTATTTTTATTGGATGTTTTGTTTTTTATTGGTGTGTATGTCTATTTTGTTGTGGTGGTGTTGGCTGTTTCTTTGAACGTAGGATACGATTTTCTCAAAGGTGAATACGTCAGATCCTAGAATACGAACTGAAGAATCTTGTTGATCCGTTACAGTAATGAGGAAATTTTAAATAAAGTTTCCTTTTCAAACCTGGGATAAATAAAAGCGGAGTATCTGAATGTTTTTTAAACTTCAAATGCTAGGACGTCTGTTTTTTTCTGTATTTTGAAAATAATTCTGCAAACTAAAACGCTTCCTAAAACCATTACAAAGTGACTAAATACTGCAAGAAAGACATGAACAAACTATATTTAGCACAATATCTGAGAAATAAAGTTTTTAAACCATCACAACTACGAATACCTTCCCAAGTAATAGACTTGTCCCAACGGTTACAGTATCTCTCCTCTTGATCGTTGTTGTTGATGACCTCTTTATTTGCAACTACCACTTCATTCCAGTACTTTATGGACTTTATTTTTCCCATCTGATCATACCAGATTAAAACATAACTGGATAATGGTGCGACTATTACCAACATTATTTGTCCCACCTAGAATGGCCAATTCTGTAAAGGATTTGGATATCCTGAGTATGCTTGGAATCTACTTTCGCGTACGTTTTAACGTCAAATAATACACATTCATTAAGTAAATGATTACAACATTGCAAGGATTGTTTTCTTAATTTATCAGCATTAGAAAAAAAGGTTTGAATAATTTTAAAATCCTGTACAGATTTCGTTAGTAGGATTTTTCCTATCACATGATAAAATTAATAATTGTTGCAGATGTTTTGGAAGAAATTCTCTTTTTCTCTCCACCATTTCTTCTACCAAGCCGCAAGAAGTTTATATTGTCAGGTAAAGTTGTCTATATTGCTATCTCTAATAGCGCCCCCGGTTGGAACAGTTGATTGGTTTGTGTGAACGATTGTAACGCAATCGAAGCCGGCATGTAAAGATCATGTGGCTACATTTAAAGGATATTCCTCTCTCCTCGCCACTCGACAACTTAATCCCCGTCTATCCATTTTGATGCAGATTTATGAGTCCTTTAACATTTCACTACTACCCGCTTTCCCTGGGGCTGTCAAACACCCGTGCCCACCCTTGGCCGAAAGCCGGTGCACCTTCCGGTCAGTCGAGAGTGCAACCGAGTTTGCTGCCGAGATTCATTCTTTCGGGAAAAGAAATTCACTATTTCATCGATGTTCCGACAGGCGGTGTGACAAGGAGAAAAAAAAACCCTACAGTACACGCGCATGCCTTTAGCCCCAACCATCCAAAGATTACCAACCGTGTGCTATCACTCGCTCTGGCCCTGTCCTTCTTCAGCAGAGTAGGTATCTTCTTTCATCGAACTCGCTCTCTATCGCTCTATTTCATGTTTCTTGTAAAACCAGCTGGTCGGTCGCTGGCTCAGTGGAACGGTTTAGTAAGAGGCTGGCTCTTTGTTTCGAAACGGACGACGGCCACCTTCACACAAGTTGCTGCTGCTGCTTTCTCCTTCGTTTGCTCGCTAGAATCGACACCCTCTTTGTGCCCTTTTACAAAATCCTACACTTTGGTTTTCACACTGTTTGCCCTTTTTTCCCGAAACACTACTCGTGCGCCCGTAACAGTGAATTACTTGGATGACACACCAAGTAGCATTGGCAGGTTTGATAGAAATTTATTAATTTTTACAATTTCCCTACACCGATTTTCCATAGCCTACCAACTGATTCATGCACTGCATTCGGTGGATGAAAAATTGCAACAACGTTTAGCACCGCGAGTACGGTGTGACACGTTTGGCGAAAACGGTGCGAAATAGAAAGAGTCAGCCGGGCAACCAATAGAAACGAGCGAAAGGGAAGAAAAAAGAGAGTGCGCTGTACGGGCTTTCACTTTTTCTTGCCCTCCGCAGATTGTTGAACTTTTCGATTCGCGCGTATCGTGTTGCCGCCAGCAGTCCGTCATCGGCGTCCCTCCGCCGACCCGTTGACGTCGACGTACTTCCCGCCACAAAGTCGGTGTCTTTTCGGTGGGGGTGGGTGCTCTGCCAGGGGGGTGGCCCTGCATCCGCAAGCAACCAGCTCCTGTCGCTTCGACAGTAGGATCCTTCGAGCGGGATCGTTTTTCTTTTCTGCGAGCTTCTTGTTTCCTTCTTGCTTTTCGTCCATCACTGTCATGTCATCATCCCGACGCCTACCATGTGTGCAGAAAGGGCAGAAAACCTCGCCACAAACGCGAAGATGTATGCTGGCCCGTTAGCAACACCGACTAGCCAGTCAATTTCATTCCTTTGCTACTCTGCCCCAGTGGCGAATCGAGCCGAAATGCACCGGAACCGGCCAACGAGCCTCCAGTTTTCACAAAAAAAACTGGCTCGCCGATAAAAGGTCCTTCATCTTCCTCCCACGCGATAAGAGCTGCAGGTGTAGTGTAGTGGCCTTTTGTTCTGGGAAATGGTCTATTTTTCTTTTGTTTTGTGACATCCTCGTTTAGTAGCCGTTCGTCAGAAGCTTCCCTACAACCCTTCAATGAGCAGTATTTGAAAACATCTGAACCAGCAGTGAATACGAACTCATTAGTGCAGTCAATTTTTAAATCACCATATCCTTATACAACATTAGGTTCAGCTCAACCTTTCTAATACGTTTTCAGCTACTTTTTTACCATAAAACGTGAACGGTGTTACTTGGGTCATGTAACAACAGTTTTTCTTTTTTCTCATTTTGTTGAAATTCATTACATTGAAGGGTTTATAAACAACCCTCACGAGTACAAAGCGCTACCGGCGCTTTGTGCAATGGATGAGAACAAAAAGAAACGAAGACACTTTTCGCTTACCTTTGCATCGTATCTATTACGAATCTGTCGACCTGTAATATGGACGAATATTGTTGCATTGTACTAGCACGGCTCTTCTGTTGATCGACGGATGACAGCTTCCCTATAGAATGCATCCTCGGTACATTTTTTTAGAAGCGTTGATGTCGCTAAACGGGAACGACATGAAAAATAAAGAAACACTATCAACCACTGGCAAATAATAGAAAAAAAATAAACAAGCCAACAATGGTATCCAGGAAAGTACACAAGTCACACACATGGACATAAGGGGGGACACATCTTCTCATCAGAGATTTCACAACGCCAGCTAAGGTTTTCGGAGGTTGTCTTTAATTTTTTTCTTTTGGCACATTCGTTTGCACTTTGAACCCATTTTCCTTCTTTTATTTCAAACGTTTCGTTACAACAAACCACTATACAGAGGTTTCTTTCTATATTGCAAAAGATAAGATCGAAACAGTCCCCCAGAAAATAAAATCTACACAACTCACGCAAACGGGGTTGCTTTTCCCTTTCGATTGCTTGACAGCACGACGCACATCGCATCTCCTTCGGATGAAGGACAAGGGCCTTTACACTTCGTCCGCCACATTGGAAAGGTATATTTTGTAGAAACAAATGAAATGCTTGCTCTTGGAAGCAAATGTACAAATATCCTCGATCCTCATCGAACCGCAATGATCACCCCGGGGAAATAACCGATAGAGAATCTTGGCTGAAAAGCGAATTTATTTGTAATCTCTCATTCTTTTTAGCGATTTTTTAAATCGAATGCTCAAACAGAAAGCCTCATAGAGGTAAACAGTTTTGTCAAAGAAAAGATTACTCCATCTGTTCTAGTTAAAAAAAAATTGTGTAACAACCACATTCACATTTTTCCTCACACCATCAAAACCCCTCGTTTGAACGCCAATAACCGATTCATTGACCTCTCGGTGAAAAAATAGTGCCGCACCAAGGTCAAAATTACCGGTTCGCGATTCGGTAAATACCGGTTAGTCTAACCAATCACAGAACATCGTGGTAGCATCCACAAGCTTCATTGACGCTGCGGCGAATAAGGAAACACGGGAACGCGTGGTTCGACGCATGAAAAGACGCAAAAACGACGTGCCACTTTAAACATTAAATACCACAGCCACATTACACGGGATTCCACACAATTAGTGCACGGGAAGGAACATGCGAGCAAACCAATGCTTTCCGAGGATGAGCAGCACTTGACAGCTCTTCTGCAAAAGGTTGACAATTCTTTCACTTTGCCATATCTCCACAATTTCACTAGCACACCACTGCTTTTGGGAGATACGTACGTTTATAGCTCCTTTCCGCAGGACAAAACACGCACCGGACAATCCGTACGGGATTCGCGAACAAGGATTGGGGGATAGAACTGAGCCTGCAGTTACTATTCCGGCTAAATTTACTCTTTGCAGCAAGACCGTTCGCCTTTGTGGTCGGACAAGCAATGAAGTTTCCGTCACAAATAGTGTTGGCAGAATCGGGATTCGAAAGATGCGAAAACTCGCTCCCTTGACGGATTCGATAGGATTGGATCCCTTTTGGTGGATTCGAATCAGATTTATCAGAATCGTGTGCGACTCGATTTGATTCCAATCTGTCTTGATTTAGTTCAAACTTGATCCGACGCATGTTCGGACTTCGATCAAATTAATCCGATGGCAGCGATACAAAATGGAATAGTTTGTTTTATACGTATTCTTTTTTTCTCTACTTTTGAGTTCCTTACTCAGATTATTCACATCTTTTGGTTATGATAGTTCTGTTGGTCTTCATTCTACCTTATCTTTCTAATTTTTTCATCGGCTCAGTAAAAGTGAACATAAAATCGAGTGAAAATTTTTGATATCCGACAGAAATTGTTTAGAAGCAATTTAAGGAAGCATAATTACGGACGAAAAAACGGTACTCAACAACGTTCAAGCAGACCATATCAACACCGAAGCTATTTGGACAACAAATTGCAAACAAAATATCCAAAATGCTTCTGATCAATCCTACGATGTAGTAACCTGCATAACTATTATGTAACCTTGGGCACAAAACAAAACTGACAGCAGCACTTTCTGACAAATCAAAACATTTATCTTTTGACCAAGGACAGTTAAGCAAGCTGCAAACACCTTGGGCATAATTCAAAATTATGGTTGAAACAGCAAATTAATTAAAAGCTTTTCAATTCCTTAACCGATTTGGAAAATTAACTGCACAAATGAATATGCTTTTCAACACATAAAACTATATTTTAACAAACTGAAATTAAAAGAATAAAAGTTCTTTACATTTTCAATTTTTGATCATCTTTCCATGGATTGTAATTTAAATTTTGAAATATGGCCGTTGGGTAACCTGATTAAATGAAACCCAAGATATTTTGTATAAGGGATTCTTTATTACGGACATATTGAAATACAATTTCATATTACAAACATCGAAATAACCGAAATGGATTGTTAGTGGATTTATTTGTGTTTATTTGTTCTGACTGTTGGTGTATTTGCTTTGAATCTCCGTGTATGGTGTATGTCGGAACGCAATCTTCCTTCTTTTGGAAACGTCTCATGTACTCCTCCAAACTACATGCCGATTCACTCGTACACGAAATATTATGGTGTTTCATTACTCATTACAAGGACAACATTAATGTGGAAACATTCAGACATTCAAAAACAGTAGATTCGCGCCATCTACTCTGTGTCGGTTAATGCACACGCATGTAGGAAAATGTGTATCCATAAGAACTGGTTTGCCTACTTATCGTTTTATCTGCGGTAGGTGTTTTATTGAATAATAACAATCATCCTTGGTGGAAATAGGGAAGGGGGCGGGTGATTATTAATGGTATCATTTGAATTCCTGTAAACATGAATTATTCATATACCTTCTTCTTATATGCGCTCGCCACCGTAAGGGCTAGCGTAAGGCTTTTTCCTTAGGAAAAGCCGTAACAAAGAGTGGAACATTTTACTCATTTTATTTCGATTTAGGTTACAAGAAAAACAAAATTCCTTCCAAAAACCTACAAAAATACCCTGATGCACACGTTCCCTTTCGTTTTAACTCCGTAAACAAGAGCATTATAACAATATTCAGTATGGACGACATTACCACGAACAACATAGTTCCCAACATCGAAACTGGAAGGAAGGCCTAAAGTGTTGCAACAGTGGAAACAGTGATAACCAGAACGATTTGTGGTAATAACTTAATGATAACTTTTAACGTTTACAACGCATATCGAAGCTAACAATCCACAATCGACCGGTAGTAGAGAGAAACCGGAACTAGCTACGAGGTTTTGTTTGTTTGCGTGCCTACAAGTTTGGCTGCACGTATTCCTTTAAAGTTACAGTAACATGGAAGAGTTAGATATGGAACAACAATGGTCGTAAATGTGTAAGGAAACAGGAGAGCCAAGGTACTATTTTAAATTGCGATGGTTGTCGCAGGATTGGTCAGGATTTTTTTTTCTCTTCTCTCTACAACACACAAACACTAGAAAGAGTGGAACATTGATGTAAGAATGTGTTCTAGAGTTTCTGTTTAGTTCTCCTCGACTTACATGATACCGCTCGTCTACACATTAACGGGAGTAAGTTATCCAAGTAAAGAATTGTTAGTTGAGCAGAAGGTTTTTCTTTTAAAGCAGGTGCAATACGTAGTATTATTTTCTCTTTTCCTCAAGTCTCACACAACAGAACATTGCCTTTGCTCTCTCGTTCCTTTGGGGGAAAGCAGTCACTAATCAGAGTATTGCAAATTTCTCCAATCTTTTCGTTAAGCTTTTTCCGGCTTTTCCTTTTTGCTTCCCTGCCCTTCTTCTGCTAGTATCGAACAGGTAGTATTATAAATGTTTTAAGTGTTACAACAACAATATCACGTTTTAATAAAAATGGGGTGTTGCTCCTAAATTACATCCACCATTATTTGACTGATCGCTTCGCCGATCCCAGGGGAAACTTTCTTAAGAGCTTCCAGCGATGTATGAGTGTTAGATTTGTCTGGCTTTTTGTTACTTGGAAATGCCGATTTTTATTTTTACTTTATTGGACAAAAAATTGAGAAGCGGAATTATTTGGATTTGCTTAAAGTTAACAGATAAGTGGCAACGAGATAGAATATGGAAAGTTTTAACATTTGCCTTGTGTAACGGGCTCTTGCTATCCTCTTTGATGGTCCAACGGGAAAGGACGCACAACCATTCCTCGAGCCAGAGATTATCGAGCGCTGTCGGGTGGAATCAAATTCTTCTTCGATTTCCTTTTTTTACTATGTTGTACCCGCCTCCATTGTTGGTCCAAAGGGTTGAACCCCCCGGACATCAAACAAGTAAGTATTAGGATGATTTTTCTATGGCGGGAGAAATCCTACCGTAACCGTTCTAGAAAAAGGTCTTACAAGAAAGTTTAGTTTAAAAGAGTTTTTTGTTTGTTTGTGCTTGTTTTCTTTTGAACGCTAAGAAAGATTCGTTGTGGATCTCCGCCTGAGCAACATTCAAAGCATCCGGCGAGGGTCTTGTCTAGAAGAGCGACCGGAAAAGTGTACAGGAAACTACCACGATGGGGCGAAAAATGCCATCACGTGAGTGTCACATGCTCGCCGCGTGGCTTCGTCATCGTCGATCGCCCCTTTTCACGTGAACTCTTCTTTCTTCTCGGGAACTGTCAGGAAGGTCGCCATCAGTCGCGGCTTTCTTAGAAGATGGTGTCGAAAACGGCGATCGATCGGCGGATGCTCTCGTCCTTCGTGCAGCATTCGATAAACTCGTCCAGCGTAATCATTCCGTCACAGTTGCGATCCATTTTCTGCACTCCGGCGAGATGAAACGATAAAGAAAAGCGTCGGGTGTGAGAAGCAAATTGAAATTCATACCACCTTCTTCACCGGGGTACCGGGATGCCAACCTCAAATAGCCGTTCGACCTTCTCCTTGATGGCCTGTTCCTCCTCGCAGCCTTCCGGCACCTTGCCCATCAGCTCGTAGATCGCAGTGACGATTTCCTTCATCTCCTCCTTGGTGATGCAACCGTCGCCGTTAATGTCGTACAGCGAGAAGGTCCACTGCAGCTTCTCGTCCACGGTGCCTCGCAACAGGATCGATAGGTTGGCGACAAACTCCTATTGTTGAGGCCACAGAGAAAGAGAGAGCGAGCGAGCGAGAGGAAACAAGCATGAATTGAGATGTAGTGCGGATAGTGAAGCCCACACCGGATAAACACCGATGCACACACACAGTAGGATACATTACCTCAAAGCTTAATGACCCATTCCGGTCCAGATCGATGGAATTGAAGACGTAGTGTGCGTACTGGCCACTGCTTGCTGCCGATGGAGAGGATGGGTGGATGGATGGGACCGGTTATTTATGTCGTACGTCCGTTAGAGTCCGTGGCTCGTCGGCGACCAACCGATGGGCGGGATCACGCGGAAAAGAAATAAACCGGAAGAGAAAAACACGTAGCCAAACTGTTAGCTATAATCGATCGTAAGGATGGATGGATGGATGGAGAAAGAAATGGCAAACCAATACTACTAAAAGCCATGTCCAACCATTGGCATGCAGAGCGTTGCGTTGAAGGAAACGAAATACGAGGCGATGGTGATAATGGTGTAGATTTAAAAACGTTTCTCGCTTTAAAAATGTTAGTCATGCCGAAATTTCAAATGTTTAAATGACGTGTTTTACTATGCTTTGTTAAGGTAAATTTTTTGAAAATATGGATTATTCTTCAACAGAGCAATTCCATGTTAAAATATTTAACTTCCTACCCAGAAGAGGATGTCCACTGCAAGCAAAAATGTCAGTCAGTAAATTGGGACACAGGATGGCATGTTTCCTCGGTGAATAATAAATTCTTATATATTACAACCTACTTTAAATTTTCCTAAATGCAACTTAATAGCCTTGAAATCAAAATGTGTCGAAACATTGTAATTATAGCACCTTAACGATTAATAGCACCTGTTGTATGCAAAATAAGCATCTAATGCATCAATTTTATGTTTTTAACATTTGAATACAATTTGATCAGCAGTTGTAAAAAGTAAAACAAAAAGGTAGTTTAGTTTATTCTTAGTGAGCTCATTTAATTAAAATTGGCTCTATCATGGCTTCAAATTCCTTTATTTTCTGGTCAGTCTACATCTGTTTTTTAAGGTGGTACGAAAATGTTCCAATACTAATGAAAATTGTTGTTACTTTCCACATTCCACCAAATGTGGTTCGTATTCAGAACCAGTTATTTCATTCTAAGCACCTCATTTGATTTCAGTAAAATAGTTTATTTATTATTTTTACACTTAAGTGCAACTGCTAGTATGAGTGCCAATGAATGATACACTAAGCCAAATTTTTTACACAATTTTGCTAGAAAGCTGCCAAACAAAACAAAAATATTTCCCGATTTTCCCCTCTGCTCATCTGTATTTTCTTCAATCTTAAGTAAGGCTTGTTTCAACTGAGCAAAAGAACTTTTCACTACGCACTGGAACACTTTTCTAAACGGTCTCCTGGCACAACTGAACGTTGATCCCACGTAACGGGCGTATGACGACGGCCACCCGAAAGCCCGTATAAAATTTGGAAATTTAAATGAAGTAATTTGTACCCCCGATTTTCCCAACGGCCCCGTTCGGTTGGGTCGTTTCAACGTTCGAGATGCTAATGATAATGACTCATTCGCTGCCGCTTAATGACATATGGTGGTGCCTAGTTGGCGATAGAACTTTTGGGTTGCGTTGTGAGGAACTTCCATTCCATCCGGAAACTATGGCGAGAGTGTGCGAGGGTTGAGAAAAAAAAACGCTTGAGCTTATGTTAATTAGTTGGAAGAGGTTAAAGTGTTTAAATAATATTTTCACTCTCCCAAGCTTGAATTCTGTGCGGTCTGTCTATTGCTCTCCCTCTCTCTCGATGCAATTTTACCAGCAACCAGGCGCCTCCATCATCCTCGTTCTATGCATAAGCTTTTACCGCAGCTCATTTCCATGCGAATGTATCAATTCAAGCTTCGTAAATTCATAGACCGTGTTTGGGCGAGGAGTTTGGGCTGCGGTTTTCCACCGGATAAATGTGCCTTTCCATCGAGACCCGGTATGCCAGGAGATAGATGTGACTGAAGATTTACGCAGTAGCAACGATGCCGTGGGTTTGGAGCGCGCGTCCGCAGAATTGACATCATGCTCTAATGCCAACTCGGCTCCCGAGGCCACACCGCCACAATGCAAACAAACCCGGCTCATCTCGACAAACGGCGGCTGCACAAAACAGCCAGCCGAGGCTGAACAAAAAAGGCAAGAGTACACCTCAGTTAATCCTCCCATTTCGTAGCCCGTACTAAACGGAATAGAACGGAATGGAAATTCCACACTCGGCCCATTAGTTGAGCACACTCTCGAGGCCAACGAGAAAGGTACGGGACGGGCGGAAATGAAAGGGGCCTGCCAAGGGGCTTGTGTTTAATTTATGCGCCAAGATTAGCGTCGATTTTTCCGACCTATCCTTCCCCACGACCCCACGACCGGTTTGTCTGCCTTATTGTGTCCGTGGTCCCGAGATTTATGCTCGAGTGCCGGAATTGATGGCGTAAATGTTCCTCAGTGGAATCAGTTACACCCGCGGTCACCGGAAAACCCGACAAACCACAGATCGAGAGTACGTCGGTGGGGAAACTGGAAAAAAAGACGTCGCGGGAAACATATTCGGAGCTATTTTTCCGGTGATAAAAATAAACGTTTTCATCTGGTTGCGATTTGTGCGCTCTTCGTGTAAATGCTTTATTATTCTTTGTTCAACTGATCTGCGATTTGCTTAACCTCGCGCTCTTACTTAGAATGGCAATTACCTAGAATGGTTGATAAATTAGACTTATATACGTTGCTAAATGAATTGATGTAACACACACACACATCTTCCATTATGTTTTTTTGTAAGAGGAGATTTCCTATACTATTTTATTATTTGAGAAAATTTCTGTGCGGTAAAAACGTGTCCGCGAAACGTATGGTATTTTTTTCGAATAATATTTCCAACCATCCTAAGCCAATTGATTATTTCACCAGACACAGTGTTTGGGCTCAGTGGAAGGTCCCAGAGTCTGAGTCGAATAAATAAGCGCCCAGGAAGGAAATCGAAAAACCAAATCACCTTGCTTTCCTTTCCTTCGTTGCCAAATCTCCGCGACGAAATGATTTACCTTTTACGACACGCACACGACCCCGGGTTGCGTGTTCCGATAAGGAAACGCATTCCAAGCGGCAGCTTCGGGTCGCTCACCGGGTAAACGGTTGGTCGAGCTTTGATTTTACGATCGAAAGGTTCACCGAGGGCGTCTCGATCTTGCAGGGGAACGTCGACCTTTTCCGGGATGGTTTCCTTTTCGCGACTCCTTTATGTGGTGAAGTGTATCAAAAAGCGACACACAAAAAAATAATAATATACCTTCAGCCAAAGCTTTGCCAGTTCCCGGGCCAGTAAGAAGGGGATAAAATTTATGGAAATTTGTCTCTGAAAAAAAAGGCCCGGTAGCCGATGAACGCTTCAATCCGTGTCTCGGATCTCGGAGAAAAACGGCTTCGAGTGGACAACCTCATCCGAACGCTCGAAGGACATTGCGTGGCTGAGTATCATTCACCAGCTCGGTGACCGAACACCTTCGGGCATTGGAAATTCGTTCCATGTCGAGGGCAGGTGTTTGAACTCCATCAAAAACCCGTCGGACGCCTTACGGGTGCGTATAAGACTCCTTTCCGTGCCAAACTCAATTTTAGCGCCTCGAAGCGACTCCACGAGTCGGGCGGAATTATTGAGTGAAATTTCGTGTTACCGGCAACCAAATATTCGCCGGCATCGAACCGTTCGTGGCTTGTTTCATCCTTTCCGTTCCAAGAGGAGTTTTCCCGTGGCTTGGTCGTCCTTGAAAGAAAACGGCATTGAATCATCCGTAGCGCGGGCGAGCGTGTTAACCGACGGTGTTCGGATGAGTGTTTGTGTTGCGTTTCGTGCGAAAATTGCCCGAAAGCATGTTTCATTCGCCACCGTCTGCTGCGGAAGGAGTGTCTACTAACTGACTACAACATTACACTCTAAGCTGCAGTCAAGCGAAAACACAAACGCTCATGCAACAAAACACACAAAAATAACAGCCTGTACAAAGGTGTGCCCTCCGCGAAGCGCGAACGGGAAGTTGTTTTCGCATTCTATTTTGATTTTGACGTACCGCTTACGGGAGTGCTTTTCGCAAAGCCAGGAAGATTTCGGAAGACGAACAGGCTTTTTACGATCAACGTTAAAGCAACGTTAAATAAATACCATTACATTTTTTCACATTAAATAAAACAACACATTTAAATCTATTTGGAAACAAAAACAAGGATAATATAAATCAGTTCTATACTACATTATACATCGATGAACTAATCGCTGAAGTAATTAAATTATCATACCGAGAAACGTATGCAACGTTATGATTGATTTAAAACGTCGTAAATCCAACCGGACATTAGCATACACTGCCACGAATCTCATCCAAAAACTCCAAAGCGGTCCATTAAATCATCAGCTCGTGAAAAAGGAAGCAAACGAACGTGTTGCTTGCTCGCAAACGGCTGGCAGTGGGTTTCCTCTGCAAAACCACCATCAGCACCACCACCACCACCGAACTGGCCAGGCATTAATTAGAACCGCAGATTCCCAAAACAATAACGTGTTGCACATCGAATAAATCTAAAATGCAAAATTCCCGACCCATTACGAACCCGCAAAACGGTGTCCGCTAAACGAGCCGCGGACAAGACGAACAGATGTTTTGCCAAGTGACGAAGGAATCGGTCCCATCAACAAGGGGCCGACGGGACCAGCGCGATCCCCATGATGGACTTATCGCCACGCTCGTTTGAATTGTGCGTCAACCGCCGGTTGGTGTGGTTTTGAATAATCATAATTTACATAATTATAGTCCCCTCCGCTGGCCAGACATCGGACGCCCAAAGGGACCAAACTAGGCTTTTTGCTGGGTTGCTGGCTAGGAAGCGATCGTTTTGTCGCCAGCAGCAGACAGCGCGAACAGTTCGGACATGATAGCACGGTGACGAATGTCGGTGGTCATTAATTTTGCTGCCATCCGTCAGATTGGGTTCCCGTTTTCGGACCGAGCCCAAGGCATTGACTCGAGCACCAAAAAAACATCTTCAAACCACTACCGAGGATACCGGACACTTCGAAACTGGTGGTGCTTGCTTTTTCACCCCAAGCGTGCATTTTCACAGGTCGAACCATTTCCATGCGAATGAAAATGAGAAAGATAAAAGATAAAAAGAAAAATCTATAAGCAATTCATTCCATGTCGTCGAATGTCTGGGCACTTATGAATATTTATCGAATTTGGCTTAATTCAGTTACTTTTTCATTCGGTTTCTGTTAATGCATTTTCCTGGGGTGAAACACGTTTGATGATAGTAAATGGTGTTTCTCCTCTTTGATCTACACGCCTCATCAAGAGTTGGTATAAAAATAGAGAAAACTCTAACACAGCATGACAAACTATTTTTGCTGTGAATTTTAGCGCAAAATAAACTAGAACCATAATAGCCAGCACGGTTCAAACACAAAAGACTCAATCTCATCAGCAGTCTTTTGATGGGATTAAGTGGCATGCAAAACATCCTATCTGTTTTTGTTCGTTACAGTGTTCATAATGATATTCATAAGCAAATGCAAGTGAGAAGTTAGCCAAACGAAAACAAAAAACATTACGTAAAAGGGTAAAAATATAGAAGAGGAAAATGTATCATTGAAGCAGTTGTTCATCTCGGAATGTTTGTTATCAAAGAAGGAAGGATCCTTCAAGTGTTCTTCCCAACTGCCTAAAATATCAAATTTCATATTTGAAAAGGTTTAATCGTCAATACTGAAAACTTTAAACTGCTCTATCCGTAGAAATGTTAGTTTCCAGTACTTCAAATTCAGCGTACCGTGCATCTCTATTCACAGTTTTTGCAAAAAAAATACATCATACAACCAGTTGCAACACAAATCAGAGTTCTCTTGAGTCGCTTCCGAAAACTGGATATAAAAACGATCGTGCCTTTATTTTTAACTAGAAGTCGCAACACGAGAAGTATAATTCATTCCGTCTACACAGTGGCCCCGAAACTGCTATGTCAGAGGAAGCTGTAAAAATTGCTGTTGTTGGTTGTGAAAATTTTCCCACGATCGACGGACAGAGGAAAAAAGGAAGCTGAACCCAAACATGTAAACTGACAGTATCGTTTTACTTTGTACAAAAGTGGAAAGCACTTCACCCATCCGAACCAAACCGGAGCTCGCCACCGAAAGGGAGGGCTTCGGAAAAACTTTACCATGCTGCGGGAACGGAAACGGAAACGGATTGTAATAGAGTAGCAAGCAAGTTGAAATTTCATTCCTAAAAACGAGTTGTTTTAACGGAGCGTGGCATGTCAAAAAAAATAAAAGCAACACAAGCACCGAGGTTTTTACGGTACGAGATCGTTTTTAGCCTTGGCTGTTACATCGAATCAGTTGAAAATCGGCAAAACGAAAGCTTTCACTTTTTCCCTCTTCGTTCTTGTTCGAGGCGAGCCGAAATACGATGAAACCAGCAGGACTGAAGATTTACTCACACACCCAAGCAGGAGAGAAAAACTCATTCACCGAGTCAGTGAAGCTGGAAGCTTTACCCCCTATCCCATTCCGTCCCGAATATTCCTCCCTGGGTTTATTCGATTTTCCCAAACTGGAGGTTCCGTAACGTTATTGATTTTAACGCCACAGACGCGAGGCAAAGTTTATGTAAATATATCCACAGCCGGAGTCCGCAGTCCGTCAGCAGAAGCAGTCGGCATTTCAATTCTATATATCTCCCTCGCCCTCATCTCTGGCTCCCCTTACTTCCCACCACATCTTCACACGCCCGTCCGTCCTGAAGATCTATCGACGTGCGAATGAATATTTATGATAACTGGTGAGGTTTTCCGAGTTTACTCGAGCCGGCCGACATCGCCGGGCCGTAAATTGGAAGACGGATGGTTGCGATGGGTTTACACACATTCACTTTTCACGGCCCCCACCGTGTGCCATGCCGTGGCGTGCCGTGTCTTTCATGGTGGGTTGAATGCAGTTTTTTGTTTTCACGTGTTTTTCATCCGGTGAATGTTTCAATGACTTGTTTATTTGTCCGGTGGTGGAAAACAAGGAAAGGAAGCCGGGTTTTGGAACGCATTTCGGGAGACATATATTTTTCACCGCCACAGCGTACACGAAAATATTTGTATAGTTTGCATTCTTAATTGAGCTCCCTATTGAAGCCAAAAAATATAAGAAACACCGAATGAAATTGAGAGATACTAGTCAAAAATGAAACTACGAAGGTCTGTTAAAAAAGTTATGTCCGAACTCTCCATTTAGCGCTATTAAAAGTACCTGTTGACTTGTGAAATGTAATGACATTTTATTGCTGGTTGTAAAAGTATTAAGCACATTCGCGGTAGTAAAACAACTATAAAACAATATCAAACAGGTAAGCCAGGTAGGTTTATATAGTTCACCAACAGGCGAGATTTGCTTTTTCCTAATCTTCTCTCAGTTTTACACAGTAGCAAGAAATCGTATGAAACATACGTATTGTTTAACGCTGGTGTTGCGATGTTTGCGAAACCAACACACCACATCAACACACGCTATGCCCGATGCTTATCGGGTGCCATGACATAATTCCGCTGGCCGATTGTCACCGATGGCGTTTGTTTGTGCGCGGTACCGCTTCTCCCGCTGGATGGGAGAAAAACCGTCACCACCATTGAAGGAACATTTCGTCCAATAATCGCTGATCGCCACCGTTTACGGCTTATCGCTTTCGGTCGTTACCGACCGCTTTCGCTGTCGCCACAATTGTTGCCATTATGGTGTGTTGTCGTGTGGGGAAAACGAGTATGCGCGGAAAATGCGCCCCTTAGCGGGCAGGGTGATTTTTCAACTTTTCCCATTGTGAATGAAGCCAATCGAGCATTCGAGGCGACGATGTGGGAAGCAAGGATAATGATCACCTTTCACCGATGGCAAACTTTCACTTGCCACGAGTCTCATAATTGAGCGCATTATTCAAGCTATCAATTCTTTGGCAAACTTTTTCCCTCCATTCGTTTATCCACAGTTTTTTTCCGGCTAACGTGAAGCAATTTGTATAGCGATATCTTATCAAGTTATACGGGATTCTTCTTTTTCGCCCTCGACACTGCCAGTCAATTCTTCTGTAACGTATATTAACATGTAACTAATCTAATTCGGTGCGAGTGTTATTATTGAACTAGCTGGAAGTTTAACGGAACACTTTTCCTCAGGTTTGTTAGCCAACAAACTTTTCCACCAGGCTTGTTTTAGGTGGGAAACCGAAACGAAAAAAAAACAACGTCGGACAAACCGAATTCTTTTCCACAAGTAACGTTTGACCCTGACGCTTTTCGGAAGATAATTTGATGTTTTCTCTCGCTTGTATGTGTGGCCGAACATGTATCATTATCCTCGACAATGCCAGCATCGCAAAGTTCGAGTCAAAGTTTTGTTACCGCCCCCCCACAACACCACAGGCCCCCTGGAGCGAGGGAAAAAGTTTCCGTTTGCTCGCTTTCTTTTCTTTTTGGGGGGATTTACTTTACAACGATATACATGGGTGTTTGTGCTTGTATGTGTAGTATTTTCTGGTGTCCTTCAACATCTCATTACATAACATGAATGGAACTTGATTATTCGTTATTTTTACATTCAGTGAACGAAAAATTAAAACTTTTAAAGCCTGATCAAAGGGAGAAACTTCTAAAAATTGCATCTCAAAGGTAGACCACCTTCGAATATATTTTTATCTTCGCCAAAACCGTAAAATACATTAACTTTCGTTGGTAAAATAAAACAAAAAACCAAACAGAGTCTGGTGAAAGCTGAAATTGATAGGATCAAAAGCAATTTCCCACAACTACCCAAGGCCACATAAAATCCCTTTCAAAGCATCAATCGAACGGTCTAGATTGTGTCGAAAATTAGGCCAAAATTTCACATTATCGACCCGAACAATCGCACTCGATCTCCGATCGTTGGAAGCGAAAAACGTTCGTACTGCAATATCGCCGGAAACTGTTTTCTCCAGACAAAAAGAAGTTTCACTCTCGCCGGTGTCCAACAGCAAGAAACCGTAAGAAACCATCCTTTCCGGCGCACCCCGACCTGCTTTCTTACGGTCGCGCACTAATTAGTTCAACAGCCGCCAGTGTCTGTTGTTTCCTAGTGGGTAAAATAAACAGTAACAGTTTTCAAAGCAAACTGCTCAAGCTGCTCCACACGCCGATAGCAAAAGCGAAGGTACGGATGAAAGAAACCTACACGAAATTACACCAACTCCGAACGAGCGAGTGTACACGAAAAAGTGTATATAGTGCAGAGAAGTGTAAGGTCCGCTGGTGTTGTGTTTCCTCCACTGCCGGCACCTACTCTTTTCTTCGGCCGAAAGAAAAGTGATTACGCTGGTGGAAGGAAATCCGGATGACTTTTCTCTCCCACTCCTGTGACTGGCCAGCAGCCGGCCCCAAAATAAACAAACGTTGTCTTTGTCCGACAGAAATGTTGTTGAAAGTTGCTTGTCGTTTGCTAGGTCCTGCCCCTCCCGCTGACCGCAGTCGATTATTTGGCTACGTTTCCCGTTCCGTCGTGCCATTTCCCATTTTTAACGATACACCGCAACGACTCCGGGAAGAACGGAAGCACGGCGGCCACATTTTTCGGGTCGATATTATTCTTTCCACGTGATTAATTCTTTACGCTTTTGTGGTTGCTTCTCCCAATCGGTATCGTGGATAAACAGATTCCGGAATCTTGTTTCACGCCATGCTTTAGGAGTTTTTCTTTTTTTTTGTGAGGTTCTCCGCTAAAGCGAATATCATAACCACATCAAACTACACATAAAACACACCATGATGATTTGGTTTGTGCTCGTGTGCGGTGTGGTTGAAAGATTTGAACAAACATCTTCATCCGCTCAGGCAAAGTGAAAGTAATTATTTATCTAAATTGTGCAATAGATTAAACTGTGGTCATACGAAAACGGAATCGGGACCGCAAAACAGCAAGTGTAAGAGGCAAGCGTAAGCACCAGCATTAGTGGAACGATTATTTTGCGGTTATGTGGTAACGTTTGCCCAATCAGCAAAGCGACAGACTCATAACGGAAGCGCAATCATCGAAAAAGAGAAGAAAACATGCAGTTTGGAAAACGACAGTGAAACAACAAACGAAACCGTCCGGGTCATCCATAAATGATGCAGCCCCATCTGAGGGAGTGTGGCCTCTAAAACTTCATCACCACGTATAGGCACGACTAAACAAGACAGAACTAAACGTCCGCTCAACAAAACTCTCCGGAGAGTCTTTTCACTTCCGCTCGGACGCAATACACGGGGAGAAAATGGGGACAGAACGGAACCAGACGGAACGGAGGCAGCATCTACGGATGGCCCTGTTTACTTGCTATCCTTACCACCGAGCGGGAAGAACTGTGAGTAGATGCCCTTGAACGTCTCCTCCTTCACGATGCCGGTCGGACATTCGGCCTTGAAGCCGCGATATATTCGCTTGATCTCCTCCTCGGTGAAGCGCGCCGTCCGCGTCAGTTCCACGAGCGAGTCCGGGTAGTAGCGGGCCGGAACGGGCAGGTCCTCCGCTTCCGGTTCTAGGTGGGCGAAAGAATGAAAGAAGGAAAACAATCAAAAAGTTAAGAGAGAGAGCGAGAAGGAAAGGGAATGTATGGGTGAAAGACATAAAAAATACCCCCCGTCGAGGGAACGAAAACTGTAAGTAAATACTTGAGCGAGCTGAAAAATGTATGCAAACACTAACGAAAAGTGGTGAAGGTTCTCGAGAGAATTGAGTTTTTTGCCGGAAGGATGCCGATTCCAGACGGTTCCACCTTTCGAAGCGGAACAAAACTGTTCCACGAAATAGAGCGGTAATGCTCTCATTAGCGAATGCGAGTTAATGGATTGAAATTTTGGCTCGACGCGTAATGGCCGAGGATTATTGCTGTAAATATTGTTCCATTCGTATTTTCAACGTTACTAAAGTTCCTTGGGAGAGTTTAAAGAAAGAATAAAATATCGTAAAAACACACTTCTTAACTCCCATAAAAAAAACAAAACTCCATCGATTTTTTACATTAATTATGTAGCACTTTTGTTCGGTAGAGAAAACTTTAAATACCAAGAAAAATATACATTTCTGCTATGCGTCCCTCGCACGATGGCCGACGAAATCTTTACACTTAAACCTTTACACTGTTACACTTACCATAAAATTGCCGAATGTTTAAGATTCCCATTGTTTTCTAATACTTCACGGCCAAAAAAGGTACTAAATTCTCTACAAATGTCACCTGCCTTCTGCTGTTTTCTCAAAAATTGTTCTTCTCAACTACCAGGCGCCTCCACCACGCAGATGATGCAGAGTTTTTTTCCAAGCCAAAGGCGTTCGCAGGATGAGCCACGGTATGTAGAATGAAGATGGTGGATGAGGATGAGCTACGATTAGCGCCTGTCCACAACAGCATGCGCCACAAAAGTACTAATCTAAATTGCCGCACACGTGATGAGGGATGAAAGATGCACGATCGTCTACAACATCTTCACTACACACTACTTCTGCGCACTCCGGGTTGCATCATGCACGCTTAGTGGCCTCTCTTCAACATTCTCGCACACTCAACACACACTTCCGATGCGTGTTTGTCCCCTTCGGAGCGGAGGAAACTCGCAATCGCCTGAGGTTGGGGTGTTCCTGATCTCACCTTGCATTCACGGTTGCATAACTGAACCGCCTGCGTTGAAGTTGTAAATTATCACCCCCAACCGGCCCGAAAGGTCCGGCGTGTTCGTACGGGACGCTCAACTTGCGAGCCGGACGCGCAATTTTCCGAAGCCAAAAAGAAAAATCACCCGTACCCCGACGTCGGCACGTCAAGACACAATATTTACGAAACAAATCTCTTCCCAACGGGAGGTTGGAGAGAGGGAAGTAGGTAGTGGGGTGGGGTGTGGACAGCTGACTGGCAGGAGTTTTATCTCGCAAACATTAAACAGATCACTTCGGGCGCCAAAAACCGGGGGAAATCGAGACGGGTTCGGAGTGAGCGATGGGCGGAGTTGATTAATTCCGGGAATAACTTAAAACGTAAACCATTTACATCATTTCCACACGAGCACGCAAGCACACGCACACGCACAAATACAGCGAAGGCACGGGAAATAGTAAAATGATCGAGTGTTCCGGGGCTGGAAAATTCCTCGCGTACGGAATCGCGACCGCGTTCGGCAATGACTGACTGACGACTAAACGTCACCCGATCGAACCGGTAACGGATTGGCGATCCTCCGCCGTTTGTGTCCATGCCAGAGTGTGTGTGTGTGTGTGTGTGTGTGCAGGGGTGTGGGTGCGGATGCTCCAAAAGCGAAGGTGCGCCCGTGCGCCCGTATGCGTGGCGTCGTTACCTTTCGAGCCGGACAGCAGCTCGAGTGCGATCGCGTCCCGGCGCGGTCTCGTCCCATTGCTGACGCTGGTGCTGGTGGTGTTGGTGGTGTTGGTGGTGGCCTCCGCCTCTACCTGCAGCTCCGGCCGGCGGTCGCCGGCGGTCGGTCGGACGCGTAGTCGCGCGATCGCTCGAGAGCACCAGTCCCACACGGTCGCACCGGGTCGACCACGTCCACACATTGGACCGTGAGCGTCCGCTGGCTCGTTTCGACTGTGCCGGGCGCTTTGTCGGCGATCGATCGCTGGCGCCGGGCCAACCACCGACCGACCGGCCGGATCGCTACCGGCCACCCCCGTCCCCGGTACACCTCTCCCACCCGAGCCCCGGGTCGGTCGGGCGCTTGACAAGTTCACCGTTTGCGCCATTTCGGCAGACCCCTGGCCGGTTCGCTTCCTTGCTCGTGTGCGCTATATTTAAATACCTGCGCGAACATGCGGAAACGGCGCCGTCATCATCGGGGAGTGAGTACGTGGTTGATGGCACTGCTAGTGGTCGGAGGTGGTGGCGTTCATGCGACGCACGCTTCACGAACAAACAAGCCAACTTGCTTGCTTAAAGCGTGCTTGCTTGTAACGTAGTAGAAGGGTTAAACGTTTGGGCCGCTGCCATTTGGCTTATGTCGCATCTAATCCGAAAAACACATCCGACCGCATGTTGACGTTATTACAAATCAACGATTATTATTCACAGCGATATAGATGTTTGACCCAAGTTACAAATAGATAATAATGTTCATTCTTGGTAAACAGCATATTCTAGAATGAGTATTAGTTTCTCTGATACTAAATTCCTACTCCCCGATTGGTGGTGGTGTATACTATTTTATTTATAACATTTTTATTTCTATTATTATTTTCGAGCATAAATATGTATGTTTTGTCGCCCTTGGACCTACGGTTTGAAACGAAAGAGTTCTTTTTCCAAAAATAAACCAACTATCGCCGCTACGATTTGAAATTTATATGATGTTTGTCAATTATATGAACTGGTTTCACCTTGGGCTAATTATGAATAATTTTAATGGTTTAAAACTAATTGATAAGTTTCCATTTTTCATGCTCTAAATACAAAACATTTTATACAAACGGCAAACTTTTAACAAAAATAGATGCAAAAGCGACAATTGCTGTGTCGTTAATAGCACTTTGTAGTTTTTCAATTATGTATAAGTAATAAACTATTATAATATTGACAAAATTATATTACTTAGTGTGACAATAAATTGGAATAAATTATTTTTTGTCAAATTTGAAAAGCAAATTCGAAATTATTTAAAAGTTATCTCAAATAAATAAGAATCATGCTACAGTAGAATAGTTATGAGTTAGGTTCAAATCTCAAAAAACATTTGGAGATAATATAATAATAACTTAGCAGTATAATTATAAGTGAAGCACAAATTGCCTCTCATTTGGAGATAATAAAACTGTAACGGATTGACACATTACGAAATCGTAGTCTTGTACGATCTTTAAGTTTTATATTTTTATTCAAAAAAAAAGTCTACGTTCATAAGTGAGATCTTTAGTGATCGCATCTACAAACATCACAAAAACACATCAGATGCAGACGAACTTTTAAAAAAATGTTTGCTAGTTTTTTTGCATTCATTTTTTATCGTGAAATGGATCACCAATTGCGAAATGCTCCTATTTTGATACGAAATCCATGATTTATATTACCATGAGGAAATTTTAAAGATAGATCAAAAGAAGTATTTTGGAAATAGGAAACGATTTGTCTACACAAAGAAGACGTTCTCGTACGACGTAAATTGAGCTAACTTATACCCAGAACTTTTGCTTGATTTTCCGTTTGAAAGTCACCCACTCAGTAGCCAGCACTGTATAAATCATCCCGTAACGCGGTGCGTCCAAAAACCGCCAACGTATCGTATTTCCCAAAACATTCAAATCATACGGTTTTCTGCAGAAACATTGCGGGGAACATTTTTCCCTCCACAGTCTGTTTAATTTTTCCGGACTGACCCATATATCGTTGTCCGAAATTATTCTTCCTAGAAATATGCCTTTAAAAAAATGGCATTGAAAAATCTACCATCTCGCGGGGAAGACTAAAAACCGCTCTTTCGCACCGAAACCAACGAGAACGTTCTCTTCTCTTTTCAACACAAACGAGGGTATGTATATGTTTGATGAAAGGGATTTCCTTCCTCACTCTACCACCGTCGAGTGCCACTCGATTCTCAATCATTAGCTGTCGAGGTTTGGTTGTCAACTGCGAGGATGTCATCATTAATCAATCGTTTTGTTATTGAGCTGTTTTGTCAGCCCCCGCTCAGCCCCTACTGAGGGCCCGGGGACGTCAAGAGCAAAACATTCGGGCACTTGATGGGAACGACGAAGGACGACTTCGACGAAGGAGCTGTCGCCGAAAGCAGCAGAATAACATAAAACGATCGGATCGCAAAGTTGAACCGCAACCCTCAACGAGAACCACGATAAGCAAAAAGGTAGCAATGGGTAGGTAAAAAGCAGGCAAATCGAAAATATCACATCCCCGGCCTGGGTGGCGGTGCGGTATGGAGGGAAGGCTTGCAGGAAAATATGTATTTTAAGATATCCCATCGATTCCAGCACCGGACCCGCCGCACGGACGAAACGACCACACACTTTTTGCCACGGAGTAACATGTTTATGTACCGCTATTTATATGGGGTGTTTTCGGTGGGTGTTTTGTATAAACATGTGCCACGAGCGCCAAGCGGAAGGGCGGCGGCATATCCCATTTCGTTAGGCCGCGTGCCCGTGGCCGGCTGCGAAGTGTTTGTTTATCTTTCGCCGTGGAATGGATTAGATAGTTAGACAAATTTACTTGCGTCCCGGTGGGAGTTCGGCAACAATTTGGTGTGCTCCTTTGAAGCGGCACCTCGATTGTTGAATTATTGAGCAGCCGGGTTTGCGTGGCCAAGTCTCAGCCACGGGTACGGTGATTCACTAGCATTGACCTTTGGGTCGCTCGCACAAGGAAACGAGGTTACAAGTGCAATGCATAAAGGTTAAAAGATGTGTTACTTCGCGAGGCTATGTAAAAGAAGACTTCGAAGCCGATAAAGATTTTTTTTTGTTTTTATTGATTTCAGTCTATTTTAAAGTCTCCTTTTACATGTCTATTTTTAAGTCTTGAAACATGTCTGCAGACTTACTCAAGACTAATTATTATAAATTGTTGAATTTATCAAGCAATCCGTAATTAAACAAAGCAGCCTTCTTTTGATAGGCTATACCGTCTGTTAAATTGAGCATATTCGTTTCGCTTCTTCAAAAAACGCTCATTACACAAAAAGTGTAATCAAGCAAATACCGTTCCCATACAAAAGCCTTTAACGTACTTTACAGCCCTCATAAGTCACATTCAATCGCATTCGAATTTATCATTGTCAACATTTCACCCGACAACCAACCGTAGCAATTACCGTACAAACGGTTTCCGATCGGTTGGAAAACTCTCTCTGAATTCCATTCTTTGTCACCCATTCCACTCACCTACACATTGTACGATTTGCAATTCCATTTTTCCTTTATTTTTTCGATTTGTTCCTGCCTTCCTCGCATTCGATTGACACTTCGGGCAATGTTTGATTTCACACTCGTTCCAAGTGCCACCGCTTGTACCGGTGTACTAATGAAGTGTGTCAACCGGTTCGCGCTTCGCACGCAGACGTGAAGAATACGACACGAATAGGCGGGTGCAGGAAATGAACACGTCGTGGTAAGCTGTCGAATCACGTAGCACTTTCAAATGAGAGTGAAAAAATAAAAATCTCGAAGAAAGTTTACCCATTAGATGGACGTTAAATTGCGATGCTCGCTTCAGTGCCAGGCATCGATTTGCTTTACACTTCCAACGCATCAATGTGAGAAAAAACATCCTTACACACACACACCACCTTGCGAAAGCAATCAATAAGTGTTGAAGGAAGAGGTTAAAACAACTTTGCCCCGAGCGGCGGATTGAAACACTGGGCGCCTCCATCGGCGAAAAACGTGACCTGCAATTGTGGCCGATTTTATTACGAAAGTCCGAGTGATTGATGGAAAATGTTCTCCACAAATCGACGGTAGTAGAGGGCATTTAATTAAGAATTTAACCTTTGCCTTTTAATGTGTTTTTACCGTGAATTATGCAAATCGTAATAAGCAAGGATTTGATGCGAACCTTGTTTTTCGACTGTTTTTACCCGTTCTCGTAGTCTTCTTGCATAACAAACTCGTATTGTTTGGGGCAAAGATAAGAAATTTAATTAGGTTTTAATGTTTACATTGAATTTTCTTGTAAATTTTTAAATGTGAAAAAAGGAAGTAAAAATGGAAAACTTGTTTTATAAAACTATTTGCGAGTCTTATGTCATTTTTAGTTCTTATAAGACCTTTATCAACCTTATCTTGTTCGAAAGTAACAACAATAGCATAAAAAAATCATCATTTTAAAAACAATGTTGTTCAATCCCATTCGAAAGTATCCATTGAACTGAATTCTAGTATCCATTGAAAGAACTGTGAATCTGATAGTATTTGATCACTCATCATCAATTTTTTTTTATGTGGCACGACATCCCCTTGTGGGACAAGGCCTCTCTCCGAAGAGAGTTTGTGTGACCGAAAGACGGTATATCATAGATCGGTTGTCAGCCGTTCGTAATACCGGGGGGTGCCAGACTCGAGATTCGATCCCACACCTGTGGTGTGGTGTTTCCTCGCGCTACCGCTGCGCCATGGGCACCCCCTTATCAATTTTAAACTACTACCCATCATCAATTTTAAACTACTCTTAAGGGATATATTAGTGTTTTTATTTGTCACAACTATACCCTATCGTGCTGGCTACAGGCCACAATTCACCAGAAGCAATCAAACCAAAGCATCAATCATTCAATTATGCATAAATTATCAACCGATTTGCAACCCGATGATGGAAATCTCTACAATCACATTCCCTCTCGATCGAATTACGCAAAACGGTTCGAACGGGGCGCAAACGTTGCAATTTATCGATTATTAAAATTTGACAAATGGTCTCACGTAGAGAATTTTAAGCTGAGAAAATTTCAACCGAAACGATATCCGTGATGGAAAAATGTAGAGTGGAACAGTAATGTCAAACATCTTTTGCGATTTTCCCATAAGTTCTAGATATTTTTGATTTTGTTAAGATTTCGCTGAATTCAAAATTTTTCTGATACTACTATGCTTGTCATGCGAATTTTGCAACTTATGTCACCACAAACTGATACCATCAGGATGTCAGTAAAGGATGCATAAATGGCAAACCCAATCAAAAACTCCTTCCTTTCCTTCGACGAATAGGGTGGAAGGCTGTTGTCTGGATATGCGGTTGGGATTAGTATTTTGCATACCAAATGCAATTACCAGCGATGTCTGATTGCATTTCGGAAGTGCACATTTTCCAGATGCCAAATTGTGGACATTTGCAGAGTTAACGATCACGAGTGAACGGGGTGTGGAAGTGGTAAAAAAAAATATAAAAGAGTGAAAACAATCGCACCAGCAAATCGAGGGCCAACTTACTGCTGCTCGCTGCCGGATCCGCTCCATCGAGAATGGTTTTGATGCGCTTGAAGAACTTCCGGTACACCGACTTCCCTTCGCCCTTGTGCTCGTCCTTGCCGCTCTTGTGTCCGGAACCCTTTTTGCCGTCGGAGGTGGACGGTTTTTTCCGGCTCACCAAATTACCCCGGGTCGACTCGCGCAGCACGATGTCGACGTTCGGTTGCTGCGAAACTGCTGACTGCTGCTGCTGCTGTTGCTGCTGTTGCTGCTGCTGGCATTGCTGCAGAAGGGCGTGTGCTTGCAGTTCCTGATGTTGCAGCTGTTGTGGGGGCTGCTGGTTCTGCTGCTGTTGCTGTTGTTGGGGCACCGGTTCACTGATGATTTCGATGGCAATCTGCTGCTGGCTCTGCCCGGACAGCACCTGTTGCGAGCGGGTGCACGATGGTTTCGCTACAGCCTCCATGGTTCGTTGAACTTGAACTCCCTCGAACAGGGGTGGATGGGAAACTACGCAAACCCGGTAGACCAAGCTTCACCAGCTGTCGGAAGCGGATGTCCACGCCGTACCGTTGGTTCGCTTTTCAGTCCTAACTCGAGCGTGGTAAACGTTTTCCAGACACAACTTTGTCACCCTTCTCTATGTCCGTTCACTTGTTTTTTTTCACACACTTGGTATACTTCCGATAGTTTTCCACTGGTTGACGTAGAAATCACCTGGACTGCCCTCCGGTCCAGTCAGGCGAAGCACGATTTTTCCACGTCAATGCACAAATGCTGAAGTTCAGCGATTCCGTTGTGATTGGATTTGATGCGATTAAATATTAAACTGATTTTATGTTCCTGAGCAGCTGTTGCCGGGAAACGTGGGCTCGGTGTGGTGGAAAAGTTTATCGCCAGGCGGCTTTTTAATCGCCTTGGCTCTGGATGGTGCGGTATGAAACTGTAAGAAGGAGATAAGAAATGTCGATAAATGAGTATTAGCGTGTCAAAGATTGCGTGGTAATAGTATTACTTCGCGAAAGAAACGGATTAGAATATATTCAGCGCAGTATCCAATGTTAATCCTGTTTAACTCACACAGGACAAATTTTAACGATGATTGGTGATGAAATTGAGTAAAATTTAAACTTTGAGATTTTTAATATTTTATCTCCGTTACACCGGTAAAAAAAATACTTAGCTCCAATTTGAAACAGTTTCAACACTTTCAACACATTAAAACATCTTAAATATCCATAGAGTTCGGGCTTATTAGACCTTCTAGCTGCTACCTGAAGACATACAGTGGTGGGTTAACGCTTATGCAAACCTTAAATGGGAAAATAGGGCCCCTGTGCGTGAAAAATTATAAATGTTCGTGTTTTTTGTATACTTTTTAGCAATTTCAATGTTACTGATTACTTTTTTCCTGCAAACAAACGTAAAAACGTGTAATCCCGCCAGTTATTTTGGGACGGCATTGAAGCTTTATTCAAAAAATGGACAAAAGATGTGGCAAGCGATGGCCGATACTTTGAATGAGCAATCTCTTACTATTATTTTTAAAATAAACAAACACTTTCATTAAAAAAACAGTGAGAACTTAGTTGCAGATCTAATACATAAATACTTTTGATTAAATTTAACGATTGTATTATTTATGGAAAGCCTTTTTGCATAACTATAAAGTGATTTTGTAGCATAATTTTTTAAACGGAAACATTATGAAAAACTGAATGAGAATGAACTCCACCCTCTCATCGCAAAACTGACCATGCTGTCCATGGTCGAAATTCCTTGAGTTTCCCTTTTTCAGGCTTCTGGATTCGCCAGAGCAAGTGAAGACAAAGTTTCATCGTTCACCAACGGATCGAGGACAAGCCGCCAATGAATAGCAAACGAGGCCACTTTGGGCTGACCGCACTAGATTCCCTCTTTTGCTTTTTTCTCCAGCCAAACGTAATATCCGGAGAGTCCCGGAAAGGTCCGGAAAAAACTATCTCGATAAATTGCGACTTATTACCTCATGTACGAAATCTAAGGTTTTTCCCCGATTTTCTTTTTTTTTCACCCAAATGAGGGAATTCATGGGACATGTTTTAAGCATAGCAGTTGGAGTAGGAGAGAGAAGGCCCTCAAGGCCACGGTTATCGACAATTTTATAGACTTGCACAAGTTTCATAAAACTGACCGAACGCTGGTGAACGATCGTTGCAAGCCTTTGCTTTTGTATGGCAACTGATAAAACTCCATCACCAGCACCAAGTGACACAAAATATACTACACGTTTTGGAGTAAAAAGGCCAACCACACATGCACACTACCCCTTCCAATCGGATCCATCCCGAACGTTGCTGCTCGGAGTGTGTGGAACAAAAAACAAGGGCTTACCGGCACAAGCGTGTTTTTCGAGTCTTGTGTCCCGTGAATTTACTTTGCTGCTATTTGTCCATTGCGGCTTCGGAGGATACGCTATTTATGAGATGGTATGTACTTATTTGCATAGTCCCAGAATGTTTGCGTGTTTCTGTGTCTTGTTTCCCCCTCACCAAATCAACATCCGGCTCTGCGGATTGCATGGTTCATTTTATTTGAGCGATGCAATGTTTTTGTACACGAACGATGCCGAATTGGAAAAAAGAAAACCGAAAGATACGAATGCAAAATCTGATGCGAAAAATATGAACTTCCCACTCCAACCGCTACGAAAATAGAACCAAAGGATTACGAACTTTCGCGAAACACACAATCGTATAACCGTGTTCGTTGGTATTTACTCCAGTTATAGGCAAACAGACAAACAACATGTCGGCTTTGGTACATTTTTCTCATTCTCCATTGTTTATCAAACACACAAATGATCATCATAACCTATGCATACGTTGCCGCAGCACAGGCGGACCCAATTCAAACACTTCCTTGTGCCGCTATTTCAAACCACGAAGCATAACTACACTTGACGTCTTATGGCAATCGCAATTCATCAACAACCTCTTCAGGCCGTCGGTAAACATGCTCTGGAGAATAGGTCGTCGTGTGTCGGCGTCCTTTTGCGAGCAGCAGCCAAAGACTCGATTCTCGCGAGCCCCTTTCGACCCCGTATCATTAGTTTCAATTTCCGCCCCCAATGATAAATGATAGCTTTCCGCCGCTCGGGTTTTTGTAAAGACGGGTGGGAAACGGTTGGTTTGGTTAAGGTGGGCTCTGGCGCGAGCTTCTGGCAAGTAGTTGGGAGTGGCTTGATACAAAAAAGCATGATGTGTGCTATTTTCGGCTCAAAAGTGGAGGCCAGGTTCTTTTTCTTCTGATAAAATGTAGAGCTCCGAGTTTGTTTGGATCGGCGTGTATTAGCATAAGAGGGTGTCAGAGTTGTGTAATCATAAGCAATGTGTGTAGCGGGTGAACTTCGATCGATGAAAGCGACCGCGTGGAAGTTCCGCGGGAAAGTGCTTCAGTTGTTTCGAATAAAATATAATTTAAAGAAACGAAACCAACTGCTTCAGCAAACATCCAAAGTAGAGCAAAATATGTCCAGCCTATTCGAGACCACATTTATTACCCATTCTTGCTACCTGTCTGCGTAATTAAATCAAAGTAATGTAAACGAAACTCCAGCGAATGTTCAAAATGACAGCCTAACGTACCATTTAATCATCATCAAAATGTTCAGTCATCAAATAGCTCTATAAGTGTTGGGGAACGTAGCCTTAACGCAAGTAACAAAGGTGCTACAACATAACGACATTCGGTTCCTAATGAGCGCGTTAATTGCTCTGGAAGAAAACGAAACAATCGTACTGGGTTGCTTACCACCAGCAATGTTGCATGTTGTTCTACCCCTTTTACTTAAGTTTATTAACGGTGGCTGAATTAATGAAAATCTGTGCAAACTGTGCAAACCAAGAACAACTTACTCACTCAAACGAAGGTCAATGACGAGCGAAGCGGACGGGCAAGAACGGACGGGAAGAGAGAACAGAAAATAGCTCTACACGACTAGCTATTATTATTCGCCAAATAACCGGACTAATTGTAGTAATGAAGGAACAATCGAAGAAAACCCTCCAGCCCCGGGCCGGCTCTACATTCGCACGCATTTCTACTGATAAATGATGTCATCCAGGAAAAGGTCATTCTCGCCGTGTTTGTGTTTGTGGGCGGCAGTGTGATAGAGAGTAAGTCAACATTAAATCGTAATTATTTTAACGACTCCACAAAAGAGCACTTCGCTGAACCGAGCGCACCCGTGCGGCTCACTTATACGTGGCGGTGTGCCATAAACGCCCGGGCCAGGTCCCCTAGCACGTTCTTGGTCGTTCATTTATTCCTCTTTACGTCTTGTTCGGCATTATCCTTACGGTCATCACATTTTCGCAGATCCTGGACGCTCATTTCCGGAAGAACGCCGGTTTTCCTGGGTGGGATCACGGCAGCACAAGGTCTTGATTATCATTTGATATTCTAAGTGATTACCAACCGTAGGGAACCGGCATGCCGGCGTGTTTCCGCTGCCACAGTAGGTAGACATTGGGTGTGAAAATGTGGGCACGTTATGACACAAATAATCGGAAGTAGCTTGAGTTTTAAAATGAGCCAGTTTTCTACAAACCTTTTATGAATTTTACTTCACGACGTAGCCACATATCACCCTTACTAATTATCATGAATACTCTAAAGCTTTTCATTTTTCGTACGAGTTTGCATCATTCATTTCAGTAAACTTCCGTTTTCCCTCGAACTTCACACCTTCGACAAACGTTTCATGTAGAAAAAATTGAGACAAAAGAGCAAATAGAAAGTATGGAAGCGTAATTTGTTCTGAAGTAGAAAATTGAAACTCAAACGATCAAACAAATACTATCTCAAAATATCAAAATCTCTTGTGCGGAATGGTACAAATTAAAGATACAAATAACTCAAAATATTTTATTTTTTGACTGTGCGCTTTTAGCAAAAAAAGTATCCATCGTTACCAACACTCGCTAGTTGGATGTTATTAACACAAAAGAAGCATACATTTAACCACACATTGTTGAAGATGCCACAGTAATTTGAAACTTGGTTGATTAAACTACACTTTTTGCTTTCTTGAGAGTAGTTCATACTTCCATCCACTAATTCGAAGACAGCGTTTTAGTCTCAATGTTAGGGAAACACCAACATGTTCTTATTTTGTTAGTTCATAACATGCCTATTTAATAAACGATCTTAAACTTTATGAAAGATTAAATATAATTAGTTGAAAGCAAATAATATAATATTCACAAGAATTTTTTAAATAACGCATCAAACACAAATCAAATTATTAAAGTTTTGAAGTTAGTTTCAATATATTTTTTATAAAAGATAAAACGATCCTTTACTGAGTAATAAAACAGGGACAATGTTGGTAAAAAAAGAAAGTCCAAAAACATCTCCGTAAAATACTCATTTTTGCATCAACAAAAACTTCCCGACAAGAAAACTCTCGGCCGTCAGGTGTTTGTAGTGAAGCTATTTCTATAAAATTGACCCGAAGCACCGTCGGAGCAAAAACACATTTATGGCCTTTCCTTTCGTGAGTTTCCGATGGCTCAAACGTGCAACCATCATACTCTCGCCTCGTGTGGCTCCCGCGGGACTTCATGTGGGGCCAAACCCGGCTGAGGGAGGCCCGCAATGCGACCAACCGGCTTTCCGACGGATCCTTAAGTTTTATAGGACGTGCAGGGGAAAGATTCAATTTACTTCCAATTTGCAATTTTACCCACATTAAAGTGTGCCCATACGGGTCGCTCGATGGTGGTCACACACTCACACATACCATGGTGGCATTTATGAGTACGAACGCACGGGCAGCCCGAAACAGTCCCCGAGGAGCCGGAGACCGGAAGCGAGGAGGAAATTTTAACGGTTTTCATTAGCCCGTACGACCCTATGAATAAAAGATGGACCCTAGCACGGCCGCCATGCTATAAGTCGGTAAGTCGGCGAGAGATCCAAAAGTCCAAGAAGAGTGGCAAAGAGGGCGGGCAACGGAAGCTTCCTTCACTGCCCTTTTCTTAAGCGCAGGTCACTGAGCACGCTATAAAGAATGGACCGGTGGAGCGGAGGGCAACTTAGCCAGTTTAGTTGCTTAGCGTCGGGTGATGGACGTTCTAAGTCCATTTTTTTCTTCTTGGAGTTCGCTCGTCTCGGGGATCCACCGTCCAGAGCCGGAAGTGAGTTGTAGAGGGTTGGGAAACGAAACCGGATGCACCGGGCGGATGGTAATACATAAATTGCAGCCCCGAATCGGCACACTGTTGCATATCCGCAACCTCTAGCAGGAACCATTCGAGCTTGCGAGGATGCGCTCTGAGATTTCGTGGAAGATTCATTGCGCGATTCAGGATGCAATATAAATGCGGGGTCTCCTGCTCCCTGGTGGAACAACTCGACACTGCTCGGTATTGCTCCATTTTACAAATCGGTGGTGGGAAGATTTATGGTTCCGACCGGCTGCACCAGACAGCGATCCTTACGGCGAACGCTTTTGATCAGTGAGTGTGCTCGTTACCATTTCGCTGCGGGAAAACGGGGGGCGCTCGGTGGAGACGCTTTCCGGAAAGAAGCGCTCGCCCCATACTATTTTGGAGGCTTTTTCAGATTTTCCGAACGAGCCAGGTGTACGATAAAGTGATTTCATCGTGTTGAAAATTGGCTTCCGGGCACCGAAACGGGGCAACTCCGGGAGCAAGAGACTCGGGGAATGGAAGAGTGATATAAATTATTCCATCCCCGGCCTTCCACCCCGCGGGAATACAGGTGGATTCCACGAACGGCTTGGGAAGGCACTTTGGCGTATTTTTACATAGCGTAATGCTATAATTTATCGCCCGATAAGTCGGCCTGTTCGATGCGCGCTGTTGAACTTGATTCAATTGATTACGAACCCTCGATAACGGATTGGATGGTGTGTGGAAATGTTTGCTTTCTTATCAATATTCAAATTTGAGTTTGGATTATTTAGAAATTCAAACAGCTCACCCCCATAGTCCCCCATTATTTGATGGCATTTTTCCCCGGTTTCGGCCCAAAGTGTATTGATGTATAAAATGTTCACAGATCGCAATAAACTAGTAAAAGATTTATGACCACCGTCAACGTTATTTCGCTTCGAAATTTGAAACCAATTGCCAGCAGCTTTTAACGAAATTTGATACACCACACGACACTCCTTAAAGAGAAAAAAAGTGAGATGAAATTTCTCCCCTCCACCAAGCTCACTTTTCTCTCGTGGACAGTTGGTTGGTTCCATTAACCAGATAGCTTTATCCCCCCAACCGAATGGCGAATAGAATGCGCCGTTTTACTTAGAATTATGTGCCCCTTTTTCCGTGCTGATGCATCACATGAAGCTATCCGCCCAAGTGGTGACATTGAACATCAAAAAGCTAACCATTTCAGCTGGTTACGGTTTGCTCTGCGTCGTGACGTTCGCCAATGACACACGATCCGGGTATTAGTGTCCAATGGGGTTGGCTATCGCAGGCGAACGTGGCAAGGCGAATGGCAAACAATGGAACCGGGTGAAAAACCACACTCCATCGATAGGACAGGACAACAAATAGACACCGCAATACACGCACACAAACATTCATCCGTATCACGATTGGGTGAGGAAGAATAATGCCGGTCAGAAAGTGATCCCATTCTCTTGAGCCCTTCTTACGAACCGTTTAGCAGTGGACGCTCCGAAAACGGGCTGACCGTTGTTTGATCTTGAGGATACGGAGGCGTATCGTTCGACAGTGACAGATTTTCTGAAATGACAACATCATTCCGTTGAGTGCAGCGTTTGGAACGAGTTCGGTGGCGGCTCAATTTCGACACACTTAGAAGACAATCGGGTGGCTGATTTGGGCTAATGCAAGAACATTTAATGGCTTTCATGGCGATCTTTGTTTTTTGATATTAAGATTCATTCTATGCTATCTTTTATTATACGACCCCTTTTTTTAATAAAATTGAAAAAAGTCATCTGCTCAAGATTTTGTTCTGCTATTATTTTTGAAAACTTGCTTCTATATTTGCTTCATGAGGTCACTAAAATACTTTCAAAATTTAAATGAGGTATTAAAACTTGACTTTATACTTTGAGCTTTTTTGCAATAGAAGGTAGTCTTACTCCTACATTATAAGGCAGCTGGGGGTGGGATTTGGCATTCACAAGATGAAGAATTCACTTTCACAGTCTCGTTGATATTAGTTGTTTAAATTATTCTCATCTTCATGTATAATATTTGTATATCACCAGAACAAAGACTTAAAATGATTGAAGTTTCAGAAATACGATTTTGATCATAGTTAAAAGAAGTTTTCATGCAGTTTTTATTACTAACTTTGCGTTTATTTGTATACGAAAACAAAGTGAAAGATTCCCAAAACATATAATCCCGTTGATTTTAAATTGAAGTAACGATTGCTCTGAAATATTCCCTTCAATATGGTTTACATTAACCTCTAAATTTAAGATAAATTGATTTCAGGCCACTGTTACTAATTAAAAGTGCGGCACGCTATTTTCCAAAAGATGTATGAAAACTGTGAACTTTTTGTTCCTTTGAAGGAACAATACGTTTTAAGTTCTAAAACATCTAAACTGTTAAATTGGTGTTTTGACGATATAATATATAGCAGTTTAATATTAGTTTTTTCATAACTTCTTTAATTTCGCTAACAGAATCCATACAATAACATTAATAGAGCGAATCCAATATCTAAACAACAATTTTCAAACAAAATGTGTGTACCTTATCTGCAGAATAAAGTAAACTATAAAATTGTTATTGTCGGATTTCATGCACGGGCAAACGATAGAATAGTGAAATGCTCATCCCATTTTAAATTTATTTAATCCCTGCAATAAAACTACAAAATACTTGGGCGAACCTTACCCAATGACGCGTGCAACCCTCAAGTGCATTCGATTACATAAAGTGCAGCGTGTAGTGCTTGATACTTAAACAAACACACTCGATACGCTTGTCATTGCGATGACATTATGGTTCGGCATCGACGGATCCTTTCCGTCGGTGGGAGGAAGAAAAGGAACCGATTCGAAGTCGATGACAATTTAATGCGGACTTCGACGAAAGCACTTTACAGCATGCACTGGCGACAGTAAGGACGGTATTGTATTCGTCCTCTGCCGGGCGATAGTAGAGTAAACTTGCTACGTAATTCTCTCCTCCGAGTGTCATGGAGGATAAAAACCACCATGGATCTATTTCGCGCGGAAACCAGCATGAAGAAGAACGTGGCGCAGAGGGCATGTTGCTCACAATCATTCCCTCAGTCCTTCGGCGATATCGTCCCGGGGATATTGATCATCCGTCGGGTAATTCTCCATCCCATCGCGGTGATTTCTCCGTGCTATCGAAAGGTTTCGGTTTCACCCGGCTAATGCGCCATCCCAATGGGGCGCAATAGAAGCTTCTCGCTTTGGAGGATGTTTTCCCAGCTGTGGCCCCTCCGGCCTCGAGATGCTTTTACTTTTCGTCGGCCAGCGGACAGCCGACTGGCGGAGGGACACACTGTGACACCCGATCCATTAGCAAGTCCGGCCTCGGCCACGGTGGGTCGGTGAGGATATCAATTCATCACCGCCGGCCGACGGAGCAAACACTAAATCTTTCGGCCGACTCAGTACGCGGTCAGTTAGCCAGCCTGTCGGTAAGGCTTTCGCCGTGCATTTAGGATTAGCTGCCAGCGTGTCGGATGAAGTGAGAAATGATATAAAGGGTGGTAGAGGGGATAAAAATATCATCCAATCCCGGACAGACAGAAACGAAAAGAGGTGAATCATTTATTTTAATACAGTGTCTTTGTTCAAACACCGGTCGACATTAAGGCCGGTTCAATACATGCTATCATTTCGAGTTGTACAGCTTCGAAGGACTGTTGAAACATGGATTAAGAATAGATGTACTGTTGAACTGCAAACATGTGGACTAATTTTGTTAGTTCAAGTCCGATTTGATATTCTATCGAGCAAACGGTGCAGATTATGTAAATCGATACCGCATTGAATTATGAACTAGAGTTATGCTATATGATTTTTTTGACGACATTCATACATATGAATCTTTCATCCGAGATTCATTCGAATTGATTTATAAATCTTCGCAGATTTGGATCGAAGTATAGACATTAGTGAATCGAAAACTTCTATGAATCTTTTTAATTCGTCAAAACATACGATGTTTTATGATCCAAATGCTATGCATGGATCTAATAGTGGGAACAAATCAAACAAAAAGTATGTAAATCTACTAATAAGCCTAATCTTTACGATCCTTCTAAACGTCATGAATCGCATATTCGAAATTCAGTTTAAATTCATTTAGATTCATGAAGCTGAATCCAAGCAGTCCTAATGTTTAAACTATGATTCACATACTTTCAGAAAGGTTTCTAAATGCCCTTATCTCTGTCTTTTTAATTAAAATTGTTTATTACTACAATACTTAGTTTATGTTTTACAAGAATTTATTTATAGCTGAAGAACAATTGCAGAAACTGCTAAAGACAATGAAACTACAGTTAAAAGTAACTAATTTTAGGTATAACTAAACACTTTACTAGAAAACACAACAACATAGTTTGATGTTCGTTATTTTACAAAACTTAAGTTTGTTATAATTCCGTAGGTAAAAATTTAGAAATCGTTCCAAATAAATTCCTATTGACAGTGGAATGAACTTAAAATAAAAAAGCAAATCTCAATTGTTAGCAGAACTGTATCAGTTAACATAATTGGAAAATAATCTACAATGTCGAGCAACACATGTAGAATCAAACGTGTGGTAACTTGAAAGAAACATTTGAGGCTCATTTGAAAATCAAGTTTTTTCTTCAAACAAAATTCCTGACCTGATTTTCGACGTTTTCATCAAAATATTTGCGAAAACATCACATTCTATTTATTGAATCTCTTATTGAATAAAACATCTTCTATACACTCTACTGGAAAACTGCATTGAACGCATATTGGAATCGACCTCTAGACGACCCCAAGCAACAAACGTCCTAACGACACTGGTCACTCTGTCATCATGACATCGTGATTCGCATTTCGCCTGTCCCGCCCCCCAAACAGCGTATATATGCTTGAATAAATGTTTGAACTACGCCTCATCTATTAATACACTCCGAGAAATGGCGCTCGACGATCGCGCCTCCCACTTCCGGCCGGACAGCGCCCCCCTTCGAACCCATGGACACCGGATATGTCCATGTGACGATGAGCTGGCGCTTCGATTCATGCCACCTCCCATATCGATCGCATCCGGATTGTGCCTGCCGGGAGTGCGATATTGAGAAATGTCCTCTTTTTTCCATGGTTTTCCACCCCACGGCGATCAACGGCGCAACTAGGAGCTCGTCGCAAAAGAGATAACGAATGAAGTGGAGATGTAGGAAAAAAAGAAAGCCTGTTCGACCACTTCTGTCGGCCTTGGTAAACATCGCCACTGTCGTTCCGGTGTCGCTGCAGGATGTGATGTCCTCCCACCAAAAGGACGGACGTTTCGGCCGTCCAAAGGACCCGAACCCGGGTTCACAAGCGAGCGGTTTGCTGGAACGGTTTCATTATGCCAACCGTGATTGATTGCTGCTCCTATGGTTCGCCGAGGTGGCGTTACGGAGACCCGAACCCGGCGGTGACACGCGAGGGCACGAAGGGTAAGTTATGTTGCCAGTCCATTGTTGCACCGAACAATGGCAAAACGGCCAACAATAATGGCGATCACGAGCACCAAACGGTGAACGGTTCGGGAGATAATCGGTTGCAACGGATCTACGGACAACAATGTAAAGCGTGTCCCTATCTAAAACACAACCTAAATCAGCTGCTCATCTTACCTCACCAATCTCAAACTTCACCTCTCCCACCACCATTGCAAGTGCATTCTGAACCGCTCTCCATCCTCAATCTAGCTAATGGCTTCTTCAATGAGTTTGCGTCGGAGATAAATTAATTTACTATGCCGGCACAGGTGGACATTACGGCAGGATAGCTTCCAAAGGCCATACACGGACCGTAATTACAAACTCAATTATTCCCCACGACATAGCCATGTGCATCATGGGTTTATTCGAATCCGTTTGAGATGCCGGTCCGATGTCAACATTTATAGGTGAGGCATTTTAAATAATTATTATTCGTGTTTCACCTCTCGCGGTCGTTGATCAGACTGATGCCGTTTGGTACTAAAAAACATAACTTTATCAAAATAAAAAACTTTATAAAAGTTTTGAGAGATTAATTAACATGGATTCAACCAAATTTAGAACTAAAAACTCTATATTCAGTAATTAAATGACTTAAGAAACTCTACAAAAATGAACAAAGAAATTCAAACTGATTAAACTCAATACTTAGCCAAATTGATACTTTAACTAAAACACCAAAAATCAAGCTTAACAATAATAATAAAAAAACAATAGGAAAACTCACATCTCAAACGACCAGAAGGTTTCATAATTTTAATTTATATGTAAAAAATATTCATGAAAGCCTTTCACCCTTTCATGTCGCCCATTTTATTTGAAGCGCATAATTATGCTAACTACAACAGCTCTTGCTTCGTCAAAACTTTCAATTACACCTTCCTACTATCGCTACCGCTTGCCATCAGTTCCAGTTCGGTCGCTGCTTAAGCACGACCATCGGGAAAATTTTAAATAATTTATTCCCACCCTCTCAGAATCCACTCATCCATCGGCTGAGAAACGGAGGGTGGTTGAATTATTCGGCCAGCATTAAACATTCCGACCAGCGCCTCGTTCTGGCGAGCTGGTAACTGGTGGCCGTAATTTAAAATTCTCCTAAAAAGCTGCTCGCACTCTTAAAGCACACTATTTACAATCACGGCACACGGTTCAACGACGGTTAGAAGTCGTAGGGCAGTCCTCCTTTCAGAAAACCGTTTGGTCCGTGTCTGTGCTTGAAATTTCCACGAAACCATAGACAGCGTGTTTTGGAGATGGGTTGAGCAGGAGCGCAACCAACGTGAACGGAAAACTCGTCTTCGAAAACGGATGGCTCCGAGTCATCCTTTTCCAAATTCGCTCGCTGGTAGAGATGATTGAGAGTGGAAGCGGAGGGAGGGTGAGGGATGAAGGGGGTGAGTGCACAAAATCGCTCACCGATGAAGACCCCGTACGCTCACACTCGGCCAAAAACCCGCAAGATCGTGATAGTGTCGGTGCAGTTTCCGCACATGAATTATAGCCGTGTGGCCATTTCCAGCTAATTCATTTTCTGGCACCGAACCGATAAGCCTCGTGTCGTACGCCGACCGGCCGTTTTTTGTTTCCTATGCGCCACGGAAACGAGCGCCGGAAGTGGAATACTTTGTTAAAATAACCGTTAGCGGCCCCTTTTCCCCGGTGCGGCACGGATCTTTCCAATAAATCCTGCCCAATAGCTTTATCGGTGAAGCGTAGCGCGTAAGGATCAACGGAGAGTCTCTGGTGTTGCTGTTGCTGTATACTCTATTTTTTTCCGCTTTCCTTCATTTTCCATCCAGCCCACCACGAACGAGCGAGCGGGCTTAATTGCTTTTGCTAGTAAAGTTAAATCGGTTTAGAGGGTTTGGGTTTTAAACTGGATTAGCTCGGCCGTTTGCTGCGCTTCTTTCTTTTTTAACCCCCACGCAATGATTCACGGCAAACGATTTCTACAATCAAGCAACGGCAGGCCCTTTGAAATCAGTTCATGCGAAACGAAGCCGACAGCGAAAACAATGATGGAGACGAATAGTAAGAATCCGTTCCCTCGGAGCAGCAACTGGCAACTTTTTGGCACCGATGTTTATCGTCGGCTTCTGCGGTTTGTCCGCACAGCTTCCACTTCCAGCTTTGTCTACTTGTTGTGTGGCATTTTTCTTTTGGAAATCTATTCATGCGTGGTGGTTCTTATTTTCTGCAGCCCATTTTCCACAAACTAGAAAGGCGTGTGGTTACGGGACCACTTATGGTAAAGCAGTTGCCACGGGGAACTTTAAGGACCCCGACAGTAGAGACGCAGTGTAAAACCGAAACTCTAACCACACCAAAGAACTGCAAAACCACACAGGCGAAGGTAAAGTTATAAGCCAGTGGGAGAAGATTAATAGGAACTAGTGTTTCGGTGATCGTTTGGAATTTCACTTCAGAAATAGCAACAAATTGTTTGAGTGAGGGTTTTCGAACGAGGACAAAATTGTGACATGTTCTTTCCAATATCTGACATCATTCAATCTAACTAACAATTTATAAAGTTCTAAAATGTGGTTAAGACTTTTGAACCGAAGCGTCAAATTCTAGAGTAATATTTATGTTGCAACATTTAAAAACAGCATTGGATTTAAAGTAAATGCAGTGTAAACTTTGGAGAATGCTATGTTGTTTGATTCTACCCCAACCAGACGAAGGAAAAACAGTTTACCATCATCCGACAAATGCCTTTTCAAATAGTTTCTGTAAACTTATTGCTCCAGTTGGTTGGCACAAAAACTATTCTCACACCAAAAAGGATCTTCGCCATATGGAAACCAACTTCGACCAAGTTTTCAATTCATCCTTCCAACATCGACACCTGGCAAGGAAAGTGGGTGGTAAGTGAAGTAGTTTTCATCGTGGGTTTCCTACGAAACTTTGTGGAAACTATTACTCGGAAAGCAGTTAAACAGTGGCCTTAGGTTCGCTGGAAGGGTAGAGCCAAAGCGGATCACCATCGGAAGGCGCACTATTATTTTGCCACCGTCGTGGTGACAAGTTTATGAAAACTTCCCGCAAAGGCATCGCGTTGAACTTTCAATGTTCATGGATGGAAAACTATCACAACGAGTTGGAAACATAAACGGAACCCGTCAGCCAACTCGAGCTGACTTGTCCGATGTGGTACGAAAAAGATATGAATCATTCGCCAAACCCCTCGTAAACAACTGGAAGGCCATAACAAGCGCAAAAGTCGTCGGTCCCCGTCCGGGAAAGTAATGCGCGGAAGGCTCGCTTTTATGAGCCAACGAAAATATGGAAGGTAGTATCACAGTGTGGCACGAGGTGGCATTTGTTTTTCCCGAGTGCCATATTTTGCCATTGAATCGAACATCCCAATTCCATCCCTTCTCGCTGTACGATGATGGCAAGAGTTTGGGCTCCGTGCCGGCGTCGACTCGTAAAAACGTCCAACAGAGCGCCAACGTGACAGTTCTTTCTTCGCTGTGGCCAATTTTGGTCGCTTCCAGTCAGGGCCAATTTGGAAAACGGTCTGGTCTGCTATGTCCTCCAGGAAATGCCCATTGTCACCATGCACGATGGGATAATAGGTGGACATTTCAGAAAAAAATCAAGGTGTTTGTATGATAATGGGAATAGACCTTAGTTTAAAGACAGTTAATCACTAAGAAAAAATATCAGTACCATCTCAATGCATTACAAAATGCTCTAGCTGAGCTATGTCGAATTTGGAAATTAGAAAAATGGGATTTTTTATACTTAAACTCAATTTAGAATAACGTATGGTTCAGTCAATTTAAAATCGATTGATTTGTTCAAATTGTTAAGCAAGATCAAAGGAAATATTTAGAAAACTGAAATAAAATTTTCTTATTATAATTTAATTTAGAAATGATGAAAAATATATTTTTAAAAAATATCACCAAAAGCTATGGTTCGTATCAATCAGGTGGAAATAAAGCGGTAAAAGAAATGCTGTGGTGCAAAGTCACCCTGTGTAGTAGAATCAATGTATAGGTTATAGTAGAATCCATATTATAGTTGAATCAATGTATAGGTTTAGGATAGTTTTTAGTAGAAATATGATGTTATAAATACGCTAGCACGAGCGACAGGCGCTCTCTTATCACTCTTAGCTCTTAGCTCTTATCATTGGATACCTCTCGGTCATCAGGCACTCTCGTAACGTAAAAATAAATTCACAAAACAATGCTTTGAAGCACTGGAATGGACAAAGCTATGATGCTGATGTGATATTCAACACTATAAAATGTAGCATTTCGTCACCTGACATAGATTTCTAGAAATACGCTTTTTTCATAATACTGTGGCGTAATCTGGATGCCCAATCTTGTTCATGGTTTTGAATCAGTTCTGATAAATAAACCTTTATTCTACCTGATCTCACTGTGCCATAGAGCAACACAATATTCCCCCGAACGTTATCGACAACAAGGAATTATGCTGCCCTTTTTTTTGGAAAATGCTCGTTGTTGTAGGGAAGTTGTACACAAGTAGGCTCCATTCCTTTCGTGGACTGACCTCCAACAATAGTGGAGAATGTTGGGTAAACTAACTTCCTAGAAATTGTTTTTCTTTTTGGCATGTCAGTAGATGAAAATGGGGAATTACGGGAAAAGTTGGACGGCTCTTGAACTTGTGCATCATGGAATGTGCAGCGGAAGAGGCCAACAAAAAACAGACCGCTCTTTCCATATACCGAGCGCCTTCTGCAAGCGACATGCAACAGCGAAAATGCCGGGGAAACCACTTACGAATGCCACGCTCGTGTAGTTCCGCTAGGAGTCCAAAAAGAAGGAAGCATCAAAACACGAATAGTACGTGCATGAACTAAACCTGACGTTCCACACCACGGAAACAGTTTCCCGATCTGCTTAGCACGGGAAAGAGGCAGAAAGTCACACACATACAGGAGCTGGAATGCATTTTCGTACATGTGGCCCGAATGCACCGCGGAAGGAACATTCCTGAAATTGAAATGTACTTTAGCCATGGTCTTACTTCCGGTTTGCTGGAGCATTTTGGAGGATGCTCTACAGTCGCACGGCCGTGAGCACGAAGAAGGAAGAAGGGATGGTTGAAACGGGAGTAATTTTTCTACATTCCATCCTTTGATTCCCTCGAGCCTTCTAAGATGAAGCCCGGTGAAAAGTCGAATAAATTCCGTGCTTTCATCAGGGAACGAGCCTCAGTTTTCGCCTATTGACATTTTCTTTAAGATCCTTCAGGCATAAATAGCCTCATCGGGGACCCGTCTACTTCCTTCCGCCGTTACGGGACATGAATGAAAAATTCAACAAAGTATCATTCACATAACATTCGCACTCACGGAGTGAAATGCAACGACAGAATTCTCCACCTTCGTAGTGGGATTTACATTCCATATCGAATGATTCCTTGGCACAAAATCTAGCAAATCGCTCACCCAATTTCCCAATGCACCAAAATACGTTTGGCTTTTCCAGTCACAAAGCAGCTTCTGGCGTCCTCCAAGGACTCAATGCTTTTCTTCGCGTCGTCTTGTGTGCGAAGTAAAGCTCGCACAAAAACGGGTACCATCGTCTTGGTCTCCGGGAAAACCCGGAACTCTGCGTCAACGTGTCCCTTTACACGCAACTTCCTCTAACTCACGCAAACATCGAAAAAGACGATGAAGAATTGAAATAGTATACCATAAAAAAATACCCCAAACAAGTGAATCGAACCACAAGCTCGCCACAGTAGAAGGGGCGCCATTTTATTATGATTGATATGCAAAGGCGACCGTACGCGGATTACCATGAGGTACGCAATGTGAGAAGGACATGATTTTTTATTCTTTTTCACTCTACCGTGTCGGTTGGTTAAGGTTAGCATTGCCATTTATCATACGCTTAACTACCGCATGGGACCCGGGACGGAAGGTATCGTTGATCCCTGTACAAGAAACTGTAGCAAAAAGTCACTAAGGTAACTTGTTGACTCTAATATCCGTAGTATTTTTTACAGGCCAAAATGGACTTTTTTGAAAATGGATAAACTGATCTCGGTGTTGGGTACATTAGTTAAAAGATTAGAGAAGCGAGTAGTTTAGGAAACCAGAACTTTCTCAATTGAGTTGGAATTGTTCTAATTCCAAATTTGGGTAAAGATCATTCGTTTGCGAAAAACTTTAAACTAATAAACCAACTAAGCTGTTTGAGATTTTTTTTTAAAAAGAGTTATCATCTGCCGGCTGGTATTTAAGACTTCCCACTTAAATATTATTTACCTAAGGTGGGATTCGCCACTATCTATCAACAACCTATTTGATTACTGACTGAAAATTAACATTGATTTGCTAACTGTTAACTTAACTGTTGAATGCACAGAATCTTACAGTGCAGTAACCGAAGTTCAACAAGAAAAAATACGATCACCGTTAATAACCAATATTTATGCACCGGATATGATAGAGAAGATTATCTGTACACCTATATGCAGACGATACGGCAATATCATGTTCCGCGAAAAATTCAAAAGGCAAAATACCTCAAAATAACTTAAGAATAGATTCCAGTTCAAAGGAGTGGAACAATGAAATCAAATATCTAGGAATGAAGTTCAACATACAGATAACTTACAAAATACATAAGTGCAACACAACTTCGTTCTCCTACTGTAAACAATAAGAAACTTAATCACAAAAATAAATTAGTGTTTTACATAACAGACGCTTGTGCTATTATCAAACGAATATGCATTTCACGGCATTGAGTTCTTGTTCAACAGAACAAGATACTCAAAATAATTCTTAATATGCAACGCTTGTGTAGCATACGGTAGTTGCTATTATTGTAAATGCGAATGAAAACAAATTGTGAACCCACGACGTACTGTCAAAAATGATAAAAACTCATAAAATTGTTTAATAAAAATATATCTGTACTGCTTCTAGTAGAACTGAATGCGTTTCAATTTTAGCAATGTTATGTTTCCACTGCTAATTTTTTGTCGCAGAAAAAATAACGATTTATTTTACATTCCAGTGGTATCATTAGCGCTTGCAGACAAAAAATGATAAATGTTTTTCTTATAGGTTTTTGGTTGCTCCTAATGGTTATCATTTTGTTATCCAAAAAAGAACCCAACTCTCCTATACGCGTACATTGCACCATAAACCATTTGAATCGTTTGTATCCCAAGCACCCGACCATTGGAGAACGACTACGAATGAATCCTTCCTCATTCCGATTCCAACTGCGATCGATTTATAAAAAAAAAAAAAAACTTCAGGTCTCGAACCGGAATCTTGAGCCAAAAACATCGTTTCATGCATTAGGCAAATCAGTCCTTTATTTTGGTACATTCATTATTTTCACTCCCAAAGCTCGGCATCGGCAAGAAAATGAGGATGGAAAAAGGAAACCAACCGGCTCGCAAGTGAGCCTCAGAATCGAATCAATAATGCCGCGCGCTTTGCGTACCGAAGAAACCAAAACCCGACGGAAACGCGCCGGGAGCGTGGGAAATCTTGAAGCAGGCAAGGTTGGTGGAAAAGTGGAAAACGGAACCAGTTCCATCCGTAGCCCGTCGTGGAGGCGTGAATTCTTTAACTGACTTTTTTTCTCCCCTCTTTGCCATCTCCCGTGCCGGTGTTCTTGATTTGCATGGTTAATAAGCAAAATTATTTACATACTGTGTTACGCAACCCCAAACCCGGCCCGGTTCGGGTTGTGAGTGCCCTCTCCCCAGGGGAGGGAAGTGTTGCGGACCCCCAGTTACGCAGAGGCAACGAACAACAGACGACAATCGATTTACTTGCGCAAACAGTCAACACCGTGAGGGCTCTCCGGGGCTACACAAAGCCGCCATTTTTCACAACTTTGCTTCCGCTCATTAATATTTAGAATGTTGTTGATTTCAATCTGCTAAGCGCTGGGATTGAGTGGGAAAAAATAGATAAGCGATTATGGAACTCTACCCCAAAAAAGAACCCAAGAAGATTTGGACGATAAGCGGGGGCGTCGGAACGGGTTTTCTAATGAAATGCACATAAATTTGGGGCACCATAAAGTATCGTCCGACCTGGCTCGCATATGAAACGAATTTAGTTGCTCACTCGGTACGAAGGTACGATTATTTTATAAATTTTATAATATGTCACGCTAACGTAAAGTGCCGGGAGGAAATTGGACATGGAAATTCGGCCGTTATTTCTGCCGGCGATGCTTGTTAGGCGTGGAAATATTTAGATGGTATAAATATTTGTTAACCGTAAATTCTGCACGGAGGGCTTTCGCCCTTGCAAGGGCGTATCGCTATTTATGGCGGAGGCGATGGGTTACGAGCAGACCCAAAAAACTGCTCCCTGATCGCATCGTTAGTGGTGTCAATATTTGCTTGTTTTTTAAACCCTATCCGACCGTTTCTTTCAGATATTAACCCTAGCTAGCAAATAGACGAGTGGACCAGTCGGCAGAGTAATTCTAGAAAACATCACATGGCTTCTTAATCCTCGTGCATTTCGTTTTTCTGCTTACGTCTCTTGTTTTTTTGGCCGAGAAAACCCGCCAATCCCGTCCGCCGGAACATGGAAACTTGTTGAACGCGACCAGGCGCCTCCATCCGCCCAACGAACGAACGCCTAATCCTTGGCCCGATGGAGTTTTCCCCCGAGCACCCCTGAGGAGGTGTAAATGTTTAACATCTTTTGCAACCTGCAATATCCTTCCGTGGGCTTCGGATGGGATATCGCCTCGGGGGTAATGGAGTTAAACGCGAAGTAACACCTCGAAGCGCCCGCATTAAGTCGTCCGTTTGCATCCACTCGAACCCTTCTTCTGCCGTTCGGTGAGTGGCGTGACGCACGCTATCAAAATCACTGCCAGATGGAGGTTCGGCTACCGGCATTTCAATTGCAGTTTCACATGCTACCACACATCCACACCGGTCGCAATGTGTCTGTGAGAGAGATAGGGAGGGAAAAAAACTAAACGCAGAAAAAGGGCGCCAAGGGGATATGTTTTAATGTGTGGTTACTTAATTGCGAACATTGTCAGCTAATGGTCGGCCGAAAGGCTAAGACGCTCGTTAAATGGACCGCTTTACGATCGGAAGAGCGATATTTGGTCGACAAAATGCGTCCAATAGGAGGAAGAATATCTCAGATTATTCCAAGGAGGACACGGATTACATAATTTCTTGGAACAGAGAAACACTGATGGCCTACTATGACTTTATGAAGTTCAATTAACACCTATAGTGAACTCCTATACCTAGTTTTTGATGCCATTATTAGATCACAAGTAATCGATAAAAGCTATCATTGGGCAACGTTATTTATATCAGCCATTTGCTGACATGAAGTTAACGATGTGGTGTTTATTCTCACACGCAAATGATTTATTGCAATCCAAAAGTCATCGGGTTTTGACTCGCTACAAACGAACGAAAGGTCAATTTGTTTTATAACAAGTGAGAGGTAATGATGTGATAATAATTTAAAATCGATTCACAGCATTACTTGAGCTTTAAAATAAACTACGGAACTTTAAAATGCGCTCAGTCTGGCGGCATGTTTCTGAATCGATAACAATATTAGGAAAAAGGTAATATTATTTGATAAGATTGCCTTCCAAAGAAAAAAAGAACATACAAATTAGAAAATTACTTAGAAATTCATTAAGGCAAATTGGCTGTTTCGTTGAGCCCAAATTAAAAGATAGCATGATTTTTTTAATGCTAACTCCTTTTGTGAGTGAGAGTTGTTTTCTTTTAACCCACTTTTAGAATCCACGGTAACTCATTCCTTCCCAATGAAAGCTTACATTTCACTGCCGTTACAATCAAATTTCAATCACTCGCATAAGTTGTTTGTTCAAAGGTACAATAAATAACAAAGTTTCTTGTCAATCGCTTTGATGTTAGTTTAAAGTGTGGCACGTGCTATTAACCTTCACATTCCCGGTGGAACTTAAATTCTACAAAACATACAGAGCACAAGCAACATGTCGTCTCCGAGTGTGGAAGGGTCGTACACGCTGTTAGATGGTGAACATGCTCGTAAAGTTTTAAAGGAGAATGTGTGTACATACATGGGGAATTATTAACGACTCGAAGGGCATGCTGCTGCAAGACGATAGAAATTTTCAATTTGATTGCCGTTTTCTACATTATGTGAAGGAATGTTTGAGTATTGCTTAGGAGGTAAATGAGTTTTAAAATAAAAACACATCTTGAATTGACCACCATTTGTGACATCACGATGCGACAGTTCTAAAGTTGAAATAAATTACAATATGTTAAAATGAGTGATTGAAAACATCTAATGTGCATGATTTTTAAATCAACATAATTCGTCTCACTTGAAACGGTAAAAAATACTATCAAATAAGCTTTGCGAAAGGAGTAATTAAACGTTAAAAACCCTCGGTCCCCTTAATATATACACTTGTTTCAATGCTCCATATCAAAAAATGGCGCCCAATGCGTAAAAGTATCGGTTTAATACTGGAATTAAATCGCCCCTCGTTTAAAGGCCTGTTGCAAAACGAAGCTTACGGCTGCCAGTGAACATACCGATGAAGAGTGCTTAATCAAATTTTACTAAACCACATAATTTTCCAGTCGTTTTGTGCGACCAACGACACGAATTCCGCGTACTTCATAATACCATTTGGAGGAACCGTTTTCCGCATTAAATCACATTAATTGTCCTTTATGCACCCTCCGTTCGGTGCAGACTCGTTGAAAATGTTCTGTCGCTGCGTAACTACACACACACACACACACACACACACACACACACACACACACACATACACAAATACAATCACACCGGACTGGAAAATGTGTGACAGGATGGTACACCCGAGGGGAGGTAAAATCCGCCGAGGGGAGTATAATTCAATAAAACTAGAACGCGCGGTGCAAGTGCAACTGCACTTCCGCTTGTACCATTTCAAAATCATAATTAAATCTAACGACGAGCCATTAGCGTGGTTTGGAGTACGGATGTTTTTTTCCTTTCCCTCGTGGAATTGTGCTTTCCCTTCCGCTATTTTCAATTTACTTCCATCGTCGTGCCGTCCTACCTTTACCTATTGTGGTGGCAAAATCAATTGTGCCATTGGGCTGATGGCGATTATTCGCACTTTCGGTGCGCTATGTTGGAGCATGTTTCCTCATCGACGTGAACTAGACGACATTTTATCGAGCAACGAATGGAGTTGTCTGAAATCCGTTCTACATGTTTCACATTATACGTTCGATTTACAGCAAACAGCTTTTGTGACACACAGCTGAGCCGATCGATCCGGAAACAGATGTATCGGTTCCGATCCTAATGGCATCACGTAACCGTTCAATGCATCGATCATATTTATAGAGCATGGCAGCAAAATGTTGCAACATCACTCTCAACCTTTACATCCTGCTTTTTTTACGCCATTCTATCGCTCTTTTATCGACCACTATTTTTTGCCATCCCATTTATGGTAACCGGAAGCAATAAATTACCCACCATAAAGCTGCATCATCCATCGGGGGGATGCTTCCCGATCCGATAGAGTCGACGAACTAGCGAACGTGATGTCGTCACGATTATGCGCTTTTGTGGTAATCGGAAAGTGGTGTTCTCCAATTTATCTCGCGCCGCCCGGGTGATGTAGAACTGTTGGTGGCGCTGTGAACCCTTCAGTTGAGCTTAAGACACGGTGTTAAACACAAGGCAAATTCACGATTGTAAAACTTTAAAGTTATAACTTTTTCAAATGACGTTTAGCTGTTTGCTCAATCGGAATGATATTATATTTCAAATGTACACTTTTAATCATTAGTTTGCATACCTATTTTTTATGCAATTTTGTAGTATTAAACAAGTAATTCTTCGTTCATTGTACTGTAATTTTAAATCTTTTATTATACTTCAAATCCCTCCTCTAGAAACAGTTTTGATGTTGTGCGTATATTCAGTACTTGAAATTGCTAAACTCAGAAAATTGTTGAATATTCTGAAGTCTCAGGATTGGTTTTATGGAAGAACATATATAATTTCTCGGCGAATAAGAATTAAAATTGTTATTTTTTTTGGCATTTTTTTAAAATCCCTAGTTAAGTGGATTATAAGGCATTTAGAACTATCTGGAAGGGGTAGGGTTATATTTGATGTGATTGGCTGTTACACAAAAAAAATCCATATTCTGCCATTTCATTAAAAGTTGTGTAAAAAGGTTGTATGATTAAAGGGGCTTTCAACAAGATTTTATTTAAAAAACGTAAACCTAAAAGGTCAACCCGTTTTGCCAGCATGTGCTTCTGTTAACATACATTTCATAAAGTGTGCCCACGAACCTACTCAACGTCAACACCTGCACTTAAAGGTTAAACACCCCATCAATCCCACAGGACTCTGTAAACATTCGAGAAAGGCGAAAACGGGTGACAAACGGGCGGGGTAAAAGGAATGATGCATCTGCTGATGATAACACCGTGTCATCGTCGTGTTCAGTCGATGCGGAAAATGGAGCGTGGAATGCGTGACGGTAAAAGACATCGAAGCTTCTACTGCATCTGCTGATGATGATGCATTTCGTTGCATCCGATGGGTCGGCGGCCCAGTGTCTCGGTAGCATATTCAAAATTTAATCAATGTCATTTAACGACGCCCTGACGGTCTCGTTCTTTGACGGTGGAAGAGTTTTTCCCCTTTGTGGACTCAGAAAAGACCGGAAACTCTAATGCAAAGAAGGTAGGTGGTCTACGTTTAATGCGCAAACAAGAAGCGATAGCGACGGCGATACTTTTTTCTGATGGACAATTTAATAGTGACGGCATGTAAATAAATTAGATGGAACCTGAGAAGAGCTTTATATACGATCGTTAAGGAATAAGTTGAGAAGATGGTGTTTGCTGATTTCGAGAAACAAAAGATAACTTAATTAATCTTGTAAAAGAGTATTATACTTTTTATTTGCTAAAAATAAATGAATAATCTAAATTTTTATCACGGCAATCTTAAAACAAGAAAAATAAATTCTAGAAGTGAAAAAGTTACTTGTTGGAGCATCGAAAAGTAAAAAGGAGTACATTTTGTGTACTATATACTAAACAAAACTAAACAATCTTCATTGTGCCATGGTAGTGCTATGTTACCTGCTTCGAATCTAACTTTCTAATCTATTTTTTTTATTAAATTGTAAAAGATATTTAGAATATCTAAACATCTCATGCACATATAATATCGAAGTAATCATCATTTATCAAAATGTTGATAATTATGACATTAAAGCTCGTGAACAAATATCTACTTGAATTTGTTTTTGTGAAGCTGTAAATTGTTCACTTAAAACATTCGCCACCTCTACCGACCACGACGTCATCCCCTTTGGTTTTTTGAGACACCGTGTAGAAGAAACTTTTTTTTTCGGAATGACCAAAGTGGACAAGTTATTTTAACGGGATTTTCCGTGTTTGGTCCTCACAACTTGCTAAAAATTAACAAACTTAAATTCGCACACCGGCAACCAGCGCAACGGTGAAGGAATGCCATAAAAAAAACTCCCCCGCAGTTGTCCACTTTATGAGCGTTGAGATTTTCGGGGTCGCACCGTTTGGCTTTCCATGGAGGAAAGCAAAAAAAAACCTAAAAATACATACCCGATGGCCAAGGAACAGAAAGCAGAGGGAAGGCGCATAATGTGGGCGAAAAAAAAGGCACCGGTAAAGTACTTCAGTGAAACGACCGCACCGGTACAGCGGGACACTGGGGCCGGGTGGAAAGGAACATAATTTGCCCTCATTGCAGTTGCAATCTGCAATCAACGTTACTTACTGCACGACGGGGCACATTTGGTGAGCGCATGTTGCTCCCTTTTTTTCCTCCGATTTTCTTCGAGCTTAACCGACTCACAGAGGCTCGTTGAGAAGGATGTATAGAAGTGACGGGACAATCCTCCCCGTGGGGGTATGATGGGAGGAAAACAGTTACTTGATTGGAACGAATGGAGGCGCACGGGTAAAAGGAGACAGCGAAGGACCCATAAAATCCTGTGCATTATTTTGCAGAACACACAAACGGTCCGAGAAGCGGGAGCAACTTGCACGGGGCACGGAATAAAGCTAAACTATTTCGGCCGCTCGAGTGCCCGAGTGTGGCAGGATGTGCATAACAATTTGATACCAAATATTCCAGGTCCGCGGGTGCTGGTGAGGGAAAAAAAAACTTTTTCCATCTGCTCTACTTACCTCAGTTCCCGCCGGAAGCCGTCGTTCGTAGTGCGCCTATTAGCACCGTTTTTCACCCGCTTTTCCGGAAGACGCGCGCGTTTGTGTGGATGTATGTGAGCACGTTCCGTTTCCCGAAAAGAGTTTTCCGCCAATAAAATTACTGGCTAATGCCGGACGAGCACACCTGCTGACAACTTTACACAATCACGTACTGTTTTACTGCGGCCCTTCGTCACGAAAGTTAAAATTGATATGATTTTTTGCCCGCTCTATGTTAAAGGAAGAGAAAGAAAATTGAACTAAGCGTTTTTCGCCGATGATTTATTCTTGTTCACGCCATGCTATGTCCTTTTATGGCCCTCTCTAATTCTAATTTGCATCCCCCATCAGTTACTAATTCAGTTTTTGATACAATTTCCTCGTGATTCTCCCATGCTTCCATCTTATTTAAAAATTCATGCTAGCTGTTATCTTTCATAAAGCTAACTCTTTACTGCCACTGCTGCTGAAACAGCTTTAGAAATTCAATCCTCCCCTATTCCGGTGGGAACCACAAATTGCTGCCATTTTCTACCTCCAGTCTTGGATGTAAACCCAAGATAAGGTATTTTCCTTCTTCTTCTTAGTTCCCCGAAACGAAAGCCCAAAACAGAACTGCTCATAATTTAGTTTCAATTGGCTTTTAACTTTCCTTCTCTTCAGAGATGGGGAAAAAGAAGGAAAAAGATTCTGTGGAAATTGAACCCCGACGGTGATTTGACGATATCGGGCCAATCGCTGAGCAGCCGTGTGTTGTGGTTTTCAAACAGAAGCTTTTTGTTGTGTTGGAGAAACAAAAAAGCGTAAGATAAACGGAACCATTTGAAAAACGAAATGAACGAAGCCCTAACACGCCTTTAAGGCATAAGATGAAAACCGCGCGACGAACCGAACGATACCAAAAGCTAGCTCCCATACAGTGGCCGGAAGGCAGGAAATTTGCCGCTGTCGTAAAAATGTTACCACACGGAAGCTCGATAGGAAGATGAGTGGTTAAATTTTCAACTTGAAATTTGAGGAAAATGCGTCGCCTTTTTCCTAAAAGCAGAATCCGCTACACGCACAAGAATGTGGAAGTTTCGAATGGCGATAGGGGAGACTGAGTTAAACGAATAAGAAAGGACAAGAACACTCGAATGGTGCGAAAAAACGGCTCCACGAAAACAAAAAAGCCTCCGGTTACTTTTGGCTTCCAAAATTGCCATCAGATTTTGCCTTCAACGCCTTCTACGATTGCGGGACTCTACGACACAAGAAGGCTATTGTTTGAAGGAAAAGCACAATCGATGCTGGTGTGTACGATTGAAAAGAGGAATGAGGTTTTCTTTTCCCTGTCTCGAGTGTTTTCTGCTTGCTTATTTCCCACACGTTTCATAACCGACGGTATAAAAAAGGGGTCGTGGTTCTCATGCTGTAGTCCGTTGGGCACAAGCAGTGATGTACCGAATCGGATTTTTATTTCACTGAGTGAGTGTTTTCCAGTTTCTAAGACGACTAAGAATTTTTTATTAATTTTCTTTTTTGTTTAGACGACTAGAAATTTATTATGTTTATGTTATGACACTAAATTTAAAAAACACTAAATATAAAATTACACTACATATAAAATGAACTTTAAATGAAATGTTTTCATTTGCAAGCCACGATAGGAGACATTTTCCTCCTCAATTTCCTACGACGTGTAATAAAAGAAGAAATGTAAATAAAAGTTTCTAGAGTTTTCTCAGTAAATACGGAAATTTAAATATAAGTGTGGTTTTGTTAAAGGAATGGTGTCAAAGGTATTATAATAATAAAATCATCTGATAAAAAACAGTAATCGACCCTCCTCCTAAAATAAAAAAGAGGTTCACGTCTCTTTTATAAGAACTGACATGAAACCTCAAGATCTAGGCTCTAGAAATAAATTTTTAAATTGAATTATCAAAAACCATCCAACCGCACTAAGCATCTTCTAGTTGCAAAGACTACAACGATAAACCCGAAAACTAAATGGCTAAGAAGGATATTTTAAAAGCTACATCACTGACCACAATCCTTTTCCACGTGTTCCGTTGCTTTTGGTGTGCGCTCCAATAAACACACATACCTTCACATGCATCCAGTGGAGTTGTGTGGCGTTTTCTAATGCGACAAAACGACGGACGCCTGACCTCGAACCGGACGATGTTGATAAGGTTTTTGACTCAATGGAAATGGCCAGCGGTTGAATAGGTCCTGTGGACGTACACGAAGGACGTACACCCTTGTTCTGTAGCCATGTTTTCTAAATGGAGTTGGTTTTTAATTATAGTATTATTTTGAAGCAACGGATTCAAAACAAACTTCATATAGCGTAAGTGACTTTAGTGTTATTTCGCGAAAAAAAAGTTAATAAACTGTTAAAGCCGAATAAGAATGGCGCCGCTTACGCTTCTCATCTAATAGACAGCTGGATCGAAAAGGACGAAAGCGGACATCAAACACTGCCAACGCGATTGCAAACAAGCGTCCTGTGCTGACACTGTTTGCTCCGGTCGTGAAATAAGTTTATTTTAATTAACTCCTTCCAACACCGACGTCGTAATGGGACGGAACGAGGACTCCATTCCCGGGGCACGCTTCCACCGAGAACGGGATGAGCTTCGGGACCGAGGGTTTGGAATTTAATCTTGAACGGCATGCGTTCGCGCAAAATGCGTCCTGCAGAACCATGAAGAAGGTATGTGTGAAAATGGGAGAAACATGGGGCCTGTGCGGGGAGCCAGATGTGACGTTCAATGAGCCGTCAACAGCAGCAGCTCCCGCCGCACCAGATGCTGAAGATTCTTGAGATTTCCCCCAAGCGGACGACGTCACGAGCCGAGCACGTGAGAAAGCATGGTGGGAAAAAATGGACGCAGATAGAAGAACGTTGTGTGTACCACTTCTTTCTTATTTCGTCGTCGACCAGATTATAATCAAGCGCACACATACGTGCACACGGAGACAAAAAAAAATACACGCTTCTCGAGGCGCCAAAAGCGTCATCGTCGTCCTCGTCCCGGGACGATACAATAGCCCTAAAGGACGATACACAACACGGCTCCGTCATTTCGAAAAAAAAGCTCGCTCGAGGATAGGACAGTGAGAAAAACAAAAAAAAAACAAAAGAAAAGCTGACTGCAAAAGTGACGAAACGATCCCACACCACACTTCGGATAATGTACAATTCCTCTCCGCGCTTCTCTCCCCGATCCTCCGTAGCGTTTCCTTTTCGCTCTTCACGTTTCGATTCATTTGACTACGATAATAATACGACTAGGAATTCCGTCCACCGTTCAGCTTCGGCTCTATTTCAGCACACACCATCCTGGCTCGTCCTGGCAACCCAGACACATACACACACACACACTCGCTCACTGACAAAACACGATTTTGCGTAGAGTATTGACCCGCGTACCACCAACCAACCATCCAACCAACCACCGAGAATTCGTTTGAGTGTACACGCCGAAGCTGTTTTCCCCGTATTTTTTGACAGCCAAGCTGTGAAGGTGAGCTCGGGAAAATGGCGCGCACATTATGCACACAAACACAACCGAACCACACAGAAACGCGAAGGAAGTTCAGCAGTCCACTCTAGTGTCCGCCAGTTGGTCACCCGTAGATGAAACAATGTATGGCCTTTGGGCCTAAGAGAAGGGAATGGATCAACCGAACACCGTTTTCGTTCACTCTGTTGAGGAAGTTTTTTTTTGTTTTCGGTATCGTACATCCTCACTCGTCTACCATTTTCATCACAGCCTACAAACTAATCACCCCTAACCTTGCAGTGTCAAACGGTTGACACCACACACTGCTTTTCCTTAATATTCGTTCTTCTTTTTTTTTTTGCCCTATCAAAAAACACTACGAGCCAAAAACACAACTGTGTCGCAACTAGGAACTCACGTTGGTGGCGTCGAGCAGCAAGTCCGCACGGTACCAATGCCGAAGACGTTCTAACGTTCGCGTATCCCTCGGCAAGGACCTTTTATGCTGGCTCGACGATGACCCGAGTCGTCTTTCGTGCACGATTCGTGCACAATGGGGAAAGCTTTCAGTGCGACTGACGCTCGGGTGGTTGGTGAAAGTTTTCCCCACGAAAGTTCGCAGACATCCTTACTATCCGGAATGCTTCATGGTGATGCCGCGGAAGAGAGATCCACAAACTAATTTTTTACCACATTCTTTAAATTAACAATAACTTATAATCCGTAAAAAGTAAAGCATCACCCAAACTATGTTTTTCTAGCGCACGGTTTGGTTCAACATTAAGCAAACCGCGTATCGAATTTAAAAAAAAAACTCTTCCATACTTCCTTGAATGGAGGCGCATGGTCTTTCACGAGTCCATGCAGATGATTTTTCTCACAATGAATTTAAAGCAGTAAAGCAATCGTATCGTATATTTTAGTGTACATATTCCACTTTATTTTCTCTGGATTTTAACTCACTGTTTTGCATCACTTTTAACGCGCTACTTACTCATCAGCCTTAAACCAAAACACTATATCCAATTACATTATTCTACATTTTAAGATGCCACCAAACGGAATCCATGAAAGTGAGGGGAAGAAACGAAAAGGGATGATGAAACGGTCAAGTGAATGAATCCGATATAGTATTAAACAAAAGCCTAATGCTATAAAGCGAACCTATCCAGCTATCGAACTGGTGCATTTTCTTTGTTTTTTTTTTTTGTTTAATGGTAATTTTTATGTGCGTAACATGCACCTACGTGTAATACACCATGAGCTGTTCGCTGGACATACAGTGAAGCAATAAAACTACCGCGCCTAGGTGAAGGTGTATGGCGAATCCATGGTTCCTCTGTGTATGCCAGGTAAATCTTACATCCGATTGTTTAAACAATTTGAACAATTCAACGTGTCCTTTGGAGGATAAATACAATATTGCGTACCCTTCGAGTCCGTTCTCGTTAGGATTTACATTTTAAGCTTTTTGTTTTGTCTTCATCATTTTCCGTCCTGTTACATGTGACAAACACATCAAGTGATGGTTCTTAAAACACTGATTCGAGGCTGTTAATCCGGAAGTTTAGTTTACTCGTAAATAGTGACTCTTTTTTCGATAATGGGTGTGTGTGTGTGTGTTTAAGTGTATAAAACTATGCGTCCAAGAACTTACTAGTAAACGTTAAACCAAATATTTTTATGTGCTTTTGCGTAAATATAGTATCCATCATGGCCTACCACATCCTTGCCAGCTATTTATGCACGCATCACGCAAGAGGAAGATGAATATTTATATTTTTTCGTTTTGAATGTAGAATTTCTTCTCTTTGTTAACACTCATTTCTATGTAGTTTGCTTTCTCTTGTAGACTAGTGAACAACCTGGAAATAACCATACGCCAACTAGCAATATCTCCTAGGCACCTTAATCCAAATCGATCCGTGCGTCACTAACCACGCCTGTAGTGTACTTGGAGTGTTTCATGCCGCGCAGCGATTCCGTCAGATCCTCCATTGTGATGGCGGGGGTACCCATTTCCTGGAAGGTTTGAGAAACGCCCGGCAACACACCATTTCCGTTAGCCATCGTCTTGGAGGATCCTTCAGCGGTACCATTGGCGTGTGCCTTGTTTGCAGCCGCTTGAACCGCTGCAATCATCTCCTTGCTCTTCATCACTTTCCGCACTCGGTGAACCGACGCGTTACGGCAAATTTCCTTCAAATCCGAACCGGAGAAACCGTTGGTTAGGCGGGCCAGCTGGGCAAAATCGATCTCTGGCGAGAGCCGCTCCTTCTGCAACACAAGTTGTAGGATTTTCTGGCGTTGCTCTTCACTAGGTAAGCCGATGTGGAACTGGGCTGGCATACGACGGAGAATAGCTTTGTCAAGATCCTGCGGACGATTGGTGGCCCCCATGACGATTACGGTCGAATCGGATTCGGTATTAAGGCCGTCCCAAAGCATCATAAACTGCGTTTTCATCATAGCCGTGGCTTCGTGATCGGAAGAGTTACGCGCGCGAAGGAACGAATCGATCTCATCGATGAAGATGATGCATGGTTGAATTTTTACCGCCAGCGAGAACACAGCCGACGCGAGCTTCTGCGACTCACCATACCACTTGTCCGTCAGCATCGCGACGTCCAGATTAATGAAGCGCATACCAGCCTCCTTTGCCGTTGCCTTGGCGATTAGCGTTTTGCCACAACCTATCAAATAGTGAAATTTTATCAATGTTTTGTCGACATACGCAGTGAGAAGTAACGTCCTTACCAGGTGGACCATAAAGTAACACTCCTTTCGGTGGTTGATAGAGCGCCGATCCGGCAAACATGTCACGGTGGCACACGGGAAACACGAGACTCTCCTTGATTTCCTCACACACGTGATCCAATCCGGCAATGCTGTCCCAGCTTTCAGAAATGTTCTCCGGCACAATCAAGTGGGACGCAATAACCATTTCGTATTCGTTTAGGTTCTGTACAGCAGATTTTTTGAGTGTGGGACTCAACCTAAAGTGGAACAAAAGTAGCGTCAGGTTGCAAATAACATTAAAAAAGAAACATTAATCATCATTCGACACATGGTGCATAGTGCAAAGGTATCTCCGAAACCTTCTGAACTCTTGTCTGCATAGCAGCCGTGTTAACAACGCGAAGTTATATAACGGTGCAAGAGGCTAGCGCCAACATCCATCGTAACCTCTTGTCGCTGTAAAAATAGCAACTGTTTGCCGGTAAATCTACCGCCATTCACAAAACCTGCAGAAAACAGTGCACGACCCAGAGCAAAGTGGCGCCTCGGCGGAACGTGCTCATTTGGTATGCAAGCGTAAACAGGGCACCCGGGACTGGTTTGGACTTTGCACTACTTACTTCTTCAGAATATCCTCCGCATGCTCGATGGCTTTCTTTTTGGTTTTGTTGGACGGATCCAAATTCCGGATCAACCATTTCGCAGAGTAGTAGGTGACGATTGATAACAGCGAGATCCGCAGTACGAACTGCACCACCTCGTTGCGTGATACGTTCACTCCAGACATTACGCTGTTGTTATGGGAAAACGTTTAACGCGTTCGGTATCCGAAGGACTGTGCCCGATGTTACGTTATCCTACGGCAGGAAACTGATTCTGGACCTTCGTAAAACGTTCCTCCTGACAAGGAGGTAATGACGAAATGCTTGCAGATCTTTTCTACCTTGTTTGCTACGTTTTCCACTTCTTTCTTTTCGTGTGTTCGCAGTTGACAGATCTGCTGTTCAAATGTCAAAATTCCGTGAATTTTGGCCCTAGTTTACACTACCAGTTGAAGAGTTCAATGCGGATCGGTAAGTTGGTGCTTACGGAATATTTTCAGTCGATGTTTTGTATTTATTCATTGCTTTTTGTGATGTAGTATTTTCAATACACAAAAGGAACAGTATTACCTAACGAAGCATTGAAAAGATCAAGTTTATCATAGCTCCTGCGTAAAAGGATTTTAATAAAATGTAAACATTGAAACCCGGTGAAAATGCTACCACAACAAAACATTTCGCACAAACACATCCAAATGCGCGCCAACACCTGACGGTTTGCAACTGACAACTGTCCACAATTGCGGTTCCGCAAACAAAATCATCAGGCCAAACCGCGTGCAAAGTCGGAATTCCGTCGTAGCTAATTATTGTGTGCGCAAAAAACGGTGCAAGAAAATTGTATTTCTGATCCGCATTCAGTTTGTTTCATACGGGACCGTGGTGTGAATCTCCGAATGATTTAATCGCGGCTATCGGATAGTACTTCAACTTGGATTTTAAGGCGATCAAGTGAAGAGCACATTTCCGATCCGGCTCGACGTCACTGCAAGGGCACTTCCTTTCTTTGTTTTTTTTTTATAATTTAAAGGGCTCGGAAAAGCGCATTGTGTTGGCGGGGTGGTTGTGGCTGTTTGTTTACAAACAGTTAACGCTAAGTAGAAACAAATATCTCATTAATTGAACACGAGGCCGTCTAGCAGCGCGTGTACATGTGCTTGAGTGGCGACGAAGACCGAAAGATTATTTTGCCAACGCAAGGTGCATCCGACAGTTTTTCGCACAAGAACTCCTAGTTCGTTGCAGCTGTAAGAAGAAGCCGTAAGTTGAATCGCCATTCGACAAACGTTCAAGATCGTAGGACGGCCCAAACCTGTTTGATTTTGTGCGTCAACAGCTGGACTCTTTTTTACCTGTTTCTTTCAGCAAACCTAATCACAAACCATAAGCAACGGGGACAGCGAGCGAAGGTGCTAATTTTGCCTGAACCAGTAGCAAACGCGAGGAAGCGAAAAAAGCCATGAAATACATTCTTGTGACCGGTGGCGTGATTAGCGGCGTCGGCAAGGGTGTTATTGCCAGTTCATTCGGTACGCTTCTGAACGCGTGCGGCATCGGTATCACATCGATCAAGATCGATCCGTACATCAATATTGATGCGGGGACATTTTCACCTTACGAGCACGGTAAGAAAACGACACTCGTCACACAAACACCCGACGAATCGGTCGTAAATTTGTGCGGTCAAATAATTGCAACACATACGATGACGGCGGTGAAGGTTATGCATGCCGTTTGCTACGACCGAACGCTGAAAAAGAAAAAAACACCGAGCAAATCGTCTCGGGCTCGCAAAATAAGGGAATAGTTTATTTTTAAACCAAACTGTTAAGAGAATACACTGCAGCACCCTTCTCTTTTCAACCTTTAGGTTCGATATATCCGGTTCTGTAAAAGTTCCTTTGAAAGGAATTGGAGACATTTGGTTTGTTGTTTCGAGACATTTTTAACATCAGGACGCTTTGTAATATTCGAGCCAAATCGGTTTCCTCATATATATTTTTTTTTAATTGCTGATTATTCAAGCCAAAAATATTCTCTGTCCTTATGGGCCATTGCTCCCCATCTTCCCATATCTGAGCTCTCATATGTTTCGCTGTTTTAGGTGAAGTATTCGTGCTCGACGATGGCGGCGAGGTCGATCTTGATTTGGGGAACTACGAACGCTTCCTGGACATAGTGCTGCACAGAGACAACAACATAACGACCGGAAAGATTTATAAAACGGTCATCGATAGGGAGCGTGTCGGAGATTACCTTGGAAAAACAGTTCAAGGTAAGGATCATTAGTGAGTGACGTTGTTTAGCTTCGGATGAATGATGTTGTTTTGTGTGTTTGTGCTTTCTTCAGTGGTACCACACATTACGGATGCAATCCAGGAATGGGTTGAGCGGGTTGCTAAGCAACCGGTCAAGCAGAACGTTCAACCGGAAGTGTGCATCGTCGAGCTGGGCGGAACGATCGGTGATATCGAGGGAATGCCATTCGTTGAAGCCTTCCGGCAGTTTCAGTTTCGCGTGAAGAAGGAAAATTTTTGCGTGGCGCACGTATCGCTCGTCCCGGCACCACGTGCAACCGGTGAACCAAAAACGAAGCCCACCCAAGCCAGCGTACGCGAACTGCGGGGCCTCGGACTGAGTCCAGATCTGATCGTATGCCGCTCGGAGCATCCGATCGGTGATGAAGTGAAGGACAAGATTAGTAACTTTTGCCACGTGGCACCGGAACAGGTGATCTGCATACACGACCTGTCGTCGATCTATCATGTGCCGCTGCTGATGGAGCAGGCCGGCGTGATCGACATCCTGAACGAGCGCCTGCAGTTGAATCTGCCCTCTCCCAGACCACCAGAGTTCATGCAATCGTGGCGCGATCTGGCCGAGCGGGTAGAGAACGTTTATAAAAAGGTGAACATCGCACTGGTAGGAAAGTACACGAAGCTGGAAGACTCGTATGCGTCCGTCGCGAAGGCGCTCATGCATGCGTCCATTGCGGCCGGTTATAAGCTGAACCTAAAATTTATTGATGCGTGTAATCTGGAGCGCCAAACGAAGGGCGAAAACCCTCACCTCTATTATGAAGCGTGGCATTCGTTGACCAACAGCCAGTAAGTGCCCTTCGGAAGCAAGTAGCTCCAGTCAGCAGGAAGAGCTAATTTTTCTTTATCTTCTACAGTGGCGTTATCGTGCCCGGCGGTTTTGGATCACGCGGCATGGAAGGCAAGATCCGTGCGTGCCAGTGGAGTCGTGAGAATAATAAGCCCCTGCTCGGCATCTGTCTTGGGTTGCAGGCGGCCGTCATAGAGTTTGCACGGAATGTGCTTTCGATGAAGGTAAGTTGAGGATGCAGTTGCTTGTGCTAGTTGGAGTATCACGCAAGATTTTCAAAGGGATCTGGTAGTTAGCACTTGGATAGGGTACGTTTTACCAATGAATGCAAAAACAAAATACGACCACCTCCACAACAGTGTTTGTTTGGCGATATGGCCTCTCAGCTTATTTGCTAATTGATAACAAAATGTGTCTTACATTACTTTTAAGATCACATGTAAACATTGTGTATTTTTCCACAAACATACATGCTTAAATAGTATAATGCCAAAACACTATTTAGCACTTTAAAAGTATTTGTATTGTTTACAGTTACTAGAAAAATGTACTTCAGTATGTTTACAGTAACTAGAAAATACCATAATGGTTGACTATTGTTCATGTTACGTTCTTCCGTTTGTTATAAAATCATGCATCGTTAAATATTTAGTATAAACGAAATGTTAAAATTAAATCCAAAAAAAGTTGAATGATTAATTTACGTAGATTGCTGGAAAATGTGGGTTTTTTGTCAATTATATATACCGTTATAATAAATTATTGATTACCAATTACCAATTAGGTACTGGGATCAAACCATCGAATAGTATTGAAATGAGTCTAACAAATAGTCGTTTTCTAAACCTCCCAGAAGAAATTTGCATTTAGGTTAACCCGTTCTTTGCTCCACAGGATGCCAATACGACCGAAGCCGATCCAGATACGGAATTTCCATTGGTGATCGATATGCCCGAACATCATACCGGCATGTTAGGAGGAACGATGCGACTCGGCAAGCGAACCACCATCTTCAAAGAAGACAGTAAAATAAGTAAGTTGTTATAAATTTCAGGCGACTGCTTGAAGTACATTTTGCAAACCTTTCTTATCACAGGAAAACTATACGGCAACAAAACACAAATTGAAGAAAGACATCGTCACCGGTACGAGGTGAACCCGGAGTACGTGGCAAAGCTCGAGGCACGGGGAATGCGTTTTGTTGGGCACGATTCCGAGAAGGAGCGTATGGAAATCGTCGAACTTGCCGACCATCCGTACTATGTGGCTGTCCAGTTCCACCCCGAGTATCTTTCGCGACCCCTCAAACCGTCACCACCCTTCATGGGTCTGATCCTCGCTGCAGTCGGCAAGCTGGACAGCTATCTCACCAATGGCCAGAAGGTGCTGCTAAACCAGCCGCTCAACAATCACGTTACGGCCAGCGAGAGTTCCAGCGACGACGATCTCTATCACGGTCGGCAACAGCAGCAGCAGCAACAGCGGGTTGGTGCCGGTCGTGCAAGCAATAGTAGCACGTCCATCGAGCCAACCCCGAATAGTACGTTGACGCCGATCAAACAAGGATCACCGGCAAAAATGAATGGAACTGCGGTGCCCAACAATATCGCCAAGGTGAACGAAGCCGTACACGAGAATGGAACATGTTGAACGAATTATACTGCATGTTAAACAAGCAGTGCCGGGATCCCTATTAGCTTGTATTACTAAAGTTTGAAAACAATATCGTAATATTCCTCCACCTTTCATCCACGCAATTGCAACAGTTTGAACTGGATGTCTGGCCGCCGTTTCAAAATCAAAAAGCTTTGATAGGCTCTACAATTTTGGAGCGAAACGCATAACGACTGCTTCTATTTTTTAATGAAAAGAATTGGCCATGTCGTTCGTCAATCATAATCGCTATGAAATGCAAACGTTTAAATGAAGCCACAACGTGACAGCGAGATCTACAGACGCATATGGTTGATACTGTAACAAGACGATAGAAGATAAAGTATAAAATCATGAGCAAGAATTCCTAGTTTAAGCAAAGAGATAGGATAATGATAATGGAAAATAGAAAGAGGTATAATTGACTCCATCAAAAAGCCGATGGATCCGAGAAGATTTAACACATTTATTTGATGTAAATTAGCTGTGCGTTATGGTTTATTTGTTATGTCACGATATAAAACGACGAACAATGTTTCCTTTTCATAGAACTTTTTGTAATAGCAGAAAATTGAAGCAGATATGTTATAAAGCTCGTTCAAATGTGTTGAACTTTTTCAATGCCTCGGTGGTAAAAAGTGCTAGTAAACTAACTCCTTATGAAAGTGTTAGGTATTAAGAAGGACAACTATGAGCAACGCATCTAATTTGTGATTTCCGAGGAAGACGTTAAATACTTTCTTACTATCTAGCTAAGGTAATATAAGTAAAAAACATTTTCAAATTTTCAAATTCAAATGTGTAATTCTTATAACGCTCTTCAAATAAACTTATGCAAAATGAAAACACCGCTTCGTGGAATTTATTGATTAATCATGTTTGCCAATGCCTATCATTTTTGATATACATATAGTTACGTTTCACGCAATCTAAGACAGGAAGCAGTTATGTAGTACCAGTTAACGGAAGTAGGATCTTCGCTGCGCCAGACCATTCCAAGCACCGTGTACCTGGCAGTAGCATACCCGGAGAAGACCCGATCGTACTTCGGATATGTTTCCTTAGTGCGGAACTGAAGCAGACGATCATGTTTGAGGGCACCAAGACGACGACCTGGACCAGAACGGACCAACAGGAACCCAAATAAGCTACCACATCATTCGTGACAGAACAAATCTTACCGATTAAAGGCAGGGACTTGCGCACAACACACGAACCAGCAGTCTGGTAAACTTTTGATATGTTGTTTTAAACCTGTCTGATCCTTTATTCAACACCAATGTTTTATCAAACTCATTCAGTACATTCCTATAGCTATATCAACGTATGAATTCATATTTTTGTTAACAATGTTAAAGAGAGTATAATATGTTATAAGATGCGTGAGTGCGATTCTCCCTTCTTATTGAAACAAATGTCTTAAAAAATCGGCTAAGCCAATAGGCATTAACTTGAAATAGTTTACTAATTAATATAATGCAACCAATGGAAATGAATGATCAAAGTAGTGTTTTTCGACATTATAACAATTGATAATAAAGACTTGTAATTATTTCAATGCTCCATCGTTTGAAATGAATTGCTCGGGGATCAACCATCGGGTAGAGATTTGATAAATTATTTTTCGGATGCTTCAACGCCGAACCAATAAAGCAATTCATAATTTATGTTGTGTTCTAGTAACGCTTTAGCAGTTAAATTTATTGTTTTATATCATTAATTCTTACCAACTAAACAGAACATTGGATTTTCTGCATGTGTGTCTGTGTGTCTCGTCTGTACCGTGTATGTATGTGTTGTGTGTCAGTGTTTTGTGATCTTTTCTGTTTTACATGCAACAAATAGGTTTGTAACGACCAGGCGCGATATAAATCGTTTCTTTGTTGTTTGCCGTTTTCTGAATTACTACGAGTATAATAATTTACGCAACTGCAGTTGTTAGTTAGCCTAGAGCGCTTCCGTTGTGATTTTGTTTTCTGTGCATGGCTCAACCCACATTCCCTAGCTCACCCAGTGAGAAGAGATGTGGGAGACGGGGTTAGCAAAGGAAAGTGATGGTGGTATCGGGAAAGATGATTGTGATGTTTGACTACTCCACTTCCACCAAACGTTGCAGGACAAAATAGTGCAAATAGAACCCAAAAGATCCTTTGGCAATAACATCGCACAATCTCCCAGCGATGCTATCGGTGGATCCTTTTCGCTACCTTACTAAAGTGGCAAGAGGATTGAAACCGCACCAATGAGCATTGATGTTAAAGGATCTGTGATCTTATGGCACTCAACGTCTTATCTCATCCTTAGGACGCCCCGAATGGTGTGTTTATTGCTCTTCCTTCCTTTTATCTTCGCCTTGCTTTCCCCATTTTACACAGCTTAGGTATGCGCTGCATTAGTATAGCACGTAGACTCTGTCGCCCTCTCCAGCGTCCTCCTCCTTACGGCTCTCTCAAGGTGAATGGATTTAATCCTTGGACTGCATGTACTTGATCAGGTCAACGACACGGTTCGAGTAGCCGTACTCGTTGTCGTACCAGGAGATCAGCTTGACAAACGTGTCGCTCAGCTGGATTCCGGCCTTAGCGTCAAAGATCGACGAGTGGCAGTCGCCGACGAAGTCGGTCGAGACGACCTCCTCCTCGGTGTAGTCGAGGATTCCCTTCATCGGGCCAGCGGCAGCCTCCTTCACCTTCTGCTTGATCTGCTCGTACGGGGCCGGCTTGGCCAGGCGGACAGTCAGATCGACGACCGACACGTTCGGGGTAGGCACACGGAACGCCATGCCAGTCAGCTTGCCGTTCAGAGCCGGAATGACCTTGCCGACGGCCTTAGCCGCACCGGTAGCCGCCGGGATGATGTTCTGGGCAGCGCCACGACCATCACGCCACAGCTTGCCGGACGGTCCATCGACGGTCTTCTGGGTGGCGGTGGTGGCGTGCACGGTCGTCATCAGACCCTCCAGGATGCCGAAGTTGTCGTTGATGACCTTGGCGAGCGGGGCCAGGCAGTTGGTGGTGCAGGAAGCGTTCGAGACAACCTTCATCGATGGCTCGTACGCGTCCAGGTTGACGCCAACGACGAACATCGGCGCATCGGCGGACGGGGCCGAGATGATGACCTTCTTGGCACCACCCTCCAGATGGGCCGAGGCCTTCTCGATCGTGGTGAACACACCAGTCGACTCCACGACGTACTCGGCACCAGCCTTACCCCACGGGATGGCCTTCGGGTCGCGCTCCTGGAAGACGGCGATCTTCTGGCCGTTCACCACCAGGAAACCGTCCTGGGCGGACACTTCGCCCTTGAAGCGACCGTGCGTCGAATCGTACTTGAACAGGTACACCATGTAGTCGACACCGATGAAGGGGTCGTTGATGGCGACCACCGAGGCACCCTTGGCCAGCGAGGCACGCAGCACCAGGCGACCGATGCGGCCGAATCCGTTAATTCCGATCTTCGACATGTTGTTGGTGGTGGTTGGTTTGTTAAAGTGTTAAAAACGACGAACTGTTCGGAGAGAGAAGACAAAATACAAAGGCATTAGTATGTGTTTCATTATTTTTCCTGGCATTTGCGATCATCAAAATAGCTTCAAGTTCAAGGCACACGGAGTGATTGTGAAGAGAGAAGGTGAAAAACGAATACGGCTATATTTACTTGGTGTGGATTTGTTTACTACGCGATCGCGTGCGGTTACTTCAATGCCGTTGAGGTTGCCAAAAATGTTAAGCGCAGATTGAAAATAGATTTCATAGAGTTAACTATCCACCGATGTATTTCCCTTTAAATTTTATATCTTTAAACTTGATTAAATTTTGACCACTTTCTTAAAAAAGACATCAATTTCTAATTTTGTCGTTATTAATGCAACAATAACTTGTAAAAAAAAAAAATGCAAATAGCAACCCATGCAAATCAGATATTCGTATACTTCTTATGAGTATATTTTGTAATTAAATTTCAAAATGGTGAAATGCTTTTTCCTTAACACGTTAAGCGCTATGCGCAAATTGCACTACTTTCCGTTCTGCCAGCGATTCGTAGAAACGCCGGCCTACCTAACGGGTTCTGTCGGTCCGAGCAGCTCGACGCCGGCTTAGGGGAAAGAACACTGTCGGCCCCATGGGCCCGACGTAGCGCTTAACGTGTTAACCTAACGATACGCGAAGTCTGTTACGGGAGGGGGCTTTGACCTGAAGGAAAGATCACAGACAGGGCTACTCCGTTACTTAACAGCCGGTTCTTCTGAGATCGGAAGACACTGATCATCGTAGCATAGTCTAAAAATAGCATACGGGCGACATGTCGTACCGAAAAGAAGGAACCTCTGTATGCGGATGATGGTACCGCCCGCCATCGCCATTCGTAATGGGGCGGTGTCCAATTTTAAGTCCATTATTCGGGAAGTGCATTAAGAGTCGTAGCTGGGGGTATTGACGATCATCTGCCTTACGTCAGAAAAATTGAAGGAGCAGAATGGTGGGATGCATAGCCAGCGCAAGGAGCATTATTTAATTAGAACACACCATTTCAACATCAAAGAATAGAGGAATTGTTATTGGCAATGTTATGTTTCACAGCTTACTCTTATAAAAAGAAAAGAAAGCTGTTCAAGTCCCTCCTCCAACAACTCCTACACCACCCAAAAAAATAAAATAAAATCGCGACACCGGCAAAAAAATAAATAAAAAAGCAAACTGCCACGCATACACGCTCGCTCGTGCCTAACCACCACTACAAGGCAAAGATGCATCGCGCGATATGAATAACGTTTTTGTGACCGAGAAGGTCGTTTGGAGGTCAGATGGAAAAATGCTCGCGTCGAGCGGCTTTTCTGATGCAAGTCGTCGGCAACTACTACACCGGATGATGCTAGGAGAGAAATTGCGTTCTGTTGTCGAGCCATCGTCGGGTGTTGATAAAAGCAGCCCACGGGCTGATGGGAATTCAATTATCAATTGATGATAAGAACCCATCCGAATGACTCTGGCGCTACGGATCGTGGGGAAGATGGGAGCAGAGCGAGTATGGTTGGGCAAGAAGGATGATCCAAGGATTGTGTAACAATCTGGCGCAATTAGCAATCTAAAGCATCCGTATAAGCACACCATCCTCGCCATACCCGTGTGACGATCTTTGCACAACAGGACGAAAGTGAAAGTTCCTAAAAGAGGCGTCCATTAAAGGAGAGGCCATTTTCCAACATTGGTTGCGAGGGAAAAATTGAACATCCATTTTCCATTCAATGGCGCGAATGGTGAAGCACAGGCACTATATTTTCACTTTCGCGTGCCATCTATTTATGTTCAATCGAAAATCGATTTTTCACGACTGTTCTAGGAAAGGGTAGCTCGCTTTCAAACTTATGCAATTTAACGCATCGAGCGAAAAATCCCAACCAACCCGGAAAACTACACCACATACACAGGATAAAAACTTGTTTCACTATTTCGCGAACTATTTCATACCACTGGAAACAGATTATCACACTAATTGACGTTGGGTAGAAGTGTGGAAAAGATAACGAGGAAATGCACTACTAGGGGGGGTGGCCCTTTACCAATTCCAACTCTAACTGGCTCTACTTACCGTTCCTGGTATTCCCGAGGGGTAGCTGTTCACACGTCGGCTTCTGAAAACCTAGTGTCGAATCAAGGGCAAATGGTTTTGTGTTAAATGCTGCTCAACCCGCGGTTCCGTCGCCTTCGATGGTGGTGGTTACACGGTGGAGAGTCGCCGGTCATGCGCAGTCCAAGATGTCACGCACACGCGCCAAGCACGAAACACACATCGGTTCAGCTAAACCAGTTCCGCAAACGAATGTTCGTGCATTTTCTAACCGTAGCGTGGAAGAACACTGTTGTTTGCGGTATTAATGAATAATAAAATAGCGTGCAAGCAATAAGACATGATGAATGCAAAAAGCCTTAAAACGCTACCCTTCTGAAGGTCTCTAAATCCCTCCTTAGCATACAACATGGGGATTCAGATTGAGAACCTCTGCATCCAAATCAAATTCGAATGTGTGTGCCGCCTCTATTCATACGACCGGCGTTTCGCGAACGTACCACACACATACTTTTGCCGGCTTAAAATGATTAGTTTATCCATTATTGTTTCCCTACAGAAGATCGCGGATCGGGCGCGGTTGTGTCGTCCATCTCTCGTAAAGAGTGCTAAAAGAAAATACCACCGAGGATCACGATCTTGAGCCACAAGATTTTGTTGGCAAGCATATTCGGTTTTCGGTATTTCTTTTAGATTAGGGTCGATCAAGTTCATGTTCGAGTGTTTTTTAGTTTTGTTTTGATTGTTCCTTTCATTCTTCCCTCGCCATGCCTGGCAAGAGTGAGATTGCCAAGATTACAGCATGCGGAATGACCCCATTTGACCCTTCGAGAATGTGCACAAGAAAGACACACGTGAACAAAGAATATTTTATGTTCAAACCGCGTGTGTCGAAATTATCTTAGTAATCATCATTTCAGTAGTTGGCCATGAATCGAACCTCAACATACCCGTCTGTTTGCATCAAATTTGTGCAATTCGTGACGAAACACACGCAATACACACGCAACCGACACCATCTGTTTCGGAACGGTATCCATTTCCCCTTCGTATAGCCTACTTTCGGGCGCACAACACCAACACGTTGTGTGTGGAAAACAACGGGAACAAAAAACTTTGAAAGATTCACTTTCCATCGTACACCGTAAACTTTTCCCCGCTTTTCACGCATTGGTGGTTGTGTTTGGCTTGGCAATTTCCTTTCGGCATCGTTTTCCTTAGCTGCCTTCAGAAGTATGTTTGACATTGGGCAAGGGTATTTGAGAAAGGAATTAAAGCAGTTATAGAAAACCACAGCATCTCACAGGAAATTTTAAAAATTGTCCATCTTCGGCCAAGGAAATTAAATAGGAATGGAACGAATCATCTGCTATGAGTTGAAAACATTCGACGACAGGTTGCACAAGGGTGAAGTCAATTAATGTTCGAACTTGCCCCCTCGAACAATTGCGTTGACAACAAACAACCTTTTCTATCGCTTCCATGCCTTCCACGCTTTGATAAGCTAATCTCTTGGTTTTGGACCCGCAACGCAACGCCATCGTTGAATGTTTATTTTATTTTTCCAGCTCAGATGGGGGCACGACTGTCGGATTAGAGTATGTGGCTGCTGATAATCGAACATCGTCCGTTCTTTCTTACACCAAAAACGATCCCTTATTTCTATCTCCATTCATTCTCCACTATGCATGCCGTACGCCAGATGACTTTCATTTTCGTTCCATGTTTCCAACGGGATTTTCACCCGGAGAGCACCGGGGTCGGTCCGATTTTCGGATGTCCGCGAGAATGACCTTTCTGCATGTGGTAGCACTATGTGCGCAAGCTCGCACAATATTTAATTTCTTCTTTCGTCGCAGACGAACACGCGTGGTGGCGGCGATAATAAATTCAAATTCAAGAGCAGCTCAATGTGACACCGCGCCTTCGACGTCACTGATGTTTTCCACGTTTTTTCCCTCCGTTTTTCGTTTCTTATTTTTGAGTTTTGTTCATACATCTTATAACTGATTTGTACGAACATCTGACGCAAGTTGTTTACAAACAAGTTGGGCGAGCTGATAGGAAACAAAGTTGTTTGTGCGTAATTTAGGTACCGAAGACTATTGTGAATATGTCGAGGTGATGATTTTTTAAATTAATTCATAACTCTTGCTTGATAGTATGATCATTATTTTATGAATTGTTCTTCAAGTCAACTTTGGAAGCCATGGTAACCGTTAAAATAATTATAAGTTATTTTTAGTTCACAAAAACGTAAACGTGCTTTGTACAACTCTCGAATGTTACATTTCAAAATGTTTTATGTTATTCAATAATGCTTAAAAAATGCATGACAAATTGTCTAAATTTATGTTTAAAGGCATCATTAATTTAACTTGGTAAGTGTAATAGCATTTTATTTAAAAAGTAATAAATTTACGAAAAACCATGAAGCCATTCTGATGGCATTTAACCACCCTTCCTTCTAGAGAGGAAAACTAATCCTGCTTGGTATAGAGAAGTGTGATAAAAGCGGAATGTAAATTACGTATTGATTTTCTATCGGAAAGGTTGTCACCGAACAGACTTCGAGGCATCTAAATTGTACCCTGAACCCAACGTTGCATTGCGGCCTTCCCAGGTTATCGCAACACGCACCGAAATAGAACACCGATTGACGTTCCCGATTTATTTTTTCTCTTTCTTCCGTAAAAAGTAATATCAAACCACACCGGCGGTTCAGTTCACATACGTTTTCCGACACATTTTAATCGAAGGAAACCCAACCAGTGGAAAAACGAGCAGCAGGAAAAACAAATGGTTTATGCAGTGAACCGCAAGCGAATGCGAACCCCCTAAAGTTCGGATGATTCGATTGGGAAAAGGTGAACTGACTGACGCAGATTTCGCCGTCGATCGAGGATCGAGGGACTGGCTTTCTTTCTCGTTCTATTTACGGCCTTTGGTGCCACGAAGCGTATCGGTTGAAAGATTTGTTTCTTTGAACGTTGTTTATCTCTATTTTTCTTTTCATTTTATTCAGTTATATATGTTTAAAACAATAGCTTTCTTACATTGTAAAAATAAACTTTCACTACCAAACTAGAACCTAACCGTTTTACGTTTTCTTTTCAGAACATGGGTGTGTTTGTGTCGATGTGAACTTTATCTCCAAACCTTTGCTATGATTATTCCCAACCCTCTGCTTCTGGTTTGCTTGCCCTAACTTTCTACTATTTTATGCCCCTTTCAGTGTCCCCCGATTGTGTACGCCTTTCTTTAGCATTTCAGTTGCAGATCCTTTACTTTGCTTTGCAAATTGATCATTGGTTTTTCTTATCTCTTTTCTTCTTAGTCATTTTTGTCTTGAACCCGGACATAAAGTTTAACTTTTTGTCTGCACGATTGTTTCATTGTTAATTTTGTTTTCTGTTCGTGTCGTCCACTCCGAGCGGGAGCGTCGCTCTTCCAAAGGAAAAACTGTTTCAAAAATGTAACATTCTGGCCCATTAAATCACACAGCTGTTTTTACACTTAACTTATGAAATGCACAATCATCATCCGGGTAAGGGGGTTAATTCTATCTCATTTCTTATTCCTCCAACCAGCTACCTGCCTGACTAAAACCTTTGTGTGTCGGTGGTCAACGGAGCGCACATGGGGCAGGATCTAATATATGTTGAATGGCAATTCAAAATGGTATTAAGTCACCAAAACAAAACAAGTAATATTGAACGATCTACAAAGAACTACCGTCCCTTCTGGTCTGCCACAACCGTTCATGCTTATTCGGTGCATTTCTCTATTCAATTTCCCTCTATTGCAAAGCGGTGCATTTTCTGGGTCTCTAATCTAAAGCGTGTGTGCTGCTGCGTAATCCCTACCTCAAAATTACAATCACTCGGTTACTTTTTGTTTGTTTGTTTGTTTTGCGGACCTTATTATCGATTTGTACAAAACTATGGAAGAACGGTTGAATTGGTTGCTTGTGCAGATTAGCGCCATTTTCTTGTTTTCAGTTAGCAACTGTTTTCTGTTGCACCGGGTATTATTTTGTTGAGCTACATTGTCACTTTTCTGTTTTTTTTTCGTGTTTCTAACTGCTAACAAGTGATGTTTTGAATTCAGCTGGGGTACGTTGTAAGAAGACAGGAAGGACTCCAATTTGATGGTGGAAATGTACAGGGAAATCGAGAAATTTCAATAGGATCGCGGTGCGTAATGATGCTTTCCTCTCCCGGTGCCTATCCGTTTAACTGATCGTGGACATCTGTTGCGAAAGTGGAGCGTCGAAGTGAGCCGGCACAGTAACGAGTGCATCGGCCGTAGTGCGAGAAGTAGAGCAATTCTATGAAAGGAAAAGAATCGGTTAGTATGAAGGGGTTGAAGTTTTGTTTGAAATTCAAATACTCAAATCAAATTTCGAGACTAACCTTCGGCTGGATACGATAAGTATCGACACATTCCACCTTGAGAGGAACCGTCTCTACCACAAAGTCGTACCCGTACGATCGCACAACCAGCAGCGTGTGAAGCGGAACGTTGATGTACGGTACATCGTCTGGTAGGAAGCGAGAAGAGGATTTTCATTAATTGTTTCCATCACCAACTTGCATTTTCCTTCCATCCACACATACCCGGTTTAACACCCTTAAAGTACGCCATAATGCACCGCAGCACCGCTTGGTGGGACACAACCAGAACGTCGGTATTCGTGAGCAGCGCTTGGACTACGCTGTCCACCCGTTGAAGAAGATCGAGGTAGGATTCACCGTGTGGGTAACGGTATTTGAACTTGTCCTGGTCGCGCCAGGCAAACTCCTGCGGGAAGCGCTCCTGGATCTCCTCGTATGTGAGGCCCTCGCAGATGCCAGCGTTGATCTCGTTCAGATCTTTAATGGCCGCCCGCGGCCCAGGGATGTTCTGGACCGTGGTAATAGTGCGTCTCAGTTCCGACGTCCAGATCTTGAGTGGGAGTATGAGAGACATAGCAGATAAATAAAACATAATCGCAAGTGGTTCGATAGAATCGAATATGGAAATCGATCAATTTACTGACCACTTTCGGTCGGGGGCTGTCCGGGGCTGAACCGGGGCCACCCAGCTGGCGGGCAAGTCGTTCGGCGTACTTCATGCCTCTTGGCGATAGATCAGCGTCTCCTCCGATACGCCCCAACACGTTGTACTCTGATTCACCGTGCTAAAAGAAAGCGACAAACGGAAAGATTAGTGTCCACTTCTTTTACAAAAAGCAAAAGATATTTGCCTACCCGGCTAAAGTAGAACGTCTGCTGGCGGATGACGGGACTGGCCAGCACACCCAGGATCGCCGTCTGGATTGAACCGCGTACTCCTCGAGCCGTCACGGAATGGAACATGGGATCCTCGGAGTTGTTGACCGTTATGAGCGGTCCCTCGGTGGGTGCGCACGGTTCGAACGCGGGCGAATGCCGTTCGTTGGCCTCCCGGAAGCGACACTCCCAGTCTGTGCTCTGGTCGAGGTTGTGATAGAACCGCACGGTATCGGCAATGTTTTCCTCCAGACACTTTTCGTTGCACGTGAACTCGATCAGCAGCTGGTGGTACACGGAGTCGGCACAAAATGTGGCCACCGCCTGGCGGGACGCCCGTGTCAGGTGCATTCCATCGATAATCTATTGGGAAAGGGATAGATGATATCAGCGATTAGTGATATTCGATTTCCATGCTCTTGTGGGCCATAATGGGAGCGTTTCTTACCGCAACATTATTTCCTTCCTTGAAGAAAAGACTAATCTCACGGAGCGTTTCGTTGGTCGCATTTTCTTCTACTGTAAAAACTGTTGGAATATGTACAAGATGTTAATTAATTATGGAGTTACATATTGATGGGCAGGGTAAAAGGTTTTTGTGGAAGCGAGTTGTCTAGCAAATTAAAATTTAGTCAAGAAAAATTGTCCGTGTGGTAATTTTTTTTTTTTTTTTTGCTACTACGATTTATATGGCTTCAAAAACATTGTCAGCAACAAAAACAAGTCTTCTTACCAGCACATTATAGACGGTATCCATAACATGACTGTGAATCTACCATTCCTTCCAAAAGCGAGAAAAAGGTCTCAACATTTACAACGCTTGCTTTCGCTCGCAAGTAAACAAACACTTTCGAGTACAGTCTGACCTTCAAGCGTGACATTGAGATCGTTTTCAGTTTTCGTGTGCCTGGAAAACATGACCGGTGGCCTAGCGTGGAGGACACAGTGGACTATTTGCTTCGTGCGTAACATCCACAACCCTCTCCATCGTTATTTCCGAGCGGATGGCAATTTTTGATCCATAGAATAATAATGTGTCTTCGTTCCGTTCGATAAGCACATAAAAATTAAACAATTCGTAGCAAAATTACGCTTACCTTTGGCGCTCTCGCCCCGCCAGCTCAGGTGGCGTGCGACTTTGTGCGAGGCAAGCGATTTCCCTCGGCAGGGCAACCCGACGATGGTCACGACGAGCGGAGCTCGCAGGGGACACGGTTTCACTGAACTCCCGGGTACTACTGCGGTGCCCGTAACCACCATCGTTGCAGGTCCGTCACGCAGTCCTGGAAAAAGGGAAAATAATAAAAGAACGGTGACATTAGCGAGAGTCCATGAGCAAAAGGGAAGCTAAGGATATTCGACGACGACGAAGAGACCGGCGGTTCGTTCATTGTTCGCGTGCAACTTGTGGGTCGGTGTGTTTTCAATTGTTTTTCCGACACAGTGTGCCCTGGCGGGGGTTGGACATTGAAACAAATCACGTCATTCGGCGACGATGATCTCAGAAAGCCACCCTTGCTGCCGTAATCAAATCGATTTCGAACATTTTACGCACATACACAACTGGGAAAATAAAAATTTACGAAAATAAAACCGCCCCAATCTAGCACTGCCCACCTCACTGGGTGATAAAATCTCTCATGATAGCACGCTCGCATGAACAAACACACCATCACAACCAACGTCTTCCTGCTGGCCAGAAAAAGACCTTCTAGGGCCGCAGAGTGGTAAACTTCTACGGGTCGGACAATAACCTAATCTGAGTAACCCGTTGCCAATGGCCCACACGCTGCCATTCGACCGCAAGTAAACAAAACGAACATGGGATGCACTGCACAGTGTGGAAGAAACCGGGTCGTTCGTGGCGGCAAATCTGGCGAAGCTGACGAGCTTGGGTTGTCAATGCGGTTTTGGCCATTTACTTGCGATTGTGCACTTATCATCGCCGCCGTTATCGTCGTCGTCTCCGTCAGCGTCATCGTCGTCGTCGGTGGCGGCGACGGTCGACGCAGCAGCAGCAGCAGCAGCAACGCACATCAGCGATGGTTCCGGCGGACAGCAGTTCATGTGTATCGGGAGCGATGCACAAAACTGAAAACAAAAGTGAAATTTCCACCGCGCGCCAGTGCTGCTGCGTCGTCGTCGTAGTCGTGGCGTGGCGTGTGTGCCAGTGTACCTTTTTGGTCGGTTCGGATGTTCCGTTTCGTTTCGACCGCTTGGCACCACCGCAATAACAGCGAAGGAACAAGAAAGAGAGAGAGAGAGGCACAGTACACTACACCATCACACACCGGTGCGCGGTACGGGCGGCATCAATTGCGCCAGGACTTTACGTTGGGGATGTACGCAACAAGCACGAGGTGAAGAAAAACCTCTTCTGCCAGCCAGACCGGCCTCTGCACTAACTGCGTGCCGACGTGCCGGGGCGAAAAAAGTGTGCGTCCGTGAATGTATGCGTGGCGCTGCTACGGGGGCGCCTGCTTGGATACCCCGCGGTTTGGCCCACGATGCGAGAGCAATACCGTCTTCTGGGGGCCACGCTCTAGGGGTGCGCATGTGTGTGCGTTACCGCCATCTCCACCCTATCTACCCCTCCTGTCCCATGGGCGAGGGGATGGTGCGTGCGAACCATGCCAACCGTCGAGAGAACCCTTCGGCGCGGGGAACAACGCGTGCACTATTCCGTGGAGAGACCCGTCCGGTTGCGAGAGAATGCCGCTCTCGTCGAGCCGCCGAAACGAAGGCAATGACCCACACATCTGTGTTTTCAGGTGGGCGGGTAATGATAACGGGGGAGGGTGCTGGGAGGCAGCGAGAAAAGGGATATACCAAACAAATCCGCGAGCGCCAACCGGCGGGTTCTACGAAACCTGTCCGCGGGATCGACACATTGCGAGTACTGAGGATCGCGAGTTTGTACGACGCGACAAAACCCCCCTCTAGCTCATGAGCAATCAGCTAAGAAAAACTTTATGTTTTCCACCCGCGGCCAAACCAATTGTCGACCGATTGCTGGAGGTAATTGGTTTTACAAATCGAAAAGAAAATAACCTCTGACCTCTGACTGAGGGGCGCTGGCGAAATATGCTTCCTCTGGCAATATAGTACAACAAGTCTGTGAAGTTTCGGGTAGCTGTGCAGAATAAGTGTTTAAAGTATTTACTGTAAAACCTTAGATTTGGGATTAGTTTGTGTCTACTGGGAAAACAAATATAGAACATGATTTTGCATCGGGGAACTGGTATCCAACCCGGAGGACTAGTTATTTCTATGAGGGAAATATTCAAGGCACTTCAGATAAACATTTTTCCCTGTCTGCTTGAAACATGAGTCGCAGACCCCATCGCAATGGGAAAACCGGTTGTGTTCTACATCTAAATTATGCGTAGGTTGCCTAGAAGGATTACAGCAACAATAAGCAGCTCAGTTGGTACAGTAAGTGACAATTCAAAATGATAAGTTAATAAGGTTGACAGAATATGTATGAAAACCAGTTCATACTAGTACAAACTATTCATTTGCGGATTACTAGAACAATTTGGGAAAATTGGGAAAAAATCTCAGCAGGATGATTTAAACATTCGGCATCTAAAAATACCAAAAAACAATCCATTCATGTGGGCATTATTTCCCGTTTAAAGTAGGACAGAGTACGATAATCTTTTATCCGTCCACATATTTTTGCACCAAATGATCTGAATGCATTAACGACGGAAACAACCCAAATGACCTCACACTGGCGGAAGGTGAAACGCTTTCACACACCTACCGACTCGCACAGCATCCGTTTTTTTACTCGAAGAACCAGGGCACGGTGAAAATTTCGAAAGACAAATAAATTCACTTCCCGCCGTATGACGTTCTTTTCTACGGAAAGAAATGAAAACACATCTCGGGCCTTTTTTAACGCGGCAAAGAAGAGAATGATTTGAAATGATCGTTTTTTGTTTGAGACGTTTTTTCGAACTGCTGAGAGAAAGTGGAATATTTTTCAGCCTCTTGTTGGACCGTTTTAAAACGTTAAACTTATGCAAAAGTCCCTCTCGCAGCAAGTAACGGTAAAAGGTTCTGGCGAGGGCAAGGAATGCCACCATCAGATCGGGTAGGTGGGGGAGACAAACAGGCATCCGTTTTGACACTTTGGCAGACAGACCGTCGGCAAGACGCCTCTCGTCAAGGGCGCATGCCAGGGTGCACCACGAATGGTTCTACCTTCCCTTTGTCGGATTTCAATGTGTAGTGGTTTGACCAAAACATTGTTGTGTGATGAAGTCTGGCAGGACGAGCCTCTTTGGACATTGTTTACGTATACCAGACGACAGTAATGTTTACTTTACTTGTGTTACGCCATTTCAAGAGCCGATGGTAAACATTTATTGTTCCCTTGATAAATCATACTCAATGATAGATACTTAGCTACCATTTGTAATTAGTTAGAAACTAATAGAGAAGAAACCAATCTCTTCCGATGAATCATTACGAAGCACACGAAGTTTTCTTTAGGATACCACTCGACCAGAGTGCGATTCCGATTGGACGACATGTGACGATTAATTTAAAACGGCAAATTTGGAGTCATTGACGTAAGCTATACCTCGATTTCCCAATGATATCAGTACCATTAAGGAATGGCATAAATTAAGCTCTCAAACGCGATTCCGTGTTGGACTTCAAAATAGTTGCTGAACATATCGATCCCGGAGCACGTGTTTAAGTAATACCGGATACTTGTTGCTCCGGCTAGTACGGATCTCCAGCGCTCGAGGAACGGACACTTTCTCGGTACACACCAGGGCCGTTACGGGGATCCAACGGACCGACGCCACGGTGGACTGGTTTGATAGGCGAATGAGCAGAAAATTTATTTATTAACCCACCGATCCACGAGACACAAGCGACGACGGAAGGAAGCGAACCAAGGTGGAAAGCATGTGCGAAAAACAGGGTGTCGTCTTATCAGGGAAACATCGTCATCCGATTCGTTTTCTCGAATCCCGGGGTTTCATTTATCGCAAAGCGACTTGCATATATCTCGGCCTATGTAGATTACTGACATTACTGCCACAATAACCGGATTTCGAACGAGGTTGGATCAAATATCAAATTTGATTTGAACGTTAATGGGGGGAAATGTTAGTCAGGGATCCACAGACCGTCGCCGCAGTTAAGCAGGGAATATGACCTGCGCTAAACGGCACCAAAGTAAAATATTGATAGATTTATTTTCAAATTTACAGTATTTTAAGTCAATCGGATAAAGTTTACCTAGTTCTTTAAAAGCTCATACAGTTATTGAATCTTTCTAATAAAATAAAAATCCCACATGATGTGAACCATAGCGTTTGATAAAAACTCGATCGAACGATCGTGCGCCAAACACATCCGCCACGAGGTACCGGTTGCAAGTCTGGGTCGGGAAATCGCAAAGGAAAAACCTACGCGACACTTGAGTGACTTTAAAACGATAAATTACCCCTTGGGTGTACCTTTGCCTGGCCACCCGGCCTTCGTGGCACTTACCCCGAGTAGCCCGTATTGCAAACCAGCGGATGATTTGAAACAAACCTGGCAGCCGGGTTGATGAAGCAGCCAAAAAGCAAGCAAAAAAAGCACACACATACCTCAACTCTAAGCTCCTTTAAACCTTCGTACACACGCATGAGGAAAATGGATTCGATAATTTCCTGATAGCAAACGAAGTGCACCGATCCGGATCGGCGGTACGTTTTCGATCGCTGGTGGAGTAAAAAAAGGGCTTCAAGCAGTTCCAAAAGAAAGCAAGGGAAAGAAACATGCAGTACATATTTATGCGTGTGTTCCCTGCAGTCGGACCGCGTACGGTAGCCTTTCGAGACGGTTATGTAACTGATCAAACGAAATTTCAATGACAATATGCGGCAGATGAGAATACTTATCTCTATAGCTATGGTTGAGGTAACGAAGCTTGAATAATTGTATTTCATATTTGTAGGAGAAAATGTAAAAAAACATTTTAAAAAAACATACACACAAAGGATGACATTGAAATGGAACTCAGTTCAAATTATTTTGGCAGTGACGAACGGCTTTACAAATTTTCAATATTTGCCGACAGTTGGTAAGCAATCTTTCTTATCAAAGAGCGACCAGATTGAACTGGTTGAGACAACGTAACGTCAACGTCAATGAGAAACGCGTAGCTTTCTAGTTTTTGGCGATATCAGAGATCGAAGCATAATATGGTGCCACATACCACATTTGCATGAATTAAATTTGAGAATTACGACTTGGCTGTCCCGCGGAAGTTTCATTGGGTTCTACTAAGGCTCTAGAGGTGCAAAACAGATGGCCTGCAAACAACGTTGACCTTCATTTGAATATTTTCTCTCCTACCAAGAGAAACCAAGAGATGCGCTGCTGCCCCTGAACTAATTTCCTTCGCAGACGAAGGAAGCATCTTCCTCGCAAGGCATGATCTTCCCGACGATGGAACCACCCTGCCGCCGGACTAATGGATGCCAGGGGATGGCGATAGTTTCGCCCGCTTAGTAGGTTAAGATCAGAATACATTATCGGGCGGGCTGAGGCTGTGCTGTCCGATTGGCTCACTTTCTCGTTCGTCGGGATGTCATTGAAAGTGAGCTCGAATGAAATTGCTGGTTGGCACTGGATAATAGGACGATCCTGATCAGGTTTGTGAGCTAATGAGCATTGCAAAGTGCATCATTTCATGGAGCCTTTAAGGTTTGTGCAGGCCACACGTCGTTGAAAATTTTCCCGAGAAACGTGGATAGTATATAATTTAAAAAAAGCTGGGCTTAAGATGCTAAAAAACAAATCTCCCATCGATCGTTCCTATAAACAACACCAACATCAAGCAAGGAAGTGGCAAACAATAACGCATGGTTGAGTTAAATGGAACTGATAAGTCCTGGCGAACGGCAACGACAACGGCAGCTGATTTCGAGCCTTCTCAACGTGCGTCCTGAAGTATGAGTTTTACGATGCTCTCCTTTCTCTGGCGACCCCTGACAGGGAGATCAAAACCATCAAGTGTGTCCACAAACATGGGAATTATTTTTTAAAAGTTGTACCAGTTGTTTACCGTTACCGGGTTCCACAATTTGCGTGACAATAAAACGCGAAATAAATGCGACCAAAATGGCCTGTGGGCCTTCTGCTCTCGTTCTCGCTTGCGGTTGTGAAACCATTCACTGCCTCCATTAACCAGACCATTCCGAAACGAACGGCATTCGGTTCTCACCATTTCTTTAGGTCATCGTATTGCCAATTCTTACCAGTTCTTTTTAGTGGCATATAACCATACAGAAGGAAAAACGGAAATTGCCATTCTAGGTGCTAAAAGGTAATGTGTTAGATTGATTGTTGCGAAAAGACAAAACTGAAAATTGCGAATTGGATCAGTTCGATTCCGCCGACCCTATTAACCCGCGTGTTGCGTTAGAAGCAAAAGCACGTCAAACAGATGCATCTGGTGTGAGCGGGTTATTATTGACCGCTTCAATTTGGCCTAGTGGCAATTGGTGCATTTTCGGAATACCACACCGTGTCTCACCAATTCCCCTCCTTGGCGGTTTGCATCTTTCAATCTGCATGTGGTTCACCAATCCCCTCACACGGTAGCGAGTTGTTGTGTTCGCGGGGGGTGATAATTTGCGTGGCCTTGCACTAAAGAAGGCATGCGAAAATTTTCGAACACAAATTAAAAGGTAAAAACAGATTGAAACAAGAGATGCCGCATGACGTTCACGTCCTCGGGCGGTCCCATCTCGAAAGCCGTCAATCCACTGTTCTCTGTCGCAAGCGCAAAGAAGCGATGCTGCTGCTGGGGATGTTTAGACCTGATATTAGATGATGATGATGCTAATGGAACCACTAATTCTTGGCGGCGGTGGGCAGTAAAAGTTTGCAATTGCATCGAACTGTCGGACCGTGGTGCGAAGAAAGAAAGGCAAGTAAACGAGATGCGTAACTAGGCTCCTTTAAATTTAATATCGGTTCAATGAATGATTTGGTTGAGTTTGATGAGTCCCACTTCTTACTCCTACATAGGTTTGAGAATGACGGAGTTAACATAAAATATTTGTAAGCAATAACCAAAGCAAATCACGAAGTGGTGGTATCAAAGTGACCCTTCACGAAAAATGACCAGTTTAAAGCAACAAGATTTTTTAAAAGAATAAAACTGTGCAATTCATTTCGCAGTAGAAAGGAAAGCAAGTTATATAATTTGTTTTTTTTTTCGGTTGCTCATGGTTCAGCGTTATTCCAGTTCCATTTGTTGTTCTCTTGCTACATGACCAACATAAGATTTGGTTCAGTTTTTGAGTAAATGGTAAAATTATTTTTGATGTCGCTAAATAATTTATTTGATGTACTGCAGTTTCGAATTAATCAAATTACTGTTGTAAAACACCACCTGTATCTGTTTTACCTGTTAGAGCTTTAAACTAGTTTTCCTTAAACAATCATCTCTTCAAAGATCGTTATCTTTACTAGTTTCGCAATTAACATTTTTGCTTTCATCACAAATTTCTTTGTTACTTGTCTTCTCAGTAACATTCGTCTACTCAGCTATTAAACCAAGTGTTCTATTAAAAACTACCCTAGTTTCATCAGAGTTTTTTTTGTATTTAAGATTTTTTTAACAATTCTTTTGTTAGTGCCACAAAATAGATTAGCTTAATGCTTTTCTTCAAATGGTATTCGGAAAAGTGGGTCATACGAAAAGATAAGTTTCAACTGATGGAATGCACAAATTGATTTAAAAATTGCGCAATAACACAATTTTCAACAAACAGGCGGTGTTATACATTTAAAACCACGGGTTTTGTTATAGCAGTGATTAGTACATTTTACCACTCGGGACACGGACACATATCATGCAACACGCGCAGATCGTTGTTTTGCTACAATTCCAGTGGAGGAACGGCGCAACATTCGTCCGGAGCGACACAAAATGGAGGGGAAACGATCGCGCGATCGTTTCGACCGGGACGGATCGTTCCGATCGTCCGGTGGAGCCAGGAGTTCGACTTTAGCCCTCGATCGTGACGGTCGGGTTTGGAGTTGGCGATTGGCGTTCACAACACAAGCGATTTTCAAAATACCATCAACAACGGTGTCCGTTTATCCGTTCTCCGTTTGTCCGGTCGCAATTTGAGACAATTTATCACGCTTACATCAGACATTAATCGTACGAATTAAAAGTTGTTCGCTAGACGGACGAAACGTGTGCCCGCGTGCGGTTTATCGAAGTCACTGTCCGGTTGGTTTCTTACAGTTCTTTTTCCCGCGTCAAATTTGCATGCGCGATAGAAGTTGCCCTGTGCTAACAAAAACAGCAAACGCTGCGAAAAGCCGTTATTTCGGCGGCTGTTTGATAAACGTTCCCGTTTTACGACCCCGCTCCGTGTGACCTATCTTTGCCGTCGTCTGTCATCCCTTCAGCTCACTATCGCTTCCCGTTCTCTGTGTGCGGAGCCTCCACAGTATCAGTAGTAAGTGTTCTGCTTGGCCAGTTTGTTCACTGTGTTGGTTACGTGCCGTTCCTATCAATTATTGTGTTCCGTCCGTGGTGGTTCCCCAAGTACATCGCGCATTAGTGTCGCCCTTATCTTTCGAGTTGTCCAGTTGTTCAATATCGGGCTGCGAAAGCAGACGCGAAATCGACCATACGCTACAGTGATAAATAAAATCGTAAAATCCAGCAGACGCGAAATAAGCACAAAAAAACATCCACTTGCACTCGAAAGTGCATTACGAGGGGACTCTGCCACGATAACGATACAACTGGAAAGGAAAGAAAATATAATCGAGTGCATTTGTGCATACGCCAGACGCTTGCAGGCAAACCGAAAGCAGCAGCGTAAAAACGAGTCCAAAGAGAAAAAAACACCCAAAACCCGTTTCATTTCCGCCGGTGTTCCGAGATCCGCGAAACGGGAAGCAGTCCGAGGGACAAGCCTACCACCAAGTTGAGACACATTTTGCCGAAAGGGAGAAAGAAGCTGAGTGAGTGTGAGCAAGGTATTTGAACGTGCAAACTGTTCGGAGCCTCAGGATAAACCAGTGTTAAGCCAGTTCACGTGGCCCTCTCGACTGCCCGAGAGCTTGCTCATCGAGCATAAGCGACCAGCCCTGGTTGAGGAAAAGCAAATAAAGGTTTGTACAAGTTCCATGGCGACACCTCCCAGCCTAAGCTAAATTCAACTGATGTTTTTCCGTCTGCAAGCGCGAAGTTTGAAACATCAAAAAGGACCTTTCGAGAGTTCAATCAACTTGTGAACTCTGGGTCTCCTGCAAAACCGCGTGTCCCTTCAACGGAGTTCGTAGGCCGCATCGCACAAAAACCCATCGCCTAACGTCTTTCCGGGCTAGAAGGAATGTTGGAAATGTTTCTTGTCCAAGTCACGCCCGTCTTCGAACGAAGACACACAGAAAGCGAGACCCACAGCGAGCGGGCGAACGTCGAGCCTCCCAGACGCGGAACTGTGGGTCAACTCTGAAGTTCTTTTTCTTGGGTTCTTGGAACACGCTGGTTCTTCTTAGGTGCGACCTGGCGTCGACCATAGAGGTAAAGATAGACAGCAGCAACGGCATCGCAAGACGTTCGATCTTGGGACACCTTCTCTCTGGGGGAGAAATAGAGGCACCCGTGGGCTCGTTCTTGCCTGCATAACGGGTCCCCATCAGTGGTAACAGCGCTCCACGGAGGCTGCTTCGATGACGTTACGTCAATAGAGGCGCGCGCCCGTCTGAAGCAAAACCTGTTTGTATTTCTTTCCATTTCTTTTATTATTACGATCGCTCTTTGTAGAGATCTCCCACCTTTTCTTCTGAGCCATTGCGCGGATCGTAAACGAGAGAAAGATCTTATGATGTGTCTACCCCAGATTCACGACCCTTGCTCCCTTCGCGCACCACAGGTTGTTTCGAACGCGTTATGCTCACGATCGTTCGATCTTTTCAAACATAGCAAACCACTGTCTGGACGGTGGAGGTTTTCCTTTTTCCCACCGAGGGCGCCAAAGGGATGCGATCGATTTTATTTCGGAGAGTTCGAGCGATCGAAATCGATTCCGTTTATTGAAATCGTCAGTCACTACGTTTTATTACCGGTCCCTTTTCTTCGGATTGCTTTTTTTTTAAAGATTACTTTCTACCGGACGTTGCAGTACGCTGAGTTTATTACGCAACCTTCACTGGCCCAGTTCTGGAGGAAGAAAAAGGATTGTGACTCAATTCGGAACGAGTATGTAATCATTGCTATTCTGCTAGATAAAAACGAGTTAAAGGAAATCCGGACGAAGTTTTTCCCCGACTAACCTTTACCGGCCGACACGTACACCTTGAGTCCATGTGGAGGAGGCGGGTTTAAACATAAACCATTCGCTACGCCATCCGTAGCACAAGGTCTTTAACGGACTCGTGCAACAGGAAAGTTTATTTACCAGACAGAACCGGGTCCGCTGCCCCTTGGTTCGAGCGGCTCCGGGACCTTACCCAGCCATCTAGAACAACTGTAACTACTAACCTTGATTCTGCAGTAAACTCATACACACACACACGAACACACATGTATGTAAAGAAGCACGGTGGTCACACCAGTTCTGGAGGGTGGTTTGGTTCTTCGCCTTCGCCTTTAATAAGGCGTACGATATTCGTCTCGCAGGCACGCACAGCAAACCGGCACCAAGTAAGGGACTGGTCGGTTGCTGGTGGACGATGAAAGGTTGCTGCTGTGACCCTGAGGAGTGTAGGTGCATCTGGCGGTGCAACGGGTGTACCGATTATTCTAGCCGCTGGACACGTAGTTCTTTTCTAGAGTGAAAACTTCGAGCAGGTTGTTTGTAAACTGACTTGACTACACTCGATTGGGATCAGAGCGCTCGATCGGTAGTTTCGAAAGGAACGTGCTAAGTGCGATAAATCGAGATAATTATAAAACGTGTTTGAAACTATTGGTTGCAAACCAGCATAATCAATTTGGCAAGATTGACTTTTGAAACGAGGATGAAAAACATTATGAAAATGTTAAAATTAATCTACTAATCTTCATTACTAAGGTTGTGTGAGGCAACATGAACCCCTTCAGCGCAAAACTTTTATTTCTCGCAATCCACTTAAGAAAAATCATCCAAATTATCACAGATCAATTCTCCACCTTCTCTTCTACTGTCATATTGTTATTAAAATAAAAATTTTAAAAAGTAATTTTGTAGAACAAAAGGCCCCAAGTAGTGGGGTAGAACGCACACTGCTAATTTTTTTATTAGAGCTAGTTATCGGGACATTCGTATTTTGTTAGTACCTTTTTGAGCAATTTCAAAACAACGTAAACTATGGCAAGGAATTTAGTTAAATGTGCTACCAATTGCAAATTAAAATTGGTTTTATTGTAATGAATTTAAACTATTTAACATTTACAGTGCATTCTGCCCCTCAAAGGCTAGTGTATTTTGCCCCTGGATGAGTATTCTTTAATTTTTATCTCCGCAACCAGAATGTAAGCGCTATGAAATCTTTTTAGTATTCCTTAAGTAACATATTGAAGTACTTGATGAATGTTTGCTCGATTACAATATTTCATTTTAAGACTTGTTATAGCTTAAACTATTGTAAGGAAGTTTTACACAATCTTTAGCGTATTTTGTAAAATCCTGATTTTTATATTGAATCTTAATCCACATAGGATATACTACGCACACTAAATCAGACAACTAAAACCAACACACTTTAATTTACAATTTAAAAAGTAGACTCGAACTTCAAATTCAAACAATACTAAAATACTGTCAAAAATGATCCAAACCAAGGAATAATGAGAGTCGGAAAAAGTTAATCCCTTTTTTATCTTAAAATCGATTTTCTTTTCTGTTTTTATTTGTACTATTATTGTGCCTCCCAAAACAAAGCATTTGAATATTTGCAATGGGCTTTCGAAACTACATGCACAAAACGAGACACATTAACATAGTTTCGGCTGATAGTTGATTTCGTTTGGGGGTTGTTTTGCAAAAAAAAACAACCGCACATAAAAGTGCATTAAATCACACCTCAACGAGACGAATTGGTTAGCGTCGCGCTGAAGCAAAACTGCAGACACTATTAAAATGGAAACTGCACATAGTGATCGCGTTTCAATTAGCATACAGATGGAACACTCGGGGAACCGGTCGTGTGCAAACAATGCGTGCCGCCAAAAACCCCCAATGTCAGAAGCAAAAGAAACACATTATGCCAAACATTGTGGAAGAAAGGAAAAGCGAACACCGATTAGCCACGTGATGTCAATTTTATTAGCATCTTTGGGGAAATTACCTGAAAGCACAAATTAAAAAAAGCGCACAGACACCGTGAACAGAACCGATTGCATCATGGAAATGTGTGAAATGTGACGAAATGTGACCCAAAAAAATTCACTAGGAGAATTTAATTACATGAACAATGAACTCTCACCCTTGCGAAGCTTAAGCATGAGCGTTTTGTTCTTAATGGCATAATTTCTATTCTGTGTCTACAACAACAACAACAACACAGCTGACTTTCCGGCCAATTCTGGCTTCTGTTCTTCAGTAGATTTTCCCCTGGCAAGGGGGAAATTGAGTGGGAATTGGCACGCCAGGAGGCGGTCTAGTCAGGCCCGGGTGTCGGGGGCCCCGAACCTGGTGCATAATTTATGAGCGTTTCCGAATTACATAACCTCCAAAATGCCGCAGCAGCAGCGTGCGTCGTTAAGCGCAGTGGCAAATTTAAATTACTCATTCAAGCTCATGTTTGTTTGGCCATTTCGGGAGGTGTTTTTCCCATGACAAAGAGGCGCCAGGGGCTGAGCCGCGGGAGTAGCTGGAGGTGCACGTTTTTCATTTCGTTTTCCGTTAAGTTAAAAACAAAAAATGGAAAATCAGCATCGTGGGTTTGGTTATTTTTTGTTTTGCCGTGTTGGTGCTGTATTTTGTTTTCACTTTCGGCGTGACGTTTAGTGAGTACCCAGTGAGCATGGTTTTAACGCATCCACGACACGGTGGACGGTTGTTTATGGGTCGTGCAATTCATCAACACCACCGCCTTCGAAGTGAGGCTGCCACGAGAGGAGGCAGCGCAAAGGTTGTTCGGGTACAATTAGCATTATAATTGAAACTTTAAAGCTCAACCCTATAAATTATGTGTGCGCGGGTGGCCAAACTCCAATGGTTTAGGTTTAGGTGTGGTCAAAAGATGGCATGGTGTGTTTGGCGGAGAGGAAATTACAGTACCTCATTTGGTAAATCACTTCTATGAGTGGTTTGTCACGTTTTGTGAAAATCATACCAATATAATAATTGAAGCACTGATTGTTTGCATCATGTTTACAACCAAATATCATCTTTATGATTCGGTTTCGTGTTTGCAACTATTATGCACTTCTTCTTCCCTCCCTATGGTTCATTTTATTTGTTATGAAACATTTTAAATGCCTTTCTCCGACATATCTCTCTTAATTTTTACAACAATATAAATTGAATTCTTTTCAGAAAACTTTACAAAAAATAATAAAATGAAATAAAAGCTACGGAGCGATAGTCGCTGATTTTACAATAAACAGGCCTGTTGTCAATGCATTACCACAAAGAAAATGGTAATCTTTAGGCAATCATAAATAAGAATCTTTTGTCATGTGTTTAAAGTATCTTTATCGTGAATACATAAAAAAGAAACAAACGTAAGCTAAGACTGGTTTCGTGAAGTAGTTGTGCTGGTGGGAAAAATACTCGGAGGAATTAAGTGATATTCGTTTGATCCAATTGTGCTTGTTAAGACCGTGTCCGTTCGACGGTTTCCGGCATGGGGTAAGAGTCTTCCGACGTACAAACCAGTCAAATCATCGAATGGATAGGAACCTACATCCAACATCCGGTAGAGGGCCGTCACCGATCAACCAAGCAGTTGCGGGATCATTTAATGTGATAATACATGACTTGAAAAGACAGATCTTTGACATAAGACCATACATACTTAAAAATGTCAAGTACCACTTTCAATATTCCTGTAGGTTTGATGAGGTTTTCTATTTTGTTCTCAAATATAAAACCAGTAATTTGAATAAGTTAATCTCTAAACCTACATTCCATGAAGACCTCAGGACCCTAACTCGACCAAACCGGTGTTGGAATTAAAACGTCCAAAGTTACACTTCCAAATTCAATCCTCACCCCTCCCCGGAAACCACCCAACGAGGTGAGACGTGGGAATGTGTGCTTCGTGGAGCGACGCCTTAAGCTTTTGATTGATAAACGATCGATTTGTTGATCGATTTCATTCAACTCGAAGAAAAGGCTCGACAGGGGGAGACCAAATGGTGGGCTTGATTTTGCGTTTTCAAATCAATTTCGACCATCAGCCGGTGTTGGGACGTCCGGTGGAGCAGTGGAGCATCAGAGCACGCTGGGTTTTTATCACTTATGCTCCTAGAAGAAAGTTGCTAACAAAAGTGGGTGCTCACAGGGGGCGACGTTGGGCAAACCGGGCTCGGAACGCGTTCGATTCACTTTGGGATCATTGCTCTGGCCGCGATCTCGCGATCGCCGATGGCAATACGACAGACGGGAGGAAAGCTGTACACCCCATTGGTGGAGCGAAAGGTGGAGCATTATTTTTCCATGACCGGGTGATATTTGCAGTGCCGGTTTTATCCTTTTTCCACTCATTTCACTTTCTGTATCTACCGGTGATCGCGTGTGTCTGTGTATGTTTGACTTTGTGTTACAGATTTTCGACGACAACCCGCAGCCGGTTCCGGACCGGTTTCGTTTGCCGGTATCGAAATCGCGACCGTTCGAGCACTCGAATAAAAGCAAACAAGAGCGAAACAGCCAGTTCACACAAAGAAACAGCGATGCAAATGTTTCGAAAGAAAGTGAACCAAGCACCTTTAAAGTATAAGCTGGCCTTGGTATTGATATGGGTAAAAAATCACCTTCCGAACGGAATTCGGCAAATGAGCACCAAAACTCGCTCACATGAATTGCTGGACAGCAGTCCACAACGGTCCAACCTCCTGTCCAGCATCCCTCACAAAACCTCTCCGCAACACCCAAAAGACCAATTTTGTGGTGGCGGCGGCGAGGGGGGTTGGTAAATTTTCTTTCCCAGGATCGGCCGTGGATGAGTGCGAGATTTAGCGAGCCATTTATTTATTTTTATCATCATCCATCCGCAGACAGACCGAAGCCGGGGCGCAACGATGCTTGTAGTTTCACTTTCTTCGTATGCTGAAGCACATCACCTTCGGTGGGGCTTCTTTCTTCGGAGAAATACACAGCCCCGGGGGTTTTGATGTTGCCTCCACAACTAACGACGGCGCCGGCGATGCACGCAGGTGCATTACACGGTTCGCGAGTCACTCCCAGTAGGGGTGGTACTTTTCTTTTCCCCCGTGTTCCGTAGGCGTAGGCGAAATTAAATGATTATTCAAACTGAAACTGCACGCAGAAGAAAATTCGCGCCTTCCTCCGGCGTATGTAGCGTATGGAATTGTGCAGTATCGCCCAAAATAGATCACCCCGAACCGTGGAGAAAGAGAGGCACTTCATTTGCACTTGAGGATTTTACTTTTGATAAACGATTTTCTCCCCCCGCTTCTCGTTTGTAACGGATCGGAGAGGTGAATTCATCAAGGAACAGTGAATAACGAATTCGAACCGATAAGTTACGAAGCCAGCGATCACGAACTGTACCGTGTTTGTTTGGTTGATTTATGTTCGGTGAATATTGTATCATCTGGATTAGAATAAATTTGGACTGCATAATTTTTCATTGGCTTGCCGATGGAAGCATGATCAATGGGTTATTTTTATGCTTGTTTGATGATGTGCTTTTAAATATGGCCTGGCGAACAAAATGAAGAACAAGAAATATGAGATCATACTGCTGACTGGGCTAGTGGTTGATGTAACAAATCGCCGAGTTCACTATTTATCTTATCGTAAATAACATAATGAAGAAACAAATTGACCAAGCCAGAAAAAATAAGCATAAAGAAATAGCGTTGGCTTTAAATGTCAATATGCGAAAACGAGTGAAAAAAGGGGCAAATGACTCCTAGAAATGTACCGAACCATTGATCGACCAGTATCGGCTTTTTTTTCCTTTAATTTACTGACACAATTTTATGTTCCTCCCTTCGGTTTATGGCTTCCGAACCATAACCTCCGTCGCGGGAAAACTCTTCTGTTTAACTAGCAAGGCGCTACGAAAAAAAAGTCTCAGCCTAAAAGATGTAATATAAAAAACCTCCTCACGATCGTTATAGAAAAAGCAAAAGACTTGCAGAAAAAAACCCGCCATTCATTTTGAGTTTGTTCGAACAAACAAAGCACGCGACAGTGAGCGTCAAAGAAGTAGAGCATTGCGTTCGTGCTTCGAAGACGCGTCGCCAAGACGGGGAGTCTGAGGGAAGTTGCACGAAAAAATCGATCACGATGAATGAGCCCGGCTACAAGAACGTTGCCGGCAGGCAGGACACGCTGTTAATACGAATAATAACCAGCGGCGCACCATACCAAAACAACAAAAACCGTTTCGTCGCGCCAAGGAAGCCGTCAATTGGGAGTAGGTTGAAGAAAAACAGCACAACAAGCGGGATTCAAAGAGCTGGAAATAAATTAAATCATTAGCCAAAGTTGGAGGCGATGGGGACGCAGCTTTTGTCGGGTGACAAAGAGGTGAACTAATAGTAATAAAAAAAAACGAACTGTCTTGCAACTGACTGTATCGACACGAGAAATATGCTCCCGAATCGTACAATTTGCTTAGCCCAGATATTAGACCGGGCCGCTTTGTTCGATGCCGATGGATGGATAATGATGTTACTCGATTTGCTTCCCTCGCATAAAACAAACAAAAAACAACCTTCATCCACAACACCGTCGATCATCCCCCACTTCTGGGTTGGAGTCACGTGATGGAGGTGGAGATCTTACAGTGCGACCATCGTCAGCTGTTTGGTTGGCACCGAGGAAGCCAGCGCCAGAAGCCTTAATGCTGCGCATACCGTGGGTCGACGCTACTTATTTAAGTTTATGCTTTGATTACGGACCTTCTACCCCGTGCCAGAGCATTACGGTGGGAACTACGGGAATCGGGTGCGCGCGCCCGCGTTAAGCTGAAGCAAAGCGAACGAATTATGTTTGCATAATGCTGCCCCCGTTAACGGTCGCATAGGTTGAAGGAAGACGGGGAGGTTCTGCCAGCAGTAGCCTCCTCCCGATTTAATCCGGCTATGAGGTAGGATGGGTTTCCACGTGGTTGTTGTGCTCTAATTAGCGGATTGGATTTGTGCTTCCAACGGTGCAACGGCTGAAGCTCGAACGAATGCATCGATCGGATTATTATTTTCCGTTCGAATTTTTCCCTTCTCTCTGTCGTTGGGAACATCTGCCGCGCAGACGTTTCCAGGAGGGAGACGACACTTTGGAGACGCTTTTTTGACCTTAAAAAGTGATCAAGCTTGACGGGAGTTTTGTGTTTCGATTGAATGATCCTAAGCTTGCTTCTATCATTGTGGTTGTCATTTGTGTGTATCATCAACTACCGAATACAACATATAAGACTACAAAATTGTATGTTTATGTAAATTTAAAATGTTTGTTTGGGCTATTCCGTTTTTATTTAGACCAGTCAATTTGACAGATGTGCTAGCTTCCATTCCCGATTAGACAATGCGTTGCGTCACTCGGGGTTCTGACGAGCAACGGGCCCCCGTGAGTAAACAGGCTTGAGTGTAAGGCACGAGGTACGAGATGATGAAAAGGGGCAACTGATACCCTCATTTGGCCAGCTGATTCCAGCAGATCAAGGATCTGATAAGCCAGTTAATAGCTTGCAGAGCAATGAGCAGACAATAAAGAACAGGTTTATTTAACCTCGCCTGTGAGAATAATTAAAATACGGTTATTAGATTTTTCTCATACCTCCCTGCCGATTAACTTATTAAATGTATAACGATATTAAATTCTGATGCAACATCCAAAATAGATAAAATGTCTATGGAGGAAACCCTCAAAACGTATTAAAACATAAATGATTAAATCATAATTGGGAATGATTCATGCAAAACATCAGTTGTTATGACTGGTTGCAGTAGTAAATCCCGATAGTAGTAGTGTTAGTACACGAGATCAGTTTAAAACCACGAAAAGCTTAAAATTGTCGGCAGGAAGTATACAATTCCCTTCAGAACGCTCAAGGCGTTTATTGATAGACTAATTTCATCATTTTCTCTTCTTTGTCATGCACAACACTTTCCTCCTTTAGTTTCCATACCTTTCATGTACCGATCATTCTACCGCCTCCCGGAATAATTTCCCGGCCATTCGAATGCAAACGATTTGTCCTTCATTTGTGCACCCATGTGCCACTGGCCACACGAACTGCACCGTAATTGCCACCGTGGTCCGTGGTGGTAGGGTGGCGAATGTAAAGCTGGACTGCAGCTCGTGGCGGAAAATTTTAAACAAAAGAAAAACTACAGCAATCGTACCCCGGGTTCGAAAAATTGACTGCTGCAGCCAATTTACTTACCGACAAGGAAAAGAAAATACCGCTCTCGAGCCAGTAACAAAGCGCCACATGCAACCTTCGGTAGCCCAGGGCTAGAAAGGGATGTGTTCGTTCGGGGCGCCGACTGGAAAAACTAGCCTTATGCGCTTTTGAAGCAATCCGTTTGCATCAATTGGAAGAGCTAGTGCGCCGAGATAAAGAAAGATTTTCCCTGGGCGCCAAGAGTAAAGATCGCCAACTTTTGCAGCGCGGTAAAAGTTTTTACCTTCGCTTGCCCTCGGATGGAAACCCTCGGACAATAATCGGGCGCCCTCCGTGCTCAACTCTGTGCTATTAAATAGTTCAGATAATTGCAGGAAATCAATCTAACGGCGAGGCTCGCGGGGTTTCGTCCGAGGATCCGCGATACACAAAAAGAATGATGGAAGCGCTTCTGCAAACACCGCTGGATTTGACATGCGTTGCGAAACCGTGTTGGGTCACATTTGTTTCTGCAACGCCCTGGGCGGAAAGATGGCCCTTTACACGTTCATGGCAGTTGACAACGCAATGAACAACGATGAGACGGCCGACAAAAATCCAGCAGACAAGAGGCCCTTCGCTTTCCGGCCATAAGCCGCTTAACTAAAGGATGGGTCCAATTGGCATGCACTGCAGAGACAACCGTATGTTGGGCGAGGCTGGCGGTTCCGTTAACGTAACAGAACAATTACCGGGTTCACGTCATAAAACGCGACCACCGGAAACAGGAACAGCCACTCAAAAGTTGCCTAAAAGTTACGAGAAAAATGGCAAATGGAAAGTAAAACCGTGGTAAAGATAGCAACGACTGGACGTTGAAAATATGTTGTAACGCATTGTGATAAATATTGTTATTAAAAGACATTACCAAAATCTATGCTTGAGCTATTGCAACACGCGAGCAGCATCGATTAGCGTCATGATTTGAAATGTTGGGACAAACAAACTAAAACAAACCTCTTTCATTAACGTTGGCCATGTTAGCGCAAGGCTGGCCTGGAAATTACAAAACCATCCCGAAAATTTTATTAAAAAAAGCCCCCATATAGCCATGCCCAAAAGTTCCAGACAATAAATATAAAAATTAATTTCGTTTTTCATCCATCGCGACTTTTCCATCAAAGGAATGCTTTTGTTGACAGAAAAACTCATTACGACCGACCTTCTGGCCCGCGAGTGAATTCCATCTGGTAATTTACAAACGAGTCATTTTGGTCACTCAAAAGATGATCCCCGTAAGGCAAGGGCAAATACACAAGTGATTACCGAAGTGGTCACCGTTAAACTGCCCGTTGCGTGTTCGAGAAGAAAAAACACACTAAATGGCTTTTGGAACGCTCCCGAATGCTTTTGTCCGGTGTACTGTGTATTTATTTATGTTGTTTCGACTTTTGCCAAAAACCCTCGTGCCCTTTAAGACATTGAAGGTTGGTGTGGTTGCACTGGCCATTTAAAAATCGCTACCCAGAACTCGCTACTCAAAATCCGATGTTACCTTTTAAAAGATTACAATCCCTTCACCGGTTAGGCCCGCTGGAAAATTGGTACAGGCAGATTGTGTTACTGTTAAATGCGTTGCTTTTCAACGATCATCCAATCAATTTAAGATCACTCGCATTCACACGGCGATCGGTGGATGTCGTTGGGTTTTTTCCTCCCCGCCGCTTAGAGTTAACGATGTCCAAAAACCCGGAGCTCCGGTGCTGGCCAATAATCCGTTGGATGATCCCCCCGCTGGCCCACCATTCGCCATGGCATTTGGAGCGTTTTGTTCTTCATGCCTTCATTTTTTTCCCCTGTCTCTTGTAAAAACACCAACCGCCAAGATCCATCCGAGATACTGTCGGTGCGAAGTGTCGAGCCCGATGGGGTCTCTTTTAATGGCTTTTCGATTAGAGCGGCGGCTAGTTTGGCGGCGTTAAGCATGCGTAGCGGATTTAGGCTTGGGCTTTTGTGATGTTCACATAATTTGTGAACGTGGCTCGGAGACGACACCCCGGAGGGCCCGATCCGCGTCTACACTCAAGGTCGCGGACGCTGCAACGCAACACCTTAGTACACCCTCTCTCTTCGGATTCCACCGGTGGAAATCGTCGCTGCAATCGGATGGTTTATTTTTCAATTATTCACACGAAAATGGGGTCCCACCATCTTTCCCCGCGAAGGTTTCCAGGCGAAGGTTTCAATTTTGTTATTACTTTGTTACCCCTTTTTTGACATCTACGCCTGGTCGGGCCGAACCCTTTATGGAAGTCCGATTCCCCCCGGGGGTAGGACGACCTCCGGACGCCTCCGTCCTCCGCCTTCGAATTAATTGGAGAAGAATCTTTAATTGATGCTTCACCCGGCCCGAATCCAGGTCGAATCCGATCGTTTAGATTAGCTCTTACTCACCATCACCGTCGTGTGTGCTAGACACATCTTCAAATGTGACCGATTTAATTAAGAAATTAAACTAATCTCCACAAAGGTGATCGTTAAGAAAACACAAAAAAGGAACAGTAAACTGATGCAACCCGAATGCACGACGAGGTAAATTCAAATGAGGCTTCGAACGGGTTTTTGTTCGTTCTGTTTAAGCAGGAGGAGATAGAAAAAATGGGGGTAAAAAACACTTACACATTAGATGTGCCTCGATGAGGGGGGAAATCCGTTTTGTACCGTAAACATTTCTCTGGAGAGCAGCCCGTTAGAGGAGTAACAAGTTGATTAATGCTCTTTGGATGGACTAACGGACACGTTGATTGATTATTAAACAATAATGAAACAACGAGGAGAGAGGGAAAAAAACGAACCCAAGTTCCGCACAGAATCCATTTAATGTCCCTATTTTATCATCTCCCTTGTCAAGTGATTTATCTTTTAAAGACAATTTATTCCTTCATGTTGAGGCAACTGTGCTCTTATATCTAAAAAAAGTTTCCTTTCGAAGCACATATAAACAATAAGAAAGTGAATGTCTATCAGTAATCCTTGTGGTATGCAAAGCGAAAAAAGGCACAACGATTCCGGAGATTGCTGAAAAACCTTAACATTTGAAATGTCGATGATAAGTGTGACACATTGCAAAACTTAAACGTAAAGACAAACGACTTTCCATTGCCCACATTTTGGTCAACGTTAACAAATTACCATTCCTTCGACGAAATGCCTTCAGGGGATGGGCCCGCAGTGTAACTGTGCTACCGGATGTGCGTGGAAGAATAAAAAAAAGCTACTTGAGGCTATATTACTGAAGATTCGTTTAATACCACTGTGAGAAAAACGATCCATCATTTTTGCGCGATCACGTGAAGGGCAAGCGCATGATGAGTGTTTCCTTAATTTGGAATTAATTTTGGTGGCACACTACAGCAACACCCCCAGGGTTTGTTGGAGAGCACATCCTGTTGGGACGAACACGATGTCGAGATGAAATAATACAAAAAGCTAAACGAACCCGCAAACTGGCACTCGACCTTGATCAGCAAAAGAACCAATAAAAAGACAAAACCCCCATGCCGTTACCGTTTTGGGGTGGAATCGATGGCTCGATCGCTAACCTCAATATTGGTGAGGTTTCGAGCGGAATCGGATTCCGGATGCATTTAACCACACGGCGCATCAGCTGCATGCAAACCAAACGGCAACGGAATGGATCGGATCAATCTATCGATTGATCAAACCTACCGGCGCTTTTATTCCACCACGTGCCGATTGAAAGAGTTGAATTGAGGAAAAAATAAACTGACGACTGCTCCCGGACCGACGAATCCTTGACATTAAGAAAACATGACGTGTATCGAACACGCGAAAGGGAACCTACTGACGACCGGGGAGGAGGTCTCACTGTTTGTGTGTGGATTATGGCAGGGTTTGTTTTAATACCCTTTTCTTTGCAAGGTCCGACAGAGGGCGGACGGATGGGGTGAGTTCGAGACCGTCACTTTAAGCGCAACACGTTATTCTACGTGTTCGCATCTTTCGTGCAAGCGAATGGCCGGAAGTGATCACGGCAGCGACCCTTGCCATCGATATTTATCTGGGCACGTCGTTTTCAGATCGTTTCTACAAAGGTAGCTTTAACAGAAGGCATTTGTATGAACTTTACCAAGGAAACACAATAAATATTCCACCATCAAGTCCAAATCGATGGTAATCATTTTTGAGCGAGAAATTCAGGTAAAATTCGTCCTGAAAATAAACCACAAGTAAATTTATCACAACGTACAAGCCTTTATTAACAATTTCTTCGCACTCCGAAACGGCGTTATTTATGTTATCTCGCTACGAGCAAACATTTCGCTTCATCCGATCTCTCTCTGTCCCAGAAACATAACGGCCGATTTAATCTCGAGCCGCTTGTAGTCATTTGTTTTTTCGTGCACAATGGACACCGGTGATGCTAAAATACGCACAATCCTTACCTTCCCAATGGTATAATCTCGAGGTCTGTGGCCTGCCTCAAGCAATAAAACAAACGGTCCCATAAAGACATTTGACAACAATCCACCACACGAAGACACTTTGGACGTGATCGCGCAGTGAAAAAAAAGGAAACATAAAGATTATTTTATGCTCGCTTGGAAAACATGTTTTCTGCCATTGATAGGCATTCCTATCCCATAAACTGATCGCAGGAAAGAAGGCGGCGAGAAAGGGAGGTTTGTAAATAAAAAACAAAGCATAACGTTAGAGACAATAGACGACCATAAGCGGATTTAGGTAGGGGGTGGTGGGCTTTTGCAACAACCGGCGGGAGCGTTATTGGATGATGAGTGCAGAATTTTTGATGAGCCCGCGAAGGTGACACACTCACGAATATGTGCACGTCTTTATTGTTGGCCGGTCGTTGAATTTCTTTTCCATACCCAATTTTGGTCCCCACAAAGCCAACAAAGGGCCCGAAGGAAAGCTTCCGTGAAATGCATCCTCGCGGTTTTGCACGAAACTGAACGAGTAAATCGCACGATTCAGCTAAGGTTGAGGTAAGATGCGTGAAACGGGAAGGCAACCGTTTCTCGAGGTGTTAACTTGCTTGCCGTCCACCCGCAACACACCGTCAATGGACACGAAAAATACAAAAATGATGCTCCGAAATCATACAAAGCTTTCGTGCGTTGGATCGTGATTCACGGAGCGGGACACATAAGAGTCGGTGCGTGTACCCAAACCTCGCGATCGTCACCACCACCGGCGCCCGTAGTCGTGATCGCTGTTGATTGTTCCGCAATCGATTGTGTTTGCGCCCGCCAGTGCCAGCGCTCGATAAAAATATGTGCGGAACTTTCGCTTTCACGCATGAATTTCCGAAACCGAACCAACAACGACGAAGGCAGCTGAAGAAAAAGGAGAGCTCATAAAGGAAAAAGAAGCCACAGATAGCGCAAATGAACGCATAAACAGTGTTTTTTTTTCGAAAGTTAAGCTTGACCACCCCAACATTCGACGACGGGTCTCGGGCGATGAGGAAAGGATTGTACGCTCGGTTTGGTCATTTTTGAGGCCAGAAATTGGATCGTTGGGGTTTGCTGACTGGCAAGGGTTGTCTCCTGGTTTTTTTTGGCCCAAGGGTTCATTTACTTAAGCGCGAGGCGTGGGGGAAGGCGTATTTGATCGATGGTGAGTTTCCGACGAGGGTTCGGTCCACATCCGGCACAAGACGACCACCTTTTCCCAAGCTTCCTTGTGTCCGGACGCGAAAGTTACAGGTGCAGCCAATTGTTGGGAGGGAAACGAGATATTTTCGGAATTACTTCAACTAACATAGGTGAAGTTAAAACGGTATGGAAAGAAGCACTTCTGTAGATACTGTAATGTCTAAGACCGCATACCCGGGTATGTGTAAGGTTCGTTCCTGAAAGTCCCAGCTTCTTACAATGCTTTTTGCGAAGAGGACATAAATAGTTGGAAAACGTTAATGTTACCGTTTTGTTTTCGCGAAAATACTTACGTTTTGTAAAAGAATGGTTCAATGTTTGTAATCAAACTACTGTAACTAGTTCTATGTTTAGCATAATTGGAATGAAAACCGAAACTAAAGAATAATATAAACTATCTAAAGCATATCCAAATTCTTAAGGTATCAAACGTAAGTACTTTTGTTTTATTTTTTGTAGTTTATTGTTAGTCGTAGACGTGGTTAGAAAATAATTAAAAATGTAGCAAAATATGTAAAAAAATGTTTTCGTTTACTTTAAATTCAGTTTCCAGAGTTAAGCAAGAGCAAAGTTATAGAACTTCAAAAACTATCGTTTCATCGTTTTTTACACAAAATATACGACATTCTCGGATATACTTGTCGTAAAAAACGAAAAGTCTTGTTACTTCCATAAGTACTTCTTGTTATCACTAGTCTAGTATCAAAAAGAAAAATAGGTTGATGTTAGGCAAAGAAAACGTTCAGCCATCCAGAACACTCAGTCTCAGATTTTAAGTAAACTCTTATGATCACCACGAGGCAATGCGATGCATCTTCTTTTGCGAAATAGTATCGCAACTATTCGTGTCCGTAGAAAACGCCACGCTTAACGTTTAATCCATCTTATCTGGAAGAAAATGCCAATGCTGTAACCATAGCTTGCGAGAGGCTATCTAACTTGTCAACACCATTATCCCATGGTGTGGAAGAACCCCATTGCTGCTCCGTCGTACGTTAGACAGACTTGCAGAACCGCGGAATCCCATCGATGTAAAACCATGTCCAGATGGGTATCGCTCGGAATAAAGACCTCTGCCCTTTCGCGATGACTCTTGCCTCGACTGTCTGCACTTTACCGTGGTGGGATGCTGATCGCGCATACGCGAGTTGTCGAGTTAGAAGCATCGCAGGGTTGGATGTAGCTCTATCCAGTGGATCCGTGCCATCCGAACACAGTGGAGACGATCTTCTGCGCTGTGACAGGTTGTTTTTGAGGTGTGGTTCTTGATGGCGAAGTGTCCCCGAGAATGCAAAACGAGTCATAAAGTTGCAATTCTACACTGACAGCTAAGTGTTGTGGATGTTTCTTATATAGATATTGATAAAAAGTGGGCGACAGGGAGCTGTACGATCGATCAGTTTAATTACAACTCAGTTTTTTTCTTTTCTTTCTTCCAGGTAGGCGTTCTGCAGCAAGCAAATATTCATAAACAAGCTTAATTTAAATGCACCAACCTGCATCTTCAACAAGAAACCACTAAAAACCCGATCTTCCTTCATAAAACTGCATCGGAGCACTTCCAGGTATGCAAATTTGTTTGGTTAAAATTCTTAAAAATAAGCCAACCCATTTTTCAGTTCTGTTTGACTCTCAAATGATCTGCTGATTTTTTGTTTGGTGTAAAGTTTAGTGTAAATCAACTGGTATACCACAGTTCGTTGTGCCTGTTCAAGGTTGCTGTTTAATTTTAAAGGCCATAGTCTGGCGCTTAATCAGTTATCAGCGAGGCACTTTTCTGCACACTGCCCGCTTTTAAAATTCCAACAACTTCTCTTTCCAAGGATTTCAGTTTCAAAGGCTCCGTTTTTCTTTCGATTCTTCTTCTTGAACTGATCGTTGGGTATGGAAAATTCTGAAAGTTTGGAGGAGACAACACCCAACCAACAACATCCTTAACCGGTTTGCCCCATTTCGTAGCATGATCTTCGTGGGGCCCCGGTGGGATTTGAATAAATTAGTTGTTATTCTTGGAACGAGGTGATAAAATTTATCACTCACCCCATGCTCCTCGCCGGCGGGTAGAAAGTCTTTTTTTAGGCCGAAATATAAATAAGATCGACCGAGTGATCCGCCCCGAATGGAAAACGCGAACCGATAGGGTAAGAATAAATGTTTGATGATGTTTTTACTTCTTCTTTTAGCGTTTGTCACAGCTTGACATTTTAACTCTTCGGTGTCGCTCGAACCGCTAAAAGCTCGAATAAATGTCCCAATACAGTTCGCTCCCCCAGCAGACACTGCGACTAGGCGTAACAGTTAGAAATGATTAATCGAGGGAACGTGTTCATATCGCGCCGTGCAACGGTGGTGTGAACAATTTGAATACCAGCCTAAAACCCGCCAACAAATCGGCCTGGGCGTTCTGGCCGTCCGCCGACATCTCCCGGTGGTGGGCGGTCACTAAATAAGATGCCAACACCGCGAGACATACGGGGACCTGACCGAGAAACGCGTTTCAACATCATCCCTCGCCCTTTATGCATGTCGGCGGTTTTTTTTTCGTTTGGGTCGGTTTTGTTTTTGTTGAGCCCGTAAGTTTCCTTCGTTTCCCAAAAATCCCAAGACAAATGGTTGTATTGTGAGTGTGTTACTGTCAGGTGAATTCAGTTGGCCGACTTATGCCCAACAACACAGCCGACTTATGCTCCACAAGGCTTTCGGGTGGCTGTCGGACGGATCAGGACGGAAACTTTCTCACAGTAATTTACCGGTAGTTGCAACAATCCCAACCCGCTGCCGTTGGATCACTTCGGGTTTCTTTGCATTCGCTGTGCTATGCAAAACAACCCTCTGTAAATGACCTCACCCACTCGCTTTTCAGAGGCGCATACAGCGACCGGTGGTGCCTTTTTTATATGTTTCAGCACCACCGATGGAGTTGTCTCGCGCCCAAATCGTTATGTTTCGGTGATCGCCAAAACAGAGCTGGCACACGATAGCGATCTGTGAGCCGAGGCTGGCTCAATGCTCTCTCCCGTGGGGAATCTTAGAGGCCAAGTTATTCAGGTGGTACTGGGAGCTTTAACCATTCACCCCCCGGTGGACAACACTTTAGCAGAGTCTGTGCGGGAATATCATTCGATTTCGTTTTATGAACAAGTTGCAAATTTGATGGCCGAAATGCAAATGATATCCCCACCCCGTTTTCAGCTGAATGATTATATTTTAATTTATTTTGACGATCATGGAACGAAGCCGAAAGGAAGGTTAATGATTTAATCATCTTTACTGCTCTTAAATCCAACCATCTATTTTTTTCGATTTACCAAACCAAGATATTATGTTGTACGTATGAAATAGCAAGATGTATTTTTGGGCTGATTGGAAATAATTGAAATTTTTAAATTATAAAATAAAATGATACAAAAATAAACGATTGACTTAATGTCAAAATAAAATAAAGAAGGTGTGGTTTTAGTTAAGCGTTTTGCATCATTTGTTTAGCATGGAAAGCATTAAAACACAAAACCGATTGCTTCGAGTTGTGTGTTTTTATAAAATAACTTAATTTACATCGAATCCCCGCGGAATGGTCCGCGCGCGTACACTTTTCCGCGATCCCTCAGGGCTCTGGGTTTGCTGGCCACTGTCAGCTCGGCAACCTTTTCCCACCCACCTAACCTTTAGCTGCCACCACGAGGGGGGAGGGGTTGCGGGAATGGCACAAATGCTGCTCGAAATCGAGCCTCAATCAAGCCGCCCTTAACTTCCGACCGTGGCACAGCTCAGAGTCAGAAGCAATAGAACTCCCGAGAGTGCAAAACTAAACCAGACCACCGGTTGGCGCTTGATCGAGGCAAAACTATGCCAACGGCAAGTGGTTGGTGGCATTTTACGTTCCGTGTGTTCAGGAATGGCTCGAAAATGGTAACACATGGCAGATGCACCGACCGAAAAAGAGCTGGAAAAGCCTTTTTTATTTTTGTTTGGTGTTTGGTATGCCCTCCTCCTCATTGGCAAACGCCAGCCGAACGATCAGCCGAAGTGCAGGGTGGTTGCAGTTGCACATGCACAGCCGGGGTCGTTAGAGCGACACTCACCGACACTCGAATCGATTATCGAATCGGCGAAGAGAAGACGAAGGGCCTTTTGGGCGATGCCCGGGGCGAAAGGTGGGGAAAGCCAATCAAAACTAGCACACAATCTAACCTTTTTCGTCTCGCCTCCCCCCCTAGAGCCCTACTTGTGCCAGTCTGCCACCCACATACACACACACTCATAGAGAATGCACCATTGTGTGCACCTTTTATTTTCTATTAGTCTCTCACAGCCATCTGTGGCACCTTGGTTGGTTTAGGGCATCACACGGTTGCACAATAATTCGTGCATTAGAGAGAAGCTGAGTATGTCTGCAGACAGGGAAGGTAGAGATGATGCTGCTGCATCGACATATACTGAAGGTTGGGTTTTTTTTTCAAATTAACTGTTTAAAAGGGAAAATTGGATGCACATGAAATGAATGAGGAGAACTGGGTGGACCAAGGGACACAACAGAAAATCAATCACCGAACGTGGGAGTCGGTTGTGGCCATGCTTATATGGTTTTGTTTGTTCAATCACGAAGCAAAGCCCAACCGAACGTCAACACGAGAGGGAACGGATGGAAATTTCATCGTTACCGAATGAAACTTTACAACTCCCTCAAACAAATATTGCAATCGGACCTCGCGATCAATGAACGATCTGCCCCATTTTCGTGAGTGTGTCAAAGGGGAAGAAATGCTTATTTATTATTACATCCCCCAGACAAATCAAACCACCTTTTGTAATAGAAAGGGGTGTGGTTTGGGATTTTTTGAAGTTGGGTAAACACAGTTTTGGACAAATTAATATCAGGCCGAGCGCGCCTAAACGGAAAGAAGCTTTCCAAACGTTAACGACCAAACCGAAGAGATTCGCGGTACCGTTTTCCCTTTCTTCTGTCGGCTAAATTTCGCTAATTAAGCCATCGTTTGCATGGGCTAGGAGAAAGGGTCGGATGCGCGCTAATAATGTGTTGATGATTGACAAATTATCAAACATGTTTCGGGGAAGCAATGGGAACCCAATGCATCATTCGAAGCATATGAAAGGGAATTGATGGTATTCCGGAAGCGGAAAACGGAAATGTAGGGAAGAACAAATTGTCCCAAAATTGAAATGCTCTCTTTCTTGAAAACACCATATTGAGTTCGCGAAATAAAGCGTACGAAAGGAACTCAAAGTTTTGAACAAGCTAGCAGGATTTAGAGTACGTTTATACTACTCATGCCGTGTTGTAATAATAAATTTAAAAAAGATGCTACCTACACATAGTTTACGGTGAATTTTCACGGCACCGCTCGGAAAAAGCAGATCGCCAGTCGGTCTCCCGGGGCTGTGAAAAATCTCGCATGAGACAAATTAATGTTTCCACCCAGCTCGTCACGTCCGATCAACGGTACCGCGATCGACTGTCGGTATTTTTTCCCCCTCTAGAAAGATGCGCAAACCATCAAAAAGCCGCACTGAAACGGTGATTGGTCGCGGATCGATGAAGCGTTTAATTTCCCGTGTGAACAAAGTTTGCCGAATTTCGGACGAACCTCTAGCATGGATCAGCGAGAGAAAAAACCAGTCGCGTAGTGGAGAGAGTTTACTTTTTGTAAGGAGTTAAGCACAGGGTCGAAGGGCTGCAGAGATGGTTAATACTCTCGCTGGCAGATCACGGACCCACGTTCATGTCTCCAAAAGGCTTTGGGAAATACAGAAAAAAAAACTACAAAGCAATGTCTTAGGAACATCGGCGAGAGACGCACGTTGATTTGCGTGCCATTGCGCGATTGCGTTGTATAACTTTGCGCGCCACGCACCTAACAGCACGCTGCTTCCACTTGATTTGATGGTATCATTGGTGGTGGGTGAGCGAGTGGTTTTGGGGTTTGCCAAACCGAACAAATTGTGCGAAAATGAACAAAAAAAAAATCTCCGGATAATCACAGTGCGTTAAAAAGCCCACCAGATGATATGCTGCATCCCGTCTCCCATGGCCATTCTCACGAGAACACTGCACAAAAGGTGTCGTGAAGACGGAACACCCGCTCACTCCAAGCAACGAAGGGAAGGAAGGGGGGAGGAGAAGAAGAAACAATTTGCATAAGCCACAATACCGGGTGGAAAATAAACTTCCCGTCTTTAGCACTTTGCCGGCTACGCATGATTTGCATTGAACGAGCCGTTGATGACACTTGAAATGTTCAAAAGTGACTTGTGAGCTGAGACCAGCAATGCATGTTTTAATGTATGCATGACAAAAACATGCGGCAATCACGCACGCCCGTAAGCAGGGTCAACTGGTAATCAGAAACGGTTCCTTCACGACCATCTTAATCATCCGCCCGAGGCTTCTGGGGGGATGCCACCCGATAACCATGGGATCTCGACGGTTATTTACAGCTTTATCTAACTGCTTAGCAAATGATAAGTAAATACAATCGACTCGGCAAATGATGACAGGTTTGTGCGGTTTAAATATACAAAGTGCACTGTTTGTTCATCCTTTCAAACAACACGCCGAAGTATGATTATTTTGGAGAGACAAGATAAAGAACTAAGGAGTATTTTTTTAAATTACAATTTCGCCTTAGGAAACGATTAAATTCCTCTTAACTCTACGAAAATATTCTAGATAAACTTATTTAACTTTGTTGTAGAAATTTTATCCTTTAAACATATTACTGATAGTGTTTGATAGGAAACACGATCGTGTTAGGAATATATAAATGGAAAAAGAATGTATTGTATTGCCTTTGAAAGATGCTTCTTTGCCATCTATTAACTAAAAAAAATCCACTCAAGTACGAAATCAAAGTTATGATGATAGCTACTAAGTATGGCTTCTCCTTATTAGTTCTTGCAACAAAAATATTGCCAGTTCTACACATAAAAGTGTACGACCCACACCCACAACCAAGTGTGACGTTTTTCTGCCATCGGTTCACAAGTGATGCAATGAAATACGCCCTCGTAAAATGAAACGGTTATAAGAAACTTTTGTTTTCTTAGCCGCCAAATACGACATAAGCGTTGAACGCCTTCGGAAGCTACCAGGAGGGACCCTCCTTTCGGCGTTAGAATGGACGATCGTTGATTAACGCGAAAAGATCTTTCTGAACGAGAAAAAAATACTAAATGGTGCCCGATTTTTGGGTTCGAAGTGGCCACGACGATACGCCTCCGCCAAAAAGAAACGGAACGAGATTTGTGGCAAAATGATCAGGATCACCTTCGATCACGGCTCGACCTCGTGTGTGTGTGTGTGGGTGTGGGTGGGTTCGCAACATGGGTGCAATGTTGCCCTCCCACTGACCGCCTTCCCGGAGAACAAAGATTTTTCCTTCCAGCTAATGATGCAACCGTAGAGCGGAGGATCAGTTCTAGGCGAAGTAATAGAGAAATAACCGGTTCCACACCGGGGAGCCCGTTGCTAAGGTGTCGAATGCTCAGAACCGTCCGACAACGGCTTTCCACAGCAACCGACGAATGCCGTTGTTGTCCGCTGCACTGCAGCCAAACGCGCAAAGGTCGAAGATGCACGCAAATCGGCTTCGCGTGTGGGAAAAAATGGCTGCACAATTCGGTGCACAACTCCCAACTTTGACTGCGCGCCGCTGTCATCGTCAATTTGTCGGAGGTCGGCAAAGAATTAGCATTAAAATCAATTTCACCTTTTTCGCGATCCTTCTTGCGCCACACCGAAGGCAAACCGAGAGTGATGGATGTGCTCGGGCGCAACCGACATTCTTTTTCTTTTTAGCCAAATGATCATCTGTTGGCGCAGTGGAGAAAATTGATCCGATGCCATTTGCAAAGCCCGTAGACACATTTGCACATTAGGTGATTGGAAAATGTACAGTAGCTGCAAAGGAGCCGCCTCGCTGGAAGATGGTTGGGAAATGGAAGAAATGAGATTTTAATTGATTTTGACAGCCGTTAGGTAATGTTGGTAAACCCGCTTCGCCGAAGGCTGGAAAGGTAGGAAAAGTTGTATTTACGACAACTCTAGTTGCAATAAAACCTACCTCAACAACCTGATTGCTAAATACCATTAACAAAGGCAAGATAAATGAATCATTTTCCGATCTTATGTTTCAAAGAGGTAAGCGGTCTCTTTGTGACAAATGAATAAGCAAGGCGTTTTTATGCACTTACAGCTGTTTCTACAAAATAGGTAAACAAGACTATAACAAAAAATATCCTTCAACAATCACCATCGAACTTTGTGACAGAGATGATTAAATTCTTTGTGCAACGAAAATAAAGATGTTCTAAAGAACGTCAATAAATACAAATGGAATAAAGGTGATAGGTGTACCTTGAACTCACCTAAAACAAAAACACAATGTTAATGAATCATAGAAACAACATTGGTTCGCAACAAAGAATAGGTAGCTTACAAAAATGTCTCATCTATATTTGCCCGTTAATCATCGCAGAATGAGAGACAATTCAAACAGTTGAGTTCAGTTCCGTAAATCTAATGTAAGCCTTCATCGATTTCTCTGGCTAGCTAAATATGACGTTGATTACGTTGCCAATGCGCGCCCAACGGGTTAACATTGTTTGCGTCGGAAGCTAAGTAAATTTGGCCGCTAACCACGGCGTTACATGTTTTCTCCAGGAAGGATGGGCGGATGTGTTTACATACATTTTGACGAGTCAAACACGACGCCCAGCAGCGGTTAACCGCCTTCAAAAGCAGCGAGCGTTGGTCAAAATCGTGCCAAAATAGAGCGAGACCTTTCCTTCCGGCATCGAACACTCCCTTTTCCCGACGGAAAAGTGGGGGAGTTAGTGATCGCGCCCACTTAGTAAACATTATAGCCAATCATCGTCATCATCGACATCGCGATCGACATCATCATCCTTCCAGTTGGGAGTTGGTAAAAACACCCAGTGGCGCATCAAATGTGTGCACCGGGTAATTTAATAATATAATTTGTTGATCGGAAGGGTGGGTTTGGCCGGTGGACCTCAGGTGCGTTGTTAGTTCAGTCCCATTCCTGTGCGGTTTCCATCACAACAAAGAAACGATTTTGCTTAATTTTTCCCCCACACAGCTGAACAAAGCACCAAGTGCCGAAAGGCCGACTAGAAAACAAGAGAAAAACTAGCGAAAAACGGCTCATATAAAGATTCAAATAAATTACAAAGCAGCAAAAAAAAAGCCGTAGCATGAAAAGGGCACGGTTCGGTACGTAAATCGTGAGGTGTACGAGATTATTAAATTTAATGCCTTACTATTTTTCCACCACCGATTGAAACACCCTCGTTACGACGGTAAGCAGAGGCCAGCTTTTCCCTTTCCATCAGCGCCACCTGAGCGCACTCGAAATTGGGAGGAAAAAAGGGTATGACACGGAGCAGAGGCATAAAAAAAACTATGCTGCGGCATCCACCGGCGGTTCACTAAGGAAAGGATGCATCAAAGCATAACAACATAACAACACGATGCAAACAAAATTGTTACCGGTATGGTATGGTGGACCCGACAACGGAAGCACACACCGGCATATAGTGGCCACTCAGTACCGATTTAAGCAAAACGTCGAAGAAAAAGGGAGCGAAAAAGTAACGACTAGTTGAAAAAAAAACTCCTCAAAGTGTGGAAAGGCAAAGTGAGCATAGAAAATGTACGGAGGCGAAATGGATGACCAAGAAGCAAACATGATTGTGCAAGAGGAAATAAATTACACTATCGATTCCTAATTGTTTTAATCGTCTATCCCAGCTGCCGTCGCAGGATTCTAAATTACAAGCCATCCGAAGCCAGGCACTTTGGCTTAGGAAAAAAGCTTCGAACTTTCATCTGCAATTTGTGATTTTCGCGATGGCGATCGAAACAAGATGGGGTTGAACAAAACAAACAGTAACGGCATACGGAAAGGAAAACGCACCCACCGATCGGATTATGTAATGATTTTGCAATCGACTTTCGTTCATCGTTCGCTTGCTCTAATTATGATCGTTTGATTGTATGAGAACGTAACAAATGAATTAAATTTTGCCTGTTTTTATTTAGTGTTTTAGGACCATTAAAATTAACCTCAAATTGTATCTAGAGCGCTCGAATGGGAACTCTAGTATAAACTACTAAACAAATAAATAATAGATCAATATAGCTCAGATTCGACTGACACCCCGGGGATTTATTTCTCACTTCCTTTCCGGATGTAGATACCACTAGCATTGAGATAAAACTGGAAGTACATAGGATTGTACACTGTTTCAGCATTAACCCTCCGTTGAATCTCACGCCCCGGCCTGGTTCACCTGCGCGCCGGCATCATAAACCACCCAACGCTTGGAATATCGGCTTTCATGGCCAAGAAGGCGATAAATCTTTATTGACACCGACGGTTGCCGATTTCTGGCGAAGGCTACGCTGGCGGTTCCTTTCGAGCGCATTAGCAGAAGGCGCTGATGATTTATGGAAGCTTGACCGGGACAATCGAATGCGATCGCCAGCAGATCAACGGATCAGGGGGCATAATAATACGATCCAATGGGCAGTGGAGCTTAAAGAAGCGTAGAAAGAAGGAGGAGAAACACAAAAAAAGCGGTTCACATACATATTTTATCTAAATAATATCGGAAAAACAACCACCGATATACAACGGCGAAGAAATGTCAATGTGAAGGTTCGATTTATGATAAAGTGTCTCGATGCGATCGATGCAGATCCTTTCACATTTAGATTTTTCGATTATTTCCCATCGATACATAGTAAATTAAGTTCCATTTTTTTCCCCTTTCATTCAACAATATCTATTTGCTGCATTTAATGCATGATGAAATAAAGAAAATTTGGCAATTTTTACTATGGAAAATTACTCTCCAAACGAGATAGCCAATCATTGTGGGTAATTCTACAGTAAATGGAACAAGATGGTTGTTTATTCCAAACCTGAAGTAAGTCAATGTTAAGACGAACTTATAAATAAAACAAACCATGCCTTATGAATAAAACAAACATTTTTCGGTTCATCTTTCACACATTTGGCGTCCGAAAACGTGTCAGAAGAGTTGGATAACAACTGCAAAACAGATCATTAGAGCTGCGCCTTGCTCCGTTAACCAAACATGATCAATTCAGTGCCACCTATCTGATATAATTAGTCTAAATGATCCTTTTTCAACACGTAAACTAAAAATTTATATGCTATAGATGTGGACAGAACGGATCAAACTTAAACCAACCCCCAGAGTACCTCGTTTGATACGAGATACACCTAATACCACCGCGATTAACAATGATAGCCTCCATTAGCAATCGTGTGATTTTGTGTCTTCGGGGGTGTTAAAAGGCAATCACGCTAGTCACACAAAAGAAAGAATGATTTAAAGCTATGTGACCAGCAGCACCCCAAAAGGGGGCGTGTGCTGGCAAAAGGGTAGAATTGAATTGAATTATGGCGATACAGATAACAGGCCAGAAACAGCTGAAATGCGAACAGGACGGCAGACACGAACAACCTTCACCGGTTGAAACCGAAAGTGTGCTTTTGCTATCAAGATAGTCGTCTTTTGCCACAGTTTAGCCTGGCTGAAGAGACAACCACAATGGCCAAAACAAAACGAAACCTTTGTAGCGCTGCCATCCGAAGGTGATTTTTCGGTACTGGGCGGATGTTAAATAAAAAACAGTAATGGAAATGATCTGATCGCGTTTAAAATATCAGCACTCATTTTGTTATATGGACTATCTCTAATGCTCCAATGCTCTCCGCTCCTTCGCCGCCTCCCCTCTTCCGGTTGATGTTAATAAATGGCCATCTGTCTACGCCTCTCGCCTCAGCGAGGGGTGGATGCATTTAAGGGTGATCGAAAACGCCAGATTGTGCCACGTTTCGATTTGTCGAGCACGCCCGCGCCGCTACCGGGATCTGCGGTTTTCGGTGAAATGGGAAAACTTTCAATTTCTAAATCGCCGCCTCACTCGAGCCAGCGCCGTTTTTGTGATCGTAGCAGCGATTAAGGGTTTGATCCACTTTTCCTTCGTCGCCGTATCCTTCAAGGGAAAGGGAAAGCGAAAGCCACCGAAGGTTCTTTTTATCAAACCCAATATCATTCGAAGCCACACACTGTCGGCGATGGAGTTTGATGGCGGGAAACGCGTTGTTCTAAATTGGAGGAAAAAGTTAAATCGAGCAGGGGAGATTGATACGCTTGCAGATTGATACCGGTTGATCTTTATCCACTTCCTCTTGCATACAAAATTAAAACAATTTTCCTACGCAACAGATGGCGTAAGTATCTTTCAGTTTTACTTTTCCATCGATAGCGGAGGAAAAAGATCGCAGTTTTATCGAAAGACTTGATTGTGTAAGCTGGAAACTGTAGTGTAAGTGTAATGTACTTAAAGTAATATGATAGTGTACGTATATTTGTACTAAGAATCTGTACGTATGAATAAAGTAGTTGTAATCGAGTCCTTGTGGACCATGACCACGCACCCGGAGAAGATAGAACAAATTTACAAGTTACAAATACCCTTACACTATCATATTACTTTAAGTACATTACACTTACACTTCAGAAACTGCCTTTATTTGTTCCATCAAACACACTATCTACCGATACGTGCACCATTCTTCTGTGCGAGAAATGATTATGTAATCGTTCTGAACTAAAAGAAGCAGTAAGCATTGGGATAGAAAAAAACTGCAAACCTCGGCTCGATCACAAACCGAAACGTCAGAGCGTGAACTTCGCCTCACGGTGACGTACAGTCTTGCGTACAGTGTGGCTCAAAGGTCAGGCCGATTCCTACCACGGATGGCGTGCCTCAGTAACGGCGAGCGAAGTCAATTAAAATTGCAGTCTATTAATTTGTCAAATTTTAGCCGCTCGCGAATTATTGCCATCGCCCTGACAGTCGCTGTCCCGCGAGAGAATAGCGGTCCGTGAAGTGTACCAAGTACATCTCGCGTTGGGCACGATTCAACCGATCGAGGCCGATGGCAAGCGTCGAGTGGGCAGCGAGTGAGAACGAAATTTATGTCATCGTTGCAAAATTTTCCTGTTTCTTGTTCGCGTGCTTTTGCGGTTAGCGAGGTTTGCTTCACCGTGGAAGGAAGTAAACGTCGGAACGCAACAAAGTGTTTGACGTACGAGATAAGCATCGACGGGAACTGCTGCTGGGCAGACGGGAGGGAGAAACTGGGTGGAAAAAAAACACAGTGGCCGGTGCGTTTGAGCGATCTTGATGTCGTTTGCGATAGCGATCTTTGCGCTACCGTGTTCCGCCATCGAGTGCGTAAAGTGTGAGGCGAAACGGTATTTCGACACTTTAACTAGGACGTTGTGCTAAATCTCAGAATTTTCTTCATAAATTTGCTACCAGACACAATAAATTTACATAAGAGAGAAAATGTGTTCAAGTTTATCAAACATACCTCCCGTGGTTTTATTAATTTCACTCAAAACAATTTAATGTAAACCACTTCCAATTGATGGCATTTTCTGCCACGGGACTCCACCTGATTGACAGTTTTATTGACTTTTCCACATCTTCCGCGCGCCGGTACCATTTGCTTCGCCATTCCGACACGACCCACAACTTCCTCTGTCGCTTTAACGGCCAACCGCTTATGTTTAACTATTCCACTCAGCAACGTAACGCCAAGTAATGGCATTGCCGGGCCCCGCAGGAAGAAACAAAAAATCACCCCACGGACGGTCGTTCGATCAGAAAACTTTCAATTTCATAATCACTTTCGATGGCCGGGGTAGTACACCGCTCTGGACGCGCCATGTTATCACGTCGACGGTGGCGACGTGTGTATGCATTTCCTTCGCCGAGCCGGCTTGAATGGCGGCCGTTCCGTCACTTCCGTGAGCAATTATTTGTGCCGTCACTGTACAAGTGACTCGGAACGGGTTGAAAATGGAATATTGATCAATCGTTCGAGCGGGTACGTTTGACATATTTGGTGCAGGAATACCACGAAAGAACAGTTGCATTGGAAAAATAAGCTTCTGTTTTGGGACATGCGTTGCAGTACAGGAGATTATTATCTTGATAAATATGACTAGCCGCAAACAAGACATACATTCCGCAGAAATGTAAAGAGCTTAACACAAAAAAAAAGGTTTAGCAAAAACAAGTTTTCTTAGCGGGTCTCTAATCAGGTCCAAAGACTTCAAACTATACCTATCGTCCCTGATCCTCGAAAGAATGTAAGCTCGTGGTTGAGATCAAACCGATACGACGACAACGTCGCGACACATTTCCATTTTCCGCCTTGCGCTTTGTGGTAATGATGGATGCTGTTTCTTCACTCATTTACCCATTTCCCTAGTGCACTTCTCCCTCCCCCCCGTACTCTCCCCTTCGTTAGCCGACACGTGGACTAACCAAGCAAACGTTACCATTTCTTTCCAGGTAAGACCGTTGATGCTGGTGAGCAAAACATCGCCGATCACAAGACCCGGACCGATTGACACATTGTCGTCGTCCGTCCAAAGCGAATGCTGCCGAACGGGGCAGGCAGGCCGACATGGCCTCAGGCAGCGAAGAAAGAAAGAAAGCGAGCAAGAAGAAAGCCAAACCCGCCAGGGCAAACCGTGACAACAACAAGGTGCCGTATAAATTATCATACTAATCGGGCGTTACACCGTCATCGTGTTGGCGTGAGACAAGAGGTTCATTCACTCGTCGCTTCGCAGCTTGGGTTAGGTTGCTTTTTCTGTTTTGTCTGTTCCATTCGATGATGATCAATTTACGCGTTCGGTTGGTTTCGATTCACCATTTTGTAATAGGAATGACCGCTTAGCTTCCTGAGGCACAAAACCATTACCGTCCGGACTGGAAGTGGAAGATGAACGCCCGAAATGACCAGCCTAATTATCGTTCGAAGTCGAACGCATAATATGAAACCATAAATCGGGTGCATTTCGTATCGAAACCGTAAATTACTGCTACCTTCGGTCAACTGGGTAGGAGGAGGATGAATAATTCCGCTGGAAATTGATGAGATGTGTTTCGATTACAGTATCATCAGCGCATCAACCGGCAGCGGCGGTAGCTGAATCATATACGTGTCCGTTGATTTGGGATTTTTATGATGATACGAGGGAAGAGAAAAATATGTTATAAAGACACATGCACACACGCAGTTAATCGCGTGCTTCCAGTGGGAGGTGAAATGATGGAAACGATACTTATCACTAATGTTTCCTTTCTTCCGCGCCGACCGGAACGTACTGATAAGAAAGCAATTTGTAAAATTATAAAGTAATAAATCAACACACAATTATAGATAGCATCTTTAAAACACGAAATATGGTGAAAACGTAAATTATGTAACATAAAAAGTTTTGCGTAATGATATTGCGAAATGGGAAACACCAAGAAATACAAGATAATTTACAAGCTACCATTGAAGTACAAATGTTTCGCTTCTGATAACCACGAGCAAGAAGAACAACATCTCGCAAAAGGCCTTCACCATTTTCACCATTGCATTTTTTACACAGGACAAGATTTTGTCATTTTGCAGCGAACCTTGTCGAGAGCACATACACATTTGCTGAATGTTAATGTCGAATTGATGAACCGTGCCAATCTGTCCTACGGCCGCGAGAAGTTTGACATTTAACCATTGAGAGGTTTAATTAAGTTAACCAAACACCAGTCGGACAGAGCAATTCAATGCAAAATGGAACTGTCGTCGGCTTGTTACACATTCTTTTGACCACTGGGGAGGCGGTGAGGAGTGATTCTCATGGCACACTGGACCTTCTTCTCCAGCTTCATTGCCACCGGAAAGGTATAAGTAGTCCAGCGAAGCTTCCCCCTCGAGGTTGGCCGGATTGCGGCCGGCAGTGGTCGTGCACGCTGAATAAATAAACCGCGGTGTTTGAATGTCAACTGTTCTACCTTCCATTCGTTTGGACGCTCATCCTTTCGTTCAGTTTTAAACCAAGGGTCGTTTGCGCTATGAAACTTTTATTTAACTTTTCACGTTTACCCTTTTCCGTGGCGGGTTTATGCATTTTTTTTCTTACCGGCAAAGGCCGATCGAGAGATTGTCCTTGCACCAAATCGGGACAAAACTTAGCCAGCAGCATGATCACGCTAAGGTGGTTTTGACCCACGTGTGTCACCAAAATGACACCATGTACTCCGAAGCAACACGATGCGACCCAGAATGCACAGTGACACAATATTTTGCGTCCCAGAAGGGTATGGAGAAGTTGACTGAACTTGGTCACAGAAACTGAAAATGAGATCGGAAAAATTACTACCGGAATGTGGCGCATTCAGCGTCGTGGCGTCAAAACAGAAGCCTACTGAACAGGCAGTTCAAGAGCAAACGGGAGTAGGAGAAATAGGTGGAGGAGGTGGAATAGATGGCGGATGCAGCGACGTTTCAGAGAACAGCATACATACACACACATAAACACCATCCCCATTAATTGCGTAATATTTCGTGCGAACTGACAACCGGTAATCTCCAGTCGAACCGGAGAAAAGGTGTACATCAAACATGTTCCAATCCATTGTTCATGGTTCGAGGAAAATTGCTGATCAAACCCTATATATCATGTGTGCTATTGATTTATTTAGCTTCCAAGATTGATAAGTTTGCTACCTTGAAAATAATGCCTAATGCTCATTTTAAGGGAATAAGAAATCAAAAGAATCCTTAAAACAACGAAATTCAAGTCATAGATGATCTGCAGGATTGCTTCAACGATAAATCCTAATGGTTTCTTTCCACCTCTCGATTGACTATATCTAACAAACAATTCAATCCTTCACATCCAAAATACAAAGAAAACCTAACCAAAGTGCAGTCCTAACCCTCTAAAAGCCCTTTGGCCCAGTTTGGGCTTCGACTGACTCGCGCTCGCGCCCTGGGAACAATACTAATTACATGTTTGCCACCCGGGGGGCCCAGCTCGCCGGGAGTCACCACCCTTTTTGGGCGCCGGGAGCGCACCCCCCTTTTTATTAGCGTAATTACTGTCAGCCATTATTTTGCACCACCATTATGTGTGTTGTGTGGTGTTTTGTAATCGCGTTAAAATATTGCTCACATTTTGGGGACCATTTGCTGCTTTACACGCGACTCGTGTCGAGCGGGGTTTCACTTGGCATTTGTTTGCTGGCCTGGCTACGACCCCAAACCCCTCGTTTGGCCATGTTTTGCAGTACGAAAATGGCGGCATCCGCTTCATTTGCTAATGACGACGGATCTTTTATTATTTTTTTATGTTTGCCCCCTGCAAGCCGGCCGGAAGTGCCCTGTACTACCCTTTGGCACTCGGTGCAACCCCTAATTTCCCTCTCGATGGTGATACACTGGGTGAGTTCCTTCCCGGTGTTAGGTGAAAAAAAGAAACGAAACAACATCCCCAAACGGTGGTTCCATTTTCATAAGAAATTATTTGCACATCATAGCGAACGGGCATCCATCAAAAGCTTTGGGGTGTTGTTGTATTCAAATAACAATAAAAGTAAAAAGAGCGCGCTCGTATCCAACAACCTTTGGCGCTCGATCGCATTTACATGATGCGTTCGCGCAACGAAATCGCCCAACTTCCTCCGGGGTCTGCACGTTCGAGACGTATGGAGGTGAGGATACGAAATTGGTGCACTTTACTTTGCTTACCCAACCGCGAAGGGGCCGGCCAGCCCAGCCGGCGGGCGACTTCTTCTCCAACAATGGCTTTATTTGTAAACACGGGTGGAGAAACCTCCCAAACCACCGACCCGTTCCGTTGCATCCACCATCGAAGCCACTCCGTTATGCGTAATGCGTTCCGGCGGGCAAAGCAGGGTCGGGCGGAAACATACGCACTTGTAGGGAAATGAAGTAGTGGTGTTTTGTGCCAACCACACTATCGAGTACTTGTTCCTACCTGTACGTTCCAGACCAAGCGCCGGCGGGTGGCCAACTTCCCACCGTGTGTACGGTTTCGTCATCTTTGCTGCCAAGATCAAAGTTAAGACCACGACCAAGTGTGCAGTTGCTAATGAGCCGATGACTTTCCGGACCGGGGCCAATCCCTGGGCACTAACAATCATACGCATTGTTGATCGTAAACAATCCTTCAGTCGTAAAGTTTAAGTCGCACTTTATGCTCTACATGAAGAATTATTGCGCACAGCAATGATTGCATTGTGACATCAAGCTGAAGTGGACCCAGAATAAGGGCTTGAGAACTTTCATCAACTGGATACAATGGCTTGTAGAAGGTGGGTTGCAAAATTGTTCAGATTGTAAGCGCTTAACACATCATATCAGGTTAACGTCTAAAACCAGCACGGAAAGAACTCTTTTAAATCCGATATTGAATCTTATCAGAAGAGATTGGAATAAACTTCGAAACCATCCTGAGTTCGAGGTATATCCGATCACATCTGATTTAAGTAGTTCTGCTAAACTAGACCTCTGATTTCTCCAAAACCGGTTACTCCACTCAGCTCTATCTACCTCATACTTTGTAGCGCACCAATACCGGTACTTCTAAAAACTTGTGGAATCAAAATCCGTACCGCTTTCATCCGATCGACATTGCATCTTAATTGCACCGATCTTGAGCAACGCGTGCCCTTCAATGCGCGTACTTCCTTTTATGAGCAATCAACCGTCGATGATTTATGTGTGATTCCTAGCGCTGGTGAGAACCCTTGGGCTTGGAAATGAACAAACAAAAATAAAACGACATGCTGCAAATGTCAGAGACGGCCCTTCCAGAAGGCTGGCGATGTTGGACGTCCTAAATGTTCTCCGTGTTTGGTGCGCGTTACCTTTGGGTTCAAACCGGCATCCCCACAAATGCCACAAGCACAAGAAGCTTCCAGTGAGTCAGTTGATCGATCCAGTTCGAAAGCCCGCGAGGCGTCCGCATAAAGCCGCTTGCCTTAAAGGCTCGAAACGAGGCGTGTCTGCAAAATTACTCCAGTCCAAGATGGAGTGTAGAGCAAATAGTCGATGTACGCGATGATGTACGAACAATTTGTGCCGAGACCGTGATAGATGCTCGACGCAAGCTCAAGTCCTTGTCGAAGCCATTCGGCGTTCGGAGATTGAAGCTGTTGTTTTGCCGCTACGGTTTTACCTTCCACTACCGGCGGGGCGTGAGAGTGTTATAATTTCAGGCTATTACAGTCTCATAAAGCCGAGGCGACGGTGCCCTCCAACCGCGCCCGCCAGAGCGTCCGGCGGTGTAACGCTGTTTCGCAATTTCCCACGACGGATGAGGTGGCGGGAGGATGTGTCCGAACATCGGTTTGATGGCTCTCGCTTTTAACCGTCGCCCCTTCTTACACCCGGCCGTCTTAGTGTCGACTCGGTGGGTGGAAGGCGTACCAAACGGTTCGAGAGTGATTCGGAAAGTTCAAGGTACACGGTGTTCCGTATCGCGGTGTGTACAACATCGCAATCGCCCCTAATCATTGCCATCCTCCTCACTCCCGGTGGCGGGGTGGCGCTGACCTTCACCACTAAACAAAACAACGGTACTCAGTGGTAGAGAGAGGCTGGTACCTCAATTTCATCCTCCATCCGGCATGATTGGAGGACCATACCGAATACGATGCGCTCTACTCGGACACCTCCTCCCTGGCAGTCCGAGCAATTCGTTGGTGTTCGCATTCTTCGTGTGCTCTGATTTCGGTTCCAAGGCGCCGCCGCCCCGAGCCGGTTAACAATTTCGCTCGAGGGCATGCCGCTCGAAAATTATCCTATCCAAACGCAGGCGGTGGACGCTTCGGATGCGGCGCCATCGAGGTGATCTTGACTTTCTTGACCAGACGCCAAAACCGATAGTTGATGGTCAAGAATTGGACCAGCGCAAGAGATATCGATGCCGCGGGGAGGAGGGTTCTCGCGTCGAAGGTGACTAAAGTGTCAGAAATTAGCGTGCGTTCGACTCACCTTCACTGATGCCATTTTTGCCTGCAAAGAGATAGAAACAGAACAGGATCATTAGTGTTTTGGTGTGATTGCTCAATGGCTGCTAGGCATACGTCAAGTTTAAGTGATGAAGTGCGAGGTGATGGTGTATTTCGTGATATGTTTCGAAAAAAAGTACTGGCCTTGAGAGTCCAAGATACCCGTAGGCGATCTCCGATGTGACCGTGATCCATGAGCGATGGGATGTACTACGGGCGATTTGGTTTCATCTCGAGGAGGATCGACGATTCTCGTAAGTTTGTTAGGTCTAAATAAACATGACATAGACCTCTAAACGAAGGTTACGCTAGTTAAGCAGAAGTCAGCGAGGTTCATGAGTATTTTTTTCTATAAAAAAATTACTTAACGGGTTTCATGTATACCAATGATTTGAATGAAAAATTTGGCAAAACCAAAAATTAATTATAAGCTTTGTGCGTAGCATAAATTAGTTCAGGTTTATTAATGTACAGCAACACCGATATAGTACATACCATAAGTGCTTATGGCTTGCTCAGGTTCAGATCAGTTACAAACACTTCCCTCTTTTCCTTCAAGTCCTGGGGCATATTTCAACAACCTAAACATCGGTTATGGCGCCCGATTAACGTCACTTTAACTCCTACTTGGAGCCACTCGACGATACTTCGTCGGCATCAATTGGCCTCATCGATCAAATTCTGTGCCACCTTGTGTGCTTTCGTGACAGCCTAGGGCGAGAGAAAAATCGGAAGGTGGGTAGCATCAGGTTTCCTCACCATGGCATAAGCCCAACCGCGCTCAGCTACCCGAGGCAATTTAAAAAGTTGAGGTTTGGTTGAGCTTCGCCTCCCCCGAATATTTAGGCGAATAAAAAAAGGTGTAATAAATCTTGAAAGTATGTCCCGACGTACGTTGGCCCGACGAGCAGATGTGATTGATGTGCTGTACGAGGAGCCGTCGGGACAGAGCGAGGCGTTCGTCAACCGTTCAGGAACTACTTTATTTCTGCATTGTATTCAAATTATAGCCATCGGGCCTGAGCCGGTGCGATCGGCAGGAGATCAAATTTAATCATGTCGACCGGAGGAAATCCCATGCACTCACGTGAAAAATTACAGCATCATGCAGCAGTGAGCCTCGTTGACGAATGGCACCTTCCTCCGCCCGTTCGTCACTGTATAGATATCGATTGCAGTGCGAACGATTTATGACGGACTGTAGATGAAGAATGTTTATTACACCCGCGTTATTGCGGGCGTATTTTTTCGAGAAGGAACTGATGTATGCATATAATCAAACCGAAGCACTCCCCGTGGGGATTTTTTCCCTACTAAAAGAAACACCGACAGCCGGGTGTGGGTGTCAATCTAACCAATTACCCTTTGATGTATCCGGTAGTCCAGCGCGGGGACAGCACCCTTTCACAGGGACGCTACATCAAAAAGATCGTTAACGCCACCCGAAAAGCGATCGGGCTTGCTGAAGCCGTGCAATATCAATCCTTGGGGCGTTGTGGCTAAGCTAAGAATGTATCGAAAGTGACAGCCGTTGCATGGTTATATAAAATTTAATGAAGCATAATCAGCCAGCGTTAATATGGCCTACACACCTTCTACTACTCTTTTCAACTCTGATTTTTCTTCGACATGGTCGCAGTTGACCAAGTGACCGGCAGATTGTTTATCATTCCACTCCACTGTGATCATTAAACACACTCGACGGTTTCGCGTTTTTCTCTGCATTTCTGAGATCGATCTTTTCCTACCGATCACGTGCCGGGGCTTGGGGAAAATTGTGTCGATGCATTGAAAAAGGGTTCGTTGCAATCTTAATCCAAATCAAAGAGGTTTTGTTTTAATTATGGAATTTATACCTAATCCAATGATATCGATAAAACGCTGTTGATTAAGGGCTTCTAATGAACTTCAAAAATGATTCCACCAGAATTTATTGATTCAAAAACAATGTAACTTTAATACTTCCATGCCGAATAAACCGATGCCCCACGGCACGGCTTGGTTAAAAATGTTACCAGGCGCGGAAAATGATCATTAAAATTAATAACATAACATCGACCCGCTTCACGTGTGACGCGCTCGTAAAGTGTAATGGATACAGATAATATTTTATTGTCGTCCGAAACTGTAAGTCCAACGTTGTCGAAAGCTTGCGGTGTAATAAAAATCAAAATCACGAGGTCGTAAGTGAATGTGTCACCAAATGTAAAGTAGAACCGAGCAACAAATCGTTTTTAAAACACGAAAACGTAATCGCTGTAAGTCAAACAGGGCGATCATAAATAAATCAGCTCGAGGTAACATTGGACAAACCAAACCTCCTAGGTTACTAAGCAAGGTTAACGAACTAATTATAATATGTCTCTCTTGTTACAACAAATACTCTAATATTAAAATCGGATGTCATTACAAAATTTTGTATAGGTAACTTTAATTAGCTGCCATAAAATTTGCCAAGCCGTTTGATGACAACTATAGTAATTTTTACACATCGTAAACCTTTTAACTCACCTTTTCGACACGGAAATTAACATTAATTCAATGTAATATCTTTTTCTCTACCATTTCCATTCACAGTGATCGACAACGAGCACTTCTACCCGTAAAACCTGCACAATGACGCAACGCAAAAGTAAAGGAGGGACACCGGTGTCGCTGATCGTTGGGGTTCTTTCGCTCGTCCTGCTGCCGGCCTGCATCTACAGCCTCGAGAATGGCCTGGCCCGAACACCGCCGATGGGCTGGCTTTCCTGGGAGCGCTTCCGCTGCAACACGGACTGCGAGGGCGATCCGGAAAATTGCATCAGGTAAGCGAGTTCGCTCAAATTGCGTTCCCCAACGAGGGTCGCTTGAGTCGAGTTACAAATGTGGCTGAATTGGCAAATGTCAAAACTACTACTCCCTCGACGAAAGCGAAAAACGTGATAATTTGCAGTCCACAAACGTACTCCCTGTGCTCCAGTTTCCTATTTTCTCTTTCTGACCCTATTTTCGCTAAGGCCGCCGTTAGGTAATGCATGCCCGTTTGGCGTGTGGTACGGGACGAAAACAAAAATGATTCATTTGCCATTCCAATCCTCCACCTCCTCCTCATTCTCCTCCTGCAAGGAGTTTGAAACTTCTTTTTTCGCCACGCATTAGAAACACGCCAAGATGTGCGATAGCGAGAAGTAAGAAATGCATCGCAACACCGCGAGGAAATGGCACGCGTGCACCGATTCCTTTTTGCTTCGTTTTTCTTCAGCCCCAAACACGTGCTTCCATCGCGCATGTGGCATCTGGCCACAAATCGAACTGCGCACGCCATTTTGCGGAAAACTCCAAGCCAAAGCACATGCGCTGGCCCCAAGCGAACGGACCGAAACTCCAAATCAACATTTCTGTCCAAGACCTTATTCCTCGTTCCATGCGAGCTTCCGATCGTATGATTATGGGTGAAGGCGGGCTAAAACCAATTTGAAAAAGGAGGAAAACTGAAATACTTGTAGAGGAAAACTGCCGAACGAACACCTTCCGAATCGAATTCCCTTTTTTGCGGCTGAGCGGTGTGCATTTCTTTGCGTGCAACGTGTTCACAAACTCTTCAGGCAGTCGTGGTGTAGTGGACGAGGCTGTTGGTTTGTCCGAAAGCACTTCTCCAGTTTGGTTCACGCATCAAACACAGCTTCTGGTTAGTGTCATCGTACGTGGCCACCTGTTTTCTTATCCAAACTAATTAGGTTCGCAATAGCACGCAAATGGTGCGCAATTAAGGCACGTTTTGAGATGCATTTTTTCTTCGTGTTCAACCGCTGAAGAAGATGCCGAAAGATTATTTGAAGTACAATTTTCGGTTTAATAAATCACTGCGCTGCATGCAATCAAAGATAGTGTCAAATCTGATTTCTTTTCCTTCACGTGAATAGTAGTGTTTTTCTCTTTCTTACATTTTTGTTGCATAACTACCATGTCCGTCCGTGGCAATGAAACTTATACTGCTCTTCACAAAACCAAATTCAACCATGTTGAATTTTAAATTTGGAGGGTTGAACGGCTAAGACGTTTCCCTACTGAAATAAATTGATTTTCTGAGCATACAAAACATCACAAGAAAGCATTAAAAACTACTTCCAATAAGAATGATTTTTGGAAGTTTTGTATTTGCACGGAAATCACGCAGGTCCATCTTGACCCGCTGATCTATACTACACCCTAAATTCATTAACCTGTAGTTAAGCTGCCCAACAAAAAATATCTTATTGGGTGTCACAAAACAGATAAATAACATAAAAAAGAAAGCCTTTTTATTTAGTTAAAGAGTTATTATGATGAAAGAGCTATAATCCACTTTCATCGTTTAATATACCTATTTATTTTCAATTAATGATTTTGTTCCCACACCCAACTCATACCGGTCTCATTATAACATGGTCAGCCTCAACTTTTCCGAACACTTTCGATTGACATTAATGCGAGCGGCTCATTAGATTTGTACTGCTAGATGTAAATCCACGCGATGGACTGTCGAAGCCGCTAATAACAGGTTGGCAAAGAAGCGTGAAGTCTTAGCGTGTGTTTCTTTTTTGAATTGTGCGCTCATCGTTCCAACTATTATCTCATTTGAAGAGCAGTACTATTCCTCTTTAAACGCTTGCCTTTGAGGGAATAGATACCAACAACGAACGGCCACCGCTGAAACGATCTTTCCAATCCAAACGGGATGGTAACGGTGCAACACACAGTGTGAGAGGAGTTACTACTGTCGATCCGGAAAATGACTGACAATCAACCGGATTGATTATTACTTTGTCGACAGCCGAGGCCCGTGGTGATCGCTGAGGAGCCGGGGATGGATTATTTATGGAAAAATGGAAAACAAATCACTCACTCATCTTTTTTCCCACCGGCACCGAGGGGTCCCGAGGTGCGTCAACAAGGAAAAGGTCAACCCGGGCTGCAAGTGGGAAAAGTAAACGGCCTACCGGAGTTACTGGTCGGATTCGCCAACCTGTCTCAGCAGACGCAGTACACCGTATTTTACGTTGTTTTATGGTTTGCAGTTCGATTAAGTAAGTTACTGCAAGTTGCGTGGGTCGGAGCGGAACCAGCAGAAGGAATGGAAAAAATATAAATCATTTCCTGCATTTATCGAATTGAACTTTTTTCAAATGCCTTTTCCTACGTGCTTGTGGAGACGTTGTAAAAAAGGACCATCATGGCGTACATTTTTTCAAACACCACGAGCATAAGCCGAAACAGTTCGAATAACAATTCGAGGGAGGTTGAACGAAACAAAAACCAAACCCCACGATGGGGAAGTAAATATGTAGATGCAGAGCGGTTGGAAGAAAAGTTGCTGTAACATGGTTTGCAATATAAATGTGGACCAAACTCGTGCCGCTGCACTACATCGGACGGGTGACCTTTTTTATGGACAGCAAGGAGGGGAATTTCGTTACATAACAACTTCTTGTACCGGCTGGATAGGCTGGGTGCGTATCAGGGAATAAATAAACCACGGTACTTGGCGTTCTTCGAACCCGACATTCGAACGGAGAACGGATCGTCGTGTCCTGTGTGCGTACGGAGATATTTGGTTTTTCGAAAGGAACATGCACCGGTCCCGCATTCAGCATCCAGCGGTGCACGAGGTCAATAAATCTCACACCACGACCGGATCGGATTCGGATTGCTCCAGTTAAACCATGAGCCCCAAAAGTACGCCAAACACCTCTAGATGACGAATGATGAATCATCATGAAACGATGGCGATCCGATGGCTCGGAACACCAAACCGAATGTTGCGAAACCCGCATGCTTCGGTCGAAATTATTCTTACCATTTTCGGATGCCCCACGGATTGCTCAAGCGTTGGTCTCATCTCATGCTCGTTTGCATTAAAACAAACCGCAAGACGGCAACGCCGCCGCTGTGTTACAATTTTTAGCCGGTCAGCGGCTTGGAGGTCCATAAAAATCACTGAACTGTCGCGAAGCAGAAACAACCCAACCACCCCCCACCGGACGCACGAAACAAAAACATCAAATTGATGAGTGTTGTGACACGTTCATTTAGATCTCTATTTCATGTTTCAATTTGCGGTAGACATGCGCTTGCTCCACATCTCTCCAAAGGCAGACGAGTTTACGGTCCAGTTTGGGGCTTTACACGGAGGACGATTAAATGCGTGCATTTGTGGTATTTTTGTTGCGGCACTTTTTGCTACCATTTCATCCGTCTTTCCTCGAGCGGAGTTTTTTTTCGGATGTCATTCGCTTCGCGAGTTTGTGGTACTTATGTAAAAATTAATACCAGCATCATTCACCCACTGACCGCGGGTCGCGCCATTTGGGTGCACTTTCTTCACCTTCTCAGTTCCGTGGGGGAGGAGGGAGTGTTTGCATAAACACCGGCAATTTTTCCTCCTGCGCGGCAAATAACCCGCCGAACTGTCGATTTCGCAACCAATTTGCCTTCCACTCTGGTTGGCTCTAATTACGGTTTCTTCGGGTAGCCCGGGCTCATCCGCTCCAAATTCATCATGCCACTTTTTAAGCCGACTCGAGCTCGCGATGATGGTAACTAGGTTTCGCCGCGCACACGACGTCTAATAATGTCATGAGAATGGACGGCAATAAGAGGGAACGCGTGTTTTTTTTCGGCTCTAGCTTGTTTGGTTCACAGGCGACGGCGGATTCTTCCTGCCAATCCGGTCGTGCACATCGATCGCCGGATCGCGATCACCCACAGTCACGCTCACGAATGCGCGTACGGATTTGCCTTTCGCTCACCGGTGAAGGAACTCCCGAACGATTGCCCTCTGCCACATCCGCCCCGGGGGAAGCTCTCGAGCACTGGTTGCATCCGCACGGCGACACGAATTCTGGACAGAAACCGATGCCGATGCACAAATCCTTTCCAATTTCCTAATCCTCGCACCCAGTCAGTGGACACGTCGAGTTGCGTTAGGCCAAGATTGCGAAATACGAGGGTCGGTAATTGAATTGAGCTCACCCACGTTCCAGCGGGGAACCAAATCTGGCCAAGTTCTGGACGTGTAACATGCCACTAGATGGAAGATATAGTGACGGAAGAGAGTCGCACCGTGCTTTCGGTAGGCTCCGGGAGGGGGCAAGACCCAGACTATGTCCGGTGGCTGCCTGATGGCGGACAACAGCCCAGGGTCTCCGTTGGTGTCGCCGATCGTGCTGGTAGAAATAATTGCTTCCTTGGACATTCACCAGGAGAGCGTGTCTTCACAATCAACGAGCGAGCGAAGGCACACGCCGGGACTCCACTCCACCGACATGCCACCCGTGTGGTGAATCATCACCACTTCTGCTGCTCACAAACCGCCAGGGGACCTCGCCTTTCCTTTACGAAATCCCGCAAACTATGGAATGGTCACTCATTTGCATAATGAGCATAATTATCGAACCAATCGATGATGGTTGGCGTGATGTGTCTCCGGTCGCCTCCATTTACCACTTCAGCACCCTTGGCTCTCCCTCATCCCGTCCGCGTACTGACCCGTCCGCGTAAGCATCTATGTTTTCCTAATGCCGCCGTAAATCCGCGAACCTCCTCGCTCCATTGTCCAACGGGGGGATTGGGTGTAGCTGTGCTCGTGTCAATTAAATTTAACAATTTTTCGATCAACGAAAGTCCCGACCGTTTGCTTCAGCACCCCTCCTCCATTGCGAACGTAGCACTCAGTGACAATCGCTCACAACGTCTACGAATCTTGGCTCGAGTCATTTCGCGACATCTTGAACAACACTCCAAACATGAGCTACACTCCGGAGGCTCGCGAGAAAGTTTACCACTTCTTCCAACGCGTCGGTCCGGCTGACCAGTTGACAAAACACACCACCCGACTCTACACAAACGTCGTGGAAGTCGTTAGAAAATGCTTAACCTGCCGGTTAAGTGCGGCTCTCCACGCGACAACGATCAGGTAAACAAGGTTCAAATTAGATCAAGATCAAGTGGAAGCTGTTGGTTGCTGGTGTTGGTTGGGGTGGTTTTGCAAGTCAATGCTTGACCCTTATTTTCCTGTTCGGTCAGCTGTGCAGGCAAAGCTGTATTATCTCGATTGTACGAATGAGGAAAGTTAACTCGGAACGCAAAGCAATTCAAAATAGACGATAGTTATCAACGGTTTCATAAACAAAATAGATAAGGAAGGATAAATGATCAAAAGTAATAGTTGAAAAGTTGTTACTTCATACACTGAAATCCCTGAATTTTAAGTATTAGACTACGTCTGTTTTACAAGCAAATTTACAAAGCAAAGCAAAGCACGCATACGCCAGTTCCGCAGTTCATTAGCAATTTTTTATAACGGATTAATACAACGTTTGATAAAGAGGTTTAAATCTATAAATTATAAAATGATTATAAACGTATAAACGAATTTGCTAGATAAGGAAGTTGCACAACGCAAGATTGATGAGTGAGAGTACTTTTAGGAAATATTTCTGCAGTCTGCAAATATTGTCTGATGTCAAATTATTTCGAGGTCATAGATAAACAAAACAAAGATAAACTTTTAAATGTACTGCATTATACCAAATGACCTTGCCCTTCGATATCCTTTTGGAAATCTAAACCGAGTTCAACGAATTGCATCGCATATTATCGTAGGACCAAAAAAAGCCTATTGACAACCGGATCGAACGCCCCGAAAAACTTGTCGTAGACTTAAAATCTAGCGTCCGATATATCGATTAAGGATGTATTGAGGGATCAAAACCTACCCCCATGTGCCTTTCTTAAATAGGAACCAAACTCAACGCAACAGGCGGTCTACAACACGCTGGGAAGCAAAGAATGAGAAAACACGGCTCAGATAAACTGGTCTTCCAGTGGACGGGTTTTCATACACAACGCCTTTCATCGATACCGGGTGTTAACAATAAACAAAGTTAAAAAAAACAATCGTTTCAACAAGGACACATTCTCTTCTTTTTGTAAACCATGTTTTGGTAACTGTAGATTGAAAAGAGAGGGAAAAAAAATCCTCCACCATAAAATGATACCACCTAGTCGGTGTCGATGTAGGACACGAAGCCGATCCCCATAGACCATTATCCCTCCTGAGTAACGGATAACCCGAAGCAGCTCCTTCAGCTCCATTGAAAAGGCAACGGTGTTGGAATAAATTGAATATAACAATGAATACATTTCCTAATCTCCTTCCCTCCCTAGTGTTGGGCTCCAGCTCGGGTTGATTATTTGATTTGAATTTGACCTCAAGTGGATCCGGTGCTGTTCAAGAGAGGATCTTCACAAAAGCCGAAGCGCATAATCGCGCTGTAATCGATCGATTCAATCGTTTTCTTTAGATATGATCTCGCGCCGCGACGCTTCTGCTCCAATCACTTTTTGTTGGGGACCGCTTCATCGATGCACCAGGCGCCAGGTTGGGAGAGGGCGCGCCTCATTGTTCGATCATTGTGTCCTTCGCTGTGTTGGCCGTGTCATTTTTCTGTCTCGAAATTGTAAAAGTCACGCGACGCAATACGTACACGCCTTAGGCTGATGGCAGCCGGCACACATTACGATCACAATTATGCGATCCACGCGAAGATCTGGGTCAGTTCTCTGGCCATTCCTTTTGAGAGGTAGTAGAATCATACAAAATATCCAGCTACCACACCACCCGGCCACTGTGACTGTGGGCACCCGGACAACAAAAAGGGTCACCCCACGGATCTGTCTAGCAAAGTTCGTTTGACCTATAGTGCAACGGTTTGGGGCCCGAGGCCAATGACAAAGTCACCATCTGGGAGCATCGGAGCTCGAGACCCGGCGTGGTTAAATCCAGGAAATCACGACCACACGTTCTAGGACCGCTTCTCGGTTGCCTTAGGCGGTTTGAAACACCTCATCGCTTTAATACTGCCATTAAGGTTACTGCGGAGAATGCATCCATCCACACGGAAAGGTTCCTCAATATATGGGTGGATCTCAAGCTGAAAGGGAGAAGCAGCCGCCCTTTTGCATGAAGGATGTTGCGTGACTGGGATAAAGGTCCGTACCGGCAAAATAAATAGAAAAGCACCGTTTTACAATGTGTTACTGCTGAAAGATCATTGGATTGGATGAACGCGGAAGGCATTCGTTGGACCGAAAGCCACAGAGTAATACATTATTCCACTTCAGATAACCCGCCAAAAAAATGAGAATAAGGTTTTGCTTAGAAGGATTAATTCAACTCCAGTGGGTTGAATAGAGTCCATGCAAAACGCATTGCAATCCTATTAAACTGAACCCATTTGTTCAAAAATAATGGAAACTTTTCTATCATATATAGAAATTGTATAAGCCTAACGGGTATAAAGCACTTAATTAAAACGATCTTTTATCTACTCTTCACAGTGAACACCTGTTCCGCACAATGTCCGATCTGGTCGTGAGCGAGGGCTACGCCGCCGTCGGCTACGAGTACATCAACGTGGACGACTGTTGGCTGGAGAAGTCCCGTGGGCCTCGTGGCGAACTGGTGGCCGACCGTCGACGCTTCCCTAGTGGCATGAAGGCCCTGGCCAACTACGTGCACGCCAAGGGACTTAAGTTCGGTATCTACGAGGACTACGGCAACTACACGTGTGCCGGTTACCCGGGCATCCTCGGCTTTTCTGCCAACGATGCGGCCCAGTTTGCGTCGTGGGATGTAGACTACGTTAAGCTGGACGGTTGCTACTCGCTGCCGATCGACATGGACCATGGGTATCCGGAGTTTGGTCGCAATCTGAACGCAACCGGCCGCCCGATGGTGTACTCGTGCAGTTGGCCAGTGTATCAGATCTACGCTGGAATGAATGTAAGCTCTCCCGACGATCGGAGTTTCTTGACTGGAGTGACTTTCGTTGGAGTGTAATACTAATTCCTTGTTTGTGTCGTACCTTTTCTTTCAGCCCAACTACTCATCGATCATTCAGCACTGCAATCTGTGGCGAAACTACGACGATATCCAGGACTCGTGGGCCTCGCTGGAGAGTATCATCGATTACTATGGCAACAATCAAGACGCAATCATTCCGAACGCTGGACCGGGTCATTGGAACGATCCCGACATGGTAAGTTCCTTGAGTTTCTAGCCGTGCAGCTGTTATCAGCACGACCAGTTTAAAGGCCAGCGCAGAATAAATACATACATAGAGAGGAAAGCAAGAGATTCACTCTCAGACTAACGTTCACAACAAAATCGCTCATCTTTTCTACGCCATAAGCCTACCTTTAGGCGTTTACTTAACGGAGTAGAAAGACATTCGTTGCCAACTACTATCGTGTTTTAATACATGGTTACAAAAAAATTAAATTATCTTTTACACAATATTAGCCAATAGAATGTAAGAATTCTGTAAATATTGAAAGTTATCCGTAAAGGCACTAATGTCCGTATGTTTTTCCCTATTTTAGCTGATCATCGGCAACTTCGGGCTCAGCTACGAGCAGTCTAAGACGCAAATGGCCCTCTGGGCAATCATGGCCGCACCGCTGATGATGTCCGTCGATCTGCGTACAATCAGGCCTGAGTTTAAGGCCATCCTGCAGAACCGCAAGATCATTGCGGTCGATCAGGATCCGCTCGGTATCCAGGGGCGACGAATCTACAAGGTAACGATGGCGTGTGCATGCAAGTGTAGCGAAGTGTTGTTTTCAATAAACATTTGTTTATTTTTTTACGTCTTGCATTGCGCAGCACAAGGGAATCGAGATCTGGTCGCGGCCCATCACCCCGATCTACCAGACGTACTACTCGTACGCAATCGCCTTTGTCAACCGGCGAACGGACGGTACCCCGTCGGACGTGGCCGTGACACTCCGTGAGCTGGGTTTGATTTCTCCCACCGGCTACAGGGTTGAGGTAATGTTGCTGTTTTCCCCATATCACGACAACAAACCTACCCGTTTGAGCGATATTAACCTTTCTGCATTGCTCTTCCGTTTATGTAGGATCTGTACGAGGAAGTGGACTACGGAATACTGAGCCCTCAGACCAAGATTAAGGTGAAGGTGAACCCCTCGGGAGTGGTGATTCTGCGTGCCGATGTACAGCCGGAACGTTTCTCCAAGAGACCGTACAATCCGATCTTCTACCGTTATCCCAACTAAGAAACTGAAAGGCGATGTTTGAAAAGCGAAGCTCGATCCCCAGGGTAGCATAAACAACGTGTCCCGACATCCTTATCTTCCGAAACTATTTTTAGACGTATCTTTTATTCTTGTCCCATCTAAAGGCAACCACTTTCACTCCATACGAAAGTGAATCTTTTTAAACGTATGTTTCCACACCTTAAACCTTCAAAAGGGAATGTAAGCATCAAGAGCAAAGCAATATCCTTCCATCGGACTACATTTCATAATGGTTCATGAGAAACCGACACAATAGATAGCTACGTAAGTGTATGAAACAAAAGAAATCAATGTTAAGGATAGTAAAATAGCAACAAAAGAGGATAGAAATCATGTGCCAGTTTTGATGGAAAACGACTAAATAGTAAAACATCTTATCAAGCCACAATAATGAAAACTGTTTCGTAGCAGAAGAATCCACAGTTATCTGCAAGAAGCACAGGATAGAAATCGGATAACCACAGCGCCAGGAAAAGCACTTAGGATAATAGTACACCATAATTGTGCTTCGAACCGAATCCAAATTGGTGCTTTCGAAACACGAAACAATACACAGGTGCTTCAAGGAGTTAAATACACCACGTTAAATGTGATTGAGCTTTTTTATTGAAACGTGGCTAACGACAACAAAACACATTTTAACAGTTTCTTGTAGGAGTTACCCATTTTCATTACTCCCTGCCCAACCCCTCGCGACGATTTGTGAGATGAATGTTTTCCCATCAGAATCCATGGCGTATGATACGTGCGTGTGTAAGGTTAGGTTTTGTACAGCGTATAATTTATGATACGGGACAGTGCGGCCTCGAGGCCGGGTATGTGTGATGTCCTTGAGGTTTTTTTCCTTTTTAGTTCTCTAAACCAATTGAAATTTGATGATAATAAATAAATTTTAAACATAATCTTTTGAGCAGTTGTTTCATTAACAAACAGATCTGTCAACACTTCATAAAAACAAGCCGATTAAAAGAGCATTTTTTGTTTCGAGAAGGATTTTAAGAGAACGCATGAAAGAACACATATTAAAAAAATGGAAAATATCAAACCCAAACACTTTTGAAATCATTTATGCGAGCTATGAACAAATTAGTAATTATTTATGAGAATGAAAGCGGTATAATACTTATATCATCATATACCGGAATATTTTTACTTTTACAATGATGTGATGCAATCGTTCAAAACTTGCTAAAATTACACCGGTATTTAGATTCATACATGTTAAAAATCTTTTTAGCACTTCCTATTTATGTATCAACGGGAAGATATTCCACTTAGATTAATAGTTTAAAACTATTTTTATCTTGATCACATATTTGCAGGATCATTTAATGGGCAACATCAACGAACAGCAGTGCACTTTCTTTAATCTTTCCACGCTATCATATATTTCTCTTTCAATTTGCCAGCGAAGGCAATCAAGACACTGGGCGTCTGAAACGAGTTCTAGAGAACGATTGTCGAGTCAATAGCGCGCTTTGCATGCAACGATACATACCGCAGCATCCACACGTCAGCAGTCGTTCGTTCCAGTCAAAGTCCATCTTTTGAACTCGCGAGCAACGACGCAGCTACACACCCTAAGCCTGGCGAAGGGCCAATGTGCATCCAATGTTTATTTAATCAGATGAACCTGTCCTACGATCGCCGGCGTAAAACCAGCCTATTCCAAAGTTCACCCTTCATCATTAGTGGAAAATATCATGGACCGATGGAATTTTTGAAAATGAAACAAGTTCTTAATAGTTTAATCAGGCAAAGGGATTATTATATATTTTACACTACTTCGTAAGACCCGGAATTATCCTGACTGATTACGGCAACAAAACGAGCGAAACGTGGAAAACTAAAAATAAAAAAAAGACATAAAACAACGTTCCACGATAAGGGGCCGGTGCCATGAACTTCTTATCTCCCGTGTACAACTGTGGACGCCTGTTGGTGTTCACCGGTCATGTGTATAGTACACGTGCTTGGGAAGGAACTATGTTGTTTACATTTCACTTTACAAATAGAACGAGATGGAGCACGCGGTGGCTTTTCGGAATAGTGAAATGCTCTGTTTAACAGAAATTTAGACGATTTTGTTTTCCTACTACCTCGCAACGGTTCGGCTGATACATTAGCGATAGATTTCCATAATCTTCCAATCCTTATTTTCCCCCTACCAGGTACTAATCAAGCCATTTACAGCCATTAAAATAAACAGATGGAAAAGATTACTACTCCTATAAAATTAACAAGCTTCATAAAATGTTGATGCGCCAAAGCAAATGATCAACAACAACCGATTCCTCCTTGATTAGCTTTCTTAGTATTTTTAACGGAACTGAAAAATATAAAATTCTTATACCTTTAATTTTAACATTGCAAACAGTTTCCAATGTTGTTTTGATATAGTCAAACATTTTCACATAGAGCACATGACAACTGAATTTCGAATGATAATTTTCTGTACACGAATTTTTGCTATGAAAACAATCCTCAAATGATGTGTACAGGCGTAACATGAAATCTCTCGATTATTTTTATCCTACAAAATGAAAACACAAACACTAACCCTATAAGCTTCAAGACTTTGCAGTCATCTGTTACAATTAACACCTTATAGACAGCTTGCTCTGAGCCCTAGATCAGAAGCGTATCTTTTCCTACAAAATAAACAAAATAGTTATAGAACTCCAAGAGAATAACAGATTGCCATACTGGAAGCTACGTGGACACATACTCGCCCATCACTGTAATCTAAGTGGTGGAGTAAATATTGAATCATTATGCAAAATGTGTTGCGGAACTAAACCAACAAAGCTTCCCCCTCCTGCTGGTATGTTGTTGTTTCACAAACTTATGCCAGATGTTGATAGAAAACCAACGGAACGAAACGGCAGACGTTATCGTCAAGCACGACCTACGACTCTGTTAAGTCGATTAGATAAAAATTATTCATCCGCACACCAAATGACATCGTCAGCGCATTGTTGCTAACGCTTTTAAAGATTATTGATCGATACGTTCGATCCAATCGAGAAAAACAGGGTGGGATGGAATATCTTTGTTTTTTTTTTCAAGATTCAACAACGGAGTTAATGACCCCAATCGAGCTACGCTTGCCAACATCCGCCATTGGATAAGGAGTAAATTTAAAGATTGCATCACGACCGGCAATGATCATTCGTCTGAGTTAGTAGTAGCTTGGGAAGAGAGATGTTGCTATCCCGTAGATTCTTGCTATTCTGTCTTTCGTTCGATAATAGCAATATGATTAAACACTAACAACTTACATGCTAGCTCATTCGGCTTGGATAGCGGAGCACTGTTGTTGACTGTTTACTCTTCTCGTGCTGCGTGTAACGTGTATTTAACGGTTGGTAAAAATAACTACTTGCGTATTTACAGGCCGCATGTCCTCTTTTTCATACCAACGCAACAATTGTCACAATTTATGCCCTCTCAGTGTCAACGCGCTTATGCATGAGATTAAATACCGTTGACCGGGCGAAAACATATTAATTTAAATTTAACATCGCGCCCCCGAGATGCATAGAGGGTTGGGTCGTTGTTGAAGCAAACACACCACTTTCACTATCGTCACAAATGCGAAAATGAATCTTCTTGCCACCTTTTTAAATGAGTACTGATAGAAATGTAATTATAGAAGAAGGAGTGGCTCGTGTTGACGTAGGATGATCAAATGATCGCAATTCTCATCGTCAGCAGATCCATTATGTAGAAAAAAAGTAGAAAATGATAAATATACAGATTGGGTTTGGTTCGCGTGTTATCTTGCCGTATGACGCCAACTAAATAACCAATATAACACGAGAAGATCTTGAAGCAAAGTGAGTCCGTCCGTACGTCTTCTGATTAAAATGACCTTGAAAGATGAGTTTCAATTTTCGCCCATTAAAGATGCCTATCCGCGTGCAGAAGCAACCCATCTGCTCACCCTCGCCTTTGCTAAGCACCCTACACACTGACCCAAATGTTTGGCCAACTCATCCTTCCTCCATCACGGTTTCACACCGTCGCGTGCAAATTGACGATCGAAAGTTTCCAGAACATCCAGCCAGCCGGTAGTAGCAGCATCACTTCCTCTGGCTAGCATAATAAGTTGAAAAATAAAGCCGTAAATCGTCCAAACGAAGCCAAGTAAAAATGCAATCGAAGCAGATAGAATTGATAAGGGGCAATGAAAATTAACTGCCGCGTTCAATTTAGCTTGTTTGCGGTGACAAAGACAGATAAGATAATCGAATTGGTTTGATGATTCGTTCAAAAGTTTAAAGTGGCCCTTGCTGTTTGTTTCTCTAAAAGAGGTATAGAGTCAGGATTTTAAAAAAAAATCTCCAAAGTGCACTAATCATACGTATTGATAATAAACGTAAAGATAATACACTAAATAAAGATATCAAGAGCTTCCGGGTGTGCTTTGTGCCTTTTTGAAATATTAACAGACAATCCTAAACTGGATACTTCATTAATCATTATCAGCCTAGTGCTGCTTTACTGGTACCCCGAACGTACTTCCCCCTGCCTCTAATGGTGTAATTAGCTCTGGATTTACTACTCAAACTTGAACTTGAACTTGATCTTTGCTGATGAAACAGCAGTCACATTCCAGCACGAGCTGGAAAATCTTGACTTAACGGGAACACCACCGGGTTTTTATTATACGAATCACATTTTTTTTTTATTATTTCAGTACACGAACTGTTTACCAGTTCAAATCAGTTATTGCTATAGAGTTCGAGGTAAGAACTATTTATAATAACAGCAATAGATCGGTAGTTGGGGGATTACTCTCGAAAATTTTCGTTGGAGATAATTTACCTTTACAGTTGTGATACAGCAGCATCGTTAAAATTTTTAGTTAGTTCTAAAATTTAAAGAAATATATTTGAAATATAATAAAAATATAGAACAAAAGAGGTATGCAAAAATGTACACTGAATTTGAATAACAATAAATAAATGCAAATCTATTCACTAAGTGATTTTTTTTAATATTCCTAGTGAAACTCAAACTTGCTAAAAAAAAAAAACAAAACAAATACTGATTTAAATACCTTAAGTGAGTGAATATAATACAAAATTTACAACTTTACAAACTGCTCTGGCTGATTGAGGCGCAAGTTTTGCGTCAGTGGAAAGTTTTCCTTCGTAATCAAATAATCTACCCAGAAGCAGACTGATGTAACATGGCACTTAACGAACGTCAATCAGAGTATTCTTATCTCAAGGTAGCATATGATCAGTAGAGTGCTCCATCAAAATAAACTAAAATAGAAAAAAATGCTTTATATTCAGAACTTGTTGCAACCTTGGCCAAACGGTACACATTTTATGTCTAATCAAATGCTCCTCCCCGAGTACTGTCGATCCGGGAAGAACAAACTGGGTCAAGGACCAATGACAAACGTCCTTTAAGTATCAAAGCACAGGGACACTGTAAATGGGCAGGCTGTAACTGAAACAACAACAAGACAAAAACATAAATGTCCACTTACGGTTAGCGGTCTTGTAGTAGTGCTGATTTGCATCCGAATGGCGCGTCAGGGTTTCCTCGCCTCCTTGCACTACCTTCGGATCGTTGGTCGTGGCGATCGGAGCCATGTTGAATTTTCCAGTTCAGGTTGGCGCTCTTGAGTAACACCTAATGGTTTCTGGGGACAGTTTCGCAAACAGCGTTGTCGCAAATTATCACAAGAAATTATCTAGTGTTCCGGTAACACCGAGCGTTACGACTTCCTGTTTTTAAAACGATTCACGGATACTTCAAAGCGCCCTTCACCTTTTGTCTCTATTTTGTTACCCCTTAGAATAGAAACGGTAGATACGACAAGCCTCCGCAAGGACGAATGATGTATGGATTTTTGCGTTGCTTTTTGAGCAGAGTTCAACACAAACTAGCGTTCAAAATCTGAAATCCGCGGAATGGTATCTTCGATAGGTTGTTGATTCGCCTTGAACGCAGTGAAAACAAAGAAACACACACACAAATTCACGTAAAAACTGGCGGAATTTCTTGTGGGTTGTTCGCTTCCGGGCCAGCTGACTAAAGACGCTTGCAGCAGGTGCTACACGGACCGATTGTTTTTATTTCCTGGAGCCTGTTCCGTTTCCGAAGAGTTCCCCAACGAAATTCCAAAGCTGTGGATGTTTGAGAGTTGCTTTTGCTCAAAATACCAAAACGATGCACCGTGTTCAGCGGAGAATGCACAACTCTTTCTCTTACGCTCTGTTATTTTCTCATCGAAACCAGCTGCTGCTGCAGTATGCACTTGCACTTTGGTTCGCGGTTTAAATTCGCCTGTGATACGCTCACTCTCGCTTCGCGGTCTCTAGCGGTCTCTAGGGTTTCTTCTCGGGCACGCGTACTACACACACGGCTGCACTCGATGCACTGAATTCTCGAATCGACGGCGTGTTGTGTTGACTGGACTAGGAAAGCACCAAGAACACACTGCACCGCTGATCTCAACACAATCTGCTTGTCGTTGACCGTCGAAAAGGTTGTTAAACTGTTTTATTTTTTCGAACGCTCGTTCTCTCTTTGACCAGACGATCGCTACAGTCGTGTACGCGCAATGGATCGATTGTGGTTCCGTATCGATCAGGTTTATAGACTCTAGGGCAATAACGAAGGGGGCGCGTGATTCGATCGAAACCGGACGAAGTACAAGCCCACCACCGATGGAAAGAGTAGGCCTCAGTAGGTCGGTTGATTTTTCTTCCCTATCAACCCAGGCGCTAAAATGAGACGAATCAGTCCAGTGTTCTTCGAGATGCGACGGCTTTTTTCTTTTCTTTCTTGAATCAGTATCGGTACAATTCAAAACAAAAACAACGCTGGATGGATGATGCCGGCAACACCCCGGGTGAAGAGATACGACGCTTATCAGCGGCGCCGAGGATCTCCCCGTACACGCCCAAACACGCTGATCGAAAATGAAACAAAATTCACGGTGACCACTTTTTCCACAACACACCGCGTGGACACCACGGGCACAGCAGTTTCGAGGGCGGTAACGGTTGCTTCACCGAAACGTTTGGAACGGCGCAAAAATTAGACGAGTGTTTCTACGAAAGCCGTACGGCACGGATGGGCTTTTTGTTTCGCGGAATGATGACGTTGGATGTGTGAAGCCGCAGAAATGTTCACTTAGTAGTGGCGGCTAAATATGTTTCACTGTTATCCACTTTGCCGGAACGAAGGAAGACTAAAATTAATCCTCTTTCGTGAGCCCGCGTTGGGGAAAGCTTCTTTTATTTTGTCGCTTTAAATACGAGCCACCACTTGTTGTTTACGACTTTACCTTCAATTATTGGTGCCCAAAAAAATTGACCTACTGGCCTTGCTTTGTGTCGCTTACACACACAGTCCTGGGGGGTTTAGCTTCTTGTCTCTGCTTCACTGAAGTGATCTGACGATGTGTGTTCGATTAGTTTCCTCAAATCAAAACACTCATGGCCATCGGCCCGGTAGAAGCCGGGAGGCGCTGCTACTGGTTCCTTGCCAGCGTTCCGTAGTATTAAAGCCAGTTTAGAAACGTTAATTGTTGTGCTGGTATGGAGCGGTTAGTTTCGTTCCTACTGGGATACGACACTGCAGCTACTAACTGTCTAAAACTGACACAAAACGAACTCGATTGAAATTGATGCACTTTACTTGTAAACAGTCTCAAGCTAGAGGATTTCACTTAAATACACAGAATCGCCGGACAGATAGAAAGACAGCGTCAGCACGACTGAATCTGTGACTTTGTCCCGCCGATGATGGTCGGTCTCGATTTTAGGAAGGATGTTTAAAAATAATTCTAGACCTCCTCGCTACGAGCGCACAAATCAAATGCGGCGACCGGCAGATGAATGTTCGACTTTGCCCCAATCAAGATGATGGTGTGAAGACAAACCTACAACGACATGTTAGCGGAGGGCGCTAATACAACCATCCATTCTAATGTTGCCACTGGCCGATCAGCGCATAGCGCGGTAAGATATTATACATAGATAGATATTGGACAATATTCAGCGCTTTTCAGGAAACGATATTTTTTCTGTTTCTTTTTAAAGAAAATACTATTGACACAATCGAACCTTCGTGATCGACTCGTTGATCATCTTTAAGTCTAAAATTCAGTATAACGAATGATCACCGATCTACCGCCTTGCAGGTTGCAGTAATTTTCCCCAAAGAAAGGCCAAAACCCACAGAAATGATGTCAAGACATTGAAAACAAAAATAGTCCAAAACGCAAATGACCATTTCAAATGATTCAATCGGATTTGTTTTCAAAACCCATAAAATATTCCCGATTACCCAATGCGGCGTATCGTAAGATACCCCACGTTGTCCTAGAATCTAGAGCCTACACGATCGCAGCTGCGGAGGCGCGGTGTACTTCCATCATGCGCACTCGCATTGTGGAGATCACGGAACACCAAGAATAATCTTCATGTCTTTTGCTCTCAGCATGGTATACTCATCGGTCGAATCTGTCCGCTGCTGTCAAGGCCTGGGTTTCCCGTGCTATTCATTCATTTTCAGCGTGATGTAATTAGGTGCATCATTTACTTTTATCCTATAGTGAAACAAAGATATCTTTAAGTAATCGTCATTGTTTCAACGACGTTGAGACAGTTTGTGCATTCAAACAAAGATTTTTTCTACGTCTTTGCTATCAAGTCCGGTGCCAATAAACTTTTGAACTAACTCGAAAATGCTTACTTACCCAATTGCTACAACCACTGGGTGCTCTTGGCCTGAGGAAACACTGTTCGAAACAGTCAAGCTCATTCGCCAAAAATTCGTCTACGCCATCCTTCTAACTTTTCTTAATTTAGGCCTATCATGCCTCCTCCTTCTTCAGAAAGCGAAATCATGTTTCGTACACCTAGCATGAAAATACGAAACACCTAAATAACACACACGGGCCTAGTGACTACCAAACTGATAAAAGCTTAAGTCACACATCTAAACTAGATTCTGAACCATCATCTGATAACTGAAGTATGGGAAAGCGAATCGATTCCTTGTGGCTATAGAACTTCGGATTCATGTACCTTAAATACAGAAAGCGAGATATGTTCGAGGAGACTCCATCTAGACACACCAACGAGGCTTTGTGGATGTTCCGTCGCGAAATTTAGTGCATTTGACGAGCACGTGGAACAATTCACAACCGTTTTTGTTATTGTACTCGTGAATACCATGAGTTTTCATGTACTTGTGGTATATCGACTAACTTACAAGGATTTAAAAATATCACATATATTTAAAAATGATATAAAAATGTAAGCAATATTCAACCAGTAAAATCCAGTAAAGCCGTTTATCGTCAAGACAGTTGGGAGTGGTATTGCTGATTTTGAGAATTGTGTTTCAACTTTCCAGTTGCAGCAAACAAGTCTTCTTTAAGTTTTCTCTCCCAGTTCGTTGGATTTTGAGGAGTTGAAAATGTTGAAAAACTATGAGAAATTTGTTTGTAATTTAAACTAGGATAGTATCACGCATCCGCCAGCTCTAGTTGCCCATGGGAGGAAGTTCTGAAACATACACCTTAAACGCATTCTGCAACTTGAATACAGCTTGACGTTTCCAAAGGGTGCACATGTTTTGTTTAGGTTTCAGATGACATATCCGTTTCTTGCCTTGATCTGCCGCAACTATCCGGTTCGCGAAGTGTTAAACAAAATACAAACTAAAACATGGGAAAGAATAAACACGGAAAAAAGAAGGTATATTTAAGCAACGTCGACGTTCCCCTGTCCAAAACGGACGCAAAGGTCGTGAAAGCAAACGCACCCGTAAACGGGACCGTTCAGCCCCCGAAATCAATTCTGAAACCGGCATCGTCCCAGCAACCATCAACATCGACCGATTGCAACAAATACGTGGTACCGGAGCTATTCTCAACCCTAGCCGTGTGCCAGAAGATTGAAAGAGTAAAAAACACACAATATCCATTAATCACAAACTCCGGGCAGCTTACACCCAATAGCAAAAAACAACTGAACACAAAGGTAATACACGATCGTGCACGACGGTAAAACGAGGTCGTTGATCATTGGCTTATTGACTTATTTGTTGTTCAAATTCGTTACCCTTTTCCCACACAGATTACAAAGAAGCTCAATCACCAACCCGATGCAAATGTATACAGTCGACTAACGCCGGTTGTCGTGAACGACAATCTGCGTCCTCCTGCAGAAACGCGCACCAAATATCAGTTCACCGGCAAAAAGGATCCCGAGCCAACGCTGAGCGATTATTTGATGCCAATCGAACCGTACAAAATTGAGTACGCCATAGCGCTGCCAGTGCATACCATGGGCAAGGTACAAGCAGACAATTATCCAAACATTATATACGTGATGTCGAATCTTGACGGAGAGTTCGGATTAAGGCTTAATTAGGATTAGAGTCATATGACCCGAAATGAATGCTTCTATAGGTTTAATCTAATATCATGATGCAGATCGAATGTAACGCATTTGAGCATTTATTTATTCAATTTTGTTCGGTATTGGATTGTGCATTCAGGAATCTAACACACTTGTATTATGTATTCGTTCATGGTTTGCCTGGGAATACTATCAGAAACGTTTTTTAGTAAAGTTAGGTTTGTATTAAATTTGTGTGAAATTATGTATTAATTTTACCCTTTCACCGGACGTGAATGTCTCCATCATCATCACAGCAATACTGTTAATTCCTGGTACTTTTCCGATCTACGACGAATTTATCCATCGGGTCATTATGTATGAACATGCTAAAAGTTTTTTTTTCGCAATCGTAACGTTCGCATCGAAAACTGTGATTTTTGCATTCAATCGTTTCCTCTTTTCCCATACGTGTGTACGCACAATAGATATCTATTTTTCTCGCCGTAGTTCGCATTCGTTATCCTAAACTTGAGTTTCATCATCACATGCATTTACCCTTATCATCACGATCAGTTGTTTGTTAGCTTGTAATATCATCGCAACAGCATCCGAATTGGCCACGCTCTATCTCAACTTTCAAACCAACCGGAAGCTGCTATCATTTAAAGTTTTGGTTTTAGCACAACGTTCGAGTCTTTACGTCTGTATTTGTTTCAATTACTCTCCATTCGTGCAGACACAGTTTGTCATTAATTTTGTGTTCAGTTTCTCTTCTCCGTAAAATGTATGCATTTAATCTTTCTCAAACCATTCATTATCATTTTGGAGATTGTGCTGAAGTGAAATTAGAATCGCAGATTTGGGAAAAGGTTCATCGGCAGATCTATATTTGCTGTAATGAGTTAAATATAATAAATAAAGATATCAAAACTAAATCCTTTCCCAATAGAAACCAATATTTGACAAATTTATTGACAAAAAGGATAAACACATGTATGAAGAATAAGAAAAAAAATCTTACAAAGTAAACTTAATGCAATACACGAAATAAACGAAAATGTGAGAGCAATTCAACGATCATGTGCCAATAATAAGAAAATAAAACATTGAACGATCAAGATTATGTTGAGTAAGAACTCTTCGTTATTTGCTTAAAATAAATCCTGCTCATACCTTTCACCGTCCGATGGTTTATAAAACTCAGTCGGCTCATGCTTACTCTCACTCTTGTGTTTGTCTTTTCTCGCGATTGAACTTATCGACATATAAGTGAACTATAGTAAGTAAAATTTAATTTCAAATAAACTATACCAATGCTTTAAAAAACATCTGCGTTGCAAGAATGTTATGGTTGTTTATCACCTAACTGTGACCTATTGCAATCCTATGACAACTTTTCTGCTAGCTTGTTTATTTATTAAGATTCTTTTTTTTGCTAGTGTTTCTAACACGTTTTTTACTTATTTTTTTTTTTTTGTAAGTTAATGCTATTTTGAATGCGATAATTTGAAATCTGTATTATATATCTGTGTAATATTTTATGATTTGCTTGGAACTATAGGTTACGTTCCATACTTGATCTTCCAGTTTTATATGATTCATCTTTAGTGAGAATACCATATATTAGTTTGTGTGTTCATTGCTTATGGATAATCATGAGACGGGAAAAGAAGGGAAATTACGCCCAGTACAACTGCATGCATCTTTTCTGTCCACTTTCACTATCTTCTGTATTCTGGAGTACAGCGAAGAATGAATTTCATCTTCAGAATGAGAAAGAGGGAATGACGATAATTGCAGCATATATTATAAACTATGAGAAATTATACGGTAAAGTACGAGGGGTAAACACTTTCATCATCTTCTCTTCTCGTTTTGTGCGAACGGAAATAATAATTCCACCCATTTGTTTTGCTAGCACATTCCTGGTGCTTGTAAAGGGCACATTAAATGCTACCTTAGTGCTGTCGCGACGGATCCGCACTGCACGTGGCACAGGTTGGTGTTTCGGCGGCAGCAAAAAGTTCTCAGTCGATGCTACGAGTATAGATCGAGTGAGATTAGAAAGGCAAAAATAACGCGATGCGCTGGGGGCAGCAGGTATACGACACTATCCTGCAGGATTTCTCTGGAAGCTCGTGAAAGTAGGGGTCGGCTCGCTGTTGCCGCTGGTAAAATTAAATCACCTACAAAGTTTTCCTCTATCGCTAAGGTTGGCGGTGGTGATTGGGTGGATCGTGGTGGTACACCAGCAATATTAAGACGCATCGAACTACTGATACCTCGCTCTTTACTGGCACAAACGCGTCTACGATTATGGTGGTGGCGGTGATCGGGTCGTCGATGTCGTCCTCGGAGTAGCGGTCGCACGTCCAGTTTGGTAGATATGGAACAAGATAAAATTCCCTCGACTCGCTGGATCATTTTTAACTCCTTTCTCAAACAATGAAGGACAGCCGAGGACGACAGAGATAATGGCATAGGCGAATCATCTTTAACGACACTATACGAAACACCACTACAGATTCGCAACTGACGGTCGGCGGCAAACATCATACAATTTTTAAGTAGCAGCGTGCATTTTTTACAGCAATAAGATGTTGATGCTGTTCCTGGTGCCGCTGCTGCTTTTGCACTATTATTCTTCCGGAAATAATAACAATCTTCATAGCAAACAAATCGTACAGATGAAGATGGTGATGCTGCTGCTGCTGCTGCTGCAGCTGCTCCTGCTGGTGGTAATCTTGGTGCTGGTAAAGAAGGTTGTAATCAGAACTGAAGGCTGCGACGACCGGCGCTAGCGGCGGCGGCTAGTCAATTTCAGGATATCTTGTTACGCCACCAGGAAAAGAGAACCAGCGGGGAGCACTCTTCGATGTTGAGCACGAGCACGAACGAGATTAACTGAATGAAGCAGATCGCAAACAAAATCGGCAGATCGAGCATCTGCTTCAGCTGGCCGTAAAACTGTAGCTCGTTATAGTCGGCTGTGGTTCCATCCGGATGATGCATTTGATCTGGCACTGCCGGTGGTGCACTCATTTCCACCGATGTTCCGAACGTCGATTTTTCCTGCACTGTGGACTTTGGACAACAGCCACGATAAGGATTGTTGCTATGATTTGTATCGTTCCGCTCGTGAGCATCATTGGTTGAAAATGTTCCGGTCTTTTCGGATTGCTGGCGTTTCGGTGACTGTCTGAGCTTAAAGTACTTTTGCTCGGGACCACCACCACCACCACCACCCCCATTACCAACACCGAAAGCCGTCAAGGCCGGGAAGATGTTGAAGAATAGCTGTACGAACGCCATCGACAGTGGAAGCGCGGCAAAGGAAGCCGAGGAGGAGGATGAAAGTTGTTGCTGCTCCTGCTGTTGATCCTGCTTCGTTTTCTCTTTCTGTTGCAAACGGTTCGAAGAAGACGAAAGTTTCTGGGGGACATTGAGTTGGGAAGGTAGCTCAGAGGGAGCTATAACCCGGTCGCAAGAGGACGCATCAGGCGACGGCGGGCCGAGGGAAGAGTGGTTGAAAAGGGAACGGAAGATGGGAGAGGAGGAGGGAATGTTAGCCCCGACCGGAGCTAGGCACGGTAAACCTCAGCTAGGGTATTTGCAGTATTGGGCGTAGGTAAGGTCGTAGCTCGCAAAGCGCGAGTACTGGATATCGCGACGCTTCCACTGATCGATGGTGCCCAGATGTTCGATCTCGCGGTTTGCATTAGCGGCCATCGATGTCTGGAAGTTTGAAAAAAGAAGAATAACATCAACGACACGTGTTGAAGAGTCAACAAAAAGCGGAGTATCGCTATCCATTTTATTTAGAACTTATCAGCTTACCTTGTTAGCAAACACGGTCACGATGAACTTTCCCGGGTGGAACGTGCGAATCACGCGCTCAATTAACTCGCCGTAGTCAGATGAAGCCACGTTGCTTTCGAAGCTCACGTACGAGAACTCCGGTTCCGGTGTAATGTGGATGGTCATGTAACATCCCTGAAATAGCGCGTAATAGGGAGTTTTTAGAATGTTTCGGAAATCAACAATAATATGAATTTTAAAATAAGAAAAAAAAGGCAGACGGATGTGGTATAAAAGTTTGTTAACAGGAAATCTTCAGTGAACATGTTGTAAAGTCGGATTTTAAGAATTAAACTACGATTTTTTTTATTTTAAAAACAATTGTTTCTAATAAATAAGTGCTGTTACTAACATGCCTTGTCTTGGGTTGCTTACAAAAAAATGGGTTGTTAGAAGAAAATATTAAATCTGTATTGTTCTTCCATACTAGATGTTGATGGGACTTAACAGGTCGTCCAGAAATTCTTCAAATCATTTTAACTTGGGAAAAGTATTTTCCCTGCATCGAAGCTTTTTGACATTTTCCAGTTTTAGTTTAAATTTTTTGTTTAACTGAATCGCTCAATGCACAGCTACACGTCTACAAAATATTGTCTCAGTATAAAAATATAGCTCGTTAAAAACATTATCCATGGTTTTAGTAAAATAAATTCGACAAACTAAAAGCGCATTAAATCAGAAAAAATCGTGAACAGCAAAAAACTCTTTAGCTAACTTCCATTTTTATGCGCTTACCTCCTTATATTTTTTCCCACACTGACGAATCGTTCGTAACGGGTTAATAGAGAAAAGAATAATGATCATTTCATCCACTGTACCAGTTTGTATAAAAACGATCTCTTATCTTTAAAAGTAGTTAAGTTCAATACTTACATTCTTGGAAATGCCGTTCATGGAATAACCGCACGGATCAAAGAGATAGTCATCAATGATCATGCCGGGAATGAGTCGGTGAATTCCCGATTTCTAAAGTGGAACAAAAATAAACGTTATAGAAAATAATCTTTTCCAGGGCATATTGAATCCATTCCAACTCGCCTGGGTAGCCTCTTTGGCCGTGCTGCACTCGTCCTTGGTGAAGATGGCCATCACCTTCGGATCGAGCTCGGTCATGAGGATCTCGATGGTTTGATCCGGATCCGGTTGCATCGACGCTTCGATCATCTGCGCATCGTGGTCGTGGTGCAACTGGTGGACGTGGTTGTTGCGTTTCAGTATCTTGTTAGAGCCCCCTCCCCCGCGGCTCAGCGTGTAGAGATGCCAGCAGTCGCGATTGATCGCGCCGAGACTGTAGGCGCGTCCGTCGTCGAAGAACGAATCGAGAAAGGCGACCTCTTCCTCGAAGCCGCGATGCGGCGAAACCTGCAGCTCCGGGCGCTTGTAATTCTTGCGCGAATAGAACAGATCCTCGATCTCGCTGTAACCAGCGATTTCGGATGCGAGACGGAGCAGCGGCTCGAAGCACTGCAGCGGCGTGGTAGTGCCGCATGTCTTCAGAATCCAGCGACGCTTGGACACAAACATGCTGCTCTCACTGTCGGGAAGATGCGAAAAAAATAGGGCCGATTAGAAGAGGCGATTATGAAATGTTATAATAAACCCAATCAATCCTTGTGCTAAATTGAAGTCTGTTTTAAAATCCATTAAAAGTGCCATAACAAGCAAGGACTCGCGGGATTAGCTCGCATAATAATTGCATAATACACATTACGCCAGCAAGATGAGGGCAAAGGCTCTAGACTAAGCTTGCGATCGTATCAGTCAGAAAGAAAGTTCACAACCCAGTGGATCTTAGATTTCCACATACCGCTCCAGTATGTGCCATTCAATCATTGCAACCCCGACACTATCTCTGGGCAGCATTACTCTTCTTCATTCAATCCAGCAAACATTTTCTTTACAAAGACTCATCGCATGTCGTGAACCAAAAGAGGATGAAGGGTATTAAATGTACATTGACGTGGCAGCGAATCCTACCCCTTATCAGCTAAATCCTTGGCCTTTGGAATATTCCTGTGCGATAAGACGAAACGGAAATCAGACATCAGGAGTTAAAATGGACTCTCTGGCCACAGAATAGACGTCCTCAAGTGACACTATCTCGGATGAAGGAATGGCTGTAACATTTTAATTCCCCCCTTTGGCGCACCACCAATCAATCAAATCGCAAGTGAACAAGGGTTACAGAAGCCGTAAGGATGGCCTTCTCGACCTCAGAAATACGGAACGGAACACACGAGAACCAGATATGGGTGGGGCTATATTAATCTCGAATGTTGCAGTTATGTTCATTCAGGCTCCGAAAGTTTTTTCAACCAACAACGATGACCTTCGGGGCACGCGCGCCGTCGCGAATGTTAAATTATGGAATTTGAAGCAGGAAGAAACGAATTGTAGCTATTCATATACAGTTTGGCAAGATAAGGTTTGAAAAAGAAAAAACAAAACCCAAACGGGGAGAGAGTTCGATAGACGTGTACAAGGACGATTGTGATTAACAACCAAAATGGTATAGGATTAAATTGGAAAATTGTTCGGACCATCAATCAAGTACTGCTATCGGGTACCGGAAGACAAGAACATCTTTGAGATTCTTCATATTACTGCAGGTCACTGCCCGCCGAAACGACCGTGATTTTTATCCCACACCACCACCACTAAGGTCAAGAGTGTGACACGGCCGTGTGTCTTTTGGATGAAGCTCTCGTGCATCAGCGATTGCCTCACAGTTTGCGACATCATTCATCCGTCTGTCGCCAAATTTTTGGCCGTCCCCATCATCAACGTCTTGATGGGACGACTCTCTCGTGCGATTTACTCTTTGCCCACGTCAGTAAAGGCGACCAAGATGTGGACGAATTTGGCGAGACCAAATACTTCCCCCAGCACAATTTTCCGAGCCTATGCTGCTTTTTTCTATGTTTTATCACAAGCACGAAGAAGCGAGTTTGTTGGTACACAACAAGCTTCTGACTACTTTTGTTTCGACAGTCTTCCTTTTACTGTGGCCTTAAAAATAACCATCGTTGTGTATATAAATATATTATCATCCTGGCGAACGGTAAACTCGCCCACAAAAAGCGCATCACCGGGTTGAGGGCAGAAGACACAGAGTGTTCGCTTACAAAATTGAAGAGGAAGTAAAGTCGATTGGAGCTGAGCGTTGAGCTAAAAATTACCCCAAGTCAACACACACAGCTGTTCGGGGGATGTTTTCTCGGAAGCGAAAAAGCAAAACAAATGCTAAAGTAAAGCCCTCGGAACCAATTATTTTTAATCTAGCTAATTAACAAGATGCAAGAAAAATATATTAAAACAAATGTCTGGTTGGAAATTTGAAGTTATTGTGTTCAACTGTGATATTTGACAGAAGATGAAACACACCACATTGGAAATGTTTCTTTGTTTGGGAATCGGACAGAAATCCCCACAATTATTTCACTTTTTCGCGAGCAATCAAGGGCGTGTCCTTTTTCGCTGGTCAGAGGGCACATGGAGGTTCCAAAGAGTTACATTTTTGCCGTACCCACACATGCTTGCTATACATATTGTATGTTAAGAGTAACCATTAACATGTAGCCATCATATGGGTTTTTATTGGCTTTCCAAGCATAATGGGCTTCTACTACATAACGTTTTTTTTTCCAGATTAGCACTCAAACACGGTTATTTTCCTCGGACCTATTCGATTTGATTAGGAAGCAAACCCAACTCGACAAGAAAATAATATACATATATTCATTTTCATGTTTGCAAACATTTAATCTATTTTTGAAAAGGAGCAGAGTAATTTTGTTTTTTTTTTAACCTTCGATAATCAACCCCACACTCCACCCCTGCACCCTGTTCCGGTGCACTTACCTGAGCACGTAAGCATCGATCTGGTCGTTTCTGGTGAAACTGATGATTTCGCATCGCACCGTTTTAAGCAGTGCGTCCCACATCGGCCTGTAACAAAAGAATAACGGGGGAGTAAGAAAAGTGTTTACAAAGAAAAAGGTTTAACAATTGAGCGTAAAAGCAAGGGTAAAGGTACAGGTCGTGCCATTTCTCTGTGATGGAAAGTATACCTAGCCATGGTCCCGGGGTTCAGTTCAAGGCCGATGCATTAGCTTTACAAAAATCGATTATGTAAGTCACCCACCAGCTGTAAAAACACACCCATACACCGTCCGGTAATGCTCAAGGTCAGGAAAGGTAATTGTGCACTGCATGTTACAAATTGCCAAATGTGGTAGGGAAGTGTTCGAAAAAACATTCTAAATCTACGAGATTAAGTTCTCAGCGATTATAACAAATTGAGCGATTCGAAAATCAGTCTGAAAGCCCTGAGACGGTTAATTTTCTTTTAGTTCAGCGAAATTGTAAGACAGCAAAAAATTGCAACGTCTGTTGAAAGGAAAATCCATTTTATGAAAATTGACACACCACCTCCATTAATAAAAGGGTGATGATTGTCATCATATACCTCGAATGGAACGGAGAAAACGGTATTTCAAACTTTTATTAATAATTTTGCCTATGACAGCACATTGCCGCCTAGCAACACGCCTTTTCTGTGCATAAAATGGGCCTTTGCCATTGGGAAACGCCTTTCTGAATCGAGTGGATGTGCAAAAAAGTCACCGCCAATACAGTGTACTTCGAACACTTCTTCGGTACGTTGGTATTCGTACACTTATTGTAACGGTGCGTTTGGTCCCGAAATGTGCGCTGCTACCTTCGTTTAATTTTCATGCATAAATTATGTCTGGAAAGTTAGCAAGTACGTAAGGACCAAGAAAGCCGTCGGAGAAACCACGCATTTCCAACAACGCGGCGTGCGTGTTGGTGGGGTTTGAGAAAGTTTCCATCACGAACATGAAGCCCAGGGTGGAGCCTTGCCGATCGATACTACTTTACGCCATGTAAATTTGAGTAGAAATATTTTGAGTCGGTCCCAGTTTATGGTTTCAAATTTCCATTACTCCGGATACGTTGTAGGTTTACTGCAGTTTGTTAAATTGTTTTGAGTTGGAAATTGAATGATCAATCGTTTGTGTGGTTGATCATTGTTTTAAAGAATTCAATATGTAGGCTATAATTTAAATCACGTTCTTGATACGATGCTCTCCGTTACGTAATTTCATCTGACGCACACCTCATGCAACTGATACGATTCTTGTTACGGTCCGTGTCATTTGTGACACGGTGCTGAGAAATCGTATTTCATCCACGGTGTAGAGATAATACGCGAACGCCGTTTCTCGGCGTACGGTATTCTGAGATCTAGCGGATGCCGGTAAGTTTAATTAGTGTTGATGCCCTATCGACGAACGTGAAGCTACATGAACGCCGCGCATCGTACGTCATCGAACCGGCATCGAAACGCTATCAAGACACAGCCCCCATGTGCTCTACATTGCGCGTTCGGGAATAGTCTAGTGTGGACCCCGGGGGTCACCGCGTTCGTTATCATTTTGCGGCCAGCTGAAAACGGTTGCCGCCGCCCGGCGAGACATGTTTCCAACGAAAAAAAAAAGTCGTTCTCAGATGGACCCCGCCCGGGGTGGTAAGAAGAGCCAATGTTTGCTGAATACGAATACGTCTACGAATTCCAGCAACTTGATTCATCTCACCAAAGCGCGCAAGGTTATCTTCGCAACATTTATGGAAGCAAATAAACGAGAGGAAGCAGAGTACACAGCATCCCCAAGAAGGCTTCACGGACAAGCGAAACTACCGGCGACCAAAGCCGCGTGGTGCTTTCGAAGCACATACCGACCACGACGACAAACAGACGTAGCACCCGCGGCATGGCCAAAACGGAACTCATACATAGTGGACACATCTACAGTGGCTAACGAAATTTGGGCACATAACCCTGATTCGTCTTGATATTACTGAAGAACATTTCGATGAACATAAATTGGATGGATGTGAGATCAATTTAATTTTGTACTCCGTTTTTTGAGCAGAAGTTAAAAATTCAGCGTTTAATTCCAAATAAAACTGTTTAATCGTAGTATGAAATACGTTGACCATTGTTTGTCGTAAATACAGACAAAGTTGGTACTATACAAACTACAAATAGGGTAAGTGCTCCCATAGTGGTGGTAGTGACACTAGTGATTGTAGTGGAATAAAATCCTAGCACTACGACGAAATAAATACACTAGCGCAATTTGATCTGCTATGGAATGTTCCCGTTCTGTCTTTCTTCCAAGATATAAATTAATAATTTCCAAACAGGATGTACTAATATGCTGGATTTCTTAAGAATTTATCAGGCCATAATTTCCTTAAGGCTATAAATCTCTGCAAAAAGCATTGGTATGAGAGGTCTATGAGTAATTTTGCTGTTCTGTTTCAAATATGCTTCAAAAATAAAATACAGTCATAATATATTCAGTCTTTTCTAAGTTTTTTGTACTACTACCACTTTAGGCACACGATATCACAACTAAAGGAACCATACTACCATTATAGGAACAACCGGCTAGGAAAAAATGCACGCTTTTTGTAAATTGTGTACAGTTTACGGAAAAAATCGATGTTTTACAGAAGAAAAGTGGTGTTTTAATCTTAGCTATGCTGGACGATATTCAAAATATTATATTCTTGGCACTCATAAATTACATCATAATGTTAGTTACATGACTAAATGAGCCACTATTGATACCGTTGTCCTAGTTGTTGTTCTCCAAGATATGATAATAATTGATTTGTTTAGAAACGATGCAGCTTGTTTAATCGTAGATCTAAATTAATAGCTTAGAAGAAGTCACATGGCGGATTAAATCAGTTTGGCGTATGTGACAGTCGCAGTGCTGCTCCTAAGTAAAAAGTTGTTAACACCATTTTGCTAGGCAAAAAATGCTGTTAATTAACTTTTCTTATTAATAACATTTAAAAATGTCCTTTTCTAGATTGTGCCACAGTCACATGTTCTTACACACTGATCTGTTTATACTCCACCAAGTTGCAAGGCCATTTTGAGAAATAGTTTTCCCATATGCGCTTGTTGTGTTCACCACTGTACGTATAGCCGTAGGAATATCCTCCGCGCGTGTGCGTTCCGTCCAAGGCAGGCTATGCTGGACGACAAAAATCCCATCCATACACGTTTCACGTGCGATGCCACGGGATGGTATGTGTTATGTTATTTTGAAAACGTTCTGGAAAGTTCCACCGCATGTTTTTAGTCAATTTTGCTTTCCCCCGGACGAGGTAGTTTAACAGATAACAATTAAAGTTCAAAAAGTATCATGAATCACACACGGGAAAATACAAGTTAGAAAGTTGGCTAAATCTGGCAATGACTACCGTTGAACATAAACGTTAAGTATGTTGGGAAAATTCAAGGAAACGATTGAATAATAAATGTGCGAAGGAATTTGTTGTTCATACAGAAGCATCCACGCTAGAAGTCCCCTATGTTCCGAGACCAATGGCGAAAACAAACAATCAGGATGCTATTCACACACCCACCGATTCATCTGCACGCGCACGTGTCAGTCGAAAAGTAGCGTCATTCAAATTATTGGCCAAACACACGCCACTTTAGCTTCGATTTTTTGGAAACGTTCCCAGTTTGCGGAGAAAAATCGAACGAATCTTCGAACCATCCAGACGGAAATTGCGAGAAGCGCAATTATTGAAAACTAAATTCAATCACGCGAAAGGTGCATGCTTCAAAAGTCCCAACCGAATTGAAAACATTCGCCATCGTTTCCAATGTATGCATTACTCACCGCCCGGTTTGAAACCTTGACTCTGAAAATGCATTCACAAAGTAAGCAACGACAGTGAGCTGCTCAAGTACATCCTGCGATGCGATCTTTTGCATGGCTTGCACTCAGATGGCGCTGGATGGAAGATGGGAGAAACCGGCAAACTACACACAAGGTTACGGAAAAATTAAACTTTACCCCCTATTTGCACACAAACAACATTTGGTTATGCAAAAGTGTTTAATTTATTTTTAAATTATCATCTCTTTCTATCTTTTGGGAGCGCCGGTGGAAAATGTGCGTGGTTTGTACAGCTAGATTCATTACATAACAATCTCTCGGTTCGTTCCGTGGCACCAGCTGAGCGCGTACATTTTTGCAAGTAAAAAGAATAAACCCTGCTTTGTCTTCCGAAAAGTAGCGCTTGTATCAAAGCACCAAAACCATGCGCTCAGCACCCTTGGCGACAGCGGCTTGGGGCGTTGAGGAATTCACTAATTTTATCGTTTGCAGGATGCACTACCCTTCCCATTTGCACGTCAGGTCGCGCATAAGAAACGACGGCCATTGGGGGTTGAAAAAAAAAACTACCGCACATATGCTCGCTTATCGGCAGAGCACGTCAGAGCTATACCGCGATGACGGTGCCCGGTGTGGAAATCTAACGCTCTCACACACGTTTGAACCTTGCTAATGGACACTCGGCACAGCAGCAGACAGGCGCAAAAACGCATCGGAGGACCAGCGGTAGCTTCAGCTGATTTTGAAAATCGACCGCACGGGAAAGCGAAACTCGAGATAAACCCGTGCTGAAAGAGCGGGAGAGGCCGCGACCGCGAGTTTGCGAGCATCAAGGATTCTCATCAATATTTTCAATTTCCTTCTAGAAGGAGTTGGCGGTTGCCGCCTTTCACCGTTTTCTTGCTTTACTTACCTGGGAATCTTTCTCAGATCGGCGTTCTTGTTGGCCGGGTTCGGTGCGAACCAGATCTCCAACAGCTTTTCGACTCCTTCGAAAAAGTGCATATCCTCTCTACTACTACTGTTACTACTACTATTACTTATGTCCTCCGATTCAGCCATAACTGCGCTCTGCTGTAACTGGTGCTTTTGGCTTTTCTTTGCTTCCTTTAGCTTTGCTGTTCCCACAGCACAGAAGTGATACCTTTTACGATTGTATGGTTTTGTAAAGCTGCTCGCCTGTTTGAAAGTCTTTTGGCAAAGGCCGGAAGGATCGACGAACCGACGACGATTTCAACGTGCCGCACTTGAATCAACCACTTTCCCGCAGGAACCGTGAAGAAAACTGGTGCTTTTGTAAAACTCCAACCTATGTACGCGAGCGTCCATCAACGACGACGATGCAGTGTATTTGCAACACACACCGGCAATTAAGGATTCAGTGATTACGAGCTTATCGGAGGCTGCCTTAATTTGGGACTTTCTTTTTTTCTTTAATTAATCTAGAACAATCGGTTCGGAACAAGTTTTCAATTCAAACGAACGGAATGTTAACGGGCATGCGGGTGAAACTGAATCGAAAAACACTTCATGTAGAAGAGGGGAAAAGGAAAATAGAAAGATTGCTTGCTATTTTCCCTCTTCTTGAATGCTGTGCACTTTTTCTTATTCCTGCTAAGAAAAATCGATCAGCCGCGAGAGAGAGGACTACGGACAAACAAAGACCGTACGCAACGAATTCCACTTGAAGACTAAACTTTCCGATCCATGATTCGATGATCGACCGAAACTCTTCGAAAACCTCCAAATGTCATTTTCATATAATCTCTCTCTTCGAAAGAGAGATTTTGCGATGTTGCGAGAGCATTTTCAATTCTCTTTTCTCTCTCAAATTGTGCGCATAGTGGTGGGTAGTTTCCTAGGAATTGAAATGAAACAGCTCCCTCTGGGAGGGGATAGCGATAGCGATCCAGATGGTCCTGGGGACCATTCAAAAGCCCGATTTAGCCTTTAGATCAATTCAACCATTGATTGTACAATTGTTAAAGTAACACATAATATGAAAATAGGTAAATTAGGTAAGCACGCATGATATGACGGATTGAGATTCGGATTCAAAGATCCGGATCTCGGAATGGATTTGAATCGAAAGATTCGAATCCCTGTAGGGATTCAGTTTCCCCATCACTAGAAGAAGGTAGTGTTGGCTGAATTGGGATTCGGAAGATCCGAAGACTCGATCTCTACACGGATTCTAAAGATTCTAATCCAATTTGAATGGTTCTACGGATTTGGATCCCATTTGATGGATTGATCCGGTTTTTACTTGCTCCGATCCTATTTGAATATGATGTGAGTCGAACTAATCACGTCGTTGATCTGGATTCATCGTGATTGATATCAGTTCACTCAAATCAAATACTGGATAGAATAAATTGGACATAAAATGAGTTTTTCTCACCATTTAACTTAAGATCGATAAACATTCAATGACCCTTTTTAAACAAAAAAAGACAGTAGAACGTCGATGATTTGACGTTATTCACATTTTTATCGGATTTTCATTAAAAACATCACTCTCCTTTGAGCATCTACTTTAGACAGTGTTTAGCTGCTAGAAGACGGATGTAATCACCCAAGGAGAACCGTGCTGCACTTTCCTACCAAAGGTGTGCATGCCTACCAAAAAACCGCCTTTCAAGTGTATTTTTGGTAGGTTTTTTTTTTGACATTTACACCTCATAACTTACCAAAGCGTATTCGGCACAATCGCCGTACGAAACGTCATGTGGCTTCGATTGCCAACATTTGTTTTCTTTTTAATGAAATCGAAGCAACTTGTTCGGGAGCGCGAGTTAATAGTTTTTAAACAACATAAAAAAGTTTTTAAAAAACATCATGGAACATGGTAGGAAAAGGGCAGGAAAGGAAACAAGATGAGACGATGACCCTTAGCGACAGGCACCGAAACTGCAACTCAGCGTTAATAGTTGATCGGTGGCGGTTGGACATCGCGGCGATCATTGGTTGTTACCGTGTGTAACATAGTATCGGTGGGCAGTGTTCGATAGCAGCGCTTGGATCGACCGACTCGGGGTGGTTAACCGGTGCCGGGTTAACCCGCACCAGTGTCACACATTTCAGGGTCTCGACAAGGAGGAAGAAGCGGCTTGAAATAATCATTAATGCGTTCTACGTGTTTTCACTGGCCATGACGGAGTGGTGCTGCACATCGTACATCGAAGGAACCTGCTACGATCCGTGGTCGCTGTTTGCCAGCACGAACCAGAGGAGGCGTCGGACGATTTCTGAACATTTCCCCTGATTGCCTTCCGAACCGGACGATATGTATATAATATTATCGTTGTATCAAAATAATAAAACAATCAAAAATATTTTCCTGCATGAAAATAATTATTTTGGGAAAGAAAAGATATCCTGAACCCAGCTCATATAATCTACTACGAATGGGTATACGTGTTTTGCGCGTATAGTCAGAAATAGGTGTTATAAACACGTTGCACAGTCACGTTGTCAAAACTGTTCTCTTTTGCGGTGTCCCGCAAGTATTAAGAGAATTGTTTTACCCTTCTTTTCAGAAGTCGTTTTACATCCAAGATTGCATAGGAAATCTGCTGCAAAAGAAGGGGTAAAAGAATTCTCAAAAGAAGAGCGATCAGTTCTGAAGAGAATTCTTTTACCCCAAAATAACGCCAAAATTTCTCGTTGGGAAAGTTTCCATACGTTAGTTGATTTTCAAGATCAACAGAACAACTTACAATGTTTTTATTACGGAAAAAGCGAGTAATCAGCTGTGATTTAGGGAGAATTCAGATTAGGATAAACGATTTCCAGATCGGTGATTGATAGGCTGGTGGATTAGGATTCGGATTTGGATATTCGATGTACCCACCACTATAACGAAGCTGCAGCGCGCCAAACTCGCATCAACAAATTTCAAAAACCTTGGTCAGAACTTGAAATACTGACTGAAATAGCTAATTTGTGGTAAAATCCCAAATGAAGCCCCCCCAGCCGAAATCGCTGTCGTGGCTACACCATTTGTGAGCGGATGTACCTTAAAGGTATGCAATTGGTGAAACAAATGCCGTTGTGTGAACCGTTCGAATTGAATTCTCGTTAAATTAAAGATGATGATTATACTGGAATGGATGTACAACATAAACTCTCTTATGCATTACTTGCACGAGTGTATGAAAATTCGACTACGCCATCAACCTAGGCGTGCGGTATGAGGGGGGCCCACGGGCCCCCCTTATTTCACAAATTTATAACAAACTCCCTTTTTCGGTAGACCTAGCGCAGTCCGCTCGCTGCGCTCGCTGCGGGCGCGCCGCCGTTTCAAAGTCATTTCTTCAGTCCAACTCATTGGTTTATGATCTCCATCTTGCTCAGTTTAACCGATTAGTTCAAGTCATTACAGCTTCTAACGGAAATTCAACTGTTCAAATATTCAAACTGAATTGATGTGCCACCTATTGCATACTTTCAGGCGCACACGTGGAAAAAATGACGACGATGCGGCGACGGGGGGGCTTCATTTGGGATTATACCTAATTTGTTAATAACTTTTTAGTGCCTCGGCCAATTTTACCAATATACCCCTCAAATGGAAGGTCTTTTGAAGGCAAACAACTTTATACAACAAATAATCCTCCTCAAGGCTCCGTCCATGCTAAGGTTGCTTAAAGCAAAATAAACTAAAACTTCTTCACGGGTTTCAATCTCCTTAAAATATATTTATCATTATAATGATTGAATTCGAATAAATCCTGATGATAAAGATATGAATGAATGTCGTTGAAAAATTCATAACTGACGTAACCGTACCACTATGATGGGAGAATTGAAAATAAACGACCCTTCAATAGCTGGATCTTGGGCATCTTTTTGTCGTAATGCTGTCACTTGTAGGGATTCAAAACAAACTATTGTCAGACCGAGGTAAAAAAACTGGTTCGTAAGCAAAATTGCACACCATGTAATCGTTTGTGTTATTTTAAACATAAATAATTTTTAAGAACTCGTACAATGTTTTTGATATGGTTGAGTAAGCGCCAATTCTAGTCAGACGATCGATGTGTTAAACCGATAAAATCTAGTCAAACGGATCGTGTGCCAGGATACGATTGAGGGCAAGCAAATCAATTTCGCAATGAGTGAGGAAGCTCATCGAAGAAAAAACCCCTTCGCGTCGTCGCGGCGGGGCTTACACGGGGCAGAAGATCGAACGGACGGAGGAGATGACTCAGAAGGGCAAGAAAATGAGGGCGAGCCTTTGTGCGAAGAGGTCCCAACGGCGATGACGGAATCGTACAGCGAGATCGCATACACACATAATCTATTCGGAACAGCAGCCGATGAAACGGACGGAGGTACGAGCAATGGTAACCAACTGGACGGATCGTCTTCTTCTTCGTCCTCCTCCCAGACAAAAAAGCGTCCCGACTCGTTGGTATGCGACGGACGGAAAGGTGAGTCGGGAGAATGTTTGGAGAAAGGGTTTCCGGTTTTAATCTGCTTCGTAACCTTTGTAGCCAGTTTCCCGTACAACCTTGAAGGAACAGTCCGGGTGGACGGGAACATGACACACTTCGTAGCGGAAAATCTAGAGTACAAAATAAAGCTAGCCAGTCCGGTAACGGTGACCCGCAAGGATTCCTGCAATTTATCCAGCTCACGACAGAGCACACCGTCTGCCGCAACCGGTGGGCTTAGCGGGCTCAGTGTTCTCCCCGGAAGTAGTGGAAGTGCCAACCTAGCGCTTCCCAGTACCAGTGGAGGATACGGTCGTGGACCTTTGCCCTATCCGATAGCCGGTGGAGCGAACTATTGCGCTTCCTCCGTGGATCCTACTGTGCTGAATGAAATCGAGCGCGAAGCGCAGGCGCTGGCCGCGTCGGTCGACAGTTTGTCGGAAAATCTGTGCAGTGTGCTTCATTCAATCTCCTCGATTACCGCCGACAATGTCGAGATTTATAAGAATGCCGTCACCAAACTGACGGATTGCATGGACGCGAACATCAAGTGCATGTACACGATCATGGCCAAAGCGGAAGAAATTTCCAAAACGATGAAACCGGCGGAGGCACTGGCCGTTAGAATGTGAGTAACTGCCGACTGCTTGTTAAGCGATGTTGTCAAATCGAAGCCATTTTCTTAACTTTCTTCCAGCCGTGAAATTAAAAGGCTTGTCGATATGTTCGAAAGCAACCTATAGGATGAACTCGTATGGCCCTTGCAGAGGAATTCACATTCCATTGACAGACAACTTATCACTTGTTATTTATTGGTTTAGTAAATGTTCCGACTCGATATAAGAAAATGTGCTACTGATCACCACAAAAACTACCCTCCGTTTAGACTTGTAAAAGCTGTCGTTACGTTTACCCATTAGCTCATAGCGATTCGTAATCATTTTATTTTATCCTTGACTGTACTGCTACACACGCTGTGGTACTCATTCACGCCATGAACAACGGTATTTGATCGACAACAAAACTGCAACACACAGTGAGGCTTGTTCCATTTATTTTACTTTTTAGCAGTACAAGACGATGACAAAAACAAGACGAAGAAATAAATTATTGAATAAATATTTAACCAACAACCAAGCAATTAAAGTAAGAGAAGAGTTTGAAGAAGTAAGAGAGATGTTTCAATCAATTGGTGGTTTGAAAATTGCCATGGAAATACGTGTCTTTTGTAGCATAATAAGTAACATGTCCCTTTTCCATATGTCCCTAGGTAGAAGTCGGTTACTTTCTAATCAACAATGAACGGTGGGATCCGTCCATTAAATACTCGTTCCATTTCTTCCGCCACCGCTAAGCAATGCCTATCTCTGTTACGGCTCGCTACCACCTGTATGCCGAGAGGCAATCCATCGGCATCCAATCCCAGCGGAACCTGTGTGGCCGGAACGTGTAGCACGTTAAAGAGGCACCAGTAGCTAAAGTTGTAAACGTTAACAAAGGCCGCATAGTGGTACGGTGCTGTGTGTGTGGTGCTGTGATAGAATAGAATTCCATCGTCTCCAAGCAACTCGGTCAGTTCCTGATCACAGCGGCGGGTCAGCTCCTTAATGATGTCTTCTTTTTCTTGCGGGAGCAGTGTATCGATCAGTGAATAGATCGACGCCATCGTGTACTCACTGCGACCGGTCAGCTTCTTAGCCAGCTCGACTAGCGGACTAAGCGGTTTGCCGTTACCCAGCAGAGTGCCAAAGTTGGCAGGTTCCTGCGTCATCCAGTAGCGCCACATGTTGGTCGTTTTTTCCGTTCCGCTAAGCGTTACTTTCTTAACACCGCCCGGAGCGAGTTGGTAAAAGTGATCCACTACCCGGTCCATTGCTTTCTGAAGCTGTGGCTGCACCGCACTGCACTTGATGTCGCCGGATTCGGCGATGTAGAAGTAGCGCAGCTTTCGGATGTCCGTCGGTTCGTTCAGCTTTAGGGAGACGGATATTTCCGGACTAACGAGAACCTTCATGAGGGGGAGTAGATCGGTTGCATAGCGTGTCATTGGTCCGGCCACGACCATGGTCGATGGTTCGCGACCAGTACGAAGGGAGCATCCGCGTGTGTTTATGATCCCGGTGGTAGGTTTGTGACCGTACACTCCGCAGTAGAAAGCGGGCATTCGAATCGAGCCTCCAATATCAGTTCCTTTTTGGGGGAGAAAATATTCAGTAAAAAACAAGCAACTGAATGTCCATTCTAGGTCGAAGAATAGCTTACCCAAGCCAATCGGTGTTCCACATGCTGCAAGTAGTGCCCCCTCGCCACCACTCGAGCCTCCAACTGTACGCCGGTTATCGAACGGATTGTTCGTCTGTCCGATGATGTTATTCCGGGTTTCTTGCCTATCATAACACCAAGAAATTAAATCTAAGTGGAAAAAAATGCATCTCAGTTTAACTGATTCTTACCAACGGTTTATCTCTGGTATGCTCGTGGTCGCGATGATGATTGCACCGGCTTCCTTCAGCAACCGTACGCACTCTGCATCGTTATTCGATTTGACCCCGCTCCGAGCAACAATACCGAGCGTGTGCAACCGGTCCTTGACGGCGGTACTGTCTTTCGTCGTAAACGGCACACCGAGGAATGGTTTCGAAGTCAATTCCGCTTCATCGATAGCACCCTGCTGGAACCGTTCGTCGATCCGCCGCGCCTCGTCAAGTGCCTCTATTATCGGTCCATCCATGACGGCGTTCACTAGCGGGTTGACTTCGTTAATACGATCGATAAACGCACTGACCACCTCGTAGCATGTCACCTCGCGCTTGCGAATCATCGTGGCAAGCTCGACTGCACTATACGTCACGATGAGCTGCTTGCGCTGGAGGGTCGGACATCGCTGCTTACTTGGACCCCAGTACCATTTGAGCCCCACGTATAGCAGCTTGTCGATCACCAGGTGGATGAAGGCTATAAAGCTCACCAACAGACGGCGAACCATGTTTGTATCAGAGCAGGCTCGGTGACGAAGCACTACAACACAATTAGAATTATGGATACGAAATGAAAATAGAAACCTTTACTAGACGGTGAAAGTTAGGGCTTCTGCAGATCTGCATAGATTACTATCAGATGACGTTTCGAGTGCGTTTTATCAAAAGAAAAACAGTTTCCAAAAACCTTTTTCCTCAGTCATGCTGCAAACTAGCTTACCAGTAATCACTACAACCATAAACTGATATTCTGCGAGAAACTGTCGGAAAAACTGTTTGCAAAGTTAAAACAGGAGCCGTGGAACGCTATGTGGTGGAGACTTTCTCCGCACCGGAATAAAAAGCACCGTGCTCCAACAGGTGTCAATAGTACGGACCAAGATGAACACATACTGAATGTGTAGAGGAAAGCGGGGCAAGACGCCCCTGTGGGGTAAGATGCACCGGCCTGGTTTTAGCTGAATTAAGCAATTTAAAAATATTTTAAATAATTCAATATGTTCATCAACGTATCTAATACAACCTATGTAAATTTCATTGCACGGCATAATCATCTCATAAAAGAATGAGAATAAACCAAATTGACTATAAATGATCTAATATTTTGTTACCATTATGTATGGTATGGCATGTATTGATGTTATATTTTTAAATCATTCAGGCCTTCTGATACTGTTTTAATAATCTCCAAATTTTAAATAAATGATAAATAACGAACGGTCCTCAGATTGGGACAAGATGCACCGGCCCAGGAGAGGCAAAACGCCCTAGTATTCAAAATGTAAACAATGGGGGAAGATGCACCATAAAAACAAGAGTAAAATAAAGTTCGGTGAACGGATCCACGCATTCTTGATTTTAATATGACTTATGTTGAGCATGCGATGTGAGTTTCATAGTAATGAATGTTTATTAGATCTAAATACGAAATTTGGGAAACTGTTTTGTGATTTTCAACTGTGTTTTAATACCACACATCAACTGGATTACAAAACATCAAACTTTGACTCCGTCAGGCCATGAACAGATCCGTGAAAATATTCAATAATTGTTCGGAAATCAGCAAAGAGCTTATACCCAAACCCTCTTTAGAATGCTTCACCACAAAATTCAAAGCAAAGTGGGTTATACGGGCTCAGTATCGGACTGTTTACTCGTACAAACAACCTTGGTCCATCTCCTGTTTGTTTTGGGTCTTCTTGCTCCATGCTTACATCGGGGTGCATCATGCCCCATCGTTCGGGCCATCTTGGGTCAAAACCAAAAGGTCCTTCGAAAACCTTATTTAACAAGAAATTGATAAGTTTGAAGTGGTTTTTCTTATTTTTCGTACCAAACAAAAATGTTTGGGAATTGAACTATGAAATAATAGAATGCGTTTAATGAATGAAGGAGAAGAGAAAAATGTTTTTCGATTAAGGGGGCGTACTGCCCCACTTTACCTTATATATCTTGGTCCTCATCATATCGTCATTCTTGTTGTCAAGCTAGTTGCAGAAAGAAATGTACTTTTCGATTTCTTTTTATCAATAACCCAATCTGATTCCTTTTAAATTGTCTCTTATTAATTTCTTTTATTATGTTTTTAACGTATTATGCACAGTTTCTCCTAGTGTTATTACTCAATAAATAATACATTGCTAAGTGATTAATCTTCGGTAAGTAGTTTTGCATTGAAGCCATGGGGAGAAGATCTACTAAGGCAAGACACCCAAACTGCTGCGGTCTTGCACGCTCGAATACTGTCGTAGTTGCTTCAAAACTTACAAAAAATGACTGCAAATATTCACATATTCTAAGTATTGTTCCATTGTGCCGTTTCGCGTATTTCGCCATCGACGTCGCAGTTCTCTCGTGTCTCGTAAAAGAGTTCGGTGAGTTAACGGTTTGTTCGTTGCTTTCACATCCTCTAGATATAGTACACAAACGTCCAGTAGAAAACGTTGAAGATCACAAAAGCGATCGGGAAAGCAAACCGCGATCGCTTGTCGATCCAGATGGCCACCTCCTGGGGTGTCATAGTCGTCCAACCGTTTCCGTTTGTTGTTTCGCTGTTCGTTTGGCCGTCGATCTGAATCGCAACGTTTCCGTTCGATTGCGCATCGACCGGGGCCCGATCCATGTCGGTCGTCGTGATGACGGGCAGGGTTTGACTGCTTCCGCTCTTCTGCGGGAAGGACTATAAGAAGGAAACAAAAAAGGATACTCCATGTAGTAACATGTTTCATGCTATCTTCTCAACAAAAAAAGTATGAATTCTTACATGTACGGTGAGATAGTTGTTGAAGGAATTAGCCGATACCGTGGTGGCAGAATCGGCCAACGAGGTGCAGGAGTGTGACTTGTGCAGGCCGCTCATGTCCTTCCGTGCCGGTCGGGGAGTTAGCGCTTGCTTCAGTACGTGTTTACTGTTGACCTTCTTCACCTCGACGTTGCGCTTCCGGCGCCAGATCGTGTTAACGAAAGCGAACTCGACCAGGCTACCGAAGATGAATCCGGTGCAGCCGAGGAACCAAATCTCCGATGCCTTGATGTAGCTCACCTTCGGCAGTGTCTTGCCCTGGGCCGAAGCGAGCGTAATGAACGTCAGCATCGTGCTGGTACCGAGTGTAATTCGCGGGGCGGACTGATCAGCCTGTAGCCAGAACGTCACCCACGAGATGGCGACCAACATGATCGAAGGGATGAAGTAATCCATCATGTAGAACCCCATTTCGCGCGCCAAGTGTACGGTGAAGCTGAGAGAACTGTAATTACCAGCTAAAATCGCGGAATGGGGAGTAGGTTAGATTAGGTGTGTGCTATTTTAATGAGGATATAAAACTCGGGAGCTGAAGGACTCCATCTCAACTGATCAACTGTTTAGCACAATACCTACCGAATGCGCCGTGCCGCAGGTCACTGAGGTCCGCATTGATAACCGTTTCGTTGGTGAACATCTCCAGCAGCACGTACTCCGTCAAGTGTAGTTCCGGGGCAAGAGTTACGGGTGACTTGTGCTCCCAGAGTAGCACCAAATCATCCAAATTGTACATCCCTACGAATGGAAACAAGTAAACCAAAACCATAAAAATGTATAGTGTTTCTTGTGCCGACAAGGAAATATCGATTGTTACTAACAGCTCTCTAGCACGGTCGAGCAGTGCTGCTCATCGAACGGGAATTTTTGCAGGTTCATCCAGCAGTACAGGGTGGCGCTGATTCGCGTCGACACGATCACCGTGCCGTCGGGTGAGATCGACGTGAGGATGTCCTTCTCGGCCGTGCCCAGAATGTCGGAGCTGCGCTCGTTCGCGAGGAAGACGTGAGGTACCCAGAGCAGATCACGTAGCGACTGCTCACCCATGATCGGCTTCGTCCGGTTCGGAGCAACCTCCCGGAATACCAAGCGCGGATCCACATATCGGAACTGTAGCAGGGCGTGAATTTTGAATTGCTAGTTTTTGAAGCACAAAGTAATAAGAGGAAACCGGTGGTCACGAATTAGGAAATTGATGTCACCGAGGTCGGTATCGGGTTTTAACCTTCCAACGAACTTACCAAATCGTGCGCTTCCAAATTTTGCATAAAGTAGATGTAGGCTCGGGCGTGCACTTTGACCGGCCGGCTTTTGCCGTTAAGCGATTCTAAGGTAATAGAAATATGTTTGGTATGCTTCAGTGACACAACGGAAATATAAATAAGTTTGCTTGGTTGAAATAGTTCTTACCTCTTGGTCGCTCCAGTCGATCGTAGCGACAAACGTGCGTGAGTCTTGTAAGCAGCTGCGTCTGCGACATATGGTCTGCACCTTCCAGCGTAGGACAATCAGAGTCTCTAGAAGTTGAGAACACGTGGTTCGGATTAAAACTACAATTCTTTACAACTTTACTATACATTTTAAGTTGTTGTTTTTTCTGGGATTAATCGGGCTCAAGTTGTGCAAGATACGATGAAGTAAAGCATCTTATCGCAATTTTAATACCTGTAGGATTAAGATAAACTAGAGGGGGAGAATTCAAATCAAACTGGTTGCAGTATATTTTCGCATTACACAAAAGAATGGTCAGATTCTAGCCCTGTGATCCACCTCAAGATAATCTGCGCCTTGGAACCCTGCTGTAAACTTGTTTCCACTCATACCCGCCCCGAGCAATCACCTCATTCGGCATCTCGGTTATTTAAGGTGCAAACAAGAGGAAAAGCTCACTGCTTACTAGTTATGCGCACAACGTTCGTGGCCTTGTTTATTTCGCTACTAATGGGCGCCAGCAAGACGGAAGGTCGACTCGAATGGAGGACAATAAATGTTGCAGAAAGGAAGCGAAACAAATAAACATCTTCAACGGGGGGAGGAACAAGAAAAAAGGCACACACAAATCAAACAGATCCAGATGCCACGAACTTGAACTCGAACCGAACTTGGGAGGGGACGGTCGGTGGCTGCCCTTCCTATGGAGAAGATGACGTCGCTTTCGATGATGATGCTGCCGATGTTGATGTTGATTCATTCTGTAGTAGTGCTGCCAACCATCAACTCATAAACGATCTTATGCTCCAGTCGATCATTTGAAAGGTTGCTGTTCCAATTGAAACCGGTGACAGGCAGTTCGGTGTGGTTTAGTTCTTATGGAAAGGGAAAATGAAACAAACTTTTTCGGCGCGGTGTTGTCCTTTGAATCTTTACACTTTATGGTTGGGTGAAGGCCAATCACTAAGCCCGACATAAAAACCACACTGCAGATTACTCCAGTGCTCTAAACGAAGTAGTTTTGCCAATATAAATTATTGTTATGAAGTTTCTCAGGTTCGTCGTTTGTCAATTTTGAATTGAAGTCTTTTGTTCCTTCCTTTCATCCCGTGGAAAACGAATATCAGAGTATCAACTATTTCCAATGATTTTAAATAATTTTGGCTTTTTCAACAAAAGGGATAGAATAAAAAAAATTAAAAAAGGTAAAAAACAAACATTTCATAAAAAAAACCCGTCAACCGCTAATGAACTAAAATGCAGTTCAAATGAAAATACAAATACTGCCTTTGACAAACCACAATATTTTGTTATTCGAAATACTGCAAAACATGCACCAACAACCGTGGCCACGATTGATTGCGCACGAGATACATTTATATCCTCCCGTTCGTGTCCGATCTCTATCTCTATCCATCTACTGTGCTACCGCTCTTACGCACCAGTGACACGTACGCACTGAAAACACTTCGTCCGGTTGCTGCAAAGATTGACGATTAGATCCATCCGTTGCTTAATTGCACCAGGCAGTTTGTTGTGCATGATTTATGGTGCGAATGGTTCGTTCGATGTCGCAGTTTATGTCACCCGATCAAAGCAAAGTCCTTCCATTGCCGCTGTTACGATAGAAATAAAAGGAAAAATATACGACCCCTCGATTAAGCAATAAAGTTCACCGAACTTATAATTACTCTAGATGAAGGCATGTTAAATCAAATTAATTAAAGCCATTTCCTTGCGATAACATTCAGGCACCACAAGAACAAGGATTTGCCGACCATTCATGGTGGTCTTCATTTCGTCTGTGGTGTGCTTTCAGATGGGAGGTAACTGCAAATGATGCATTTAGTATGCACCGCGTCTGAACTGCGGTTCGAAACGTGGCAAGGACTTCGGGCGGGACGGGGCGATTAAACCCCACATACACACCACCAGACCATGGCCACACCACCTGGGGAGAAGTAAAACGTGCAGCAACACGTTTTCGTTTAATTTGGCCCATTTGGTATGCAACACGTAGCCTGGGCCACCCCCTCCCCTATAGGGGGAGAGGGGGAAGCAATAGGGAAGTACTTGGAAGCTGTCGATTGGCGATTTACTGTTCTTCCTTGCCGCAGTAAACGGTTGCTTTCCTTTGCCCGCCACACATATACCACCGCACGCGTGTTTCCTCCCTTCTGTCCACCGTGAATAAAGTCATTGAAAGTTTTGCAGTGCGTGAATAACCAGTCGGTGTCGATAATTCATGTTACGTTATACGTTCTTTCAACTCGGATTTAACGGTTTTGCGTCAACCCTTCGATGCACGGTTGAGTGCGGCGGTTTACATCCAGTCATAAATAGAACAATGTTCTGCAGTCAAGTGCTACGTAATAGTAATACAAGTCATAACATTAAATAGCAATGTAATTAACATCGTTTCGAGTTATTTTTAATTTATTTAGTTTTTTCATTTTTTTAAATCGCTGGCATCTTATTACGCCTAAGGGATCAAAGACTACTGAGATTCACTTTCGTTCACAACCAGTTACCCGTCTAGGCCTTTTGATGCATGATTGGATTAAACTGGTTCATTCAACGCCGCCTTTGCCATTCAAATTGGTACCGGTTCCTTGCTAATATAAACACCACCGTTTCTGGTCCTCCCTCGCATGCTCTTTGCCACCGCCATTTGCTATCCGTACTAGCTTGCACTATCAATTAGCGTACGGGGAGAGGGGCTTTGCGTTATTAAACTGTTTTACCAATCAGCCCCGTTGAGGTTATTTACATTTCATAAGCGTTCTGTTGGCGGCACTTGGCGCAAGTGCTTTTGCGCAAACGCAGCCGCACACGAACCGTAGCACGTGATTGGTCGCGTTTTGCGCGGTCAACATCACTATACAGCATCACTTCAGGCGATCCACTGTACATTGAAGAAATCCAAATGTGTCATTTTGCCAGGAACTTTACCCCATTTGAAATTTAAAATTCTCACAAATCAAGGTTATTTGACGATTTATAACAAAATGGAAGCAAAAAAGACCCACCGTCTGCGCCGCGATGAGTAAAGAGAAATATTTACGCTCGCTTAAGCGCTACCAATATCCGGAAGAACCAGTTCAGGTGCTCTTTTTTTGTTTGTTTGTTAAAGAACTTTCAAAATAGGTCGTTTTCTTCCATATCGCCATGAGAGAATCGGTTACCTGGCCTGCCAATAAAAACGAACCCATCGGAAACGGTTCTGGCTATTCGAAAACCTGTTTGTGGATTTGAACAGAATGTGTTTCCTTTTTGATGGTGTACACAATTTGTGTTGAGTTAGGAGTATTTTGGAAATAAGTTATGTTTCCTTTCATTAATTTCAAAGCAAGGGTATTCGAAAAACTGTTTAACACACAACATCATTTTCTTGGGAATATGATTTGGACATACCAACACGTGCATTTCGCAACAAGCGTAATGAGCTAAAATGGAGCGGCTTGGAAACGATCTTGCCGTGATCACGTTCCATTCGCAATCCGCTATATCCGGGGACATAGAAATAAGTTACAAAACTACATACGTGCCATTGATGTCACGATCCGCTCATTATCCCCGAAGTATCTCACAATAATTTTGTTTCAAGCAAAAATCGCATCTCACGATTCCTGCATGATAAAAATGGTAGATTATTTAAAGATCCAGCAGTAAACTAATAAGTTTCGGCGCTGTCGCCTTATAGAAAGAAACTATGATGCGATGTAAGAGCGTTTCTCGGAAAAAAGGGAGAAGAAAAGTCAACAGCGAAGCAAACATCAAAATACATCAAGCTATTTGTAATGCTTCACAACACACCCTCTTGAAATCAATCGTTTTCTTTGATGACGATGCGTCTAGTGAGAAAATGTTCCTCGCACAACGCTCTTCTCCAAACAACAACAGCAAAACAGAGTGAAACAGGGGAAAAGAAATCGACTACAAGATAATTACAAGAGCGACATAATCGTGATCGAGATACGTTTATGCCAGAATTTCCCGGACTTTAATGGAGTTTCTGTGTCTTCGATTGTGTCGCGCTGGGCGAGATGATGGTGATAAAATCGAACCAAATAATGCACACCATTTAATAAGGTGCGCTTCACCGGATGGATGGTACAGCTACGACAGGAACCTTGAAGGAAGAGAAAAATAAATAGTGCGTTTTGGGAAGACCCGTACCTTGTGGGTGACAGCGAATGAAACTGGGAAGGAAGTAGAACCGACGTTCTAATGATTGGAGCGTAAGAACATCGATCGAAAGGGAAGGAACCGATCGCTGCAACCAAGCTGGCCACCAGAAGTGCAAGTGCACAATACTCATGCCGTTCCTCGTTGTGTTCGGCAGTGCGGCATTGAACTTGTCAGCGGGCCACGCGTCGCGTCATCCAACAGCCTGTTCCTGAGCTGCATACTATTGCAACCCCACCACACATACGCACGCACGTACGATCGGGCGACGGATGTTGGGTGCACCAAGTTTGTTGTACATATGCGCGGTGGGAGGAGAAACGATACACAAAAGCTTCGCTGTCTTGCGTATCGGACATGATCCTATCTTTGCCCTGCAAGTGCACTTGCAACGAACCGGTTTCACTTTCCTTCAGGTGGTGCAAGTTTAGTGCACCCCAAGCATATATTGAAGCAGAATGCAGAGAAATGCGGCAGGCGTTCGAAACTGGCCAAACAGGAGAAATGATTAAACCAACAACAAGACCAAATAGTAACCTGTCCGTGAACATTCTTACGTAGTCATGATTTACATTTGTTAAGGATGGGAAATATTGACTGCATCTTGTGCAATTAACCTGCACATAAAACGTGCTCGCACTATTAAACTCGTGCACCGTATAAAATTGATTTTATATCTTCTCTCAATGAATGAGATGTTTTTGCAGTGTACAAAAGGGAACGCGTAATATTCTCTTTCGTATAGGTTTCGAAATTCAAATTGAATATACATTTTTTACATTTCAAGTTTTTAAGTTTTTAAATATTATGCGTGTTTAACTACTCATTCTTCAAACGAAATAATTTTTAGTATTTTTTTAATAGTGTTAACTTCAATATACTAAACTGCCCAAATTCAAGTAGTATTTATTTTTACAGCCTTTTACGGTAATTACTTCGCAACTGATAGCATTATTTCCAATTAAATTGGTCAGATTTAACAAAAAACTTTAAGTTTTTGCCTGTTTACTATAATATACCTGTGGCAGCCTTACAATTGCGCACAGCACTGTAGGTTTTATAAAAATGTGCGTTACATCAAACGAATTGAAATATTGAATTTTAACTTTAAACATGTAGTAGTGTGCTTAGCGTAATTTAGGAAGTAGGAATAAAATTCGATCCTTTTCCGATCTCAAACTTCGTCGCGAACGGTTCTATTAATTTGTGAGAAAAGAACACGCTAAAGTGGTGACCCCGACGAAAGTGACCCGACGACCCTGTGAATAAAAAATCTACAAAAAGTGACATGGCAACCGAAGACAATAAAACTCCTGTCGCTGAAGGTGTCAGCGGGCACGCGGAACCGTTCGTCGAATCTGTTAAAGTGCCAAGAATAAACCCGCCCAGCATGATGGATACCAATATCGAGACTTATTTCCTCTCGTTGGAATTTTGGTTTGCAGCATCGGGCATTAGTTCCATGCATGACGCACGTCGGTACAATATCGTAATGGCGCAAGTGCCGCCCAACAAGCTAACCGAGTTGCGCTCCATTATCGATGGAACACCGGCAAGTGAAAAATATTCGTATATAAAACGCAAATTGATCGAATATTTTGCCGATAGCCAACAGCGCCGCCTCCAACGTGTACTATCAGAATTACCGTTAGGAGATCAAAAGCCCAGCCAATTGTTCAACGAGATGAAGCGTGTGGCAGGCAATGCTTTAGGCGAAACGGTATTGCTGGATTTGTGGGCTGCTAGGCTGCCGCCGCATGCACAGGTAGCGGTCATTGCTTCTCGAGGCGATGCGTCGGACAAGATAACAATAGCCGATGCCATCGTTGATTCAATGGGCCTTCGTAGAGTGGACGCCATCGATCACGTGCAAACGCCGACACCAACGACACCTGTTCGAGAAAAAGCGGTCATTGACCCAATTGCGGAGCTTACTCGTGAAATCGCATCGTTATCTAAGCGATTGGATAAAGTATTGCACACCGGAAAAAATACACGTGGGCGATCGCGTTCACATTCTCGTGGCGGAGAATGGAACAAAAGTCGTCACGAAAGAGATCCTTCGAACGGACCTTGTTGGTACCATAGAAAGTTCGGGAACGACGCCCGAAGGTGCCGAAAACCATGCACCGCCGGTGCACGTGGTCCAACAAGCCAAGAATGAGGTTGCTCAGCTGAAGCAGTGGGGGACATCGGCGAACAATCCACCACTGCCACAATCTTTCGCTTACGGGTAACGGATTCGACCACCAGGAAACAGTTTCTGATCGACACGGGAGCAGACGTATCCGTGGTGCCGCGAGGAATACATTCAGCGAAAGTGAAGCCCTCTTCTTTAAAATTGTTTGCCGCGAATGGAACACCCATAAAAGTTTACGGAGAAGTACTATTGAAAATAAATCTTGGTCTTCGTCGAGAGTTCTTATGGAACTTTATGATTGCGGACGTGCAATCAGGAATAATAGGTGCAGATTTTTTAAGTCACTACGATCTATTAATCGACTTAAAACGCAATCGTCTCATCGATAACACCACCTATCTCGAGTCAAGCGGATCACTCGACAAAACCAGCACGCTTTCCGTAAAAACGTTTTGTGAAGTATCGCCGTATGCAGATCTATTAGCCGATTTCCCGACAATTACCCGTCCCGCTACCCCGGGAGCAGTCAACGGATCGTCGACTTGCCACCGCATCGAGACTACTGGCCAACCTGTTTATGCTCGACCGCGACGCTTGTCACCGGACAAGTTAGAAGCAGCTCGTGCGGAGTTTGAAAACTTAATGAAGCTCGGGATTTGCAGACCGTCGAGTAGTAATTGGGCCAGCCCCCTCCACATGGTTAAGAAAGCAGATGGTTCTTGGCGACCATGCGGGGATTACCGCGCCTTAAACGCGCAGACCATTCCGGATCGGTACCCCCTACCGTACCTTCAGGATTTTACGTCGAACTTGCAAGGTAAAACTATTTTTTCAAAAGTTGACTTGCAGAAGGCGTTTCATCAAGTTCCTATCCATCCTGACGACATCCCGAAAACGGCCATCACCACACCTTTTGGACTCTTTGAATTCTCTTTTATGACTTTTGGGCTAAGAAATGCAGCTCAAACCTTTCAACGCCTCATACACGAAGTTGTTCGCGGTTTTGATTTCATCTTTCCCTACATCGATGATCTGTTCATCGCGTCGTCATCACTAGAGGAGCACAGAGAACATTTGCGCTTGCTATTTGAGAGACTCAAGCAGCATAACTTAACGATAAACGTTGCTAAAAGCGAACTGGGACGAGAAAACATAAACTTTCTGGGACATTCCGTCTCCACCGAAGGAATCCGTCCACTTTCGGATCGCGTCGAGGTCGTTAAAAACTTTAAGCTGCCGTCTACAGTTAAGCAACTAAAAAAATTCTTAGCCTTGATTAACTTTTATCGACGATTCATACCGAACGCAATCCAAACGCAAATACCGTTATTAGCAATGACACCTGGCAATAAGCGAAACGATCGTACGCCGTTGAAGTGGACCGACGAAACAAAAGCTGCATTTGAGAAATGCAAAACTCAACTCGCCGAAGCAACCCTACTGGCTCACCCCGTTAAAACAGGAGAATTGTCCCTCTGGGTTGACGCTTCAGATATCGCCGCAGGTGCGGTCCTTCACCAAATTGTCGATGATAAGGTTCAGCCGCTTGGATTTTTTTCGAAAAAGTTTAACCCCGCTCAACTACGCTACAGTACATACGATCGTGAACTCACTGCGATATTCCTCGCAGTGCGGCACTTCAAGTTTATGTTAGAAGGACGGAGTTGCCACATATACACAGACCATAAACCGATCATCTACGCTTTCCAGCAGAAGCTTGATAAAGCATCCAACAGACAAGTTCGCCAATTGGACTTCATCGGGCAATTAACGACAGACATCAGGCACATAGTGGGCAAGGACAACATCGTAGCAGACCTACTCTCTCGCATCGAAAGCATCCAAACTGTACCAGTGCTTGATTTCGACGCGCTAGCTGAGGACCAAAAGACCGACGGCGAACTACAGGATATTCAGCAGGGTAAAATTAAATCTTCATTGATTCTAAAATATTTTTCGGTTCCAGGCGGAAAGCATCAACTGCTTTGTGATTGTTCGAGTGACAGCATTCGTCCTTTCATTACAAAGCGGTTTCGCAACGCAGCACTCCAGGCAACGCATCATCTATCCCACCCTGGCACTCGTGCAACAGCCAAATTAATGACTGAGAGATTTGTTTGGCCGAGCATTCGAAAGGACAGCATCGCCTTCGCCAGAAACTGCATCCAATGTCAACGCTCGAAAGTGACCCGACATACGCAGTCGCCAATAGCGCGGTACCCAGCACCGGACAGCCGATTTTCGCACATAAATATCGACATCGTTGGACCCTTCCCTCCGAGTAAAGGAAACCGTTACTGTCTTACAGTCATCGATAGGTTTACTCGGTGGCCGGAAGCATTCCCCATGCCGGACATGACCGCGTCTACAATCGCCGAAGCTCTAGTCTCCGGATGGATATCCCGATTCGGTGTTCCCGCCTACATATCGTCTGATCAAGGACGACAATTCGAATCATCGCTCTTCACCGAATTGACTCGTTTGATCGGATCTAAACACCTGCGCACGACTGCCTACCACCCCCAGTCTAATGGAATCATCGAACGATGGCATAGGACCCTTAAGTCGTCGATCCTTTGCCACGATCCCAACTACTGGAGTCAACATCTACCGATAATTTTACTTGGATTACGGACAACCTACAAAGAGGACATCAAAACTTCGCCTGCTGAAATGGTATACGGTACGACTCTCAAGATACCGTCTGAATTTTTTGTTGACAACCTGCAGAGACCTAACGAAACAGAATTCGTCGCTAAACTCCGATCGACTATGCGTGATCATCGCCCCCAAGAGACTGCCAGGCACGGGAAGCGAAACATTTTCATGCACCAGGACCTGCGAACATGTAAGAGCGTCTTCGTTCGCAACGATTCAATAAGACCATCGTTATCGTCTCCGTATGAAGGACCATTCGAGATTCTTAATCGAACAGAAAAGTTTTTCAAATTGAGCATACGGGGACGTGAAGTCAACATTTCGATCGACCGTTTGAAACCCGCGTACGTATGCAGTGAACAGCCAGCGTCAACAGAACCAGCAGCCACAACTCCTGCCGAGATTCCACCGACTAGAGTAACTCGCTCTGGCAGACGAGTTATTATCCCTTCCAGATACCAGTAGAGGGATCCTAGTCTAGGAGGGGAGTATTGTGGCAGCCTTACAATTGCGCACAGCACTGTAGGTTTTATAAAAATGTGCGTTACATCAAACGAATTGAAATATTGAATTTTAACTTTAAACATGTAGTAGTGTGCTTAGCGTAATTTAGGAAGTAGGAATAAAATTCGATCCTTTTCCGATCTCAAACTTCGTCGCGAACGGTTCTATTAATTTGTGAGAAAAGAACACGCTAAATACCTATGCATTCCATTAGACCCATTTTACAACAGCTATTTTTTCTTTAAAAGCTTTCAGTGTAATAAACATGATCGGTTGTAAAAGTACAACAATGTAGAAACGAGTGAAAACTTTTAGCTAAATTCTCTTGAATATGCTACCGATAAAGGTGGAAGTAAAGAGATTGTACGACCACATTTGAGAACGCAGTTCCGGACTTGAATGGAGAATGCGTTGCGTTGCAGTTGACCAAGTGCAGCGTACACACTCAATATGCTGCAGCGTGGCGGAACCCTGGCCAATCGTTTCAATATCGTTTGTTGACATTTGTCGTCGGTTGTTGTGGTCACACGGCGTCGAGTAGCTTGGAGCAGTACAGCACCGCTTTTACCAAAGCACGGGAGCCGTGTTACGGTGGGCACAAAACCGACCGTCTTCCCAACAACGCTCCGGAAACGTGACCACAGTGTTTTGGGACATCTTACCGGGCTTATCAGGTGGGAGGAAAGAAAAAGGTGAATCAACCGGTCGCATTCTAGCACCCATTTTTTCGAACTACGACACTGTCGCTGCTTGTGGTAGCTTTGTTGTAGGTATACTCGGCCGTATTTGCTAACTGCATCTGCGCCGAGATAATGTGTGGCGTCTTGGCATGAGGGGGTGGTAGTACTGCTCCAGTAAACAAGTAGTAATTGACTCAGAGGAAGAACAAGATATGGCAATTTTCCGAGGGGGAACGCAAGTTGCCAAAGACCAAATCACACATAAACTGCAGATGTCATCGAGGGATTCCAGTATCGACGTGACGTATATGCAGAGTGAGTACTAGCAGGTTGTGATAAAAAAATTGCGCAATACTCAGAAAATTCAGTTATTTACTTTTACATTTAATTTGCCATCAACTGCGGCAATAGAAGAATTTTTTGCTATGACTACTTCGGAGGATCTGCTCGGGAATTTCGCTTTGAAGTGATCTCACGAGGATGTCCAAGTAATGGCTATTTCCAGTACTTACTTTCCACTGGTTTTGGCATGCGGATGGCTGTCGTCGGAAATGTTGACGTGCAGAATGTCCGCTTCGACCGTGGCCGGTGGAAGCAGCAACTTCTGGATCTCCTCCTGTGACATGGTTTTGTTCTCCAACGGCGTCCCCACGGACGTCGTCGTGATCGTGGTTGTGCTGGTGCTGCTGGTGCTGCTGCTGCTACTGCTAACACTGGTGCTCGTACTATCTGTCGTTGTTCCAGAACTGTCGCTAGATCCCGTAGGAACGGAGGACACCGCTTCCGTGGTGCCACCGGGCGCGGTCTGGTTGAGATCTACCAGTTCAGTTTCGTTGAGCAACAGGAACGGCTCCGGTGGCGTCATGCTCACCGTGCTCGACGGCACACCATCGTCGTCCGGTATTGCCGCTTGCGCCGTCACGGCCGTCGCAAACGCGTGCAAAATCACCAGGAACACGTACGCGCACAATCTGGTGGCTCCTGCCTGAGAATTCATCTTTATTTTCGTCCCACCGAGTGCGGTGCGTCGTCTCCACTGCGCCCTAAAGTGTACGTGTTTGAACGACAAACACTTAACGCCGTACTGGACTCGGATCGGTTTTGTACTGGTGCTCAGAAGTGCTCCTACTCTTCTGCAGCGGGGAACGAATGTTGTACTGGCCTATGCTGGTTTGAAACTTTGTGAAGGATACCCGAAGGACCACTTCTCTTTAAGTACGAGACAAATCACATAATGTCCATATGATCTGTTTCAGTGTGCTCCACTTTCTTGGGTTTTGTTTATCTGATTCTACTCAGTCGATCATCGCTCTCCAACTTGATCCTCGATCCTTCGAGAACCGTCTACGTCCAAGGGTGACTGTTGTTCGCTCGCTGACACACGAGGTCTCCGCACGAGCTAATAATGCGGAAAATAACGGCAAAAACTAAAGACACTAACTAGTACCACCGACTGAGATGGATTTTTTCCTGTTCAGGAACTGTACCGAATCGATCGACACACGCACGATAAAGATCACAGCAGACGGACACGTTGGGGCGACGGAATTTCAATGCACTTCTTCGAGTGGGAATATAAAACACCAACCATAGAAGTAAAGAGCGGAGCAGGTTGCACTTTGCTACTAGCAGAAAATTATATACTCTTTTACACTGGCAAAGATTTTCCGCACGTTATCAAACGTTTTCTCACTTTTCAACCACCGCCGATTTTTCACTTCCGACACACAAATGTTCAAGCCCGGAAAGAGAAAAAGGATTCTTTTTGACGACACAACAGTTATCTACTTGTGATCTGTCGACTCGAGCGGCTTGTTCCTCACTAACGGTTCGGCGCACCGGACCCAACTGATTTTATACGACTCTCGCGGATCGTGTCGCCTTCGCGTTCGCGCCGCGCTCCGTTCGCTCCCGTCGTGCTCATTCTGATTTTCGCGCCCTGTTTTGTGAAGCTGCGTTAGCCTTTGGGCGCGCTTTTGGCATGGGGGGACAGGTGAAGCAGGACTTTATCAGATGACGTACCCAATGTCTCTCGACCCCCTTCTCTCTGGGGGGATCGTGTGTTGGTGATACAAGTGTGCTCGCTTTAAACCCACGCGCGCTCGTCAGCTCCACTCTTGGGTACATCTGGCTGCGTGCGTGTCTTTGCTCTCGTGAGTAGATCCGCCGAGTAAACGTTTTCGGATGTAGTCATTGTTGACTACTTAGACTACAGAAGCTGCGATCGGAACGATTGATGATTGACAGTTCGTACTTCTTGGGGAAGCATGCCTTTGCCGTTCCAATTGATTATGATTGATTTTCAGGCAGACGATAATCACTGTAATTAATTTTCTATTTTGCAAACAATCGTTAATTCAATTAAAAGTTTAGAACTAGTAAAATGAAATTTTAGAACTATTAAAAGAATTGGTGAACACTACGTTGTATGAGTGCAATCCATATTTTTATAGATCATATATAATTAATAAATTCCTGGTTGTGTACTCCTCGCAGAATCCAAAAAACACTTACTATTTTAATATAAGAATTCAATTCGCTTGCCAGCATGCCAATTCTTTCTCAATGAAAAGTAAAGTAGTAAAATAGATGGAAAAAAATATTGTAAAAAATACCAGCAGAACCAATATACGTTCATTTTGATGGATTTCGGGGGTATTTTTTTCCAAAATTTTGAAATACCCAAAATTATATCCTGCATCATTACTAATGCCGCACTCATCGCTTTAACGTGTCTGGATTGGAATAAACATTCTCCTTAGGTTAGAGTTGTGGTGGGTCAAAATTCTCTTCATCACGAACCGCCCAACGTTAGGCAGAAGGACGCCACTTCATAGTCCACCGATTCAAACATTCAATAACCCCATTAGATCGTAACTGACAACCAACGACCATGATTGGAACTGTTGCCAACAGAGTGGTAGGAAGGAAAACAGGAGCATTAGTACGCAAGGACACTCGAGAATAGCAAACTGGTGCAAATTAGGGACATGTTTGTCCTCGGGCGCCCAAAAAATTACCTCGATTGACGAACGCGCTTTGTCGCTGGACCCTGACTTCCGTTTCGGTCACGATTTTAGCGGGTTATGTTTGTCCTGCTGGAGATTGTCGTGTTGTATGGTTTGGAGAGTCAAATTGAAAAACAACCATGTCAGGCCCCGATCCCGACGGATGGGGTTGCAACCTGAAACATTGACCAACAAGGCCGCAGTGCCGGAATGCAAAGTTAAACATTATAATAAATTCATGAGCAGATAATTCACACCAGCCGCAACCGGTGAGGTGATCATGTTTGCGTTAAACCGTGACTGCGCCGCCCAGTTACTGCTGGTAGGTTATAAAATAATGAAGGCTAACTAAACATGTAATCATAAGGATAAGCCTTAAAGCGCCGTTTTTCCTAGTGTAATTAGTGTCTAGAATTTTGACTCATGCCATAATCATCCTTGTTGTATTTAAAGCTGCAAGTTAGTTCAAACATAATTAATCTGTGATAACAAATGGACACATTACTCAATTAAAGAGCTCACATCTTCAACGATAGAAGAGAGCGTAATAAACGATCATAGTGAATCATTCTGGAAACAAAGACGCCATACACGCACAGAAAAGTAAACACACTTGATGGAAAACAAACGACAAGAAAATAGGCTCCGAGCCGGCGCTCACACATCTGTCGAGTAAACATTGCGGTCGGCGTTAGCAACCGGCAGCGATGGCGGAGATCTTCACCGGAAACAAGGCGTACAAACGTGTCGATAAATTGAGCATAGTAGACTGGGTGGAAAAGTGTCAGTAAAATCCTGGAATCAGAAGTTCCATAGCATTCTAAACCAATTGCATTGATGAGGAATAACATTGTTTTAGTTTGTATCCTCTTATTTATTATATTTGAAATTTGTAGATTATATTTCAAAATAAAAAGTAAAACTGCTACCCTTCCAGACAAATTTCAATCAAGACACAACCCACAACGGTCTTTTATCTCAAACAATTACGAGGAGTGATAGCAAAAACACAAGCCAACAAGCGATCGGACGCAATTGCATTGGGGTTTGCGGATTTTCTTGGGAGGGTAGAATCACTTTACCTATCGATTCCCTGTACTGCAATGAAGTTGAGGTTCAATGCTTCGTTTTTGAATTCTTCCCTCATGTTTGTGTCGAGCGGCGCCAATCACCGAACAGAGAAAATCGATTAATGATCAAAGATGATGACTTTGTTAAACAATCTATGAGCAAACTATTTGTCGACTAATGATACCAGCTGACGAATGGAGTCGAAGAGGACTTGTACAAGATGTAATACACGGTGTGGCAAAAAAATAAAATATCCATTATGAGCGATTGCAAAGCATCGGTGACACGTGTCGGGCATGAAGTTGGGAATTTTTAGCATGAAGTGCATTGTTTGTCAATGTTTTGTGTTCAAATATTGGTTGGTATTCATAATGGTGATGGTAAATGTTTACAACAAAAGATGGTTTAATTGTATTCCTTATTTTCAAACATCATTAGAAGCAAACTAACGTAAAATGTTTTAGTTCTAACCTTAATGGCATTAAGGGATCATCTTTAATATATTTTCGATAGCGCAAAGATATGCTTAAAACATAAAATTTGTTTGAATACGAATAAGTAGGAATATGAATACAACTCTTTGAAATCTCTGTTGTCCAAAAAGATGCAGCAGAGATTAGAGGCGGGGTGAATCACGAAATTATATGTACGAAGCAATTCTTTGCTTAACCTTGCTTATATAGACGGTTCGTTATCAACCGGAAACACCTGAAATTCCATGCGACCCAAAGATGAGCGTAGCGGCACTTTAGTAATTCATAACAATTTGTCTCTTGTGGATTTGTTAAAAATCAAACATGGTACTAGAATGTTTTTTTGATACATTGTGGAACCTACATAACAAGTTATTAGTTTGAACTGGTTAGCACCTAATGAGTCATCTAAAGCTGGGATTTTTCTGTTCCCGTTGGTTAGCCTTCAACGGCACTATCCTAAATTCACATGGATGCAAAATGCCGCAACATTCGGTGAAAGTCCAACAGTCGATGTTATGTCACTGCCACACTGTTGAATCCACCCTCGGCATCTGTGGGCCCGAAACGTCAACCAGAAGACATCTCCATTATCGCACGGTAACACATGTTTTACATCGGCTCTTCAGTCCCCCCGCGAGGGGGGGATTGATTATCAAATTCAATTATCGACTTTTTCGGGCTCAACACCTCGTCCAGTGTGCAAAACGTGCGAAAATTGATGATCGAACGTCGATCTTAGGTAGAGCAGATGGCTTTATCATTTACCACCACCCGGTGAAGGGGAAATCGCTTATCGAACACCGATCCGCGTTGACGGAACTGACCTTTATTACGCACATTGCATGGGAATTATGCCAAGGTAAGAGCAATCGCTAATATGCACAATTGAAGGAAAAAGTAACGTCTTACAATAGATTTGTGGTATAATATGCTGCATTCTTCTCAATGCACTTTTAGCAAAACTTTAAAAAGGAAAGGAAAATTAAATTGAATGACCTTTTTTCGGCCATTCCAGAACATTTTGTTATTTTCGAACATGCTGGAGGCGCCCAGTCGCTCGTAAAAAAAATGGTTTCTTTGATTATTGCGTAAATCGTATGCAATACTCTTCAACGAACAAAAAGAAAAGTTGATCTTGAATATATTTTATTTTTCATTAATTTAGGTTGGAAAGCCATAACTCATGAGCCATACATATTACATCGTGTTGTTTACCCAGTGTGTTCGTCTTCCAGTGTATTACTAGAATATGATACGTTATTGTTGTAAGGTTATGAATTTTCTTTCGTAAAGGAATAACAATTTGATATCGACTGACCAGATCGTTGTCCTTTCTCAATGATTTATTCAATGACATTTCTTCACCGCATGGGCAAGAGAAAAACAATGTACCGCAATAAAAGTAAAAGTGTGTCAGCCCGCACTCAAAAACATTGAATTTAAGTATCACTTCCTCGTGGATCGTGAACTGATCGAAATGGTTTCGTTGCTGATACATAATGTTGCCCAAAAAGGCGTTGGTACGATTAGATCACCACATCAAGCAAAGATACACATCTCTTTACTGAATACCTAGGGAGGAAAAAAAGGGGAAACATGCATTCGCTTATCGGTTCCCGGGTCCTTCAACATATTTTCTTTGAGTTCCCCAAACTGCTTCCATCTGGATTTGAGTCAGCACTGCTTAGGAGCTCTGTTGCGGCCTTCCATTTTGTTTTTGTTTGCTATGTATCGGTTGTTTGCCGAAAAAGTGACGCATTTTTTACGACCTGTTTTTCACATTGTAGTTATCAGTTGTGCTTTGGTCTGTCTGCGTCACCTCCGGCAAACAAAAAGAAATGACTTTACAACGAAACTTCTTTTCGGTCAAAGGAAGTCTTTTGCAGATATTGTAGTTTATAAATGTTTAGGTAATTTTTAATACATGGTTTACACCATTTTGCGACCATTGAATGTAACGAAATCCTTTATTTTACATGCAAAGGAAATTTCGATAATTAGGATAGAAATTAAAATAATTTCAAATGAGTTATTTTTTAGTTACAAACTTTTTATCGAACTATTTTTTTTTTTACTTTTCCTCCATTCAACCCCCATAGTGTAACATTGGGAAAGCACGTGTTACTCGGAAATTATCGTCGCTAGGCAAATAATGAAATGGTTTTAAATCTCACCAATTTGTAAGTCCACCTGCACCTATCACAATAGACTTTTTTTTTAATTCAAATTCAGCCGGGTGGCACAGAGCATTTGTAACGCTAGATAATGGAGCTGTCCGCATACAATGCAAACACGGTCAAATGCCGCCAAAGTAAATATTTGACTACAGCGTTAATTAGTGTACCGTAGTGCTGAAGTATCCTTCCCGCTGGTCGAGAGCGATCACACAAAAAAAGGAGGAAGATCGCGTCGAGAGCCGAATTGCGTCAGTTGTTATTTGGAACAAATATTGAATCGCTGCAAATGAGGGAACAAACAGCACACGGGCCACAGTGGACTACCATGTGTTTGAGGTTGGAAAAGGGCGGTCATTTTTCCACCGAATATGCTGATCTTTTTCTTCGCTTTCATCTTAATCGTGGTTTAACGATGGTTGCTTATGTGTGTGTGCAGGTCTGAAAAATGGAGGTTACGGTCTGGGTTACCAGGGCAGGAATGGGTAGGTGTTTGACTTACTCCCTCCCCCCAGGAGATGGGACGGAACTTAATTAAACCGCAGCTGAAGATGCCTCGCATGTGAATCAGCACACGCGTGCGCTTGAGGAAGTGGCAAGGAGTGAATACTAATTACGTGCTTTGCCTTTGAAGTGCTGCTGGCGATAAAGGTGGAGCAGTGTTGGACAAAGCAAAAGAAAAACAAACAAACACAGTTGCAGAATGCCTGAAGATAGCTCGCAGGGGCATCCCTCCGAAACGCGTGCGATAATTATTGATAAACGGTGAAAGGGCAACGCATTTTCTCTGGGTTACTCGAGAATCGATGAACGATTTCGAGGTTCGACCGTCTGGGCTGTTTGTTGGGATGCAGTGCTCTGCGAGATCATCGATCCATAGCAAGGGTTGGCCAATTCCTTCTCGCGGGCCAAATCTCGCCCGCCAACTGATTTTATCTGGTCCGTAAATATTAGTATTACATACGAAAAACTTCTTCCGATTATGCTAATCGGACTTTTTCACGATGTTTTTTTCCCAAAAATGAAGCTTGGAATTGTTGAACGAGGTGTTCAATACCAGGCGACTACCTAGTATACTTTTTGATTTGATTGTTTATTGATGGTTCTCAAATTTCCTAGTCTCGTGAATCGCGCCCAAAATCCAACGGCAATACCTTGTCTACTTTGCATCCAAAATAGGTAAAATACAATATTAAACTCCATTACGAAATAAAACCTGGCTAACTATTGTCTAACTTCTCGAAGCTCGAAGTGTTATTAATAACTGAGAATACGCCACTAAAACCAATGTATTGTAATTTAATTTGACCAAGGATAAATTTCAAGTACAATTTAGATAATTAACATGGTACAATAAACCAATTTAATAAATTAACAAGGTACAACTAACCAAAATTTATATGTTGAAAATATTCAAAATCCAACGAAAATTTTTGAAAAAATTTACTATAAAATTTCAAATATTTTATATTTTTTAAGTAACTTTACTATTTAGAAAGGTTATATACTCCATTCACTCCACATACAGGGGTTTAATATTACATTGAAAACAATAAATCATCATTTAAGGCATCATGCCCTCACTTTCGGTTTCTTTTGTTCATCTGGCCCTCTTTAGGAAATGTATGCCGACCCTTGATCCGAAGGATCTTTATCCTATATGTTTTGTTTGTTGTTGAAAAATTCCAAATCCACAATTCTGTTATTGTTTCGATAAGGGAAGATTTGAAAGGAAAATAAAGTTCAAAATTCTCATTTCATATTACCTCAAAACCTTAATAGCACCTTATAATTTGAACCTTTATTCATTTTTCCCAATGTTCAACGTTAATGGGTGGAAAATATGTCACATTCATACTGGTTGTAAATAATTATTGATTTCTTTTCGAGAAAATTGACTGAAGTTGATGTATTTTATCCTATTTCCTTCATGAGAACTTTTCTTGCATGAGTGCTACCCAAAAGTGGTGTTCACAAATTATACAATTCATCATCGGAAAATATGCTTTAAATCAGCCTTGCGATTATGTTAAATTGTATATACTAGTAAAATGTTCAAACTACAAGAAAACCTCATTGAAATAGAAAATGTCATGATTATTTTGAAAAGATTTTGATATTCCACATGCATTAATCGCGCAGGAATATCACAGGATCAACAGTTATACTAAAAAGCAATCCACGTTTAGAGGTTGGCTGACTCAGGTGCGATACAAAGTAAGACACAACGTGTACATTACTTACGCTAAAACTGATTTATCTACGACTAACTACTTTTGGATTACTCTGGTACTGCCTTAAGCCCCATTATTTCCGAAATGCAAACATCACATTGCTCTTATTCAGTGGAATCAAATAGTGGTTCGAAATCAAAAGTTTGTATTCGTTTAATTAATTAAACTAGTTTTTTTAGTGATACCAACTGGAGTACTCAGAGAAATGTGGTATTTAAAACTGAACGATAAAAGAAAGCTTCATGCGATTAAGTATTTTACAAGCAGTTTTGTTTTATTATTCTCGTTTATTTATACTCGTTTTTTCTCAACTATTCCATCTTGCACGCATACGGTTGCATACAGCGCAACGAAAACTCTACAAACTTAAGATCCGTCATGTACCCGGTGAGCCGTTTAAAGTGCCGCTCCGTGTACGGCAGTGAGGCTTCGAGATGTTTGTTTAGTTCGCTCACTGCAAACCGACCGGCGAGAATTTCCTGCATCAGAATGTGTAGCGCCAGCTGGGCCGGACGGCAATTGCGGCTGTTGGTGTTCCACTCGACCGCGTGCACGAGCAACGTTTCCTTGTGATCATTGGACAGCTTTCGCACTGTGTCAGCCAGCCCCGCCTGTTCCTGCGATTTAATCACTTCGTTAATAATCTTCAGTGTGCTCAACGGGCGGTTAAGGTTCAGTGAAAGACGGAGTGCTTTGAGAAGCTTTTTCTCGCTCAACAGATTGTTCAACTCTTGCTCCTCCAGTAGCATCTGCTTGCGTTGGTCTAGCTCCTCTTTACGCTTGCTTTCCGTCACGTCGTGCCACTTGATCATCTTCGAATCCGAACCGCCACTGTAAAAAGCGGACTCATCTCGTGTCACACACAAGGCCCAGATGCGGCTATCGTGTTTGTCCATCGTTTGTACGCACTCGGAGGTTTTGATCGACCAGAGCTTCAGCAGACCGTCGGCACCGGCCGAAAGAAGCTGCATACCGTTGGAAAGGAACTCTACCCGGAGCACCGAACTGTCGTGACCTTCGAGTGACTTCAGGCAGGTCATGTCGGTCAACGACCAGAGCTTAATGCAACAGTCGGCCGCGTTCGTAAGCAAAATTTGATCAACCGGTGAAAACTTTACCGCCCAGATACCACGCCGATGTCCCCGAAACACGCCAACGACTGCAAGGTTGCTCACGTCCCACAGTTTGGCGGTTTTGTCCTGCGAGCCGGTCGCTACGAGCCGATCGTTCGGTGAGATACACACGCAGTTGATATCCTTCTCGTGCGCCAACTCAGTAAGCGAGCACTGTAGACGTGGCAGTTCTTCTCCATCAGGCGCTGCGAATGTTTTGGGAATTTTCCACGTTTTCAAACATTTGTCCAGGCTCACGCTGACGCAAAAATTGCCGGATATTTTACTCATTGCCACACAACCAACAGCATTAGTATGTTTCACACCCACGGCGACGCAAGTGATCTTGAACATTGCCTCATCGAACCGCCACAGACGGATCGAGTGATCTTTCGAAGAAGAAAGTAGATATTGATCGTTAGCCGAAAGGGAGAGTACGATATCCGTGTGACCCTGCACCAGCTGGCAGTTCATTGTGGTGGTGTCGTAGATTTTAAAATTGTTACTGTTGGTCGCCATCGCTAGGTAACGATCCCGTTTACCAAGGAGCACGATGTCCAGAATTTCATCGCTAAATCCGGCCAGCTGGTGGACACACTCGAACGTCGCACAATCGTGCACCAGGATATTATGATCGGCCGATACGATCGCCATCTGGCCGATTGATTGGTTGTAGAATAGTTGCGATATCGCCAGGCCACCCTCATCGGCCGCTCTCTCCACGAGGGCGTTGGTTTGCTTGTACACGATTTTGGCCTCGGTCATTTCCCACACTTTAATGACACCCTCTTCACCAGCACAAGCGGCGTACACATAGTTTTCTTCCAGCTTAACACCTCCGATCTTTATACCACCCGGTAGAACGACTACTGATTCCAGTGCTTCGTAGACGGGAATCGTTTTAACCGCCTCCAGCGTGTCGAAGTTCCAAAGGATCAGAATTTTGTCCCTACCTGACGAGACCATATACTGGCGATCCTCCGTAAACGAAACACCGGTCACACGCGAAAAATGTCCCGCGAACGTTTTGATGACTCTCCGCTCCAAGTAGTCAAAAGCAAGAATTTTGTCATCATCCCCGGCAGCGATTATTATTTTGCTTGCCATATCCGGATGGAAAACTATTAAATTAATCACACCGGCACAACCACGCAGTGTACCTAGGCAAACCTGCTTGGACGGGTCCCAGATACGGATGGTGGAATCGGAGCCGCCGCTAACGATGAGTTCATCGTCTGGGCTGAATACTAGCTTTGTGATTGGCCCTTGGTGGGAAGATTTCCACATTTTCTGCACCGTACGCGTCTGTTGATCCCATAGCTTGTACAGGCCTGATCGATGCCCCGACACGATGCTAGTACCGGCGCCGTTGATGGCAAATGTAAAGATGATATCTTCCTGGATTTCATCCTCCGTCTGTTGCTCACCGAGTGTGATCGGTTCGTTTTGATTTTCAACCGACACTATCCAGATTGCGCCGTTGTTCTGGCAAAGAAACTGCTGACCATCGTTCGTCCAGCAAACCGTGCCGCCGGTGTAAAAAGCTTTGTACTCTGATTGTACTTCATACCTGCGAAGGGTTATACGCCAGCATTGTAATTTCTTCCTTTGGTTAACGAATGGAATTCTATACTCACACTTCCTTTAGCTTTACTTTCGAATTCATCTTCAACAATTTTAAGCAATTTAAAAAATCGGGGCGCACTCGTGAATTTACCAATCGCACGTGTTTGGAATGGTTTTTGTTTTGACATTTAAACTTTGACGTCGATTTGTTTACCAATATGTTTTTTTACTTCCTGGGGTTATGTAGAAACGTCAAACTGCTAGTCAGCTGAAAAGGATTTTTGGTTCGTACTCGTACAATTTGGATTTATACATTCTGATCACAATTTCTATTCTATTGTAGATGCTTTGAAACATTTAACGGGCAATTCATAACACAAGCAACATGTTGAGAACATTCAATCTTTTAGCGGGGTTTGCAAAATCCACCGGGAGTGTTATATCATCACATCTCCACCGGCCAGTCTATTCGTTGAATCAAAACATCAACAACATCGGGGCCATCAATCTACTAGTGCAGCATTGCTCCACAAAATCAGCAGTGGTCAGCTCGAAAGAAACTCCCCCGCCGGAAGATGAGTCCAAGAGTACCAACTGGAATACGATTTACCACTTTCCATCGATCATGCTTACTGCCTCCGTGAAGCGACTCAAATTTTATCCTTTGGTTGTTACCGGCATAAGCGTGCCGGTTTCAATGGCACTGGCGTACGCTGATATTTGGAGCATGACAACGGCAGAAGTGGTCGGAGCAATTGGTATGAACCATTCGTATCGATCACAAGAGGTTTTTTAATCAGTATTTTCACTTTCCCGTAGGATTCACTACTTCGTTGACACTCACGCTGTTCGGTTTACTAACCGATAACCTAATTGGATTCGTGTACTGTGATGACCGCTTGAGTAAGGTGAAAATTTCTTTCCTGGACTCGAAGGGGAAGCGACAGAATCGCATCTACGCGGTAGATGATCTAGTTTCGCGCTCAGAACTACCGAAATCGTTGTTAAAAATGTATTTCCCGGTCAAAAATCATGAAAATGGAGATACATATAAGCTAGTGCACCAGTACGGTGAAATCTATGATGTGCACGCGTTCAACAAAGTGTTTGGACATGAAGTTATAAGCAAATAATTTATAATAAGTACCATTTGAATTGAATAAAATAGCTTTAGCATAAAAGTTTCACTCTTACTCGTCCAACTTACTATAGTTACCTGCAGCGGATTTGTCATTTGCAAGTTAATTTTCATAATTTCTGAAATTCAGTTTTTTCACCATATGTACCTATATTTTTTCTCAAATCATCGTTCCCGAAGGGTTCTATTAATCCACACGTTCCCGCAGGGATGTGGAAAAATATAGTGTACTTGTCAGAAATTGGCATGTTTTGGCGATAATCAACATAAACCTGGTGTGATATGGTTCGTAACTTCTAGTTTCTTTTGAACTAAGCATTCTTCCTTAAAAATGCTTAGAAAACTAGCTTCTGGTATTCTGCAAAGGTAATAATTGTGCAATAAAGTACATGTTATTGTGCAATAAAGTACATGCATTGTACAATAACTATGCTATATTTCGGCCCTGCTTTACGCATTTACAGGCATACGGCCGCTCAATGCGCCGTGCCGGTCGCCCGAATGTCCCAGTATGGGCCTCATTTCATCCAGCCCATCATAGACAAGCAGAAAATCGATGCTCTACAGGAATCGGGTGACTTATCAAAAATATCACACGTCCCAATCAAAGCCGCGCTGAACAACCAGACCAGCTCCGTGTTCTACGACCCACTGGTCAGCCAGTTCACAAATTATGTAATGAAGCAGGGCAACAAAGCGTTAGCCCGCGAGCTGGTCGAGAAGGGTTTTGAAAACATCAAACGTCTTCAGCTGGAGCGCTACCATTTGGCCGAAACGGAAGAGGAGAAGGCAAAAATCGAGCTAAACCCAAGGAAACTACTCCACCAGGCCGTAGAAAACTGTCGTCCACTGCTGCAACTGACTCCGATTAAGCGTGGCGGTGTGCGGTATCAGGTGCCAGTGCCGATCACTGAAAAACGGTCGTACTTTGTCGCGATGAAGTGGCTGCTCGAGGCGGTCCGTGAAAAGGAGAGGACTGTGCACTTCCCGGAGAAGATGGCATGGGAAATTCTGGACGCAGCGGCTAACCAGGGAAAGGTTGTAAAGCGTAAGCACGAACTGCACAGACAATGCGAAGCTAACCGTGCCTATGCTCACTATCGGTGGAGCTAAGTTCGGCTATGCTGGTGTATTTTTCGGAGAGTTAATAAAGTGTAAACTAACATAAAACATATAAACTCACATTGTTCTGCACAGTGGGAATTATTTTACGAAAGGAGCAACAAGTTGGCCACCTGATATCACCGACAAAACGTTGTTAGCGGTGATGGCAAACATATCAAGAAGGCTTTGCTTGGTCGCCGTTCCAAGATGAGGCACAACAACTGCAAAAACATGAAGAGAAAACAACCATGATAATCCTTGCTAATATGTATCTTTGCATGAATAACCTTACCACAGTTAGGAAGCTTCATTAAAGGATCGTTTGGATCCAAAGGCTCTGGAGTCATAACATCCAGGCCGGCCGCGAAAATGGTTCCATTTTTCAAAGCCTCTACCAGAGCCGGTTGATCGACGATGCCGCCGCGTGCTACATTTACCAGCACACTGGAAGCTTTCATCATAGCAAGCGTCTCCCGGTTGAATAGCTTTGCCGTTTCTCCCGTCAAAGGGCAAGCGATAAAGACAAAATCGCTTTCCTTCAGAAGCGTAGGCAGATCCACGTAAGTGGCACCGGCCAAATCACCTTCCGCTTTTCGTTTTCTACCGGTATACAAACACCGCGCTATGTCGAAACCTTTCAGACGCTTTAGAATTGTTTGGCCGATGCCACCGAAACCAATGATTCCCACCGTCGATCCGGGCACGTCCTGTCCCAACATCCACTGAGGTCTCATTTCCCACTGACCGGCTACAATTTTCTCTCTTCCCTCGTGGAAACGACGGGCTGCCGCTAGCATTAAGCCGATTGCGATATCTGCCACCGGATCGTTAACCACTTTCGGAGTGTGGCCCAAGGCAACACCTCGTTTGGCGAACACTTCGGCATCAACGTAATCCATTCCGGATGTCATCGTTGAAACCACTTTCAACTGGCTTCCTGCCGCATCGAGTGTCTTTGCATCGAGCTGATCGGCCGTCAGCCACAGTATGCCTTCCGCACCGGGAACGGCACGAAGTATTTCAGCATGATCCGTTCCGTTGCATACTGTTACCTCGCATCTGGAATGGGAAAAGTGTACGATTACTACTATACGAGGAAAGGGCAATTAAAAGTCACTTTTTGCGGAGCAGCTCGATGAAACCGGAAGGGATATCAGAACTCGTCACAACCAGCTTTGGGCGACGCACACCGAAATTGTAGTCGACGAGTTTTTGCTCCAGCATCTTGGGCAGCGAACGCGTTAATCTTAATATTCCGGTACGCATGATAAGCGACCTGGTTTTGGCACATCAGCTGTTGTTTTCAATCAATAATAACACAGCTGAATAGTGCATGGTACACAAACCAGCTGTTCAAGATTATTTTGTTTCGTCAAAAACCCTTGAATACAACCTCATATCGAAAAGAAGTTGGTTTTTTTTAAATAACAGATAGATTTTTTTTAAACACTTCAACTTGTTTTTTTTTTTAAGTTCATTATAGCTTACTTTGCGGAAGTGATTCAGTTTATTGGCGAACGACCACAAGGCAAACAGCCTAATTTTCCTATCAATTACAACGGAATCATTTCAGGTTTTTGATTAAAAAATATTCGGAGGAGTGATTTTGCTTTTGGAACCTGTGGGTATAACGTTGAGTAAGGAATCATTTTATTATTAATTCCGACTTCATCCAGTAAAGGTCGCGGAACTGTACTTTCGAAAATGAAGTTACTGCTAATCTTGTTCATTTTTGGATGCATTTTATACCTTTTCCATTGTTAAGAGGACATCACCATGCGGAGACCGAAAGTCCTAGTGACCCACCGGCAGGTGCAACCGGTGGCTTTGGAACGTTTGAAAAGGGAGTAAGTATAATTTAGAGTGTTTTAAGTATCTAAAATACACATTTCCTGTATGCGATCGTTTGGGTTTTAAGATGCGATGTGATTCTACCGGATGTGGATTTTCCTACCAGAGCGAACATACTGGATCTCTGTCCCGGAATCGATGGGTTACTGTGGACCAGTTATAAGATGAAGCTTGATCACGAAATTCTCCAAGCGGCAGGACCCAAACTGAAGGCTGTTTCCCTTACGATGAACGGGGTAGATTGTGTGGATTTGGACGAACTGATCTCTCGCAACATTCCCCTCGGGCATACACCACACATACCGAATGAAGCAGTGGCAGATCTAGCGATCGGGCTCATGATCACAGCCAGCAGTGCTATATTCTCCTCACATGACTCCGACTCCCATGCGGGCACGTGCATTCAAGGATCCACAGTTGGAATCGTCGGTTTCGGTGGAATTGGTGAACTCATCGCGAAAAGATTGCAAGGATTCGACGTGCAAACGATGCTTTACTGCGGGCATAGTGTGAAAGAAAACGCAAAGAAATTCAACGCCCAGTTTGTGGCAAGAGAAGAACTACTTCGGCGTTCCGATTACGTGTTCATAGCCTGTCCGCTGACGCCGGACTCCTTGCGGATGTTTAATCGAGAAACATTTTTGATTATGAAACCAACATCCGTGATCATTAATGTGGCTCGCGGAGCTATCGTGGATGAGCAGGCACTTATGGACGCGCTGAAAAGTGGACGAATACGAGCCGCTGCACTGGACACGGTCACCACGGAACCAATTCCAGCGGATAGTGAATTGTTTCATCTTCCAAACTGTGGTACGCATAAAAGCGCTAAAATTACGATCACACAAATTTAACTACTAAATACAATTCAAGTTTGGCTTCACTTTTACAGTGATCATTCCACACTTGGGGACGGCTACGAAGAAAACGCGAGATCAAATGGCTTTGCGTGCTGTAGACAATCTAATCGCAGGAATGCGCGGGGAAACAATGCCATCGCAATATTTCAAACCCAAAACTGCAAACTAAAAGCAAAGAAAATAAAAAGAATTTGTTTTAGAAAACGTGGGGTATAGCTAATTTAAACGAAAAGGGTTGAAAGAAAACATAGAAAGCCCCCAATCGAATGTTTGTTAAATCTTTCTTAACTAATCAACTAGGATGGATGTTTTATTGCCATAAAAACGGTGCAAATAATGTTGCCATTCTTTTTAAAAAAATATAAAATAAATTAATAAGGATAAGGAGAAAACATCGGAGATCCAGCGATTCCGGCAAGCACATTCAGAGCAGCGATCTCAGCCATATTGTTTCTGGTTTGTATAGTAGCCGAGCCGAGGTGAGGGATGACAACTGAAACGTCCGACGTAAGGCGAAAAAGAAACACAAAGAACATTATCGTTATCTTGACGCGCCTGATAGATGGACATGGACATGGCCACAGCGAGTAATACTAACCTGCATTGGGAAGAGTCAGTAGCTCATCATCTGCCGGAAGTGGCTCCGGGGTCATCACATCTAGGCCGGCTGCGAAAATAGTGCCATTCTTGAGCGCCGCAACGAGCGCCTTCTGATCGACGATGTCCCCCCGGGCGACGTTAACCAGCACCGCGGTGCGTTTCATTTTACTGAGCGCACCCGCGTTGATCATGTGGAACGTTTCGTTTGTTAGCGGGACAGCGATGAAGATATAGTCACTTTCCTGCAGTAGTTCATCCTGTGGAACCATCTTTGCACCGAGTGCTTCGGCTTCGGGTTTCGGCCGACGACCCGAATACAGAAGCTGCCCGATCTCGAACCCCTTAAGGCGGCGCGCAATCGTTTGTCCAATCCCGCCCATTCCAATGATCCCCACCGTGCTGCCCTTGATGTCCTGACCGAGCATCCACTGAGGGCCTCCATTCCACTGCGACTGATCGATAGCCAACCGACCCTCGTGGAAACGCCGACCAGCGGCAATCATAAGCCCGATGGCCGAATCAGCAACAGCATCGTTCAGCACGATCGGTGTGTAACCGAGCGGGAACTTGCGCCGCTTAAACTCCTCCGTGTCCACGTAGTCCATGCCGGCCGACATGGTGGAGATCGCTTTCAGGCGCGATCCGCCCCGATCTAGCACCTCGGCATTCAATGCCATATGGCCGACCCACATGATACCGTCAACCTGGCCGGCAAGCTCCAAGATTTCCTCCCTCGAGGCAGGATGATTCCGTGGGAAAATAACATCACATCTGGAAGATCAAATCAATGTCATAACATGGCCTTGGCAATGTGATCGCATGGCGTGTCTTACTTTATCTTCAACTTATTGATCCCCTTCGGTGGTGCTTCCTTATTAGTAACCAGCACGACGGGTCGGGTTCCCGGATTGGCCATGGTCGATACGCTTTGATCACTGAAAGAAGGAAGAAAGATTGGTGTTCACGATTCTACTGCTCCGTGACACTAAACAAGACTGAAAGGCCGAGAAACAACACAGCTAGCTAATCACGTTCACTCATACAAGCACCGGCCTACTATGCGGTAGCGCGATTGTTATCAGTGCATGGGGCTAATAGGCTTGTTTGTGTTCGCTCTTCTGTAGAATTGCATAAAACCAACAGAAAACTCGCGCTTATTTAGGCGTTGTTCAGAATCCGGATGCTTTGGAACAAACGTTTGTTTGATAAAAAAAATGAAATATCACCCCGGTTAAGTGGACGGAGTGTGTGCCAAGTGTTTTCCGGATTGTTTACACTCGTTCCACTCGTTACTTCCACACATACTACTTGCGCACGCTGCCGGATTCTAAACTGCATCGAAAACCTAAACAAATTATGCACATGACAGCGGTACGCTGTAGCGAAACATTTCTTCGAGATCAACAGTACGTTCTGAAAAAAGGCCTTACATGATGAATAACGGCAACTAAAAACCCTTTACTTGATTTTTCGGTTTTTAAAACTATATTTCACTTTTTAACGTACCTACCCGCTACCATATTCACTAGCGCAACACAAAATATTAATGAAACAGTGCCCAACGTTTTCTGTGCCATTTTTAGCAACAAATACTACAATTTGAGTAACCACCGTTATCTACACGTGATGCGCAAGGCCGATAAATTTATTTAAAGGGCTTCTATTGCATCGATTCGTGACGATGGCTAGGCGTACACTGAATATGTTTCATAAACGGTACATACGGTCACTGTTGTCGGGCTTAAAACCGGATTGACCGGGTCTGAAGGAAATGATTATCTGTATGTGTAGCTTTAGGTCTCCGCAGACGTTCGCAACAAGTGTGACCCAAGTGCGAGCCTTATCGTAGGATTTGAATAATCTACGAGATTGATGAGCTATCTTATCTAGGATGTTTAACATACACTGTCTTAATATATGTCTTTTAGTGAGGTCACTTTCATGTATACCATAATTATAGATTTCGTAAAGGACCACCGGAAGCTTCCAGAAATAATAACCAAATAGCATATGCCTGCAGTATATATTCAGCTATTTTATCTGGAATGTTTAACGTATACTGTTTTTACACACATCTTTTAACTTCAGTTCACTTTCTTTTATAGCGTAATTATTGATTTCATAAAGGGTCACCGGAAGCTTCCGGAAATTAGACTCAAATAGCATATGCTTTGCAGTTTATATGGAGTATGAACCGTTTTTCCTACGTGATATTTCTAAGATGATCGTTGCTGAATCGGTCGAACGATCATCTTTATCGTTTGCTTCTAACCGAGGCCAGCAATAGCGTTCTGGGTTGTTTATCGGACAACCCTTTTGAATTACCGTAGTATTTGGCCACCCAAGTTCCATTCTAGAACCCCTTCGATCCTGGCAACAACTGCTGGTCGTTTCGTTGGTTCGCATGCATCAAGCTGCGTCACCAAACCAGAATCTAACGATAGGCGGAAGGAATCCGGTTTGAGCCGTTTGCTGGACACCGGACAGAGACCGGAGCAAGGTGGTGCAACAGGTCGTGCGAAGAATGTGGACGGGAAATTTTAATATTTTTGAAGGCTTAATAACGTCCGGAACCGGCCGCGATGGCTTCAGTCGAGCGTTGCTATTCGAATAGAGTGTCCAGAGGCAGGAATCCCGAACGAAACTTGTCCACGGTGCGTAGTTGAAACGTTATCATCAAGTGATTCAGTTAAAGATAGAGGAATCGAGAGAAAGTGAAACTGATTAAATACAGCAACCGGGGATTTATTACTGTGAAGCTATTATGCCAGAATACAAGGTACGAAAATGCAAACTATTTTTTACAAAGTGGATTACCAAGTGCATTGATATGAAACATTACAATATATCAAAGTTATTCCGGTAGTTAGAATGCCTACGAAACTGTTCTAGGGGTTTCTTTGCGTGATCTAAGGCGAGCCTCCAAGAGATAAGAAACGCTACGATCAATGGCGCCTTTTATTTGGACCTCTTTGAATAAATTAGTTAAACCTGTTTAGTTAAATTTAGAATCAGCCCTAAAACGGGCTCAAATAGATGAGTTGCTATTAAAAAAAGGAAAAACAAAACTTTCGCGTTGGAAACTTCGAAAACATCGAATGATTTACATTTTTTTAATGCAAAATAGCTAATGTTCTGGATGCCTTTCGTTGTTTATTTCATTGTTATCTTTTGTTCAGTATTTGTCCGGCTTTGGATCGCACTTTGAGTCGGAAGATCCACGTTTCCCGAATGCCCTGCCGGCAGGCCAGAATTCGCCCCAAAAATGTCCCTACGGATTGTACGCCGAGCAGTTGTCCGGAAGTGCGTTCACGGCCCCCCGTACCGAAAATACGCGGTCGTGGTTCTACCGTATCCGGCCATCGGTGGTACATCAGCCGTTTAAACAGTTCGAAGGGGTGGCACCGTTTCTGCGTGGCACTGGCTGGGACGAGCAGGCGCCGAATCCGAACCAAATGCGATGGAATCCGTTCGATCTACCGGCCGCTGGGGCCGAGGTAGATTTTGTGGCCGGTTTGCATACGGTGTGCGGAGCAGGTGATGTGCGTGGCCGACATGGCCTGGCGATACACGTCTATCTGGCCAACAGCTCGATGAAGGATACTGCGTTCTACAACAGCGATGGCGATTTTCTGATAGGTAAGATTACAATTTAAATTCTTACAATTCATTTGTTGTTTCATATCACAATTTTGCTCAGCAAGGATCATGTTTTGGACCAATCAGAAGTTTTTAATAATTCAATCATGTTTTAGAACAGTAGAGTTGCATCTCATTGATGCTTTTGGGAAATACAACTCAGTTTGATGACATTTTCGGAATAGAAAACGCTCCATAAAAAATTAAATTATTTACTAGACTCCACATATAGCGCAAAAACAAATTGCGTTTACAAAACTTTTTAAATATTTCACAACGTTTCGTAATCGCATGCATTACAAATAAAACTGCCATATTGTTCTAAATTGTAAAATTGTGATATTTTATGGTATATTAGATGTTGCTCTCGCGCTGTATAAAATAAAGACAATACCCGAAATTGTTCAACCATTACTTACCACTGGATCGTCTATTTAAATAGTTTTTAAATTTTTGTAACTCTCATAAATTAATCCGATCATCATCATAACTATTTTGCAATTTGGTGCATTCACTTGCTTTTCCTATTCCTCTAGTTCCTCAGCAAGGTGCGTTGGATATAACGACCGAATTTGGTCGCCTCTACGTCCAGCCGAATGAAATTTGCGTCATCCCGCAGGGAGTTCGGTTCTGCGTGGCCCTGGAGGGTCCCTCTCGGGGCTACATCCTCGAAGTGTACGACGGTCACTTCCGGCTGCCCGATCTCGGCCCGATCGGTGCGAACGGCCTAGCGAACCCGCGTGACTTCCTAACCCCAACGGCCCACTTTGAGGATCGCTTAGTCGACGGTTATCGTATCGTGTCGAAGTTCCAGGGTGCCCTATTCGTGGCCACGCAAGGACATTCGCCATTCGATGTGGTCGCCTGGCACGGTAACTACGTCCCATACAAGTACGATCTGGCTCGCTTCATGGTCATTAACTCGGTCAGCTTTGACCACTGCGATCCGAGTATCTTCACTGTGCTGACGTGCCCGAGCAACCGCCCCGGTACGGCCATTGCCGACTTCGTGATCTTCCCTCCGAGGTGGTCCGTGCAGGAGCACACCTTCCGTCCACCGTACTACCATCGTAAGTAGCCGCTGGTTGAGGCGGCCTGTAGCGCCAGTAATCATTTCTGCAACCTTTTCCCTTAGGCAACTGCATGAGCGAGTTCATGGGACTGATCTTCGGTCGGTACGAGGCGAAGGAGGGCGGTTTCCTGCCGGGTGGTGCCTCGCTACACTCCATGATGACGCCGCACGGTCCGGATCATCGGTGCTTCGAAGGGGCCTCGAATGCCGAACTAAAACCGGAACGGATCGCCGATGGGACGCAGGCGTTCATGTTTGAATCGTCACTAAGTATGGCCGTTACCAGGTGGGGTGAAGAAACGTGCCAAAAGTTGGACGCACGTTACTACGAATGTTGGCAGGCGTTGGAGAAACATTTCCGCCTGTAACCGACGGCCAACCAGGAACTGCACCATAAACACTCAGGAATTTAATCGGATTCGAACAACGCGTGGAAAATATTGTGGATTTGATATTTTGCTTTTTTTTGTAATTCACGATTTCTTTTTATTTTATTTTCTCCTGTATTTCCTTTCTCCATTTCGTATCGTTTCATACGTTTCCCATGTGAATCTCTTTCTTGCATGTTTTTGTTTGACCTTCATTAGTTATGAATATATTTCTTTAAGAAGCAAATTTTATGAAACTATGTACCGCCCGGTGTTCTTCCTTCATATCTTAATATTTTTCCGCTCGCTCGAGCACGAGCTTTCGTAACTTGTCCACATTGGCTAAGGGGTTATTCTGCATCAAACGCTATTTGCTCGCTTCTTATAGTTCGTTGTACAAACCGTTCTAGGAGCGTTTGTGCTTGTGGTGTTGGGATAGCTATTTGTTTCAATCGCTGCAATACATTATTAGTTATGAGAATTATCACTGTTTTTGTGTTTTACTTCCTTTGACATTTTACAGAAATTATTCAATTATTTACTTTTACGAATTGGTGCAAACAATTGCTGTCCCCAATTGTTATCCACCCTCAGCACAGACTTTTCTTGCATTTTAAACCCGTTTTTATAGACGTTTTCGTATCTTATTAAACTCCCCTCCTTCTTTTGAGTAATGTTCCACCTGTTGCGTACATATTTGAATTGGTTAAAACCCCCCTTCAGATGTAGTTTTGCTTTCTTTTCTTCCGTTTTAGCAATAAATGTTCAGTTTATTTGAGCGTTTAATCCTCAACATCTGACACGGTTTCACAAGGCCTACAAAAACTGCATTTTGCGAGCCAGTACAATAGGCACAGACCAATCTTTGTCATAGTCATACTATATTTGAGTGATTTAAAGCATCCATTTAAACAGGACTCAACATTTTGCCGCCTGAACTGCCTTTCACTGGGGTTACATTTAAATACAACCATATCGTTTAGATCGAAAAGGTAACGAGATTTGTGGAGCTGCATTTTGTCGCAAATTAAAATGACAATTAAAACGTATGTCTCGCTTGAAAGAAACTAATGTTTACTGGTACATTTATCGTTTGCCCGAAGGACTCCCCATGGTCACATTGTACGAATTAGTTGAAGAAAACCGTTGTTGTGGATTTGTTTTTTGTTCACGTAAATATTCGCTTTGGCGGAACAATTGAATAAAATTTATGTTTGCCATTTTACCTTTTTTTTTTCTTCTTTTTTCCTTTTCTCTGGTGCTTTACTTACGATCGGAATATTTCATAATTTCACTATATTATCTTACACTCTACACGTTGTCCTGTTTCTGGTAGTGTGTTGCGAGTTGATCGTTATGCGGTTCCCCACTCCTCCACTACCTATTATGCTACGACCTCCTGTAGGGCTATGAGAAGTTAGATATTGTTACAAAAATAAACTGCTCATTTTGGTAAGTGTGCCCTTCCACTCTACGAGCACTTCCCCGTGTCCCCTATCACTTTTGTCGTAACATGAAGGGTAATATTGTATTATCCTTTCTTATTTGCAATTGTATCTTGCTAATTCGTAATTTTCGACCCGCGTTGATTCGGTGATAACTCCACGTTTCATGTGTTTTTTGTTGTTTACTTCTTTTCTGCATTGTGCTGAATACGAATTTGAACTAGCAGGTTCTACGTGACAGGAGATTCTGTGTGGTTTCATTAAAAGCCTGTAAGCGTATTCAAGCTCAAAACATATACTGTAATTAAGGATTATATTTTTCTTATTTTGTGCCCTTTTTCTATGTTATCTTCAGCGTAGTTACACGTTGGTTTTTCGGGCTAGTGGTGTAGTTGTTGAACTTGTTTTCTTCTTGGCAGCAGAACAGAAGAAAACATTCAAGATTACTATTCACATGCCTCCGTGCGAAACAGAAAATTTTCGTTGACGTTCGGTTAAGGTGAAGTTGGCTCTTCTGGTCAACAGGTTGTACTTAGCACCACTCTCTAGAGATCGTTGATCGTGACGTGCACAACCTCCGGTTCATACACAGAAATGAAGCGTCACGCTATTCAAGTTGAGGTACTTGTAGTATGTTTCATCATATTTAAAATTTCCGCTTCTGTCTTTTCATGTACCGCCACTCTCCGACACGCTGGGGTATCCTTCTAAACCAGCTTCACCCGTTGGTGTTATGTCTCGCTTGCGATAATTTCACTATCGTTCGGATTACTTTCGATAATACGTTCTATAGGGCGCGCTGCAGCGTGTGTGCTTACATGCTTTCCGTGCTTGCTCCATGGCCAAGGCGCAAACCCGTACGCGTAGGAACTTAAAGCGATTAGCAGCAATAGTAAAAATGTTTAAAAAAATAATTTGCTTATCTTGAACTGTACACGTACATGCCTACACAGACATAGAACATTCTATTATCTTGTCGTTGGTACTCCTAGCTTCTTCTCCTTCTTCCCTGTCTACACATGGCGTTGGCTCTATATTAGATTCAATTCCTCATTTCACCATAAGAGATACACGAATACCAGAGCGCAAGAAAACACTCTAAAATCGATATCGGCTATGTGCTGTGGAAAAGGACCGGCATCGTGTGGCGTGGCTGAGTGGATCCGTGTTGCGACGAAAATGCAAATGGACGGTGACAAGCTGCGACGGAGGAGAGAAGTGCAAGTGGAAAGGAAAATCCAAGCAATGTGACCATTTTTTCGCTGATTTTTATGTGTATCTTGTTGATTTTTATGCACTGCAATGTTTTGTTAACTTTTCCCGTTCGTTATAATTTTTTTTGTTAGTTTTACACACACTGAACAAACAAATACCTATAAAAGCTAATAATAGCTTAAAAGACAAAATGCGAAAAATTATTGCTCTGTGCACCGAATCGGCTGATTTCTATTTTATAAAGTGTGTCCGAAACAAGTCAGCATAATGCAGCATTAAAACCCTGACTTTTGAATTACGGTTAAAGCATCGCAAATACCTATTACTATACCGCTTGCAGTAAGGACTAATTTTGCCTCATCGGTAGAGAACAGATGAATTGGATGGAATAAGGGTTTGTCTTAATGTGAACAAGTAACAAGTATCACTGAGAAGCTAAGACTAAGATCCTGAAACCAACAGCTAACTAATGGAGTTAACTATGGATTAGTTCGTTTAATTACTTTCTTGACCCTCTGGGACGAGCCGCAGGGATCCGCTGGCTGGTTGATTTGTAGATAAAATGGAATGGCTAGCCTAAGGAGTTGAGAATAAAATTTTAACACAAGAAATGGGAGCTGTGTACGAATTTTGATGCGTTATGCTATACTGTTATTCTGGTTAATTGTTAGTTCCAATCGCATTTTACCCACAAAAATTTGGACACCCGGCAGCGCTACACACACGAAAGGGTAAGGGCTATCTATAATCGCTCGATTATTATACTTTGTACCGTTTTTTACGTAATCCATCATCCCGTTGGCCATTTGCATCCCGATTGGCCGTCCGATGTTGGAAATTATTTTTTTCATTTTATTTATAGTTTTCTTTTGTTTTTGTTTCACCTTTCAATGCTCGCCCCTGCTTTGTCGATAGATACGTGGCTCTTAGTTATATCACAATCCTTTTAATTGAAAACTGTTAGGATCACTCTTGCAGGTTCCGTGCGATTTTTCACTGAACGATCGTATCCTTATTTGGGTAAATTGATTTACAAGTGTGTCGGGGGCCAGTGTTCGCATTGCGTATTGAGATTTTTCTAGGTTAAATGTCATGCATATTTTTGGTTTTTAGTTTTATTCTGGGAGGAAGAGGATTGTCACTTGTGTTACCGTTAGTTTTGCCAGTAATTTTCTCACCATGAATTGGTAATCTTTTATGAAAGCACGTTTCTTTTTTCTGCAATTGTATGAATAAGAATTTTCGAACAGAATTACATACCACTATGATCCACCCGAGCAAAACATAGAATTGAGTACCGTAAATACGGTTTATTTATGGGGCAATGGGTGTGGGTGTGCCGCGTTGGAAACTATTGCTCGATTTGAAGAGTTCGATTTTGGATGCCAAAAGCATGGAATGAGCAACGCAGGTTTCTCGACGTCTGATCTGAGCAAATTTTATGAATACCAACACCATCAATATTTAGATTGAAATAAGTTGCGCTTTGAGCGTAAACAGTTACCACCTGCCGGGATACACTACATTTATAACACTTTTCATTGTAATAAACATTTAAACATAACTTAACTTTTTAGGCCCACACATCATTGATATGAAAACTAAGAAAGTAATGGGGTTTAATTTCGTGTTTTGCATCGTGGAGCAGAAATCATTTGGATTCCCATTTTTTTTGGGGCATGTCTGTTCCCCTTATCTATACATTATTAATTTAGGTACGCATAGGTTTCTGCTTAACATGTTTGCCTCGAATCAGTTTACGGTATATTCAATTCCGTTAATCTTCATTTTTCGCATAGGCCAGGTAAGTGCGATGTCGAACGGTTCCATAAAAAACGGAAAGGAGAACATTTTTCTTCTATAAGATATCATCGTGCAACGTTCGTGTACACGGGCACACGTTCACATGTGCTGTATTTGTGCTATAAGCTCATCACGTTTTACTTTCATGCATTATCGGGGGAGTTTTGAAAAGATTGGCTGTTGTTTGGAAAGAGCGGTAAGTCTAAGTAGTAGATTTAAATTAAACATCGAATCAGCGAATCGAATCGCGTTCTGTTTTCTTTGAGTGTGCTGTCCCTTGATACGAAGGCAGCCGGCATTATTGTGCTGCGCGGTGTAAATGATTAACAAACGGTTACAAGTGTTGATCGACGTATGATCGATCGATTCCACCGTTCGGCACGTCAACGGTCAGGTGGAATGCGTAAGGATTTTAATACTTTACTAGCCTGTAAAAGGAAAATAAAGCGTTCAGTAAACGATGGTTTCCAAAAAGTTAAATAGCGACTCTTACCTGATACTGTTCCTCTGTTTCAATCAATCCCTTTACAGCCACCACCTGGTACTGTGGGGCACGCATTGCGGCCGAATTCTTGCGTATCAAACGTAGAGAGTCCTGCGACGAACCGAGTGCTGCTACCTGGCGGGGTCCATGACTTGGGTCAAGCACTAGCAGCGAGAGGCCGGACGTTCGCTGCTCGATTCCAATAATGGTACGAGAGTGTCCTGAGAGAAAAAATATATGAAAGTATTTTAATATTAGTTATCACAAAAATTATTTGGTAAGTATTAGGTTGAAACAAATGCTTTAAAAAATTACGATCCTTTACAGTTTTGTGAAGACAATGAATACTAGATTTGGTCTTTGAAGTTCCAATTTTTTAAATGAAAAATAAACAATAATTCGAAGTATTAGTTTTTAATTTGAATTAAAAAAGAAAAAAAATAAAAGAAAATATTTTCAACCAGAAAATGCATAAAAGTATGGAAACTAAAAAATTGACAAATGATCAATTGGTAGGTCTTTACCTTGATGCTGTAAGTACAGCGGAGGTGTGTGAATCCTCGGTTCCTCGAAATAACGCAGCACCCAGTTGAACAATTCCGGATGGCGGCCGTCCGGCGAGGTGGGTCGATGGAAATCTACCAGCTCACAGCGGATACGAAGCCAGGACAGGACTGTCACGATTTCTGTCGCACCAATCCACTTGCGCGTATTGTGTAGTTTGCAACCGAGCTGTTCCGAGCCCTGAATGTCGAAGCCTTGCGCCCAGGCTGCTTCTACCATGCGCTGCAAACGAGAGATGCTGGGCATAGCCGTTCGGGCAGGACCATGTGATCCCCAGGCGGAGTAAAGAGCCTCGTTGTATGAAGTGTTCTGCAATGAAACACGTTATAAACATTGATTCTAATTGGATAATCTCGACCGTTATTACCTGCAGAAGCGACGAAAGCATCATTTGAAGATTTCGATAGCCACATCCCCAACCCTTGTCACCGTAGCTTGACGCGTAGTGATCTACGCTCGAGCAAACGTACGTCTTGATCACAGTCAAAGACGACGAGGACAGGGACAGCACCCTCGGCGAAACCGATTTCGTGCAGGACGATCCATCATCGACACCGTGCGATTCGGCCGCCCGCAGCCCGACCTGCCGCTCATAGTAGTCTGCCACGCTCATCTCACCCGCGTACACGGCCCGCTGCATTGCCGCCGCCGACTGCTCTCTAAAGTTACCCTGATCGTCCATTCCGTACTGGGCCCGCAACAATTCGAACTCTCGTTGTTCCCGCAGCTTTTGCGCCTGCTTTTCAAGATCCACGACAACCGCCGACGCTTCATTGCTCCCACCGCCTGCGTGGTACGGGTTTTGTGGACTCTTTGAGAAGTGCTTCTCGATGTGGTACTCCATGTCCTGTGTTTTCATATTGTCGAATGAAATGCCACACACTGGACAAAGGCTACTACTGCTTCCACCGTAGCTACCATTCAATGCCGAAGCACCACCGTTACAGGGTGTCCCGTTCGTCGCTCTTCCGCTATCCGCCTTGGCCGGGCTGAGAATATCCCGATGTTCGATGTTCACGTGCAACTCCAGATCCGAACCGGTCTCGAACGTGCGATTGCAAATCGGACACTGCAGCACGCTGAGGGTGTCTACTTGTGATCCTCCACCACCACTAGCTCCACCCCCACCACCACCACCACCTCCAGCTCCATTAACACCGGGACTGAGCGGATCAAAATGCGACCGGTTGATGTGCTCCTCAAGCACCGAAGGGTTGTCGGAAGTGTATGGACAGAGCAGACATTGCAGTGGGCTTGCTTGCTTGGTGGTGATGGTAGTGGCCGTCGTTGTAATCGTCATCGTTGTTGGTCCAGCAGTGTTGTTTTCAGCAGTCCCATTGAACGAGTTTGGTTTGTTCGTTTTCAACTTCAAACCAAGCTGAGAGCGCAGCGGCGATCCTTGCCCACCTGCTCCAGCGACGGCACCGGCCGGGGTTGTACAACCGGCACCACCCCCGTTCATTACCGCCGACTCCTTGCTGCCACTGGCGATGGCACCGTTGGTGTTCGATTCTCCGACACCGCTACTGCTACTGCTGCCCGTTGCTATCGTTACCTCAGGGAAGTGATAATGAAGGCTACTGGATTTGCCATTCGGGATCGAACCATTCGAAACCGTGGCGTTGCTGCTGCTTGCGTTAGTGCTACTGCTGCCTAAACTTGACCGGCTGCTGCTCATGCTACTGCTTCCGGCCACCGTGGAATTGCTGCTGCTCGCCATCAACTTTGCCGAGGAAGTAGCGGCAATCGCGGGCACTCCGCCGTTCGGCAAGTGCTGCGAGGTAGAACTACCGCTCATGGTTCCCAGTTGATTATGGTTTTGATTATTGCTGCTGTTGCTTCCGCCGATACTCATCATAATCATACTGCTGTTACTGGCACTGCTATGACCCATCTTGCCGTTGCCGCCGAGAGATACCGGTGTCAGCAACTCGGATGTGATGGAAGGCGACAAACCGCGGCACTCAGAGATGGAATCGGAATCACCGTCGACACTGCAAAAGCTTTGAGCGTATTAGATATTTTCTGAGAAAGTTTGCCATTACAATCACGTTTACTTTTCCCAAACTACAGCATGAGAATCTACTATTGGAAACATGTTTAAACTTTTTCTTCTCATATCAGATTAATATGTGTCTAATTCATACTCAGAAAACACTGAATGTGATAGAACTAACAACTGATAAATTAAAAAAAATACTATTTCCACACGTGGTCATTACCTTGGCGTTTGGTCGTCAATGAAGGACATCAGCTCATTCTCCGGAGTTAAGTAGTCGAGGTGAGCCTGGTTCACGTGGAGCAGCAGCTCGGCTGCTGGTACGCCTGTGAGTCCACAAAACGGACACTGAGCGCTGCCTTCCACATGGTTCTGGCGGGTATGGTCGCGCATCCCGTCATCTGATAGACCGGACATGCCGCAGATTTCACACGAATGTTCCTGTTGCGGCTGCTGGCCATGCTGCTGTTGCTGCTGCTGCTGCTGCACTCCACCGTTCGCAGCCGAGACAGACCCATTTGCTTTGGGCATTGCCTCCTTCGATTCTCTCCCGTTCTGCGATGCCATCGTTCGCTGTACTTCTGAAAATGGAGATAAGAAGAATAGATGTTATAAAGGTTTCAATACAGGATAAACTCTAACAACTAAAGGTATCTTCGAAGGACTCTTCGAAGACGAAGGAGAAGAAGAAACTCCTTTGTTCGTATTCTGTGGCCTGACTGATCTTCAGCCAATCAAAAGGGTAAATAGTTAAGTATCCCAACCCAGAAGGATAAGAATCGATGAAGCATCAAGTTATTTTCTCTTTCACAGGTACTACTTGTGATGCCCAACAAGGATTTTGATGATGATGAGGACGTTTTTGATGAGATAATATCAATTACTGACTCAGTTTTCGCGATTACATAAACCACTCCAAGTTCAGCTTTATGCGTAAGTTTGAGGTTGACGTATTCAACTTTAAACGATGTCCGCTTGTAAATTCGCTTATGCTGATGGATTGATAACCTTCCGGATGAAAACATGCCGTTTAAAGAGGTGAAAAAACACATTTCTATCGTCCTACCACCTGCTATCGGCGAGAGAACACCGCGTGCTGCACCAAACAGCGAAAAGAACAACAGTCGCAACGTGCAATTATGAGCCACATAAACATGAGTGGAACACGAGAAAAAAAGTGCTGGAAGCAACAAAAAAAAAACTACACACGGCGACGAAACGAACACGATACGGCTCCGAACAGATATTGATTTATATAAGGAAAAGAATAGGCTCCATGTGCCATGAGGAGTGTAGAGTTTACCACTGGCGAAGTATTGCTTTGGATGAGACAGAAAAACTCGTGACGTTCAGTTGCCCGCATTTTTCTTCCGCCAGCGATGAAACGAGGCCCAGCAAAATGAGGAGTTATGTGCTAAATTAATTTAAATATATAACGTTAAGAATGGGATCCACTCGCTATTCTATTTAATGTAATTGGGGCAGTGTCTTCCCTATACATCCTGGAAAGTTCATTCGTACACGTCGCATGTCCTTTTGACAGCCTATTGCAACACCAAAGCTAACGCAGTCAATGGCCTCTGTGCGATGCGAAAAAGGGGTCCTTGGGATATACTTTTCAGGATGTGGCGAGCATATTGTTAAATTGAAGAAGGGAATGCCCAAAAAAATGAACCAGCCAACTTCATCACAATCGCAAGGATACAACATGATAGAAAATAATAAAATAAGATATCTGAAGCGAGAATCATCCAAGAGATCTGATACACGTTCCAAAAAGAAAAACCAAGAACTTACAATCTTTGCGTAGCGTACAATTTTTGCCTGCATCCAATCGAATTCTATCCGAGCTGGTTTGACCATTCACGTAGTGCGGGCACTTTACTTTCAAGCACGACTTATTGCTAGCACTTGGCAATCGACCCGTCATCGTCCGGTACACCTGAGTATCCTTGCGTTTCTCTATTCTTTGCGCTATAGTTTAGCGGCCGCACTGCAACCACTGCACCGTTTTCTTCCGATTCCGAGGATTCGATCGGTTTATCGGCCGCACTGTCCCTCTGTAATATCTGTGTGCTTGATACGGGTGCACGTGTGTACGGTTTCGGGTGCTTGTTCTAATTTCGTTCCACACTCCGCGAACGTCGATATCGGCTGCGGTCGAACGGACGGGCACACGCACGCACGTACACGGCCGAGGAGATTAATGGTTATGGGCAATAGTTTTTCATGTGCAGAAGCCCTTAGTGGAGCCAGGATACTTTTCCCGACATCCTCGCGCAGCGTAGTAGAAACTCGTAGTGTGCTCCGCTAGTTGTAGCACTAAGAATACTGCTGCAGAATTTTGCTGCTCGTTGTTCGTTTTCGAATGTCCTTTTGTTTTATTTCTCTTGCTCCGTCGTCGCGTTCTGACTGCAGTCTAGGCCGTACAGAGCAAAGGCTGTCCCGCTTTGGTGCCTTTCCGGCCTACCACCAGTATTGGAGCCTATCGGCATTAAAAGGGCACACACGCGGACTCCACGGGCCTTGAAGCGAGAGTACATGGCACTTTGGCGCTACCAGCAGCAGGAGCAAGAAATCTTTCGTCCTCTCTTTCGCAGGAGCACGAATCCTTGTCCCATCGGTATAATATCTCTTCAACGAGTAGCCGTACAAACGCAAAGCACCGTGTAACGTTCTCAAAAGAAAAAACCTTCGCACATAGAGCACTGAGAGCGTGTATTGTCCTGCTGGGTATCCTTCCCTTTCGTTCATGAATGGAGCGTTTCTCGCGACCCCATTACGCTGCTCCAGCTGCTCTAGCTGCACAACGCACGACCGATGTCAACAAATTACGTAAGAAACTGACAGGACACTTTCGCTGCGAAACGTCAGATCCTTCTTAGCTATATTTGTTAGTGGTGGTGAAAACAAGCACACGCACACACTTGCATGAACTGCATGTTGAAAATCCAAATGATATCCTTACCATGATAGAATAGGTAGGTATCATCAGTATGGATGAAACATGAACAGACACTTTTTATCAATCGAAATTCTTATTTGAACAAAAAGTAATGGTTTCAATGAAAATGTTCAATTATATGATAGCTTAAAAATGTTAACCATAATTATACACCAAATTGTTTTCGATAGATTTTTGTGATTTCATGGTCCACGTTTTTGATGCGATTGATTCGCGAAATGACAAAAGAAACTGCGCGCTTCCAAAGTAAACAAACCCCAGCTGTCAAACACAAGTTGGCTTCACTTTGGAGGAAAGCGAGCTTGTTGTGAAAAGTCAGTTCTAGTTCGGTAGTGCATCAGAGCGGATGTTAGCAGTGCATAAGTTTCCTGAAAGGGTTAGCGGAAAAGTAAGGTTACGGCACGACCGCGTGGTGACGCCGAGCTGGAGCTCAGGTCAGACAAATCCTAGCTGCCGCACATCTCGTGCCGTTTGAGACAATCAAGCGGACCACGAGTTCTTGTGTCCTGACAACGGAAGGAATTATCCCTCCCGTGGACGGCGGGTGGACATATGGCTATTATAGCCGGTCCTAAAGGACGAGCCCCTTCATAGGAGTTCGGACAGAGTTGGTACGCCTCTGATTACGTGTAAGGGAACAAATTGTTCGACTTAGCGTAGGAGGATATACCCCGACTCGCATATCGAAAGAAGAAGAAGAAGTTGTGAAAAGTAAACTGTATTCATACATATTATTCGTGCTATATTTTGTAGAAAGTTGTACAACGCGGTTGAAGGAATAAAATGCAGTTCAATTCTCTGTTCAGACTGGTTTGCAGTCCTCGTTTATTAGTAGCATCCAGGTAAGGTTGGATTTGCCCGTAGATCAAGGTTATGTGCATGGTTTTGTTTGGAGGCTTACACATTTTATTTTTTCCCGGAACCTAGACAAACGGCACCAGCAACAACTACACACTGTTCCGGTTTTCATGCAACTGCCGTAGTGTACGATGACGGGGGTGTGTCGAAATCGGTTGTTCCAGAGAGGCCAAAACGTCCCATCAATGCTTACATAAGGTTCGTGCAGAGCATCCGTTCATCGTTGGCCAGCGCCAACCCATCCGCTTCTCCGACGGACATTTCGAAGCTAGCGGCGGTCAAGTGGCAAGCACTCGATCAGGCCTCGAAGGCGAAACTTGAGGAGGAGTATAAGCGCGACCAGACCGTATGGCTGGCGAAGAACGCCAAATACCTCAGCCAGCTGACCGATGCCCAGAAGCAGGAGTTGAAGCTGGAGCGACAGCAAAAGCAAGAGGACAAGGTCAAACGTGAGCACAAGCGTCTAATGAAGGATCTCGGTCGCCCGAAGCGCCCAATGAACGGGTACCTGCTTTTCGTTGCTAACAATAAACCGAAACCCGGCCTGTCCCAAGAGCAAAACAAGCTGCAGATGAAGAGCCTAGGCCATCAGTGGAAGCGACTACCCGATGCCGAGAAGGAACGATATACTCGCGAAGCGGAAGAAGATAAAAAGCGTTACCAAGAAGAAATGAAAGCATGGGAGGATAAAATGTTAGCCTCAGACAAGGTGGAGGCGGTCCGAAAGAAGAATGTCCTTTTGCCACCGTCGCCGGCTGCTTCGTCGAAGGGGGCGCTGAGTTCGACAGGAGCCAAAACCAAAAAGGCTCCCCCCACTCGCCCATAGGAACTCGGGTGTCCCTATCCGGCCCAGGAACGTAGTACAGCTCCAACAGTAATCCAACCCAGAACCGTCGTGGAAGAAGCTGAACCAAAGCACAACTTATTGCAACAGGATAGGGACACGAGTGAGCAAATAGTGGTGAGAGAGGAAATCAATCACCAAACAGTGCCATCGGCAGGGACAGTATCAACTTCTTCGAAAATACCACCAACACCGACAGAAGAGACAATGCAGAGCAAGAAGGGTATAGTGAACAAGTTAAAATCTATCTTTAAATTCTGACACTGGCTTAAACGCATGGAAGACCAGATTTTGCTGCAGTCCATGTTGCTATGGTTTTACATTTATCCGTGCTAAAAAACAGGTTTAAGGAATTGATCTTGTTCTATTAACCGGCGTGTGTGAATGTTTGATTTTTTTCCCACTCGTTCAATAACGATCCAATTTACGTTGCATTTTGTATCGCTATTTACTGAAATATTAATCGTACTTGAACGTATCATGCGACATTTGTAGAATTCATAAAGCTTATTAATAGTATACATAAAAGATGTTCTGTGTATTAAGTTTGATCCGAAAGGTCTTTTTGTTACAACGTTGCTTTTCTCTAACAAAAATCAAACATTCTTAACTCAATCTTTCAGCATTGTCAAGCAGATTTTATTTAGGAGCCCCACAATTTTTCTTTGTATTCCACCAACAGTTTTCGTCCTTTTTGTGAACGGTTTACTGCAACCGGACTGGGAACAGTTTTTCGACAAGATAAAATGGTAATAAAATAGATTTAGTGACGTGTGATTAGACAAAAGAAGTTGCATGATTATTAGAACTTTGCCGGAAGAGAAGTGTAGAAAAAATGCCTTTTTAACTCTGTACACCCAACACCTTCCGAACTTCTTTATGACGGTAAAACAACGACAAGTCGAGAAAACGAAAACGATTAACACTACGACGAGGAAACAAAATCATCCACTTCTGCGGATACACTATTGTCCCCTTCAAGCTGGTCGTACCCGAGCACGTACCGTAGCTCGATGCCTAGCCATAACCGGCTCCAGAGCAGGTGGGTGAGGACGAAGAAGAACATAAAAAAGGCTACATCTTTCAGCACCTTGTTAACGGTGTTCAGGAGCTTCATGATGGTTTGGGAGGTTTTAATTGGAATGCCCCCGAGCAAGAACACTATCCCGAGTAGCTGTTGGCCCCCGGCAGCACCGGTTTCCGACGCACCGAACATTACTATCTCCAGCAGTTCCCAGGCAAGCAGCGGTAGGAACACGTTGCCACCGATGTACGACTCGTTACCCGTGGCGAACAGCAGATAGACGGCAATTGAGGCTACAATAAGATGAATTTTGGAGCGCAAAATTCTTGTGAAGCGTGAATTGCTTCGCGGCGCAGGACGTGTGCCGGCCGTACCCGGTGGGCCCATGCCAGGCCCCGACATACCAGCTCCTGCTTGTGCTTGTGTGATGGAGTTGAGTAGCTGCAAGATATCACCATTCTGCCCGACACCGGTTAGACCATTCGGGCCACCAAAATCTAAACCTCCCGATGACAACAGGGAACCCACTGGTGGGTTGATAAACTCCATCCGTTCATCCTCCGGATCAGGGTAAATTATTGGTGTTGGCTCGTTCGCGGGTTCTGGTAATACAAGATCATGGAGGAGCATTATAAAACATCGAACTTCATGACTATCTGAAAGTGTGTTATAACTTACCAACTCCTGCATTTGGCGGCTCACAGGAAGCTCGAGCGATAACGTCAGCCAGCAAAGCCTCCGTTCTTGCAGCGTCTTCACTGTTATTCCAAACGCTGCCAGAATCAGCGGCAGGTGCAGTCGGTAATTCATGGCCCACAATTTTGGACAGCCTGTTGTTAGAATTTTCTAAGATTTTCCTTCGTCTCGCTTCTCGACGTGCCGCCAGGGCATCCGCTGGTGACTTTGGTTGACTTGCTTTCGTGTCTGCCGAGCTCGTTTCTTCCATTCTGAATCGAGCTGTTTGCTGTTGCCTCCTTATTTACTTGTGTCACGTTTTAATTTCTCAAATTTATCACCATTTCTCTGTCGGCAACTATGATGTTTTGCAGAACAGGACTGAACAAGTGATTAGGTGGAAAAGGGAGGAAGATTATTTTGATTTCTTCTTTTCGATTCTTCTTACTTTATTTTTGACAGCTTCTGCATGATTTGATGGTTGCGAATGTCGGCTGCAGGGAATCCGTTTCTGAAGGGTCTTATGAAACAGAAACCATGATTGGGTGTTGATTTTGAATAAGTAATAAAATCTTTTTATTTACAAAATAATATTTCTTCACAGACAACCACCATGCGGAGCTAAGCAAATGCTTGTAATCCAGTAATTGCACGTCCTAGAATCAGAGCATGAATATCGTGCGTTCCTGAAATTTACAAGAGTAATCTTGGTTAATCGCTTGGCAACAGGTTTTGATCGTTGTCCTTACCCTCGTAGGTGTTGACCGCTTCTAGGTTCATCACGTGGCGGATGATGTGGTACTCGTCAGCAATTCCATTTCCGCCCAGCATATCGCGGGCTACACGAGCAATTTCCAACGCTTTTCCAGCGTTATTACGCTTGAGCATTGAAATCATTTCGGGCGTATGTCTAAAAAGATATCGTTAACAAGAATAAGAACAGAACTCTTTAACTTTTCATCCATTAATTACCGTTTCTGATCCTTCAGGCGTCCCACGTGCAGACAAGCGGTTAATCCTAGACTTATTTCCGTCAGCATATCGGCCATCTTTTTCTGCATCAATTGATTTGCAGCTAGTGGTTTTTTGAACTGCTTCCTATCCAGTGTATAGCCTCGTGCTACCTGAAGGCATGATTCAGCTGCACCCAGCGCTCCCCAGGCAATGCCATACCGGGCATTATTCAGACACCCGAACGGACCCCTCATACCGACCACGTTCGGTAGCAGGTTGTCTTCCGGGATGCGCACTTCGTCCATCAGAATCATTCCGGTTGCCGAGGCACGGAGCGAGAACTTTCCCTCGATTCGCGGTGTTGCCAGCCCCTCGGCACTCTCCGATCGATCGACGATGAAACCCCGCACCTTTCCATCTTCCGTTTTGCCCCAGATGATGCACACGTCCGCAATGGGTGAGTTGGTGATCCATGTTTTGCTACCACTCAAGACGTACGTTTTCGTCTTCGGATCGTGGATAGCTTTTGTCTCCATCGAAGACGGATCGCTGCCGTGATTCGGTTCCGTCAGCCCAAAACAACCGATCAGTTCGCCGCGTGCTAACCGGGGTAGGTATTTTTCCTTCTGCGCGTCACTTCCATAATCATAGATCGCGCCCATACACAACGAGCTCTGGACACTGAACGCCGATCGGTAACCAGAATCGATTCGCTCCACCTCACGCGTTAGAAGACCATACGCAACGTTGCTTACACCGGCACAACCGTATCCCTTAATCGTGCAGCCTAGGACGCCAAACGAGCCTAACTCGTTCATTATTTCGCGATGAAAAACCTCATTCCGGTTGGCCTCGATCACGCGCGACAGCAGTTTATCTTCGCAGTACGCCCGAAACGAGTCACGGATCGCGATTTCATCTTCCTTCAGCTGCGACTCGAGATCTAGCGGATCTTCCCAGTTAAAGGTGGGACCTAGGCCGGTTAGAGATTACGGGAGAAGAATCATTTAATTGTCCATCAAACATAGCAACACACCTCCAGCGGAGAGAGAACGATGTCAGTTATCTTATCGCCTCATTCCTTGGCAAGTTTTTCTACTCCGTCTCAAGTGCGCATGACGACACGATCAACGAGGAGGCAATCATGAATGATGATGTCGATCAGGCTTACCTTTATCAGTTGACGCCGCTGTAAAATGATAGTAGGATGGGGCAATTAGTGTTTGATTCTAAATACGCACAAAACTATCTGCAACTATAAGGATACACTTGATCCCGAACTCGTACGCCTGGCAAATACCTACCCCGAGAAGAACGTGCTAAAATCGCATGCCCACTTGCGATAGGTTTAAGTTGCGAAATTCTACTCGCAAACAATGTACGAAGAGCCATTACGATGGTGGAAAATGTTCCAATGACGATATTAAGAGTCAAATTCTCGCTGCTGATATTATTATATCACAAAGTTGCTTCTCGATACTGCAGCGTAAAAATATGCTCGTTTACGTACGTCCGGCGCACTGACCACAACACACCGCTGGTTGGCAAACACTGAGCTGAAGGAGGAGGAATCTACTTTCCTTTTCGTTTAGGGCAGTGGCTCGCGAAAGACTGCTATTCCCGCGAGTTTGTCGCGACAAGTTGAACGATAATCATGCCAGCAACACTTGATTCCTTCGCCATGAGATGCTGGACGTGCAAACATACTAACACTATAGTGGCAGGATAGTATATAGCGCAATCCGTAACAACTACCGTCACCGGTTCGAGTTGTTTTGATGTTTCATACACGCAATCAGCTGATAAGGGTGCGTGTTGGTAGTGGGACGACAGAACAATGTGTGTTTTAAAATATTGCAATGCCATTTTAAATGCACCGGCATCGTCATGATGCTTGACTTCCTGTGTATGGTTTTCCAATAGAAGTAAATAATCATCGGCACATAATCGACGGGGGCAATATTGGCATGAAATTTCTAAGGCATTCCATTTTTATTACCAACCTACCAACATTATTGTTGAACATTTATGAAAATATGAATCAAAGTTGATGAAAAATGTCTTAAACTGGTCCGTAATACCCTCCAAACCCCTAACTGGACGCTGTGCAATTGTTTGCCCCGCTTTTCACTCCTCCACATCAGACCGCTAGTGGCCATAAACAACGGCACTTCCAATCCGATGGTCGCTTATTGTGGATCGGAATTAAATTCACTTTGATAAGATAAGTGTAAAGCACAGCATCTCCCTTAGTAGAGTACACCACTTCGTGCGGATTACTATGGAGTGTTCTTTGAAGGGCAAAACGATCGTCGTAACCGGTGCTGGCCAAGGTAGGCCGATTTGAAGGACGAAAGGATACCAGTGCTAAGCAGGCTAGTAGCTAGAATTATTGTACTACCTCATTTTCCGATGCAGGCATTGGGAATGAACTGTGCCGTACGCTGGATCAACTTGGTGCCAAGGTGATAGCCGTGTCACGCTCGCCGGGTCCACTGGAAGCATTAAAAAAGGATTGTCCGAAGATCGAAATCATACAGGTCGATTTGAGTGATTGGAGTGCTGCGCGATCGGCGCTGGGGGCGCTAGGAAAGGTGGACGGATTGGTCAACAATGCGGCGATAGCGGTCATCAAACCGTTCCTGGAGCTAACCGAAGGTGACTTTGATAGGTGCGTTGAATTGTCCACAGTCTACTGCAAAGTTAGTAAAATGATTCTCTCTTCTTCAGTACCTTCAACGTTAACGTAAAAGCGGCTTTCAATGTGGCGCAGGTTCTCGTTCCGAAGATGGAAGCGGGAGCAAGCATCGTGAACGTTTCATCTCTTGCCGGACTGAAAGCGATCCACGGGCACTGCGCGTATTCTATGTCGAAGGCTGCCATTGATGGGCTTACGCAAAATCTTGCCCTCGAGCTGGGCCCAAAAAAGATCCGTGTCAACAGCGTCAATCCGACGGTGATACTGACACGCATGGGTCGTGATAATTGGTCCGATCCGGCCAAAGCGGATCCACTGAAGGCAAAGATTCCACTCGGGCGGTTTGGGGAAGTGCACGAAGTGGTCGAACCGATCATCTATCTGCTGAGCGATCGTTCGAGCTTCATTAACGGCCATTCGCTGCCTATTGAGGGTGGTTTTCTAGCTGGAAACTGAACCATTACTCGGAAAAAGTAAAATGTTTGCCATTCAATTTAATGATTTATTTTATTCGCATCAGAAGTGAAACGGAACGTATGGAAATAAAAGCAAAATTATTGTTCACAGCGGAAATAAAAACTTAAATTAGTAAATGAGTCTGATCACCGTTCTTCCAGGACTGTATTTTTTGGGCATATTGTTGATTGTTTCATTGGTACGCGTTGTTCTTCAGTCACATGTCGCCACTGCAGATATTTGTTCTTGTGTTGGATGCAACCGAAACGATCGATACACACTGCACACTCCTACAAATGTTTTGTGCTCCTCAGCATCAATCTACACAGGGTGCCTAATTTACGTTACCGTCTAGTGTGTTTTTGTTTGGTTTTTTAAATACGCTTTATATTAAGTACACAGTTGTTACACACATTTCAAAGCTAACACTTCTTAAACTCTACGACAGTTGCATCGGGCAAATAGATGGAAAAGGAATTGGAAAATAAGTGATCAAGGTTTTCCACAGAAATCAACACATAAATAATCCTTACTGATCACAAGTAAACCACGCTTTCAATGTGTTCTCTTCCGACGCGGATAGTACGGTTTATGAATCGTTTAGTACAGTATGAGATTCGAGGAGGCTTCCATTATGATTGGGAGGAATTTCTTTCCCGCTAACGTTTGCTAACCGGATGAACGATGTTTTTACCGTGTTTTGTAATTTCACCTAGCGAGCTGATTTTCCGCGTTCCACTCTTCTATTTGAAAACAAACACGAGGTGTACCTTTTTCATTCGAATGATTAGAATGTTCCTCCGGTTGGTCGCTTAATTGATTTCCGGAGCATCGATAAATCCTATTTGTGGTTGGGATATCATATTCCAATCTATTTCTTTAGGCAGTTCCTACGCCCAATGCAACACCGGCCGCAAAGGCACACAGGAAAATGTGAAGATCGTTCACCTTGCAGCCGGTTTCATCGCCAATCAAGTTCGTATACCACTTTTTGGCCTTCTTCGTGCGCTTCGTTAGTGCGTCCTCGGCCTGGTTTAGCTTACGATCGAGAAAGCGTTCCGCCTATTGAAAATCAGAAAATAGAAGGTGCGAATCAATTGTTGGATTGGACATTTTCATTCTTATTAGATAAAGGTGTTAAAGTGGACATTTTTACGCCTAGCATGAAACAAATGAGTACATCAATACCGTTAACAGAAAGAGAACTCCTTCGGAAAATGGATATACAAAAAAAAAGAAAAGAAACAGAGAGTAAAAGGAAAAATCTTTTCGTTCGTCCTATCGCAACTAAAAGCAGATAGGAATGTAATTTATTATTATGTGCTAAAGCATGTTCGCTAAGGCACAAAACCAAGACAAAGTTACGGATAATCACAAAAGATGAAAATAAATTATGCCTACGGACGATTCCACAATTCTCTTCCAGAAGTTATCAAAACTGCAAATGCTTCACCGGTCGATCGATTTGGGGAATTACTTCTGATATCAGTTGTTTGTTTTGTCTACAGTATTATTATCCTTGTACATCCTCGTGTTCAGTTTTCCTCGCAGTACAACACTGCATCTTCTTGCTTCGCTTGATTCTCGTTTACGAAGCAAGTCCAATCAGAAAACCACCGATAAACCCGGTGGCCATGTAAGAGTTTTCTTTGGCGTACTTAAACACCTGCAAGCAGATGAATCAAATCAAAATGTGAAGCCAGTGTATAATATAAATATAATTTAGTGGAATGATACGAAATGAAAACAATAAATGAAGAAGCAGATGAATTGTATATGATGTGTCTCATCTCTCCAAGAGAAGAAAGGCGTTCCAAATGTTAACGCATGCCGATTGGAGACCTACCTTATCCGTAAAGCTTGGTCCCTGGCCAGTGACTGCTTCCTCCACCTTATCCGTAACTTTGTCCACCTTCTTCTGTACCTTATTCCAGTCGATTGAAATGATTCCTTGCTGGTTGGCAATCTGCAGCAGAATTATTCCACCACCCACAGCAATTGCTGCCATTTTGCCGACCTTCATCGTAATGAATCCGGTTGCCCTAAAACCATATTAGAAAGCATAGTGTAATTTGATCGAATTTTGTTTCAAAGGGAAAAAAACTTATGTCACAAAGGCATACCATCCACTTCCGGCACCGATTAGAATCTGTTTCGTAGCCGAGTTTTTGCTCACATCTCCGATGAACCGGTCCAGACATCCTGCAGCGTCGCTCATGTTGATGATTTCCTTGTTTGTTGCGTCTTTTTTAACTTTTCCGTCACTCATTCCTGTAAAAAAAATGATGAACCATGGATAAGAATTGTGAACAAATTTTGTGAAAATTTAATTTATGCAAAATGATACAAGTTTTCATTTCATTTCATTTGGCTGATGTAACAGAGAACATCCCATTCTTATCAGGCTGCACGAAACCACAAACCACATCCTTGTTATCTTGTTTGTATTCCAGTTGTAATATATGACAACAATATAACCAAAGAAAAACGACATGTTTTAATTTTTTGGGACATCAGCTGATCCAATTGTGAGCGATATGCCTTTTTTTTTAACCACTAGTTTTTATACCTATGTCGCCAATGAGGGAGCGGTAGCCCTTGAAAAATGTATGGATTGATTCACTTTTCATTCGCGGTCAATGTTTTCTATTTTTAATGTACTGCATCACTGCAAGCGAAAGTCGAATGACCTGCAGCAGACATCCTTGCTTTGATCGAGAAAAATCTTGTTCATGGCTTCACCGCATGCTTAGGTATTACATAATGGTAGGTGGAATTTTCATAGGCAATTTAGTTATCTCCTATCCCGAAAAGTCAACCATCTCTATTCGGTGCGGATTGCAGCGCAGTAAAACCATCTCGACGGCGCGACGCCATCATGACCTCATCAAAGGCCATCATCGAAGGGATGCCGAATAGAAACTGGCCGAGAACGCGAATCGTTTCGCACTGTTAGTTTTGGAATAGTTATGCCTATCGGCTTTGAGAAACCATAGCAGTGGAAAATCTCCACAAGGCAAAAACGATATCTTCGATGACTCCTTGCTTACCTGAGTACAGCTTCCGAAGTTTGGATTTTGTCCGTGTGAGGAAACTCACGGAGCCTGTCGGCTTGCGCTTAATTTTGCCCTTTGAAATCGAAAGCAGAATGCGACGTAGAATTTGGCATGTACGACTGCCACTGGCCGAACTATTCGCACCGAATGGATTTGTTAAAGAATACCAGCTAATTTTCTTCTGTCGCACCTACACCTAGCTTGCTAGAGGATTTTGTTTTCTTTGCGTCTTTCTCTTGGATCGTTTTTGAGGTTGTCAGAACACAATTTGCACCAAACTGTCAAATAGGGTATTTGCCAAGATACATTTAAATATCAAGGTAGAATCAGTCTCGTAGTCTTTGCAGCAATATATTCACACTCATCAGCGAGCTTTCGTATGAGGGTTTTTAATCGGGGAATATTAACAACCAGATCAGATATGAGTACAATAGAAAGCATCGAACAGTTTTTATAAAAAATCATATGCCCAGAATGACTCTTTTGTATTTGATCCATACCTAGTCATCATTTTGACAATTGGCAAGATTTTTAATGCTCACAGGAAACTGTATTGCGACGCGCTTATTCAGCATTGTTTTAAACGTTCCAAATTATGTTTCTCCAGTTTTTGCGAGCGTTGCAATGACATTTTGGCCCGCTGGTGTAGTTTGATGGCAGCTCACAGAAGTTCGGCGTTATCACAATTTTTGGTGCGTACGATCGCATAAATATCGGAGTTTACGCATCGGTCGGTCGGATACCGTTTGGTTTCGGATAAGGCCACCCTCGGTTCAAGCCGTGGCCAGATGATGTGATATGTCCGTACATTAGCTCCGTTGGTTGTGTGTTTTGTTTTTGTGTATTAAAGTGCCTCCCGCTGACCGCCCGTTGATCCGCCCCTCCACCCATCGCGTTTTGGCATCATCAATTCGGTAAACAGGATGATCCTCGAAAGCGGCGAATTTAGCGTTTCCACGCAGGAGCTGCAGGCACTGGCCTCGCTCGATAGGTTCGTAGCCGATCCAGCCGGGGATCTTCAAGAGATGGTGCTAAATCGTAACGTAATCAAACTTCCCTTCCAGCCGCCAGTATGGATTCCTGAAGCTGTCCGCGCCCGAAAACCTGAAGAAGAAGGCGCTGGTGCTGAAGGTGGGTGTCTTCCGTCCTCTTGTGTTTAACCTTGAAATGGTTTTGTTTTGATCACGAAACAATTGCCAATTACTGATGGGTGTTTGTGTTTGGTTTTTCTTTCCATCTTTCACGTCCCGTGACTCGACAGGCGGTGAAGTACCTGGAACGTATGCTCATACAAGCTTATAACCAGAAAAAGGCTCACGAAGAGAAGCAGGAGGGCAAGGATACATCTTCGAATGCGGCCAGCGGGAATGACCGGGGTGGGATGGGGGAGGTTAAAATCAAGCAGGAAGTCAATCCGTTGTGCGATACGGAGGTGAAAATCGATGAAAATCTTCCGGCGGAAATCATGTCTGTGGAAACGGTGCCGACGTCGGCGCCCTCGGAGAAACCGTCCTCAGTTGACGAAACTAACGCGAATGGCGATGGAAGTGCGTCCGCGAAAGAAGTGTCCGTGTTAAAGGAAAAGCAAACGAGTGACAGTGAAACGGACAGTATCAATATTGATCCGAAAACGTACTGTAAGCTTGGGCACTTTCATCTGCTGCTAGAGGACTACGAGAAAGGTAACAGCACATTCCAAGATTCGGTGGACAGCAATCAGGAAAAACACTTCAATTGCCTTATCGGAGTTTTCTTTTTTGTTTGTTGTAGCTTTATCAGCGTACCAGAAATACTATGCCTTGAAAGCGGATCACTGGAGAGATGCACCGTTTTTGTACGGCTTGGGTTTGGTGTACTACCACTACAACGCGTTTAGATGGTGAGTAAATGGATTCGTTAACTACATGACATGACAAGAAAACGTCTCGCATGGCTTTTATACTAGTTCCACGGTTATAAGAGGTTCCATATTCTGATACGCTTATTATACTGCTTGTTGATTCGGCAGGTGTAACAGACAGGCAACTTCTACCGACTTACAAACATCTGATTATGTTTGGTGTTGCAACAAACCCCAATCGATCCACTTTACTTTTTAGATGTGGTGCGAGATAACTCTTTGAACTTTGGTACTCATTACATGTCCATTTCGTAGAAAAATGCAAATCGGAAGAGAAAATGATGAGTTTTTAGATTGCTTTAGATTTGGGGTAAGTGATCCCATGGTGGTGTTAGTACTAATAGCGGTTTTAGTGGAATAAAATCCTAGCTCCAAGAAGTCCTAGTATGAAATGTTCCTTGATCTTCTACGGAGTGTGTAAAAGCTAAACTTTCCCACTCCGTTATTAAGAGGTTCCAAACTTCATAGTTTCCATACAAGTCGTACTAATATGCCGGAAACCTTAAGATTTTATGAGGAATGCATGATCAAGATAATGCATTGGTCTTTGAGTAATTTTGCTTTTGTGTTTGAAATATGCTTCAAAAATAAATTACAGTTGAAATATATGCAGTGTTTTCCAACTTTTCTGTATTACCACCACTATAGGTACTCAATACCACAAATGTAGGACCATACCACGATTGGTGTCAGTCAGCTAGGAAGAAATAAACTTTTTCACGTGTATTTTTATGGTATACGGTGAAAATTGATGCTTTTCAAAAGAATAATCGTGCTTCGATTACAGTTTAAATAAATATGCAAAAAATTGTGTTTTTGGCAATTATAAATTACATTAGTACTATTACCCTAGATCAAGTTAGATGCGAGTGGTGCACTTCCTGCATATGGGGTTAGATTATTTTTTTCAAGGCTGGACCGGCTTCTCTACCTTACTGCTATTTGTGGAATATACGAGCCATGGTTGTCGGCATCATGCAGATCGGTATACCTCGGCATGCCGCCAATCCTGTGTTTTGTATGGAGTTACATGGCTAGCGTTGAAGGGGGTCTGGATTGCTGAACTACGCTAATTAGAAACATGCGGACTAACCTTAGGCAACCAAGGCAGCCACTTGGAGTCACAGTCAACTGTGTCAAGACGAGCTATTCAGAGTGCCAAAAGGAATCAGAATAAACGCATGTAACGGAAGCGGACCCCTACCGAGCTACCATGAGTGATTTCTTGGTCGTCTCATTATGGTATTAATTGAATAGCGAAAAAAATGGATTTCTAGTAAAAATGTGTAGTATTTGAACGAAATCTGTTTTAAAAGTTTATCTCCTTCATGTCTGCCCGTTAAGGGTTTACTAGACGTTTTCTTTTTGCGTTTTTGCTTGGTTGGTCTCTTACCGTCTTACCGTACAGAAAGGAGCCCTGTCTCGGTTGGGATACGAACACACGCCGTTGAGAACGTAGCTCGGTGCTCGTCGATCGATTTTCTAGTCGGTGTAGCTGTTTGGCTGTCGCGGACTCTTTCGCTATAATATGGCTATATGCAATATTTCATCATTCATAATCTATCGAGTATTTGTAGTTATTTAAAGGTAGTCAATTAAGTAATTTTCAATAAATTTAGCCTTGTTATCGCTGGAAATATCTACCTTAGGACCAACATTTAAACGGTTTGATGCAGATAAACAGGGGTGGTCATGGGGCAGCGGTAGCGCGAGCAACAACAACGCCAGACGTGTTCAATCGAATATCGAATACCACCAATCTATAATATACCGTATTTCGGTCATAGAAAGCTGGCGGATAGAGACCTAAAAACTTTAAAAAAGTGTAGATAAACTCTAGATGTAGAATGTGTACTTTACATATTGACAAAGTTACCACTACGGCCCAGGATGTTATAACCTGTTGAATATACGTGGGAAGAACTAGAGATGACACTACAAATGGACGTTTCTAGAGTGTATACCAGGGTTCGGCACACGTTTCCAGAAAGGGACAGATGATGAAAAAGAACGTCAAACCATGGACCAGATACCTTAAATGATATTTGAATGCTTTGAATGTGGTTTGAATGGTGTATCAATTTTCTTCTTCAGACAGTAACAAAACATATTTAAATGTTTTGTTTCTCATCGTTAATTTTGAAGGTTTTTTCGTTAAATTTAGTACTTTTTGATCATATTGCTCGTTTGTTGTTGTTTTTTTTTTATAAATTTCTTTTATTAAATTTCAAATTCATCAATTACTTATTTTATGTTACCATATAAATGATTTTCTGGCTTACTCTCAGTTATTGAAGTAACTCAGTTTCAAGAAGTTTTGAATATTGTGATCTTTTTCGGAATTTTTTTTTTTTAATGGCACGACATCCCCTAATGGGACAAGGCCTCTCTCCGAAGAGAGTTTGTGTGACCGAAAGACGGTATATTATAGATCGGTGGTCAGCCGTTCGTAATACCGGAGGGTGCCAGACTCGAGATTCGATCCCACACCTGTGGTGTGGTGTTTCCTCGCGCTACCGCTGCGCCATGGGCACCGCCAATTTTTTCCGGAATGGTACCCTAAAATGTTTTCCTTAAAGTAGTTATTGTGGGTGCAAAGTAAACATGTTATTGTACCGCTGGATTCTCGACGAGATACGCGATACTTTGGAATTTTCAATCGATTGATAGTAAAATGTGATTTTATTTTCATTCCATAAGAATTAAGATATTTTTTCTTTGTATGTTGTACTAAAACTTTCGTACGGACCAGATAAAATCAGCTGGTGGGCTAGAATTTGCCGACCGCTGGTTTATAAAATCACGATGAAAGGGAGATAGCTCGAAAAGTCACGAAGAATTGCACACCCAGAGAATCTAGAGACATTGATCTGATTGGAAAGGAATTCGTTAAGAAATTTTTTCGGGGAACATATTTATCTGGAACAGTAAGTACAACGTAAGCCTTGTATTTTTGAGGTAAATATAGAATAATGCTAGGACTAAACAAAGCAGTACATTTTGATGCCCAAGGAGTGTTGGTGTAACGTTCTATACATTTACGAGAGAAAAACTATTTCGGTCTAAATGCCACCCAAATGGTTGGACCTAAATGGTAACCAAGAAAGGGAAGACATCAAACACAGTCATTGATATGAGCAACACTGTTTCAAGCATTCAAAACAGTGGTTGAGCTGGTGAATGACCGTTATTCAATTTGGAAACATTGAATTTATTAACAAACATGTAAGGGACATGGTTTATTTGGTCAACTTGGACGAACAATTTATTTCTTTAATATTGTGTGTCACATATGGGGAAAAAGAAGTAAAGAGTTTATTTTTTAATTTCTTTTGCAAAGAAACAGAATGAAACGTATTTATTTTAATTTTTTAATCTGTTCCACTCAAGAATAAAGGCTTCATTCCGGAAAGCCAATGTATCTGCTCGTTGGTCACCGATTTAATCGTTTGATCCCATTTTTCCATCTTCTCATAATGCGTTGCGATCGTTCTTTACGATGTGCTTTCGTCCGATGTGACGATATCAAACGGCAAAAGGCACCAGAAGAAGAGCTGATAGTAGTTTACTTTTGAAAAAAAGGAGAGTCACACGGCAAGTGTGCCGTTCTGGTTGCGTGCGTTGAAAACTAGTTTCCCTACGGCGCGGCAGAGATGCCTAGAACTGAACGAGCGGCAAGCGGTTGATTGTCTTCGAAGATATCTATGCTACGGCCCCCATGCTGTTTCTATGTACTACACCTATGTTGCCTGACTGTGTGCTACGAAACCTGCTCCACGCTTTTGGCGGGGCCGGGGAAGGGTGGATGATATATCGGCATCTTTCTTTCTTGCTCCCTCTCTCTCTCTCTCTCTTTTTTTTTTGTTTCCTTTTTCATCCCCCGCCCTTTCGCTTATTTAGAAACACTGGAATGCTCCTCACGTGAGCCTATTTCCTGTTCTCAAACACCATTTCTTGTACGCCGTCATCATCATCTTGGCTGGAAGGTGTTTAGGCCTCCCCGCGGGCCCTCGTGCAATTCCACTCTCCGGTCTCCGGCCGAATTCGTCGGTACAGTGCTACGTGAGAATCGGCACGATCTCTTCAATTCCCCACACCGTGGTTATAGAGTGGCCAAATACGCTACCCTGCACACACGCACACGGCCATACACTGGACCCCGAGAGGATGAACTTGTTCCATAATGAGTTCAATGACTTGTTGAATGTGCCGGTAGAAAATCGTCCAGCTCGGGGCGTTGGTGGAGTACGCTGCGCTCGAGGGATGGGAGTGCTCGATTATGCTTCTGCTTCCTTTGCGCCCCCGCGAGAAACACGACGCATCGTGCGTACACGTTTATGCTGGTACGGAGTGCGAACCGAAGACACCGAAGCAGGGAGATACACTTGGCATCATGCCCTCGGTTGGCATGATATGCTCCGTTTTCATCGCCAAACTCAGCTTTCGCTGCCCTTTCTACACTCGCTATGATCTTACTCCTGGCAGCATAACGATCATGTTTTGCAGTTTGGCGCAGGAAATATCTTCAACCGCTAGTTGTACACTCCTGCGGAAGGGAATATCATCATCAGGACAATCTACGGTTGGTCAGCTTGACATGGACCGGGCATGAAACTACGAAAACGTCTGACTCTTATTGCAGCTTCGTGCGAGTTGTATTTTTAGGACACTTGATTTCCGGTTTCTAACTCTATAAATACCGTGGATGGACAAACACAGTTTTAAGATAATTACTTTAAAAATATTATGACGATGCGGAAACATGCGGAAGTTCAACTCAACACATCTAACATGGCCTTAAAGTTAGTTTATAAGAAAAACGAACAATATTGGTTTAAGAGGATTAAGAATTACCATTCCGTACGGCCATCGTGACACTGTTTTTAAAGTGTCCGTTTACGTACGAATACGAATCCAATGCACAGTATACAACAAAGGAATGTTCGGTACTTATCAACATGAACAACATTGTTCCTAAGTCTACAGTTTCCCAAAATATTTGCCAACCTTTCTTTGTCGTCCTGCAGGTCCGCCGGAAAAGCATCATCCAAAATTTAACCCAAACGTCAATGAACTTACTATTCGTCCATTTTTACGTCTGGCCAAGCCAGACAAAACATTTCCGTCCGCGCCCAGGTTGTAACCAAAGCAGAGCAACAAAACTTCCCATTTACACAACCAGTCTCGTTTTGGGGTGTTTTGGGGGATCCGCTGTCCGCTGCACACAACTGAATTCCGTGACGCAAGTGGTTCACGAGCACACCGTGGCGTCACTGCCGGGGGAGTGGAGATACCCGGTGGATGGTGCAAGGGTGTGTCTACCATGCCTTGTAACCACGTCCCGACCCATCCCGGTGACTGGGTACGTTCATGCGTTCGTTCATTTGCTTCGAGCACGGACTCCAGCGTTCATCCGCCGTTCGCGTGCTGATGCGTTGGTTTTCGTCTGCTGGTATGCTGCATGGCCCGGCGAGAACACGAGGCATCTGCACGCGCACACGTTCCGGCGCACTCCTCCACGGCCTGTTGGTGGCGTTTTGGGTCCATTTCATATGGCGTTCGCGAGGAGGGAGGAATTTGCGCGAGGGAGCGAGCATGAAGGGGTCGATAGGGAAGAAAAGTTCGTCAAACCCTTCATCACGTCACGGGTCACCGGAAGGCCGATCCCGTGCAGCACGGCTGGTTTTCGATCGAACTGTTGTTTACTGTGAATCGGTTCGTAGTCTTCGCATAAAAAGCAAAAGAATTGGTATGTTATTCCTTCCGATACATTATAAAACTTTAAACCCAGTTCGAGGCACTTTAAATCTTGTTAAAATAATAAAAAGTTAACCACAGTTTTGTATCACCTTTACTAACTGAACATTTTGGGTAGCGTTAACAAATTCCAAATACCGCAATACGTCGCTACGAATCAGATGCAATACGTGTGGTGTATATATCCAATTTGCATTCACCGTTTGGTTTCACTGCATTTTCCATCCAACAGAAAGTATCATTTTCCCCTACCAACATTTTTGCATAAGCGCATCCAATTGCATAAGGGAGTGTAGAAGAACGTGTGCGGTGGGGGGTGGGGCTCTTTTTACGAAATAGAATTATGGAAATGACTTTCACTTTACCTCGCTGGATGTTGGATGCCGTCCCGGCTTGTCCGATGTGATTAGAGAAACCCTAAAAACTTTTTCCACATCCAATAAAAGGGGACGCAAAAATTCGTTTCACTAAAAATGTGTGAAGGACTGTAAAAGGGGTACTTTTGATTTCACCATGTAACCCGGGCGCAGATTTTATCATCCATTTTATTGCCTGCGATTTTGTGCCAGTGTTTAACGTAATACCACTTTTTCGCGTGCATATTCCTTTTGGTGTTTTTTTTTCTCGTTTCATTTTGCAATCGCATCCCCGGTGAGCATTAATTTATTGCTAAAGTTCATGCAAAACAAACAATCAGAGAAGGGGAGCAGTGCATGCAAAATGCCGTTCTTGATGCCACAACATGTCTTATCGGCGAGACACGAAACTCGCGTCGTTTTGTTTTAGCGCAAAAAATCACGCACCATTCGGGACGCGAAAAGTTTTTTTGGGGGTGTTGAGTAAACTTTACACTATGGTGGTATGGGTTATAAGGATTGTTTTCAACCCTTTGGGGAATTTTTTTTTCATGATCCTTATACTTGATAGGTGTTGTATCTTTACGCTAAAGGGTGCATACAATGCAGCTTGAGGCTTTAAATACAATTTCCTTCGCTTTGTTAGTAGTGCGTTTCAAAATTAGTTTATCCTATTCTATATTTGTTACCTTTATAACAGTCTACTGCTTGGAGAAATTTATTTCTTCTCACCCTGTGAAACGTTTTGTTGATTTTAAAATCATATTTGTTCCATCCTGGACACCGTTCAATTGAACACCCCTAAAAGAACGCGACTGGTCGGCGGAGATTCGTTCGGCACAGCTGGCATCGTTAATCTCTATTCTGCTGCGCGCTCAACGCTCCTCTTTGGCAGGGAAAACTTTCATTTTCAAAACCGTTTATCACTGCAACCGCAATACCACACCGTATACCGGCAAGTGTTGGAACTCGTGAGGATGAATTGGTTTTCCCACCCTTCGGCCTGCACGCTGCCGTACGCCAATATGCTACTGCATCGTTCGCTGCTTTGTTCTGCAAAAGGGGAGGGCGGCCGATGGACATGATACGAGAGGGTGGTTTGATGGAAGGGCGTATTATGACGGCTTTTCCATCCTGCAAGCACCGTTCAGGTGTGTCGACGACAGGAATCGTTTGGATGTAATGAGTGGCGCAATTTATGCAGAGTATTTCTTTTTTGTCATCAATTGATACAGTACTTTCGATTGCTGCCTCTTTCCATTGGTAATTAGTGTTCGTCCCGGGAGTGATGAAGGTACGTCATGCGTGGCGATTATATGTCGTCAATGAATTTTACTGAAACACAAAAGAAGTTAAGCATTGTTTTAAAAGTTGTTTTAAACGACTTTGTCATTGAGCAGGAAATTGCTCCGAACCGGAAACCTTTAGCATTTGCTACGTTCATTGACCACTCGGCTTAGAGGTGAATAATTTATGTGAACGCCATTTCGAACGGTTGCTTCCGTTTGGGGCATCGATTTTCACTTTCCTTCGAACGAACTCTTGTTCAGCTTCCATGAATGCACCGGAAGCATGCTGCAACTTGCGGAAAGCATTCTGCCCCATGTTATCCCCCTCCCCTGGACGGGGTGGGGGGACTCTGTAAATAATCTGATGGAGGCTACACCACAAATCATTGGGAATTAGCGTAACGTAGTGGCTGGCATCGAGTGGTTGGTGTCCGCTGTGCCCCTCATTTTACTCCGTGGTATTTGATCTCGAGGTTTGGGGTTAAAATTGAACTAGACAACCACATTCCATTTCGTGTGTGCTGTCGCTACCCTCAAGGATGTGCAGAGGATGCTCCCTTTCTGTTATTTCAAGTTCCATCCGGTGATGTGATGGCAGACGGAAAGGAAACGACGGAATAGGAGTCGAACGTTGCTACGTCTGGAGCTGGTGTTGGATGACATGATTTATGCTCCCGGTTTCGGGAGGATGTTCTTCGGTCTGCCGGAGCTTCCGGACGGATGATGCCGGTGCCGGCACATTGCATTCGTGGTGGTAATGTGGGTGCGACGTACGAACTCACTGGTGTGTGGAACAATGAGCAAAAGTCCTCAAATTCGTGTTCTTTCGATGCCACTCGGTGGAAATGTCTTCAAACGTTTCTTTTGGGGCGTTCTGGGACTCGGTTTTCGATGGAAGAATTGAAATAGTTTACAAGACTATTTGTGAACTGTCGTCTAAGTTTATCTCGCCCGTTGAGAGATGCCCCCAATGAGTGGTGAAATGAACTTTTGTTATGTGGTTCTATGTTATAAAATTACCAATTAAATTATTTTTCCTAGAACATACTTCACATCCATTACGTATTCATGTTTTCATTTTTTTTTTGTGTCAATGATTACACTCTTAACTCTCTTTTCCATGTTCTCCTCCACTCATTGTCATGCGGCAACGCAACAGACGGTATGACATCGTTTGCAAACTCAATGCGAACGTACGCGTCCGGGTTTCCCTCGATCTCCACTTCCGGTTTCCGGTACAAAGGATGTTCGTCAAATGTTTCCTCCCGAATTTCCCAGCCTCTCAGCGATGGCAAAAAACAACCGGCCCATCGCGAATGATTGAAACCGTCAGAACCATGAGTGACGGAGTGTGGTCCTGTCCTTCGTTTTGATGGTGTTGTATGTTTCCCTTCTTTCCCACCAATTACCACTGTCTACTGGACACAGCGTACCCCGAAATCCCGGATTGACCGGCCCGGTCGTTCGTTGGGGCGTAAAATTAACGAACACAACCTTCACTGTAGCCCTTTTAGCCCGTTTGTCATCGAGCTCCGTCGTCTTTGTGCCGTCCGAAAGCCGATTCTCGGTGACCATTAAATGTTTAAATCCATTTTCTAATTAAATCGGGCTGTAAAAGCAAGTCGGAGAGGTTTGCCAAACTCGTCGGTCTCGTTACATGTCCGTGTTTGATATTTTGATTGTAGGTGGTCGATGGTGGAGTGCTTTTAGTACGTCTGGACCGTAACTGAACGATCTCTGGTATAGGAACCCCCTTTTTGTGCTGAATGTATTTTATGTATCACAAATAATGATTTATTTATGGCCAAAAGATAAAGAAAGCAAATCGTAAAGACGAGAAAGCGACTGCACTAAATTTTTTTCGTTGGCTTTAGGAAATTTGCTGTAATTTGATTGCATTTAAACTAATGTAGTTTGCACTTTGTCGGTTCAAATTCTACGCCCCCTTTCAAGCGACAAAATGCAATTTGTTCAGCAATTATCACCGCAGTAAATCAACGGCGCGATCTAAATTAGTACCCCCAAGCTGGTTGCCGAGAAGGTCAGGCACCTTTTCTCTTGTACATGCAAAATAGGAAAAACACACACCCATGATGAGAAAATCGCGCTAGCGGTGGAAAAATCAAACGTGCTAGCGGCATGCAAGCGGGAGCGCAATATTAAGAGTTTTCCATATTCCCTCTACCACCTAGCGATAATAATAATCGCTGTCGGGCACGAAACTGGTTGATGGTTTTGTTTGTGTAAGGGTTGAAAAGTTGTGCGAATTGCATTCGAAAGAAAGTTTACCATTTTGAAATTAATTATTAAATTTGGTTCTGAATAATCGGCACGAGTAAACATACATATTTGTTTAGTTAACTCACATTTGTCACTTCCAAAACGGCTTTTCATTCGCCAACATTCTATCCGCACATCAACCTTTCACTTCATATCCTGCTATCCTCTAATGCCCAAATGTAAGCCAGACTAGCAAGGTTCAACAATCGGATCGATTCGATAATTCCATTTCGGTTGTTGAAACATACATTCCACCCCTTGCTAAAGCTCCATTTCACAGCCCAAATCCGATGTACGCCGGCGGGTGGCGTGTGGTTCTGATTTGGTTTCCAATGCTGCTCCCGCCGGTGGATGAAAAATTCCGTCCTCGAACCCGCTGGCGCTGGTTGGTGGCGGTTTTTGTGGGCAAAGATTTACACCACACGCTCAGCAATCGGCAGGACAGTAGTGAGTACGGCTGGTCCTATTTCACCGGCAGTAGAAGCTGTAGCGCTAGTTTTCGACAATCGATGTGATTTCGTTTTCGACGAGGAGCAACTGAATTTTCGCCCAGGTCAATGACCGACCGGGAGGCTCAAACTCTAATCCAAAGCTCTCACCACACCTCTTCGGTTCGGAAGGTGGTGCGATAGATTACGATTTTCTCATTCAAGCTGCCTGGCATAGGATTGGTCGCCAACGAATGCTTCGTAGTGAGTGCATGGAATCGGAAATGAACCGTAAAACTAATGCCACCGACGCACAGTGGCTCGGGATCCGGTCATTTGGTTTGACATTTTATATAAGCGAATTTGGAAAAAAAAATTCATGTGAAACAACGATAATTGGATAACAAATGTCCAGAATGTAATATATTTTAATGCACGAATATAAGAGATATAAACTTTCAAATAAATGCAGAGTGAAAAAAATTGACATTTCTTAAATATTTTCCTTTGAATTATTAGTATTCCTTAGAAAATTTCGTCAGAAACATAATTTCATTGGCTATATGAAAAACTGAATCGTTGATCAGATAACCTTGGGAAAAAAGGTAATTCGAAAAAAAATCTAAAAAAAATCGAAAAATTTTGCAATTATTTGTAAATCTTATAAACTCCTTCAAACTTCTTGTACAATGTTAACTACCTTCGCCAGGTTTATCCACTTTCGTTGAGCACTCTGGCAACTTTATTGCACTGCCTGCAGTTAGCCCTTACGGATGATGAGAGGATAATCCAATAATGTGGCCCGTGATTCACTTTTCTGCACCTTTCCTGGTTGAGGGTGCAGCAGCTAGCGTCAACCCGGGACGCTCGGAAGGTGGCTGTAATTACATTTTAACCATCCTGCAGCGACTTAGCAGTGCAGTATCAGCAATCGTCCGGCCATCTAGTTGTTGGTTCCGGTGTGCTGACAAACCCCTGTTAAGTTCCGTCACACGTTACTGCGACGAGGTTGTCACTGTGAGTGTCTCCAAACTGCTGGTGTTGAAGTTTTGTTTCACACACAAACCCATGCTTCGGGTTCTAGTGGTGAATAAATACATAACCGTTGGAGAAAGTTTTGGTAGAACACTTGAAAATGTCTGTTTGTTTCGTAGTAATTATCTTTTCTTTCTTTTCTATGTTAGTTTTACGTTGTGGTAATCCCTTAAACGATTCGATGCAAAAGTTACTGCTGCTTGGAATAACGGATGAAAATGATAATTAATCACCACTATGTAAATCAACAAGAAAGAAAAGCATTCGAAACAACGTGGTAATAAAACTTATCCTTGCTACTGACATGAAAATGGACGTCAAAGCGTAAGGCAGTCAATTGCCATATCTCCTCAATTCACAACAGAAATTTGCAACTCCTTCGCTTTCCTTCGTTATCTTCTGATTTTCCATTTCGTTTGTATCGCCTGGCGAAAAGCGATGTAAATTACATTTCACGTCTCGACACCCGAACAACCGGCTGAGACGTGCAAGGAACTCATAAACCGTGCTCTCCTTGCGTACCATCCACTGTGGCTTTCATGCACCACTGCGGCAGGAGGGTTTTCCACCTCGTGGAGTTCAACTGCGGCCATTTTCCGACGCACCACGTGGCGCTCGGGTGCATCCGTTTGTCGTTGCGTCCTTGCGGTCCCGCTGCGACGTGTGTCTTTCCTGTCTGGCAGGATCCAAGATGGGTGCCGCCCGCAAATGTCAACAACCTTCGCACACCAGCAACAACGAGAGCCCGGCCGGGAGATTACTTTGAGGTGCAGCTGGAAAACCCGTCCCTGGTGTCTCGTCGACTGTTCGGTGGATTTTCGGCGATTGCCGTTTTCCTCGGCCGGCACTCGGATCATCACTTCCGTCGCCCGACCCGTTCGCCGGCCGGCATTTTCGGTCGTTCGATCGTCGTTTTCGTTTATTGTTGTCTGGGTTTTCGTTCGGTGAGCAACCTTTTTCAGGAGAGAAAACTTCACCGGGTGCCGGCACCGGTTGCCGGGATGGAAGTTGTTTTTTTGTTTGCTGGGTCGGTCCTTTCCTACTGGCCACCGGAAAAGCTTATCTCGTTTACGCTGTCAGACAGAACCCCTTTAAGCGTCATCCACTTGAGCTCGACGCCCTCTAAGGATGACAATCATGAATAGAAATTTTTATTTACACATTGCGATTGTGCAGTATTTGTGTGTTTATTTATTTAAAATCAATTTAATGATTGTATTTTATCAAACTGTTGCATTCATCATAAAAAAACGAAAAAATCATCAGATTAATTGCTTTATACAAAGTTGAGTTTCAGGTGTCCTTGATTACGTTAGTTTATTGTTAGATTTAATTTATTTTGTTTTTTGTTTTTATTTTTCTGCTCCTTTTTTCAATTATCCATCGTTTTATGTATAATTGTTTGCGCTTTTACGTTCGTTTAAACTCTTACTTACTCTAAGTTATGATTGACGCTGTCTAAGTATTGATTGTTTTTGATCTTTTTTATTAAGTTTTCTTACAATATCCGTCACATTTGAAACGATTACATTAGAGCTGTACATAACTTGTTTATCGTGTATTCTGGTACGGTAGGGAAAGCAATCGGATAAAAATGTAAATGCGGTCGGTCCAAAAAACCAGTCTGGCAAACAGTAACGACACCATCGCTCCCCTTTGGTAAGATCAAACATTGGCCCCGAGATTGGATCAGCTTAACGTCTTACATTGTTGCGGGGCGTTAAAAGTTCCCTCTCCTGAGGTTGGGTGGAAGAAATTAATCGTAAACGGCATGGAACGGCATGCCGGTGATGTAGACAGTATAAATAAATACGGCAAATACCTATTTATTCTTTGCCGTTACTAACTTTGTGTCCGCGGTGTTCGTGCACCACGAGGGCGCACCGGGAAAATGCCGATGTACGCTTTCCATTCCTTTGCGAGAGGATCCGGCGTTCTGGCGTAGTGGAGTATTTACGACTTTTCCGTTCTGTTCCGCACGCCCGTTTGCGGTATTCTTATTTCGTTTGGTTGGTGCTTCGTTCCTTCCTTCACCGGCGTTCACTCCTCTGGCTCGGGGAAAAACTTTCCCTACACGCTACAAGGCGACACGATGATCATAGACGAAGAAGCAAAAACACGATTCTCTCACGGGTGGCTTTTCCTCGCAGCAACAACAACAGAACAGCGCCAACATCAACTATTCGGATGGAGTTTTGTTTTCCCTTGTGGGGTGGTGGAAGGACAAACTGTTTCATTCCTGGCTGCCGTAAACGCCGATCGAACGTACGTGCGAGTAAGTCTAAGGAGGTTTCCCAGGGCAAAAGCTGCCATTTTCTCTTCCGCCAGTTGAACGGTCTTCGGCAAGGACCGAACTTTCTCTTATGTATCGTTTTTTCGTGTGCATTCTCACGCTTTTTCAGCCCATCCTCCCGGCGTTTATTATGTGGTCGTTGCACGTCTTTCGTTTTGGTGAAAATATTGTGATGCGACCGTGCGCTTTCGCAGCTTTTGCCTTTTCATTTTTTACCCATTTTCCGACGATTCCACTCTGCAGAGAAAGTTCTTATATACTTTTGTTTCGGTCCGCTTTTGACTGGCTGGTGTTTGGCTGGGACGAAATGGAGATCCCGGAAGCATTTCTTTTTTTTGTTTCGCTATTCAAGGATATGTAAAGGTATAGCTACCCTGTGGACGGGAACAGTATTTGGGGAAGGGCAGTACATAGCGCAGGGAAGCTTCCATTCAAACCAATTTTCCCGGGAACGCTTCTGCGTCCTTGATCCTCCGGGACGTTGGGCATCCATTTCTCAACCATTTTGCGTTTCTTACATCCCGTCCCGGGTGACACTCTCCGGGAATCGTGGCGCTATCACGGTGGCAAAATAGTGCGCAAGTAGTCGCTACTTATTTGAGCGTCCCCAAGACATACGCCTGCAAGTTACTGTTCTTCGCTATCCATTTTGGGTGAAAGAGATTTTGGTTTTTGTTAGCTTTGCACTTTACTCTCATCTTCAAGAAATATGCCCGATACTGCCTTGCTGGCGAAATGTTACCACTTTTTACATCTTCTTAGTAGGACGAGGAAATGAAAATTTATAGCGTTTCGCCACTGCGTTTCCGGCTCCTTGCAGTTCCCTTAGCTTCTCCTTCACGGCGGAAGATAATTTCCCCGGCGAGTGGTGTGCAGGTGTTTACGTACGGGAATGGAGTACGAAGATAAATATTATGAAATATAAATTATCCCCTTGCTCATCGCTCGGGTTCTCTCTATCACTTCCATATCTCAACGACCGATAATTTTTTCTCCTCACTGTTAGCTCGGTATCTGATGAAGACATTTTAGTCTTACGTTGGGAAGGGTAATGGCTGTTAAGTTTTTTTCTGTTGTTATTAAAAAGCATGTTGATACATTGCGGTTCACTTTATTTATGACACGTTTGAATGTTTAGAAAAACCGGTTTAAAGTTATTCAGTAAAATTGTGCATAGTGTTATTAATTAATAGTTATTTATTATCTACATTCAATTCTATTTTATTTGGCATAGTTGGAAACATCGTGCAATCTATAGATGTAAGGTTTTGGATCTTTAGTATTCAGCAGCAAGGATTAAACGATGAGCTAGTCTCCTCCCGGTATTGACAATGAAATGTTTTCCACGTGTTCATGAATGTGAGGGTTTTCGGGTGTTTTGTCAATCACAAACCTTTCTGCCTCTAGGCCGAGCTCGGCCGCAAGCAGCTGGTACAGTTCAAGGGAGGCCTTGGTGTATGGTTTTCCATAGGCCCGCGTAAGGGCATCGTAAGCCGCTTGATAGTACACATGTTGAACCGGCATGGTAGACTCGTAGTTATCGAAGGTGTCCCACCGTAGCTCCAGATATTCATAAAATTTTGAGGCCATCCGGTCGAAAATTGTTCTGTTTGCCGAGGCCTTCGGGGCAGGTGCTACAGCTGGAGTCGTTCTCTTTCGTTGAATCGGACTTTGAGTTGACGGTTTTCGGCAGGTTGGTATTTTTGGCCTGTGTAGTAAGCAAAAGTAGGTATGATTGTTATTAAATTTTTGTTGCTTCTAAGGTTGTTTGTATCGATCCTGGAACTTACCGGTTTCTTAGATCTTTCAGATGCTCACTAACGTGCTTTACTTTCGCATCACTGGGGTTCACATAACGCAACAATTTTAATGTTGTCTGTAACACTTCCGGTTTAGGTTGGGATAGCTCGGTCAAGTGACACAGCGAAGACGTCGACGGTCCGGAAGAGGATAGCGAGGTCTTAGAGCTGGTTGTTGAATCGAACGCTATGAGAGACGCATGAGACATTGCAGGTTTAGTAGTTTTCTTAGCTTTCTCTCGTTGCGAAGCAATCGGCAAGGAATGTTGTTCATTCTGGGGCACAGCGGTTCCTGGAGATTCTTCAAGGAACATGGTATTTTGTTCCGGGGTGCATTGATTTTCAATATGCCCCACTAGTTGTACGGGGCTTGACTTTTCTTCCGCGATTTCAAATCCTTTAGTTTCAGTCGTGATTTGAGATGGAACCTCTTGTTTTGTTTTCGGAGGGTTTGGTAAAGGTGCATCAAGAGAAGAGTTCTCCTCGTTAACCAATATCGGCTGTGCCATAGACATAACTTCCAATTCATTTAGATTCGCAGGTGACACTGCAGATCTAGTATCCATCGTAGATGAAGGGTTCATTTGTTGGGAATAAATCACCCCAGTACAATGTTCATCTTGGCCCACAGGTTTGACCGTCGTTTCTGGAGATTCCTTGTGATGCACGAGTTCGTGCTCCGAGGTGCTTTTGTTAACAAGTTGCCCCAGTATTGGTAAGCGAGTTGACTTTTCTTCTATGGTTTCAAGATCAACAGTTTTCGTTGTACTTTGTGGTGTAACGTCGTGATTTGATGGGATCGTTCTCAAAGGTTCTTTAGTTGGAGAATAATTTTCCTCGCTTGTCACAATCGACTGTGCCGTGGACATGGGTTCTGGTTCTTTTACTTCATACGCACTATGATTCTCCGACTCAACTTTATCCAAAAGAAAATCTTCGCCATCTGTGTTTAATAGATTTTCTATGATGGTTTTTTGCTTACAAAATCTAACATTTTGTTCGGATTGTTGCATAGTATCTTACCTTTCACCATCTTCGAATTTTTCGATTTTTTCATCAGCTTTTCCTTTTTGCCATCGTGCTTCAGTTGTTTGTCGAAGAACGATCTCGCCCAATTTACTTTCGATTTTGCTAAATATAATTGAAATCAAAATTAATTAATTTTTTGCTTTTCCTGAAATCGAAAGAAAAATTCTTCAAGAAATCACTCACCTCCGTTATTTGCATTACCGTTGCTTGAAAACGTATCGGTATCTCCTGTAACGTTTTGAGACTTGAGTTCTTGCATAATAGATTGATCCATTGAAGATAATTTATGGAACTGATAATTTGGAGGTAAGGATGCCAAAAAAAATGAGAACTGTTTCTGGTGAAAGCTGCCGGAACAATGATAGATTTTTTCTTCGCAAAATTATAAAGAAGAAAGCGATGGCTACTTTATTGAGATTTTTCTTGCTTAAGTGAAACTTTAGATTTTGTGTGGAATTGTTTCCTTTCGTTTTTGCTTTTTAAATCATGTGTCCATACTGCTTTGTTGTCAAAATTAAATTATTATTTTCTCTTTTTACAGGTGAGTCGGATACATTTGTGGTCTTGTTGGTGGTAAAATGGATTCTCAAAATGTACTGCATGTAAGTTTTTCTTTTAAATGAGTGGATTATTCTCTCTATCGTCAGGATAAGTTTTCTGTTTGGCTACTGTCAGAATTATGATACACGTTTAATTTATTTTCGAAAATAGTTGACGCAAAACCGCAGTTTTTTTTATTTAAACAATAGCGACGATATGCACCCGTGACGATTATTTCGATTGACTACCGTCCAGGGTTCCAGGATCTGGGGCAAAAAAGCGCTGCAAAAAAAGAACAGCAGTCACAAAACATAAACACATAAGGGGCCAGCATAAGATTAAGAAGGAAGCCGAAGTAGACAAATATTTTTGGCCGGTTTCGTTCTCTCTCTCTCTCCATTTTCTTCGTCCTGTCGCTCGTTTTAGCGTACGGGTTTTTGGCCTTGTTCGATTACATTGACCTTGTCCTGTCGCGGTCGTTTCGATGCACTTTTTGCTGCTTTGGGCCTTTGCTTTGGGACGCTTTGAGGAGCGATAAATCTTTTCATCGTTCGTTGTTTTATTCTCCCTCCCCCCTTTCCTTTGTGTGTGTGTGCATGCCTGCGCGTCTCTGCAGTTCGTTGCAGTCTTCCTCCTGTTGCGGTTCGATGTCTCTTGTTGCTGCTGCTATTTTCTACTTCATTCTCATGTTTGCACAAAACTGTAGTCATCCGCCACCAGCTCCACATAATGTTGCGCAAAGCTTTGCCGCCGCCGCCGCCGCCGCTGGTTGGAGCACAGGCCATTGCTTAGGTAGTGTTTGTCCCGAAGCGCACGGGCGCATTTATTTACTCTGCCCGGAAAGGCCGGAGCCATTGGAAGGTGGTGCATCTGGATGTGTTTCTACCGCAAGCACCACAAGGGCCGTTCTAAGGAGGATAATCTTCTTCAGCTCGAATGGTTCGAAGTTTGGCTCAGTAATTACAGGGCTTTCGGTGGGCAAATTAGATCGGGGAAAATGTGCATCGTTATTTTCCTCCGCATTTCGAAATCGAGCATCAGAAAACTTTTGATCATTTTGTTGTTGACCGCAAGAGAAGCATTCTGTTATTAGTGATTTTGTTTAGGGTTTTCTGTTCGTATGCCCAGTATTCGATTGAAATTTCAGCAGGAACATATTCAATACTGAAGTCTAATTATACTCCTAATCATGTGGGACTGGTGAATTATTTCAGCAATGGTGGTCGCTAGCCATTTGTGTGACTCAGGAGTTGTTTGGTGTAACAAAAGACACCGAACTTCAGCATTTTTACGCTCTTTTGTATCCTAACATAATAGCAGCTGTACCATATGTTACTGAAAAACTGATGTGAATGGGAGTATGTTCTATTTGATCTTTTTTATTTGACATACCTCTCTGTGCTTTTTTCTGCTCTAGTCTAGCTGGCTATCTTGAAAAGGTATTAAATTAGTGGAACAATTAAGCTATGTTTTGCATGCTAGTTCATGTCAATCTAATACTGTTTCGATGCACATACTTCCACCGTATTTTACAAGCTTCGGTTATGTACCAACGATCTCCAGAGAAGGAGTAGGAGAGCAATGGATGATTGATTTCTGATATCAAATATTCTTACACCATGTGGCCCATCGTTAAATGGAGCATAAAGAGGCACAAGTAGGGGCAGTGGCGCATAGAGTTGGTAAATCTTTCAGCTTGGAGAGCCCGAGAAACATACATATTTTGGTTTGTACTTAGTTTGAAAGTCGCAACAGCATAAGCCGATGGGGTTGGGTGGCCTATAATCAACATAATTTCATTCGGGATGAGTCGAGAGGCTCGATGCCTATCGCTTTGGTCCCTTTTTTCCTTTCCTACTATGGGCCATGACATGCCTAACCTATGCTCGATTAGGGTTGAGCTACCAGTTCACTTACATAGTCCCACTGCTGGATGCCAGATAATGATTGCCACAACTGGTGTGGTGTGCCCTTTCGAGGTGACCTGGCTGTGTGTACTGTCCGCGTTGTCATCGTACTGGTAACCGGCAACACGGTTGTCCGCTTGACTGATAAGAAGTCAGCTGGTTGGAGGTGACTACACGAGTGCATTCTAAGAACTGTAATCATTTATCGCTGGCCGAAATCGAATCTTGCTAAAATATCTTTCTTTGTAAAAAATATTATTTTACAATGTTGTTTGAGACTGTTTGTTTGATGACTTTGTGATAAGAAGTCTGTTCTATTGCTTCCCTTTCATTTGTTTCAAAGAAAATTCGAACAGGTACGAACAGGTATCTTATACTCCCGTTTGGTGTCCGGAAATGTTTCCCGGAACCGGCAATGCTGTTGCTTTCCGTTCTGTAGTTAAACTCGAATCGATTTCCTACTGTTTCTTCCGTTCGTTTTCGTTATCTACGGTCTATTCGCTCAACATTAATTCCCTTCGTTGTTGTCCATCTCCGCTTCAGGGGAGAAAGTTACTTACCCAACATTCCAGAAGGATTGGGCTCTCGCTTTTCCGGTAACTTTATCTCCGTATAATTCAGGCATCTAAGAATAATTCTGCTGCCTCGATACCTCGCGTAGTAACTTCTCCAGATTTTATCGATTTTGGAGAGAAAATTGGCCCTTCTCCCCCGGCGTCGGCGCCGGCGAAGGCACACAGATTCGGAAACCCTCAACGTTCCCGGTTGTTTATGTTGTGTATTTCGAATGTTTTCACTCGGACTTCCTCACATCCTACCAATCGCACCCTTATAGCAGCGTGCCTCCACACACAAGTCGTCCACGTAAGGGAAATGCCGCACATTGAATGTTAGGTTCATTCTTCGGATTTCCCTAGCACATTCGCGGGTATTTATGTGTTCATTGTCCCGTTCACACTGCTCCTGTTGAGGCTGTGTTTTCCCTGCCCGTTTTGGTAATTTAGGTTTTCTAGTTTTTCCACAATCTCTGGCGATTGTTGATTTTTCCTTAAGCAGGACACTTAAATTCAGATGACTTTTCTTCTGGTTGATGGTTCTGTGGGAGGGTGATTTTATTTAAAGGAAGTATCTAATTTTAAGCCACACGTTCTAATAATGTATGAAAGTCGTTGCAATTTTTTAATAAGCTATTATGGTATCCGTGAATTCCGACCCTGAATGTAGGTTAGTTAATTTTAAAATAGTTTTGAATTTTATTTTCGTGTAAATAATCCATTTGTGTAATCAAATTTGTCGCTAAATTTTTTCAACTTGGAAATATGCATAATCGCTTAAAATATGCAAGGAAAATGAAGAACTTATGATATTTAAAATACATAGTAATATTTAATTGAGATAAGAGAGGGATCCGCTATTCATAATGCCCGCATGTTGTGGACTTTAATTTCATTCAAAAAAACCTTGTTTTCCGATTTCTCCGAATGCCACTGGGTGCATTGTTCCTGTATTAGGAACGGCTGCGCTCGGAAAACAGTTTCGGATCAGACCCCCTGTTCCACCTCTAGCACGTAGATCGCATACGGCTCGAAAAGCACTTTGGAGAGCGGTTAAACTGCTCGCAGCGAGCGTCGCAAAACAGGGTTTTGAGCCACCATCTGCTCTTGCAGGTCTGGTCCGATCTCTCAACTCCTGCATGTTTCAGTTCACGACGGAAGGCTGACGTGCACGGACGTCACGCTGTTCGGGCGTTAAAGCAGAAGTGTGAGGTAGAGTTAGAGAAAGATAGGAAGAGCGAGTGAGAAGGAGATAGAGTGATTTCTATTATCGATTCTCGCAATTGTTTCCGCCGATTTACTACTACACTACACACTGGTAGTGAAAAACACACCTGGGCCAGTAAATAGCAAAAAAATAGTGATAACCCGGTTCCGTGCTGGCACGGGTTGTGTTCTCATTTTGTGAATGCATACGCGAATTTAATGAGTGAATGTGGGGTTGGGGCAAATCGAAGCAAAAAGAAGCAGTAGTTCAGGAGTAAAAAATAGTGATTAAAGAGCAGAAGCTGGATGAGAAAGGAAAGAGGAAAGAGGGAGGAGGGAGGGATGGCATTAAGGGTGGAGAAGACAGAGAGGAGAATACACACAGTCTTCGGTTGCATTTCATCCTCACGCGTCCTTTATCTTCCAACGTTCACAGTACGTCATCGTTCAATCGCTAGGGGTGTATGTTTGTTGGTAGTGTATGGAAGGGTGGAAGGGATGCTTCTCGCTTCCACATATCCCTCTCCGTTCGGCCCCATCGACCAGTTCTGTTGCCTGTGTGTGTTCTCTGTGCTCCAATTCACGCGACCAACTTGTGTAGTATTTCATTTCCTGAAGAAAAGCAGCTAATATTAGGGTGTAGGGTGGTGCGATTTCGAAGGGGGAGAGTAAATTTTCGGAAGCGCGAGAAGACGAGCGAGTGGAAAATTCTTGCATACGTGATTTTTGTTACACAGGTTTTCCGTGTGCTACTATGATATGTATCCTGCGAGGTGGTCATTTCTAAAGAATTCTCTTCGATAAATACGATTGTGAACATGAATGGACAGCAAGATAGCAAATCTATCGCTGTTTGGTAAAGAAAACTGGTAGTGGCGCTTCCCTGTTTTCTAACGGGAGTTTTAATCGAAACGCGAACGCGCGGATTGGTTGTGTGCGTACCATGCCAATGTGTGTGGACTGCGCTCGATTGCGCGACTGGTAATCGAAGGCTACTACACCAAGAAAGGCGCTTTCTGTTTTTGTGCAGAGCGAGCTGCGGTGTTAGGTAATCGAAATGGCTACAGTGAGGGACAATTCAAGGGACTACTTTAAACCTAGCCATTGCGGCGACATTTTTTCTGTTGATTTTCGCATGAATGGATACATTTTATCCTTTCTTAGTTTCTCTTACATAAATTTTGATGATTTTCAAACAGACAAGTGAATTTGGCTATCATCGATTTCTCTATAGTTGTCTTTCAATTTTCATGTCTGCATATGAGTGTGTAGTAGGCAAAGTTTGTAAAATCGAATCATATAAATATGATTTAGATCAATTGAAAACAAAAAGTACCTGTAGATGTTCGAGGCGGGTTTGCAGTGCACTGTGTGGAATGAAAGCAAGCATCGTATGCCATGCATCTGGCTCAAGAGTGTTTGTTTTTAAGCACAGCGAACCAGGTATATCCGGTGTTACACTGTTTTTGTTGTGCATAAGGGAGGCCATACAAACTGTGTCCATTGACAGGACGCTAAACGTCGGCAGACACCGATGAATCAACGCTCCCGTCCTTATACTCTACGAGTCCTTTGGACGTACTGTGTATTTATAAACCGAAATAAATACAAAAAAAAACAAAATGCATTTCGTGATTCACCCATACCACTACAATAAACCTTCGTTCGTAAACAAAAACACACCCCCTTGCGTGGCACCAATCGTCGATTATGAAATCGTCTTCCGCTCGTCGCAATCGTCGCTTCCAGTTCTTGATTTTCAGGGGGAATATCTTCCTATCCCTCTGCGTGTTGATCACGGCAGAGAATTGTCAACGAATTTTAGCGCGACTTTCCCTCACGGCCCTTCGGGTTTTCCCCCTTTGGTTGCTGCACTCGTTTTTAGTACTGGCTGTTGGCCTTTTCAGTTAGGAATTCTTTCTAAGCAATGTTGGTAAAGAGGGTAAAGAGCGTAGCCAAACACCAAAAAGAGAATCCTTTGAATGCTTGTGCCTTAGGCCTATGTGGATGCCAAACATAGGAGATATTATATTTTATCAGAAAAAATACTGATAAAAATATTAACCCTTCCATTTTATTGCAAAAAATCATTCTCTAGGATACTTGTGTAAAATAGTGTCATCGGGAAGTGTGATACGTATTCGTCAACCTTGCCACCGAAGTGAATTATCTAATCCCCCATGCAGCAAACGCCTGTTCGCCCTGCCACAGTGTTGCGTTTTCAGTGCGTGTGTTGCGAAAGTGTGAGATGCTTTAAAAATCTCGAAAAAATTCTCAGTCCAATGAAAACAAAGCTGCCCACAACGTAGAAGTAGAAATATTTGGTACGCAAGCGATGAATTTTAAGTTCCAAAAGTAACGCCAATATAGCAATCTAGTGTTCTGTGGTTTAGGCCAACTGCCACACATTTGTCGTCACTGCCATCATCACTGCAAAAGAAGTGTTCATTAGATAAAGAAGAAAAGAAGAGTCTTGCGGTAGTCGAAAAGCAAACGTTTTCCGTATCCCTCGAACGCGTGCCCGTTACAACCTTTTCGGAACGCAACGCCAACGGAGAGGAAGTTCGTTTGAACCAAACAAGGCTGATTTAGTTTGCATCTGAAAAGTTAATAAGAGAATAAAAAAATAAGCGAAGGTAAGTTTACGATGCAATTTGATGTTATTTTTATTCCAACCCTTCCATCGACGCTGTTCTTACCCTCAATACTGTCTCTTTGTTACCGACCCTGACCAACACCATTAGCCCGCTGTTTGTTGCCCGTCGGTTGCGTTCGCACTGATGATGGAGACCACCTGATTGGAGTTGCTGAGGTTGTTGGTTGGCTACGTTTAATGTCTTTTCTCTTTAACCAATGCGTTCTTGCGTGTGCCAAAAATTGCAACTGCATAAAACGTTATACGTTGCGTTTTGATCTCTCTCCGCTGTTCTGTTTCATTCTGTAGTTTTAATGTTTCGTTGCCACCTTGTGCTCTGAAATCCATCCCAAAGTGGTTTAAAAACTAACACACTCCTCGGAGTGTTCACAGCATCCGCAGAAAACCGACCGCGAACAAGTGTCGGTGACTAACATTGCTTTGTTTCTGGGCCAACCACCCTTTGCCTTCTGATGCCATCGTTGTGTTGGTTGCAACCCGGTGCAGTTTGTCCTGGGTTAGTGTAGCAAAAAACTGCATCCTACCAATGGGGTTCGTGTGCAGTTCTTGGCCGGGATAAACATATGGCGAGCACTGTTTGTCAAAATAAATATACAGATTTTCTTGACATTCTCGCTGAGCGTGGAAGGACAAGTTTTGTGGAAGCGGAGTCGCAGACGCATTGTTTATTTAATTTAACCATTTCGACACGGCACATCCGACAAGGCTGCTACGATATTTCCTGCATTCTTGCCCCTTTCCTATGCCGTTTGATGGTTGGAGATTGATTGGATCCCTTTCCGTCCCTCCGGTTGCAGTGGTGTGTAGTTTTCCCTTCATGTTCACTCATAATTTTTGTCAGGAAATGGGAAATACATTCCGTAAATCGAGGGGTTGCTTTCCATTCTTCCTTTTCAACTGTTGCTGAATGTAAATGAATTGATTATACTGCTGGACACAAGAGATCGGTTGAAAGGGATTTTATATTTTTATAACTTACATTTTTACGTTGGTGTATTGTTTGGCACCTTGTACTTCTATTTAACATTGATTTTTATAGAACTTCATGTTTTCCTCTTTTTTTACCGACACTGTTTTTTAATGTTATATCAATGACTTTAAATATTCTCTTCGGTCACGAAGAAAAAACGAGCGGCGAAACAAACAGCTTCCCCTTAGTCTGATCGAAGGAAAGCATGGTAATAAACGCATCCGGCCTTCCGTTTGCTACCGGAAGCACGATCGACGCTGCATCACTTGCCTTGACGGCCAAGATTGCATTATTTCGTTCTTCAAACGCAAGCATGCCGCCGGTGGTGGAAAGTGAAGTGAATTGACTAAATTTATTCAATAGAAAGAGAGAGAGATATAGTGGCGCGCTGTGAAGAGAAATGTTTCGTTTCGGGAAGCGTTCCTTGCCGGTGCTTCTGTTCGCAAGCGACGCCAGTGAAAATGTAGGTCAAATTGTTATTACACTGCCGTGTGCGTTTTGCTTTTTTTTTACTATTCTCACAACCACATGTTCCGCTCTCTTCCATTCCGTGACAAAGTGGAAGTCTAACATTTTCTTCCTTTTTGTGAAAGCTTGTTACCTTTTCCAGTTGTTGGAAAATCTTAAACAAAAGAAGCAAGTTTATGAATGGCTATTAATTAACTCCAATGAAACAGTCTCAATTTATTTGCATATCAATCTGACCTAGAGCTCAATATTAGGTCCACGTAATAAAATATGAAAGTCAATCATTTTTATAGAATTATATAGGTTTTTTCATGTTTTAGAAAAAAATAAAATCAGCTGCTGTTTGACACGGCTTCTCGTGCCAAATACTTTTCAATCCGTTCAACGCATTGTGCAGCAAACTCTTTTACCTTGCAAGTTGGACCTCTCCACATTCCCCTCTCTTCGCCACTCTCCACCGCGACTGTTTGATTGCACATTCCGTTGTAGCTTTTGCCACCCCCGTTTCCACCCCTTCGGTATGTGTTTACTTTATTTTGCTTTGTGCCGCAATTGCAATCGCTGCTCCACAGTCTTCGTGTGTGTTGGTTTCTGGCGTTTGTATGTTTGTTGAGCTGCCGGCCTCCTTTTTTTGTATCGTTCCTCTCTATGTGTGGTGTGCTTGAATGCTTGAAGGTTTTCTACTACCCACCCCGCGTTTCTGTTCCTTCCCCTGCAATCGTTTACGCTAAAATGCATTCCGCTTGCAATGGGATATGGATGTCGACGTGCATTTTAGCTGGCGTGGGGTTGGGTTGGGTTTTCTTGCTGGTCGACCCAAGGGAGAATGAAAGGGGTGAGGGGGAAGCTTAAAACGATGGCACATTACTTCTTGGCTAATGCAATGCAATAAATGCTGCTACATTAAAATCTGTTTGTACTTACATGCACCTGACGAACACGTGTGGTTGTGTGTGTTTAGGCACTTTAAATGTTTTAAAAAAACCATTGCATCTTGTTTTTAAATAAGGACAAACTTCATAAAGTAGCACAGTTTACAATGCTTTATTTTTATTTATACATTCGCTAGAATGGGAGGCTACATTGTATTTTCGCTTTAGTTTCATACAACTGACACGTCGTATATTTTCCTTAAAATGCAAATAATTCCAACGATGTTGACGAACGCTGAATGATGTTGCTGACGGTAATGGTGCCGGTTATTTGCGAATGGATATCGAAATGCAGCTGAACCCGGCGCAATTGAGGTTGCATTGACGACGGAATGGCTCTTTGTATCGCCCGAATCTAGGTCGAGGATGATCACGTTCGCAGCCGACTTCCCGCCAGCCGTCGGTTTCCGCTGCCGGCAAGGGGGAAAGAAAGGAAAACGTACTGATGTCAGAGGATGACATAGAAATTCTCCACCAACACAACAGTGGGGGGCTCGGATGCAAAAATGCATTTCCAACAATAATAATTATAATTGCCCGCTCAAAGCTTACTTGTTGCTGAGAGTTGAGTTTGCCCCTGAAAAGTGGAATAACGTTGATTACAGAGTTTTTCCACAGCATAAGACAAACACTAGACTGTATAAATGAACCTCGTTCTATAGGAAAGCAACATCAAGTTTACTCTATCTAATATCTACCCTCCTTGGCCTGGTTGGCGGAATTCGAAACCTCCTCATTTGGATGTCAGCGATGGTTGTTGTGCCTTGGGGAAGGTTATGGTGGTTTTATTAGTATTTGTTGGTTGCAGGCCGTCATCGTTGTTTGCTTCTCCTCTCGGAAGCTCAAGAACTTCCTCCTTATCGTGTGTGTCTCGTGAACGAATCTAGGTTCGTGTTTTTGCTATGGTGGTAGGTACCGTAGGCTGGTAGAAGTTTTGTCATTTGAAGGTGATGTCATATCTTTCCAAATGACGTTCAAAACGGTAGAAGTTGTAGAATGATGATTTCATTATATCATTATTTGGATATGAAAAAGGAAAGCACACAAAATCAACCATGAAGGAAAAAGTGAATGTGATTTTGTTATAAAAAAAACTTGATGTTTATTGATAGTTTTTTTAAGTCAATAATCTTCTAAAACCCGTAATTCTAGTTTGGCTTTGTACGTATAAATCATTTATAGGGTAGTAAATTTAACTGTGACGGATCCATTATTGTAGAAATTGATTTAGATGGGATCTTCTGTTGGGATTGGGAACTCCAATGCACACCTGAGGATCAATCGAAGAAGTCCAGGTGATCCGCTATGGGTTTCTGGAACCAAGTGTTAAAGACGTCCGCAGGCTTCGCGTAGAGATCTTCATTTCTTGACTGTTAAATTTTTACGAGGCTTGCGGTCAATAAAAAACACGAAGCGATCCAGAGCAAACTTTCCTCTCCGAAGATACATCAGAGTTTCTATGTATTTTTCATTGAGTCTTCGTAGTGTTGGTAGACTGAACGCGTCAGTGGTCGATATTACCTTTCAGCTGCCTCTGAGCAACGACGGGTCGATGGAAGTCGGGCCCAAAAGAATGGCCACTCCTCGGGGAGTTGGGGTTTTTTTCCAATTTTGTTTAGTCGCTCCGTTAGACTTCTTCGTCCATTTTCCTTTGCTCTGACTTTCTCGTCTCGGGGGTGATGTCGGTGGCCATTAGCAGCTTTTACGGAGTTCAACCTGCCACAGCAGGCACTTCGGTCGGACAAAGAACGATCAGCGTCGCTCGATCGCGCGGATCAGAGATGGAGTTTCTTGTCTTCCTTGGGTCGGAAGCGGAGAAGCGCTGTGCTGGGAGGAAAAAAACAAAATTGATCTCGGCCTTTTTCGGCCTCGAGGTAAATAAGATCCATTTGTTGAAGGTAGTGGCGGGTATGGTGTGGTGTATTGCGTGCATCGAACGTTAGGAAAAGAATAGGATCGGGATTCCTTTTTTCCTTCACGCTTGTGTATTATCCGGACAAACCGGACGGTTCTTTGTACGATACCTTGGGATAGCGGTTCGGTTGTGTGAGACAAAGAGTTACGAACGATTCCCAATTTTCGGTTTGTTTATTTATCCGAAGACGAGTCGAGTGAACTGGGGCCATACAAATCTTATTAAAAAGTGTATGCTTAAAATTAGACGTTGACGAAATGCACAAACTGGCAAACATTGCTTGATTTGATAAACAACATCGCCTGGTTTCATTGGAATATATTACGTTACATAGAAAACGTATAGTAATACATGGTATAATCAAAATGAATCTTTAGGTGGTTTTAGTTTTAATGCAGTTTACATTAGCGTTTAAGCACCCCGCTTTACTTGGGACTTTGTCGAGTTGTTTTGTTTTTTCTTTGGTTGGTTTTGTCGAACAAATATCGTAAAAATCCTTGGAGGTGCAACATTGGTGCGGCTTAGCTTCAGAGATGTTCTTTTACATCGTAAGCTCGAGGGAGTTACCGTTCGTTCATTTTTTCGAACAACATATGCAACCTCAATTGCAACGATGTAGAAGTGGTGTGTTTTTGTGTCGGCAAGGAGAAACAGACAGAGAAAAACAAAATTAAATCAGAGAACGATGATGCAAGATATGGTGTGTGAAATGAATGCAACAAAACCAACCAAGCGGTCGTTAGTGGGAGAAGAAATGTAGGGAAAAAGCGTGGTGTGTGTCACTCAACTGACGACAAATAAAAGAACGGGATTAAACGTATCTGGTTGTATAAACGGAAAGAGAGCTCTACTTACAAACAAAATGCAACTCGAAAATAAGTCGACTCTATACGACTGAGAGTCGTGCTTATAAAAAGTCATTTGCATTTGGAAAATCTCTTTCAAAAAGAAAGGATCCTCATACAAAACGGTGGTACTTGTACCTGCAGTGTGCTTGTTACGCTTTCTAAGTAAAGTATTCTTAAATTAGGTTTAAAGAAATGGAAACTTAAAGTAAAGATAAAAGAAAAAGATGTGTAAACAACTGAACCTCGCTCAGGTATTTTCTAGAGGTTGCATTCATCGGCAATGGGGCGTTTAATTCACTTTTTGTTCGTCTCATCCCCAAGCTCATCGTACTCCAGTACAGAAGCCAAGCGGCGTGAGTAAATGACGGAGTCCTCTTCCTTTGCAAAACGAATAAACACTGCGTTGCGCAGAAGTTGTGCAGGAAAATGCATCATCATGCAATATGCTGCATCCTTCCGCGTACAGCCGTCTGAGTCAGTGTGAGGCACCGGGGAGGGATTTCAATTGCATAGTACCGTTAGTTACGAGCTTAGAGAAGTCGGCGAGACAAAGAACGTAAGAGCCAACTAACGGGGTATTTCGCTTTGACGTGTTAAGAGCCGCGGTTACGGTGAGTCTGGAACCACGACGAAGCCGAGCGGTGCATGTTGAGTTATTTGTAGATAAATCATTAAGGTTGATTTTTATGTTGTTAGCTTAAGAGTTCCTTATGCAATATTAAGTTTTATTCTTTTAATTTTGTGTTATCCATTCCAACACTTTTTTTCGTTTTATCCTTTTCATTGTTTCACAAATATACAGGTTAGAGCCTTAATTTTATTATTATTATTATATTTTCTTATTTTTCGAAATGTTTTGCTGACCTCAATGTCTTCTTCCCCGTTGTTATGTTGCGTAAAGTGCTTGCCGAGCGTTTTATTTTCCTACACTCATTGGCACAATAAAAAAAGTCAACAAACAAAACACCACTACGCGACAGAAATAGTTTCACATTCGCGCCAACTGCAAGAAAATACCCAGAGCAACGAAATGAGCGCAAACCCTAGAGAGGAGGGCTGGCGGGGATTAAAATAATGATGAAAAAAGACTCACGTACACGACGGGCGTACAAACTGTTGTAGCAAAGAAGGAGTGCATCGTGCAGTTGCAGTTACGTACACATCGCGAAGAAACGGTGCACCGCTGTTTGGCATGGCAATTGCATCGCGATAGTTAGGCGTTGTTGCAGAGGTCCGGTTTGTCATAAAGTCGGCACGGTCGGCACTCTTTTGGCTTGTGCTGCATTCGCTGTGTTTTTCTTTTGTTTTACTCATTCCTATCTCCTTATTAGGGTTCGCATTTTGTCGTGCATTTTGAGAGGAGACTTAAGATAGGTTTCAGGCTCGTTTTTTTTCTTTCGTTGCTACCAACGCTAGTTTGGCTCCGACAGTTTGTCGTGACTTCGGGTTTGTCATTTATGCTGTGCATCTAATGCACTACCGCGCACTGGTGCATGTCGTGGATCCGAGGGATGGCTGAAACGGTGATCTTTGATCATAGAAATTGTCCGAGCACGTAGGCTGTGCTAGTCGTGGGTTCTTTTTCGTTGCTCTGAACGAAACTTCGTTTTAGTGAGGGGGCTTGCTTCAAGCGGATTTCCATCCGATTTCACAACTTCCTGTGACATGACAGTTTATATAAGCGAACGTTTCTTTACTTAACCCATTTGAGAGGAATTCACGTCGAATGAAACATAGGTTGATTTTTCCTACGGCTCCTCCAATCCTCGAAATAAACATGCGGAAGTGCTAAACGGACCAGTAGCATAGGAGCAAGATTAATTGCTTTCTACAACGACCGTGTGGTGTGGCATTAATCAAATTCAATCATCGTTGTTGACCGAGGTCAGGGGAAACTTAATCGAACGACTTGTTTTTGTTAGTTTCTCGTGGAGTGCAGACGGTTGATTTCGTTTTTCACTTTCTTGCGTGTTGTTCGATGAATTATTTTGCCCGTTCCACATGCTACAATCACTTTCGATTGTTCTCTTCTCTTATGTGATGAAATAATAACTAAACAGAACATATTCAATAACATCTTTAGTACAGCATGGAACCAGGAAAGGTTTTTGAGTAATTATGCTTTGAAATTTCTTTACAAAACATTTGGTTAATGGTAACTTTTGCAATAATTGCGTAATATGAGGTTTTTGTTATACAACAATGCAACAATGGCCGAAGGTTAATGCCGGTAGAAAGAGTTAAAAAGTACGGTAAGTCGTCTAAAAGAAAAAAGTTGGACGAACCAGGGGAAACTTTTCGCTTGTGTTTGATGTTAGGGAAACTTTTTTCCTGAGATGATTAAATTCTGAAATGGTAAAATTATGGCAAACCCACTTTCATTGAGAGTTGCAATACTTACTGGATGAATACTAAAAATTTCAACATAAATGTTGCAGTATACATACAGTCTTTTTGCAGAAAGTAACCTTGCTGCTAAGCTTCATATACATTATATTGATTTTTCTTTTTAGTGGGAAAGTATTTACGTCATTAATGCTTCAACGAAATATATGCTGAATATCGTAGACAGAGTTTACAAGAAGAAATAATGAGTGTTGAAACTATTTCTGCAAATGTGATTTTTTTTTTCAAAAGCCACACATTGCATGCTTGCTCTTGTTCGCCTAATTAATTCTAAATTATCTACTGGTGTAAGTGCGTTTTTAATAGCCTGTACTTTCTTTTCATCTCTTTGTGACATACTTTTTTGTACGCTGACTACGGGTAGAGCACACATGTCGCTTTAACGAGTACGTCTACGTTAACACATTTGCGCCACATCAAAGACTTTCTTTCTGCTCTGTTCTGCTTTGCGCTGTTCTACATTCATGAGCTCGTTAATGGTCTTTCTTATGTTTAACCGTAAAAGAAAAATGTGTTTGAGCGAGTCTTGAATCACTTAAATTTTGTAGCAATGGTGGTTAAAATTGGGTTAATATTTGACATTCTGAATATATGTAACTGTTATTAGTTACGGTTCTAAGTATAATTATTTTAAAGATTTTTCCGGATACGATCTTGTCACGCGTCGTTCAGCAAGTATCCACGTGCCACCATTTGCAGCTACCGTAACCAACGGCAGGGAAATTTAACTGCATTTTCTCGAAGATGCATAAAGTACTCTGTTGCTTCCTCGTACATTCAAGTGCTCTTTCTACCGTTTTCTATAAGGGCCCTCGCGCTCATATGCTACCATTCGTCGCCTTATGGAAATGGTGGCGTAATTTGAGAAGCGTCGTTAACGAAAACTGTAACCATAATCTTCATGTGTAACGACGCAGAACCGCTTTTCGTACGAGCGGATATGCGCATGGTTCGAGTATTTTTCTAATGTGCTTTTTTCCTTTTTCTTCCTATCGCTTGTGCGATGCGTTTTCTACCATTTCCCAGCATCCATCCGGCGCCCCTTGTTTCATCGTTCTGTTTTGACGGAAATCGGACGATAAATTACCGCCTCGCAGCTGTATTCGGCTGTTCGCGGCGGTTAAGGTTAAGGTTTTCAAGTGGTACGCATGGGCTCGATTCCCGAGCAGTGTTCTGGTAGTTAAGCATTGTGGCACAGCATAGTTACACAAAGTGTCTGGGAAAGAAACACGTGCTAGCAACATATCACTGCGCGCTGTGGCTGCCCATCTGGCGTCCTCGTGATTCATCTGGTTTCGATGGAAATAACGTATCCTTTGGAAACCAACAGTTCACCCGATATCGTTGACGAGATGGAAAAATTTCCCGTTTGACACAAAATAATCGTATGGATTAAATTTTTTGGACGAAGGAACTACCTCATTGTCGTCACGTCGTGCCAAGTCATCCCTGTAAGGGTGTTTCCCATTCAAAGCCACCGGTCCAGTCATAGCTAGTTCTTCGAAAACCGTGACTTTTTACGCTACTGCCAACTAGTGATGACGTTTATTAGCTATTCGGTTTTTTATCCTATCTCACCTTCCTTTGAAATGAATTAAATAGCCTGTTGGCAACACACACCGGACGATCGCGTTCGACCCTACACTTAGTAGTGTTCGTTAGATCACGCGGCCTTGACGCGTGTGACGTTTCGATGGAGATGAACTTCGTTCAGCGGTTGGGAACTGCGGAACTAGCGATGGTCCGTTCGATTACTCACTCCATGATAACAGCAATTTAGTATTTAATTCTTGCGTGTGACGTGCATTGCTGTGGTTACACTGCTATCCACATGGGGTGGGTAAATACGGGTCTTTCTTTTTTGTATCTAAGTTGAGGTAGGCTCGGATGAACATATGTACGGATAATCACCATGTCACGTTCGATTCAATCTGGTCTCTGTGCTATCTACTTACCATTTTACGTAATTCAGCCTGGTTTATAATTGTACAGTGGTTCTAACTCCAAACAAATGTATTTCTAGCAACAAATCGATTGTAAACCGTAAATCAAGCGCATTCGGTATTGACATGTGTTGAATTGAAAATACTTAACAAGCACATGCTGCGCTATCGAATCCGGCAAAAGAAGCCGTTAGACCAAACCATGCTAACACATCATAATTATCGTTTCCATGTGTTATCCAGGGGCACATTGCTTCTTATGGTTTCTAACCGTGCCTTCTTATTTCAATCTCACGTGCTCCGTTGCTATTTTCCAGTATTGCAGCTACTTAAAATAGAATGTTATTTTACGATCAGCGATCGACTGGGTGCATCAAAGTAATAAACTCAAATATGTTTCTCCCTACGGCTAACTGCGTGTATATGCTTGGTGATATAACAATGTATTTAACGATTTCGATGATCTGATGAGGTTTGAGAGGTGTACGAAATACGAACAATCAGTACACATGTATTTTAAACAAATATTTATTTTGCTTGGGCAAAAAATCTTGACCTAGTGCAACCTAGCCTTGTATTGCTATGCTCCGGACATAATATTTTTTTGGTAAATTGTTGGCCATCACTCACAATTTGCGAGCGGTACCGGAAGGACTAGATCTATCTTCGATCTTTATTTCCCTAGCCTGCATCGAGGCGTGTCTAAATAGTACGCGTCACATTTACTTTCACACGCTACATGTGCAACGTGTTGGGCGTTTGCTTTCTAGGGGAGTGTATCGTTTGGCGTTTGGAAATTTGAATAAAAAACTGGACGATATCTAACGCGCCACCGGTCGTTACGTTCAACGGAACGGAACATGATGGTAATGCAGTGGAGGGGCGAGAGTTCAATGAACCACTCGTCGATCTCGACCGTTCGACAAAATTCGCATGGCGCGCCCCGTGATGGCGGAACGTGAAAACACTGTGTGCGGTGCACCAAAACCGATCTGAAATCGAAATTGCAATGAAAACTCGAGCAATCAGTTTTATAATGGCTGTGGTGATGATACGAACACACTTGGCAAGGGTTCCCATAGTAGCGCAACACACGTCTTTTTATTTTCGATCGAAAACGACGGGCCGACGCCTTGTAGAAGACAATAAACGAAAAGAGACAGCCAGTGGTGGCGCAGGTTTTTTTTTTCTTAGCCCGGCCATTGTAGCTCTTTAATTTGTGTGCCACTTGTCGCGGTCAACGCGCTCGATGGCGGATAGAGTGTGGATGCTTCCACTACTACACAGCCACGAGGGGCCCCACGTGACGTCACGGATCGCCAAACTTGCCAAACGTGCAAACTCTCATCCCCACTCGTTTCAAGGCACGGCTTCAAAATTGTTTTCGATTTTGCGCTTCGAGCTTTCTATCGCTAGCAAAGAAGCTGTTATATTGTTCAGCTTCTCAACGCTCGCTAGACGATGGTGTGTGAGAGAAATCAGGGGTTCTGTACGACCATGACACTAGAAACATATTCTTCTGTTCTTCATTGTACCGAGTCAATCGGAAATCGGTCGTTTTGTACTTACCACCGGTTCGCTGGTACCGTGCGCGATTTGGAATGCCTTTCGAATTTGCGAAGATGAAGGTACACACGCAAACACAGCGCGCTAACAACGATGACATCTGCCAAACCGTTACCGAAATTTGATCGCATGCGTCACCAAACGGCAAGTAAAGGGAACCGGTTTTGTGCTGTTTTGGAATTTGTGAACAAACTGTTTTTTTATTTCTTCTCCGATCAGTTCGTAAACGAAACTAGGAATGTGGTTTTGTTGGCTCACGTGTGGTGCGTAGTGGCAAATTACGACTAGAAAAGTGAATAAAAGTAGAACAGAGATTCATACAACTACAGTTGGTGCACCTGGGCACCGCTCTAGCTCGTAATACGAAAACAAACAAATACATCAAAAGAACAGAGATTCAAGCTTACCACAAATTTAACCAAATTATTTGAAGTTAGTATGGAATCGAAATTCTGATGAAACATTCATTGTCATGGTGGGGGTCGTATGGAAATAACGCGAAAAACCAGTTTCGCATAACCGTATACCCTAACCAATGATCTGGCTCTTTTTCCCCCTTTTTCAATACCGAGGTTTTGGATCTATGACTAAGAGAGATAGATTTTGGTTTTATTGTATTTTCACAATCCGGAACTGGCAGTGGGCAGGTTTATTGGGACTTGAGATCTTACGTGACGCTAAATGCGGTCAAACATGCAATACTTCTACTTCCTTCACCTGATACAACATCTAATGAAACAATTTTTTAATGAACTGGTTTTTCATTCAATTTCAGCATTCGTTAGTTGCATTTCTTCCGCCTACAGCTACAGTAAATGATAAACATTTATTTAAATCATAAAAGGATTCAACTCGATCAACGTTATCACTTGTAAAGAAATAAAGTAAGAAGCTAACCCAATCAAGTGGCCAATTTGATTTCCGACGTACGACTGACGGATTATGACGTTATGCAGCGTTCGCTCACCAGCAGTAAAATGTCTCCTGTTTAGCGATAATTTATGTCGGCAGCTTCCATATTTATTTGAACAACCGGTGGAAAAATCATATCCAAACATAAAACATCCAGTTTTTTGTTGAATGATACTAACCTGGTTTTATTGCTTTGGGCAGTTTAAAGCATTGTTCGTTTCTTTAAATGGTAGCTTCTGCCATTGGGACATAAAAGCGAGGAGAGAAATAGTTGTAAAGTGAAGCCAAAACGTGTTTTCCCCCGGGAGGATTGCTTCCCCAGAAGGGAGCTTCTTCTGCAATAAATCCTCATCCTTTTGTGTTACTGACGGGTTCGGGGGAACCATCAGAAAAGCAAAAAATCGCCTTAGGGAGAAACGATTTTTAGATGCACATTTTAGGATTTAACGTTAACGCTAGAAGGGGGGCCATCCAGCATCATCTCGGCACGGGGATCCCTCTGGGCCTAATCGTCGGTACGGGAAGAGAATTCTCGGTGATGTGTGTTCCCCGTCGAAATGAGTCCATAAAACGAAGGTTGAAAAATATTCGATAATAGGCTCAACGGTAGGCCTTTTTTTCTCTCCATTATCCTACGGGTTCCTTTTTTCCTTTCTACCTTCGCCTTTTTGTGATGGAGATTTTGATTCTCGTTCGTTTCTTTTTATTTCGATGTCTTTGGTTTTGCTAACGGCCACCGATCACGGAGACGAAGGAAAAGCTAATGAACAACTTAGTTTGAAAAGAGACGACCGGTGATGGAGATGCGATCTTTGGGTTTTCTCTGTTTAGCATGTTCGTCCTGCCGCAGGAATGAATCCCGACGAGTGAACCTCTTTCACCCGGTTGGTGGGGTTGAGGAGGTGGGAGGCTGAGTGTATGGTGTTGATAGGGGGTGATCGTTGGGGTAGTTGGGGGTGCTCTTAAAACGCGGAGCGAAAAGTTTATTGAACTTTTCGCGCACTGTACGATCGCGGTCGGTTTTAATCTCTCTCTCTCTCTCTCTCTCTCTCTCTCTCTCTCTCTCTCTCTCTCTCTCTCTCTCTCTCTCTCTCTCTCTCTCTATCATTCTTTCTCCGTGGTCATCATCATCTTCGTCCCTTCTCGCGCACAACATCGTTCGCGGATCGTTGGGGGGATGGTTCCCTACGCCAGGGTTGGTTCTTTCTTCCTTCATTCTTTTCCCTACTCATCGTTTCAGCGTCTGGCGAAAATGCACGTTCATAACACGACGACACACAGACACAGCAAGGGTGGGAAGAGGACGTGCAGCAAAAATTGCGCAGCGTCAATCCCGGACCGGTGGACGATGGGGCTTGTGTAAGGGATGTTTTGGTCAAGGAACGGGGGGGAAAAGGAACGATTTCGACCTCCTTCCGTACGCCCGCTGCTTCGCATCATCTCCCAGCGGGAAGAACGCAGGCAGGCAGCGGCCTCCGGGAGAGTAAAGTGCATTCAACCAACTGGCGAGACGAACTCGCGCTGGGTAGGATAAGGGGGATGTGTGTCGATTTTCTCTTCTAACCATGTGTTTGTGTGTGTGTTGGGTTTTTTTTGCGTCTTTTGCACAGATTCTTCTCTTCTCTTTTGGCACAGATTGTGCCAATTTCATTTTTATATCAATTTTTATGGTTTTATGACATGCGCTGAACTTTGCGAAAGTGGGCCATTTCAGGGGCGTTTGGTAGTTTTTGTGTGTTTAATTGTTTTATTAGAGGTCATTTGACCATTGTGGGAAACTGCATGATAAAAGCTTTTTGCAGGTCCAATTAACATAATCATGCAATTTTGTTGCAACGTGGTTGAAGTGTAATTTGTGTATTTAAATTTGAAAATAATTTTAAAATGTCGCTATATTTAAAAAAAAGTTATCTTGGCAAAATAAAAATCGTCAAGAAAGATATCACACCCGGATGTGACACGGGCAGGAAGTGGTAAGGAAAAACTGTGTCATCACACAACGAGGACACTTGCGTTCGGTGATTCCTTAGGTGGACCAGCGGTACCGAAAACCGAAAGGCCACGAGGATGGCGTTGCATGTGTGAATGGTTTTACGCCAATGTGTCCCGTTTTGCAAGTGCAGTTCATGTTTGGTTGTAGTATTTATAATTTTTTTTTATTTTGCCTCCCCGCCGGTAACGGCTGGCATCGGTCAATAATTATGGTCGATCGGCTTGGAGACGGACCGGTTTTTTACAGCAATGTGACGTTTTTTTACGCACGCGCCTATGGTTGTGTGAAAGAGATTTTTATACATCATCTTCGGCAAGGGTTCAGCGTGAATGGCAAGGCGAAGATAAGGGTGGTGCAACTGCAGATGGGATGCAGTACATGCTCATGGGGTAATTTGTGTGTTTCGAGAAAGTCAGCTGTTTCCTATCGTGGACATGTCCATACCATTACCAAAAGCCTTGTTTTAGCTAACAAACGCTTGTCTGCTTCTTCTTTTGACTGGTTGTGTTTTTTTTATTTTTGCTTTTACTTATTATTCAAGTGTAACTATTAGTGTTGAACTGTAGTTAAACAGTCATTGCTGCAGTGATGCTGATCAAATTTCATATAATTAACATTTTACTTTGAATAAAGCTTAATTAGTTTACACGATAACAAAGATGTATCGCACTTGTTGAATGGTTCAAAAGATTAAACAAAAACTTGAAGCTGATATTACAAGTTTGGTTGAGTTTGGGTTGTTTCATTGATAAATCTACACTTTGAGTTTTAGTTGCGTGGCGAACGTTTATCGATATGTTTTTATCTACATTTCATACGATCCGCACGTGCAGTACGAGGGAGGGCCATAAATGCACTTGCCACCCAATGCGAAAATGGAGTGGCGAACACTTTCTTCGCCAGTGGCAAAAACATATCGTAACGGCTGGCTGCGCAAAAGCATAAACAGCCGCAAATCAGAACACATCGAGATCATCGTACTTGCTTCGGTAGCGAATGCTTTTTTTTCGTTTCTTTTCGATCCCCTGACCGTCTCGTATCGCTGCCCGTTTATCCTCCAATTTCCCAGAATAAAACTGGCTCTCGCTGCTTGGAGGAGCAGGAAAAAATAACGATTGCCTCCGATACGACTTTGTTGGTTCTGGGTTTTTCTCTTCTCGGGATACTTTTTGTTTGTTGTTGTTGTTGTTGCTGCTGTTGCTTTGGATATGGTTCGCTTTCTGCCGAAGAAACGACAGCAGACGGAAATAGAAGACGCCGCCGCCACCACCACGTCACTGCCGTTGTTTCGTGCGATCGTGCGGTTGCAGTTTTGTGCAGTTTGCAATTTAGCAGAACGGCGGTTCAAACGCACACGGACGCGAACACCGGGCCGAGCGACGTGCGGCGTGTCTTATTCGGAGGACACTAGGAACATCGTACGGGCCGGGGGAGGGGGTAGGGAAGATGGCAAAAGGTATGCATCGCGCCTGCTTGACCCTCGCGGTGCACACGACGACTCGCACGCCGTCTCGCGATTCGCAACGATGCACATAAATCTGCAACCTTTCGGGTGCGCTCGGCTTCGTTAGAGGTGTGGTGGCGATGGCCGCGACTCCGTAGTACTTCTCCCCCGTCGGCTGTCTCACCACCTTCTTCCCTTTGGTGCCGAAAAAGGGTAATGAATGCGAAACGATCGCAAAGTGTACGGTGCCCGTCGGGCTCGATTGGATGCAGCATTTTCGATCGAGACTTAGAAGTTTGTGCCACCTAGTCGGGTGGGAGAAGATAAGGGCCAGCGGCAAAAAGAACTTCTCAAAATAGCTGGAATATTTTTGAAACTTCATGGCGTGCCTGCATTTTTAATTTAAAGAATTTAAAATATAGTCGGTTTATTTTGCAGTGGTTGTGAAATGGTGTGCCAAAGGATTCATCAAAAATGTTTCGCAGCTACAAACAGTTCGCAGTAAAGAAAATAACATGTTCAATACTTTCATTTGAAACTCTTTCAAATTAAGCTAAGTTTAGTATCTTTTAATTAATCATTATTGCGGCAGCCGAAGAAAAATATGTTAATTGGTCCTTATTGCCCAATCTTCGATAAGCCCCGCCGTCCATTCTTTGTACGATTAAAACTTGTTCTGCATTCGAATTGCAATAGATTTTTCACAGCAAACAGACTAAACTAAACTTGTTCGAACATTGGCATTTAACACATTCTCTTGCTAAGCCACTTTGGAACCTTTGCTCAACATCAACTGCTGGTCTCCACTTCGATTCTAAAATCTGCGTTATGGATGGAGTCGTCGCTAGGGCCACGAAGTATAAGCGAGTGCAAAACCTCGTCTACTGCCAGGAATGAAAGCAAAAGCCACGAGAAAACTCTCAGACAAAGTCACGCAAAACAAAACAATAATTGAACGCTATCGATTAGTGCAAAAGCAACCAGAAACGGAATAAAAATGGGAAGATGAGGCCTGATCGTGTGTAGGATAGCGTGAAGGACAGGAGAATGAAAGTGAGTAACTGCAAAAAAGTGCATTGAATTTATAAACCCACAACCAGCGAATAAACATTACGTTACGTTTGAATCGTTGCACAGCATTGTGCAAGAAAATAAGAAAAGCAGTTGACCGGAGCTAAACCGGATTCTGCTGATGTTGCGAAGTTCTTCGGCATGCCCCCAGGAGGTCGTTGCCATCTTCCAGCGGGTGAACCTTGAATTTCCGTGCAAATGCGCTGGCGTTCGCAATAAATGATCGTATGGAAGAAGGAGAGAAGGTTATGGTAAAGTTAGGTCCGGTGTCAATTTACGGCACCGAATGCACCGTTTTAAAATTTTTCACGCTATTTCTGGACTTTGCGGCAAAACAATTATAGGCAACCGGCTTCGGGAGTTCAACGGTCGCTTGATAGAAGTAGGATAAAATTGATTAGCTATGGGTTTGTTCTTCTCCGTTCGTTCTGGCCAGAACGGCGGATTCGTTCTGAACTTCCCAGCCGGCTTCGATGGTCGATTGGTCCGGATGGTATGGTAGAAGGCTACGTTATCAAAATACCTGTTCCAGATCAGTCTCTTCTGGCAGCACCAGACATTCATCATTCGGCTGGTACTAATGTTTGATTTTTCTCATTTTCTTTCTTCTTCAGGTAAGCATTGCACATTCTACAAGTAAACTTCACGATGGAAGTTTGGCGGGTGGAACTCTATCTGGGTTGAAGGTAGCAGCAACATCTATTCTGGCCGTCGAAGGAAGGTGCAGTATCGCAGATAAATAAACCCGACTGTTTGACACAACGTTTGGCGATGGGAAGCAGGGGAATAAGTGTAGGAGCGGACATCAACGTTAATAGGACAAGGGTATCTCGATGAATGTTGGTTAGAACCTCCAGCGTAACACCACACGCCACCAAACCTTGCCTACGAAGGGTCTTGAATGTTTTGCGCCTGTTTGCGCAACGTTGTAGATTCTGGTTTGCTTAAACCTGATTCTTGCCAGCCACCATCCCCTTGGATTCATCCGGTTGCGTTTTTGCACGGGTTGCGTCTCATAGTTGTTTCGGTTTTTTTCTTTCTCCAGATTTTCAACATCACTCGTTCGCGGTATTGGGAGCCTTAGAGGCACGTCGTATCGTAGAAGTTGGTTTTTTTTTTGTACCATCTGTGAGGTTTCGAGCCAGTCGAGAAACCGTTAGAGTCTGTCGATGTAGACATGGTTTAGCTACAAAAAGAAACGAAAAGAATAGAAACTTCATTCGACGCTCTAGGCATTCGCGTTGGACCGCAAAAGTATGGACGGCACGCTAACTTTTCCAACGGAATTTTATAGCCCAATCGTAGAGCTCAGTTGGTTTTTTCTCAGTCATTCTCGTTGGAAAAGCATCTCCAAGGTTTGATCACCTTGCAGGTTTGTTTTGTGGTGTTCTGTTCAGTAAGGCTCCTTAACTTGTAGACGGTTTTACGGTAGTACCGATATCTGCATGGAATTCTTTCCCGTGCCAATCGTGGAACTGAAATAACGGTTGCATCCCCAAGTCCTGACCTACGGAAATTGTAATGAAAAGGGAATAACAGTAAGAATCTACGTAGTATATCCAGTTCCGAAGCTTTGTGCTGTTTGTTTAATGTTTGTCGTTGATGAGCACAACCGTATTGGTGCACTATGCTTGGCATATCCTCACGAACGCATACTTTTGCTTCGTCCATCAAAATCCTCTTTCCATACAAAGAATTAACAGCTGCCGTCAATATATTCTATCGATGTTTTATTTGCTTGAAACTTACAGCAACATGCTTTCTACGGTTGTGTAACAAGCTCACAAGTGGTCGCACGGAATATGTTTTGGTCGACCCCCATGACCCGTTCCAATTAAATAAACACGTTCGCTGTCGTTTGATAAGTCCAGAATGAAGATATTTTTCCATTCGCCCCTCAAATCAAATACAGTTAACTTCAATCGTTGATGTTTGATTGTGTGTTTTAGAAGCGGGGTTTTTTCATGAATGAAATTTACTATGCTTTTTGTGAATACAATTGTTGCATGAAAAGAAGATCCTCGCCAAATCGTTATAAATCATTTGCAAAAGGGTCTCACAGTTGAGCGTGTCCATCAACGGTTGACTAATTTTGGCAACGGCAACTTCCTTTATTTGCCATTATTATTCATGGTAAATTCAAACGGAGAGTTATTTCGAGCGGAGGGCACCCTAGCAAAGCTGCTGCAGGATGTTTTGCGAACGTTGTCTCGCTATTTATTGCAACCCCTTTCGAAACCGAAGCGGAAGAAGCGCAATCTTTTTAGTTTCCGACTTATTCTGGCGGAGGATATATTTCGTTTCCTTTTTTTGTTTAGTCTATGTTTTTTCCTGCACGACGGTACATTTCTAACCGTGATTGAGCAGCAAAAAGCAGCAGCCGTCTAAGCAACGGCCCTTTAACTGGCCTTTTAAAAAATGGCAAAACGAGTACAATGTAGGATAAAAAAATTCACGTACACATGCTAACTAGAAGGGAGCACCTTTTGTGTCCTGCACCCCTGTTTTACATAGCGTGGTCGCCGCTATCAATGGGTGGTAAATGGAATCGGTCTTCCGGGGTTCTGAAAAATGTATTTTTTAACCGTCTACTTTTTGTGCTGTGCAAAACCTTCCATCGTGCCAGCATGGAGGATGGAAATTTCTCCTGCTTCCGGTGTTTGTGTGTGGTCGTGTGTGGTCTACGGTTTCGAAATCCGTTTCCTGTCGAGAGGATTTATACCTGATATTAAGATTTTTTTCAGTTGTACATTCGACTACCGTCGATCGAGTAAAAGAGCGGGAAACCTTAAAAAAACCATACTTGCATCCGTATGCGTATGTTTGTGTATGCCGGGGAAATTTTTCGGTTGGAGTTGGTCGGGACGGGGTTTAGAATAGAACTTTTGGCGGGTTGTGGTTGAGATTAATAAATTTTTAATTTGATGAAATCACATTTTGGCTTCGCGACGGCTCCAAGTATTCTATACAACGAGCTTGTATTTAAATAATTCAACGACTTTCGGGAGAGTTCGACCCAACGTGTGGTACATTATAATACTAGCAACTTTTTCTTTTGTTTAAAATATTTAAAAATTCTGTTTGTATAGTTTTGAAAATATGTAGCTCGGCAATTTATATAATTGTAATGCAAAAGGAATGCAAATCAAACATATTTCAGATTCGAGTGATTTACTTAAATAGACGTATTATCTAGCCTATTCTTCTTTCTATTTTTCAATGTTTCCTTGCTTTAATATGTTTTTCCTTCCATGATGCCATGTGTGCAAACGGATTTAATAAAAATGATGTTCGAAACATTATGATAGACGCATTAATGTTGAGTGAATGGTAGCTTCCGGACGATAATGGTTATGGCCGAATCTTGAAGATGATCAAGCTTACCGGCAAATTTGTTCAAAGGAATCAAATTGCGCAATCAGTTTCATTGAGGTTCTGTTAATCAAGCAATTAGTTTTGCTACCTCCCATTGCCTCCCATTTAAGAAAGTATTAACATTCGTACGAAGGGTTGTAGTGATTTTATTTAATTTGTTTGGCAAATTGTAAACTTATTCCATATGTTTTCGTATATATTTTTGACATCGAACGTCTAACAAACTGTGTTATTTTTATGTAATATTGTATATGGTTATTCCCAATATTCAGTAATATTGTTCCCAATAGATGGTTTTATGTTTTCGATAAAATTGTATTTGGACGAATTATGAAAATCAAATTTTACTAAATTTCATTAGTTGTATGCTTCGACGTTTTTTGAAAACGATTCAATCACGAACCGCCAAGCGTGCGCAATTTGATTGAAAATTCCATCCATCGGCATTCTGTTGATTGACGGGGAAGCTTTCTAACTTTCTGAAGCCTTACTTCTAAATTAAAACAGAATCCAGCATCAAAAGCTCCACGCTTTGATACCCAACGCCTCGGGCTGGTGAACGAATTGGCGGGCCTCGTCTGGCACAATCGATAAATCACTGTTACCGAAAACCCCCACTGAATGATCATTTAACATCCAGTTGGTGCGGAAAGTTTGGCTGTGGATGGTGGGGAAGTATTTAATATGCAGCCAGCGTTATTGAACATTTTCACAACTCCATCCCTCCCACTCGGTTCTGCACGTTCCGGGTGTTTTCCGTGTAACGGTCTGGCTGGATTAGAGAAACCATGAACCTCCGTTGCCGCTTCGAGCCTTCCGGTGTGTTGGTCTGAGGGTGGATGCAACCTACACTCGCATTCGATGTGCCACAACCTGCGACAGCACTAATGAAATGTCCGGCATTGTCGATAATCGCCCGGTAACGTGGTGATGTGTCACTGGCGTCCAGTGGACGAGAAGTGGCCCACGTTGGTTGTGGACGTGTGATGTGCAGCAGAGCATGCTCCGGTGCATTCTTGAGGTTTGACAACCGTCACCACCGAGCGATTTTCCCCACCGACCTCTCGGTGACTGGTGCGCTTCACATGCCTGCGGGCGACGTCTCCGTAGCCACAACGCCATGCCTCGACCTGTTCCCGGTGTTTGTCTTCTTCACTCCCGCTGTCTCTCTCCCTCTCTTTGCCGGATGTCGCTGCATTACACCACGCCGTTCGTCGTGCGCTGCGTCGCTGGTTGTCCACTTCACAGACATCATCGACCGGGCACGATGGCGGCAGTACCCTTTCAACCGTGACCGGCCCCCGGACCCGGTTCCTTCTCGTAAAGTGCATCCGTGCACGGCGGCCAGTGTGCAGTGGAGAGTTTTATCGATTTTTCTCCCTTTCCGATCCTTCTCCCCAACCCCCATTCGGTCTGCGCTCGCCCTGTGGAACTCTTGTCTTGTCTGGAGTCGCCATCATGGCGTTCTTTGTTGGAGGGACCGGCTAGATATCCCCTGTTGTGTTTTCCCACCGGTGGACTCCGTTTGTTTGGAGTTCGAGGAGCTTCATAGATTTGGAACATGGTCTGGTTCCCTTTGGTTTTTGCTCCATGAGTTGCTGGTACTTGTCACTCCCTCACTCCCTTTCCCTTCAACTGCTGCTTCGTTGCGTTACATCCAGGTAATGCCAGTGGTATTATAGGCTGGCTGGTAACATGCAACTTCTACAGAATTTAGCGTTGAAAACTACCGTGTACCTCGGTTGGAAAGAAGTCTATTTCTCGAACAACAACTACAACGTCTGTAGCCTCCGGTGTCTAAAATGGAGCAATACTACATCTCGTAGGGTCGGAGGTACCGTTGCCAGTCAACCCCCAAGATCCTATCGCCGCCTCCTCCCCCTCCGCGCCATGGTTCAGTTTTTAATGCATTTGATCTGGAGTGCACCCCAAAACCTTCGTATGGGAGCGTATGTACGGGGAAGTAGTTTTCTCGTGTGTGTTTGAAAGTACTCCGACTGCTTCTGATGCTCGAGGCCATTGGCCCGGGCCTCCCCATTTAGGCGTTTCAAGCCAGCAATCCGTCTGTTGGTGGTGGTGATGACGATGCTAGTTTTAGGTTATCTATTAACGCCGGTCCCTGTTTTCTGCTCCCGTGGGTTTACTTTTTCTAGGCGGAATTTGGAATACTTCAGTTTTGTGGCCTTTCTCTTTTTGTACGCTCTCGCATGACTATCTCAGTTCTTCGAATTGGAAACCCAGGAGTTGGAGGATCGCTTTTGGGATGGAGTAATTTCCCTCTGCCCGCCCTGAAGCGAAAGTAGTGTTGAAGAGGTTCATATTTGGGGCTATTTTCGTCACACGTGGATTGAAATCTATTTGTGTACGTCTTCTTAAGAACTGCATCGTTGATGACGAAAGTGATGAATGAGCTAGACTTCAGCGTTGGCGCTTTCATCACTCGTTGTTGGCCCTCCGGGGGATGTTTGTCTAACTTTAACGCCTTGTCAGAGACAACACGTGCTAGGAGAAGTGATTTCTTGAAAATCGCATTTCATTTGCATGCCTTCAAAGCACCGCCCGAAGAGAATTTATTCCAGCATGCTTCCGTTTGGAACAATTATTTCGCATAATTAATTTGCTTGTCTGCAAACTTTTGTTTGTTTCTAGCAATTTCCAGACTTCGCGTTCTTGGGTTATCCCGGTCTCCTCAAGGCTGTATTATTCATTCAGCTTATCCATGCGGATTTAATTCTGGTACTTTCCAATTGTTTGCGAGTGGAAGTTTGTCTTATAGAAAATTATTCAAATGCAACGACGTGCGTCGCGTGAAAACCTTTAACACCCTTTTTGGAAGGGATGACAAGGTAACAGTGAAATGTTGTATTGTTCCAAAAGCGTTTCGCTAGGGTGATAACTTGAAGCGAATAGATCGACATAACAAATGTGGGCCACAGAATTAATTAATTTAAAGAACTTCGAATGGAAAGGTTTTTTGTAAGTACAAGTTATTTAATAGAAATTAATTACATGGGAATGTAACAAATCCATTTTCGAGGGGTAATGAAGTGCGCACATTCTTCATCTAATTTGTTTGAAGGTATAAATATTGGTGGATGGAGGGTTTGAATTAAGACATCGGGATTATTCATTGAATTTTTCAAAGAATTTCTTATTACTAGTATATCGGATTTAAGTTGTTCCGATTGGCTACGTTATCATATTATTTCCATCAGCTCAAATGCAATAATTTTCGCTGGAATGCGATACGTCAGACGTAAGCATACGTTAAAGTTATGTCTATACAATTCCAACAGACAAACGCATAAACTATTTTGAATATGTTCCACCTGAGTAAACATTGGTGCCTGTTCTTAGCATTCTGTTTCATTCTTCCATCGTAGAATTTTGAATCCATTGCTTGGGCCCTTCAATAAACCCTTTCTTCCTACTTCCTACGGCGACAAGTCCGATAGAGGCAAGTTTACCTCTATTTTCGGAAGACAAGCCTTGGATGTTTCTCACCGCGGTGTGTTGGTCATAATATGCTTGAATTTACTGTTTTCTCTTCTCACGTTCCTTTTTTCCTCCCCACAAGGGCAGGAGGGGAGCCCTGTCAACGTGTGTGGGTGGGCTGGTGGTGCGTTTTTGGGGTTGACTGTTGCTCGAAACACATCCCACAGCACACGGCGTTCCTCTGTTTAACTAACGCTCTAGCCGACGATGACAGTGAAACATTCCTTTCCACGGCACATACGCACGAAAACGGAGGGCGCAAGACGCAGGGTTTTCTCGACGTCGCTATGAAACCGAGGACTTTTCTCCGCCAAGGCAAACCTGGAAGGAATGGTTTGTGGCCCGAACGAATCCAAAAAAGGGCGGTAAGGTTGAATACGGTCGTTGGTCAGTGCTTGTTGTTGGTACATTAGCACAGCACAGCACACACATTGGCAGCGGCCCAACGTCTCTTGTCTTTTGTGTTGTCCGATGAAGACAGCTTGAGTTCGTTGTTTATATGTTACACGCACAGAAAACGCACGTGGATCAGAGGAAACGGTAGTGTAATGTAAAAGACCTTTATTTAATCAATTGTAGAAGGCCACACAAAAATGAAAGCAGGTTTTTTTCTGGTTTTACTTACTCAAACAGCTGATATGAAATCTCAAGTCAGTTAATGAATATCTAAGTATCTAGAAATTAAGAAAAAAAGAGAGAAAACAATGAATGGCGCAATATCTAGTACCAATATCAATAACACAATATCTGACGATTAGCATATTCCATAGAATTGAAAAATTGCCTATGCCCGGTAACTTATTCATTGGGGAAGAATACTGCACTTAGGGTATTGATTGTTGGGTTAGAGAGTTCAGTTGAGTATCGAACCTCCGATGAGTTGCCAAAATCAGCTGTTTTTGTGTTGCCTTTACACACTGAACCATGGAACCGCACAATTTTAAGCATGCTCAATGCGAATGCAACCATTTCTTATGATGTTTATAATGTGTTTCTGTACTACTTATATCATGTTTGCATTTAATGTGCGTTTGAATTTATTTTTACAGTTATTTTATTGTTCCAAGTGTAGCTTACAGGTGCAAAAACGAATAAAATCACCATGCCAAGATTTCCAGGGTGGTTCTTTGCCTGGTACTGGTTCTCAACAGCATAACCCAAATCTCCGATAGACGAACACATCGAAGATTTGTGGAACCAGTAAAAAGGAGCTTCGATAAAACGATGACGAAACATAATACATTCGCGCTCAGCAGCTTCATTCTGTTTCCTCGCCTCCTTCCGGCATCAACATACCCGGGGGTAGCGGCAGGGTGTCTTCTTCGCTGGCATGTTTGGCCTTCCTCGCTCACATAAATCCCACATCCTCCTCTGCATTAATTTCATCCCCTTCCATCCCCAATACAACGCCATCGTCTTCTTTTCCTTCCGTGGGGCCGATCGTGTTTCTCTATTTTCTCTTCAACCCCACCCGTCCCCCCCCGTGTCTTGGCCGAACGCGGAACCGAGTGAATTTTCTCTCCCTTTCGCTTGTTTCCTCTCTCTGTCTTTCTCTCGGTTCGTTTTCCTTTTTCCCACTGGCAACCCGCCCAGTGTGTATATGGTCTACGTGCGTTCCGTAAAATCGTCAATGGCAGCAGCTACGAAGCGCTTCTATCGCTCTCTAAAATTTATGTTCCGTTCGCGTACCGCCCCACGGAAAAGGGCCCGGCTGATGTGGTTGATTATGTGTGTGTGTGTGCATAGGGATTTCAGTCGCGCGATAAGCTTGCCGCTGCACTCTCCAGTCTATCTGCTTTTCTTTCTATCGCTGCTCGCGTCTCGTTCCGACATCCACCGTAACCACGAAGCATCATGGAAAGCATGTACCATCGTAGCTTTGGGACGTCGTTTCCCACCCTTGTTTTGTGTGGTTATCGTTGGTCTATGCTTAGGCAAAAAGGGCCCATCGGAAACGACGACGACGACGTCGACGAGGGTGAGTCCTAGAGCAACAACGTGTGCGTGTGAACCCTCGCTCGACCGACTCTCGACGGTCTCGAATCTAAACGCACTGGCCGGCGCACTGGAGGAGGGCGCGAGGGAAAGGTAAAGCATTGAGTTGGGTGATGGAGGAAAAGAGCCCTTCGGAGGCCATGACGATCGCGCACACACACACAGGGAGGGACGGGGTGGTGTAGCCTCTGCCTAGAGCCGTGGCGCCCTTCGTTCGGTGTTCGGTGTTTACTCGACGGGTTTATTTTCGCTTCCCTTGCCACCAACACCAGGCGATCGCGGTTGGTTGTGTGTGAGCGCTCACGCTCCACTTTTCTCTTTCCACCTTTTTCCGGTGATGTGGGGTGCACGTGCCTCCTCCGGAGGGTAGTTTCATCACGGGACTGGGAAAATAAATGATAGAACAGCAGCGCCGACATTGTTGCCGTCGTAGAAATACACTGAAAGTGGCTCAAGTGTGTTTCGGGTAAAGGGTGTACATTTAACCTCTTTTGTTATATTTAACTGTTTACAAAGGCACGACAAACCTTTGCTCTTTTGCAAATCGATCGTTAAATTTAATTGAATACAATTATAAATTAAATTAAATCCTTTCCGAAGAAAGTTAGACTGGGGATTATGTGAAACTACCCATCGGCAAGTTGAAACATTTGATTAGAACATTCAAAGTATCATTGTTGATCTCATAGAGGTGGTCCTGGCTTATATTCCACGAACGTATCAATCCGATACGCCCTTAATACTGTCTATTATTTAACGATTTCCCTTCGCCTTCGCACTTGCCGGGAGGTGTGTGCGTTCGTTGAAAGCAGACCGGTGTGTGCTGTACAACTAATACAGCTGCTCTGCGCTGGGCCGCGGGCTTTTACTATATGCCACATTGACAAACACACACCTGCGTAAAATAAGCCGTGAGGTACACGTGAAAACGCGCGGGGCAGGGTGTTTCGATTGGCCCTTTTTCACTCCCATCATCCGGTGCAGTTACGAGAGAAGGGTTGGTTGGTTGGTTGGTTGGTGGTGTGCGTAATTCGCGGATAGAAAATTTTCATCGATGTTCAGCGCACAACCGTACCACCGAGGGACAACCGTCCTTCCACCCGCGCCCGTTGCCCTAAGGGAATGAAAAACTTCCGGTCGTTTGCCCTACCGGATTGTGAATGAAGGATGATTTGGTTGCTTTGGATGTTTTTCTTTCGCTCTTTGCTAATTGAGAGTACAATCAGCAGTTAAAGCATACGATTAAAAGTTATGCATGATGTACTGTTTTTTAAGCATTCATTGATCAACTACAGGTACAGAGTTTAATAGATTTACTTTGATTGTTTTTTATATGAGTTTTAAGTGTTTTAACATTTTTTTTTTAAATTTCCCGTTTGTTTTGTATATGCAAGATTTAGTAGCCTGATAGATTTATCTACTAACATGAACAAAAATTAAGTACGATCCAACTAAGAATAGATGTGATAACAGTGGGGAAGAAACAAACGTTTAAAAGCGCAAAATCCCACCACCAATTTGACCTACATTTCTCACCTACTTTCAACTTCCTGTCAGTCGTATCGAGGCGTAAGTGATGTTTGATGTGCCTTGCGTAGAAGGACGCACTCAAGTTGTTCAACACCCCGGCCTGAACTGATAACGCCAGCGCGAGCGCTTGCTGGTTCATTTAGTACATCACTTACTTCTCGCCTTTGGTTGTCCTCTCAAAAGGTCACTTTGATAGTGTGACGCGACGGTTGGCGGGGTTCCGTTTCGAAGAAGGAAACGATTATTCCCATTCCAAACACCCCCGTGCACATCTGGTGGGTTGGGCTGCGCTTACTTATGACGTATGTTTATGCCTCCCGGATCAACCAGATGCTGTCAATCCGATCCACGCCCGACGCATTTGCAACATTGCTGGTGTATCCTCAAAACATCTGGAACCACTAGCTAACACCGCGTTGTCTGGCACGACACAGCAGGTATATGTGCATGCTTCTCCTGCCTAGATGATGTATTATGCTTTCGTCGAAGCGGGAGAGATTTTACGTTGTGTGTGCCGAAGAAATTAAAACATCGTAAAACTAAACGAGCGCTGCTTTGGTGGCCGCCGCGGTGCAGGCGAAGTGGTGAAGCGGACTACAGATCCCTGCGTTTCGGAGCGTCTTCTCGCCGTCGTCCCCTTGAAGGTTTGTTGTTTGGAAGAAAATGACTCACTGACCTACATTGTGCTTCGATGCGAAAGTGTACGCGGCGCTGAGGGGGATATCTTGAGTTCTTTTTCATGATCACCAAGCGGAGAGTCAGAGGCCTTGTTTTGTCGGTGAAGAGAAGAACATTTTTCGAGTTTACACTAAAAATAAAAGTTACCCTCCAGACAGTCTGGCATTGGCAAAAAACAAAACTCAATTTTTCCCGTCAAAATTTCTCAACTCGTTTATTTTCAAACTTCTAATCCAGTTGCTTACAAAGGTTAACGTACACTTATCAGTTTCTAGCCATCGTTTAAAACATTTATTTTTTCTACATAATCTTCTATAAATAGTTGCATCCGTCATTCGTTGTACAAAGTTTTTTTTACACAGGCACGTGTGCACTCGTTTAATAAAAAAAGAAACTGCTGCCTGATAACGTTTGATGCTAGCTCGTTAAGCTTGACTACATATTTGACTTGATGGCTTACATGTATATCATGCAACAGTGTATGTTTAGTTAAAAAAAGAGGATAGAGCATTGATTTATTAAACAATTCTTTTAAATTTAGCGATGTAACATAGCTATTTACTTACCACCATACCGGTTAATTATTTGTCTTCTTCCTGAAATAAAGTTTAATTTGGTTTAGTGCAATTTTATAATCATTATCACCCTGTTGTTCGGTGTGATATGATGTATGGTAACGCAATCGGGATTTAAAAATCACGCAAAGAATCGCACATCACAAGTCACTCCCGGGGGGAAATAATTAATCACCCTGACCAAATAAAATGAGGTTTCGATGCGAAAGGGTTCTGATTAAATTTCCGCAAATTTTACGTCATTTGGTGCAGAAGGTACACTTTTATGGTGGTAGAAGAAAATACACACGGACCAGTGGATGCAACAGAATAGGAATAGATCGCGTCCGTAGTAAAACGGTCAGTGAATGTAAAACATGAAAGCAGGACACGACGGTGGTGGGTTCATGTTCAGGCCCCTTTTTTTGGTTTCATTCAACCGCACCACAATCATCGTGACCATCATTTGATTGACAGTTGGCTGTCTCGAACGTGGCATAAAAAGAAGGGGTGCATTTTTCTATGCATGTATGTTTTCCTGTAGGGGGTGTATGTAACTTCCACAGGGTGCCATTTTAATTCTATTCCAAGGGGATTTCAATTGTCATGTCTGGAGGAGAGCCCTGATTCGATTCGCTGGTACCCGCCAATAGAACAGCTTTGATGAGTAAAAGATGTGTCTGTGTACGGAACTTTTGAATTAAAGTTTCCAACTTGTCTTTGAATTTATCTAAAATTTATCAAAATTTTAGAAACCACAACAATTTTAACAATTGATTCTATTTGCAGGCAAGACAATAATATTGTTTATGTGTATAATCTATTTATTAATTTTGTTATGTTACCTTTTTCTAAGCGTTACCTCATATTTATTTGTTTCTCGCCGCAACAATTGAACTAGTTAAACTCGCCAGAGTACAACTTTAATGTTTGATATCCTCAAGATTGTTCACCGCCAGTAATGCATAATGAAAGAGAAACCTCCAACCAAACGTCGGTCATTTGACGGCGGGATAGGAGGCAATTTATGCAAAAATTAGAATGAAAACAGCAAGGAAGTAAAGAAATAAAACACAGCATCTGTTACCAAACGGGGGCTGTGTGGTTTGAAGGAAAATGCAATTGCAATTACACCGTCACCAGCACCACAGTATCCCCCGGGTTGCCAGTTGTGTATGCATTCTGTCAGTCTTCGTTTGTGTGTCTGTACACATATTGCCTCGAGAATTAACTGCGGGTTAGAGGGGGGGACGATTGTACGGTCCAAACCCGCACCGCAGGATGTGCAATGTGTCCCGCATAATTTATTGATTGCTTAATCATAGTGGACGGAGTGAGCTGCAAACGGAACGAATGTGGAAGGGCTGGCGTGCTTGGTGTGTGCTGTCTGCTGGGTTAGCTCTGCAAAGTCCAGTCGTCCAGACACACTCCAGACCCCCGGGGTCTTTGTACAACCGTCAGCTCGACGTTTACGGTCCGTCAAATCGATTGTCCGTCACGGGGACGATATGCTGTCGTCGGCGGGTTTCTTTATCCCCACTCCCGGTGGTTTTAACGTGGTTTATGGTGGTCTATGATTTGGCTGAATGCTTCTTCTAGGAAAATGAAGATAGCAAGCGGGCAGTACATTAACGTGGTATGAACGTAGGCGAAGAGGAAGCTGTTATGCAAATTCTATGAACCCATAATAAACTGTTTACGATCGTTTCTCGATTGTTGCTATCGTTTGTTGACTCGTTTTTGTGGTGATAAGTTGATGGAGGCTTGTATTGAGGGCTGTTTTATTTATTTTTGTTTCATAAACATGCTAGTCGCGTTGCTTTTACCCTTTGATTAACGTAACTGTTTATACCAAACCGTCAGTCAAAGATTTAAAAAAAAAATTATTTATTGTTTTATTAAATTATTTGATTGTAATGCAGCCAAATAAATTATTCGATAGACTGTATAGTTTATTGAAATTGGTTTGCTTTTGTCAGTTTAATATTCGTTAATGATCACATTGGCCTATTTTTTAGCCCGCTGTTTGTAGCTAACCACAATGGGACAGGAAAAGAATGTTACAACAGATAAACGTTCTTGGCTCTACTCTCATATCTTCTGAATAATTGGACCTTTTCTTGATGGACCGACAATTTTCAAACCGCAGAACACATCTGGTTAATGTTGTGGTTTTACTTGCCGGGAAGAAATTTACTTGCCCGCGCTGATACGACTGTGACGGGTGATTGCAATTAAATGTATACCAACATTTTTTAGTTTATTTCAACAATTTGTCGTTCTTGTGCACATTTTTACGGTTGTTGTTGTTCTTCACATAAGTAGAGATATGCTGTTTGAAAATTAAATTATGTTTTGTTCTTGAAGTACACACTTCAAGCGATCGGGTGTAGGCAGAAGCAGGATTTCAATAATCATAAATCCTACCATACAACCCTACAACGATAATCGGTTCTCGTATACGTCCTCCTGCGACAGGCTTAAAGTGTGCCATATTTGAACCAGCTGTTGATTCACGGGTTTTCTCTGCTATGGTTTAATGATTGACGTGGGCACCTTTTTTTTTCCTCTGTCAATGGCGGTACGGGAACATGCACTTTTTCCACCCCCAGTTGTATCCGTGCACGTGTATGCTAGGGCGAATTTTAGAGCACGATTTCGCGGCATCGATGGTTTATGGTTGTGCACAGCATGTCGAATTCTTCCTTTTCTTTCTCGTTTGTCAAATACAACTCCGACCGGCAAACCGGGGTTGTATTTTCCAACCGACTTTTGCCTTACGCGAAACGGAATGAAGGTGATTTAGAAAAGGAGCACGTGCTCATGAACATTCTGGATACTTGACAACATGAAGGATTTAGGACCTTCCTTCATTTTTTTGACTGCCATGGAAAAGATAGACGTAGTGCGTGAAGGGTACACATTCTCAAACAAACGAAACCTGAAACTGGGAGCGGAAAAAAGTTAGAAATGTTTTTTTAAATTTCTGGTATCATATTTCTTGTGTGTTAAAAATTTCTTTAAGGTATGGGAAAGAATAATAAAAATATTAGGTTAACCTTGCTGGCGGGTGTGTTTGATAATAAATTGATAATAAATGTCTAAAATTTCATTTTATTTTCCCATCTGGGCTTGTTTAAACAGATACTTTAATGTTCTTTTCTTTTCTTTTTTAGGTAAGTCTCACTTCAATCACTGAGGCGGAAATTGTTCCAATTGCGGTAAGAAATACGAATTGCCTAAATTTAGAGCATCCAATATTCCAGTTGGTAAACCAAAACTGTATCAAAAAGGATAAGTTCTTTGCTTTGTACTAACCTTTTCAAGGCTGAATGAAAGATGCCTTATAAATCCGTACGGTAACAATTCCCTACCTTTGTCTATTTTTTATCGAGCCTGCAGACATTTGAAAAGCAAAGTTCATTCACACTGGTGCCTTTTCGGTTCTGCGTCGTTGAACATGGCTCTTAAGTGTTTCTGAGTCGTTGAACTAGAGAGACGACGAGTCAACCAATCGCCCAATTAATCATTCCGTAATGGAACATACAGAATCAGGTGCTTTTTTCTATAAAATGAATACGCACAAAAAATAAAGTAAATTGATTGGTTTATGTTAGCGAACTTTTTCGGTATTTTCTTTTGATATTCAATCACTCAACTCAAAGACACAAAAATTCCTTTTCTATTGCACAACTGAATGTTTTATTTTCAACATAAATAAAACAAGACAAAAATTAAACTCCGTTGCGAAACCAGTCCGTTTCGGTAGATGAAAAGCTCCGTGGGCCTTCCATCAGCAGTAAAACTGGTAAATGGGATTAAATGACGGCACATGAATTAACCGCGCCGACAATTCAATCGCCTCCCTTACCGGCGCAATATTCGTTGCAATTGCGCTCCATCCTGGGTGGAGGAGCGGTGCATCGGTGCAGCGGGTCAGGGAGAAACGCGCAACACCCTTGACATACATTATAGGCTTAGGTTCGTGTTTCTTCGCCAAAGCCTCCGCTCCTAGCGAGGGAAGGAAACCTCGAATGTCGAGTGGCTCAAGCGTGATCCCCCCCTCCCCCCGTGGCCACCAAAGTTGCTGGGTGGTTGTTGGCCCCCTCCAGAACATTTTGCGAAATGTAGCTGCAACTAGCGCTGCATCTACCGTCGTCCCCGTTTCGCTCGTCTAATGCACCGAATTAAATTAAAGCTGCGGGGGCCTACCAGAGACGCTGGAAATAAAACGACGGACAGGCCCGCGCGGTTTCGATGGAAAACATAATTCATTCTCGAAATTGCATGTCTTTCGGGGCTTTTCGATGCCTTGGGGCTGTTGCCTGCCCTAGATCGTTCCAGCCGTACAGTTCCCCTCTCTGGGTTGCATTTCAACCTCCTTTTGCGTGACTCTGTTCTAGCTTTATGCTAGGTTGACTTGCCGCCGCTATAGCTACCTCACGTTTACCCTGCCCGTGCAGTTTAGAATGGCCTTTAGGCCTTTTCTCTTCTCTATGCACCGTTTTGGTCCGTGTTGAATTTTGTTTGCGTTGGAGGTGCATTGCACGATTGCTATCGTTTATTGCAACATTGAGAATGTGCCTAAACACCACGTGCATAGTGGCTTTCGAGTGAACGGATCGTAAAAAAAGGCATCTCTGTAGATGGACTGTGTTTCGGGTTTATTTTTGTATGTGATTTAGCCTTCCAACTCGAGAGGCATTTTTATTGCAGAAGAAGGTATTATGTTTCAAATATAGTTGAATACTTGTTTGTCAGATTTAATTGGTAATTTGAAAATGTAGTGGATAGAGGGAGATGGTATGTATATCATCTAACTAATGTTTTTTTCGTTAAACGAATTTTTGTTTACCATAATCAGAGTCTCGTTAACTTCACTGTTAGCATTATTCATTATTTTAATTTATGATTTAACGTTTAAATTCTTTTTTTTTCAATGTTATGTAAAGTTATCTTTTGAAGTAACCGGAATAAATGTATTTATTCAAGTGAAAGGTAAAGACAAGTTTCATTCAAATACTTGTGGGTATTACGTAAATACGCTAGACAGCCGTGTTTTATTACCCGGTTTCCTTTGAGCTAACTTATATTTGATATGGTATCAGAAGAAATGCTATGCATAAGAATCACATAACATATTCTTACCAAGTTATATAATTAAAACTTTATTTTCGCTTACTCTGTCGCAGGTACTCTAGTAATCCAGTAAAGTAAAGCATAACCAGCTACGCTTAATCACTATGCCTTGGCTATTGCTTGTCATGAATTACCTCCACTCTAACGGGGTGCATGTAAAAGTTTAACTCTGTTTGTATGTTGATTTTCCCTCGGCGGATTTCAATGCGAATGAAAGTGAAACTGTTTGCCGTTTACTGTTTTCCCTTTGCCTTTCCATCGCTCTTGCCTCCAGCAACATCGCCGGGTAGCCGGGGTAGTATTGTAACATAATTTTTAATTTTTCCATTCCATTCACATATCCTTTTTTTCGCTGCATGCTTCATTCACGGGGCGTCACTCACTCAGCGTGCTAGGTTGCACAGCAATGCAACGCCTCTAGCACCATATCTGGTGGATTGCTTCGTACCTGGCCTTGGATTGTGTGTTAGTGTTGGAATGCGGAATTTTCATTTCATCCCGAATCGCATGTGAAAAAGGATAAACATACATGCCATCTGATATCATGTGCTTCGCGGAAGAAATTGTTTAATCCCATCCATTGTGGTTGGGAGGTTTTTGGGGAGCTCTTTTTCCCACAAGGATGTCGATAAATATTTTATCACGACTCCAGCAGGATTATTATGCGATCGGGGTGAAATCGCAAGAAGGTATGCTCTTTTCTTGCGAATGCCACATCGAGAACGGGATGCTGCGTAGAGGCAAACATTTTTCGTATTCGTTCCCATGGTCGTTTTCACGAAGAGAAGTTTTCTCCCCTGGGGATTCACACACACACACACACATTGACACACGGGGGGAAAACATCGAAAGCGCGCCTGATGATAAATAATGGCGAAAACCTTTCATGTTCCTTTCGTCCCACCCTACACTAAAAGGTCCTTGCTGCTGCCACTCCTTGGATTATTGATTTTCCCCTTGGGATACACACACGCGGCGGTAGCGCGCTTGTGTGTGGTGATGGTGGGAAAACGGTCCGTGTCAGCACACACCCACATCTCCAGCACCCGATAGCACGGTTTCTTCTCACGGTTCCGGGAAAATTTTCCGCGTACACCCGGTTTGCCACCGGTTTTTCTTTGCGAACGCTCTCACGCGACTAGCACGCGACACCACCAACACACGCACACAGACTCGCCGGGAACCATAATAAACAGTCACGGCTAGGGAAACTTTCCTCTACCACCCTATTTTCCCAGCAGGAAGCAAAATGAACCAGAATGAACTTTGTTTGAGTGCCTCAAGGTGTGTTTGTGAGCTCTGTTCGTCGATTATATCCTTTTTGGGGAGGAAACCACGCGCGTTGCCGGTTTGTCGATTTTCCATGTGACAGTGTGTGAATGCACTTACACTTTCGAAAAAGGGGTGTTTTTCGTCGTGCAAAATAGGGTGTGTTTTGGCGAGAGAGAATGTTGGACGACAGTATTGGTAAACCATTTTCCATGCGGCACTGTGGTTTGCTTTGTGTTGGTGGTGCTGCTTTTCCTTTTCCTTGCGGTGTGGTGTGTGTTTGTGTGCAATGATCCCGGTTTACTAGCATGGGATCGAGGAACCGCAAGAGGAACGCTGCGAAGGTAGCCCAGGAGGCGAAAAATCACTTCCGCAATAGTTCACCGCCCTGAGGCTGGGCTCGGTCATCGTCCTGTGGCCGGGTATGCGTGTCTCGTGCTCACGGACGACCAAAGGACCAGTCCCGGTGCGAAAATATGTTTGTGCGTGTTTGTGGATGTGAGAGACCGAATATGGGAGAGAAGGGTGGTCCCAACGGGGTGGCAGTATTTATGATGACGTTTTTCAACCTGAATGAAATAGTCACGTACGCCATGTGACGGGATTTGTTATTCAACGTGACGGACATGGAATGTAAAAAAATACATGCTGGCCATGGGATTATTTGTGGATTTCCATTTTTAAGGGGCTCGTTACAGTTGGAAATAGCGCTTATCGATCAATGTTGCTTGGACAAGAAAAAACAATCGCGTTTTTTATTTCAATAATACTTTTTTGTTAGCTTTTCGACGAAACAGATACCGTTTGAAAGGATTTAAATGCCAATCAATGGTTGTTTTAAACTCACTATGGTTCACTTCAAAATTTTCACAAATAACTTCTCTTTTGCAATTGCATTTCCCTTTCGATAACATATTTTCTTGTTCCGCGTTTATCGATGGTTTGTCAATTGTATCCTTATGGGGTTTTTTTCAGTTTCACCATCTGCTGATATGCGATTAACTGTCCACACCCTTTTATTTTATTTCGGACAGAAGACCCGTCAGTACCAGATCGATTCAGTATGAATTATCCACTTTTCGAATGCTGGATGTGGTTTGGATGGTTCCAGTAGGGTGGATTTAAGAAGAAGTCAAACAAGCAGGAAGGGGCTATTTATCTGTTTTCTTTTTAGTGGCATTAGTTCAATCCGTTTAATATAATAGCTATAATAATAGCTCTAGCTTTGATGACATTAGAAATGGGAAATATTTGATTATGTGTGTTTTACTGTGTTATTCCTTCCTTTGTTTGTTTTATAAATATGGGTGAATTAACCGGCCATTTATTTTACTTGCTTGAAAGTTCCTTACAAAAGGTTCTATGTTTCCACTCCGTTTATACTAAAATTTTTATAAATGAAATTATGTTCGTCTTACTCGACTTTGATATAGCCATTTCAAGTTGGATCTCCACAAAGATTTAAAAAATTTAATCCTGCTATTATGTTGGTAACAGCAGCCGTCGGTGTTGTGAATCGCCAACGATTTTTCCGCTTGGCTGGTATACATGTTTCTGGCTGTGCTGTTTAATGCTGCCCCCACAACAGGTCGTAGCAGGTGGTATCGCTTCGGAACCATATCATACCGAACGCGCCACCGTTGTGCGTAGAGATGAAAGAGGAGAAGGTGCGATTTTGAAAATTTTCCCTTTTTTAATTCTCCCTTTCAATCTGCCCTTACACTTTTTTTACCGAACCGAGCAACAGTGCTAAGGGAAGGGAAGGATCGTGCAATTTGTTGAAAGTAAATTCAATAAAAAAGCGAGCGAAAGCACCCGGACATCTTCAGTTGGAGGTTGGCTCCGAACCTCCTCCGATCCTGACGGCCATAATGGGCAGTGTAAATGAACGGCGAACACCGCAAAAGCCATCCTCTAGGGATCGGCGAAAGAAAATCCTTCAGCCAGATGGTGCAGACACCGAAGGGAGAACGAGAAGTCGAGCAACGAACGCGGCGGCATGTGTTTGTCTGTGGAATCACCTGTCCTGGGCAGACGGAACTGGTAGTTTTGGTTCCTTTTTTAAGGTTTTTCGTTCATTCAACATAGCGCAACGGAACGCGACCTAGCAACGGCTCGAGCTCGGGAGGAAGTTGCCGTAGCTGTGGCCTACGTGACTTCCTGTCTTCGCGCGGGACAAGGAGCAGATGCGAACTACAGGCAGGATGTGTTAAATGGTTATTCCTTTTAATGTATGATTTGTGTGGCATTAAAAAAAATCCAATTGTGAAGGTGTCCTCGTTTAGGAGAGCAAATTGAAATTTTAATATTTAATGTAGGGTTATACTGACTAATTTTTAAAGCAAATAGGTGGATGCTTATTCTCTTGACATGTTTTTCCTTCTGGTTTTTTAATTGCTTAAAGAAACTGTAAACGAAGAATTGTTATTAATTTCATCTTCCTTTAAACATTATCTGTATGTCAAATTTGACCCGGTATTTATCATCTCACTAATCTTATCTCTCTCTGTCTCCTTACCTGCAGGTCGATCAAATCATTCCAAAAACTCCTGTACGTCTGTCCGGACTTTACGCGCTCCAATGAGGTCCACCTGCGGATCGGGCTTATGCTGAAGGTGAATGGCGACTATGAGCAATCGCTGAAGCACCTGCAACTAGCGCTGAACGACTCGTCACCGTGTACCCTAGCCCAGCTTGAGAGTAAGTGAGGCCGGGGAAAAAGCAAGAAACAGAACGTCTTCCTCGCTCCGTTATCAACTCTCCATGTGGCCGCCGGGGTGTAATCGTGAGGGCAACTTTTCAAACAGGAACAACCGTGGGGAAGGCGCGGGATACTGCCTGATAGGAGCACACTTAAGCCATCGTTCACTTCTTTCCATTTTTCGATGGCACGTGCCCCGTACGGTTGTAAGGAGCATGTGTTGCCAGATGTGATGCAAGAAAAGCAATTGTTTTTGCTAAGTCCTCCGAAAGGACATCTGGTCGTGTTCGTCCAATGTACTCTCTGAAAGGAAATTTTCGGTACCGTAAACTGTGGAGTACAACATCTTCTTCTTCTTCTTCACTTCGTCGAGGATTTACTCCAGTACGGCTATTGAATCCAGCTTCCTGGGCCTTCGCAAGCTAACCTGGAGACATAGACCTCTTTAGGTTAAGGACTGGCAACTAAAGGCCATATGTCCTGATTTTCTGTGGTTTTCGATTTTCTGTAGGCGTCGCCTTTTGACTGCCACCATGCGGCCAGGAGCACTGCTAGCCAACCACGCTAGTGCGCAGTCAAAATGCGGCTGTTCACCCGCCGTAACGAAAGGAATATTTCCTTCCGTTTGTCAGATCGCACGAAACTCGTGATCTGCTTGATTACTCAAACAGCACGAGATGTGCGTCGGCTAGGATTTCTCTGACTTGAGCTCCAGCTCGGCGACACCACGCGGCCGTGCCTAAGATAACCTTACTTTTCAGCTAACCCTTTCAGGAACCTCGTGCACTGCTAACCATCCGCTCTGATGCGACGCCGAACTGGAACTGGAGTACAACATCCATTTATTTTCTGAGGTGCTGCTGCAGAAAAGATATTTCTATCGAAATTTCCTATCAACAATTTACTAAATATTAAATTATAAGACAAAGAAAGTATGAGCAAATTTTATGTATTTTATTTTACTTTTCCTACGCTTGCGTATTGTGTTTACTGACTGACTGAAACTTCCGTATTGTGTTTTCGAGAATATTCCATTACGAGTATGTTAAAATCAGGATCGGGATAGGATTTCGTTACATACATAAATTCACAATTGTTTTCCGTATTGTTTAAGGGTTGTGTTTCCAGAGAAGGATGATCCTATTGTTACTGTTATACCTGAAATCTACAGGTGTTATTGAAGGAACTTCAGTTGGAAAATAAAACTAGTAATGAGAGTAAGCTCTCATTTCGTAATTTTATTTCAAGACTGACTTCTCTGTCGACTTTTCGGCTCGAAATGTACAGGCACTGTTCGCTCCAACCCGGTGTCCGTTGCTACCTGTATACTTCCTTTTTTTTTGTTGGAAGAAAGTGGATATTAACTCAACAACGGCAGCGCATTCGGCAAAGACCCCGAGACCCGTTAAATTCGGCGCCCGTTTTGCACTGTGCCATAACAGATCGCTGTTTGGTCGGCTGCGTCAGCTGTCTGCCTGCCTGCTTTTGGGGAAGACCATCGACCAAGCAAACATGGAGAAGATTGATGCCTGGAAAGTACACGGATGCGTCGCCGACCACAGCGGAAGCATACGAGCAATGCCCTGACACCAAGGGCGCCAAGGTGCCCTAATGAGGTGGCAAACGCTTCACCCGCTAAACAAAAACGGACCATGGAAAAGGACGTTTTCCTCGGGAGGTTTTCTTTTTCGCGACCGAAAAAGGTGCTCTTTCCCTTGCCCGCGAGGCGCTCCCGCTGACAAACGCAACAATTCGCGAATGTGTAAATGGTTTATTTTTTATTTTCGCGTGTCCTTTATTCTGCTCCAGAGCAGCATGTGCTAATGGCGCGACTGAATGGCGATGCCGACGGTCGATGATAAATTACCTTTTCCGTTTCTTCGAACAGTTTTCAAGAAAGAAAGATAGAGAGTGAAAACCCCCTGGAAATGTGGCACCGAAAAGAGGGCAGTATTGAAGCTTTTCATGCACATATCCTTGCAGATGATCGTAACCATCGGGACGAAGGAAGACAACGACAGGTGGTCTACCACACTACCAAGGAAAACGACATGCTGTGCCTGTGGTGTGGTGATGCCCTTGTCTACTTCTTGGTTCCCCGTGTGGTTGTTGTTGCTGCCTGCTGCTTGCAGCTAAACAGCGGGAAAGAAATTCGATCGAGCGACTGGAGCCTTCTGGCTGGTCGTTCCGTGGTCTGTCAGCATGTTCTCTTTGCCCCGATGAAAGCTCTCGCAGCATGTGTCGGAAGGACTTTTCTTAGGCTTGGTTTGTTCTGTTGCGTTCGTTGCGGTTGCTACGCTAGTTGCTCCTATCGAAAGGGAGACAAAATCATGTCAATTCTGCTGGCTAAACAATCTTCTGCTTTTGGGACGCCGCAAGGTAGAGAAAATTCTCAAACATCTTCGACCGTTGTTTGGAATTCGGTACAAATTTTATGGTTAATAAAGGTTACCCATGAAACCGTTCAAGCAAACAGTCCATTTCCATTCCTCTACGTTTACCTTCTTTTCCTCTTGACCTTTTTTCACGTGTGCGAAAAGTTATGTACAGCACTATAAAACATAATTTTTCCCATTGCCACCCGTGTGTGCGTGTGTTTTTTATACGGGATTACAAAGCAATTAGAACTTTTAAAACCTCCACCAAGCCCTGGCGACTTCCGTCATACCGTAGCTCACTGCTTATGGGTACAATGTTCTTAACGCTTTCCCCCGTCGGCGGCCAGTGTATTGTTACCAATATTACGAATCCCGTCTTGTTGGTCGTGGTATAAAGTAAAATTCATGTCCTAACACCACGGCTCTCTGTTTACATTGCTTGTTATTCGTTATTCTGTTGTTGTTGCCCATGTCCTTCGGAATCCCGGATTGCACTATGAAATGCGACCTTTGCTCCTTTGGGCTACCTGTCCATCATTTTCGTGTGCGCTGTAAAATAATCTGCTGTCCATACTGGGCCCATCGTCAGCTCTCCCTCCAGGCAGCAGGTCTATTGGTGTGGGATCAATTCGTTTGCACATGTACGCTCGGAATGTATCACCGATGGCGTTAAGTTAAGGCCTACGAACTGCACTGCAGTATTATTTTCTTCTCCAAAACTCGGACGGTTATAGAAAGTTCTCGGTTCGTTTATTTCTTTTCAAATTGATTGGGTACAATATTTTGTGACCCCTTAGCTTGTTCTTCATTACAAACGAAACAAGGAGGAAGAAGATTTTGAATCTTAAGGTACGGAAGGATATTATTTTATCCTACCCTCGATCGCACGCACACTGCCATTCATCCTTAGCCCGACAGGCACCGGGGAAAGGAGAAAAAGATACAACGAAAACCCCTGTATCCCTTCGAATGCAAGATTCAATCGAAGATTGTTCATCCAGAGGTGGTTTTCGGTTAAACCCACGGGATCGCGAGGGCAATCATCAGCTGCTTTTCCTAGCCTTTACTTTGCCTGGTAGAATTTTTGATCCTTTCAAGAAGTCCTTCTTCACCTCCGCGTATTGCCCGATCCCGACCAGGTTTAGTTTCGTCCCGTTCAGTGCCACAGCAGGATATCCTTCGCTTCCCATCGCTTCGTGTTGCTGGTGTTGAACTAGGTCGTTGGTTGTGTAGAAGGAATTACAAATCTTTTTGCATCGGCTTGTTTCTGTGGTTCACTAGGTGAGGAAACTTTCAACTGTTGGATTTTAAGTAGCTACGAGCTAAAGTGAAAGTGTTAACTGCTACCGATGTTTGTTATTGCGTGCAAATACTACAAAGGTTCTCCCTTGTGGGGTTTCAAAAAGAAAGGGGTCTTTGTCGCACATAAAATAGTTTTAATGTTGCACGCTATAAGAAATTACCCATTACCCTCTCTGCCTTTTACCATTTGGGTTGCATTTTCTTTGCCACACTGGGTGAGGGTTGGTGTAAATTTATGCTGTCTTAGTAAAAGTGTGTTATTAATGTAGCGTAAGTGAGGTTGATTAGTAATGTTGTTTTTTAACCCCTCAAACACTACCCACTTGTTTATGTACGTTTCGTGTGCTTAACCAATTTAAATTATGCTTAGCGTGTGCAAGAACGTTGAAGTACTGCTCGTGTTGGTACTAGCCATGGTCAAGAGAAAATACAGACATTCTTACCGTGCATTTTAAGGGGATCGTTCGGTGGGTAAGCATTTTATTCATCGCGCACCCTCTGCAATACAAAGTGCATACGGAAGAGACACAATTTGTGTTGGCCATTTGTAAGAAATTACAATAATTTAACACCTTTCGCATGTGGCGGTGGTGAAAGTAAACATGGAAACCATATTCCACTGTCCACCGGGGGAAAATAGAGAGTGTTAATGGGTTCTGATGTCCAGATAGTATCGGTTTATACTGTGGGGGAAGGTTGCATACGTTATGGGAAATATTAGGAGTGATATCGAAATGCTAAATTAACGAGAGCAATTATTACGTTTTTACCATTTGTTGAATGTTCATGTCAAGAGGAATTTTTAAAACAGACCGCCAGTTTGCATACTAACGATAGCTGGTTTCGGTACAATGCGTACGAAATCTCCTTCCTTCATACTTAGAGGTCAATGAAACAACACCCAAAGCACATCTGAGAGTGTGGTGCAGGCAAGTGGTATATTTTTACTACTCTGCACAGAAAGCCAAATGTTGTTGATTTGGTGGTGATACCAAAAATACATTCTATCTCCCAACGCTTTTACAAAATAAGTATAAGAACCATCTCCACAGTAAGAAACGTCGAAGAGTGCATCGTAAAAGTGTGAAATATTGGTCGGCCGAATCATTGCTAAATGCATTTGGATGTTGTTCCTTTTTTCTTCTCTTTCTTCGTCGCACATTTTTTATTTGGATCGGCCAATGACCGACCTGGTTGGCGTGCATGGCTGCCATGCAGCGGCGTTTATTGCCCTCGGCGAGTTGGAAGACATGAATTTACGTCGCATGAGAATCGCAACTGTGTCCGTCCGTTCGCGGGAGGATTAACTGTCGACGTTTCTCCTGGTGTGATGGGTGGTTTGGAGAAAAACGTTTAATCCTCTACGCGGCAACAAACTATGCCCACGGCACGTCTGCTTTGGATGTTCCGTGGCTCGAAATTGAAGACCTGTGTCGTATTCTTCGACCATCTGACGTATGCACGCATTAACGGTCAATTTGTTTTCGCTTGTGTTTTCGTTGTGCCGCTCTCTCCAGTCCGATTCCACATCGCCCATCTGTATGAGGTGCAGAACAAGTACAAACCAGCGAAGGAGGCATACGAGCGGCTACTGGCGAACAAGCAGCTGACGGCGTCACTGAAGGCCGACATCTACCGGCAGCTGGGATGGATGTACCACACCGTTGACATCCTCGGCGACAAGGCGCAACGGGAGCGGCTCGCGATCCACTGCCTGCAGAAGTCGATCGAGGCGGAACCACGCTCGGGACAAACACTCTACTTGCTCGGACGCTGCTTCGCCGGTATCAACAAGGTGCACGACGCCTTCATCGCCTACCGGAATTCGGTGGAAAAAAGCGAAGGCAACGCCGACACATGGTGCTCCATTGGGTAAGAGTAACGCTTCCGTCCTAGCCAGAACCTTTGTTTTACAATCGATTAACTTTTATTTCCTCCCGTTTCCAGAGTACTCTATCAGCAGCAGAATCAGCCTATGGATGCACTGCAGGCCTACATATGTGCCGTGCAGTTAGATAAGTCTCATTCTGCCGCCTGGACAAACCTGGGAATACTGTACGAAAGCTGCAACCAGCCCCGAGACGCGTACGCCTGTTTTCGCAACGCTACGATCAATCAGGATCAGCAAAAGGACCGCACAGTTAGTGCATGTGAAAAGGCATTCTTGCCAGGCAGCAATACTACCGCCACAAAGAGTGCCACCGGAAGTAGTGCGGGAGTGGCCACCGGTGGATCCTCGTCAGCGGCTACACCTACAACGCCTGGATCAACTGGAACCGGGTCTGCTACTTCAGCAACAGCAACGGGTACCGCCGCTACACCGGGTGCCAATAGTGGTGGCGCGTCGGAAAGTAACAATCTGTCATCTGGTGGATCTTCAGCGTGTGTCGAGTCGAGCAACGCAAATACGAGGGCGGCTAGCCTTACCCAACGTATTAAGTTTCTACAGCAGCATCTCGGTAACGCTCCTATGCCGAGCATAACGTCCAAGCGTCGGCAGCTACCTTCAATCGAGGAGGCCTGGAATTTGCCCATTTCCAATGAGATGAGCTCGCGACAGCAGCAATCAGCGCAGGCCCAGCAAAGGCAATTCCAAAAGGGATACGGACAGGTGAGTCTAACGATGGTAAGGAATTTCGTTCATTTTATTACTTATTGAACGGCTCTTTTTCAAATGGCCATTATTAATGTGTACCAGCTACTTCGAGCAGTTCACACTGCTCGATTTCTGCATGAAACGGAACGAGCCCCGAAATTCTCTTTTTCGTTCAGTGCTACTGATTTCACTTTTATAACGGTTGTAAGTTTGCTATTGAAAACATTAACTGGCGTACTTTTCTGTAGAAAACGTAAATATTTACACAACTCAAAAAAAATTATATTTCAGTCGATAGCTGTGCACTTAACGCCCAGAAATCGAAGAATGCATGTGTTGGCTACATTGCCTTCTGTCAGAAAAAGAGAAGTTCAGTCGTGTACTGGTGCAATCTTTATTTTCGTGGAACTGCTTGAACCCAGCACAAGGCGATGAACGTTTCATATCAGGCGATGTTATGAAATTCATCGCTCCGTTCCCCGTTTAGGAAACTGCAGGTCCACATCCGATTGAGACGATTTCGACTCGTTCATTTCGTTATCATCCTCGCAGCGGAACAGTTGCACGAGCTGCAGTGATACTGTTGAATAATTTTTCCATTCTATTTAAAAGTAAAATGTAGTAACGCACCTTTAAAACCGGTAACAAGCCTTAATAACTTTGCCTGTTACTACGAGGAAGACTGATTTGATTTAAAATATGTGAGAATTAACTTTAATAACCGCGTGGTTCTACCCGACCACGCGGTGACCAAGTGTTCGCGAGTGAGGTTAGGTCACCCCGGTGGAGGTAAGTTCAATGAACTTTCACGTATTCGTCTCGCCGTTGACCTTGGGATGGTCGGACGGGGTTTTTCTATGTAAAATGTATTATCGCACCTTCAAAACTGATACCAATCTTAAATTATGTTGGTATTGGTACGGGAAAAATTGATTTCCTTTCAAATGTGTGATAATTAACTTTAATAACCGCGTGGTTCTACATCGGCCACGCGGTACCGAAGTGTTAGGTAGTGAGGTTAGGTTTCCCCGGTGGGGCTAAGTTCAATAAGCTTTCACGTGTTCGTCTCCGTTTACCTTGGTATGAGATATTTAAAAGTAAACGCACCTTCAAAATTTCATTTCAAAGATGTGAGAATTAACTTCAACATCCGCGTGGCGACCAAGTGTTAAGTAGTGAGGTTAGGTCTTCCCGGTAAAGCTAAGTTCAATGAACTTTCACGTGTTCGTCTCGCCGTTGAATTGGGACTGGTCGAACCGGGGTTGTTGTACGCATTACGTGGCGTATCAATGCCGCATACTTTATCGATTCGTCGATATGTAAGTGTGCGGTCGCTCTCATAATGCAAGAGTAAAATGGTCAAGAGCAGTTTTCGCTAACACCACCTCCAAAATCTCATACGGTGGAGCTTAGATAGTGACTGCTTCTACATCTGCAATCCCTGAAGTCCATAACCTAACCTTCCAGTCCTATTGTGATATGTGTGGTAATCGTTATATATCTTCATTACACCTTTTCCAGGGTGCCCAGTATCATCCTGGCCAACAGCAGCAAGTTGGTAGCAACAATGGCCTTCCCAACAAGCGCTTCAAGACGGAAGATGGCGCTGCAGTCGGTGGCAGACCAGGTGCGACCGGCGGACAACCGGTTCCACAGTTCTATCTCAATCACCACCAGCTGGCGCAGCTCCAGTTCCTGCAAGCCCAAAGCAACCTTAACCCCGCGCAACAGGCTTTGCTGCAAACACTGGCCCACCAGTATCGGATGATGCAGCAACACCAACAGCAACTCCGGCTTCAACAACAGCGTATGCAGCAGCAGCAACAACAACCATTCCAGGGTCAGGGTCAACCGACAGGTGGCGTGGGATTTGTGGCTACTGGAAATAAAACGCCCCAGACTGGAGTTGTCCCCCAGACGGCCGGGTTTGTGAATGATGGGCACTTTTCACCTGCGACCGGACAGTCGCAACAAGCTGCCGGAATGCCGTATAAATCGGCTGGCGGAACGTATGCACCGTCCGGCTTCCCAGCAGCCGGAAATCAGTCGACAGGGGCGACGGCGTCTGGTGGGTTCACGCAGATTTCGTCCACATCATCCAACCCCCAGGCCGATATAGGTAAGAAAATGGTCATGTGTGCAAGAGTTAATGGTTTGTGGAAAGATCAGGGAGCGAATGCCAACATTCTCGTTGTGGGGAATTCGTTAGTAATCAGTATATTACCCTACTCCTTTTCCGTGTTTGGCAGATTGTAGTTAGCGAATAGGTTTGAAATGATTTTCTCAATAGTAACCATGTCAATGGGGACTTTAATTTTGAAGATTGTTTTTAATTTATTCGTACATGTATTTTTTTTGAGAACTAAAAAATAAAAGTTTGTTATGAGGGAAATGGGAGAAAGGAGTTTTTTTTTCATCTTATTAAATTATTCTCTTCGGATTCCTAACAGATCAAGAACTTCAAGCGTTGCTTTCGTCCAAAGACGACAAGGCTACGTTCGCAGAAACGCTGCTGAAGCAGCTCGGCTCCGAGACGATGGTGGATGTGAAAGACGGAAGCCTTCTCGAATCGACGCCCACAGACGGCAGTAGCAGCAGCAATACTACCACTTCACCGCCGGTAAAAGCAGAAGCAACCTCGACGACATTACCAACAGGAGGAGCCGCCGCTGCTGCTGCTGCTGCAAGCAAACGGCAAATTCTCGCCAAACACGATATCAAAATGGAACCTGTGATCAAGATCGAGAAGCTACCGTCGTCACCGTCCGGTTCATCTTCCGAGGGGGCTCTGAGCGAGTTTGCCGTGTCGATGACGGCGAAGGAAATCCAGCAGTTGGTGCGTAAGCAACGACAGCAGCACCATCACGGTGGCGGAACGTCCGACTCGAAGGAGGTTCCGGCCGTCTGTTCGGTGCTGGCCGCCGATGCGCCACCTCCCTGCCCACCCGATTGTCCACCAACGCGGCTCACACGGGAGCAACTACAGCCTCCGACGCCATCCGTGTTTCTGGAGAACAAAAAGGACGCATTCAGCCCGCAACTGCAGGAGTTTTGTCTCAAGCATCCGATAGCGGTCGTTCGGCAACTCGGAGCGGCACTCAAGCTCGATCTCGGTCTGTTCTCGACGAAAACGCTCGTCGAGGCAAACCCGGATCATAGCGTGGAGGTGCGGACGCAAGTTCACCAATCGCCGGACGAAAACTGGGATGGCAACAAGAGCTCGAAAGTTTGGGCGTGCATCTCACACCGGTCGCATACCACGATTGCCAAGTATGCGCAGTACCAGGCGTCCAGTTTTTCGGACAAAATAAAGGTGAGTTTTTGTGTGCCATGGTTTTGGCAGAACCCCCTAATATTATATCATCCATATGATGTTTCAAACCAATAACTTTCGTTCTACTTGAAGTTAAAACTTGAAGAGATTTTGTTTTCTGATGCTTAAAAATAAGCCATAACCAAAATAGCGGCTAAGTTTGTTCAATCTTATTAACGACCGATTTTACTGCTCTTTTTTTAATGTTAGGAGGAGCGCGATAAGCTGGCGGGTATTTCGGCTGTCTCTACCAACTCCGACTCGGACTCGAAGGACTCCATCTCGAACAGCAGTAGTGCTGGTGGGCCGGGCGGAGCCGCCGGTGCTGCAGGAAGTGGTACCGGAAGCAACGGAAAGCGGAAGAAGTGTAAAAACGGCAACAAGATGTTGCGCTTCGGAACCAACGTCGATTTATCGGACGAACGCAAGTGGAAGGCGCAGCTGCAAGAACTACAGAAACTACCACCGTTCGCGAGGGTTGTCTCGGCGGCCAACATGTTGTCGCACGTGGGTCACATGATTCTCGGCATGAACACGGTACAGTTGTACATGAAGGTTCCGGGTAGTCGAACACCCGGCCATCAGGAGAACAACAACTTTTGCTCGATTAACATCAACATCGGGCCGGGCGATTGCGAGTGGTTCGCGACACCGGATTCGTACTGGGGCGGCATACAGGCACTTTGCGAGAAGAACAACATCAACTACCTGCACGGGTCTTGGTGGCCGGCGCTGGAGGATCTTTACGCGGAGAATATCCCTGTGTACCGGTTTACCCAGCGACCGGGGGATTTGGTTTGGGTTAATGCAGGGTAGGTAATCATACGAGCCTTCGGAAATGTTATCCTTTTGCTAAATTCTTCATTGCTTTTTTGTACCTTCAATACAGATGTGTTCACTGGGTACAAGCGATCGGTTGGTGTAATAACATTGCCTGGAATGTTGGCCCGCTCACAGCCAGACAGTACCAGCTCGCTGTTGAGCGGTACGAGTGGAACAAACTCGAGAGCTACAAGAGTATCGTGCCGATGGTGCATCTGAGTTGGAATCTGGCGCGGAATATCAAGGTTTCCGACCCGAAGATGTTCGAGTCCATCAAGTAAGTTGTGCGATAGAAGTTTTCTTATGATGAATTATTCCTATGATGAATTAAACAATTCAATAACTTTCGTTCTACTGAAATATTATGTAGAGAAACTGTTACTCTGATGATTTCTTTCCTTCGAATGAATGAATCATAAACTCCTTCATCTCCCTAATTTAATGTTTTCAAATCCACTCCCCCTTCACAGAACCTGCCTAATGCAAACGATGAAGCACTGCATGCAAATCCTAGAGTACGTAAAGTCGCTACACGTCGAAGTTCGGTTTCACGGTCGTGGTAAAAACGAGGCTTCGCACTATTGCGGTCAATGTGAGGTAAGTTCGCAGCTTGTTCTAGTTGAAATAAAATTGCGTAAGAAGTAAAATGGATGTTTTGATTCAAATCGCTAATGTTTAGCCACAAAAAGGTGATATTCTGATATTATATCTTGGTATTTGAAGTAAATAATACAGAGTTGATACGAACATCGTAACAATACTCTATGCGGTATAGGCCGACTTTTTTTTTTAAATACTATCACCTTAAATTCCGCATCACAGCTGGTTTAAAGGAATGTAGCGTCATCTTCGTGACGACATCTGTGATGTTCCTTGGCCAACCAGTCCCTTTTCGGGCTGTCGTTTGATTTGGTGCCAGAATAAACCTTTTGATTTTATAGGCGTTCCTGGTCCTAATCGCTTCAGATTCGATCAGGGTGCAAGGAATCCGAACATTTCACTAAAATGCTTCCTGGGGTTCTCCTTCCCCAACTGGATGCTGAGAGAAATCATTGCCGCCATTGGTTCTAGCTTAGCATATACTTTTATTTAATATTTTTCTCCGTTTTGCAGGTGGAAGTGTTCAACATTTTGTTCATCCGCGAGCAAGAGAAGCGTCACATCGTGCACTGTATGGGGTGCGCGCGCAAACAGTCACCCACACTGCAGGGCTTCGTTTGCCTCGAGGAGTACAAACTGGCGGAGCTGATGCAGGTGTACGATGCGTTTGTGCTGCACACACCTCCCCCACCACTGCCAGCAATCGCTCCGTCAGCCTCTCCTCAGCAGAATTCGGCCGCAATTGGCTCGACGACGACGACGCAATCTTCGTCCTCGCCTTCCACATCTACTACCGGCGCCACTGCCAGCAGCCCCAATGTAGTGGTAGCAACATCGTGTTCATCATCCTCTACCAGCAGCTCCGTCGGAGCGGGGACCGTCGGTGTCCCGGTGTCCTCGGTGGCATCGTAAGCTAGTTTCCCCTCGCCCCCTTGTATTTTCGACCCCACCAAAACGTCCGTCGTGCTAGTAGCCAGCCGCTTCTTCCCCTATTGTGTGTGCCCCAAGGGCTTCTCTTGCACGGCGCGGCGGCCCTTCACGAAAGAGTTGTAAATTGTTTTACTCGGTAAGTTTAGTTGTAATTTAGTTCAAATGTACGTTTTACCGCAGAAACGATAGAATGGTGTATCCCCTGCTTATAATGATGATTGTCGGACAGTAGATGAAGAAAAGGAGATTATATAACGAAAAATGAAACGATCGGCATCTTGTTAGGATTGCTAGGAGCTCCGCGGAGCTAGCGTTTGAATAAAAACCTACGTACCCGAAAAGACTTCTTAATTGTAAAAACGTACTAGAAATTTCTTTTCATTTTCGTAAGCTCTTAAATCCACAATAAATTTATTTGTCCCTGAATGATTGTAAATAGGCGCAAAAACATGCGGCGGAAGGAGAGTCGTGATAGCTCTCGGATAATTGTAAACAAAATAACGAAGCGTTTTGATTTATCGCAATCCGCGGTATAGCGGAGCCCCAGGGGTGTGACGTTAGACACACCCCAACAGTCTTGGCGTGAATGAATGGAAAGCAAGATACTAGCCAAAATTACTACCGAATCGGTACGAAAAGTAGTAGAAAATGGGAAGAGACGCCTATTTTTTTCTAGGCATATGCTAAGCTGTATAAATTAATCAAATTGTGTTGGTCAGGTTGGCGCATCTGGCTTGTTTGTCGCGTGCTCTCACAATTTTTTTTTGTGTTTCACTGTTCAACCCTAAACTTTTTCTTGATGTGTGTACAGATTTAAGTAGATAATTTATTTAGTGTCGATTTTATGCCAATTTTAGGGAAGCTGATGCAATAGATTTCATATTTTTCGACTCTTGATTCGGTTTCTATGTATTTTTGTATTCGTCTGTACCTGCGTACAAGCGACAGAAAGGGCAAAAGTGAATAAAACGTCATACATGCAATGTCAAATGTTTCCAGCTCAACACCTCGTATGATTGCGTAGGGAGTCTTTTTTCAATGATTTTATTTGCAGTTCAACTTTGACGTGTTGTTGTATGTATGTTTTGTGTGTAGACGAGGTATACTCATTGCCTCGTTTTCGTCTGGTTAGTTGAAAATAACAAGCACAAAGATGAAATTTGTCAAAGACAAAATTTTGTTTGATCTTAATGTGGTGCGATTATCCGTTATGATAGTTTTGCATACTGTTTTTGCTTCGGCCTCGGGCGTGTGTGTCGCTGTGTAGAGGAGAATAGGTTGTCTATGATACTAGAAATTAAACCAATCGAGAAAAGCTAGCCAACCAAATAATCATAATAAACGACAAAGACACAAAGAAGCAGAAGTTTACACTAAAAGGAAGGATAAACATCTTAATTACATTATCCACCAGCCAACAATCATATTTTGTATAAAATTTGCGCAGTGCGCTACAACTCATTCAGCAAAGAATAACGATAAAACCAAATAGAAAGTTAAGGGAGATGTAAAAAAAGGATCATAATGACTCGTTTAGAAACCATTTATGGAAGGAGTGACTCATCATTTTACCACCTCAGGTGGCCACAGATTATGAAAACGCAAAACAACAAATAATTCTCAGGTTGAACAAAAATAGAAAAAGGGAAAAACAATTATAAAATTGTGTATTTATTGGTAGCGAAACAATTCAAAAGCAAACACAGTCGAACAATACTCTTTGATAGACGTCGTAGTAGAACGTACACGGAAAACAGGAGAAAACCATAGACAGTGTGTCAGTGTGTGGGTCATGTAGCTCTGTAACGCAATAGAAATGAAAAAAAGATAAGTTAACAGTTTTTGATAACTCTCTTACAACGGATACATACAATCGAGACGAAGTTACGAAGTAGCGGAGTTATTGGAAGTAGTCATACTGATCGTACATTTTTTGTCTGCTACGTACGAATAGTAAACTTACCTCATCGAAGAAATACAAGCCCGGGGGCGCAGGGTGCGTTCTTCTAGAACCAATGGTAATTGTTGGGGGAGTCGTTACGCGAGTTGCGTCTTTTTTTGCTTTCTATCACCGAATCTCAACGGTGGAACATTGAGGGAGTCAGAGCGAAAGAGTGCCACTTTTTGTATGAATGTGACCAGTGCCTATCGACCAGCGCGCTCTGTCGTCCCTCCGCTCCTGTGTTGCTTCTGGTTTTAGTTTCCCTCCTAAAATTAACCGATGCAACCGTTGGTCGCTTCGTGTGCAGACGACAGATACCAGAGTCCGTCCGGTGGTACACTTTAAAAATGTAGTAAACTAATTTTGACCGATATTGTGAACAAAATCGTTTAGATAACGATTGTCCAATGTTAGTTTTCCCTGTCATTTCAGTGCATTAATGAACGAACTATTAACGATCACTGACAATCTGTTAGTCTTAGCCGATTGCGTTCGCTTTACCGGTAAAATTTAGTTTCAAGTTTTTGATAGCCGTTCAGCTTTACGTTTTAAGCAACCACCCGGCACGAACGTTTTTGCTTCATTCGTTGTAAAAGAGAATGAAATTTATATGATTTGTATAATTGAGTCGTGCTTATGTTTTCGAGGTATTTTCGGGTTACTGATCTCAAAATGGCAAAATTATTTTATTCAAACTGGACCCTTCTCCTCAGCAAACCAACGATGTAGGAAAGTAGGAATAGCTTTATTTTCCAAACGGAGGACAGGAAGACGACGGAATTGGCCGTCTGCAACCCCAATAGTCTTTCATGTGTGTATAGGTTTATCATTTCGTTACGGATGAGTAAAACTAATCAGGATGAAAGAGACGAAGAAAGGAGAAGGCGGTTGGCATATGCACGTTTAACAAATATATGAATATAACACTCAGAAAACTAAGCAGGAGGAAGCTAAGGATAACAACATGCTCTAATCTTTGGGTGCTAAATACTATCTACTACCCAAGATCTACGTTGGGTTTTGTGGATGGTTTAGTTGTAGTATTTTGAATAACCAACCAACCTTGCTTGCTTGGGTTTACTTTGTGTTTAATGTGTTTTTCTTCTGTGACGTCTTTTCGAAAGTTTACCGAATCGTGCTAGAACCGGATAATGAAGGAACAGCTTATGTATGTAAAATATCATAGAACACATCTAGACCACGAGTATAATTGTACATTTTTTTGAAACTACGTGTGAAAAGAGCTATATTTTGTGTGGTCAAAAATATCGTCGACCGGTTCGAAGGATTTTGGTTTGGCCACACATATTCTCCCGTAATGCATGCAAGTATCACAATACTACTATTAGCATTATCGTTAATTGAGTATCGATTAAAACATAATTCTAAACATAGTAGTTGTTTCCCCTGTCTTACGAAAAAAAGTACGAGAGTAAACAAATATAGGAGTAATACGAATAAGAAGCTAAACAGCGTAAGAAAAGCAATCACGTGGATACGTGGAAAAGCACTTAAAATAAAAAAAAACAGTAAAGATTAAAGTAAAGTCGAACTTTTACCGTTGATTTTTGGAATGTATGCTCAGTATTGGTCGTTGGCACGTAAATCCATCACCACCAACCCCACCGTACTCTCGCGAGATTATTAGTCCGGACGGAAAATTCAAATTCAGAAAAGCCTAGTTTTTATGCCGACCAAAAAAAAAAAAAACTCATAGTAATAGTGATGGCCACGCGTCAACAACCCGCAATAGCAACTGTGTGCATCATTCGCCGAACAGCAGGGGATGCGTAGATATTCAGTTTCTTTTACTTCTAGCACAACGCAGTCATCATATGTGCAAGAAGAGACCCGCTCCGTAAGTGACCACATCTATCCAATTGGCGGTTGGTGAGAATGTAGAACCGAATCATAATGAACATTAATGACTGAACCGAACGGGGAGACGGTAGAGAAAGGAAGTTAGGCGAGTGTTCACACCAAATATGCATTTTTGTCTCGTCCGATCGTTTCTAACGTCTCGAGTGGTAGTTGTTGCCGAAAAACGAACTGACACCACTACTGGAAGGATGGAAAAACACATCGTTCCTGTCGGTTCGTGTTTCATCATCATCCCCCCTTTTCCGTTCCGCTGACGAAACTCTTCGTCCGCCGGAGATTTATTGATGGGATGGATGGAAAATTTACGATGGTCAAACACACAGCAGCAAACTACCAGTGTGTGTGTGTTGACACCACCATCCGCCTATGCTTCAGATAATATCATCACCAACCCCCTATTCAGCTGCTACCATCAAATACCACTTCTAGCTCAACAGTTTGCTGAGCGAGATCAACGGAAGACTCTTCACATTTGTGTATCGTTTTGTGTTACATTATTTTTGGTTAACAAAGCAATCCCTTTGGAACTGAAGTCGAACAATGATAAAACATAACATTTTCGTCAAATTTCTCAAGCCAAACCGAGAAGAAGCGAAACAAAATGGGTGTGAATGGAGCGAAAAGAAAAATAAATTCAAAATTGTTCATCAAGCATCACAAAAAATCAATCATCTTCACAGACGACGAACCCGTTTAAAAATTGTTTCACCTACAAAACTACTCAAAACTGTTTTACTTTATACAATACTCGAAGTGGAAGCGAGAATCGAAAGAGCGACACAGTAAAAGACGCCTTATGTAGAAAGCGAAGAATCTAGAACGGTTCCCTTCGATCAGCAACAGGAATGATGATGGTTTGTCTTCTTAAACAAAATCGTTTGAAGCGCCAGTGGCAGCTTTTCCAATTGTAGTATACATCTTGGCGGTGACAACTGAGCGTTTTTCCCGTTCGTTCGCTGATACGCGGCGTGCGCAATGTGTTTTGTGCAATTGGGGTTTCAAAACATCATAATACCAATCGAGCTAATTGATTTAATTGACAAAATGTAAGTTTAATTTAAACGACGCCACACGTTAGCTGTGAGCATGCGCATGTAAATTATAAAAGAAACGGAATGAAAAAGAGATGAAAAATTACACAATCCACTAAATTGCATAATATATACATATATACATATATGGATGGAACGAACCAGTCGATCACTGCCAATTTTGTTCCGGGACGCACGCGAACTGTGATGGCCGTCCACCCGCCACCGCTTCCGGATCCTCGCCGGGAGCGTCCTTCCGTCCTTCCTGGGGGCCAAAGTAAGGTGATGTGGTAATGGTGGTGGGAGTAGCTGGAAGTGGCAACCACCTAGTTCCCGTGCGTCGTACGGTCGAAAAGTAATCAATCGTGTATGAACGAGATAAACGATAATGACAACGTATAGGAAGTTAATGCGTGAGTGAGAAAATGTTGAATAAAGGGAGACATTGTATAGGAAAAACAAAGAAAATTGTAAGGAAATATGTTTTTTTGTCTTATCACAAGCCACGGCATCGTTGGAGGGGAGCAAAGCATGAATGAAGTGGGCGAATGTGTTCGTATGTATGTGTGTTTGGGTTAGGCAATGGAATGTGTCCGGAACTAGAATGGATTTCTCTGAATGATTCGTGTACAGTTGTGTCTAATGGGAGTATTTAACAGAATAGAGGACGAAAAGAGAAAGCTTAGGAAAAGATCATGTCGTGATCGGGGCAAGCATGGTAAAAATAATTACGAATGAGCTAGTAAGTGTATAAAGTAAAACAATTCTATTCATCTTATCGGTGCACTATTGATACTTCTCCCTGCAATTACTCTACTAAATTAATTTTCATCAGAGGGGGCAATCAATTGTAGAATCCTTCCTTATCGTTGGAAGAAGTATACTCGGTGCTCCCATGGAGGCGCCCAGTACTTACTTCTTCCTTATCGCGAAATCGAAGTCTATGCTAAATTGATTTTCCATCATCATCATCAGATCCGGCAGCCATAGCCATAGCAAACGATAAGCATAAACTAACACTGAAACTAATTGATTACCACATTGGCAACCAACACCAGTAGCTTTCTCGTTCGTTCACCGTGTGGGAAAATGAGCGAAAACAAAAACACATGTCTTTCAAGATGGAATGTTATGAGTAAATTCGTCAGACGGAGACGCGGGATGAATGTGGAAGGAAGAAAATAAAGCATTGAAGCTCTTCACTACCACCCATCAGAGTTCGCTCATCGGCGTAATTTAAGAGTTTAACTTTTCGATTGATGGTTTTGCAAATTTCGTCCTTTGGTTAATGCTTACATTTTTCTTTCCTAAATGTTGGTACCGATCTTTACCTTTCTTTACCGTTCAACATTAGGTTTAAGTAGCAAAATTTTCTCATAAAACTCCATTTAGATGTTTTTTTTTATATAAAGGGATACATTTTTGAACGAACAAATAGACAAAAATACCTCAAAATACAGAAACGGAGCGGATTACGCAGTAAAGCTACCAGACTTTCCGGAGGCGCAGGATTTGTTTGTTTATTGGTTTGTTTTGGTCGAACCGGTGTGTTGTACAGTTTCTTGTAGAACGTTGAAAAGCACACAAGAGTATTCTTATGATCTCCGGTCAGGTCAACAGGGGAGGAGTAGCAGGTAGTGTTAGTCCACCTTACGAATGCTGAAATGAAACTTTAACTAATGAAAATAGAGAACAAATAATCAAAGTTGTGAAAATTGCAAATCAATTATTTGATAAGTCTATCTTTTTCCGTGTCCTACAAGGTACTGTTCGGCAGAGACAGACATACATTAACCGATTCACTCGATAGTTGAGCGTGATGTTAAGCACAAAGGGAAAAAATCGGTAATGAAAAAAATAAACAAAAGTGGTGAATGAGCGAGAGAAACACAGGAAAAAGGAAGAAAAAAGAAGATATAGAGATATACAGCTGGATACAAACGATATATTTAATATTTATATCAAGCGTAACGCATGTAGTAATAGAAGAAGAAAACAAATTAAACAAACACAGAGATCAGTTATGTCGAAATTAACCATTTTTAAGACTCGAACTTATAAGTACTGTAGTATCGGTAGATCGAAGAAAACTCGTATGTCCCCTTTCTGCGGGGCAAAGAGCGTAGATTTTCATAGAGCACATCAATTTGAAAATTAAAATAAAAAGAAAAACGAAAACAAGTAAACATAACCAGACAAGTTTCACGTCGATATATTTTTTATCGAAACAAGGTAAACAAACAAAATAAAACATTGCAACCTCATCCATAAGTGTGCACAATTGTGGCTGCTAGCCAGCACTCTTGTACGGTGTATCAGGCAAAAGCTAAGCGTATCTTAATAACATTAAAAGAAACAAACTCAAATTACAATAAGCCCAAACGAGACTTTTTTGCTATACAATTTCACACATTAGAGGGGCCCAGATCCAGATCACGAACATAAACCGCGACACTCGGTGATCCCAAGGTAGAACGGTAAAGCACGCTGGGCGGAAGTAAATTCTGCACAGTCCAATGAAAGGATAGCGTGGACAGACGGAACAGAGCTTCTCCGTGGAAAACACCACCGAAACACACATATACACACACACACACGCACAGAGAAACGTTTGCAAAATGAACATAACCACACACACGAAGACACATTGACATGCATACAACAACCGTATCTAATCGTCCTGATGAAGGAAACAAGTTTAAATTAAAAAGAAAAAAAAAATAAGCGCAAAGAAACCGTTTACCAACAATCGAAGGTTTGTTTTTCAATTCGAGAGAATCGTCGAAGAGTTGTTTCAGCCCGATCATTCGACGACACTGAAAATAGTTTTGTTCCGCCTTATTTCAAATGTATGACGCTTTTTCCTTTGCTGAAAGGTATGAAGTTTTCTTTTTCGCGAAGAAAGATAAACAAAATTACATAAAGGAGAAATACTTGAACGTAAAGCGAAGGTAACGAAGAGAGAGATTGACAGTGAGAGTGTTTTAGTCTAAGTTTAAACTAATTCGAACAGCACATTAGCGCCAAAAGGCAGATGGCGAAATTGTTTTTGTTTATTCGAAAACATTTTTCTGTCGACTATGTTTTGAAAATTCTACAATAAAAAAAGCCACAAAGCTAAACAAACGACATCGGCAATATGTATGTATAATATATCTTTAAAATTGTACGTATAAGTGAACATTCGTTCGTCGGATGGTGCAGAAGAAAGTGTATAAAAAACCCCTTATTCTTTGAGAAGAGAAATAAGAATACTTTAAAAAACATTACATCTCTTTGGACATTATTTTATTTATTTGAATTGGGTTAAGATATGTGGAAAGAAATGTGATCGTAATTTAGTAAATTATTCCTTTGGCCGTATCATAGGAATTTGGTACGGGTTGAATATGTACTTGACCGTGTCCAACGAGTTCTTGTTCCGACAGTAGCGATAGTTGATGGCTGCGATGTCTGACGGACTGAGGGTTGTATTTCCAAAGTCGTCTTTATCATACGGTTGCTTTGGAAGAGGAACGTTACGCGTTCAGGGATAAATGGTAAAAAAATAACGGATAGTCTGCTTACCAAATTCTCCATCACCGGATATTTTCGGTTCTGTGCTCCTGCGTACCGGCTGTAGTGCATAATGCTTCCGTAATCGTACGAGATGTTGTACGTCTCGACGTTTGTCTCACGCTTGCCAAAGTTGACGTTAAAGAACGTGTCCGCTGTAAAAATCAGGTGCAAACGATGAACCAACACCTCTTGATTCACTGGCTCTTTTCTTACTCTGAAACTCCGGCTTAAAGGCGTCCCGGTTGATGCGGATATAGTCGTCCCGATCCGGTCGGCTCATCTCATGCAAGAAGCCCAAAATGTGCATCAGCTCGTGGATCGGTGTACCGCGGGTCAGGCAGGCAGGGGCCTGCAGGTTCATCCTGTTCTTCGAGTTGTCCAACTGGCGCCCCAGCGAGGAGTGGCAGCCGGACGGGCGGTTTATGATCGTCACGAAATACTCCGCCCTCGGGTTCGGTACGAACCGAACACACGTATTGACGTGGAAGACCTGCATCGCTCGTTCGATCGTGAGCATCTCACTTGGCGCTGGAGGGAAACGTTCGCAATATAGCGGATTCTACTTACGATGGCAAGCGTGTGGAATACTCACTGAAATTACCCCTTACGAACCCATATGGTACGACCGCGTTAGGCCAAAGCGAGTAGGTCTGATACTCGGCGAGCGACAGCCGATCCTCACCGGATGGCGCAGGAAGCATAATGTCTCCCTCGTAGTAATGGCCGTAGCCAAGCTCGTGGGCCGGCGGTTGATCTGTTGCGTTGCTGTCATAGTGTTGAACTATCTTTCCTGCGATTGTAATCGTGAAGATCAATTAAAACCAGCTATCAAAAATTGTCCCAGAAAAACAGGGGTATCGAATAAAATCAACCTTTTGGGCAGTGTTACTGAAATAGTAAAATATTGCAGCTAAGGGCAGAATAATGTACGGATTTGTCAATCTGAATTGTGATCGACTTTAGACTTATATCAATTTCAAGTTCCATTGCATTATCTGGGTAGAGAGAGAGAGAGCGAGAGAGGGTCTGTATAATCATGTGTACACATTGTCGCGTAATACCCTCGTAATACCCATCATCACGTAATATCCTTTTTTGCGTATAACATCCCCGATACTTTGGATTCATTTTACAAAAGACTAATTCAATACTATTCTTCTTTTCGAAAATTTGCTTATATAACAATAGTTTTGTGAATAAACCAAAAGCTGATACTGGATGGTTTTTCTCTGATTGAAAAATTTATCCCTTCATTTTAGATGCTCATCGTCACTTTCATCATCATTAACAACTGTCATATTTGGTTAATGTCGAGTTTGTAATTTAAAAAAATTCTATTTAAGTAATTTTTTAAAGTAATTTTTTAATCGTTTTAAATTGTTTCGATCCTTTTCGCTTTCGTCCCAGTGCTGGATAAGTTTATTTTAATAAATTAACTGCTTAGTTAATTTAAAAAAAATAACCACCTAATTAATTGAAAACATTCAACTTACGAGAGTTCCGAGTTAATAAGTCAAACCTAGCGGTAAACTGGTTTTGTTAGTTTAATACCACCCCTGGTTCTTGATGCGTTCATTGTAGATTAAGAAACAAAATTCAGCTTTGTACCAGAAGTAGAACACAAATTCACAACAGAGCATTGTGCAAAACACTAGATAGGACAGGTGAGAAAAGAACATGTAAACTTGTTGATAAATCCTAGGCTGATCATACAATTAACGATTCTTAGACATTCAATTTCTATTTCCAAGTTTCCAGATTTCTTTGAAATGTTGCTACAATGGTAAGCTTTTAAAACCAAAACGATATGTTTATAACAAAATAACGTTTTGTTCGTTAAATTCCTTTTCAGTCATTCACGTGGACAACGAAAAGTAGTGATACTTGCAACACGCCAAAAAAGTTAATAGGTGTAGATAAACAAACGTTAAAAATATGAAAATTGTGAATAAATATAATTTTATCATATTTAACAAGCAAGCTGGATTGACCTCTTTCGCGTACGATGCCAGTAAAAACCTGAAACTCTCTCGTGTTAAATCTCCGTTTTGCAATCATAACTTTAGGCCCATTACTGGTTCTTGGAAACCATTTATCACAGTTGATGCTGTCCGGCAGTCTATCTGCTTACCTAGCTCATAGCTGTCCGTATGATATAACTGCCCCAAACAGCGTTTTTCACCGACGATCAGCACTAGACCGACGATGGCCACTAGTTGCAGTGTCCCTATGGAAGCACACTGTCGCATGCTACAAACTTTTCCTTGTGGGAAATAACTTTTCTGTCCACTGTTGGGACTGGTTATTTATATGGTTTTATCTTTAGAAATGTGGGGTTTGGGGGGTGTCCTCATGCAAACGGGGACAGCGGGTTTAAGATACCAAAATGATTACGGTGGTTTGATCAGGGCTGTCGAAGGTGGAAGAATGGTTTCGATGTTCGTATCATTTATTGTTCTGTACGTGAATAGATTAAAAAAAAGTAAAGCTTTACAGGATTTTTCCAAACGCTTTTTATAGTTTTAACGTTTTTATGTAATTTATTTTCGTACGTTTGACACTTCTGACCTTTTGGCAAGCTAAATACGCCACTCGTTCGTTCGGCCTACCTTTTTTGCCAGCCGGTAGCGGGGAAAATTAATGCATATTGATTTTCGAATTAGAACGACGGAAAGGTGGTATTTTCAATTAATTTGCCTATCAACATTATCGGTAGAAATAGGTTGGATAGGAAAGGTTTTCTTCCAAACGCATACCTGCACCGGAAGTTGTATGCATTTTGCTACCGTAGCTGCACAATGCCGGCAGCGCCTGTGTGTTTCGTCTAAATGAAAGAGCTGAACGTTGGAAGAGGGTTGGACACGGGATAGAACGGTCGCTGGGACGCAATGGATTGACTGATTGCATTTCGGCAGTAGCGTGAGTTAACTGCATCGATGTCCGACTGGCTGAGCGTATGGTGACCAAAGTCCGGTTCGCTGTATGGTTTCTGGACAAAAATGCAGAATGGTTGAAGTCAGTTGCAAGTAAAGCACTTTTGGTGATTGACATTTACTTTGTTCATCAGTATCGGATACCGGCGATCTCGGGCACCTGCATAGCGCGTGTAGTGCATGATGCTACCGTAGTTGTACGGGATATGGTATGTTTCGACGTTCCGCTCAAACTTGGCAAAGTTCGTGTTGTAGAACGCATTCGCTGGTGAAGTAAAAAAAGAAACTTGTCATACAAACAAAGTTCAAGGGTTGCTTCTTGACGCTGTCTTACTTTGATACTCCGGCTTGAGCGCGCTCCGGTTGACGTAGACGTACTCGTCCCGGTCCGGTCGGCTCACCTCGTGCAGGAAGCCGAGCACGTGCATCAACTCGTGGATCGGAGTTCCGCGGGTTAGACAGGCAGGTGTTTGCAGATTCATCACATTCTGGCCGTTGTCCAACTGCCTGCCGACGGAGGCGTAGCAGCCCGCATTGTTGCTCGTAATCCGCACGTAGTGCTGAGACTGTGGAGTCCTCGGCATAAACCGCACACAGGTTCTCGTGTGGAACACATTCATCGCCTCCTGAATCGTGCGGATCTCGTGCGGTTCTTGGGTTGGGCGGTTGAGATAACGGATCAATTCTAGGCTTCCTTTTGGTATGACCCTCCTTTGGCGTACTTACTGAATGATTTCGATGATATAAGGTACGGCACGATCGCGTTTGGCCAGCGGGAGGATGTTTGCTCCTCGGACAGCGACAGCCGGTTCTGGCTTCGGGGCGCTGGTAGCATGATGTCCCCTTGGTAGTAGTAGCCGAAACCGAGCTCGTGCGCCGGCTGCTGGTAGAACCGGCTGTCATACTCCTGCACCAGACGACCTACGACGCACGAAAAAGTAGCGCAGAACAATTTGTCTATCAATCTTCGCAAGCACCGATCAATTGGCACGACCACCATCACCTGGAGCACTTTTCAAACGCTGTTAGCGATCACCTAGAACTTGCTATTTGTCTTACAAAACGCACTTGTCGGTATTAAAGAAAGGGTCTAGGGTTCTTTCTCATCTCGCACACACACACACACACACACACGCACACGCTACTTACCAACTTCGGCGCTTTCCGACCGATACGTCTGCCCCGAGCAATGTTTGACACTACTGGCCACTAAACCGAACGTTACTAGCGTTCTTAGTGCGAAGACAGGTAACGCAGCCGCCATGTTGGATCCCTGGGCACACGAGACACGATCCGACCGACCGTCGTTTGATGGCGTTTGGTGACGATTGGCGCGTCGATTCGCGAGCCGTGAGATATTTATATTTGCCCCACTCTGACGATTTCGGCTGCCCAACGGTGGGCGCATATGGACGGACATAATTGTGACACGAGGCTACCGAGGTGCAAAAATCGATCAAAACCCCGATCGTGTAAGGTGGCCATGCCGTACGGGAAGGCTTATTTCGATAGGGTTCATTAACAGGGGGAGAGGCATACACGATCAATTTCAACCTAAATCCAGACTGAAAGTACTACTGCGGAGGGTGTGGGAAACACAGTACTGACCGAAAACATGGACCTGAAAACAATTCTCGATCGTTAGAAGATGAAAAATATTGTTAAACAATACAATTAGGTTCTTAGCTAATTCAAAAAGTTTTTTAAAAATGGTATTTTGGTCTTTTGACTCACATTTTATGACATGACTTCGGCGACACTTGTGGCTATTTTCCATTACCTACTGTAGTGCCTATCATAACAAAATCAAACTAAAAGAAAGCATTGTGACATATATTTTACGCCTCGACGTATGCCAATATCCCTCTCCTCGATCGTGGAAAGATATTAAAGGGCCTCGGGGAGGCCCTACGGAAGCTAATGGAGCAATTATGCCACCATGAATTGAGGAAACGCTAACGACTTCACAGTGTCCCGTTCCCAAGCCGTCCGTCTAATTCCACTCTAATTGTGTCGTGTGCAAGTGCAACAAGAAATAGAAACAAAAAGTGTTTTGCGCTTATTAACCCTCACCTAAGGGACTAGATTTTAATTGACCAACTAACGTGTGACTGCTCTACATAATTTGACCGAATTGTACCAAACACCGAACCCAATGAATCAAACTCCGGCCATGGCTTGATCTTGAAAGGAGGATAAACGTACGTCGGCTTCCGATATGGGGTAAAATGGGGAGGGTAGCACTGCACGGTACAATTGTTGGCAAGACATTCCCGGTGCCTATTGGACAGTGCTTTTATCCGGTTGGTTGCGGTGGCATTAGGGGAAACCATTGTCACCAATTAGGGCGTTATCTAAGTCGTTGCGGCGCACAAAACCGGTCGTAATGCCGGCAAGTGTCAAGTGGTAGCAAATTTTAGATCACTTGTTTTGTACCTATAAGTAGCCCCAATGTTCTCATAATTTCTACGCTTTATGGTTATTTAACTGTTGATTGGTTTACTGTGTTTGGGGATTGTGTTATGTCGATAATTGAACTAAGATGTTGTTGGCAGCCGCTAGATTACAGCCCTCAGTCGAAAAATATTTTCGTAGCTCCCTTCGCTAACATTTCTTAAATTATCAAATAAAAAAAATCGAATAATACCACTAAAAGCTTCAAATAAAAAAAAACTAAAAAAACTTTTACGAACACTCTTTTCAAAGGGTCATTTATCACATTTTTAACGTTTAAATCAGTAAAAAAAATATTTCCAATTTGGCATTTTTAACCTAAATTTCAAACTACAAATTCCCTATCTGTAGAAGGCTGTCTCTTTCGATACAGTTTTTCTCTCAAAAATATAAAAAGATGCGTTTGATTGAATTGAATAGTGTGCCTTGAATGACCCTTTGATTTAAGGTTTCATATGGCCGGTCGGTGCAAGGACTATAAAGTTACTTATGTTTATTTCAGCGATAAATTATTTTCCTGGTGTTATTCTGGGCAATCGAGGATCCGCCACAGCCGAGCGGTAGCGCCGGTTATAAAAACGACCAATGCCCCCCCGGGGCTCACCAACTTCACGCTATGGATTTGAATCCAAACCGACCCTTCCCGGTACGTGAAGACTGACTATCCACGTACAAAAGGAAAATAAGTCTAGTAAGCCCTTAACATGTTAACCCCCATGTCAGCCCATGGGGACTGACGGTGAAGTTTCCGTTCACGCCACGTCGGCCCCTAGGGACTAACGAATTCATGAGTCGCGTCGGTCCGTTAGTATCAGTCCGCCAGTGTGCATCATTTTCATGCACTCTCTTCGTTTCTTCCTGTCCACTTCGTTTCGTTTCCCCGGTGCGTATCGTGACAGTGACATCGAAACGAAATTAACGGAACGGTGTCACAAAATGGGCTAGGCGGTTAACGTGTTAAAAGGCAGGCATGAGCAAGATGATCGTTACGCCAACCAAAAGAAGAAGATTATTAGCTTGGTCTTTAGTTCTCTCTCATATTTTTAATTTTTCCAAAGACTAGCAATCACGAACAATCCTTTGTTGTACTAATTGGTATGTTTTACATGTTCTGTAATTTGAGGGCCCTGGGATTAGAAATTTTAAATGGTGGCAAAGGAACCTCCAACACGTGTTGGAAATTTCAGCCGTTATTTCAAATTGTTACAAATCTGGTTGATACTTGTTCAAGCAACCTTGATTATGAGATTTGTTTTGATCTTTCAGGCAACACTGCTGTCAATTTCGTTCTGTGCCTGTTCAATAGTGGTGGGAAATCCGGTCTCAGATCCGGATCTCCTATCCTAAGTACACTTACAGCGTTTCAAACTAATTGCTTGGGTTGACCACGTTGGTTCATGCAAGTTATACCGATAGTTTCTAATAAGAGAGAACTTTTGATTATGCTTCAAAGTCAAATCTGATCGAATCACAAACGAATGAAATCTGATTAATATCCTTCAAATGAAATCCAATTTATTTTTAAATTCCGCCTAAAGATCGAATCTTAGAATCTTCGGAATCTGATTGTGCCATCACTAGTACGGTTTCCTAACTCCGAAGTGAAGCACTTTGCCACAAAGTTTTCGCATCTATTCCCTAAAAATGGCTTCTAAAAGCAAAGTTATCATTAAAATTGAAGAAGACATTCGAATATTCATACATCGACAGATTGATCTGTTCCTTCAAGATGAGCATCAAACGGAGTTAGACTTTCCTGCAACTCTTACAAACCTTCATCGCGCCTATATCCATGAATATGTTAAAAACAAACGCTTGAAGTCCAAATCCCACGGAAAAGGTAATGTAACTTGTAGTGATTTTGTCAAAAACTGTGATCAGTTGTGTGGCGGTTTCCATAAACTAAACAAATCTTGCATACTTTTTGTCCACAACCAGGTGATGGACGATATCTGTCCATCTACAAAATGAGCATAGCAGCTGTCACCCATGAGGACACCATCCTGAAATTGGCACCGGAAACAACCGATATTTTATTTGAGCTTCAAAAGGGATACAAGACCGCCGGAACGCTTGAGTCGAGTTCGAGAAAACAGAACACAACGCGGACGAATTCTATATTTTTGACATCGGTTCCCCCGACTGTTCCTCCGTCGTTAAAGGCGCTGTCTGACGTGCTGGACGATCGTAAAAGATTACCGATATCTCAGTTTCATGATATCATTTTAAAGTGCGGCCTGCAAAATCAAGTGTTGATCATATCCGGTAACACTGGGTCAGGAAAAACCACACAAGTGCCCCAGTTTATCATGGAAGACGCGGCCCGAAAACATGCCCCCTGCCGGATTATTTGTACCCAACCGAGACGGATCAGTGCAGTAACCGTCGCCGAACGAGTTTGCGTCGAAAGAAACGAGAAACTGGGCGATACGGTTGGATATCAGATAAGGTTGGAAAGCCGATTGAAACGCACGACCAATTTGGTGTTTTGCACCAATGGTATTTTGCTGCGTTGTCTTATGGGCAAAATCGCATCCAAATTTTTGAAAAACATTACACACATAATTATTGACGAAGTCCATGAACGGGATCAATATTCAGACTTTCTGCTGATTGCATTGAAAGATAATCTATCCTGCCATCCCCATGTGAAGGTCATTTTAATGTCTGCCACCATAGAGTCCAACACATTTTCCAATTATTTCAACAACTGCCCAGTGATTGAAATACCGGGAAGACTTTTCCCGATACAGAGCTTCCATCTGGAAGATATTTTGTTCAATATTGACATTTACAATAACACCGTTAAGGATGTGAAGAGGAAATTGGTGGCAAATTTAGAGCAGCAGCACAGTAGGACGCAAATGCCAGCCATCGCAAACATGGACGATGAAACCATACTGCTAATGAATGACATACTGGAAGTTTGCTGGATCGAAAATAGCCCGGAGGGTTTCCATAGCTTTTTCGCGCTAATTGACGAGGAAATCGGCCCGATCGATTTTCAGCACACGGAAACAAAAATGACTGCCCTCATGATAGCTGCGGCCAAAGGTATGGTGGCCTTAATTTGATAATGGGTAATACCATGTTTAATTAACCGTTTTTTTTTCTTTCATTTCAGGTCATACGGAAATAGTGAAGAAATTGTTGAATATGGGCGCCAATGCTTTTATGAAAGAGAAGCATAACTACACGGCCTACGACTGGGCTTGCTTTGTGCACGGAAACAGCTCATGTTCGGAATTGCTAAAAAGTGCTCTACATCAATCGGAACCCCCATTCTCGCGTTCATTGACAGCGAACAGCACGAAGGTACTGTTGGATGCGTACCACACATCGGTCGGTGATGAAAAGATCGACCACAATTTGATAGTCGATGTTATTTTGTATATCTGCCGCAACCAACCGGAAGGTGGCATACTGGTATTTCTGCCCGGATATGAAGATATTCAAGAACAGTTCGACTTGCTGATGAGCCGAGTATCGAGCTTGTTCCATTTGAAAGTGTTCATGCTGCACAGTAAAATGCAAACCAGCGATCAACATTCCGTGTTCAAACCCGTCCCGCAAGGTGTGCGAAAAATAATTCTCGCTACCAATATTGCCGAAACGTCCATCACGATGGACGATGTTGTGTATGTGGTGGACAGTGGCAAGGTGAAGCAAAAATACTACGATTCGCTAACATCCACCACATCGCTAGCGGCCACGTGGATATCACAAGCGTGCGCCACGCAAAGGGCAGGCCGTGCCGGACGTACGAAACCGGGCAAATGTTTCCGGCTGTATAGCCGCACGCGGCTAGGAGCGTTCGATCAGTTCACGCTGCCGGAAATTATGCGCGTGCCGCTGAACGAAATATGTTTGCAGGCAGCGCTCATAACGAAGGATGTATCGATACACGAGTTTCTCAATAAGGCTATTCAGGCACCGTCCGCCACAAGCATTAAGCAGAGCATACGATACCTGCAAAAGGTTGGTGCACTGGACGACGAAGAAAGCGTCACCGATCTCGGCTACATCCTGGCCGAGCTGCCGGTCGATGCGAGGCTAGGGAAAATGCTTCTTTACGGCATACTTCTCAAGTGTTACGATCCGGTACTGCTCATAGTGAGCATATTAAGTATTAACGACATTTTCGTGATTCCATCGTTCGCTGGAGACAAGGAAAAGGCGAAGAAAGTACGACGCGAGCTGGCAGAGGAATCGTTCAGTGATTGCTTCTGCTTCCTTCGAGCGTACCAACGTTGGAAGGATTTGCGATCTCCGGGAAGCCAGCGGGACTTGTGTAATCGACTCTTTCTGAGCCACAGCAAGCTTACTATGGTGGATGATCTGCGTAATAAGCTTCACGCACATTTGTGCTCCGTTGGCATTGTGAAACGGTATGGCCCAGGAGGCATGGAGGATATCAACGAGTTCTCCAACAACTGGAGTTTAGTGAAGGGATGCCTGTTGGTGGGCCTGTACCCAAATGTTTGTTATTTGGAAAAATATTCCAAAACCATGAAGACACGGTTTGAGAAGAAAATTTTCATTCATCCATCGTCGGTGCTCGGCGAAAAGACAATGAAGCGGGCGAAGGACAAGAAGGACAGCTCCATTTGGTTGCCGAGTGAATGGATTACGTTCGAGGAAAAATACAAATCTGGCCGAGGTTCCATGATTCGCTGCAACACGGTCGTGTCGTCGCTATTGATAGCCATTTTCGCCGGTCCATTGCATTTGGATGAGTCCGAATGTTTGATAGAGTGTGAGAACACGGACTCGATGAAATGTAAGATTGCCATCGACGATTGGATTAATTTAACGGTGGAGGCCAAGTATGCCAAGGCAGTGCTACATACAAGGCGGTTGGTGCATGAATTATTTCTTAAATTTATAGAAAACCCTCGTACACATCAACTGTCTGCGCGTGATCATGCCATCATCAAATGCTTGGGGCAGATACTTCTGCATGAAGACCGTGCATTAGAGCTGACAAACAGTTTGGAAACGATCGTGGGCGCGAATCGCAGGGGTGGATCCAAAATGCAAGACGTACATTGGAAAGCGGAAGGTTTTAGAAACAATGTTCATTCATATGTTACACGAAAATAATTATCAAATCATATGATACTAGTCCATGCTACTGATACATGGTATTGATAATGAATTGCATTACATTTAAAATCTGTGAAGTATTCTTAATTGGCAATTACATTATGTAAATAAAATCAGTAACAAGCACAAAAGATAAAGTCCAATAACTGTAGATAAAACCTTAAATTGTTTCATATTGCAGCTCACAATGGATCCGAAAATTGGACAGCGTGAATATGTTTGAACAATACTATGAATAAAATTGCAAACGTTGGGTAACATCAGAAAAAAAACCTTTTCTGTCTGAAACATTGAAGAATCCATCGGGAGGTTACACGTGGGGGTCGTTATGTACGATAAATTATGATACAAAAATGACTTAAACATTGTATTTTTGGTAAGGATATGAAAAACGAAATGTCATACATATGAAATGATAGATTATTGAAACATTACAAAACGTGATCAAATCGATCGATGGATGTATAGCTGAAATGGAAAGGTGATTGAGTTGCACTCTTTTCCTTGCACTCGTTTACCTTTTTTCACTCTTTTTGCCGTTTTTATGTTTGTTTTTTCGCTAAAATAAGAATTCGTTTCTCTTTTCATCAGATGGTTTTGATTCTGATGTGGTTTAGTACCGATACTAGCGAAGAGTTTGGAGGGATTTTTAAATCCTTTTCTAAAATTTAATTTTTTAAAAAATAATCTATGTGTTGTGCCCGACTCGCTACTTAGTTCTTATGCCACCGATTTAGATGATACTAACGTTGCCATTTGCCATCTAGAATAGTGTAATACCGGCTGTAAGTCTAATTGTAGGAAAAGCATTTTGAACGATTTCTACAAAAATCTAAACTACTTAAATATTTAAATATTTTATTCTCATTAATACAGTTAATACACTTACAATAAACTTCTAACAATGAATACAATACAATTTGTGAAAAACCATCACGCTACCGTCAGTCACGTGTCGGTTTTCCGTAACAACGCATAGTACAGAGGGTTTTTGCACGATTTAATGCATCCAAAATATACTCTGAATTGTACATATAAATGATTTCCTGCTAAAGAAGAACAAGAGAAGAAAATCAAAAACAATATTTTAACAAATTACCAAAACAGGTTTGCGCATGTACTGCATTGCCGTTATCGTCTGTTAAAAAATATGCAAATTTAAAAGGGATGTAGTACCTACAGACGTCTGTACGGCAAACCGTTGATAGCTGCCCTTGGATTAGTGGACGATATGCCAAGGGGTGAATGCATTTCGGTTGAGTGATTGATGGACTGGCCAGTTTTTATTTTTTGGATTCCGGGAAAATTATTCGGTATATAAGCTGGTTCGTGCTGCTACATTTAGCATCAGAAGTCGAATCGTCTTCCAGAAGTAACTTGAACATGGCATCGAAGAACTACCTCATCAGCTTCGTGCTGGCCCTCATCAGCCTTTGGAACCTCGCTTTGAGTGCTCAGCCAAAACTTGACTACACCAAACCGAGTGCGGAAGTTGGTAAGAAGGGGTTACAAAAAGGGTTAACCAATATGTGGAGGTTTTGAGGATATTTCTTCAATTCTGTATCTCTATCATTTGTAGGTTTGCGTCTTAAGGGTTACGATCCCAAAACCAGCCCTGGATTTCCTCATGAGTTTGGATTTGGACACTATTACCAGGGAGACATTATTCTAAGACCTACACTGTCGCCTAAGGAAGGGGGTCGGCTTGCACTGAATGATCAATTCGTCATCGAAAAATGGTTCGCTGCTACTGTTCCCTATGTCATCCAGGGGAACTTCAGTAAGTACTATTCGCGTATTTGGTGGAATGCGTGTCTCTTAACTAAAACACCTTGTCTGCTCTCATTCAGCTGAACGGGAACTGGGGCTTCTGCAGGATTCCTTCGCACAGTTTGCCGCACAGACATGCGTCCGTTTTGTGCCCCGCACCAACCAGCTTCACTATGTGACGATCACGAACGCCGACGAGGGCTGCTACTCGTACGTAGGACGCAGTCCTCACAACGAGTACAACCGGATCAACCTGCAGACACCCGAGTGCTTCACGGACGTTGGAACACCGGTGCACGAGATGATGCACTCGATCGGATTTTTCCATGAGTTCACTCGCTATGACCGTGACCAATACGTTACGATCGACACAGCAAATCTCCGTCCGGAATATCAAGGTATATATAACGCTAGTAAAACTGTTTCTAAACTTCTCAACCATAGGTACTAAGTATACAATTGTTCGCCTATCGTATCCTTCCCTTGTTTGCTGAATTTCCTTAGATCCCGATTTCATTGCGACCAACTTTGGCATAATGGATCCTGCTATTACCACAACGTACAACGTTCCGTACAACTATCGCAGTGTAATGCACTACTCGCGCTATGCCGGCGCGATCGGTCTCTGCTGTCCAGTGATAAACAACACCAAACCGTACTTTGGAGACTTTGGTAGCATCGCGGGATTGACGCCTCTCGACACGAAACAGATTAACGCAAAGTACTGTAAGAAATCCGGCTTATGATTTCTTAATTTCTTCGGTCCTTTGGTTTGTTTATTTTGCGACCCAGGCATAAAAATAAATAAAAATACTTTAAGCTGAAATATTGAAATTTTCTATGTGTTTCTTTACTGCATTCAACAGAATGATGATGATTTATATTTTTTAAGTTTCTTCCTAAACCTTCCTTTGGTATGCTTCTGCTACATAGGAGAGTCTGCTACCAATAATATCAATATCATCAGCGTATGCCAGGATCTGGATTGACTTATAGAAGATGGTCCTCGAAGTTTCCACCTCCGAGTCTCGGATGGCCCTCTCTAGCGTTAGGTTGAAGAGTATGCAGGCAAGCCCATCCCCTTGGCGCAGTCCCTTGGTGGTAGCAAAGGAACTTGAGAATTTTCCATCCACCTTCACCTGACAAGTGACGTTGGTCATGGTCATTCTTACAAGTCTGATTAATTTAGCCGGGATTCCAAATGAGCTCATGGCTTGATACAGTTTTACCCTGGCTATGCTAGCATATGCAGCTTTAAAGTCAATGAAGTGATGGAAAGTGTTTTGTTGGTACTCTGCCATCATTTTTTAAGTTTATTGTAGATCAATTTCTGAAAATTTGATGTTCTAAACCAGTGATGTCAAACTCGTTCGACCTCGCGGGCCACATTTTGCCCCAAAATAGGTTCGCGGGCCAAAACGTAAAATTGATTGGATTGATGAAAATATGTTCTTATCAGTGTGGTTTGATCCAAACAGTCAATCGTGTTTAACACCTTCAAATTTTTAAAATATTATATTACTTTTTATAAAATTTACAATTTTTAGTAAAAGATAAATTTTCTTTAACACTATTGTGCATTTTGGTAAAGATAAAAAAAAAGTAAATGTGCATTATTACTACAGCTAACTTATTGCTCCACATCTGTTATTTTATTAAGAATGTAGTTCATGACGTTTGTTTTGTATGAACTCTATTTATTCGCTTGTTTCGAAAATCTGTGTGAAATCAACTGTCAATCGCAATATATCGGCGTGATCTGGATCAAAGTTATATATCACAAAGAATTTTTTGAAATTTACGTTAGTTCAGTTCTCTTGCAATTCATTCAATTCAACAAAAAACATTTTGCTATTCAAACAATAGGTAATACTCAAAGATCCAAACTTTCGATGTATTGCTTCAAAGGGATCGCGGGCCAGATCCGATGTGCTTGCGGGCCGCATGTGGCCCGCGGGCCGTATGTTTGACATCCCTGTTCTAAATGATGGGCTTTACACACCTTTACAAGTATCTTTGGTTCTTTTCCAAAGAGTTTCAGAATTTATTTTTACTTATTAAATTTTATTTCTAATCAATTTGGATTCCTTTTCTCTACCAATTCTTTTCTCTTATTTTATGCCCATACTCGAAACTTGCGCAAGTTTAACAGTTGTTTTACAATTCCAACTTTCTAATTATGGATTGAAGTTTTAAACTGTCAAAGTTTGGTCTGAGTACCTTTTTTCTTCACTATGAATTGTACAGTTAATGTATATGCATGTTAGCTAAACCAAGTTAACACACACGCACACAAACTAAACATGTTTGTCTTTATCCTTGATAGTTTTATATACTATTCTATTTGCAGCATGGAGATCTTTTGATAAAATACTGTTAGTAAGTTTCGGTGTATTTCGAGTTACTGTTATTCATCTGCATGAGAACTGTGCTAAACTTAATGGTTTTAATGAAGAAGCTTCTCTCCAAATGTAGCCTCAATACTTCGTCTTGGCACCGTCAAGGTATTTCCTGTGTCTACGAGGGCACGCGCATTGATCTCAGCCATCACTTCCACATCGTTTCGGACTCGTGGCCCTCTGTGTGTCAGGCCGCTGGTTCCTTCACCCGATACAGACGAACCACTGTCCAGGAACTTGAACATCTGTCCAACCTCACGTTCCACTACCGAACTGAGGCTATGCCGGTGTTTGCCCTTATTTCGCGCGACCGTCCTCTGGGCTTCCTCTTCGGACATCAGCTGCCCCTCGATGAAAACGATGGTTGAATGGCGTCGGTCTGGTCCATTGTACAGATCCTGCATCGTGTGCGAGCTCACCTCGGACAGGCATTCGGAAAGGCTACGCTTGTGTACCGACGAACAATCGCTGCGTCCATCCGACCCGGTTTCATTTACGTCGTTGGGATGTTCCTTGGTTAGCTGAATCCGGCGGGCTGCTCGCGCGTTGGTGTCTCCGCTGAGAGTGAACTCCCTGCCACCATTGCGGCCATTACGGGGTGTATCTTCCTTCGCGGAGGAGGTGGTTGAACGTGGCACCGACGTTGGGTCATCACCGGCAGCGGCCGCCTGTAGCCGTTCGGCACGTTCCTTAAGTATTTCCCGACATTTGTTCGTGCACCCGCCGACCCACTCGGAGATCAGTACCCCGAGGGCCACCACGTACCCGAACAGCATTAGCAGAAACATGCCCTCGGTATCGGCCAGCGTGAGGCCGCGCTCTTCCGGAGCGGTGGATCGCAGGACATCACCTACGGATGCCTCCCGAAACCGTCCGTCCTTCGTTTTTACCGTTTCCCACGCCACATCCCGGCTAAGCTTTTTGATAAGACCGACCTCCTGCATGTACAGGATGGCGTTGTTGATCGGGTCGCGGTGGACGGAATTCGGCGGGAAAGTGATAGAAACACCGTACAGGGCGAAGCATTCACGGCTCACGTGTAATCCGTAGCGTTTGTTGGTGAACCTTAAAATTTGAGAGAGTTTTGTAGATATGATTAGAACATGATCTTCAAAGAGTTTCAGATCATTTAAGAACGATTATTCGCTTGTTATAAATTTCTATTTGATCAAGTAGGCACAGGTTTGTGGGACTTCTACTCTATTTAAAGATTGGATAATAACGAGAAATATTACTATGGAATCACGATAATTGGCCGTGTGGAAAACATAAGGAGAACTTCGTCTTCGCTTTCAGCAAAGAGAACTTCTTGATGTGGTTCAAACAACCAGACCACCTGATAAGGGCCTCACAAACCCAAATCGTCCATACGTACTGATGTGAAAGGTTCGATTTCACCAGAAACTCTAATTCCGCCTTTGATCCGATGAATGCGTACGATATCAGGAACGCTCCAGTAACATTCCTTACACCTTCATCGACGCTGCTAACATATCGGATGTCCTTCAGCAAATTGTTGGTCGCCTTGTGGCTTGAGTTCAGGAACCATCGTTCCCAGCCGCCTCGGTCGAGCGTGCCAATGCGGTAAAAGCCTCGGCTCAATTGCTGCACGCTGTCCACACGCTCCGGTTCCACCGGCAAAGTGATGAAGGCGATAATCGAACCCGTATAGCAAGCGGTTATGATGATCGTGAACAACCAGTAGATACCTAAATAAAGCCCACCGAAAGGTAAGTACCAAATTATGAACCTTATTATGAATCCTGGCCAACAACCCACCGATGAGCATGCGTGTCGAAGCCTTCTTTGTGTTGCTCCAGGAGTTTTCACCCTGGAACGTTAGACTGTTCGTGAAGGTACCGAACACGTACCAGAACATGTTCTCGATCTCGCTCCAGTTTCCGAGCAGATGGCGAAGCGTCATTTTGTCCGAGAAGGCAAGGGGGAAGATGGCCAGCAGATAGATGAAGATGATTGCAACCCATACTGGCCACTGGAAAGGTCCTAGAATGGCACGGTATCTGAAAGGGGATTGCACAGTTGGTGAGACACTCCGGAGGAAACTAATGATCAAAGGCTCCGAAATACCTCGGCAGGGCACTGGACATTAGTGTGAGGAAGGCGGCACAGTCGGTTGAATGGGAGACGGACATGTCCGTGACGAGATTTCGCTCGATCGATACGAAGATGCCAGCAAGCCCTATGTCTCCCTGTTTCCGTTGGATCTCGTCCACGACCGCATCGCCGGAGCTTTTGGTCGGAACATAATAAACGATGAATTTGAAGAAGCAAAGCTCCAGAGGAATAAACATGCAAAAAAATGAGTCTTCCCTTACCCCAACTGAGGTTTCGAGGGTTCGACAATATCGAAGGTAAAATTCTGGTACATAGACAACGTGCGCAATATTCGAATCTCGAGACCCTCCCAGCGTATGTTCACATTTCCCACACCGTCCGTTATCAACCGCTTGATAACATACGGTGGCTGATGGGCAGCCATCACCGTAAACCGATGCCCGGCGAATCCTTTGCGCAGCTTCGGTGGAAAAAGGTTCACATTGTTCCGCGAAAACTTGTTCCCGATCCAGGACGTAAGCACCTGCGGCCGGTTAGCACCGAGACCGTCCACGTACAGTTCGTGGGTATAGAGCACGTACGGTTGCTCGTTGTTGATTCGCTTGTCGACCGAGTACGATTCGCCGATCACAAGTAGGTTGATGATATCGCGTGACTGTTTTGCGGCCAGGAACTCCTGTAGCTTCCACTGGCTGGAGCGAGGAATCAGCACGACGTAGCTGTTCAACTGCGGACCGATAACCTTGCGCGTCATCATGACGTCGGCAAGGAACATGATATAACTGCGACACTGCGATCCTGAGGGGTTCAGTATGTCCGGATTGTCCAGTGTGTAGTTTGGCCCGATTCGTCCCGTGATGTAGGTCGTCGGGAAGTTCGTGAACAGCGCTTCTAAGATATAGTTCTCAGTGCTACCGACGTATGTGTCATATAGCACGATCGGTATGCAGCTGTACAAGTACTTTAGGATGATTTTGTTCAACAGCGACACAAGCGACATCGTCTGACGGTTGTCCATGATGACGTGTGCGAAATTACGTTCCCAGATCTGCTCGCGAGTTTTCGGGTTTCCGTAGAACGTCGGATCGACGCGTCTCCGGATGCGATTTATTGCGGCAAGCTCAGAATCTCGCTCCGGGGTGCAATCTTGCGCCGCGCAGGACGATGTTTCATTGTTTGTGTCAAATATCGGATCGAACGCCCCAGTGTAGTAGCCTTCGCTGGCGAGCTCGAAGAACCCACCCGACTCGGCACGACCCTTGTAGTTGATCAGCTGCTCGTTGAAACGTTCTGGATGCCTCACAATAGAGAAAGTGGACACTCTACTCAACAGCACAAACACAATAACGAGAGGCTTTAGAGACCACTCTTGACCCATCTTCGATCTGTTCCGCGTGGACAGCTGAAGCAAGTCGGATGAACTGAAAATTATCCTGAACTGGTTGGCCCTATTATATAGTCTTGCCAGTGGCCAGCGGGTTGCTTGAATCGAACCCCCTTCCGTGAGGTATCCTCAGGTATATGGTTCCGTTTTGATATTTATGAAATAACCCCTTGACCGTAACCTTTTGCTCCGGAAATCGAACTGAGGTTCGAACATGAATGGTTGAGAAGGTTTCGACTACACTACCTCGTCAACACTATCGAGGTACTGCTTTGAACGAGGTTCGTGCCCGGTTCAGTTGTGTAACCGGTTGAGTTTATAGTTATACTCAACAGTAAAACAGTATGAAAAATTTGAAACTATACTTTTATCAATTTTATTTTTTGGTTCTTAGCGGGTTTTAGTTTAAGTTTTCAAACTATGTGCCTAATAAAGCGAGTGTTGTAGAACTTCAAAAACAAAAAAAATACGATTCCCATACAATATTGAAGCTAGGTTTGTCGGTACGTATAGTAACGTAGAGAGTATCTATTAGAATTAAGGTTTCAAAACGATGGATTTGAATTTCATATTATAATATTTTGACGATTTTGGTTTTATTTTTATGATGTACCTTAGTTTCAACACTCATTCCAAAATTTACAGAATTTTCAAAACATAAATCCTTAAATTTGCAACAAAATTTAAAACATACTGGGCATAGAAAAGAAGGTTAAACAAGCATTACTCTCTCCAATACAAATACAAAAATAAATGTTGGATGCTTTTATATTGATTAAAAAATTATTTTATTTTATTTTATTGCTTCGTACTCCGATACACTTACTAACTCGGCTCTTCCGTTTACACTTAACCTGCACAAGAAGTTCTAACAGCTAACAGTAACACAAACGGGCAAAATATTTAAAAAATACATTCACGGTAAAGAACTAAGGGGTGCCACAACGGCGTAACGTTCTAGTTGACGGTTGTATAAGAGGATAAGATAAGCTTCATAAAATACTTATGACGTCATGTCCGGCAGTGGGTCGTAGAGAGCCCTCGCTTTATCGAATTCTATTAACGTAATTTCTAGAGCGAATAATCGAAGAAAAAAAAATGTCACACGTGAAACATCGTGGGCGCTCCATCCTGGGTTTGTAATAAACAAGCAAAATGCCGATTCCATCAAAGGGGTTCGACCGTATTTTCTTGTCCATCTTGTTTCTTCTTGAATGGACTTTGCCTATTGCAACAGACGATCTATTTACAGAAAATATGCACACCTCAATATCTGGTGCAGCTTCTGCATAAATTATAAGCCTAGCTACCTACAAATATTGACCTACTTGCTTTCGTTGCCGACGTGTTGCACAATACTGCGTGATGTATTTTGAAGTTAAGGAATCGATTGTTTTGTTTTTAATTTTGTGATGTTGTTTTCAACTTGAAGAGAAGCAAAACTTCGCTCTATATTCACTTCCATTCTCTGTTATAAAGGTATGCGTTCCATCGTCGTGTCTGAAATGCCATTTTGCATTATGGTCGTGCTGTGAGCGTTTTTTGAAGATTTTTTAAAACTATTACCACAAGCCAAAATAGAACATTTTTCGTGCTAAGCAGTTCCCAAAGCTAAGAAGTATCCCGTATGGCTGGATAAATGTGCCAAACTATTACGTACGACGATGAAACTGGACACCAATGTAACAGGTGCATGGTGGCATTCCTGATGCCACCTTTTTTCCTCATTCTTAATATTTCCATGCATACTTGAAAACGATCATCTTTCATTTTCCTTTTCATTTTCCGTTGTTTGCAAACCTGCGTGTCAATTTATTCCGTTTGTTTCAGGTTTTTGCTTTATTCAATTCAATCATTATCATTATGGCAGTGCACCGATGGATAAGCCGTTTATGTATTTTTTGTTTTGTTATTTGAAAGGTGTTTGTTGATAACAGTTCTATTTCTTTTCAATGGAAAAGTATCCATCTTACAAAAACATACAGCGTTGATTTGCAAAAGAAATAGTTAAACTCAGAAAAATCAAAAATCTTACTCGTAAAACTATTCGTATCGGTAGTGAGTATTGTTCGTTTCTACTATGCGGAAGGCTTTCGTATCGGGGTATTATGTTTGTTGCCAACTGGTATAGTTGGTTACATTGTTTTTAGGGTTTTCATTCGATTTTCTGTTTCCTTTTCCGAGTCAAACTCGCCTTTCTTTTACCGTACGCGTTCAATTTGTTGTTGATAAATATTTACAAAAGATCAAATTTTCTGCCCGTCCTTCCATCCGTGGTAAGTCGGCTTAAATTCGCGTAGACCGAAAGATTGTTTGTTGCCATTCGCAATGTAATCGCTTCGAGGCCAAACGTTGCTCTAATAATTTATAGTAATAATAAAATAGTATCATACACTAGAACTAGTATCTAAGGGAGTAAGTATTCTTTTAAGCCGAATGCTTGCTTACCCGCTTGCGCTCTTGTGCAGGAATCGAAGTCCTTTAGCAAACGGTAGATGACGGTCCATTAATCGCAAGGAATGAAGTGTCTACGACAAGAAACGAGTCCCATACAAGTATAGGCAGATTATTAATTGGCGCGAGAAAAAGACTTTACCAAAACGGCACATGTCGGTGTGCGATATTTGACGTAAAAGAAAGTTTACGTTTATGATAATGGCGAAATAAGGTTAGAGTTTAGGTGACGATAAAATAATCGACGGAAGCACACAGCCGATCCATTTCATACTCTCTGGAACAACGGTTGGTTCCATTTTGTTTTTCCTGCCGGCGAAGGGCGTTCGTGGGTTTTCCCCATTCGGGGAACGGAAGTTCACCACCGACCCACATCCGACTTGCGGAGTCCCTTCAACATATAACCTGGTTCCTCGTTTGGGTGTAGTGTTGTTGTTTTCGATTTGCGGCTCGATTAGTTTTCTTTTAACGATTGGTTTGGGGTGAAAAGAAAAAAATCATTCCGTCAATTTCATATTACATCCCCGGCCACAGGGCCTGGGGCGAGGTCACTGTACGATGATGTTGTTGGTACTATCGTTGTTCAAGTAGCTTGTGTGCCAGTTGCTTATGTCTAACCTAACGTCCTGTCGTGGGACGGATTCCCGCGTCCCAGGTTTCCCTCGGTGACCAATCGGGTGATCCCACCCTGTTGGTTCCCTTCCCCGTGCGACTTAGTTGACTTAGTTGGTGTCGGCCACCTCGATGTCGTTATCGATGCGGGACGAGCGGATGCCCGTCTTGCCGGTCCATGGGTAGATCTCGGGGCAAGGCTGGCAGGTGCGCATGTATCGCACGCCCGATTTGTGCCACAGATTGCAAACCTTCGGGTTGTTGCAGCGCTTAGGACGATCCTGCAAAACGGAAGGAGGTAAAGTGTCATTAATTCATTCGCTAGTTTTTTACAATTGGAGCATAAACACTACAATTAGAGTAAGAAATAAAAACATCAAGAAACAGGATGGATAAATAACGATTTGCGAGGAATTCATTTCAATTTATCGGTAAAATTTTTATAAGAGGATAACAATGGTAGAAAATACAATATTTGTAACATAAAGCTAACACACATTGCGATAGGCTAATTTTAAATTTATCAGTTTTCAAAAAAAAAATCGCACAGAACTTCCGCTAAGACAGTCACTGAAACTTTGCTCCACGAAAACATACTAGGAGGAGTATGTATAAAGTAGGAAAAAGATTTGGCTTACACAAGCCAGATAAGCGCGAAAAAGGGCTTTACAACAGCGAAGAAGAATAACATTTATTTCAAGAACAGCTAAAATTCAATTCGAGCAAACAAATAACCTCAATTATAACTTCTAACTGATTTCAAACTATTATGTTGATACTCTGTTAACTATTCCGTGTAAATTAAGAAATGTGAAAACTTGCTTACCGCATAGTTGCACTGGAACGGCGTGAAGGAGTTGATGCGGGAGAGCGGCGTCGGGTCGCGGACCCACTGCAGCGCCTGCCAGTTGGTGATGATGAACACGTCCTTCATCGAGTTGATCGCGTCCAGGAATTGTATGAAACCTTCCTTGTGGTGCGGCTGCGTGAACCAGGCGGCATGGTAGTACAGTCCGAACGGGGCACGGTTGGTCGTGTAGTGACGTTCGAAGTTCTTCATGATCATCTTGTACACACCGTCGGCTTCCGGCGGATTGGAGCAGGCGTCACCCATCGAGCAGCGGCCACCGTTCAGATCTTGCCACATCACCATAGGAACTTCCCAAACACCTTTGAGGGCGAAAGTAAGGGGATACGTTAGTAGGATGTGGTTGAAGGTTAGCGACTCAAATTTTCGCCGTTCCGTACCTGGATAGCTCTTGGTTGGACACGGCGGAATCATACAATCGTGGAAGATCTTGTAGTCGAGCGTATACGGCCAGCTCGGTGGGCGATTCTCGTACACCGGCATCGACGAGTCGTAGGTGAAGTTGAAATCGTGCAGCATCTTGAACATCTTGTTGCCACCGATGGACAGGAACGGGGCGCGCATACCTCGGACATCCTCCAGCTTGACGCCACCGTACGCGGACAGGATCTCGCGCTGACCGGCAACCTCACGGGCCCACTTCTTCGGTGAGAACGCCTCGCCAAAGCTATGTCTGTGGAGTTGAGTTGGAAGACCTGAGTTAGGAATCTGAGAAATTAAGAGACGTTACTCTCCACAAAGCTGTCACTTACGAAACGGTATGCGATGCCATCTCGTGTCCATCGGAGTACAGGTTCTGCACCTGGCTGTAGTCGGTCCACTCGTGCGATACGTAGAACGTCGCCGTAATGGGGCATCCGTTCGGGTTGACGCGTCCACGCTCGAACAGGTCCTGGTACAGCTGCTTGTTAAGGTCGTTCACCGAGTCGTCGAACGTCAGTAGGACGATCTGAGGCACCTGCTCGACTGGGAGCTCCCCGGGGACGTCCTTGCCGCCGCAGTAGCAATCGGGCAGCAGACACACATCCTTACGGCACTTAGCGGCCGTCTTGTCCGGGGTCGGCTGTGGGTATAGGGGCTCCGGGCGGGTCGGTGGGTAGCGGTAGATGTCAATGAACTCCTGCGCCTTCGAGACGATGTTCTGCGACGGCTTCAGGGTGGGACGGGCACGTCTAAAACGATGTTCAAAAGATCGATCGGTTAGACGAGTTAGCAATTCTTAAGGCGATAAGCGACGTCCTTACGGTGGGTGGGTTCCTCGGTTGGAGGAAACGGTCGACTGGGTATCGGTCGCGAAGTGCGAACTGCCACGGTTGCGGTTGTTGTTACTGTTACTGTTGCTGTTGCTAACTCTGTCAGAGATGGAAAGGAAGACGCAATCGATGCCGCGGAACGTGGAAATAGTGCAAAAAAGTAGACAGAATTAGTAAACTTCACAAGAGAGTCGTGTTATTAATCATTGGCTGTAACATTTTCGTATCTGCAGTGGATACGCTCTGTAAGCAGAGGCGTTAGGGGAAGCTCATGTCGCGCGATGAGATTAGTTTCAAGAATGATATTTTTACCCTTCCAGCAACCAACTAGTGCATGAAATGTTTCTACTAATGAAAGGTAGAGCGAAGGCTGCATCGTAGGGACTCGCATGTCCTTTTGCTCAACACCTTCCGGTCGCCTCCAAACCAGATAATAGTTAACGAGAATGAGCCACAACAACTACTTCCAACCATTAAAGGCAGGCCGATGCGATGCGTATCTAGATAGCAAATGGATTGTTGGTAGATAACGAAGTTGGTAGTTAACAAATTACACAGAGCGAAAGAGCGAGCATGATGCATGAATTCTACGCGATGGTGATGGTCGATTCTGGTCGATGGTAGGTGGGCGACGAGTCCTTGCAGTTCTACGCGTTCTAAGATAGAGTAATCCCACTGACACCAGCGCTTCATACACATGGACACGGATTGAGGTGAGTTGCGTTAGAATATACTACGAAGAACTACGGTGCATCAACGAATTACAGAGGAGGGGAAGGAATTGGATAGAAAGGTATCAATGGAACAGGAAAAAACAGATGGGAAGGAACAGAAAGTACAAGGATCACACAGAGGATCATCAGAGGGTGACGATGGGATAGAGAGGAATTAAACTGAAGTCGATCAATGTCACACACTACCGCCGGCCCTCTCGTTCCTGTAGAGGGTAATGCGATATAGGTTTTGCGCAGTGGATTAAGTGTTCGATAGTGTGCGTCTTGTGAGCACGAGCAGGAGGGAGATGGCTAGCCGAAAGGATAGTTTCCAAGGGATTGATTTTGGAATGAAAGAGGAAGATCGTGGGTGTTGCGTACGTGGGAAGGGCGTATGGACAGAGCGTGTGAGAGAAGTACTGAATGATCGATGATCGTGTAAATGAACGACATATGCACAGCTTGAGCTAACATCGCGCTTTCCTCCATTGTTGGCGCTTCCGTTTGATCATCTTCAACACGACGTATCCATCCTTTCGTGTTTCTGGACAGATGAGATTCCACTATGATCGTTCACTGTATTTTGATCGTTGTTGAAGTAGCAGCAGGTGATGGTAGTGTGCGTGATGTGCGTTTGTATTTTATTTCCGGAGGGAAACAAAGGGGAATTTTATATACTTATTTTTTTCTTTTGGGTTTTGGTGCAATTCAAATAACTACTCCTAGTTTGTTTTTAGTTCCAACTTCCAAACTGAGCCCGCTCGCGACAGTCCGCCTCGCATGACAGGGGTTTGCGTTTGTAGGACATTTAGCATTTGCCGGTGCTTAGATCAACCGCCCGGTACACGATCATATGCCCAATGCGCACACGCCAGCACGAAAAGCGATCATCACATCGTCTGGGATGCTTTGCATTTCCTGCAATTCCACCGACTGTGACGGAGCAGGACATTCTCCATCCATAGTGTTTCGTGTGCGGCACATGTACCTTGTGGTTAGTAGCATTGAGCTGGAGCCCATCGCCAAGTACACCAGTCTTTGAGGGTCTGCTCAAAGTTTTTTGTATTTCCATGGCTAGTGTCTTACTGTGCCCTGCCTGCAAGATGGCTGCAAACTGGCCTGTGTAGATTTAACCTACGCATAAGCAACCTAAGCCCTGAAGCATTCCTTGACAACTCCCGGAGTTTTAGTACACTAGTACAGGGAAAGCGATCAACGATACGTTACATCTTTAAGTTGTGGACTAGTCAAGATATATTCGAACCTCATATTTCATGACATACTTTCGTTTCAATTGGTTCGTAGTTTAAAATTTCAATGAATTCTACGCAACTCAAATGCGTTGCAGTAACTCTTAGTTTTCCATCAAAGTATCATAGTCTAACGCCCATAATTAGCAAGTTATTTTTCTTATTCCAGACAACTAGTACAACTGCAGATACGGTGCACAGACAGTCACTACTTTCCTACTGCAAGCTAACCTAATCCCTGTGTGTGTGTATTACTACTAGAGCTACCACTTTTACCACCACGTTGTTTTGTTCACTATCTACCGAAAGAAACTACCGAGAAGTAGTGTTGAAACTACTAGTACTAGTGGCTTCTCTCACTACTACTCCTTGTGTTTTGTTTTATCTCAATATCCACTCGCCCAACTTGTACACCGGAAAGTACTGTAGAAGTATGGTGAAGCTTTCGGATGCGTCGAACATCAAGATACGTTCATCCGAAGCTATTGGTGCCATTGCTTACCAAGCGTTGTATTAACTACGGGTTTGTATTATATTTTTCGTTAATCTTGGTGTTGTGTTTGAGTTGTTGCAATTTAAAAATGGGGGTTCAAATCCCTTGGGTTCTAATAGATTTTCTTAAGTTTATCGCACATCGTTGGGAGTACACAAAAAAAATCAATAAATTTTATGTGACAAATTGATATGGTCTTAAAACGATAGTGCATTTAGATCGATAGGTTACTAGTTTACAAAGATGATAAAAAACAAGAAACAAGAATTTGAAAACATATTACAAAAGCATAGAACAGTTGAATAAACTTGTGTCATAAATTGTATTCTTCTTTCGGTTTAAATTACCGTACGCAAAAGGATTTTACAGCGCAACAAGCTATGTTACGCAAGCAAAGATTACTATTAGAGCAAGGGTGTATACTATCGGTATACTTAGTACAACACTTATAAGTTAGAACAACGTTTGGGCCTCAAGAACAGCCCGCCTAGAAGCGAGAACTAATGGTGAGAGCTAGTGGCGTTGCTACTGGTCTAGAGCCGGCATTTGCGTACTAGTAAAATGTTTGGGCAGGCTTTCAGTTTGTTCGCTTGTTTCAAGATCAGTCAACGCAAGGCATAAGATGTGTGTTGGTGAGCGAGAGAGAGACAGAGATAGATATATAAAGAAGTAGTAGCTAAATCAAGTGAGGCTACTGTGAGCGAGTGATGGATTCAATTTGTTTGAGGTTTGTTTTGTTTTTGGTTTTGTGGTGGTAGAAGTAACATTATTAGGGTGGAAGTAGCAGAGTTCTGTTGTTTGGTGGTTGGTAGTTTGGTGGTTTTTTTTTGTTCTTGAATTTGTTGTTCTGCTGGGCAGTAGTAATAATAGTACCTCGAAGGAATCTCGTTGCACTTGGCGGACAGTGAGTTTTCTGTACATTGTATACTTTTTCCCGCTGCTGACGGTTTGCTATATCGGCGTGGCAGTTGTGCGGCTGCTATCGTGGTCTTTATGGCATTATTGACCCTGGAAGCGCGCGGTGGGAGCTTGTTCGCGGAGTACGTCGTTGGCGGGCGGATTGTGGTGGTGGTTGTGGTTGTGGTGGTGGAAGTTGTGGTGGATGTGGGAACCGATGAGGACGAGGATGTCGGGGTGGACAGAATACTACTTTGATTTTGATAGTAGCTCTTGATGCTGCTACTGATGGGAAGCCCAAAGGCGGTAGGGGTTGAGAGAGAGATGGGAATGGAAGTAGTCGAGGGGAAGGTGGATGGGGCATGGTGGATGGGCGAAAGGGTGCTACGTGCACTGTTGTCCAGGAAAGCCGCTTCCGGGGTGACACCGGAGGTAAGGTTCAGTCCTTGCGTTGTACTGGGATAGAAGCGCGATGGCACATGCGACTGGAAGCTGCGCTCTGTCGTAGAGTACGACACGTAGTGCGGCGTTGTATAGCGCTTCGAGGCACGTGCCATCGGCTTGAAGGTGCTCCGGAGAGTGGTTGTACTAGAAGTCGTCGTCGGTGCTGGCGTTGTGGTTGTCGTCGTCGTCGTCGTCGTCGTTGTGGTCGTCGATGTTGTAGTCGTCGGTGGCGTTCGAGTCGTACTCGTTGTGCTGGTAGAAGACGGTACGCTTGACGTCTCCAGGTACGAGTAGTCGGCCAGATCTTCATCCACAGGCTCGTCATCCTCGTCGTCCGTATCCTCGTCTTCACTTTCCTCGTCGGAAGTATTGCCACTGTCTTGATGGTACGAGAGAAGCTCCTTCTCGGTCGGTATGTTCATTTCTGGCATTTCTACCGTGGCGCGGAACTTTTTCGTCGTCGACTCGGGAACGAGTGCCTGAACTCCCTGGCTGCTGAGGCTGTTGCTGTTGGTGACAGCAAAAGAACCTTCTTCAGTGGAGGTCGCATGAAACCGCGTATAGTAGACCGGTTTGTCGGTGATTTGTATCACGCGACCCGGTTTACCGGTCGTGATGATCGTACGAAGACGATCACCGTCCTCTATCACCTCGGTTCGATTGAACTCTTCCTGCTCGAAACGGCTGGCAAGCTTCAGGTGCGCCGTTTTGACCAGACTCCCTACGGAGGGTTCAAACTTTGTCCGATCGGAGCTAGTAGGAATTCGATTCAAGTATGCTGCACTTGTGCTCGAAGTGATCGATGTTGATGGAACCTCACGATCTTTGTAGTCGGAGGATATCGATAAAACTGTTGTATCAACTACGCTTCCCCCGTAGGCTCTGGTAGGAACCGGGTGGGAGCCGGCCGTGGACGACTCATTCTGTCCACCGGTTACATCAGAGACCGTGCTCGAAGACAGCCTGAGGCTCTGAGGAGTCGGTCGCAATCGGTTGTATGTTCGTCTAGGTGATCCCCGACCTCGGTACCGATAGCGTGGCGTAGTCGCCTCGTCGTATGACTCGGATGATCGCACAAAACTGAACACTGGACGATATCGACCGCGGTAGACTTCGGTGGATCTAGGGGCCGGTGTTGCCGTGATCTCCTCGGAACTACTCACGTAAGAAGTTGTCGTAATCGTGCTAGAACTTGGAGCACTAGTCGTAGTTGTACTTGGCTCTTCGGTTGTACTTGCGGTAGTACTTGGGGCTATCGTTGTTGTGGTTGTAGTTGTGGTACTAGTAGTGGTAGGTGTTGTTGCCCTAGAAGTTGTCGTAGTCGTATCTCGCACAATGGCGGCCAGTTTCGGAACAGCCGTCAACTGGATGAAACTCTTCACCGTAGGACCGGCCAAACTTTCCGGCGTAGTCGTACGGTAGAGGTTCGAGATGACTCTCGATGTCGAGGCAAACGGTTTGTCAGAGGATGTCGTTTGACGTTGCACCTCAAGACTTTTGTACGGTGACACGACCAACCGAGTGGTTGGATTACCCACGGGATCGAGAGTTTTATTAAGCACCTCTTTAAAAATTTGCCCACGCGAAGTGAAACTTTGTACTTTTTCAGTGTTCCTTCTTCCTTCCAGATTGCCGAAAGGGGCCAAGGTAGTTCTGGGTGGGAAGCGCGTAGGAGGTGTCCCAACGGTTGTAATCTCGCTAACCTCCGTTGTTTCCTCCAGTGCTAACTGAGGCCGGGACCTAAGCAGATGATCATCCTGCTCACGCTCGCGTTCCGACACCTCTTCTTCGACCTGTTCCTGCAGGGTATTAGTTTTAGGACTGGAAAGAATTTTCTTCTCCTCAATCAAAGGTACCCAATCGCTCGACGCGGTAGGTTCGACACTAGGTCCTCCACGAAGTTGCGTGACCGTCGTCGGCACTTCTGTACTACGGCTCTTATAAAGAGCAATACTCTCAACCCGTCCCGGCATATAGCGGGATCGTGGGGTTGTACTTACGCTAGAACTTAAAACGAAACGTATATTACTAGGCCCATTAGGTAGCAATGAAGTGTCGTAGATCGCAGCTGATGTCGTAGTTGTCGGTGGTGTTGTGGACGTCGTAGTCGTTGTCTCGCTCAAAGGCGATGGACGGACTTTGGACGTAATACGCGTCGGACTGCTCGTAACGGCATCCGTAAGCAAGAAGGTAGCGTAATTGGGAGAACTCTCCTCCACCTCGGTGCGTCCACGGGAAGACACACTCGAGGGTAGCCTGGTCCCAGAACCAAAACCAGCTCCCAACGTTAACGTGTACGTTCTGTTATTGCCAAACTGTTCCGGACGGATCTCGACCCTCGGCGAGTCCGTGCTGGAAGTGAACGTCGGCACAGGCCGTGGTTCGTTTCGTAGCTGAGAACCCAATGTCAGTCGGATGGACTTGTTCGGTCCGAATTGTTCCGGACGTATGTGAACCGCAGACGGTGGTGGTGTCACTGTGGGTCCACTGTACGAAAACACCTGGGGTGGTTCCGGTGTAGTGGTAGCGATCGTGGAAGACTGTGTCGCCGAAAGAGTGGTTGCAATGGCCTTCAAGAAAGTGTGCTGATTGCGCGATCGTACGCTGCTCGGTATCGTCTCGTGATACAGATAGCTGTCGTAGTCGGGCAGCGGTTGTGGTGCTTTGGCCGTGGTGCTAAACGAGGTCCGAAAGCTGGACGGTTGCACGTCGGAAAGGACGAACTTTTGACGCTGAATCTCGAAAGTAGTCGAGGGTTTCTGCGTAGTCGTCGTCGACGTCGTTGTGGCCGGGGTAGTGGTAGTAGTAGTTGTGGTGGTAGTAGTAGAAGTAGTCGTAGGGGTTGTGGTAGGCCTCTTAATGGTAGTGGTAGTAGTACTGGTAGTTGTAGGTGTTGTAGGCCTCCTAGTAGTGGTTGTGGTTGTAGGCAAGGTGCTTGTCAATGGGACAAACTCTTCAGCAAAACCGGACGGAGAAAACTCCGGTCGTGCATCGTACGAAAAGGGTGTTTCGTCGCGCACATCAGCTGCCGGTGCGTAAGCATTGGCCGCCGAAGGCGCTGACCGTGGACCGGACTGGGAGAACACACTCGAATGCAGCACCGGAAGAAGCTTTTGCGTAATGAACTGCTTCTTGGAGTGATCGTTGCTCGAATCCTCGGTCCTTGCCGGGCCGTACCCGTACCTGGTGTTGCTATTGGACAGTCGAGTCGCGTACTCATCGTCCACCTGGTCGGCATTGTACTCATGATCGTCACTATCGTCGTCGTAGTAGTGATCGTCCGGGATCGGATGGAACTTGATTTCCGGTGGAGCCGGCCGGAAACGGGGAATTTGTTCAACGGGGGACTTGGTGGTCGTGGTCGTCGCGGTTGTGGTTGTGCGTGGTGTGGTTGTAGTAGTAGTAGTAGTAGTGGGAGGTGTGCTGGTGGTGGTAGTGGTTGTGGTAGTGGATGTTGATGGTTTGATGTATCGTGGAACCGAGGTAGTGCTACTGCGGAACCGTGACTCATAGGGGGATTGGGAGGATGGCGCAAAGGACACTAGGAAGGGAGACAGGGGCTCGGGGGTCGATGAGGAACCCGCGCGTGCTGCGAGTGTTAATATGATTGATTTGGGTGTTGTTTTAATACTTTGATCGTCCAATTGCGATAATCTGTTGGGATAAATAGCATCGTACATGGGTATTTTAGAAAACAAATCAAGAAAGTAGGAGAAACATAGATAGAGAGTAATAAAGAAGGAGGGAAAATTGATAACATACGGTTGGAGAAAAGACAGAGAACGAGATATCAAATAAAACTCTGCTCATTCCCTTAGCGATAACCCGTTTCTCGAGTAAACTCTGTGTTTTTATCAATTCTTCAAATGTATGAAAAGCGATCGTTTAGGCGTATGGTTAAAAGCAATAATTAATAACTATGTACAAATGCAACATGTTAGTTTCCTGCATTTCGCTCTATCTAGGACCTTTTCTTGAATGCATTCGCAATCTGATTATTAATGATCATGAGTAGATTCAATTCACTTGCCATTTCATAGAATTAACACCTGGCTGTTGTTTAGATCATATGGAGAAATTGAAGTAAGACACCAAACTTCAATTTCAAAATATTAGACAAAGCGTAATAATGACCGCTTATTACTGTTGTCAGTAGGTTACATATTACGAAATTTAAAAAAAAGATAGTAATCTTCCGTACGAAGAAGCAACAAACAAAACTTTACAGGAATTGTCAAATCGTGAGGACTTTGAGTAACATGCTCTCTGGAATGGTAGATCACTTTGGGGGCAAAATGAATACATAAATCATGCTACTCTATGTGTAAATGAGATAGGAAGGAAAACATAATTATTTGTGTGGTTTATAATCTTCATCCGATGGAATAAGAAATAAATATTTCGGGTGATGTTTGATGAGACATGCAACGAACATGAAGATAAGCTAAAGCTGCATTTCAACGATAGAATATGAGGAAATTACGAATCTTGATATGCTTTGGGAAAGTCGGTAAGCGAGGAAATAAGTGGAAAAAATCGTAAAAAATAATCGATATAATAGGAACGATATAGTTCGAACTTATGAAAAGCGAAGAGGAAGACAATAGAAACGCGTGTATTCTCCTACTTCAAAAGACGATGTCGCGAAAATAATGGTTTGCAATATGTTGCATACAAGAACGTGAAGAAACCGATCCCACTACACCTTCTCCAAATAAGAATGTCCCATCCTTGGATGTTCCTAATGTGTGTCGAGTTTCCGAAACAATTTCCAAAACTCCTTTGCTGAGAAACGTGAAAGCTTGCACGATCGCTCTCGGGTTGTGTGTTCAAGCATGATAGAAAAAAAACAAAGGATAACTAAAATTTCGTTTGTTTTGTTGCTTCTGGGTGTCGGTGTCGGGTTTGTGTGAGTAATAAAGTTGATTAACTCTGGCTGTTCAGCTCCGGTGTCCAGTGAGAAATGAATGTCGTTCTAAATGAGGTTTTAATGAGACTAAAAAGCACTAGAAAGATTTGGCTTTGATTTATGTGGTTTTTCTCAGTTTTGATGCTTTTCTGCTTAATTTTCTCTACCTTGTAGTATAGTACTGTATCGGAGCTGGTGTTGTAGTGGTAGTAGTTGTGGTGGTGGTGGTTGTTGTTGTAGTGGATCTGGCTGTTGTTGACGACGGCAGAGAGAAGGGTTCGGGGGTCGTGACGAAAGCCGTCTGATACTTGGGACTGTTATAGGCGCGAATCGTGGACGATACCAGTATCGGACGGTCCGATATCGAGTTCAACTCGTTTCTATTGATTTATGGTTTTTTGTTGTTGTGCGACAAAATGCGACACGACACAGAGAAAGAGAGTGCGAGGTTGGAAATTAAACGGTGGACAGATCGAGCGTTAGGAAGAGAGAGATATAAAGATAAAAATAAGGATGGTTAGAGATATTCGGGTGTGGGTCTTTTGAGGACCAGCTTGACTCTAGCGCGAAAGGTTGCGGGTCAAGCAGAGAAATCAGCAGAGAAATCTGCTTGACAAGTTGTGATAAACATAATCAAAGAATTATTCAAAACTGAAGGATCTTATCGTTCTAATCGTTGTTTGGGTTTTCTATAAAAAGCATCTCATGTAAGGTTTAAAGATAGAATAGAAAGGTTCTAGTAACGCTTGGTACTAGATCCATAAGGAAATACCTGATTTGTGTATTGGTTTGCTTCTGATTGTAACGATCTTCTTCAAGCTGCAAGAAAAAAGGACGTTAGTGTTGAGTGGCTATCATACGGCTTCCCTTCTAAACTCCTCCGGGGACGATAGGGTCCTCGTGGAGCAGGAGGTTTGTAGTAATTCGAGCAAATACCTGAGCCACTAGAGCATCGTCATAGTCTGCCTGGTAGGAGGGTCGCTGGTAGGTAGTTCTCGGAGAAGTGACGTACGGATCCCGCTGAGAAGTGGGAGCAACGGTGGTGACGACTGTCGGGCGATAGGTCGACGACACGACCGGTTTCTGGGGCTGCTGCTGCTGGGGTTGATATTCTACGAGAGCAAAGGTTCAAAGCGATGAGAACAATCAACCCATGTCGCCACGAAAGCCTTTTAAACATTCAAGGCCTCTTCCAAACTTACCATCTCGGTACAATTCGACATCCTCGTCATAGACGGCATAGTAGTTATCGTACGCAGATGGTTCGTAGTTGCTGGTGTTGTAATAGTTCCTGTTGCTCTGCGTAAGCTGTGTTTTCTGCTGTTGCTGCTGCTCCGGGATGTAGCGGCTCGGTGCCGGCGATGACGTTTCAACTCTACGGGGGCCGGGAGATAAGTGACAAGCGGTTAGATTCAATGCATTACTCGAAGTGTTCCACCAATGGCAAAAATGGCGGTATCCTGCCAAACCACTAACACTCGGAACACGATAAGCTAAAGACAACATATGGATTAAACGAAACACACAAACACACTTTTTACGCCTTTGAAATGGTCTCTTTTGTTTGATCAGTCGAGTCCAGCAGTACAGTGAAGTGGATGGAGTTCCACAAACAGTAACGTTTTCTGTCTTATATCTGGTAGTTTATAATGTTTATTTATGTCATAATTCTAACTGCCTGTTGTACAATAGAAAAAAATACAATTGAAGACTAAGTACTCAAGGGTAAGAATGTAAGGCTTAAACTCATAAACTACTGTAGTATAATTTACATGGATAAATTAAAAGAGTAAATTTAAGTAAAGAGAAACCCCCGAAAGTGTAAATTCCATAAACAAGATTTGATAGACGAATACTAATAGAATACAAGAAAGATAAAAATATGTACAATAGAAAGAAACACCACCATCGTATCGAAAGGCATGAAAAGAGAACACAAGAGAAGAAGCGTTGATGATAGACAAAGGTAAGCTTAACAACAAGATAGGATAACAAAGATCACAACGCAAGAATATAAAAACTCTCCAGCCATAGTAAGCAAGTATTGATGTTCGCTTCACCCCGGTATTGGTACTCCCGTAGGAAAAATAAAAATAAAAGCAAGAAACAAACGACAGAAAACAATAGCAACAGTACCTGTTCGGTAGGCGTTCATCGAGTTCTGCCCGCTGTCTCGTTTTGGTCGGTCGGGTCGGGCTGGCATGTCGGCCATTCGATGTCGCTTCCGGAGTCTCCGGAGTGGTGCGCCAGCGCTGCTGTCCACGATTCGGTCGGATCGTGTAGCGCTTGCGCGAGGTCGTCTGAGTGGTCTGGGGTGGTACAGTGGTGGTTGTTGTGGGATAGGTAACAGTGGTGGTCGTCGTAACAGTGGGTCTGCGGGTGAAGGTGGTTACTGGGGTCGGGGTCTTGGTCGTGGTGCGTGACCGCACTGTCGTCGGGTAGTAGCGCGGGGTCGTCGTCGTTGTAGGAGTCCGGACGGTAGTGGTGGTGGCAGTTGTAGTCGTACGGCCACGATCACTAGGGCCACTATCTTCGATGTGGTTATGCTGTACAACGGTTGGTCGAACGCGCTGCCGGACGGTGTACGGTCTAAGGGTCGATTTGTTGAGGTACCTCGGGGTATCTCCGAGGGGACGAATGCCTTGGAATACATCCTCAGGGAACTTTATGATCGGTGGAATATCAGACGTCGATGTTGGAGAATAAGTAGTCACCGTAACGGGCCGCCAGGTGGTCGTGTCATAGTTGTAATACAGATTGCCTGATACCGAACCTGGTGGTTTCGGCGTGGTAAGGTTCTGCATGGGCCTCGGTGCCATTGTTTCCGTCATCGGTGTGTACTTGGACTTGTTAACCGGGTACCTATACCGGAACTCATCGTCATCGTCATCCTCATCCTCATCATCATCGTAGTATTCATCTTCATCCTCTTCCACGTCTCCGTACGGACGCTTTCCGTATACCGGGCGTCTTTGGTCATCTAGCGAGTTCTTCACGTACTTCTGCCCACGCTGATCGATACTATCCGGTTCCTCGTAGTAGAACTCCCCAGAGTCACGAGGCTTCTGAACAATCGAGCTAACCGGGGAAGGTGCCACGGGGTTGTAGAATAGCTGCTGACCGTATCCTTGGGACACCGGTTGAAGCTTGGTGTTGTTCGCAACCGGACGGTAGATCACCTGCCCCGTTCCAATGCGAATGGGAGTCAGTTCGGCGCTAGCCGGCTTACCAGCGTTTACCTGCGCAATGTGGGTACTCTTGATGGAGTCATAGAACTTACTATACTCACTGGGACCCACCGTTTGACTTTGTTGTGGTTGGTAGTACTTGGGTGTGGTAGAGACGGCGATCGGTTGGAAACCGTTGGTCGATTTGGTGACAAACTGTGCCGAGCTGGGTTTCGGTGTTGACGCCTCGTAGATGGCACCAGCCGGTTGCTTGCTGACACCGCTGCCATACCCACTGTAGACCTGTGGCCTCTGAGGTGGGTTTAGGTACACATTGTTTGGCTGAAACAATTCCAGTCCCGTTCCGGGTACGATCTTTGGCGTGGCGGTGACGGCAAACCTTAGGCCGCTCGATTGGATCGTGTTGGAGATACCCTCGTACACCGGTGCCGGTGTACTGAGCTGTATTGGCTTCGGTTTCGAATGATTCGGCTTCAGGACGAAGCTTTCCTTCAGTGGGTTCGCCGTGGGTTGATTGTTGAAGAAACCTCCAACCGAACTGAACGCAATGTAGGGTGTCTTCTGCGTCGGCTGGGCAACGTTTGTGTGCTGTCCGCTGCTGGATGGCTTGTTGGACTGTTTGATCACCTGCTTCCCGGCACCAGAGTTGTGATTGTTATTCACCGAGATAGGAGTGGACGAGTACGCATTACCGAAGTGGAAGAACGCAAAGTTGTCCGGAATCGTCTCCTCGTCTCCATCGAGAGGCGATGATGGCGTTGTGTACTTTTTATTGTTGTGACTGTTAACGAACGCGGCCGCCGTGAACTGGGTCGGGTTGTAGTTGGACTGATGCGGCCGACCCTGTCCCTGTTGCTGCAACAGTAGCGGGATGATCGTATCCTGGGGCGTAATCTTGGCGATGGTCTTATAGTTCTGCAAACCGGAAGTCTTGTGTGGCTGCAACTCAACCGATGGCCGCAGGTTATAGGTCGGTTGTTTACTCTTACTATACGCCTCTAGGTAGTCGTTGTAGGTCTGTGTCAGTTCCTTCTTGCTGTACGTCTGCGGCTGGAAGTACCGAGCACCTGGTTTGAAGTACGTCGAAGCCGTCGGACCGACCGTATACCCGAACGGATCGTAGCTGGCCGGTGAGTAGTTGTTCTGGCGCGATAGGGATGTGTCCAGTGAGCGTAGCTGCCAGTTGCCAACGGGTCGAAGTTGACGGGCAGTTCGCTGGTTTTCTCCGACGGCGGAATCAGGTGAGTCCTCTGGTGCCAGAAGTCCCTGAACCGTACCCTCCTCAGCGTTTGATCGTTTAACCGTCTGCTTACTAGCGTCAGTACCTGCGTCACTAGCGTCTACCGAGGAGTCGTGGGTGGACTTGGAGGATTCTTTCCCGGTGTCGGTATCGGGGTGTACTTGGGCAGTGGTGTCTCGTTTCCTACGATCGTGGTCCTTTGCGTCAGTGGAGCGTTTGTCGTCTAGCGTTTGAAGCGACGCGTCATCGTCCGAACTATTGTTTTTGATGAGGTGTGCAAAAGTATCGTGAACGTGCGTGAATCGGTATGTTCGTGTACATGTGTGTTTGTGCAATTTACAGTGTGTTTCAACGAGAAACAGAAAGAAAACAGTTTTTTTAAGAAAGTCCTTTGGAAGAAATCTTACATTTCGCAAGTAGTCGACTTCTTAGTAAAGAGAAATTCGTCATACAAAAGCAAGGGAACTGCTCTTCAGCTCTTTCACTTAGAATCGGTTACGAAGGTATATGAGTAGGGACGAGAACTTACCTGAACGGCTGAGGTTGAGCACTGTACGCAAAGGAACCTACTTTAGCCTGCGTCGGTATGGCGTTGACACTCTGCTGCTGCAAAATACCGTCACGATCGCGCTGCACTTGGGACACCGTGCTCGGCTGTCCGCGGTAAACACGCTGTTGGCGGTCCGACTCCTCTTCCTCCACCGGTGGGAGTGTTTCATGAGCTTCTGCGTACAGCTGTTGGGGGAAGAACACAAGGGGACTCAGTGCTCGTACTAGAAACTTATTACTTATAGTTGACGCCTACCTTAGCAATATCTTCCTGGGGTGAATTCTTCGGTTGTCCACGGGTGGTAATGACCGGATTCGGTTTGGCCGGGGGCGGCGGTGGTGGTGGGTGCGAGTGGATCTGCTGGATGCGTGCCGGAGCGGATGGTTCGGCTGGTCCCGATGGACCCGATGGACCCGAAGGTCCCGATGGTCCCGAGGGGCCACTTGGAGCCGATGGAGCCGACGAAGAGAATCGCACACGACTCAACACCTGAGGTACTCGTGGCGTGACGGTGCGGCTTGGTGCGGGTGCCGATGGCGAGCTCAGGGAGGACAGCTCACATCCTACGTTTCTCGGCCAATCGCAGGTCTGCAGCTCGTGGCTGTACATCAGTCCACCGGTACAGCTCTCCAGCAGAGCTCCGCCGAACACGCACACGTAGTACTGGGAGCAATCGCTCGGATGTGGATAGTATCCGAACTCTTCCGGACACTGGAAGTCGACGTTGGAGGAGGTCGACTGTCGCGGGTTGGCGCCGAGTGCGCGGCCCTGGGCGGCACTCGTACGGAACGAGCGTTTCGTCTGTGCGAGGGCATTTTCTGTTGGGAAAAACAAGCGGGGAGGAGGAAACATCGGTTAGACTCGATCGGTTGTATAATAAACCAAGTGATGGAAGTCATCGTCAGCTCTGCCACCGAATGCCACTGTCAGGGTGGGAAGGTCAAGCTGGTAGCTGGACCTCCGAACAATATGACACCCAACACCGTCAATGGCCGCAGCCAAGCAGTCACTGGTGCGAAAGATGAAACCTGAACGAAGGAGGATACCATGCGTGAATGGCAACGTCAGTCGCGGCTTATGGTAACAGTATATCTGTTGGCAGAAGTGTCCGTCGGGTGGTACGAACAAACATGGCAGGTGTCAAACTATTCAACTTCCCCCCGAACGAGTTGGACGCTACTTCGATCGTTTGATCGTATCTCTTAATGAAGTAACACACACACGGACACCCCCAAGCTAATGATCCCGTACACGTACCAAGTCGGACACTCTTCGACATCCATGATTGGAGAACACCGCAGGGTGCAACTGTGGATGGCAACTCCCGCGAATGGAGAACATGCAAAACCGCGCCATTGATCATAAATCACCGACACCCGAGGCGTTGGTGGAATTTATTGCCAAATAATTTCGGAGGGGTATGGAAGGCTACAAGCGGCACCAGATCACACTGACAGAGCCATACAGTGTGAGAAGCGACAAGCACTAACGGCCACCGTGATCATTATCGTGCGTTTTTATTTTCTTCTAATCATCATCATAGCGATCGGATCAATCGGTTGATTCATACTCTAGGAGGATCGCGTTTGCTGGAGGCCTGAGTTTTTAGCTTGGGCGTAGTTTTATGATACTGTTAGATAAACGGTCATCAGAACGATTTTATGGCAGCTTTTATGGACCATTTGTTGACCGTAAATGAGACCTCTTTTTGTCAAATTATGATGACTATATTCGTTTTCATTTCTGTTAATATTTCTACACTGTAAATGATGGCAACCCATTTCAAGTGAGTTTTTAAACGAATGAAGAATTTGGTAAAATTGTATTTTAGGAATTGTGTAGAGCACGACCGTTTCTATAATTAAATATTTGCAATATTCAATACTCAAAATAAAATATGTGAAAAGACTACACCGTTTAAAGGAACGAAAACCAAAGTACATGAAAACAACTTATAATAAATGAGACACTCTGTATAAAATAAGTATGAGCATGTAAAAACTTTGGTGGTGGAAGGTAATATTTATACTTTATCTTGTATCACTGTAGTATATTTCATATCAATTTAGAAAAAAAAACATACAGCAACGAACAGTTTCCGAACAAATATTGAGTACAATAAGCTACAACCACTTGCAAGCGGGATTGCTGTTTATAAACTTTTGTAAAATATAATTTGGAAATTTATTAAATTCATACAAATAGAAAAACATTTCAATTACTTAAGACAAAAATGCTCTTTCTTATCGGTGTTGTTTACAAATTTACGTATTTTTCGTTTGTAACCATAGAAAAGAATCAACATAGACATACATAATTTAAAAAAAAGTTCGTTTTATACAATTAAAAGTACTGATAAATGTGCAAACCCTTTAAATAATTTGAAACTTTAATATGTTCTCAAATAATGGCATGATACAAACCTTCAACGTTTGTTAAGGTTTTCATACAATGTAACAGAGGATTAATGGAAAGTACTCCATCGTGCAAAAATAATTTTACAACCACCCACGCTTTTAGCACAATTAAAAACCCTTTTCCATTACCGTTAAATATACATGGACGGGAAAACATACATTCACAGAATTTTAGATTGAACCTTCCCATCCACCCGATCGTCGCTTTCCTTCCTTCAGCTGTCCATTCACGTTGAGTGTTGTGTCATTTGAATAGATTCCGGCCATGGGAAGCATGGCCCCGATGAATGTTTGCGGAGAACGAGATGCATAGAATTGATTTTTTCCACCCCCGCGGCTGGAGGATCTATCAGCGATAGTACTGATCCAACACGAGTGGAGCCGATCGCCAAAGAACAATCATCCGGTGGCATTGATTTCGTGGGAGTCGCGGTTTTCCCTAAGCATTCAGTTTTCTCCACCCGGCCTTCGGAGCGAAGACTTACAACTTAATTGAAACCATTAATCGCGGCGTCGGTGTGGAGGATGGATGTTGATGTTGCCTGCGTTCGTCCGGGAACACGGGTTTACGATAAACCGGTAAAAGATGGCATACATGATGCTTCCCCCCCCCAGGCTTCGGAGCTGAAGACGACATGGGTTTAGCTTCAAGAGCCCATCTTCACCTTCCACCGAGCGAAAGTCGTAAGCATTACGTGACTGCGGTCGTTGCCATTCGATAGCACCTGGAGTGTAGGAGAGGGCTAAGTTCAAGTTCAAAAACACTCGAGAGCGAGAGATGAAGCGCTCGGGTCCCTGACATTCAATAAACATGCTCGCTCCGCCAGCCCGCCTTCTCCGATCCCGAGGGATACATCTTCCTGCAACTTTCGTGGTGCTCTGTCATTGCTGGCAACACCTACACAGGCTCCGGAACTCGCCAATTGCCTGCAATCATTGACGGCGCCGTGTCTTCCCTAACGATCGAATATCCATTCCGGCGTCTGTTGGGAGGTTGTTATTTTTTCCCGAATCCATTTAACAACCTACCATCGAATCGTTTGTCAAGCTCCGACCGCCCTCGACATTGCGTATGCAATTATTCGCCCCATGGCCGTGAAAGATGCGCGTGGTTTCATTGCGTAGGCCGCACGGAAGGGACACGGCGCGTGAGAGTCGAAGGATTGCTTGCAGCAACAGCTGACGGAATTTGTAGGGTTTATCTTAGGTGGGCGAATAAATTTGTACAACGTCAACCGAATCGGAGGTGGATAAAACATGCCCATTGCGATGCTCGTATAAATCCTCCGTGTAGGAAAATTGGTCTCTCCCTCTCTCTCTCGATTGTAATGTCACGATCCCGGGGGTTGTCACCCGAGGGGTCGTAAAACATTCGATCCGCTAGCGGAAACTCTCACCCGAAACGAATAGATTATGTTCTGGCACGGGGGACTCCAATAACGGGAGTGTTCGGGGGGAAAGAATTATTGCTGGTAGGAGGCAACATTCTAGGTGGCGGCCTTTACGTTCGACCCAAACGGCACGGAATGTCGCCTGGGGTCAATGAATGTTTAATTTACAATCATGACATTTCTCCATTTGAGAAGGGAAAAAACAAAACCCCACCTCGGTAGCGAACGGTGGGTCCATTTTCGGCTGAATGGCAAATGATTATCTTCCCGGAGCGATCGAAGAGCTGCGCCGCCGTCCGCGGGAACTTGACAGGACAATCAATGGGCCCCGGTTCTCGGGCGACGTCATGTTCTTGGTGACGCTGGCGTTGTGAGACGGCGAGACGGACGTCAAGTATTGCAACCGCCTTTCACTGGGCCTTGCCTTCGAGCTGCTGTGGGTGTCTGTGGTCAATGGACTTCCTGGATCGCCCGATCACGTCCACCCAAGAGTTGGATTAAGGAACTGGTGCGCTGAGTGATTCACCGCTGGGCGTTCGGACAGAACAGTTTGTTTGTCGGGTTCGGGGTACTTTTAACGACCGTTATTCAATGTCCAACTTCGGCAAGCGGTGGTCGATCTGAAGGAGGCCTTTTTGCGGAGTTCTCGAGAAACGCTCGTTTAGGCTGACCATTGTGCGCGGGCTCTCGTGGAGCTGACGTATGACCAGCTGTCACAACAGTATCAAGATTGAACCGTTCGGAAAACAAAGCCAATGACCTTCACCAGCGGTGGGAGTGGTTGTCTCTGTTGGTTGTGCGAAATTGCCTCGAACCTCTCCTGGGTAATTCGCTGGGGTTCTTCGGGTCTTCGAGTCGGCGCCTACACCTTTTGTCGGAAGAGCCACCGCCGTTCGCGTAATGATTCGCGTTTTGATTGGTCCCAGATCCCGGGGGAGTTCAATAAGAGGGTACCATTTCGGTCGAACACTGGGGACACGTTCTCTAATTGCGGTGATATAGTCTTAGAGCACGCCCGGAGCCCCTCCACCACGATACCGATTATGGAGGGCGACGGACGGCATCGAAGTTGATTGAACCAACACCAGAACGGAGAAGCTTTTCGACCGAGCAGACGCGACCTCGCACACGTGGGTTGACGGAAGTTGCCCAAGACGTAAGCGAAACTTTTATTGCGAGCAATCGTCTTCGGGCTTCAAACTCTTCCGTTGGCAAACCGCACCCAAGCAGGTCTGGGGCGGGCGGCAACGTCAATGCACATGCGATGGTCGAGAGGTTCGATTTTTACCCCACTCGGATCGGTTTACATACTATTAGTGTTAGGTTGCTGCGACGGCCGACTGTCTTTTGGTATTCGATTCGACTCAATGGTATAAGGTGGCCCGTTCGATTGCTCAAAAGCAGCCCGTTACCACTTTGGCAATCTTTCCACTTCTACAAAAGATGTTTCAACTAGCCACTCGCTGGACTGAAGCTGAACTGTAAATGAAATCTCCATCATCACCATCATCATCCGAACCACATTTTGGCACATCATAAATCTAGAGCGTCATTAGAGAAGGGGATTCTGGATCGAATTACAATCGCTGTATGATGATGAAAAGCGTAGATTAAGATCTTTTGTGCCCTATGCCAACGGGATCGACGGTGGTGTCGTTATATTAATGATGTACACCGACACGAAAGAGGTTGCCCTCAAGAGATCAATCACTTTGCACGGTAACAAGTCACTTGCATTGATTTGATCAACCTAGAATGCGGTGATATTTATGATTCCCCCTCACAAACAAAGCCGAGTTCATTGCCAAAATTATTGAAAGCGGAAACGAGCGTGCAATAAAAATGAACAATTTCTTTTACATTCAATTCTTAATGCTTCTTTTGAATTTACGATTGATTTACATTTACGGTTCCACCGCTCACTAATGTTGTCGTATAAATTAGATACTAAATATTGTTTGAACAATCGCACACTCACCGTGAAGAATAAAAATCAATTATACAATGGGCCGTAAATTGGAACACATTAATCTAACCAGCGTTCTTACACTCAATCTCGGCTAGCCTACCGCGGGCCGGGGATTCGATTTACGACCCCCGTTAGCAGCGGACCGATGTCCAATCGCTCCACCCGCCATTCGCTTTTGACATTTTGATTTAACGCCAACTCACCCACCCCGTGCTCCGTTGCGCCGGGCGAGGGCGCATTTGGGAAAACTCTATCTCGAGCTAATTATTTGCGCCAGAATAAGGCGCGAGAGGAGCGGAAGAAAGCGGGGGCTTGATTTCAAAAAGGAGCTGTGAGTCATGTAAGTAGCTCCGGGGCTGAGGTCTGGTGCAGACCAACGCTGACGACGGTGATCCGCTTAGGGCAGTGTGTCTCGTGCTCGTAATCCGCTCAACCGGAATCAATCCGCTGTCGGCGCCCGCGTTGGTTCGTTTTGCAGTGGCTAATGACGATTTCGGGTGCTACCACCCCCGATCGATCGGTCCATAGACCGGGGGAGACGAGATCAGGATCAGATCGAAGTACAATTATGGCTACGGGTTATTTTATTCCGACTCGCCACCCTCCGCCGGATTCAAACGACGAAGGGGGTTCGTCGCTTGCGGGCAACGGTTGAAGTCTTTCGTTTCGCCAAGAACACCGCGCTCGCAATTGCAGTGATTTGCAGCGAACGGTAACGGAACTGGCGTCTACGGTGCACACACACATACACACACATAGACACACACGAGGGCCACTGTCCAGTCCAATGCGCGAACAGACAAATTCTGTCGGGTTTCGGGTGGGTCGGGCCGAGTGGGTTTCACCCGCCCGCAATGATTTAAAGTGTGCAGAACATGCGCATGGGCGCCGGAGATCATGTCATCTCAAGCATGGATCGGATCGATTCAGTTCGTTTGTAAGCCCGTTTGAGCGTAATTTGTAGTCACTTGGGGCGCTTTTTTCGTCGACGACTCGGTTTCAAGCTTCAAGCAGGGTGACTGAAGGGATACCAAGCGTGCAGCCATACGTTCCTTTACTGCCGAACATAAACCTGCATCCGGTGCAATGGCGAAAAGGCACAAGAAACCCTGCGGGAAGCAAACAAACTAAGGCTAACGGCATTAGCTGAGTCTTGTGGTGTTTGTCGCGGGTGGACCGACCACATTGATCGCTGATTTATGAGTCGCCGGGACACTCTGTGATTCATTTACGCAATGCGGTCGACCAGCCTATCAGTGAAGGGCTGACTTCCTAGCCGTCTAGGCGAGGGGGAAATATTGAAAAGAAAAACTTGTTGTCGGGCGTTAAAAAGGGCTTGTCAGCGTGAGAAAATAAAGCAAACCGTCACAAAAACGACCCTTCGGATGGCGCTTCGAGTTTGAACAAATGATGATTTTCAACATTGCATCATGCGGGGACTTGCATTTAATTGCTCGGTGGAAAACTATATGACACTAATCGCCGCGTTCGCTCTAATTCTGTCCCATGGACATATACACACAGACACAAACATACGCACTACCCATTAGATCGGTATTCACGAAGTGCAGAAACCCGGGATTAATAAATGCACCCGACGGAGAACAACGTGTAACCGGTTACCTTAGGGAGGGAGTTTGTAACCCGATACTTGTCCGTACGCGTGATAATGTTGTATTGCGCTTGCGCTAGAAGGGCATTAGTGCCGACTGATGTTTTTTTTCTCTTCTATTCCAACCGCTCAAGCGCGATGTGTTCCGTTTGCGGAAAAGAAAGGACGGTTTATCGTTTTATCGTCCGGCTTGGCAGGATTTGCAAATGCACAAGGATCGGAGTGCGAAAAAGGGGGCAATTATCATTAACCGGAAAAAAGGCGCCTTTGATGGTGGCGGTACTAAATGGCCCGAGGTGTTTGTTTAGTTCATTACAGTAGAGGCCAGCCCGTAGGGTTTTGGTTTGAGCTCAATTATGCAACGAAAACGATTCGCTGGTATTTAGCATTAAGTTTACGTTTACTTGCTCTTTTCTGGCCAAAGAATGAGGAAATGGTTTGTTTGTTTAGGATTTGTTAGCTTCAAAGTAAAACATCCATTCTGATTTCACCAAACAGAGTTGATATCCAAACACATTTATGTTTGATAATCGGGAGCCAAATGTTTATGAAAACAGATTGTGAGAAATCCAAAAGACAAAGCGTTTCCTGGGAAGCTTTTTAACGTGGAACACAATCGTCTGTGGCACGCACTTAGTTTGGAAAATTGATTTAATCAAATCATAACCAAAAATAAATCATATTCAGCACGGTAATTTATTTCTTCACCCACCCAGAGCTACATAAACATCTCCTACTTCTCAAATGAAGGACGTTGTTGAAGCATAATGAACATTGGCGCTTTATTATTAATATCTCATCTTAAGTTCTTTATAAAAGGCTCCCCCACAAATACTTCCGTTGGACACCGATCTGCGTCAGTAATGGAAAACGCCCATTCTGTCCGGGAATTAATTTTCTCGTTTTGTCATGGACTTGTGAACACAGCACGTTAAATTATTCTCCATTCACCAGTCCCCGTCGGTGTTGGTGCCGGCGATAAGAAGGTCACAACACAAAGGCTTGCATTTTATTGGCACAATCAAAATTCAATTTTAAACTCCCGTATCAATTCAGGCAAACAAACCATAACGAAGTGACTTCCTGCAGCCGTGTGGGAGACTCGTTTTCCATTCCAACTCGAGGTGGAAAAATCCATTGCAATGAACCGATTTTCGTTTCATGGTCGATTTACTTTCGATAGTGTGGTGTTTTGCCAACATTAGCATTTTCTGCACTTGCTGGCTTGCCTCCAGATTGCCCGCAAACTGTTCCATCCGTTTCCTTGCCGATGCACCAAGACGGCACGAGTCGGAACGGAAGTTTTTAACACCTTTCGGGTTTGGCTGAGGTGGGGCACCAGGTAGAAGCTTCTTTTTAAAACGAGCCATTGTTAGAAAAGCCAGTGGAAAGCGGTGGCCGGAAGTTGGAAGGTCTTCGCCGGAGGTTTGCGCTGGCGGCTGATGTAACATTGCGGCCAGGGAAGGATAAACTTGAATCGGTTTCCATAATTCTTTCATTTACAAACCACCTCTAGGGCACTGGTAAAGGTTAACTAAGAACCGCGTTATGCAACCGATAGCATCACTCTTCAAGCAGGCGAGTTTAATTAGCCTCGTTTCGTTTCCATACGGTTGCTAGTGAAAACTTTTCCGGCACACCCACCCCGGGTACGTTGAATATGCCACCAGAATCGTGCCCACAATCGTGTTGGTCGGTCGTGTTCGGAATGGTTCTACTTCGGTCCACGGTAGGCCGTGTCCGCAATTCCCTGTTTTCGCTTCGGGCAGCGAAAATACCTCATTTTTCGATTTCGATTGAGGTTAAACCGTGCTCTGATTCTTGTGGATCTCGCGGTCAAAAACAGGGACACCCATTACCCAGTGTGGTAATGGGTATTTGTGTTTCCCTTTCCTCTAGTTACCTCAACCGTTCTTGTGTCACAAGAACGGACTCGACTTGGGTTTGCCGTTTCGGTGGCGTTACATCGTGCAGGGGAGGGTCTATTTTTGTAACGTTTTATACGATTGCAAAACAACCCCCTTTTTCGCCGAGGTAAATATAGAGGGTGTTTTCACTTATTTTTCCTTTAAATTTCTGAGCCCACTAGAATACAAGGTGGGGCGCCCTGATTGGTCACATTATTATGCTCCGCGCTTCCCCCGGAGTGGGCATTATAATGCTAGCAATCCCTTCTTCCCAGACAAAAGTGCGCGAGTGTGGTTTCATTTTCCGGCCTCCAACCTTTGCAATGACATACCGCGATCAGTTGTTGCTTTATTTCTTTCATAATAACAGAACCAACCAAACACGCACTCTTTCTCTCCTTCACAAACACACACAACCAGCCACCATTGTAGCAAAGTTTTAGCGAATGTGGCGCCAAGGAAGTCATTCCGCATTTGTGTGTTTTTGTGCAAAATTGTTGCAGCCTTCCTGGGGTGGCGGAACCGTGCGGAACTTTATGGAGATATCTCTCAGTCGAGGTTAGACATTTCGATGGTCGGGTGGAAAAATGGCCGCCCGGGCGTAGGAAGTATTTTATGGACTATGATTATGTCTAAATAATGGGTAGCACAAGGTTTGAGGCGTCGATTGAAAGCTTAACCCGGGACGGATTTAGAGTCTCGTATCCTTCGTCTCGTCTCGCAGAATGGTGTTGACTAACAAAAATATCCATACTTGATAAATTTCGATTGAGTGACAAAATGTCACACATGCCAAAATGTCGTTCAACTTGAAGAATTAAAATTGGCGATCGGCGAAGGTTGGAAGGCACAAGTACATGACCGGTTTTCCGTTGTTTTGATCACAAAAAGTTGAACACTTGTAAAACATTCATTTCAACTGGTCGTACCGAAGCATTGGTGTGACCTATTCACGTGAAACACGTTATTGTTTTTCTCTTAACTATTATTGGCTGCCATTTCCGCTACCACAAGTCCCGTCGATGGAAAAAGGAACCTTGCGCCAATCCCGAATGCATTTCGAGTGCAACATGATGACGGTGGGACGGCAGCGGGTAGGAGAGGCTTAAACCGGCTAACCGACGATCTATATATCTTTATCAAGACCAGGTTGACCCTGACAATTTAATGTCCCACACAACCTCGCCCGGGTGGGGAGGAGGTTGAAAAAAAAAACACCCACTTGCAACAAAGTCAAACATATCTCTTTTCCCGTTCCCTTTTCTGGCCGCGCCGGACGATTGCATCTGGTTTTTGATGGGAATCGGGAGTGTGGTGGGAGTTCTCCACGAGTTCCCATAGACGGCATTATCTTCGGGTTCGGATTGCAGCAGTTGGAAGCGTGGCAGGTTTGAGCAGTACTTTCAGTTTAATATAAAATGTCTCAACCGACGAAGAGAATGGAACGTTGTAAGCCGTTGGAGAGGGCGTTCGAGAAGAATAAATAAAAACGAAAAACAAGAACAAGAATTAACTACCCGCAGTAACTAAACAACACTCGCCGGTCCAACTGGGCCGTGGTGGCGTGGACGGGTGGACTTGTCTCAAGGCTGACCAGTCTCCTTTGGCTCTAGGCTTAGGTGTAGTGGGCAATGGGTGGTGGGTGGAGTGGGGCGTTTTCCGTTTGCAACCGAGCAAAGCGAGGTTCCACCGATTCGGCCACGGTGATACAATTATCGCTCCACTTATAAGGCGTGCGCTGTGGACGGGCTGCACTACTTTGCCGTTACGGCGCTGGTGAAATATTACTCCAATCGACCCACACACACACACTCAGCCAATCGCGTGCACACACCTTGTCTCCTTATTGCTGATGGAGATCGTGATATGCGCGGTAAGTGGTATCACGCTGGAAAACCCACCAGCATTGCAAAGCGTGTGCTTCGCAAGGACCTTTAAAGCGTCGGACGTCGCACGAAGGACTCTGGGCTGGCGTGACTCATATGTCACGCTGTCAATGCGGGTGATACAAGATCAAGCCGAAAAAGCCTATCCAAAATGAGGTTATGTAAATAGTGCGGGAACATTGAAACTACTTTTTGGTCAATAAATGGCTCAATCAAGTTGGTGGGTAGAGTTTATAGCCAGATTATTGTAAGGAGTACTGCTTTAATAAGTATGGAAAAGTTGATAAGGTATGTTTTTGCAATTATTTATACATTCTGATAAGCTCATTAGAATGATTACTTTTTCCTTGTTTGGAAGAAAAGAATCGAGTGAATGAATTGAACACCCATCCGTTTTTGACTGTATCCATTACTTTATTAAAAAAACTATCGAGCTGGTAGGAAAACTATCGTTGCCATAGTTTTCCCACATCCATGGGTGAATGTTTTAGTGATCATAAAAATAATTTGTAAAATTCGCGATGCTACTAAGACAACTGAAATTATCCTGATCTAAAATACCAGGTGCGGGTAAAAGTTGCTAATTGATCACAAATTGATTCAAACCTTTTCCTTTCCTTTTTTTTCTTCTGTGCGTAACGACTGTCTTCGGTCTTGCTAGTTCCAAGAAGGTCTTATTAGCCTTCTGTTACAAACATAAAATTATTAAATTGGGTTAGTGAGCAATAAAATGTTTTACATTCTTGTTTGCATATAATTCCAAGTATAAATTGGATTGCTAAGGTTTATTATTACAATTGTTCACACTATCAGCCCTAGGCACCACATGATGTTGACCTACATTCTCGTGGTCGTGCAACTATCGTTCGTCTAATGCCGGTCCGGTAGTGATCGTGTCACGAAACTGAAACATAGCCCATTGCAAAAATATGTGTATCGTCTGGTTTTGTTTTTTTCTCCCTCCCTGTTCAACATCACCCACTGTTTGCTTACTTTTAATGCTCCATCGCGATACACGGTAGGAATACTAGAGTCGGCAGAAGGCAACGAGTTGCGAGGAGTGACGAGAGAAATCTTAATAAATAGACAACGCGCTAACGATGGCGGGGCAGACATAAAAACTATGGTAAATTGAAGCGAAAAACAAAGCGAAACAAACACAACAAACCGCGAAAGGTCTCAACCACCGCACAATGGGTTCTTTGTTTGGTCCAGTTGTTTGAAGCATAAGGTGCCGCTTTCGACTTCACAGCAACGAGCTGGTGCAACGCTGCACCGAATTGCAAGGTTTGGCCGACATGACTGGGGGCACGTGCAAGGGGATGAGACATTCAGCAAACGAAAAGGAAAACAAAACACCTCATTCCCCACTTTCTTGTTCTTCTAGTTTCCAAGGGGATGGGCTTTTCGGTGTTGAAACAAAAAGCGCCAAACGGTTCATAATCGCATCAACTCATCCGTGGGTTTCTAATGTGAGTCCGTCTCAACCTATTTTAGGTTTCGAAGCTAGGTGGATTATGTCTGAGTTATGAGTCTTTGATTGATTAAAAAAGATATTGTGGCATCGGTAGGGAAAGGATCATGTCAAGAGCAGCGAAACATGCTGTTATTATGCAACATGGAGAATCGTCCTCCGCTGATCAGGATTGGTTTCTGTTTAGTATGGGTGTGGGATTGCAGTTTAGATGATCAGATTTAAACCGAACAATTTGAATCTTCTTCACTTTACCACCTGAAGGATGGGCTGACAATCGAAAAGAATCACTTAAAGGTTGGGCAGCTGGTGACCTACGGTTTGCAAACGTTTCTGACAAGCCTAGATAGTTCCGTGCCATTTTTTTTTTGCGAAATACTGATGTTACATCATTCAAAGCCCCAATGCATTGGAGGAATGCAATATTTGCGAACTGTGAACGTTTGTCCTGAATCCTTCTCAGTCACAGTTTTTTAACGCTCCTCCCAACGCTATCGAAACATAAGCGTGATCGATCGGGACCCATTCGGTTCGCCGAATACGGCAATTGCACTCCCCGGCCAGTGTCCGGTAATTACTTAATTAGTAAAACAAGCCACCAGTAACGACCTCATCTGTTCGGCCTCCTAGGCCTGGGCTAGCCGTGGGACAAGGGTTCAGCATGAGAAAACAAAACTGGCAACTGAACGCCAGCGTTGGTGAATGAATGTTCCTCTGGCGGGCATGGTCCCAGAGGAGTTAGCTCCTTTAATGGCGACCGGCACGGAATTGTGATCGCCAATGATGAGAGGCGAAGGGGGAAGGGGAGGGATCATTTAGCTGTCGAGGGTCGGTGTATTACCGGCAAACCCCAGTGGCAGGAATTCGATGCGTTTCGGGTAAAATCCCGATCACGTCTCGATCGGATGCCATTTGCGAAGGGTGCGAAAAGCGGGGAGGGTGGGTCGTGGAGAGGGAACCCTATCGAACGTAACGATCAGCACGATTTGATTTGAAGATTGGGAGGCGTTTAGTTTGTCAGAAAAAGCCAAGGGAGAAAGTGGTAGGGCTGCGAATTAACAGATCATGGTGGCAACATTAGTGATGGTGATTCTTTTAGTTTGGTTTTTGTATCACTGTTTTATTTTTACTAGCTCGTTTTAAATGTGAATATTATGCAAAATACGTGAAAAGCACTTATAAATAACCAGAGAACTTACATCTTGATTATGTTGCAATAGTTACCTCAATTTTACAGTTTAAGTGTGTTTAGGTAAGGTTTGGTTATTTTAATGATTGCTAAATTTATCATTGAAGGTTTTTGTTATTAAATTTCTTGTCTCTAAAATATTCTTTCAATTGTGATGAAATAATAAGCCTTGTTAGAAATTTTCTGAAGAATCCAATAGAAAAGGCCGAGGTTAACTCATCAGCATAAATATGATATATATATATATATAACTAGCTGACCCGTTGATGTTGTTAAAAATTTGTTTAAAGGTCACATTATATTTCTTAAGTACATTAATTTCATTGTATTTACCCTTTTTACGTCGTAATAAGCTTATAGTGAGGCTGCTAATGATTATCATCCTTATTTTGTTATTAATCAAGCAGACCAATTGAATGAACGATGTTTTATGCACGCCTGGTAAGCCATGTATGACGTACATATTTGTTTTCTAAATTGGTTTTCTATTAGAGCTTTTTAAGAATCTGCTAAGGTGTATTGCCGATGTCTAATAACTGTTTGGAAAAAGTAGAAGCTGATGGATCCTGTAGCATTTGGACGTGCCTGTTTATGCTTAGCTAAAGTTTTTCAAAATTGCTCCACAACACCGATGAGTAAGGCAAGTTCAGGTGATCTTATCAGCATAGGTGGATCGTGGCACTACGGAAAGAGTTTGCCTGAAATCACCTGAGGAGAGGAGAAACACAGTACAGTTGGTCCCCGCAGTACGCGAATGTTTGGGACCAAACGCAATAGCGTATATCGAATTTTCGCGTATTGCGGATTCCTCTGCCATATCGTTTATACTTCATATTGAAGAGTTGACACTGAGAGGGAACCGCTTATTTAACATATCTTCCAAATCACTAATAAGTGTTCTATTTTTTCTATTCCAGTGCATATTAAAAACTTAATTCTACCAAAACAAAGTAAAATTGACTAATCAGAAGTCGAGCAACCCTATGAGCTGTCAGTTGTAAAAAATCGCGTATTGGTAATTCGCGTATATCGAGTATAGCGTACTGCCGGGACCTACTGTATAACTGGAACAATCTTTATTACACTTCACGTCTTTGAGTGTTCTGTACAGCGACTCAAGAGAATGCTTCTTTGCCATGGTGCATTCTTCCCAGAAAATTATTTTTCACTGTTGCATGACCTAGGCCATGAGTGATTGATTTTTAATGTTTCATACGGCTTTTGGGTTCCTATTGATGTTTAGAAGTAGCCTAAATGATGAATGGGTCGTTCTACCTCCATTTTCAACTACAATTCCAGATGAAGCAACTGATATTGCAATGTCATTGTTTGCTCGCATTTTGGAAAGCAAGAGCGATATGAGAAATGTTTTGCCAGTTCGGACTGGGGCATCCAAAAAAAGATACCACTTTGTCCCGTTGATACTGCCATGATAATGCGTTCGTAAACATATGCTTGTTCATCAGTCAACATTGATACGTTGTGAGAAACGATATCCAACATGACTGCAATATTATACTGCAGTTCACGACTTATTTCAGTGTCCATTAAATTAGATGCACTTCGATTCGGCGAACCTAAAACATAATAATCGGGTAGAGCACGGACTACGATCGGATAAAATCCGTTCGACGGTCGGTGAAAAATTAACTCTGTGCGTTTATACCTTATATGTTCAAAGGTTCCTTTGAAGCCTCCAGCTTCGTTTATACCTAAGGCGCTCAAGTGTTTCCGTGAAGTGGATGATCATTTCTTTTCAAACGAAGTCGTTGGTAATCATTTCAATAATTACACAAAATGATGATAAATTCATATTAAACTACAAATAGGATCCTCGTAAAAGCAATTAACACTCTTTTTTTAAATAAGAACCTTCAAATGTACGAATTCGTTGAGAATACGTGGGTTAAAACCTCGCGGATTTCTTCCCATACAAACGGGAACGAACGGATTTGCGAAAAGAGTTCATTTCGTTCATATTCAAAATGGCAGGTAAAATGAACACATTTGAGAGGCGGTGAGTGAAACTTGACAGTCAGATTTGCCCGCGCTTTTCAACGTGAGTCACCTTTGACAACTCGATTCGAACGGATTTTATCCGATCGTAGTCCGTGCTGTACCCGAATAACTTAGCAGTAAATTTTTAATTACCATGGAAAGATTATCGATACTAATCATAGCGTGTCGGACTAAATTCAGCGACATTAATGTTTGAACACACGTGTTACCAGGACAAAATGCGGCGCATAGTCATGATAGAACACATGACTATGCGCCGCATTTTGTCCTGGTAACAGCAAAACTTACGCCACGTTGGATTGCATGTAAACGTGAGGAATAAGCATGTTCGTCCCTATTCGCGAGTTCATAGCCTCGCTGTAGTAACTATACTGAAATTCGTTTTCACAACACTGGTAAATGAGAAGGTTTTCTCACTGCTCTAAGCAACAATAATTTGAACACATATTCTACTACCACCAATTAACAACATTAGTTATTATTACCAAAAATTAACAATGATTTTACTATCGTCACTTATATGAAACGACTTGTTTGAATTAAATTCACCACTTTTGTATTAAACTCACCACCACAGTATGTCAAAAGGCATGTTGCTGTGTCCGTTTATACTTGTTGTAGTTCACTTTATGTGTCATTGCTGAATGTAAACAAACCAATGTATGACGATAGAAAATTGTAATTAATTAAAAAAGTATAAAATTTACAGATATGAGACATAGTTAAAAACCTATTCTCATAACTAAGCAACGTGTGTGCAAAGTTTGAGTTTAAATGGTTCAGTCGTTTAGGAGGAGTTTGAACACTAACACCGTGACACAAGAATTTTATAGATATAGATTGTAATTCAGAGATAGAACAAACTACTACAAAAACATGTTTGCTTTGTTTCTAAATTAAATCTATCGAGAACGGAAGGTGACCTCAAACTACATTTGAGAGGCTTTCGATTTTACAGGTTTCAAAGAGATTCGATTTTACAGTATTCATAGAGATCTCTCATCTTGTACACTCATTTGTAGTTTAATTGTAGTATTTGATTTTGATCTTGCTTGAAATAGTAGATCAAGAAAGTTAATTCTTGCTCGCTCAGTTTAGAGAACTGCACAGATTTGGTACATTACTAGATTTAACTTTTTGGTCCAACCTTATTCAACCGTTGATGAAACCAATCAGTGCCCTAAATTTGGAATCTCCGATGAAGACTGAAGTGACAACTAAATTTGCGCTCAACAGCCACTGGAAAGTCCCTACACTTGCCGCTAATATTGGCCGTTATAGCGTCCTGATCTCTATCTTGAAAGTGACAATGACGGACGGCCTTATTTGGAACGTGTGTGGCTTGTTCCCCGGCGTTGTCTAATGAATCAACTCTTGTGTGCTATATCATGCCCGATATGCTCTTCATGTTCCAATGCTCCCCGGTTGTCCATCGGTACCGACACTCACACCTCAATTACGCTGCATTACGCACCGTACGATCGTTCGTTCGTTGGGTCGTTCGCTTCCTTGTTGGGAGAGCTGGTCCATGGTGATGACTCTGGCCAGAGACGCTACCAAAGACGCTCACTCTTCACCAGAAAGCAAAAGAGTCTTCAGCGTTACTTTGTAACAGGTGAATTAAAAGACCCTCGGTCGGTCCCCTCGGACATAGTCCCAGAGAAACATATCGATTGCCCCGTTCCGACCGCATGATAGACGATCGGTGAATTCGGTGTTAATTAGAGGAAAGGAAAAATTGTGCACCGTAACCGGTCGCGCAATAACGAGCCGCATAGAAAGGCCCGCTCCGGTGGGGCGAATGGAAAATGGAGAAGGTGGAGGCCGTTTCGTTCTGGTTGCAATTAAAAATTATACTACTCCCGAGCGGGTCGTTCTGCCGCGTTTTGGATTTGCTCCGAATCCGCGCGATGTCGCGCCAACGGTTCGGATTGGCCCAATCGAGTTTGTGCAGAAAATCCGCTTGGAAACTTTATTAAAACGTAACACGCGAGACGTGAGTGAGTTGGCGATATCTCGTCAGACCTTGACTACGGCGCGGTGTGCGATGGTGATGATGGTGTCGCCGTACCTGGTGGTCATATAAGTTATAGGATGTTTGCGTGGAATGCGTGGAATTGCGAGTGGATTGAGCTTGACACGAATTTTTCTATCCAAAGCCGAGCTAAATACGCTGGTACTATGCATGTCGAAAGGCTTGTTGATCTTCGACGTGACGTGACTTAATCGGATGGCGAACATCGCGTGCCTTTGGTGTTAAGAATTTGGTTCAGTAACTGATCCGGACGATTATTGAACTCGGGTGAAATATCAGATGAGAAAACCCGAATTGAATTTAACGAATAACGAATCGAAAAACATATTATCTACAAGCTAAACTGGTGTGAAGTTGTTTAAAAATAAATGAGTAATGTGACGTTTTATGTGACGTGTCATTGGTACGTTAAAGAACACGCATTGAGTAATCCATCCTGGCCCTCATTGAGGGTCCTCAGATGGCATTACCCTGAACCGTTTCAGCATTTAGAGCACGGACATTGCAGCGAACGAAACAGAGAGACGTAATCCACCGCAATTTGAATAAGATCCGCGATCGCGCACAATTGCGCAATTTTGTCACTTGCTACTTGCGTCCACGCCATAGCCATTGATCTTGTTGGTCACGGGAAGTGAATCGAGGCGACGGAAAAGTGTAACAGAGACGAGAAACCAATGAGAAACGGAATGCTTCCCCGCTCGATCGAACTGCGGCGTTGAATAAACATTCAACTTAACCTCAATTTTCCGCCCAAAATTTGCATAACTATTTTCCGGCAGCGCGATGGCGCGGACGAGACAAGCAGGACTCGGTCTACTTCCGACTTTGCGTGTTTCGTTTGATTGAGTTTTTGAGGGTGCCCTACGGAATGGGCGAACCATCTCCCATCCATCGATCGCTTCCGATCGGGCGATCCCTTGAACGTAATATACATTCAGCGTAACGTACAAAATCTCTCAGCCCTGACCAAGGCGTATATTTACGTGCGAGTGATGGCACTGCGATGATAGTGTGAGGAAAAGAAAGTGAAACTTTTCATGGCACGTTTTGTGGCTACCGATCAGGGCAAGGTGTTTCGTGCTGGAAGGGCTACTAATTTAAAAGCAATAAAATCATAAAAAGTACGTGATATCGAACGCTAGCTTCATGGAGTTGGAATGGGGAAGATATTACTCAAGTTTTATGAAAAATATCCTGGTTCACAATATTTATAAAGTGGGTTTCTCTTAAACTTGAGGGAAGCTTAAACCTGCTCACAATAATATTCTTAGATTTGGACAAATTTCTCCGAACAGCAAAGCATTCTCTTTTGCAACTTTCGATTGGTAATGTTTTTTTCGTAGCTGATATTTATGAAGTGATTTTCCATACGTTTCTATTTACGTGAGATGCGACAATGCTGATAAGTGTACGGTGGAACGTGTAAAACCGAGTTTAGTTTTGTGCTTTTGTAATTTTACTATTGCAAAATTTACTGGTAGCAGTACAAATATAATTTTAGTAAGCTTGAAACTTTAATACATTACTATCAAATATAAATTAAATATTGAACAAGACATCAACATGAATCGATATTATTGAGGTCAAAGTTACCCCAGGTTCTTGCACGGTTATACTTTGCAGTACCATTTCATCGGCACCACAAAGGGTGATTATATTTTATGGATGTTGTGACACAAAACGGTGTAGCTGAGGTTAACGGTGCTAGTTGTGCTATTAATTTATTTCCCTTGCATTCAGCGGAAATTCAACGGGATGCGCCGTCAACGAACCAACGAAGGAGTCTCCAACAGGGAATGCAAGGTGTAGGATAGCCTGGCAGCGAGCTGTTGGAGAAAATAAATGGCCAGTATGGCCGAAAACCATCGTTTCATTTTCCACACCGTGTCTTCCCATTTGGGTAGCGAAAACTTGCCGAAACGCCACTTTGAATCCGCCCTGTTGGGTGGTTAAAGTGCGGAGATCTGCATTTTCCACAGAGGTTTCAGTTTAATTTCATTCCGTTCCGCTTTTGCATACGTAATGGGAGTTCCCTGCAACTTCAGCACATTGGTGAGAAATTCATCAAAAAATTTAAATTAAATGATTTCCTCCTTTCCCCCGCTTCCATTCACTAACTCTTGTGCTGAGCGTGTCGGCGTGGATTCACTTTTGTTGCCACCGGAATTTTGGGCTTTGGCACGTGTTGCGATTAATGGTGACCACCCGAGCTCGTAAATTAACTCAGGTTTTGTAGACAGAGAAACAAAGAAAAAGACTTAAATGTAGAAACCAAAATGTTGAAGTTGAACAGTGCAGGATTACCAAGGCACCTTCCCGTTCCTCGATGATCATGAAAGCGTGAATTTTATGTACCGACTTGTTGTACGCGTAAGTGATGGCATGTTTTACGTCCAGTGCGAACATCTTGGCGCTTGTTTGTCAGTTGGTGGTCTGCTGTTGGCGGAAGCTATTTTATGTTACTTCAAATAGTACTCGAAACATACCTGTGAAAAGACGAAAAAAGAGTAAATTTAGTACAACAGATCACAAGGTATTAGAATTTTCAAATAATATATTTTGACTGCGAAAGGTTTTTCCTTAATAGCTCATACCTTTGAATGGTATGTAAAATGATTTTCTCATAAACATGTCTCCTACATTCATATCGGATATCTTGGCACTAAAAGAAACTAAGCTGATAAGGTCTTGTTTTTAATTAAAATAAATACAACGTTCCACCGTAACCCTGATGTTATCCATTAATCTCTTAATGATAGGCTTCCGCTAAGACTATGCTTAAACCAATGATTTTGTCATTCTTATCGCCGCCAACACATGTTCATTAGTCTTTAACTAAGGGCTACGCATTCAATCAACCAGGACTGTGCGGTTGGCGCAAGCAGTTTTGATTGGATGCGATAAAATAGGTTTATCATCGAGCGCGTTTTAATTATTCCCACATTTAAGTGAACATGGTAATCAAAACAGCCTGTTTTGCGGCAGAGAGAATTGAAACTGCAACAGGCAAGTAGTTAACATTCGGAAACACGATCATCTAGCTTATTTAACTTTTCTTTTGTGGCTCTTCTTCAGGAGAACCTTCAGTCAAAACGTTTCCGTCATGAAATAAGCGATGAAGCATAAATGTTAATCTATCTAAAACAATATTGGTTAAACTTAACTGAATAATAATAATAAAACAGTTTGGAAATATTATATCAAACTCCACCAACTTAAACTAAACAACATCGAGTATGCTAATGACAAAATAATGTATATTATTAAATTTGAGCTTGTGCATGCTTGGATTTGACGGAAACTAACCTCCTTAACATGAGCGTTTTCGTTGCCCGAAGCTAAACTATGTCAAAGTGTACTAAATATGCAAATTAGCGCAAAACACCTATGCTGCATTCGCACCATGCTTTCAACCAGGTGGCTGTTAGTTGGTTTGGTTGGTCTTTTATTTTTCTGCCCGAGCGAATCAAAACTTTGTACGAATCTTGTAAGCATGTCATGTGCCTCGTGGTCGACCTTCGGGTTTACCGTTCCAAAGGAGCAGCAGTGACTTCACGTCTTGTTTATGGTTTCTGTAGGGAAACCATTTCACCGGCGGCCTTGTCTAGGCGAGCATTGGATTTTGAAACATAAAAACTATTTTAACGTTATTCGGTTCGCCCTGCGTAAGTGTGTCACTTACGTTTGGGGCGTGGATCAGCACGAGATAGTGACGTGAAGGAGGTAAAACACTTCCAGTGGTAAAAAATCGTTCCTATACCTTTTGCCACTTTCCGTCCAATTCCTTCCTCTCGGACAACATGATCGAAAGTAAAAAAAAGGTTCGTTTCAGTCAGCCATATGACGAAAGCTAATAATTTATAAAATCACTTTTACTTAATCGAATATTCATGACCAGCTCGCCAGTGTCTCTTTTGCCCTCCCGTGCTGCCGTTTCGACCCTCGCCTGTTAGTTGAATCCTGTCCCGTTCCGCATGCAAGAAGTGGCCTGACGGTGCTAACGCTTTCGGAATCATGTAGCGTACGCGTGCAGCGAAATATAGTGGCGTTACTTATTCCAAGTTTTCCGATTTACATTAAATTTGGCTGGCTACAAAACGTCATTTTTCCAAGCTTTTCGATTTTTCTTCGGCATTATAATTAAATTTTCAATCGTCCGTAGAGCATGTAAATGGTCGGTTTCGTACATGCAAAGTGCAGACCACGTGCGCAGAGTCGCTTGACGAATAAATTATTGGCGAGCTGCACCGAGCACATGCACTTGCGGTGCATCGAAATGCACTCGGTGTATATATTGTATGCCTTTATATCGATCAACCGCGTGCATGCGCGAGAACTTCAAGTCGTAACGCTCCTTCCAGGTTTCTTTGAGTGCGGGGTTTTCTTGAGCGTAATTAATTCTCTTCTGTAACGTGGTAATGTTGATGCAGAGCCTGGATTGCTTCAATTGCATAATCTCTCGGTTTAAATATTTAATTTTTTCCAAAATGCATACCTTTAAATTACAGCAGATTACATACATAAGCACATTAAATTCAAAGTAGAATTGGACCTCTACAGGGAAGGTGATAACTAGCAGTTCGTTAATCGCTTGCGCATATTTTCTCAAGGACTGGTTGCACAACATACCGGTTTCTGAGGCTGACAAGAATGAAACACAGTTGGAATGTTCTTGATATTGACACCCTCGAGCACACACGATCGCAAATAGCAAGTGTAAAAAGGAAACAACATTAGCCCAACTACTAAGAGGTGCCAGCGATCGTCAGCCGTTAGGCTCTCCTAAAGAATGGCACGGAAAGCCGGTGGCAAGGAAACGGCTTTGGGTTTGCAGAAACCGATCATGGTTGAATTGTTTCGAAATTAGCATATAATGTTCCGCCGGCGTAACACGCTGCGTCTCTCATGGGCCAAACGGACGCGGATTGCCTTACTGCCCCAGTACCCGGCTTGGATAGCTGTAGTTGTGGCCACGAAAGACACGACGTTTGATCCGAATGGCCATGACAACCTTGACGGAAAAGTTTGGTCATTTGCCCATGAACATTGGGGGGACGCTGGAAGGAAAGTCAAAAAGTAGTAGGTTGTTTTAAACGCGATTCTCTGAGAAAAAGAGGAATTACCCAATAAACTGACGCAAACAAATGCTAATTGATAGTTGTTTAATTTCGCATTTGTTTTGGACAATCAATTGGATTATGAATGCGTTTGTTATGCTCCATTTTTAACGCCTCGTACCATTTTTTCAATTGGCAATCGATTTGTTTGCATAACGTTAATGGTTGATTTCGTATTGACGGGCTTGGAAAATCTGTATGAGTTTTTAACTAAGGCCTTAAGCACGACTGTTAGAAACGCTTCACGTCAGTTGCCAGTTGTCAGATTCGGCTTAGAAAAGGTAACTTGGGCGATCAGCTAACTGGTGGCCGATCGATGACCCCTGAGGTCGGACATCGACCTGGTCGAATTTATACATTGAGAAAGTTGGGCAAAAACTAGTCAGTAGCGATCGAACCAGACCAATAAAGGTTAAATTTTCGGTTCGCTCGAGCGAGCGTCCATAAATCGTTTTTTTATTCTTTACTGGACGCACTCGTTAGGATGAGTCGTTCAATATCTAACATGTTGACAGCCATCGCAATAATTTTGTTTAATGAGCTGATACAAGTTCTAAACTGATGTTTTTTCAAAACCAAATTCTTTGGAAAACTTAGATGTATCAAGGTTGTCTAACACGGTTGGTATCATCAATTTTATCAAAATAAGTTTATTAAAAATATAAAAATAGCTATAAATAAGCTTGGCAGTCAAATTGTTTAAGGTCGTTTAGTTTTAATATAATTAATCCATGTTATTTATTGGTTTGGTGCCTGAATTTAGGTATGCTGAATACATATTGTGGCACGCTTGTAACTTTGATAAAGGCCTAACATGTCAGCACGTACCATGTGTTAGAAGTTTGCTATCTAAATTAGACGATGATTGGTTCTTTATTGCAGCAGATTTAGAAATGGAAAAAAGAACTAAAGCACCTTGGTAAAATTTTCTGTCTTGTTGGCAACCACGAACAAACACGAACACACATGCACGCTCTCTTCTCTCTGTCTGCTTCTGCTGGTTATATCTTCTAGTAGCCATAAGCGCACTTTCTGCACAACGTTGTTTAGATCCACGATTACATCCACCGTAGTGAGCTTGTCGCCGTGTTCCGCGGGGCAACGATCGATCGATCGATCCGATCGCCGGCACTGCATTCCGAAAACCAGAATGACAACCATTTACGCCGTCCCCATCGATCGAGCGAGCCAGCGGATCGTTTGACCGATCGATCGGTCCGTGTTGCCGATTAGCGTTTGATAAGAGGCTGCAGTCTCTTCAGGGCATACGTTCGAGCATGCAGCACAGCTCGGATCCGAGCGCCATCTACCGGCATCAAGATATCACGCACCGCACCGAGCAGGACATCGTCGTCGACGTTGTCGTCGTCAACGTTGGAGCTCGTTTGTTCAGCCGGCTGCTGACAAAACTGTCCCTCAGCCGCCACAGCCGACTTTGGCCAACGCTGGTCCGATCGCACGGTTTAATTTGTTTATCTCTAATTAGTGAGCGTTTGCTGTAATACGGTCCACCCGGGGCCACCGCGAGTAGACCGACGTTGGTATTTGAAGTATTTAAGGAAAATGAAAGTTGTTTTGCTTGTTGCCGAAGGTTTTCCGTCGCAAGCACCATGAACGCGCCTTACCGAGCGGTAGTTTGCAATGGGGGGGGGGGGGGGGGGGGGGGGGGGGAAAGCCGGGAGCTTTAGTTTAGGCGCAGTTTATGGAATGGATTTTCGCACTCGGCCTCTGTCGATAAGGTAGAATGAAATATTGCTCCACCTTTTCGTGCATTTGATTTAAAGGCTTCAGATCAGAGTGACGCAAATTCCTTCACGTACCTTTTTAATTTCCTGTCTCGTGTAGGTCGTTAATCTGTGATTTATATTACGGCTAATTAAGTCGTTTGTAGAATGTTGTAAATGTATGTTTTTCAAAAACGGATCATTAAACGAGGAAACTCTTAAAACCTCGCTCTTTATTTTCAGTATGTTTTCATTAGGAACCTTTCGGTGTTGCATATTTGAGTTTCCGACAAGTTGTAGTAATTCATTTTAATCGAAGCTGCACTTCGCGGCAACCGGGGTGACCTTCGAAGGTTGCTCCATCAAACCGGCCCGGAATTGTAGCCCTAATATCCATAAAGCATCGCCGCATCCGGTTTTGCCGCTTGCACAATTCTCTGGTGGCGCCACCAAAGGCCGTTCCGTTTGCAATTTACAATCATAAATCCTTCTTTCGCACGCCCAGTGGCAGCTGCAATCGTGAAGCCCTAATTTGTCCCGCCATTAATTGCAATTGCTTCGTGTCGGCGGCCACAAAAGACGTCACACCATCGCGTCTAACCCCGAGAGTTCAGCGAGTTCCGGAGGGCTTGAAGATAAATGTTCGCCCGGGAAGTTTTAACTCCGATAAGCTGAAGAAACATATTTTTCAACAGAAGTAAAACCATAATCACAATTGGCGGAGGGGGGAAGGGGTGTTTAAGAAAAGTATAAAAACACCATAACCCACACGTTATGCGCACGTACGGATCGGTAATAATAGTAATTGCAGGAAAAACACATTCGCCTCGCAGGTGATCGATAATTTTTAATCACACTTTCCGCACTCCTTCCGCACCTTCCAAAGGGACTGCGATCGCTGCTCGGCAAAACGAACTGACCCAACATAGGCAGCATAAGTGAAGTCGTACGGCCGTGGTAGTGAGCACCAGTGGTTCCACGCGTTTGCTTTGCACCGATTGCGACGAGGTGTTTGCAGGAAATTGCAATAATCGATCGAATAAAATAAATATAGCACTTTCCCGTTCAATTATTGAAGCCCAGGAATTACTTATGTAACGGTGGAATTATTCTGTTTCAGCATGTTGCTTACGAGTGTCCCTGTGTATAAACAGGTATCTAGCAAAATTCATTAAATTTATTTAAATCAAATTTTTAAATATTTAAGGTATAACGAACTAACTGTATGTACAGACTTATATTGCGTTAAGAGTTCATTACATAATTCGTCGCATGACGATCGGAAGATTGATTTCGCTTTAATAGATTAAGTATACCCTTCGCAAAACCCAGAAATTATCCTGACTCACAGATAGTCCAATGGTAAATCACGATTCTTTACTAATCGCTGGTTTACGTTTTCCTTCAGAACTGGCCGAAAATACAAAATCGTCCTAATCACCTTTTCCCCGGCGGGCAAACTTGGTGTAAAGCTTCGTTACCCGGCTCAACCTTTCATTCATTTCGGGTTTGTTTGCTCTCGATTTCGTTCCTCAAATATTCCGGCACCTTTTCGGACCATTCGAAGTTGACGGTCTCAGCAAAGCAATGCGACCAACCTCGTCGCTTCGCCTATTAACACCGTCTTTCCCAGCACGACCTCACGGTGCTGCACGTGACGGAGTTCTTTTTGCTTCCCAACTCTTCCCTCGAGCTTTGACGCACTTCATTCCGACCGTATTGGTACCGTTTTGGTTGGATCATTTTTGCTAAACCATTCCCATTCCGGTGCTAACTGCTTCAACTGGCACCTTGATACACTTGCACTCCCTTTCGAGATGGGAAATACATGCTTTTGCTACCATTTCCCATCGCGTCCCCACGAAAGCGAAAGAAAATTCTTCCAAAGGCCACGCGCGGCATCTGCCGTTCGAGCAAAACGAAGCTGACTGTTTCTATGTATTTTTCCCGCCTCACCCCGTTCTCCGTCATTGGCCGTAAATAGAGAGGCGGCAAAATCAATTAGTTCGGGAATGGAGGGGTCCTTCGCCTTCGCGGCCCTCCATGCGTAATCGATTTACGCAATCCCGTTTTGGGAACCCCTTCTCCTTCGAGGCGTTTTATGCACCCCCGAAAAGGGTAGGTAGGTGGTGGTAATGAGTCACGAGCGAGATCTTATTACGAGTTCCCCTTATATCCCGTTGGGAGACCCTAGGTTGGCGGGGGAAAAGGATAGAAATGTCGATCAACGCCGTTTAACTAAGATGAATGGACGGTCGGGTTCGTGAATCGCCAAATTATGAACAAAAATGGGAAGAAAAACTCGTGGTGGAATTTTTATTTAAAAAAAAAGGAGTACTTTTTCTAATGCCTAAAAATGTAAATAGGTCGCATGAACAAGTGGCAAGAGCGGTTATGAATCGAACATAATATGATCGCCTATCGACCATTCTCTCCTTTCACTCTGCTCCAGGATTCCGAGCAAATATTTTCCCATAAATATCTTATTCTTCGCCGGCAGAGAGGGGACTGTTTTAAAGTATTACCTCATAATACTCACCAATTACTTTTTTTCAAAAAGATATTTGTACTTGAAAACTGTTGCGTAAGTAATTTGTTTCTTTAAATCCATATTTAATGGAATGCATTTACTCGCTGGCATACTCTACATTGGCCCATTTTTTGTGCGAAATAATAACTCAACAAGTGCAGCAGAGAGAAAAGGAAATGTATTCCAGCCAAAATGTTCGGCAACCGTACCATCAGGTGGATTCCAATTTCGGAACGTTCGTCACTTTGAACCTTCCGAAACCGGTGCCTTCGATATTGCGCGAAACATTTCGCCACGAGTATGTAATCATTTTTAAAGTCAAGAGAGATAAAAGAGCAGGGAAAGCCGGCAGCAAGTGCAGTTTCAACAAATCGGTCGCATCGGACGACTTCGAAGGGATACATTCCGGAGTGTTGGAAGCTTCCCGAACACAACGCAACGAAAATCATGGGCAATGCGAACCAAAACGGAGGGAGCAAACCGGCAACGGAATGTTGTACATCGTTTATCGTGCGCTATTGGGGAATTTTTGCCCACAGTTAACCCTAAGGGGGTCGTCTTTATCTTTCATAAATGGAAGAAATTAATCAAAACGTTACTTTATTTTGAACGGTATTGAAACAAGAGCTTTTAGTGGAGTTGTAGTATGATTTGTTGTTCCAATGTTAAAACATAAACTAATGTTTTATCTCCATTTCTCACCTCTCAAAGGTTGATGGTGCACTCCAAAGGGTGCTTGCGGGAAACACCCGTCCTTCTGCAACTGCATTTAATTCTTCAACACGCCTCCGGCACGCATGGCGAATCCGTCACGTGCCTCGGAACGGGATATTCTGCCGCCCGGTGAACGTATTCGGATTTTTTCACTTTTAATTAGTTAATTAACTCTTTACATAAGAATCCGCGTTTCGGTCCGATATGGGCGTGTGCGGCTTCCTGGACTCCGACTCCAAAACGGGGAGCCAGATTTGCTCATCGAGACCAACGGCGGTCCGCAGGTGGCACAACGTGGCGACGGCATAATTCAATAAACCGGGCACTTATGACGGTCGCCTGTGGCCTTAGCTGGACGATCGGCTTCAAAATGGACCGTTGTAAATAAACCGGTATTGCTAAATTTCTACCGAAGCATACCGAGCCGGCGTGCGACAAGAATAATTTGAAATTCAAAATAAATCCATCAAATTAAATGATCCCTACACGGGGGACGATGCGGAAAATATGCAACACTAGACGTGTTTAATCGCTGTTTGATCAAGGCGGCCTTTTGAATGACTAATTATGCTTAAAATATGTCTATTAAGCGTTTATTTAGAAAGTGTTGTCATAATTCCTTAATAACAGTTTTAAAAATAGAATCGATTTTATGTCAAGAAAGGATAAAACCGTTTAAAACTATTATTCTTTTTATGCAATGCCATTCGTCACGTGCGAACGAGATTTTCCGTTATTCATTCGACCTCGAGGTTACGTCGACATGGGCATTCCAGGAAAATCGTGTTACCATTTCCTTCCACCTCAACCGTTCATACAGCAGAAAACGACACGGACCTTCCTAATAACCGCCAATCGATCAGCAGTTCGAAATGAAATGAAAAAAAAACTAGTCCAACGGTTTACAAATACCAACTGTTACATAGTCCGTGTCAGTCGTTCCAGAATCAATGATGGGCATTCGTTTACAGCATTCAACAACCGCATCTACCGTTTGCATTCTCGTCTTGGAAATGTCTGCACAGTGTCCAAGCGATCGACAGCAACACCTCGCCGGGCACGACAATATTTATTGATCGCAAACCAGGATCTTGCTCTCTCTGTTCAAATGTCCTTCGAAAGACCCGAAGCAAGACCTTCGCTGAACAGCGAACTTTAAACCCCGTATCCATTCCAATATCCTTCAGAACGCGGTTACGCCGGAGGGGTAATAAATATTAATTTTCGATTGAACTTATCAAAAAGAGCGAACGCCGATCGACCGATCGGCGGGCGAGGGAAGGTGACATTTTATAGCACCGTGAGCATGTGTGTGCTTGGGTGATTTTCACTATTCTGACCGGCAGCCCCGGCCATCGCTTCAAGGCGTTACCGGCGATCGGTCATTATCTTTAATGAGCCGCGCAAAAGGTAACCCCGGACCACCTCCGAAGGTGGAAAATTAGCCCCGTTTTGATTGTCGTGCGTGATGCGCCCTTCGGTTTTCCCGCCGCAAAACCCCTTGCTAGCCCCTTGACACTTGAACTCTTGACACACCGATGGGTATTCTTCTGCCTCTGCACCTGATAGTGATGGTGACGATGCTGCACTCAGCTTTCCAGAATGCATGCGTGTCGGGCGCGATGCAGTTTCGCCATTGTTGGCCCGCAAGACACCAGCGTTTAATGAGCGCGAGTATGCGAACTCGGTAATTAGGTATGCTTTGTTGTGTTATTACGGGATGAGAGACTATGCTCCGTGTTCGACGATTTTGTACAAATTACCCCCATCGCCCGTGCCGGGATTGATAAAGCAACTGAGTTAATGATGCGCAAGTTGTTGCTTGTCAATCGCAATGGCATACGCCTCGGGAGCAAATGGGAAATCATTGTGCGTTCATTGTGCCCTTTAGTAAAACAATCAGTGTCATTGATTTAGTCAAAATATTCTGTAATGTTTTATTTACCCTATAACCTTATTCTTGTTTCCTTTTGTTTTATTCTTATTATTCTTTTTAGAGAATATATTAAGTTCGTCAACAATCATTAACAGAAATGTTTAGTGAATTTATAATTACATGTAAATATTATGAAACTAGTATAGAACTTGTAAGTGCTTTGTTAGCTCTGTAAAAAAAACAAGATCACACGTATAGAAAAACTAGTAATAAAACAATGAAAACAAAAAAATCAAGATTGTATAGATTGGAACAAACAAATTTAGTAACACTAATCCTCCATTGTAACACCAAATTCTGTTTTAAAATCAATAACCGTGATCAAAAAAGGTGATGTTACATACTCAAAAATAGGATGCATTATTTTTCAATGAAACGGTGAATAAAATTTATGTCAACTGGGATAAAGTATGACTTCAACCATCCAACCAATCATTCGCTCTCGGAAAAAAACAGATAACATATCACTCATTTGTCAAATGTAACTTGTTTACCAAAATTACCCTATAAGGTTGGTCTTTAATGGCAAGTGATTAAATACACATTCATGGAATGGACGAGCTTGTACGCAAAAGTCACCCACCAGTAGCTCAAAGCATAGCTTTAGGACGATGCAATAAAACACTAATTTTACCTATTTACGACCATGACAATATAGTTTCGTAGCATTAAAGGAGACCTTCTTTCTTCTGCCTTCGCTTCGGAGAATACTTGTGAAAGGCTTCCGCATACCGCGCGAGGGCAAGAAGTACAACACGCGGTGATGCACTTGTTGCACCAGAAGCAAAGAGTGGCGAAGAGAATGCAGAGGTAGAGAAAGGTAGGATAAACTGCCTACCGTTGACTTTTCTCATACTTGGTAAGCTGAATTTTTCGCAACGTATAGCAAAAGCTTTTCCCGCTACGATTTGTTCACCGTGCGTCTTTCGATCGCTTCTTCTCGCTCTTCTCGTTTCGGTGGTGAAAGATTTATGCTCTCATGGACTACACATTCAGTACGCGTACGATATGATGAATGTACGCAGAAGCGGTAGCAGAAACGATGAATGCAACCGGGAGTTAGTGTTTGACGAACAACGTTTTCAAAACGACAAGATAGTAAAATGGGTTCCCTTCTTTAACTCGCATTACGCCATTCTTTTCTTTGGAAAGGTGGACGAGTATAATTAATTTAACGTACAAATTGGGTTCTGATTTATGAACGAACCATAAATCGATCAAGTTTACAGCATCCATCCCTCAGTTTGTACTATTTGTTAAAATATCGACAGGATGGACAGGAAGTCGATCGAATGTTGTCTTTAAAACAACTCATAATAAATGGATAGTAGGGTGCACCGGTTTCCATTTCAATGTATGTTTCCTAAGCTATACACAAACAACGTACAGTTTAATCAACACAGATGAATGAATGCAACCCTTTCGTAGCCCCTTTTCGAACGTCCTATTCACTCCGACGCGCTCTGCTTTACATTCCTGACGCATTTCGTTACATTTTCCGCGACGCGAGTGCAATATTTCCTGCAAACCTCCCTCGTGCAGCGATTGAATGCGATTTTGCAGAATCACCTGCGCATGATTTACGACCGAGGAATACTCAATATCGGCCAGTCATGTACGAGCAGCGCGTGCAGTGCACTTAACACATTGGATGCAGCACCAGGCATGTCTTTTCGCTCGCGGAAATCTCATTGGAAAGCTATTTTGTTTCGGCATGCAAAACATGACGAGCTGGTGCTTTGAAGGGGTGAAAATGATTCACGATGCAGTGCGGCTAGGCACCGACACCAATGGAGGACCTTTCGTGTGTAAGGGAGACTGTGGTCCTAGGTCGAACGTTTGCTGCGTGAAGGATGCGAAGGCGCGTTGTATGCAGAATTAATTGTGCCGCGGCGAGAAATGAAATTGCGCAATTCCGTCGTGGCGGGTTATTTGTCTAGAAACGGGAAGCATAACTCCAGATGATTTATAGCCACTTGAAGTGCTCTTAAACTTTCCTCAAGAAGCTCAATAGAAACAGCTTCAGTTGGAAACTAACCTACAGAACAATATGTTTACTCGTATTTTTTACCGCTGCTACTCGCCGTAGATGATTATCGAGCTTCCTAAATCTTTCCACTAGCTCAACAGCAGCAAGTGCAGATCGTTCACGTGCAGTTAATCAGATAATAAACATCCATCGGCCACGGTGCGCACCTGCAACTCATATTTTACTGCCGGCTAACAATTTGATGGCGCTTCGGAATTACTCCCGCTCGCTATCGCTAACGTTTCATCTCCCATCGGCAGAACTGTCCGGTGGTGTTTTTCTATCAACCCCATTCAGATGGCACTTGTCTAGCGTCTCCTAGCGCGTCGGTTGGCTCTAGGCGCGTGTTTTTTGTGCTGCGCAATTTTCTTCGTCGTTCACATAAATACCCCTCTTGGGAGTTCGGCTGCTGCTGCGCCTTATCCAACTGATCGGTCGCTACTTAATAAGTGCTCACCGTTCGCAACCACACAAAGAGAGGGCGGGCTTAGGGTAGTGCAGTATCGATCGCGTGACGGTCGATAAAACATGCAGCAAGATCGATCTCGGAGATGATGCGGAATTATGATGCGAGTGATGCGTCCGGATGATTCATGGCTGATGAGTGGTTCTTTATGGTGCAGGTTAAGTGGCGTGTCATGTATTCGATCATGTGCCCGGGTGGTATTGGATTACCATCATTCCTTCCCCCTTACCCCGCCGGCTAGAGATAATTGATTATCCTTGCGCCCTGATGATTGGTTGCGACGTGAAGCTGCTCAATAAAATTTTATTGATACTTATTATCAAGGGCTTGTTCTTCCCAGGGGATGGTTGATGCCATACGCAGCAGGTCATAAAAGTGCAGCCTTAAAATAGAGTTTTAATTTTTTTTAAATGAGCAAATAATTAAGGCAGTTTTGCAAAATAATATTTTAAAGAGTTGAAGGTTCAATTATATTTAACGAGTTTAGGCACTTATAAAACTAAAATCTCACACTAAACAACCAGTGTAGGATGTGAAAAGAAATAAATTTTCATTTAAATAGGTAATGAAAGATGAAACATCTTAAGTATGCTTTATTCTGTCCAACTTGGTCTGTTTTCAAAAACCCGAAATCACGACGTAGAGAAATAAAGGTGTTATAACCAACTCCCAAGCCATTCACTAAACCAGTTAACAACACTTAAATGAACCCTTTCGACGGAAGTTACGTTACTCCTCGGGATGCACGGTGCATTTGGCTTGCAACAAAACAAATCATGACGATTAAGAATGTAGCCGTTCGGCATTCCCATTAGAAGGTACATTTTCTATCATTTCCACCGGTTCGTGTGAAAAATAGATCCTATTGATGCTGTGGGTTTGCTGGTTGATAGAGTCTTTCTCTCGACTAATGAGTTTCACTTGCCGCGAGTGCGAGACGGCGTTGTTGGCTGGTGCTCCGATTTGTATTGTAGCAGTTTGCCTGATCGGACCACCCGTTACGAGCGGCTCGAGTTCCTTTCCCCCTGGCGAAGAGCTCGCAGGACAGCACGCATCGAAACGAGGTGCCGAGAAATGGACGGCCGGGTCGGGTCAACATACATTTTCGTTTAGAAAGATTAATAGCTGCACTAATCTGCTGCACTTCCTCCGTGTGAAGGGTGTTAGACTAGAGACGGCTTTCTGCATAAAAGCATAACACATGCGTCTGTGAAGCGTTTGCGTTGCTGCACCGGCACTGGCCACCCTTAACGAGTCCCGGAGTGTTTTATGCTACATCATTGCAGTCCGGTGAATGTCGCTTATTAAAAGATGATTTGTATCTACTTAACTTTGGCCTCCTAGCTAAGCGATCGGTGGATGCTTTTCCGTCCGAAGCTCTGGCACTCGGAGGTCTATTGGTTACGCTTGAAAATGAGGCGCGTAATGCAAACACGTGCCAAGAACAATGAACGCTGGAGGGGAAACCGGTGAGGCTGGTCGGGAGGGTTGACCTTTCTCCCGATGGAGTGTTAGAGTTAGGAGATCACATTACAAGCTGGAAAGTATGTTACGTGACGGAAAGGACGACGGCGAAAGCTGATTGACTCGGTTAAGGCGAACGGAAAAATTATTTCCAGATGATACAGACTGCTTTAAAAAGGCTACCCTACCCAGGGCAAACTTTGTTTAACAATTTTAAAACGTTGCGTACCAAGCGTTTTAGCACAATTTTTAGTACAATTTTTCAAATTACAATTTGTTCATAATATTTGTTAAACCGATTGTTTTCGAATGCCAAGCAAAAACTTAGCTTCCCAAAAATTTATATAAAATATTACAATAATTTTTATGTTGCATTTTCTTTTATTTATGGGTCAAAAACTTATTTCTACTAAAACTGCTGTCACCCATATTTGGGTGACGCGGTACGGAACGTGTTAATATAATAAATTATGAACAAAAAATCCAGCATTCATTTTTGTACGAGGGTCATTTTGATAATGTTGCTCACTACATTGTATTTTTCAATGGCATTGTATACACTTTATCGTGCAAATGTTCAATTTATATGTTTTAATCACGTGAATCGTATGAAGAAAACGCTTCAAAATAAACTGAATGAATCTTATTTTATTGAATTCAAAAGTGAAAGGCAACCACAAAAGAAATGCGCATCCATTTAACAATAAGTTTGGTTTTAACATTTTTCACCAACAGATTGCGAAGGTCTTTTATAATTATTTATCTCCTCGACTGGTTCCTCTTCCATTGTGATCCTTATTAAACCGAAAAGATACCACACCCTCCCGAAAACTATTTTTTTTCTCCAGTGCACCAACTTTCCTTTCCATTTCAGTAGGATGTGCTCGTTGCACATTTTCTCTCCCACGGAAATCAATTTCGCACATCATAAGGATGGGCTTTCCAGGACACCATCGTAAGACCTGCGTAATGAAAAATACACTCTTTCCCGCAGGTAGTTTTCAAGGTTTTTCGTCGGTTTCCTTTTTGCACCTTACCAATTGTGTCCCTCTCGGGAAGGAAAAGTGATGGCGCGAAAGGAAAGTGAAAGGGAACCGTACGCTTTTGTAAAAGGCGAAACATGGAAGTGCAAGTGCAATTGTTGTTGCATCTCGGGCGTCGCGCTGCGAAAACAGACCCAATTGTCAATTACAACCATCCGTCCAGCTTCCCTCGGTGCAGTCATTTCCGATGGAGCCCCATTTTCCCGCGGAAGGAAGCTCCCAAGGAGGAGTGGATATTAGTGGTGCCTTTGCAGTAGACAAAGGTGCTTTTGCTGGCAAGCCCTTGTTTTGGCCAGAAAGTAACAGTTTTTTTCCTCAACCGAAGGTGTAGGCAGTTTTTTGGAACACACACAATGCCAGCCATCGCTCTTCTCTTCTGAGTTCGGCTCGGTGGGCAGCCAATGTTGTTAAACACATTTCACCCGGGGTGGTCACTTCGTCTTTTCGGGGGGCCTTTGGGATCGATGTACAATGCTCGGTATCGTTGCCCAACCATAATACTGGCGCGCATGTGTGTATGCCGTGGAAGGATAAAAGATACAAAATCGGGTGAACATGTTGAACATATCTTATTTTTGGGCTTTTCGCGTCGCTTCAGATACGCAGAGCGAAGAAACTGGAGTAGATGTTTTGTTCATGTATTCCGTTGATATTACGACACGATTGAACGCGGGTCTCGGGAGGGCTGTTTTGGGGGGCTGGTGATGGACATTGGCGATTAAGGAATGGCTGTGAAAAGCAACCGAAACACCGAATGCTCACCTCGGGTAACGAGGCATAATTTACGACCAGGAAGACCTTGGACGGGAATTGGTAACGCATGAAGGTAATGGGTGTAGTTAGTGGCTTTCATTTGAAAGTAAACGTTTCTTTCGGTTCACGTTTGATCTGTCTACCTTTCTTTTATGTTTGTTTCGTATCAATTAATATCTTGCTTCATTAAATTTAATATTGCACACAACATAAACATTGTGTTTCAAACGAACTTGTTCGGCAGTAAATGTTCGACGGAATGCTTCCTGAAATAAAAATCCTCAACACCACTGCACCTGCTTCCTGATCCTATCCAAGCAAAGTGCAATATCGATCGATTCCATTTGATCGCCAAACGATAAAACTGACGTTGGTAAAAGTTAGCGACAAGAAATAAATCGATTACGCCAATCGCACCTCGTGGGCACCGGCTAAGTGTTGACTATTGCTTGTGTTTTGTCCTTCCTTTCTCACTCACTCACTCTCCCTGCCGAGCTGTCTGCCAGATAGCAATCAAACACGGGGTGGCCAAGACAAACAAACTTCGATCCGAAAGGAAACGATTCCCCGAGGAAAGAAAGAGCTTGCTTTCCCGTCGACCCTTTCTCGTGATCGTCTTGCGCGGACCGTAGTGCTTCCTGGGCGATCGCCATCATCAACCGCGGGGTTGGCGGTTTGACTGCAATATTGCATTGTAATTGCAACGACTCTGTTATAGTTACAAGCCCCGAGTGGATGGCGGAATTATGGTATTAGATTCTCGGGACCAGCGGAACCATACTTTATCGAACGGTTTCGAAACACTCAAGGGTTTCGTTCGCTATCTCCCTTCGGCCGGCGAGCCACCGAAAGACCGTTTAAATTCATTACCATAATCGAAACGTTAGGCTCACGCGAATGTCAAGATCTGGTCGCTTGTGGTTGCTTGTGGTTGGCTCTTCGTCTGGTTGTTGTTTTTGCTCGTATCCCCCCGAACGTCAGAAACGATTTATGCTGGCGCATGGAACGATGGTTTCATTTACTCGTCCGTTTCGTTTCCGTACGGTCCACTCGATCGTGCCCGGATCGTGCAGGATTCAAATCGTACGGGCTCAATCCGTTTTTATTGCTTCTATTACTACTACTACTACTACTTTCCGAGCAAAATTTCCGTGTGCCTCAACCGACGATGATCAGTTTCTCTGTGGTTGCATGCAAAAAGGAAACGAAAGGGACGCGCAAAAACCGTTTGCCCGTGTTTGCGCCCGTTTGACGACCGGTCAATTTTTTCCCTCCTCCGCACAGATTATGGGCTCTTTTCTTTGCTCTTTGGCGAAGGAAAAAGAAATATCCCGAAGCTAACCACATCCCCCACGCGATCAAAAAGTCACCTTCCGCCAGAATGAAGTGTGTGGACGCGAGGAGGAAAGGTTGAAGATATTAGAGCACTAATATCAGCTTACCGGGGATGCAAGTGACTTATTGTTTCAATTCCTGTACGGTGCGGGGGTGGGAAATCAATTTTTCCACCGGGCGTTTTCGCTGCGCCGGAAAGCTGTTATTGACTTTGACACTTCCGCTTCCCGATTGAAGCGACTGAACGGATCGAAAGGGAAGGCGGGCTAAGGTGAACAGCGGGTGATGCGGATGGATGTGCAGCACCTTTGATGCAGTGGACAGGCCGGTTAATTGGATTCAACTTAAAACATACCGACAGAAGGTCTCAATCAAACGTGTGGCTGATGGTGTTTGAGGTTAGTAAACGAAACGTGGGCAGTTTCTAATGGTAGCATTTTTCGCAAATGGAGTTCGGCGGCGGAAAAGTTCATTGCTAATGAAATGTGAAAGTAAGTGCCGAGTTCCTGACGGGCACTAATCGGAACGTTATGCTTGCCATGCTATTAATTTCCACATTTTTTGAAAACAGAGTTGGTCGAGAGGGAGGTCATTTAAAAGAATTTTTAGTTTTACCTTACTTAAGCAATTCCTTCCATTTCTTAAAAATATCATTGAATGTATTTTTCAGTCGATATAAAAAAGTCCGATCGAATGAGTTTTCTTCAAATAATTGATCGAAAATCGAAATGGTTTAAAGAAACACGAAAGAAGGCTAATATCGACTCAAAAGGATAATATCGTCCCAAACCGCACATCACGAAAATCGAATCAATTAAATACGTTGTTTTTAAAATTTGCTTTGCACTTTCCAATCTCAGTCTTTCGGTGCAATTACTGGATATCCTCTTGCTACGAAAACGATCCACGGCATGTATACATTCGTTGAAAAATATCCTTTTTGTATTATTTTGTTCGGCGTCGTTCAACTACTTACAGTTTTCGTTCATTTTTTGCCCTCACGAAGTTACCCGCGATGACTTAATTAAGCTGACAGATGTCCGTACTTATCGAAATCGATGGCAGATTTATGAAATCACCAGGCGATATTTCGTTTAATTACCTGAAAGGGGAAAGACGAGAGAGGAGAAAAAACAAATTAACTTAATGTTCTCGTAATTTTACGTGTTGTTCGTTGCGAGAAGATTGGTTAAGAAATTCATACTGCCATAGTAAAGTCGCCAGAATTAACGTGCTTAAATTTGAACCAATTTATGATGCTGGTTTCATCGCAGGTTTATGATTAAATGAAACACATGCTTCTTACGTGATAGATTATACGTCTTTCGTGCGTGTCATTTGTGATCGCGTTTTTTTGTTTGCTCAACATGGCAGCTTTTGTAGCGGAGATGTTTCATCACCTGACAAAGTCACATTATGTTCGCAGCAAACCAGCATCAGCGTTGGATTGTTTTCTATACAGGGGTTTTTGACGACGTTCATCACGCTACCACCTTTGCTAACGAGCTGCCCCAGAAGGCCGGAAGTTTGGCCGTGTTTTACTTTCACCCAGTTAATCACTTCGGATCATTTACTACCGGCATCATTCGACAGATTCGTCGGCTTGCTTGGAATGCCGTAAAAATTTCCATTCGAAAATTCCAACGGGCTTTTTGGTTTTGCTCCATCTCCATCCTTTTAACCGGCGGGTTAGTTGAGGTTAATATTCGATAACGCACGGTTTCTTGTTCGTTTTCTGACAGCCCGCCCGGTGTGCCATTTGCAGCGAGAATGATTAATGATGCTCCATGCTTGCGGATGACAGGCGTGGAGCTCATTTCGCCTTTGCCGAGTCGAAGATGTGACCCTCGTGATCCTTGTGTCGTGTGCCTGTGTTGATACGCTTTTCGACGGGAGCAGTGCAACTTCTTCTAGAAACACTTCATCTGCACAACGCTCGCTCGGAAGCATTCCCGGTAACAATAGGTCGACGCGGGCGACAGTTTTCAACAGTGGAAAATCAAAACACAAATCCATCACCGAAACGACAATCCCGAACGAAGCAACCGATGAAAGAATGGTCTGCTTGGGAAGGGGAGCATTGTGTTGATTATGTTGCTTCTGGCGTGGGGGATTTTTAGCGAAGAATTGTTTAGCGAAGGTCTGCTAGATCTTCAAACAGTTTGAAGCCAATTTTACGGCCATTGTGCGGTGTTTCGCTATGGGAAACTTGCACTGTCAAGCATTGGGATGAAGTTTTATTTCAAAACATGACGCCGGTGAGAGAGACAAAACAGAGGTCTGGTGATCGTAGCTGTCGTGTTTTTTGGGTTGCTTGTGGGAAGGGCGAATCTAAGAATAGCAGATAATGATAACATTGGGACGCGATGTGGAATTGATAACATTTTTTGGATAGTTTTAATACTTTTTTATAAACGTTTAATTTCACAAACGCAAAATTTCAAACGTTGTTATTTCTCATCTTAATAATCTCCTCAGCATGTTACAATAGTTTCTGTCAAAGTAATGGTTTATTGCAACCCACATTAATCATATTTCATTTTATTTTCACATTGTGATTTTTCACATATGTCTTCGCCGCCTCCAACCCGGTATATGCCTCGCTCCTATTGTTTTAGACAATTCCCATAACTTGGTTACCTCGCAAGCATCCGCAAGTATTGCATAATTAAACTCGTTTTGTTCAAACCCGGTACCGTTTTAAGTTTTGCGTGGGTTGCAGAAAGACTTCAACACGCGACCAAGCGACGAACCCGCGGCTTTGCCGGTTTCACCGATCAATCACTGCCGTCGTCGGACGGTTCTTTCTAGTTTGCCGGGAAGGTTACCAAAGTAGATCGTCTGGTGAGCAACGCTAAAATGAAATCCATTTCATCCCCAGTGACTTAGTGATCTCGAAAAAGGTACTTATACTTCATTCCATGTGTTTCAGCGAGACACAATCCATGCGCCTGCCTTCCATAATACTCTCTGACGCTGTCAGCTGTCAACGCGTTGTGCGCGTATATGTGTGTATGTCTTTTGCTGGATACTGCGCAGTCTTTAATTAAATATTCACTGCGCTCAAACGGGCGCAAACACCCTCGATGGGTACGGATGAAAGTAAGAAAGTGTCACCGGGAAATAAATCGGTTCGAGGATCGAGCGGTTGAAAAATCAGACTTTTTTGGAAAAGGTTAGGTACCCATGCTGGTGAACTCAAGTCATAAGTCTTCTAAAAGGTTGTTATTAGTTTTGGGTATTGCTAGCTTTTAGCACCGACGAGGCATCGTCCCGTTTTCAGGTCTTTTTGGTTGGTCGACTCGCACTTTTCAAGGATTTACCTGGACACCAAAAAACCTGTTTGCTCGAAGCAGTCTCTTAGTACCTGAACGGTCGACTCCAACGACCGCTTTGCTCCAGTTTGCAAGCTCGGTTTCCCTTTCTGCCGCCGAAGCTTAATATTCATTGATAGCTACCCAGCTGGTGCCAAGGTGGATTACCACCCATTCCGCAATGTCACCAGTCAAACACCGGTTTCCTCGTTTTTCCATCCCTTCGGTCTAAAATTCGGGCTGTACAAAGTCACGTTATGCAATGCGCACTCCAGCAACCGAACGACAACCGGCAACGTATGAACGAAACAGTGCTCGAGAGGAGATAAATTATGAACGGAAAAGCGGAGCAGCGTCCAACCCGTTGCACCACTTCTCCGCCACCTTCGGCGGAGGGCCCACGAGTGGCAACCTGCTCCCAGAAATGTTGGCCAGTAGGTAAGTAGTGTTTGCCACGCCGTCGCAGGTCGAGCGGCCTGAAGAAAATAAATAAAGTAAGAAAAAAAGGCAGCACCAGGGTGACACACCGAGGGGGAACGAGAAATAGAGCTGTCCTATCCACCCCTGCGGTGTGCTAATGTAAAACTTGTCGCACCGCGGAACCGCGGCCCATATGTAGGTTCGACCGGTGAAAAGGAGGAAAACTTGCGCTCCCCGAAAAAAGGGAAAGAAAGAAGTAACATAAGACAAGCATGTTTTTCTTGGGGCGAGTCGTGCCACCGTGGCCTGTGAGCACCGTTTGTCGCCGGGGACGCGGGTTTTGTTACGTTCGAAGTCTCGCTCGCGTCTCGGAAGCTCGCGAATGCGAGTGAAAAATGAAAATGAAGGAAAACATGTAGTCGCGGCTGTTTAGCAACGGGCTCCGAGTGACAACTAAGGAGCGAAGGATGGAAAGGGTGGCAGAAGGTGACGAAAAATTGCGATAAATTGCGAACGGTCGCCGCCAGATAAAGACCCAGCAGTAGGTTTGTACCGAAGAGAGTTAGTAAATCTGGCGCCTTCTGTGGAACAGGAGGGGGAAAGGGAAGTTAATCCATTTAATTTTAAATTAAAAAATATCAAAAGAAGTGTTTTGTGTTAAATTAATGACACATCTCAATTAGAATGGTAGCAATTTTAATATTTTTTGAATGCCCTAAATGTAGTGACATTGTTAAATTTTACAAAAAATCACACACTACTACCCCGAGTAAATGGTTTGAACATTAGAAACATTAAAAACATAGTATTGATAAAGAACTTTAATTTTAATTGAATTCTATTATGGTTAGACATTTTTACTTTATCGCTGGATTTATGACTTTCACAAACAACAAATTGATCATCACTTGTTATGAATATTAATCTATAAACACATGCCAATAACGTGCCGTTTCTCATGCTCTATTATTCACATAACCGTATCTAATCATCCATGAAATGATCTACCATCAAATGTCTTAATCGATCTGGGCGCGCTTTCCGAAAAGCCACCGCTCGCGAGAGGCTTAACAGGGAAAATGACTAGATAAATAAAAGAAACAAACACACCTCCCTCACCTCACAGCACTGAATATGCAGCGTATGTAAATTATACTGACGCTTCATTTATCTACCTACCGATCATCGCCCGACCACGGGGACCTTCCTAAAAAGTGTCGAAGAAGATCGGGTGGGAAAAAAGACACCACGGCACAGACTATCATCACATCTTCCTCCAGCTGGCGATCCGATGCAGCACCGACGATCGCGATGGGTGGGAATGAGCCTTTATTTTTTCGAGAGAGATGAGATACGCCGAAAAAGAAGCCGCCATCTCGGACACCGAGACCTCACCTCTCTGTGGTGGCGCTTTTATGGTGACTGTTTGCGCATGTTTACGCTTGTGCATATTAAATCGCCACAACTCGGAACGGAGCGGCACGCGAGCCTTTATCGTCCGTCGGGTTGAAGATGTTCCTCATCGTGTGAATCTTTAACCACGTGTTTTTCTTCTTCTGTTTGGTCTCCCCTTCTCCACCTCTCGAGACGTCTTGCCGGCCGAGTGGCGGTGGAGAGTGTTTGTTTTGGGTCGTCGTGTTTTTGGTGGTTGACAATCTTGTTTCGGCTATTTTTATTTATTTTACACTGACAGTGACATAAATGTTTGTCACCGTCAGCAGTGTTTGCTTTTTTCTCCTTTATGGTCGCTTGCTGGTCGAGGTGGAATAGTTTATCTTCTTCTCATTTGAGGTTCATTTGTCACGCGATTAGGTGGAAGCGGAAACGATACGGATTTAATGAGGTATTTAAGAGCTTCCGAGTGGCATTTGCAATGTTTATGACGTGCGATCGAGCGCCGAAGCACAACCTTCATTGAATAGTGGTAGTGATAATGAGCGAATATTAATATATCCAATTTGAAATTATAAAAACATATGTAGAATCAAATGAAAATATGATAAAACACATATTGTTCAGATCAAAATAATCTTTTAAAATTCCCGTTGAATTTTACTTTAAATCACTTGTAATAATAGCATAAAAAAGGTTAAAATGATTTGTTTAGCCAAAGCTTCCTCTCATTTGTTGTTTTTGATAAATTACCTGAACGAAAACATTAGTGCATATATTAAGTAGCATGTCGGATTACATTCGCCCGAGCAAAGGTAAACTTACGGTGACAAATTGCACGTGGAAGGAACCCTCGCGAGGGAGAGAAGGAAACCGTAATAATAATCTCCACTCTGCCAAACGGTTTAGCGTGCTCGTGGTCGAAAAGGGAGTCGGATATATTTTATGTACCACCAGCAGAAACGTTCACCACTGACACATATTTTGAACATTGGCCACACGAATCACTGAAAACGACCGCTAACTCACAAAATGGAGTAGCGAATGTGAAAGAGGGATGGAGAAAAAAATAGTTAAACCATGATAATACTACTAATAACATCATCGGAGCAGTGGACAGTAAACAAAAATATAAACACCGTAAGGTCCAAACGAAACCTGCTCCAAGAAGCAAAAGAAACATGTAAATCTCGCACTCCGGCGGTTTCTGCTTTTATGAAAGGGGTCTCTTTATGCACGGGAGAAATATGAACACCGTTGGTGGTAATTTCTTTTGCCTCCCTTACGTAACTCCCACACAAGACGACGGGTAAGAAGTCGTCCATTTTGCGCCAATAATTGGAGCCCAAGACCGGGCTTGGGTTGCGGAACGGTGCTAGATGGGACGGTGCGCGCTAGGAGATAGATATGTGTATTTATTTTTGCAAATCACCCCATCCTTCCCCTCGCCCTTTCAGCTGAAAAGCCCTTTCTTTTCTTGCCAGGAAAGTTCACCGCCATCAATGGGCCTCAAGGGTGCACCGAAACAATGGCATTCTTTGAAAGTAAGTTAATTTTTACGCGATAGTTTTCTTCTGAGCCTGTCCGTTTTGTTAATCGGTTTGCGCGGGTCACGTTGGTTCCCCGTAGAGTCTCTCGAAGGTGCCCGGATGGACGGCTGGCACGCGGTCCAATCCACTTCATGCGGCCAGCAGCGGTTTGTTTGTTGGCCATTTTTGTATTTCTTTTTTGGTTCACGATTCGGAGTTGTGAAAATAACGGTGTTATAGTTTTCGGCCTTCACCGGTGAGATCCATGGATGCATGTTGTGGTCCAAAGGAGATTTGATCCGTTTGCCTGTTTTGCGTTGAACTTAAAATTAATTAAATTTGTTTGTTTATATAAAACGTAACACAACTAAAATATATCTTTCATTCTTAACGATATTTATGAACTAGTTAATATGTAAGTATACGATCTTAAACTGTTTTAAATTAAAGAGTTTAATTGTAAGTGCATTCCAATGATGTATTTTCTAGTATACTCGTATAAAACCAACTATTTATAACCAGTATATTTAAAACAATTAGCTAAAACTAGTGTTTTGGGTAGCGTAGGTGTAGATGGAATTCTTTCTTAAAAATATTGTTGATGCTTACTATATATTTTTCCAAAGCTTCAGTTGACAGTATTTTGTAATTAAATTAAAATTTATAAAACAACAATTACGACATTCAACTTTGTCAATGAGGTTAAATGTTAACTAATTTTTTAAATCCTTTAATGCTTCACGGAGACTGGATGTAACCCTCAAAAGGGTATAATACATTTTTAACGACAAACAATTGTGTAAATACATCAATTTAACCGAAAGGTATAAATGAAGTATAAATGAAAAATTGTTGTACTGTTACTGTAATGTTTCACTAAACTTCATAACGAAGCAATTTACTACAGAACATTTTAGGAGAGACGAATAACTCAAACAATCTTACCAACTCCAACGGCGGAGTGGAATGCAACAAATTCCTTTTTTCCCACCGCAGAAACGCACGACCGCGAAAGAAAGTGAAAGCATTGCAACGATGCACCATTTTCCTTCGCCAACCACTCTTTCCAGGTCACCCTCCTTCGTCGCCCAATCTTTCTTTCTTCCTCGAAACGAAAAACAAACCAAACCTGGCGCATGATTCCGTGATTCTGGAGCGCAGAATACTTTCCTTCTGCACTGGGGCGCATCGGAGGGGCAGAAGAAATTGCAATTTATTGTTATGCAAATCGTACGAGCGCATTCGCACCGGGTCACACCGCGGGAGTTCCTCGGTTCCCTGCGCATTCCTCACACGACCGACCCGCACGACCACGGTCCGAAGCGGGCACGTCGATCGCAATCGATAGCCAGGGCGATCGTGGACGCCGCGAGCTGCGAAAAGCGAAAAGAAACAAGAAACGTCTCCCTCGGTTCCGTCGTGGCGTTCGCGACCGTGTCATAAAGCATCACACATGACCATAAATAAAGTTGCGTCGGTGGGGTACCGGTAGGGTGTTGGGGCACTGTGACCGTGTGTGAGTGTGTCGCGTGAAGCTGCGAAAGCATGGCACGAAACGAGAGCAACTGGCTGGCCGATGTGAACCCGGGGGCCCGCACGACATCAAATTAATCAGATCGTTTATTGCGTAATATGTTGGCGATGGAAAGAAAGCGCGGTGGAGCGGTAGCGGGCCTTGGGGGGCGGGGAATGGGAGGTCTGAAATTACGGGATGCATTAGGGAAGCTAACTGGTTTCCTTCGGGGCAAGTGCAGCAGCGCTGAGCCGGGGAGCTGGGCCTGAGGCTGGGCAAAATCCCTTAAGAGGCGTTACAAATATGGCGATGGGAATAAATCTCAGTCTCCCAGCGAAGTTTTGGTCACCAGAGCTTCCGATGGAGGATTAGACGGGCAGAAAGGAGAGATGTGACCATTCTACGAAAGAACGTCAATCGTCAATCATGTTTTGCGTGGAATTGAAGAACCATAAGTGTCGCTGTAAGAGGCACAAGAAGATGGAGCAGATTGAACCCACGGTCCTGTGTGTCGCGTCCCATCGAGTAGTTCAACTTCGGGATATATGAAATAGTTGAACTCAGGATTGAAATTTGCATTGGAAAATATACAATCAACAACGAACGACTCCTATATACGTGATGCCTCATGAGGATGGGGATGTCTCCATTGTTGAAATAAATATCAAAACAAAGTATGACATCTTTGAAACAATCATGGTCAGGCATAAACGATCGGTAGGTATTGACCTACCTTACATGAGTCAAAACACACGCAACATGTTCATTATCGTTGATTTACATCAATTCGTCATCGTTCGGTCCGGGAATCATCCAATCGTATCACAATTGTCTTTCAAATATCTTTCGCCGAAGGTTCCCGTATCGCTGGCGCCAACGCCAAAATTGAACGAACACAACGACCCGTTGTTCGGTGCTTATCTTACATTTCGATTTATTTAAAACCAATTGTGGTGGGGATGAGTTGGTGCGGATGCAAGCTTCTTGGAACATCTAGGCTGTCAATTGCCTATCTGAAACCTTCGCAATGTTTGATTGATAGGCCTACGGTCGAAACTACCATATGAGCTGCCGCTAGCGTGTTTTTGTAGATAAAGTGCGTGATGGTAAGAACGTTGGTCTTAGACCGCAGCCTCTTCGCCCTTATCGGTTACAGAGCTGCCAGGAGCACAGCGAGCATTGCTCGTACGTTTGGCCACCGTTGACACGCTCGCAGGTATCTCCGAGCGCCTGCAGCCGTTTGGTGCAGCCTCTGCTGATCACTCGCCGGTTGCTCACTAAAAATGAAGGTTAGGTTAACTGATTCATTGCACAAGTCGACAATCGATTGCTGACCCTTACCATATCGCTCGGTCGTGAAGCACACATAGACCGGAAGTGGCAGCTGACGTGGCGAGCGGATTTCGTCCTCAAACTCGTCCATCATGGCGGACTTGGCGGCGCGCGCGGCCATCGCGAAAATCGACGTTGAGCGAGCGCTCGAGCAGGGACAGCATCCTGGTGGACAGTAAGGTTCGGTGGTAGGCGCTGGAGTAGAGGTGGTCGGATAGGGAGACGTTGGGAGCGTCGGTGGAGGTTGTGTTGGGGTTGTCGGAGTTGGTGGTGCACAGGTTGGGCAGGTTGTTTCAGGGGTCGTAGTGGTCGGAATGGGAGTGGTAGGGACCGGGGTGGAAGTAGTGGGTATAGGAGTTGTAGGGAGAGTCGGAGCACACGTGGGACACGTGGTGTCGGGGGTGGAGGTGGTCGGAATGGGAGTGGTAAGGACTGGGGTGGAAGTAGTGGGTATAGGAGTTGTAGGGAGTGTCGGGGCACACGTGGGACACGTTGTGTCGGGTGTGGACGTGGTCGGTTGCGGGGTTGTAGGGAGCGTTGGCGCACACGTTGGGCACGTGGTGTCCGGTGTCGCTGTAGTCGGCTCAGGAGTGGTCGGTAGTGTCGGCTCTGGAGCGCATGTTGGACACGTGGTTTCTGGCGTGGAAGTAGTCCATTCAGGAGTCGAAGGAGGCGTTAGCTCTGGGGCGCATGTCGGGCACGTGGTATCCGTGGGTGGGGGAGCAGTTGTGTAGTCTATGTCACCACACACCACCGGAATTTCCTGCTGGAACTCACAGTCCTCGCACTGATAACACACTAGCTGCAGATTTGCTGCAACAAATGAGACGGCACCTTAGAGGCAAAAGTTCACCGAATTTAAGACTATCACCAATGCACTTTTACCTGTCTGAAGGCACAGCCCCAGGAACAAGACGAACACTATTCTACTCATCTTCTGAGTGGAAAGATGCGTGTTATCCCAATCGCCGTAGAGCACAAACTGTAACTGTGGACTCGAAGAGATGCTCACTAATGTCTTCACATCCGGCAGACAATCGGTTTATAGTTACAATGTCGACGAGACGCTTATCTCGCCAGCAGATAGGGTTGCGCAAGAAAGACACCGATCAATTGTCGATTGCCTCATTTGAATGTAGGTAAATGATAGATAAGCACCGAAGGGAGATTTCATTTCAGGTGAGTGAGTCTGAGTTCGTTGAATTCGGGCACGTACTCCTATGCAAATAGATTCCCCGACTCGTGAGTAAGTCAAACGGGGATTTTCGGAAGATGTTTTGATTGCCAATGGAGGTTGATAATGGGACTCGCTTTCAAGAAAGTTATGAGATATCCGGCAAGAGACAAAGTTCCCTGTTGGTAGCTGTCAATCAGCGGACTATATTTAAGACGGAAGTTCCCCGCTTTTACTGCGCTGGAAGATAACGTCAATTAGCTCTCGTTTTCCTCTAATGATCGCAGTCGGTGACATTGACTTCTTCTGACGTTCCATCGTTGCCGCCCATTGCAGGTCAATTATAAAATACTTCAATCAGACGTCGGACCCAGTAGAGATCTCTCCTACCACGGCAATCCTCCTCCCCCTCTTCTGAAGGATCTCTTTCGAGCCGGGCCCCGGATCTACGGCAAACTTAAGGTAAAGAGAGGATCGTAGAAGACCGTCTACTTCGCCTGTTACCTCACTCGGCCGGTGTAGTGGAATTTCAATTACCGTTTACTGCCAAAGTATCACGTGATAAATTACCGCTTCCTGCCCTTCGTTTTTGACACTTCTTCCCAAACCTTGCTGGCCTCGAAGAAAGGGCACTTTTCCGAATGCTGTTGGAGTCTTGGCTCGCTTTAGATTGATCGCGCGCCTGTTTTCATCTTTTATCTTCTTCTACCCCGTCGACAATTTCCCATTCGTCGCGGTATTTTCCAGTGGGAGTAAAATCGCTCTCCCTTTGCCCCGGAGGCCCCGATCCCCACCACTTTCCGCTCGCCACTCGTTTGTCTTTCGCCTTGTCGTGAGTGCATGACAACTGATTACAATTGTTGAAAGTCCATTACATGATGCCGGCAATCCGGCAGTTTCCGCCCAGTTGCATGTATTTTGCCTTACCCTGCTACCCCCTGCCCCTTTTCTTCCCAATTCGTTCAAGCGAAAAGAAGGAAGCTACTTTAGACCCGTGGGTCATAACGTACCGAACTCGTTCTGATGCCGGATCAGCTCCGGCAAAAAACAGTGGAAGTGTTTTATAAACCACCGATCAGATTGGCCCGGTTCACCTTCACGGCGGATGTGCTGATCGTGGATAAAAAAACCTGGACTGGTCGGTGGACAGAACTATGAACATTTTCCGCCGAAAACAAAAGGGAAAGTCGCTCCCATTCGAGTTACTTACGGAACGAATCTTTTTCGTGTATGTGTATCTTGTTTCTCTCGTATTTTTTTTGCACCGGAAGGAAGTGTGCAGATCATTTTTCTTACATCCATTTCTCTTCCTGGCCAACTTGGGTAGCGTACGTAACCGTGGGGGACCGCGAAGAAGAGTGGAAAACAAACACGCTGTTGGTACATGTCGGCCATTTCTCAAGACAAGACGTTTAGTGGGAGTTCGTTGAGGCAAACGATGAGCAAATGATGAGCAAAGCAAAAGACTTCTCTCGTTTTCTTTCGCTTTCCGCCGTTAGCCAACAAGCAGCAGTGCAGAAGTGGAAAATGAAAACTAGAGCTATTTAGCGTGAAGAATCCACACCGAAATGCTCTCTAACGAGTCAAACCATCTGGGTGAAAGAAGCGGCGCTTTTTTCCCTCTTAGCTTTGGTTGGCCTTCTCGCTTTCAACACTTTCCATTAGTTTTTACTTCTCGCGATCGATTTTCCACTGAGGAATGCGTCCGATTAGCTTTGGTGCGCGCCTCGGCGGAGCTTCTCTTTGGCTGGGCCGCAAACACGAAATGCATCTCGAGCCGAGAAAAACCCTGACGCGAACCGTTTGGACTTGGGTCGAACATTGAGGGTCGCGCTGAACGTGACCTTCCGTCGTCGAGGCCTTGCGGAGGGGATGACACTCCGCTTTGCGGGGGAAGGGTGCCAAAACGAATTACCAAATTGAAGTGGATGCCTCGATTACCACCTTCTTCTCCGTCCTGCGCCACCTGCGAGCCTCAAAGATGCTAATGGATTCGTGCAAATGGCCACAAACGATGGCGCGATCGATTGCGTATTTTTCCGCGTGCCCAGCATGTTTTCCGATTGACACGAGGGCCACGCTGCTGGAGGATGAGGCAGCCATTTCATTTATATCTTTTAGGGTCTGCCATTGTTCTTGGCATCGTGCGGATTCGGTATTTTGTTCGATCACTTCCGCACAACGGGCTACAATTTCCTGTGGCGCAATCGGCCAGTGTTGGCGGAAGAAGGAAAAGCTGACGGTGGATGGGAGAGTTTGGGATGGGAGGATGGGTTTCACTTTTTTCTTAGATAATGTTCGATGGTGACGATCACCGAAGACTAAGTACGAGTGGTTTAAAGTATAAAATTGGTTTTGAAATAATTACTTAGGTTGGAAGAATCCGTTCAATATTCTACTTAATACTTTACAAACTTTGTTTGGTTTATTGATAGCTTCAGAGCAAGGCAACGTAATCATCGAGATGGATCACTTCTTGAGAGCACACAACAGATTAGAATGCGTTAAGCCTTGGGTTTATAACTCATTCAAACTTTGCCTTCAGGAACATGAACATTTCTTTCCAACGAGCTGACCAATGAATAACAGACCCAACCGATGAAACGCACGATCCACGGAAACATGCTCCCAAATCACGGATTGTCAATGATTTGTTAGATCACTCGACGTGGTATTCAGTTTAAAAATCGCCTCAGGGAAACGTAGAAACGACCTCAAAACAGAGCAGAGTGCGAGCAACGTCAACGGTGAGCATAACAAGCTCACGACACATCAGCGTTCGCACATTAAAAGGGCCGCATTCAGCTTTCGTGCCGCAAACGTCGGCCAAGCCAGGGCGAAAAAGGGAATTTATGAAGGCGACTGACCACGACGAAGGTGGCGAACAGCAAAGGGAACAGTTATGCGGGAGATTTGACTTTGGCAATTTCCGGTGACTGTTAAGGCTTCACGTCTCAGCTGATGTGAACGAAATTAGTATCCAAAGGAAGGTTTTAGTCGAGTGGAATTATCTTATGATATGAGTGGATTCTTTGTTTCATTCAGTGTGCAACCAAGTTTCAAAGATTTATTTTCCATGTTTGCTAAACGTCGTTTCAGTCTACCATTCGGTTAGCCAAATCGCATCCTAATTGACACATATTGTACAATTTTTATCGGTTTTACTTCAATCATCAATGTCTACCGCTAAGCTAAGCTGGAAATATAGAAAAGGAGGAAAAAACACTGCGTGAAACAGGTCCGCAAATCTGTGGCAAAGAAGCGAAGGCAACGTAAAACCGGTGGTAGTTCGCATAAAATTATCCATAAGGTCCTATCCATAGCATCTCCGAGTATTTTGTATCTCTTTCAGCTGTCTTCAGCTTTACGTCTACGAAAATAATAAACCACTCAAGCTCAATCGGACTGTTTTTTCTAGCTGCCAACAACATAGGTTTTATAGGTTTTCACAGGTTTTATTGCAAACATGTTGAGGACAGCGTGTCCACTGAGCATGTAAAAAGTATTTACTCAAGACATTTTACTGCAATCCTCACGCTGTGTTTGTGTGGTGCAGTATTTATTTTTTTAGCTCACGTTGGTCTGCTTTAGTTTCTACTTCAGTCTAAAAACGCAGCAATCAAATCGAGAGAGCTTAATAAATTGTCAGACTTCTCAGTGTATAACATAGATAAATATATTGTATGACATGCTTTTTATAGTCAAGCGAGTAGCTTTCATTTTCACTAAAGTAGATAGATGTTCATTAAAAAAAAAAACTCGCAATATCGCAATCCGTAACAATGGGAAAAAATGTGCCTTTCCAGCGTACCACAAGGCCACCGTGACAGCTATTCCATTTTTTAATTGTAACACCTACATGTCGCGGCACTTTCACATTCCACTCTGTCGCTCGAGAGAATGCTGCCAACCCTCAAGTTAACCGGACAAGTGGACAGCTGCTTTCAGCCCAACACTGCCCCAGATTTCTGAGCTCCGGCAGCAATCGTCTCGGCCGATTTCAAATGCGGCTTCTGCAACTTGGCCTATCCAACCATTGCCCCATCGATAGGGTACTGACGAAGAGTACACGCCTTCGACCGCGCTAACACACCCTCGTGGAGTTCAGAGACCGCAAGAACTGACTGGTGGACATCGGGATCTTTTGCGAAGCCCAACCTATCATCATCGGATGACATTGGAAATCGGACAGTCATCCACCAGTGGGTCTTGCAATGCTCTGCCCGACCTGGCTCATACCTTCCTATCGAGACAACCGCCAACCGACGGCCTCCGCCCAAGAGCCACCGGAATGCGTACAGCAAGTGTCGCACGGCTCAAGAAGTTCTTGTGAAACGAGCGCCACCCGCTCGATGCAAGCACTCGTTCGCTGTCTTGTGCTTTTTTGGACTGCCTTCACACATCCCCCTACGCCCGGCAGCTTCACGCGGCGGGTGTTAATGCACTGCACCTCGCACACATTATGACTCATTAAGCGGCAACTTCGAGCCTCCGTCAGATGATGTTGTAGGCGATGACTGGCGGCATCGTCAGAGACGAAGAGAAACACAGCTTCTCGTCGTAATCGACAGCGCATTGACAGTGTGGGATTTATGAGCGCAACTACCGTCTGAAGTCGGCTTCCAACTCCAACTCACCGGGGCGCTATATCTGTCTCCGGCATACACGACACGACAACTCCCTCATATCTTATCCTGAGACTGTGGGTGACATTTACTTTCTAACAATCTTTTGAACCAAAAACATAGATGCCAAACCCTTTTAATTGCTGTCAGCTTGATTTTGTGAACGATTTTGTGGAAGAGATCAATCTATCCAACTGGGATTTTTTTACACAACAGTTTTTTTCACAAATACATTCCAACTCACTGCAAAGTGAAAGTTTTATAAGTAAATTTTGCCAGACTTCCAGATTAATTATTGAGTGTGAATAAGAGGAATCAATCGAAATAATATATTACAATAAGCAAGTGGTGTCACCATTTTGTTAAATCACCCTTAAAATTAAATGTGCTCCTTGGAAAAAGCATAATAAATATTCGAAGCAAAATGGAAGAAATCCTTGAGATTCAAAACTGAAGCAACGCGTGTCTTCCACAACATCCTTCAGGTAATTTCCCGTGAGGGCAGTATTAACTTAATTATGCTTGAAATTAGCATAAGGCCAATCGGAGACGACTGTTAAAAAAGAAATCCACCAAAAAGTATTTCAGGGCTAAGCGGTTCTCAACGACAAGAACCGTTGAATGGGAGAATTAAATGCATTTAACGTTGGCCCATTTAACGGAGCTCATTAATTAAAATTAGGTTAAACGGTGGTGCGGTGGTTAATTTCAGCTGGTTGCCTTCGTTTTCGGCTGCAAACCGTTCCGAGTTGCAACTCGCTACCGCCTTAACCCAGCCATCGGTGAGGAAAAATCACTTTTTGATCTGAGCATTCACACGCTTGGGCAGGGCTGGGGGACGGGAAGCGCCCCAGGGGGCCAAGAAAACCATTGACATTGTTGGCTCTCCGGCAGCGGAGACAGGCTGCCGTAGTGGCCGGTTCGTTGGCTGGTGATGTAAGCAAAATTCGAGCAAGGTCGAAGTCGTTAGGCGTTTCCCCCTTTGGGCGTAATTGTAATTGCGTGCCCAAGGAGCTGCGGCCCGTTTATATTTGATCGTTTGGGTAGGAAAGGTTGATCATGTTCTTTTTCAATAAAGGAAGGGGTTCTTTTTTCATTTGTATAGTATTTCCAGAACCTAACTGCTTCCAAAGTATTGATTTTTTAAATTAAAATGCAAAAGCAGCTTTTTTAGTTTTACTTTCGTTGGCCTTTAGTGACATGGCTTTCACACCTGTTCGAAACATGTGAATCCAAAAAAATCTCTCGAGATAGAAAAGTCGTGGCCACTTTTCGCTTTCCACCGCGTTAGGCTAAATCGAATTGTCCAAGCAAACGACCTCACGAAGAAACGGCGTGAATTCCAACGGGAGAAGGGCAATGCATACCCAGCAAACTCAAGTTGGAATGCTACGATGGAAGACAGCTTCCCAGCTTTTCACGACATCAAGCCTTTCCACTACCCCTTCGTGCACCATCACATCCGGCGCTTCCAGAGGCAAATTCAAGCGACTCGCCAAACCATTCATTCATCAACCTGTCTGCAGCAGTCGATTGCATGGAGAGAAAAGACACCCTCACAGACACCCTTCCTCTATTTTCCGACCAATGCCGAATGAATGCTATCGTTCTGCTCGAGTTGGGAATTTTCCATTTTTATTTGACTAAATCACGCTTGCGGTCGTCGGTGCGGCGTTATCTCGCGGTGGGAACCGTTTTAACCTGGTCTGATTTATTTTTATTTGATCGCTGGCGATCAACGAATTGTGAGCCTGCCGTGGTGCGATCTTAACGCACTCACCAACCAACTTCGAACAAAGCCATGCACCCGACACTTGGCACATGGTGAGAAAATGGTGGCGGCGTGAAAATTGCGCACATCGTCCCGCTTGTCTAGCGTCGGTCGTTGCTGGCAGATGTCTGCGGGGGTGGGAAACTACGAATGGATGGATGGAGAACCGGAGTATAGTCGTTTTTCACAACCCTCCGCAGCAGATAAAAGTGTGTTATTTAACAACATGATTAGACTGCATCATATGGGAGTCAAGATAAAACGGACGGGATACGATGCAGAGCAGCAAAAACATTCCGAGCAGCTTCAGGTGGTTTCTCTGCTTGGGGATTTAGTTTCGCGGCGTGGGGAGGGACTGTTGCAAAGAAAATAGGAAAACCTGTTGGGGAAATTTCAATCTAACTTTATGTTCTGGCGAGTGCATATATCTAATTATTTTCTGCTAGGAATGCATGTGGTGGAATAAAGGCTGTTAAATAAGAAAGATTAACCTAATTGTAAGACGATCGAAATTCATAAATGTATTATTCGAAAAACAAACGGTTAAAGCAACCTAGCAAGTTCTTCAAAAAGTAGAAAATGAAACATATTTTGAAACGTAATAACATTTACTAAATACCGCTTACAAAACATGCTTCACGCAAAATGTTTTTCCACTTTAATTCAATACAGTTACGTTTTTCTTTCTTATTTTTAGTTATGTTTACAGTTGATCGTTTAAACTCCTTTACAGTGAGACAGCTTCAATGTGCTACTTACTTTCAAAGCCTTGCTAATATACTTGATTTTATGACGTTTGCTGTCAATTAGGCCTAGAAAACATTCTTCAAATATTTGAAGCTCCCTACGGTATTCCATTTTGCAAGAGGGAGGCACATTGCTGCACCTTTGCCTTCATTGCTGCTTTATTTATCTATCTAAACGGTTTCGTTTTTTAAACTTATGTCAAACCAAATCTCATTTTCAGTTTTATTTTTTCTTTTATTTTCTGGCCTGCATTCGACACCTTCGCGTATCATGTGTTGGGTGCCGTTTCCACCGATCGTAAAAAGATTACATCACCACCCCGAACAGCGTCCCTCTCCATCCCAACCAGCAGCCACCAAACGTGCGTACGCGAACATAGAAGCATAAGCCAACGCACCATCGGGCTGTGATGGTTTTCTACTCTTTTTCATCTTCTTCACATATTTTTTTATTCTCAATCCGCGAGCAAACGTTATCCGATAAATATTCGGTTAATAACAACCTGTTTTAATTTAATTGAATCTCCTGCGCGAACACACTTGTGTTCCTTTTCTTGCGTAGATTTCTTTTTATCTCTCCTGCTCCATCCACCGAGTAAATGCAGTTTGATGCCTTTCTTCTGCAATAGCTTAACCAGGCTGGCGTCCCACCCTCTTCACCACGCGGCCATTTTCCCGCAGGGAGCTAAAACGTCCGTGGGGACGAAAGAGAAAAAAACGAATCATTTAAGCTGACCACCTGTCCAACAATCATTCCGTGGTCACATTTTGGTTCAGTGTATCAGAGGGGAAAAAACAGAAAGGGAGCCCTTTGGTCAAATGCAACCCCCTTCCCCTGTCCCACCCACAGGCAATTTCCACCCAAGCTACCCAGGGCGTTGAATGAAGTCCAATTAAAGCGTTCATATGGTCATTAAATTATGCTCCGCGTGCTCTGCCGAGATTTGTGTTGGTGGGTCGGCGAGGGGGTACGAGTTCGGTGGCTGCGTACGTGCCGCCCCGCTGTGGTTGCGGTCACCAAAGGGTAGTGTTGGCACGTGCACTTACACTTTGCGGTGCATTTGCGTACACTTGCGTTTAGATCCTCCCTGCACAGCCCTGGCCTTCTCGGGATCGTGCGGGAGCTGCTTCCAACAGCACGATAGATTAAAATTCAATCCAAGCGAACCAGCAAGGCACCCTCGACCCAGGAGGGAGGGAACAAACGTGATGACTAACAAACACTCGCACGCAAGCACTTCATTTGACGTGAATTACCGAATGAGCTGGAACTAGCAAAAAGGTAAAAAAAAGAGTCAAAACACTGCCACCACCATGATTTCGTGCCATTCGTGACTTGCTCCGCACGCAGCGACAGCGGGCGGGCCGCCCCAGAATGTCCATTTGAAGGAAATAGTGCAAATAAATAAAGTCACCGAACGCAAAGCAGCCCGCGAGGGTTGCACACTCGAGCGTTTTGCGAATACGTGATCGATAACAGCATGGGTGATCGACGATGGTGCCTCCACCATTCCTCCACTCACACTCGAGGATGGTGAGGAAATGAAAATAATTCAATCACCCCTGCTCGAGCCCGGGGAAGCGAACGCGCGATGCCGGTTAATTCCATCGACTGATCAAATATCGTGCTGGGCGTTTTTAACGAGAGTGCGTGTCGGAAGGGCTGCTGAAAGGAGGAGTGGAGAGAGGCAGCTGGCAGGACGAAGCCAGGCCCGGGAGCGAATGTCTCAATATGGAAACGGTGCAGAAGTGATTTGATTTGCAAAAAGCGAACACCGGGTGTAATTATTCACACTTCACATCATGTGGCAGTCGGTGAAATTGACGGATGACAGTAGGGGGGCCCGCGATTGATTATTATGTTGGCAGAGGGATACCGCCACAGGTAGGGGAGGCTTTTTTTATGCCAAAACGAAAGCAGCATGTCACAGTGAAAATGTCATTATTCGATAATTAAAATTTTAAAATTTATTTTCCAAACGGAAATTTTACGTACGTAAACTTAAAAGCACACTTACATTTCAAATTAAAAACTTTGTTGTTCCTAGATCCAAGAAATTGTGCAATTAATATTATTAAAGGGATCAAGTTATTGATTTGTTTGTTGACTTTAGCATACAAGCATTCACTCACTTAAAAACCTTTGCTTCCGTTGCAAAAATGTGTTCATACCTGAAAATATAAGAAAAAAAATCATTAGTTTCTGGTATGCCTTTTGGTTACAGACCTTTAAAACTCCGTAAAGATCAAATGGTAAATGGAAGTAATTTTAAAGATAATTACGAAAAAAACCTTTTTCACTTCCACAAACTTGTCTTCGATGTCTTGTAGGTTTATGATATGTGCCTTGTGAAAACTGCATGTGACTATCCGAATGATGCACCAATGTTCAAACGTAACCATTAACTGTGATTTACATCCTCTCAGCATGCAATAGAACCTCGAACCATCCACAAACCCCGCTTGGTGTCTTGAGTTGTTTAGTGTAACAGGTAACAAACAACAAAAAAAGCGCAACTCTAACGTACCCCGAGGGCAGTCGGGAACCAGCGGCTCAAAACGGCCTTGCTCGAATGAACCGTAAATCTTTCCCGCCGCGGTTCTTAAATCGCCCCCGGAGAGGAACACACGTGACGTGACGCTGCACTTGGCGGAAATTGTCACTCATCGGGTTTTAGTGGCACGAAGTATTTAAATGTTTCCTCTGCGTGTTGCATATTCGTTTTTCGGTTTTCTACGGCAGCTGATGATAATCGTTTGTGCAATTCGCAACCAGCGATTGGAGTGCAATTTATTATTGATTTAATCATTCTGTTAGTATGTGAGAAAATGCATGGCGCAAAAAGCCACAACCTAGCCATGCTCAAATTCAAAGCTAAGTCCCTTCACCAACAACGGGGTGAAAAAAAAACAACCCGTACAGATTAGAGTTTAGTATTAAAGCACGTCGTTTCTCGATTTTCACTTGACAAATTGCTGCCGTCCACCTTCACGAAGCATTAAACAAATCGCACGCATCCGGGGACGCACCGTCTGCCGTTTACGCAAATCGTTATGATTCGCGGTAATCGGCGGAAAATCCCAAAACCACCGGCACGCGATCACCAATCAATTGGCCTTTCCCTTTTTACAATGGTGCTGATCAATATGCTGATTTTTTGTTGCTTTGGGTTGTCTGAAGTTCGTTTCTTCAAAGGTGGAGTAATAGAATGATGAAAATAAATTCGCGCCCCCGAAGGCAATGCCTTTTTTGCAACAATGCAATCCTAAATGCAATCGGCTTGCGGGAGAGTCATTGTTGCGAGGAAAATTCGTTAAGTCGGGTGCGGAGCGGTGAAACAATAAATAAACATTAGACGGACGGAAAGAAACGTTCACACAAAATGTCAACGCGTTGAGCAACATGGGCCGAGGTCGGTGTTCGTTGATTGACTTTTCGTTCGCTCGCTCGTTCGTTCGTTCGTTCGTTCGTTCGTTCGTTCGTTCGAGCGTCTGATAAAGGCGGGATAACAAGCCCTTCGTTTTGGTCGCATGACTACAGGTGCGGAGCAGCGTTACACATCGAGCAGCCATCTCAACAGCGCAGCCCGTAGCCCAAATCCCAGCCTGCGCCGGAACGGTAGCTAGGTTCGATTTTCACGGTGCGTAAACGCAAACCCAACGAAACTCACTCGGTTCGTCGCTTGGGCCGTTGATGTCACCGGTGGAAAAATTGCCCGCCAGCCGTTATGAAATGGGCAAAATCCACTCCGGTGGTTTGGCGGGCATGAAGAAAATCGATACATGGCCCTGGCATATGTTTTCCCTCCCCCTTCCCTTTGCCCTTGCCCATCCAACCCGGTGGTAGTTTTGTTTTCGTTTCCTAATGCGATAATTACAAGGTTTTTGATTGTCGACTGCCTGTTCGGTCGCCAAGCCGCGTTGTGCGGTGACAAACGAACCGTCACTAAGCGTAGGACCGCAAACCTTCGCTCGCTCGTTACTTTCACCCCCTTCAGAGACGGGCGGAACCGGAGGGAGAACACTTTTCTGCACGGAAAATGGCTTTCGGAAACGCAGAATGTTGGACGGGCGGACGGACGCCGCTCCTAATAAACGGTTTCTCGCGCCGTGAGCAAATCGCAGACTTAGTTTTGGTGACGGTTTATTTTTCCTTCCTGGCTGACTTTGTCTTCTTTTTCTTAAACAACGGCACAAAAACAATCTACGTACGACGGAGGCGACCAATGTGCATGCCTTTTTCTTTTCATCACAAAAAGCCTACCGAGACAAATTCTGCTTCGTTTTGCCTACCATTCAAGCCTCGCACATCCGCTTAAGCCTTTCATGCCTTTGGCGAAAGATCGAGTGAATGGTTCCGTTTTGCTTCGCAAACTGCATAAACTGTGGTGACAAATTAGCGTGTGTGGTTTAGTATGTTTTTCCCTGCTTCAACACGCTATAGTTTTAGTTTTTGAATACACGCTGTTTTACGGCCGTCGTTCGGGAACGGGCGACCATTTATGCAAACCGTGTGCTTCCTGATTTGTTGAAAGATAGGCAATCGTCAGAAAGATCAACATCGTAAATTTCATCGATAATGATACCGGGGAAACCGATCACCTCAATCATTCATCGGTGTTATCTTAGATCAACCGCATTTGCTAACCTTTAAACCGGTTTCGAAAAATCAAGGCTACAGAACATACTAAAAATATATAAATGAAGGAAGTAAATTAAAAAATGCAGATTAAAAATAATGGATGTTTAGGAAATTTATTCACTCATCCACTAGATCCTATCCAAAACTCTGATTGGCTCATTTGCTACCAATTGCGTGCAACCGATGTGCGGCCAGATGCGGCAAATTGCTATAATGAAGGTGACCGCAAATTGCATAAAAATCCAATCAATCTAATACGATCATCGAAACCGCGCCGTCCGAGCAACGCGTCCAACAATCGGGACAGTTTAGCCACGGCCGTTTCGGACCATTTGTCCCAAAATCCCCGCCTGTCCTTGGGGCGCGCGCACAAGAAACATGCATGGAAGTGGCTCGTGCTGAACGGATTGTAAAGAAAAGCCAAGCAGGAAAAAAGACACGATCATAACAAGATTGCCCTCTTTCGCGGAGCAACTTTTTGCTTTAATCAGATTGCATTTCACACTAATAAACCCGATTATGTTTGGTGTTTCTTTTGCGAAGTCGAGCGTCTTTTGAAGGCCACACAAATATGTGTTGGGGGTGGTGTTGGGAAAAATAAATCTGACCTGCAATGGATTGATATTAATCAATCGCAATCGCTGCTAACTTCCTTCGACGCCGGACGCCCGTCTGAAAACTGTCATTTATCATGAGGCACAAAGTGCCCGCTTGGCAGACAATTGTGGGTGAATAGTTAAAGCTTAAATAAGCCCTCGTTCTCCGACGAAAAGGAAAAAGGGAACGGGCATCAAAAACCCCCATTGGCAAAATTTTATATTTTCCCTGGGACGGGAAACACAAATGAAGCCAAATTGAATGTGCAAAAATGACCCAATAAAGCACGACGCCATGGGCAAAAGCATAAAGGCAACCACTATGGGGATTTTTGTTTTGTTCGATTTATTCTTGCGGTATAAAATTGCCTTTTTTGTGAGCAGAAATTGGAGGCGATCGTCCTTCGAGACAGTAATCACCCCAAACAAAACTCGCCCCTTCTCTTGTGCAAAAGGAAGTGAACGATTACATGACGGAGCGTTACATTGATTGTGTTACGCGACATCGTTAAATTAGATCTGTTTTGTGGTTAATTTTGATCAGCTTCCCATTTTATCTCCGTTGACAAGGCACAAGGGATAGGTTGAGCAATCGGTTGGAAGAGAAATCCTTCGCTCTGTACGAGCGCACGGTGCGTACGAGTATGGCAAAAGATTTTCTATCGAAACCAATAAAAAAACGAGAAACACTCCGACCCGGGCACGAGCACCGCTGACACCGTGAAGTGTGGCGTGAGATTTGATTAATAGCATTAATTAAGTAACAAATCAGACCTTTGCACGCCCCAACATTCCTGCATTCATGGCACTTATAAACCCCGTCGTGTCAAAAAGCGAAACGGACAGGACGGAACGGCGGAGCGGCCCGTAGCCCGAGAGCTTCTGGTGCAGGAGGTTTGAAAAATAGTCACCACTTTCCATAAAATCCGTAACGATTTATTTGCCCCGTACCGCCGGTAGCCCGATCGGAAGATAAGGGTTTTCGGACTCTCGGCCGCGCGGGTGAAAAATGCCACCACAACAGGAAAAGTCAGCTGACGTTGGGGTCGCCGTTGTAGGAATGATACATATCCCGTTGGATGCGTGTCGCCGGTTGAAAGTACTCACGAACGACCCCCGGGCAGTCGGTATCCTTTATGGGCCTTTTGAAGTTGTACAAAAATATCCTCCAGCGGTTGACGGTTTCATAGCTTGTCGAGTATTTTTAACCACGATCGTTCGGAGCGGTAGCTCCAAAAGTGAACCAGTTCTGATACTCTACTGTAGAACTACATTGCGTCACGTCAACACGATTAAATGTTACGACCCGTCTTAAGTAAGCACATTACGATCAGCTCCAGCTCGCTACAGTTTAAACTGCTTTGGCTCATGTTTATGTGCACCACCAAACTTTAGCTACCTGTGTCTGAATCCACAAAGTGTTTGCCGGAGGTGATAGGATCATAGACCCGAGTATAGCTATATTTTTAAGGCCTTTTAATTACCTGCAAACAGTCATAAACATACTTTTGCATGTTCCCCATGTGTAAAACCCTACGTTGGGTATTTAACAGAATATATAATAATCTTTAATTAAATTTATTTATTGCCAGCAAAAGGTGTTTTTAACGTTGTGGTTACGATGCTAGGAATCATAGAGTATTTAATTTTTAATATGTTTAAAAAAATAGCGGAACTGAACAAAGACAACAAAATGAACCTTCTAAGAGAAGAGCATAAATTATTTTTAGATCATTTCAATTGTTTTTTTCAACCATCTCATGACATAACAATTTCGACACCGATTGTGTTTCTTGTATTAATGTTGTAGCAGCTGTTCGGTGCAACATAACTCTCAACCACGAGAAGGCAAAAACTTCCTGTTAATCCCGAGAAACACAAGCCACTTTATCTCGAACCTCCATTCCATCAATCTTCAGCCCAGTCCAATCCAATCCGGGTAATAGAGATCTCATTTGTCCGGCTCGGACACCGGTGTGCACAATAAATCCTTCCTTCCGGTATAGGTCCAGGATGGAAAAACCAAATACATCCCACTTGCATTGGGGCTAAGCTGAGTGGTGGACACCCTCTTCCCATCGCTGTTCCCGTGGCTGGGCGAAACGATCACATTTCTCCTGTCACCCTCCAGACTCGGGTATACCGGGTGGTTTATTATGATATTTGAAAATTAATCTCCTAGTACCCTCCTCCCTACCCTGGGCATGTGCTGTTGGAACGGCTTCTCTCATGGGCAATCTCTGATCGGTAGATCACTGCAGCTAATCCCGGTGGAAGGTACGGGAAGCTCCTGCTCCATCAGACCCGCCGCCATCCTGAAGCCACGAAAGACAGACAGACGAAGGCCTAGGTCTATGGCAACCACTACCAGATGGGTGGGGGAAAGAAAAGGAAAGTACCCCAAGGTTGACCGCCGACGGGGCCGAGAGCAAGTTACGTCAAAATCCGAGCCGAAGACAAGTGATGGAACGAACATCAGGCCAGCGAGATGAAGAAAGCATTGGTGGATGGAGTGAAAAATAAAAGTGAATCATTTCTCCTTCGTTTTTGCCTCTCTTTTCAATCAACAATTAATCACCAACCAATAAACATACCATTTGACCGCAGGATCCGGAGAGGGATGTGTAAAAAAAACATAATAAAATAAATGAACTTCCACTACACTTGCCAGCCCGCCCCACGTTTTCTTTCTCCTATTTTAAAGCGCCACTTTAGTTCACGTCCATCCTGCATGCTTGTCCATCGGGTGGCAAGAGGAAGCGATTTTCTTCAAGCGCAACGCTTTTTCCATTCCGGTAGATCACGGACCCGGCGAGGTGAACGGACGCTGGCTGCAGTCCGGTCGTATTAAATCCGCACTAATCCAACGAATCCGAAGTAGCTCCACTTAAGTCGAGCTCGACGGTGCAAAAGTGTTGACGGGCGCAGCGAAATGATAAAATAAATAATAAGCTTCACTTGGGAAAACACAGAGAGAAAGAGAGGGAGGAGGAGAAGAGAAAAGTTGAGCAAAAGATGAACTTCGGCGAGAGATGTGGCCAATCCGTTCCGAACGTCCGTTGAAAGCGGCCCATTTGAGACAGCGTTGCTAGCGTTTAATTAAATGCGCAGGTTTCGGTACGGAGGAACATGACAGGTGTCGGTTTGGCAGCGTGAAAATGGAAAGCGCGAATTTGAAGCATAATCCGCTGGCAAGTGTTGTTGCTTGCCCTTTCACAGAACGCACTGTTTGTACAACGCTTAAGTTTGTTGTTTTCTTTCATTTTTTTGAGAGCAAACACTAACCGAAATGCAAACAGAAAATGATGCAAGCGAATTCGATACGTGTGTTTAACAACACGAATTAATTTTTTTTAGCTTTTAATGCTTAACAATTCCAATACATTCGAAAGATCAGAAATATGAGATTATGTAATGCTTGGAGAATACATTATTTAGATAACATTTAAAGTCTTTAAAAATTCGATAATTGAATTAGCGGTAAAATGATAATTCATATTTGCATATTTGCTAAAAAATTGCAATAATCGGAACGATGGATAATGAAAACAATAAATGCATTGTTCAACTTTGTGATTAGTAGACCAAACATTCGGCGTTCAATTTTTTGCGAAAAAATGATTGAAAAAGTAAATGAGTAAACCCTGTTTGCACAAAAATGTGTTAATGAACTCGATAATGCTCACCGTTTGGGCATTGATATTTTCGGCGCGAAAGTTGTACTCCCGCAAGCAACTTCCAGCGTTTAAATCGTTTCCCATCCCAACGTTTGCACTGGTTCAGACTCTGCAGTTCATTTCCTTCAAGCTCAGGTGGTTGATGGCTCAAGTGAATGACTCTCCCTTGCATAGGGTGAGGGGGGGCATCCCATGTCTATGATTCCCCCCTTAAACCCCGGGGAACGGGACGCCAGCGGCTCATCCGGGGCCACCGTCATTAGCATGTTTAAAAGCAGGTTCCAGCTCGGTTATTACACGAACCGCACGAGCAGATGGAGGCACTCGACCCCGACCTCATCGCCGCGCAGTTGGCCAGCGACAATCCGTCGCAAATCAACAATCGCATCTCGCACTCAGCTCTCGCAGCTACACGAAGAAAGTACCAATTAGCACCCGGTTATTATTAGTGTTCCGAAAGAAAGCAAGCCGCCGGCGGATGATAGCTTAATTTTCAAGACCCCTAGTAGCTGGGGGTGGTTTGAAAGACGCGTAATAACGTGGGAGAAGCCCGAGCAAGCAAGGTGCAAGTGCGGTGGGAAAAATCTCCCTTTCCGATGGGACTCGAGGTGATGTTTGGATGGCTTAGTTTGCAGATGATTTATAATAATTCCCCCAAGGTGTGCCATAAATCAACAACCTCAACTAGCGCTCTGAGGGAGGAACGGCTACGGTCGGAGGAAGTTTAATTGAAACTTAACCCAACTTTGTTGATGTAAAGTCAGAAGTGTTTCTAGTTGTATCTAATAGCAAACATGTTAAAGTTGATAATTGTTACAGTTTTTCTAAAGATGGTTGTATAAGGTTGAATCAGTGACTAAATTCTTATTCATTCTGTTAGAAACAAGCGAAGCAAATAACTCACATTTCGTTCTTTTCGTGTACCAGCTACAATGTATCAATATTCATGTTTCGTCAAATTGATGTAAATCATCTTTCACATAAAAATACTAATCAAGTCTCGGGTCAAGTCTTTCATAGTTGCCAGCGTATTTTTCAAAAGCTACTTGGCAGACAGTGTTTTATTCGGACGCCTATTTTCAACCTGCAGTTTGCTGTGCTGCAACGTAGTCAAGGATTTCTTACGAGAACAAAACTTCACGTAGGTTTAATTAGTGTAAATTATATTTTACTACTCCGTCTGACTGGCCTCGATGACATTGTGGTCGTTCGAGTCGTGACATACCCGCTCGAAAACCTAGCAGTTGCAATGGATAGCTGCAACTATTCATTTTATGACCCTCTGCAGGCCGAGACGGAACACACTAATGAAGCGATCAGCGTGCTTGAAGGAGATTTTAATAAAAACATAAACAAAGCAACGCTCGATATCAACTGTGGCGTGCCCTCGCATTCTTGGGCCCTAAGTTGGAGTCGCACTCTAACGACTCGGAAAAAGGGAGCAGCAGAAATACGCCATCGTTTCTCAACGAGCTCCCTTGTAATGCGAGTCCTCGAGGGATCCTGTTTCGGATCGCCAACTGAGGCGATTAATCTCCGAGGAATTCCGAACCATAAGCCACTGGAACGGGGAGATTTGAATGCATGCCGACTGAGAACATTTAAATATCTGTGTACTTACGGTTATACTGAATGATTCATACCAATGGAAAAGAGTATCTGTTGATGGTGCAGACACTCGGCTTCCAGAAGATTGAAGTACTTGTTGGTCAGAATTACTCCGCTTGATTGAGTGTACGCAACTGGAGCAACACAGCGTGGATTACGCCTAAATACCACCACCCAATCCTTATGGGCGACCTCTTCGGGTCTTGCGAGACCAAGGTAAGTCTCAGGAAAACATTCAGAACTCAAACCAATTCGTCCGTCGGTAAACGGAGTGGAATTCGAAAGCCAAACCCTTTTTGGAGTTCTTTCGTTCCGTCGTGCATCTCTCGGTCCTCGTGAGGGTGTGGAACCGAATCAACTCTACAGTCTCTAGTGAAGGGACATACACATTCAGCGAACCTCAGTGTACCACTTCAACACGAACAGACCTTCGGTTCGCTTTACTCTGGCAAAGGAATTCCAGCCCATACGAAGGAGTGTGGCCGACTTCGAGACTGACCGGCATTAATTGAATTTCAACGCCTCGCATGTCGGGCGAGCAGGTTTCCCTAGGGCAATCGAAGAAGTAAAGAAGTTATGCAAACTTGCAGGTGAGCAACGTTCAACCGAAAAACATGCACCGAACATTGATGGATATGTGTTTTTCGGGTCCAATTCTGAGACGTTCGCTCCCGTTTTGGAGCTGACTGCAGTTGGCCGACAAATGGAAGAAACGTGACGAATCTAAGATGTTTCGCCGGGCGCAGCTTCTGAGCCCAGACATTGCCAAACTTGGGGACCACCAACAATGTGGATACATTGGAATGTTTTGGTTGAAATGTGGAACATTGTTTAAACAAGTAATAGTGGATATATTTTGCAGATCCAAATTGTTGTGAGATAAAATACAAGCAGGCTACTGCCTCTGTAATTGTAAAAAAAAACTTGCTGTTGAGCATTGCAATTGAAAACGTCTTATACTACAAGCTTCTAACTCATAACTTCCAAGTCTTGCTGGTTGGGAAATCAACCAAAAAGATTACTAAACGCAATGACTTAATAGCAAGTTTCTGAGTTAACTGGGCAAAGCATTAAAACTCGTGGGATGAAAAACATCTACACGGAACGTAGGTACCATTTACAACCCATTTCAATCAATAATCGTTAGCTATCAGCGATCATGCTGCTTAGGTTAGGTTGCTTCACGGAGCAAATCGGCTACATACACTGAGTCGCCAATCGCCGGGCATAGAAAACATAAGAATCTATGGTCGTACGCATCGCACGCACGTATGCAAGTGGTGCACCTGCAGCGGTGGTAGAAAACTGCATCGTAACAAAAAACTCCCAGCCATAGCTTTCACAAGAACCGACCGTTCTGCAATGGTTTGATTATAGTGTGAGAGCAGCTGCACGCATCATTTCATAAATCAAACCCGGACCGATCGGGAGAGACCACCCTTGCCGACCGCCATTGCGAAAGGGTTAGTTTTTTACCCTCTTTGCTCATGCATTTTTCCACTTTTCCCCCAGCTCATGTGGGAATCGCTAATCGAGCACGATCGGAGCTACGAAATCGATCGATTGATCGACCTATCGATCAAAATCAAATGGGGGAAGTCTCGGTCCACTAGCGTCTTCCTCCGTTTGCCAACCATTTGGGGATGTTTTATTTTTTATTCCAACGGTCATTGCTTTACAGAATGGTCCGGGCAGCAATTACACCTTCATAAATTTGTATTAATGGTTTCACATTTGCGTTCTCCGGCTCTATCCCTTCGTGGTAAACAGATTGTCTCGGTGTTCGGGACACAGATTGCTGGGAACTCCGCTCGAAGAAGCGTGACACAAACGCTTTTCCTCACAGAACTTACAATGCAACGAGAAGGGGAGACCCGTTTCTTGAGAAATAGTTTGGTTCAATGAGGTTTAGAAAGATCATTTCATTCGTCATGTGCTGGAGAACATAATAGCAGCTCTGCCGGTGTTGGATGAATATTTTTTATTACCTGGAAAGAAAAGAAACAACAGTATATAGTTAGAATACAACAAACGTGAAGAAAACTCTATGCTATGAAAATTTAATAAGCATCATGGTAAGTATTAGAATATATAGAAATAAAATAAAATGGTTCAGTAAAACGCAAATTGAATTAAACCAAATGAAACTCTCACTTTCGTTGTAAACGTTTTTCAGGTATCGTAACTTCTCAAAACCACCACACTTGGTTTAAAATTCCTTACGTAAGCCAAAGCACATTTTTTACGGCATGTTGTGAAAATGATTTCAGCCGCCAAATGTGCGTCGCCCAAATTTTGCTTCGAGCAAAACAGCGCTGCCAAACACCAGGGAACAATCAAATCTTAATCGTACCGAAACGAAAAAAAAAGTTCGTCAAAAAGATATAAAACTGAAGACAGTCGAAAACTTTTCCGCCGTGCGTGAAAAAGCTCACGCATGCGTTACCAATTCATGCGGAAGTGATCCATGTAGCGCGACCGGCACACATATGCATGGGAAATTGTTCGAAAAGCAAGGGGAAAACACACACACATGAAACTGAAATTAAAACAGTAAAGCACCGTGAAAGCACCCAGTTTTGCTAATTTTTTGTTCGATAATAACTTTGGGGCTGTGCTTATTTTGTTTTGTTATTGCGATTTTATTTTGCCATAATGGAAAAGTTGAATAATAATGACGAATTTATAATCAAGGTTACAAAATCGCAATCCATTCCACAATTTTCCGCCATAATTGTTGAAGAAAAACAAAATCTTCGTTATGTTTTGGTGGAAAAAGATTTTTTTAGATCTTCAATTTTTCAACAAATTTAACATTCAAAAATTGCTAAACTCAATTGTGTGCAACTTTGGGAAATTTATTCCAATCAACTTTTCTTTAGCATTCAAACACTTTCACCCGATTGTCCATCAGTTTGATTCCAGAACGAAGCCACAACCATCCGATACAAGCGATGTGCTCCGAAGTGGAACAGAAAATCAATGTGGTTCCACTTGCGTGACCCAATCTTGAACTTCTGCACTACGTTCGGCAACCGATCGGCCAAATCCTCTACGTCCTGCGCCGGCACAAAGATATCTCCTTCGCTGTAGTACAACGTAACCGGGGCGGTCACATTAAGGAGCGGATATTCTGGCGGAACTTTGGCCCGGTAGCGTTGTTCGTTGCCTTCCGCGCCGTAGTCATACATTTGGAACGACTTGGCGAGAAAGTTCTGGCCAAAGTGGAGCAGCTGGTAGACGGAACAGCCGGCGGGCGTGTTGGCCAGTATTTCACCCACCAGCGACCGATTGATGGAGTCGTGCGCTCCGACAAAGTACCAGATGTTGGTCAGCACGAGATCCGTCGGAACGAGACCTGTCTTATGGCCGGCATACATCAGATCCATCGAGGAGCCTGCGCCACGTCCTCCGATTTCGAAACTGCGCGTCAGCCTGGCGAACATCTCCAGTTCGTCGATTCGGGACGCCAACTCTAGGGCGGGAGAGGTCGCATGGTGGATGTATGCCGCCGGAGCCATCAGATGCACACTGGCAAACTTGTCGTTGTACTCCGGACGCATGCTGGTTAGGACTAGGAACGCAGCGCACCCCTGCGAGTGCCCGACGAAGTGCAATGTCTCCGAGGACGTGCTCTCCAGAACGTAGTCCACCATGGCGGGAAGATCGCGCATGCCGATCTCGTGGAAGCTGAAGCGCCAAAATTCCCGATCGCGAGCGGAAAGATTTTCGTGTTCCTTCGAGAAGGTGTTGCCCCGCACGTTCCCCAACCACACGTCGAACCCAGCGTCGGCGGCGATGAACGAGATCGACTTTTCCGGACCTTGAACCGTCCAGTCAACGGACGAGCTGAGCAACCCGTGTAGAACGAGTACTACGGGCTTTCCAGCAGCGCCGGGGATTCTGGCCAGCGAAAGAATGTACCCATCGGAGGTGGTGACTTTGTGCAACTCCACCGGGTAGCCATGCTTGGCAATCGAATGACGCTAGAAAAATGGTCACAATTAGTTCAGGAGACAACGGAAATATGCCACATCTTAGATATTACCAGTATGTCGTCAGATTTTTTAGCACCAACAAAATGCGCCGCAACTAGAACCAAAACCAACGATAGTGGGACAGTGAGTCTGCCCATGACTGAATGTGAACTGACTGATCAGATGCTGAGCGCAACGATGAACTACATCGGGGATGATGCGATGTAATTAAACCTAATCTAACATTCATAATTTCCAACTCATCAAAACCACCTAGAGACTTCACCAGATAATAGGTATAGATGGGATTTTAATCAGCTGCAGTTTTAGTTATTCAGTCAAAATTGTTGTATAACAATTAGTGTGCACGAAAATCGGATGTTTATCACAAATAATTAGCACACATAAATTAGAAATTTACTAACGATTAGCAAAACTAAGATACGTATCATATAAAAAATGGTCAAGTATCATTTTGATTTGGGTAATATACTCAACAGAATTGCTATACGAAATGTAACGTAAAGGGAGAAAATAAAAATATACATTATAAATAATCTCAAATCATTCAAAACTCGCTCGCAAAATACATTTGCTGCAATGTCATCTAGCCCATTTCCATTATTAATCATAATCTCGTCAGAAAATCTTGTCACTCGGTTGCACGCTACTGATTGCGTCCGGAATCAAACTTGTGTCACACCATAGTTGAGTAAGTATGCGTTTCGTAACCGACTGACGTTCATGATCGCGTACTGTGAATCAAAAATCTGAAACTAGCATTTCAAATTACCCATCATCAGCTTCCAAGTGCACTAAGAGGAGTGACTTTACCCAAAATCTTGCCAAACAGCATATTCATGCTCGAAACAGGTTAAAAAATAATAAAACAGATCACTGAACTGTAAAAACAATAGAGAAAACGATGCTTCCTGCCTCAAAACTGGAACTAATTCGCCCAAGTGACGAAAGAAATGGAAAAAAGTACATAGAAAACCCATCGAAACAGGCGGCTTGTCTTTTGGAGGAGGAGCGAAAGTCAGCCACTTTCGGCCGCGGTACGAAACGAAATCTGATGCAAAAGATGCCAATCAAGCCGGCACGCTGTCCATGGATGATTTAGAGGAAAGCCGGCGGACAACAATAAGGGTGCGTGATTAAATCGCGCGCAACAAGACCGGAAAGATACCAAAGCATCCCACTTCCGATTCCGAGCCCCGAGTGGAAAACCGGAGTGGAAGCGAAAGTCATGAAAATCCTCCTAGTGGATTGCAGATTTTCATCTCGTCATCGTCGGTGTCACCACGAGTTTTCTGGTAGATGCGATGTTTATCGTCAAAATAGAAGAAAATCGGAGCGACTACGTTGGGAGTGAGGAAACACGGGAAACAATGACCATGTTGTATGAGTCGACCCACAACCGGATGGGGTTTTCCAGCTCGTCAACCCAAAACTGGCCGAAGGGAAACTGGTAGGGAAAACATAATTGCGCGCTGGTTGAAACGCAGACTCACTTTAAAAAGATGATTCGTACCAACTAACGAAAACCGAAACCCTCCCCCCTCCTCCTACACACACAAACACACACACATCCATAGCAGATCTCTTAAAGCGAAGATGATCATGATGCACACGAGGAAAGCACAGCTACCTTAGATGGAATCAAAAGCAACGGAAGAGCAAATACAAAGTGATTGCCCGTGTGGAGAAAATCTGTGTGAGTATGTTAGTGGAAACCTACCAGTCAAGCGAACCCTTTTATAAAGTGATCGGCATCACACGTTTATGGCTGCGACGGGTTTTTCTCTGGAGCGTTACCGAGGATAGAAAACAGCTGGTGGTGATTTGAACGCAGTTCTCTTTTGCTGTTGGTTCCCGCATCAGCAGAAAAGAGGAAATCGGTAGCTACAAATGGGAAGCGACGAGTTCAACAAACTTTTTCGTGCAACGCTACAGCTCCATCCGTTAAAAAAGTTTTCCACCGAATACCCGAACACGAGAAACAACGCGTCACTTATCGCTAATGATGATCGTAAACATTTACAGCCCCTTCGTACCGGAGACGCGAAATGGCATGGCGTCCCGAGCCATCCCGAATTTCCGAAACGCAGAGGCCCGGAAAAGCGTATCTTTAGTGTGCACTTTTCTTTTTCTCCGCCAGGTTGTGAAGTGTGAATTAACGATTGGGCTAATTTTAGCGATTTTATCGTGGCACTGTGTTATTACTTTTATTTTCCATGCTTCTCGCTCTCACTTTTATACTGTGGGGTTTTATGTTTATTTTTCATGGGAAATTGTATCCGTTTTTTAACGAAACAGATTATAAAAAGAGGGCGTACCTAATGAGACTCAAAATATGATACGAAAGTTAGCACTTCTTTACCTAAAGGATCCCTCTTAAAATTTGTTAAGCAAGCTGAACACTGTTTAAAGAATTTCATGATCATAAAATATTCAAAATAATCCTTCAGGAAGCATAAGATTTTTGTGCTTCGATAGATACTTAAGTTACTTTTCATTGACATTAAATTATTCCAAAAATCATTAATGTCTTTCAAATCACTTTGCTAACACTTCCACCAGATCGTCCACTTACCGTACTTTTCGATCGATAATATATGCGACGCGTTTTCAACCGCAATTAAAATGGAATATGTATGAAGGAAGTCTGCACTCCGTTTCACAAAACTCAAGGCCGTCTTACACCTACTTCGTTCGAATTCAATCGCATTGCAATGGAAGCTTTTGCGGCGCGATCCCTTCAGATGGGGCAACAGCAAGGGTTGATCGAATGCGTGCCGCCACCTACCACCAGATGGTTTGTGTTTGCAAATCGAAAAAATTAATTGCCATTTATCATAAAGGGTGCCTGCGGGAGGGCGTGAGACGTAAGCAGATTTGTCCACACCCGTGGGCGGACGGTGTTGCCGCTTGTAAAGTATGCCGCACGTCATGCAGCGCGCTAGTTTGGCGCGTGCAACGGAACACGATCGCCTGTTTGATTGAACGGAACACCCCGATTTAAGCGTGACTTTTGCGAAAATAAATAATAAATAGCACCGGCGAGCTTTGGCACGCGTCAAACGGACGCCAGCTGAAGACATCAACAAGAAACAACACACAGAGGCGCCCGAAACAAGTCAAGAACCGAAGTCCGCTGCAGTGAAGGCCAAATTCTGGTCGAGGTAAAACATAAATGGTACAACAGCCGGTGAAAAACAATAGTCAGCACAAGTCCCACGACTTCAGTGCGGTGTTGCCCACGATCGGTGACATCGACACAATCGACACAAGCGACGAACCTAGCAACGCTTATGCTCCCCATGACTTCAGGTTGGCGCTACTTCGGAAGCGAAATGTCAAGGATTCGGCGAGCGTTTCGTGTACGTCATGTGCTACAAACAAATCATGTAGAGTACGAGAAGGCTCCCAGTCCCACCAACAAACATTCCGATACACGACGTACTCAAGCAACCGAAAAAAAACGTTTGCAAGAGATTCTAATCTCGCTCCACCTGGCCAATCAGTAGCCACTCTGGGCGTGAAGATGACCGACGCGGTGCGGTCTATGTCAAGGATTGCGCTCAACAACCGACTCGTGTGCCTCCCGAGAGGTGTGGTTGGGCTGGTTGTGTAATTATGCGCATCGGTACATTGATTGATTGGTTTGACCTTTTCCTAGCGCCGTCAACCGGATCGCCACCGGATGAGACCTTGCTCGTGAAAACGTAACTATTTCATCGCACAAGTTCAACTATTTTTGTCCGAGCAAAGGAAGGAAAAACGTCAAGAAGTGAGGATTGGGTAAAATTATGTACCGGATAATTGTGGTATAGAGCGAAAATAAATTAAAAGACACAGTTGCAAGGACACTACACTTCTAACAACCGTAAACAAGGCGGTGTTCGAGATGCTGGTCGAGTGGTTGGGAAGTAGACCAAGCTCCAAGGAGACATCCAAAAGCCTTTTTTCTGTCAAAGAGGTCCGAGGATCACTCAAGATCCAAAACCTTCCATTGTTTCGAGGGATATCGCAGAAGAGGATGTACCTACATCGTTTGGGTACAGGTGATAATTGTAGGGTTTCAACTCGATCACGGTCTGACGCCCGATGGGTGTGCTTGGAATTTGGAGGTTAGCCTATATTGTAAGGGAACATCGGTTCGAGTGGGAAGGAAAAAATCTCATCTCAATCTACTATATTGTTTGTTGCCACCTTTTAGAGCCACGAGTTCTTCCTTGAAGGTGTGCCTGATGAAGGTAAACATTGACAAGAGGTAAAAAATTATGATTAGGTTATAACACTAGAAAATTGTGCCTTGGGTCCCACGAAAAAAGGCCTAAAGTTAAAGGTTAAACGGAAAAGATTTATTAGTCCAGCACCTAATAAATCGTAATGGGATGGTAATGACGGACTCCCGCCGATTGCTGAGTGCTAGCAACACCGGCAACATTATAATATATTTTATAGGCCCCAAAAATACACAGCTATCATGTTTCCTAATCGTATTAACAACACACATTGGTGATGCGAGAATGTACCCAAATGCCTTCCAGGTCCATCCGGCTTTTGTTCGAATTTATCGTGCGCGAACAACAACTCAACAACACGCCGAAGAAAGGGTTACCAAGTGTTAAAGCCCGGATGTTGCGCATCTTCGGTCATAAATAATTCCAGCAGAAAGCGCGCACAGTATAATAAGTCAATTTACCACCTACCACTCCGGCTTTGGCGTTCAGATCAACAGATCTAGCTGACGCGCGCGGATCAATTAATCTTCCGTTGGGTTGCTCGAATGAGATCAGGAAATGTTCCAAAGTTTGGCTACAACTCGCGGGTGGATGTTGTAGATCGCTGCGACCCGCTTCAAGCTTGTAGCTTCTTGATGATCTTGTATTTGTTTGTGCTCCCATGTACTAGATGAACGATAAATGAGGTCTCAAGCATCAATCATTCGCGGTACAAAGAGCCAGAAATAGCACTCGTTTGAACTGTATACAACGTCGGACGTGGCTAACCGACACCGGGCAGCACTTGTTATTTATTGATTGACTTGGCAAAAGGTTATAATTTACAATATCGAAACGAGTCTGAAGGTCACCGCCGGCTAGCGGGAAGGTTCAACGGCGCAACCACCAAGTGAAACTGCTCCCCCAAGGGGAGGACTTTGTAGCGTGCCTTCTTCCTCCCAGATGTCCTAGATAAGGAACGCGTCGGAACAAGGCTTTTGGCCCACTTCCAACATCAAACTGGCCCCCGCCGAGCTGTCAGCGCGTGCGTTGTGTGCTTGAGGAAAAAGGTTGAAAAACAGGCATCAACCTCAACCGGACGCCCGTATGACGCCTTTTTGCTACTCTTGTTTTATTGTCAGTCTTTTTGCCAACACGCTCCATTTTTAGGTCAAACGCATCATAAGAAATTGGCAAGCCAGCGCTAAGGCGAATAAGCCGAACAACACGTCGAAAATAAAACGTCGCTTCCAGTCGGGAAAGGATCGGTAACAAGGTTAGTGAAATGTGACCGCTTTATGCGAACTTCACGTTCCAAAACGAGCTGAATGTCGACTTCCAGGTTGTCCGAAAGACATACGGGCCCTTAGCTAAAGTCCAAGGTAAACCCGCTACCAATGCGACCAATAATAAGCAAAGATTTTCTTTATTTGTTTCAAAGAGCAGCAGTGCGACGAATTTCCTTGAAATCGGATTCGTTTCCTCTGGGAGCAGAGTGGCTTAATGATCGGCGAACTACTCCAGTGAGAGGCCGCGTGCGAATATAAAACAATCTCTTCGATCGATCGAGGTGTTGCCAGGGTTTCCTAGAAGTTCAGGAAGAATTCAGGAAGTAAAAGTAGCTCCATCTAGTTCGCGCACCTTGATGTGAGTGTTTTTTGTACGATCACTCTTATAGTAGCTCTTTTTAGTAGCCTTATTTTTCCCTCTTGCCAATATTAATCACAACTACCGTCACCGATCGGTCCGAAGGTCGCCCGGCTTCGAACTCCAACACATGAGAATCATGTCCATACCCCGTTCACTCGCAGAATCTCGATCACTGCAGGCGACTATCAGAAGCCGTCGTGTACTCGCTAGGCAAGAACTGGTGGACATGATCTAGCTGGCGGAAATTTCCACTTCACAGGAGCTGCCACCGACAACTTGGCAAACATGTACCTCGCGCCTTGTGACACACTAATGACAGCATGTCTGTAGCGGGAACTTGATGGAGGTATTCAGTTTCTTGACCTCACAACCAGTTGCTTTTGAACAGATTCTTAATCAAATGACATTAAAGAAAACAACTAGTCCAACAAAACATACACCCAAGCGCCATTTCATGGCTAGTGTGCGTTAAAGGGAAATTAAGACATTGGCGTTCGAAATTACTAGTTAGCTGATACGCTGGCGTTTAAGCTGCCATGCCACTTTCGTACCTAAAAGCCTCCGTTTGCAAACATTCCATCGTATCTTGTTGAACCACGATGCGATTAAGATTGTCTCTACAAACGATGGTGCATATTTAACGTTTTACATCTAGCATTATGGCTATAATTTTCGATCGTTGTACAAACGAATATAAACAGGACCTCGTCCCAGTAGCCCATACCGAAGGTTCTAATCAGATAACTTCTGCGGTTTTCTGCCGCTTTCGAAACATCCACGGTTAGGGTGTTTGACCTTCTGAACTGGTGCTTTTACGGGAGGAAAATTACGCCCACAAAATTGCACCGATTACGCCGGTCGACCGTTTGTTGCACTGAAAACCCCTGGGGTTGAGCTTAAGCGCAGTTGGCCAACCTGGTCATATTTTAATGGCTGATTATCGCCTCCGTAAATCAGAACATCACGATACCTAAGAGAAAATTATTCCTTTTAACCCCATTAGCAAAGGAAGTCATCTATTTAAGGTTGAACTTATTTCACGAAATACATTATTGGTTGTGTCAGAAACAAAAGAGAACATAATTGAGTCGATTAAGAAGAGTTGAAACACGTGGCCAAGTGATCGATCAAGTCACATTCATGGCTTCAGCGTGAGTTAAACGATGAAATGGTGACATCCGCTACATAACGAGACCTCATCTTACTTCGTTCTTACGGCCTCAGTAGGTGGCGGTGATGAGGCAATAATCCCGTCTGTTACGTTTTACTTTTCATCGCCGCCATGACATCATGGCTTTCCTAAATTAGATTACCGAATCCGCACAAACAGTACAGCTCCCAAATGGATAAAAACGGAGCAAAGCGACAAAACAGAGAGATACCTGTAGAACCCCACAAGCCATGAATGCAAAAGAAAGAAAGAAATGACGCAAGAAGAAAAGAAAGAAAAGAAAAACGTTCCGTAGACAAAAGAAAACGGGAAATGCTATAATTGTGCATGCTCCGAAGCACCTTTGCGTTCGCGGTTTGTTACTTTCGCCTTCATTTCGACGAACGTGTGGAGCGGAAAAATTGACAGGAAATTGGCTGACTTTGGCACTTTGGCTCGTGCTGGCTGCGAGCCGAGAAGGAAGTTCGCATCGAACGCACGGTCGAACACGATGGCGCACAGCGCATACTGAACTCCTTCGCATCGACAGTGACATCACGGTGAAACTGCCGCCTCCGGTACAATTCAGCTTCGAACTTTGGCTTCACTTTCTTCTGGCTTGTTGCAGTCGGATGGGTGAGTAGTTGTGAATGAAACGGTGCTGTGTGTCATAAAATCGATTCGCGAAGAAAGTGAAGATGGCAGCTACAACGGTTTACGCAATTGGCGGTTGGTTGTTTGCCACAATTGGATTGCCGTTTATGGTAATGGAGTAAAACTGGAGCAAAGTTGTTGCATCACTTACGATTTTCATAGGAAAATTTTAGAATCAACCATGCTGAAGTTTGTAAAGTTCGTTAAATATAATTTTAGTCATACAGCTTTAGTTAATCTAGAGGACTTGTAATATTTGTGAAATCATTTAAAATGATCTATCTCCAAAGTCTCCTCATTCCTGTCGAAATAAATCTTCAAACTAAATTAAATTACCACAATCTTCAACAGAAATTAACACAATAAACTAACACCAATTAGCCGCACAATTAATTGCTCTCCCAGATGCCTTCCCTTTCTCTTTCGGAAAAATGTAATTATTCGCAAATTGTTTCAAATTGAGCCATCAAAGCGCGCTGTGCGCTGTCCACTGTGAAGGGCAGTAAAACTGGGTGGCAAATCAAGGCTAAGCGTTCCTTTTCAAAACAACCGTGCCGTGGTAGGTTTTCCCGGAGCCTTAGAAAAGCTGTGCACTGTAAATCAAATGGCTAAGAGTGGCCAACTTTCCACCCCACCGAACACCAACCGGGTCCGGGGGTGTAATTTGCGCCAAATGGCGGTCACCGCACTTCCGAGCGTTTTGGCGCACTTCCTGCTTCCGATCCCCCGTTGGAAGAGGTGTCCGTAATTGAAACCTAATGCGCTCGCTGATGACTCTAATTCGGCACCCTAAACCCGTTGATTAGGGCGTCGTAAAACGGCTGGCGTGGCACAGAAGCTTGCGAATCTTAGGTTAGGCTAAAATTAGCAAACAACACCAAGCGTATTTGGGGTGAGGAAGTTGAAGGCGGTGAATGGGGCAGTAAAGAGAAGATGCTAAACTTTCTCATCAAACTCAAACCGCCATGAGGTGTCGAATTTGTGGCTATTGTGTGCGTGTGTGTGTGTGTGTGTGTGTATGTGTCCGTGGGTTGTCTTGTCCTTGCCGGAAGTTTTACTGCCAAGTCCAACGGACCGACGGGCCGTGGCGAAAAACAACAGCGATGGCGTACGACTGGCACAGAGAAGAATCCGAGCAATTAGACAATTAGTAAATAGCGCAAAACGGCTCGCGACTGGCGGCCCAGATTGCGCCACACCATCCGCACACTCGGACGGTGCTCCTCGGGCCTCGGACTGATAAACGGCGATCTTGACTTCTTGGCGAACCTTCGCTTCATTAGGTGCGATCTTCGGGCGCGAACGTGAATGCGAATGCCACGGCTTAAATTGCACCAACTCGGATCCACTGGATCCAAGTGCGTTCTACGTCCGATCTTGTTGCCCGCGTAGACCGCATGACTGGGTCACCGCCACGGCACCTAACGCCTTCGACCGATCTCATTAGGTCCATAACACCACAGCTCCGGAGCGGGTCCTCAGCTCATCGGCAGTCCATCAATCCTATCCATCAGTGGAAACTCACCAGTCCCGTTCCCCATCCTCCCAGGTGGAGCAGAGATATTGATCGATGGTTTAGGCTGCTTCGCTCCGTTACCGTTACCCCGCGAGGACTGTCCGTGGAGCAATTAACACCACACGAGGGCTCCACAAACTTGACTTTTAAGCCTAGCGCTCGTACCCGTGGAGCATCACTCAGCACATTCCAGTGCACAATGTTTCGACCCAGGCAATGACACTGAACGATCTCGAGATCTTGACCAGCACATGTGTTGAAGTGCACCAGATTCACTGCCCCCGGTGAAGTAGGCTACATGTTCGCTCACTAGGCAACAAACAAAAAGTGGCATGCTGAGACCCCAACCTGATAGGCGTAACGATTCGCTCCACTTTTGGGAGTGACTATTATTTCCATACAAACTCTGAACGAACTCTTCACGATAGGACGAGCTCTCCAAATCTTCCAGCCACCATGTCTACATTTTTGCAGTCAGCTCGAGGCACCCTAGCCAAGGTTAATACAACACACCCCATTTTCGGTGGTAAGCCGTCCTACGGGCATAGGTCTTGTGGTCCGCACTTGACAGGATAATTGGTGCACGAGGTCTAACCCCCAACTGGGAATCTTTTCTCTCCTTCTATCTCTTTTCTATCTTCTAAGACGCCCTAATCCAGTACAGCCCAAAACCCACCACTGCGACAGACATCTGCCTAACGCCACGCAAAGAAAAGAAACAACAAGGTGTGATATTGTGCTTCCTTAAAAGTGCATTCGGGGAATTGCCTCGGGTCCTATGCAGCAGCTCGAGGTGAAGATTAATGCCGGATATCGGTGGCGCTGATTAGTAAAAGTGTGCCACCCGTGTAGACAGGCGGCAACCAGCCGAGAGCTGACCTAGACCCGGTTTTGAAGGAATCGCTGCTGAACCGTGCGTGGCACCAACGGAACGCGGATTTTGGAGCCCTCCACAGTTATGGAAGTGTCCAAAACTGCCCGTGGTTCGTATTGAGGAAGCCATAAAATGGTTTTATACACCCTCCGCACGAACCAATTTATATCTACAGTTCTGAATCGGAGGTATCGGCCCTCGTCACTTTGCTTGGTATGTTTGAAGGTGACCAGAAGCTCGCCGTTGGCACGCGATTGGAAACTATCTACAATCTTCTACGGTAGGCTATTAATAAATCTACCGTTGATGGATTCCGTTTTTGATGGAAAACAAAATGGTTTCAACATTCCACAACTGCAATAATCGCCAGTTCGATCTTAAATGTTGTTTGGTAGTATTAAATTCTGAGGAAACTGAGTAGTGTTTTGCCTTTAAAACAGCGTGTCATTTGATAGCAAATAGCCACGCAAGCGGTACCACGTTACCGTTAGATTGTACAGCATCGAGATCGCTCATTTAAGGAACCAATCCCCAGCCAGTGCCTTATCTGCGAACATACCAAAGTTTTTCCAGCGCCGCTATGACCGCTTCCATTGCTGTTCGCGAAACGTAAAGATGCTAGTCCTCGACGCGACGAGAGTCATCGAGACACTCAGTGATGGCAATTAATTTAATTGCCTCGTTGCGCACCGCGCGCGTAACCGTCGTCAGTAGTAGGAACAGGTTCGCGAAACGGTTTCGGCTCTTCTTGCTTACAGAACATGCCGTATTTTCACACCAACCGGAGGGTTGAAGAAGCGGCCTGCCAGGAAAAGTAAACTTCGTAAATGCAGCCACCGGGTGATCGATTGCAGCAGATTCATTAGTGGAGGTTTGTTTGGGCGCCCTTTTGAGCTGCGGCGAAGATCGATGTAAAAAGAGCTATAAAAAAGGGGTCTCCTTTTCGGACCCATCCCGTGTTGAAGACTTCTTAATTTGTTTGCCCAGGAAACTCTGCACGCTGCGATGGAGTTACGATCCAGTTTGTGGGGCCACCTCGACCTGCAGTTTCTCGAGCTCGATGAGACAGACATCTTGATCTAAATAAGACATTTTAAGTAGTTGTGCAATAATGCTCCTGTCGCATGTATTGTATCAGATATCCTACATTAAGTCATCATTCTCGACGTGAGACTTTGGCTTGGCGTCAACAATAACTTTGCAGCAACTGGGAACTATCTTAGTTCCCTTAGGAACACCCAACTCGTCGCTAGAAATTGGGCTTAATATCTGAAATATGTTTATCTGCGGCGCTACTGCGCCCACCAAGTTACAATCAAGAAGAGATGATGAATTGAACACTTACTCTTAATTATGATCTTAGGTCTTCGTGCCGCATCGTCTGGTTGCTGTTAACGACGACAACCTGCCACCGAGGACAGTGTAACTCAGAGGCAGTACCAGACGTCAAAGCCGACACACTTAAACTGTCAACTGAACGTGCGAGAAACAGCTGATGGTTAGGTGTTTCGTTCTCTTGATTTGCATGTTCGGCCACGCAATCAGGGTCAGCAGCGGTGCGTCGTGATCCTCCGCTCGTCATCTTCATCAACAGAGATAGTACCGATGGTCCTGTCTGCTTGCGCACAAACACGCACGCGCCTATCGCCATGTGAAAATCTGGCTCCCATTGCGCCTCGATCGGAGGGCATTTGCGTGGCGTACAGCTCACACAAAAAACCACTGACCTTATTCGCTCACCACCGAGTGACCACCATCTTCGCCAGCAACGAGACGTGATGATGATCATTAACTTGTGTGACCTGTAGCTGGCGTTTTTCGGTTGTTTTGTTTACTGGTGGCCACCATGGCGGCTCGCTGGACCTTCCGCGAGGTGATAAATAGCCACCGTCGACGGACAACGTTATCGTTGATTATCCAACCGGGTTCGGTGGTGATGGGGGTAAGCAATTACGTGGCCGATGTTCGAGTGTGATTTGCAAATTTGTTAACACCTGTCTCCTACCAACTCAAGCTCCATGCACGTAGCGACACGTGCACAAGCCCTGCTCGATCGCACGAAGGTCAGCTTCCCCACGCAAAACCGGCAAGCACGAGGTGCCCAAGAATGCCCATCCACGCCGCACAAGACGCAACATATGCTCACATGCGCACTGCAATCAATTTGCAGAGCGGTGCGTTGTTTACCCCGATCAAGATAATTTGTGAACTGCGGCCCTGAATTAGAATGCCCACCTTACTTCGGCAGCTCCGCATGCGTCGAAGTTGTTAACGGGAGAAAATTGGATAATTTGACTCTGTGAAGTCTCACGGCGGTCATAGAAATATGTCCGATTGATCGATTTGTTATGCTTCAATCGAAATGCCCTTGCTTTCCGACGGGCAATCAACTCAATATTCTTTTATTGTGTGTTTTAATGTCAAATTGTGCAGCACAAAATATCTCCGGGCATTTCCATAGCTTGTTGCTTCACATTGTCAACAAAGCCTCGCCTCGATCGAGACCAGGAATGATAACGATTTATGCTAATTCCTAGTCACACCTAGCCTGCCATGACTGCCAGTTCTCACGATTCTCGAATTGAGGCTGCTCCTAGAACCAAATAGAACACGATGATCATGCATTTATTCATCCCAGCCCGGCACAATAAATCAATCGTGCACAGGCTGTCTTCGGGAAGAGCCTAATGAGAAGCAGCTCCCGCTTCCCGATAAATCAATGTAGAACTCTATCAATCATGCTCCTAGGACGGACTCTAAGACCATCGCCAACAGATGTCTTCAGAAGACGCTCCATTTGACAATTCCTCCCCGTTACCAGTCGTCGGCGGAGGATGATCATTAATTACGAAAACAGCCGAGATTGCAATCGACACTAAACGCAACAAAAACGCTGCTAACGTTGAAATCTGCAACATTTTCTGCTCTGTTCTGCTCATTTTTTCCGAACTAATTGATCCAAAGCATGCCTCCAACCACACAGCATTCCCCCACGAGTCGAACATTCGAAAAGTCTGTTCGGTGAAGGTGCGCTATGGGACGGTCCCGGTAACTTCGATCGTCTGCCGAGAGACATTAGCTGGCTTTTAGAAGAAACCAGTCTTGCCACCGGATCAGTAGCTCGCGCAAAGAAGAACCAAAGGTTCGTCGAAGGTATTGCACGCGACCAGCAGCAGCTTGTGTAGGACCTTCGCGAAATCGATTGTTAGTCGATCTTCCATCGATCTTCCGTTCGATACGCTGCTTCCCGTCGTGCTGCCTCTCGTCCACGTGCAATATTAATGCAATCGATGACATTTTAATCGTCATTGAAGGACGCTCTAGGACTGGCATGCAAAAAAAAATGGAAGACTGTCGGTTCAATCATATTTCTTTCACCCGGTCGGTTTCGGATGGGGCAAGACCAATGCCTCTGCGTTACACTGAGCGGAATCGTGTGCCGATGACTTAATCAAGTACGCTGACGATAGTTCGCTCGTAATGATGCCATATGGTCGCAGATCATTTTCTTTCTTCGGCTTTCACGCGAATAAATCGCATGTTGAGCAGAAAAACTCCATTGGTGGCCATTTTTGTCATGATCGGGCGTAAATTTCACAACCTTGACAGTCGCAATGGGAGAAAATAAGAACAGCATAAAAGTTGCCTTGTTGGGAAGTTGAGGAATCGTCAGAGAATCCGTAAAAGGAATCGGCAAGCTTCGCTTTGGTTGAACTTTGGCAGCTTATTTATTTACTGTGTAATGTACCAACACTCTCCAGTATGGTCAAAAACATAACAAGCTTAGAACGGTTCATTGGCAAACGCTGCCTTTCATATTCCCGTAATTTATGGCCGCGATAAACGGACCTCTCCTTTAAAACAAAGTCCCAAAATAATGACACTGTCCGCTTGGTGACCGATTAAACCTTCTGACTCAAACCGTTCGCCTTATCCCTTGTGTAAAATAAAGTCTCCGAAAGATAATAAGCCATTTACGATTATCTCGTAAAACTTGGTTGGTGTGCTTCAGCCACCAACTGTTGGGCTGTTTGTGTTCGCGAAATAAAGTTCCTCTTTCTTGGTGGCCTTTGTGGTATTGCGGATACTTTGAAATATTACTGTCCACTTCCACTTTAGGCACGCGGGACTCGAGGCAAGTGCTCGGGAGCGGTCCTCGGTGCGGGGCGTACAATATGAGAAATTAGCCTCGGGCAGCTCCCACCATATCGGCTGAAGGAGATCCGAAAGGTGAACGCGTTGGTAAGATAAAACGCTTTTGGAACGGTGTAGAGAATGATGGAACGTAAAAGGCGACGACAGTTTAGGAGCCAACGCCTGCGCCTACCACCGTTCCAGAACCATTCTGGTTGGTCAGAGTGATCGTCAACGGTGGCCATTAGAAGCTTTTCAAATACGCCCCGGCAACTAGAACCGCAGCTCAAATCGCGCGCCCGGTGGTTACGATCGAAGATTAAGTGAGGTACTCAACAAAGCAAAGCGAGTCAGAATAAATGAACAGCTAAATCATTCTGGTTTCTTTCTGCTTCTGCGCCCGCAGGCAATCGCTATCAAATGTCAAGACTGTTAAATCGCTACTCGCTGCCGGACATGAAATGGTGGAATGGTGGAAAAGTGTAGCATTTATCCAAAGTCGAGCAAACCGTGCACGCCCGCGTTAGGAAGCCCCGCCACGGGTCCTCCAATCTCCCGAGGGACAAGGTGAACCAGCTGGTACTTCAAGCAACTGTAGGTCTGACGCCAAGGCTTGCGAACGGTAACAGCCACCGTCGAGCGGAACCTTGCCAGCACACAAAGCCGCGTCGAGTCTTGAAGTTGGCGTCTGGTGCTGTCTGATATGCATACGCCAGCAGATACCTATCCTCCGGCATAGTCGGCCTCTCGTGAGCCTCTCCTAAAATCGCTGGCGTTCCTCAAGACGGCGTCGAATGGTCGCTCGCCCTGTTGAATGCCTTACAGCACACTGTACCTGCTGATCCGGCGACTCCCCACGATTCAAATACAAAAACGGTCCAAGGGTGTGTCGCCTAGATGCTTCACTTGCTTCACAGACACCCCGCAACCAGAACAGCCCAAGCTGGAGTGTTACTGTTTTAGGACTCGTTGTTGACGCTTTTTTCGCCTATCCTTCCACTTCCAATCAGGGTAACCTTTAAAAGCGGCCTCAACTTCTTCTCGACTGGCACGACTCACACGTCACGTCTTGGAGTACGAGCGGGGCCTAAGACGCGGAGGGAATCGATGACTTTGCCAGCGACATGCTACACCTTCCACCACTCTACAAAGCCATCATAAATGCCTCCGAAAGCCTTCGCAAGCCACAGGGCGTGCGGCGAGCATTCTAATTCCACCGTTGACGCTCTGATTTCAGGCACATGCACAAAACTCATTAATCTGTTCCGAGCGGCGACAACGATGGTGGAAGCAGGTAGTGGTGAATGAAAGAGAGAGCGACACAACTGTCCGACCACCAATGAACAACTCGACTAAAGTTGTCCAAAGCCACCGGGGACAGGCGTTGGCTAACTTGCAAATCGACAGAACTGGAATCAGCTCCGACACGAATCGGTTGAGGTTCCAAACAAAGCGTAGACTGTATAAACCGAACTGAAACGCTAATCCCTCAGCGTGCTGGCGTAACACTCCGGGGTGATAATAAGTGTGTTACAGAGGGGATTGTTTTTGCTTGCGCCAAATCTAACTAACAGCTCCCACCATACTGTCTATGACTTACTGAACGAGTGCCAAGACTTCAGATTCGTTCCGAGCAGGTAAACAACAAACCATTGCCACCAATTTGATTCGCCAATATCCGCGTTCTTGCCGTCTTGATTCGAAACCGTAACCGTGTTCGGATCGTTCTTCAGCCCCACCGGTGGGGCGTTACAACCAGGATGTTGACTTACTGCGTGAACCGTGATTTGTCACTGTCACCTGACCCCCTCGACACGGCCTCGCACCACTTCAAACGCTGGCGGAAATGGTTAGTAAATGGGATTGGAAATTGGTTCATGTGAAAAATCAGAAATATTTCCTATCGAAGATCTGCGCACCCGTTGGACTTCTTACGGTAGAGCATGGTTTCGTCTGATCGGACGTTCGCCACTGATGGAGGTAATAAATATTCGAAAGGTTGACACGTCGGCTTGGAGTGGTGGAGTTAAAAAGTATATTTATTTACTCAGATCCAACGGCTTGAGCGGATATGATCGAATGCGGATCGTGAAGTTCGGTGAACGTGAGGAATGTTGAGTTGGAACGCCAAGGGCACCTCTCTCAAGGAACACTATAACTTCGCCTAGATTTGAAACAAGTAGTGAGATCTCAATATCTATTTTGGACGAATTTCATAATCCAAAGCAGTTTCTTTAAATCATTCCTTCGCGACATACAATTTTGTAAATAGCATGTCAATTTGATCCTCATGTTTCTTTCTTGTGGCATTTTATCTAATCGTTTATCAATCTACTTGTCCATAAATTACTTTGAAACAATGTAAATCTTTCTTTGTTGCAATGGATCAGCAATTGTCGGGTGACAAAACGTGGAATAATTCCAGATAAACGGCTTACAACCGATACCATCTTCCTTAAACATCAGCGCGACAGACTCCTCCGACGCCATGCGACATTGAAGCCGCAATTCATTTCAATGGTCTCTAATTTATCCGTTGCGGTTCATTAGTTATTCTTTATGATGGATTCAGTGGTGCACCCCCGGACTGTAATGCTCCTACCGTGTTTGCGAAAGGAGTTCAGAACGCCTCCGAAGGTTCGTCGCTTGCGCCCACAGAGTCTTTCTGACGTCTGCGTGGAGGCAGTGAGTTCTTTTCACGACGCTGAAGTCGTCGTTCGCGTCATCCTTGTCGATCTACTGGCACAACCAAATAAATAAATCATGCAATCGCACAAACGAACCGCCCGGTAAGAGGAAACACTCCCTTCTTGTCGCTTCCTGTGGCGAGGCGAAGGAATTCCCGACCTCTCGGAGGTGCCTCGGAACAGGTGCCTAAAAGTGCCGACTCTCAGGTGCAGCAGAACAACATCTACTGACGGTGCCCCTGAAAGTCGCAAAAATGTACTAAAGAGGAGTGCCTTGTGCACGCTCTGCTGGATGACATTTGTCTGCCGAAACGGGACCACAAACCTCAACTACTTCCCCACCCTTCGGATCGGATGTCGACGCGATCACCGCAAAACCGTGTCGCAAACGCTGGTGGAAGTGTTTCCACTACGGCAGAGATCTTGCCAGAGATCGAAACCAAACCGCGTGGTCACTGAACTGTTTCATTGCAGAAACGGTGTTTGCGACGTACCAGATTGCCACATTGTCACGATCTCGGTCTATGGCTGGTAAGGTTCACCTTTGATTTTAGCATACTTCGATACTGGCTTTCCTCACCCTGGAGGTTCAAAGATGTCGATGGTGATGGTGCACACCAGATGATCTCGATCGACAAATCGTCCAACTCCAACACACGCTCCTCTATGACCTCGTGCTCAAGATTTGGTGCACGAGAAGTTCTACGGTGATTTCACATACCAGGGAGCAGCATCAATGGAGCGTCTGCCAACGGCACGTCGGCGCAACTTCCACCGATCGGTGACCTCTCTCTCCCTCTCCTTCTCTCTCTTATTTGTTGGTGTTTGCGTCAATAAACTGGAGCTTCTTTATTTCATTCCTGCCAAACTCCCGCGCGCACCTTCGCGTTTTTCGGTGGGAAGCAAGTGTTGTTAATCGCTCCGATTACCCTTTTGACTCGGTGGTCTTGTTTTACCCAGACGTCCCAGGAAGAGAAGGGTGCACTGTTTTGCAACTGGCAAGTGGAGCTTTTCGAGCCTCCCCTACCCCCACCCAAAGCTACCAAACCCGGCCATTCCGTAGCCAAATGGAACCGTATATTTCACGACAAAGTATTTGTCGCACCTGTAGCTTGACTTGTGTACCCTCTCCAGCGGCATTCGGTGACCAGCGCAAGGTTGTTCGGAGGGTTTTTCCTCACGACTCAACCGACCCGGTGTTGGGTCGTGTGAAAAAAGTTACCCCCCGCGCAATGCAAACGTTAAAAACCAATCTTGCAGAGTCTTTTTCGACCGCGAGGTGCTAAGTTAGAAAAACCAACAACCGAACCAGCCCACCGTGAAAAAAAGTCGTACTAGTCCACGCCGAAGTGGACGCGCGTCCAAAAATCGTGACGCGACATTAGGCCCAGGTGAGTTTTCGGTGAATTTTTGAATTCATATTCCGGTGGGGACGCCACACTCTCTTTGCATGAAACTTACATAAAGTGCAAGCATTCATTCGCACGCCCGAAAACAATGGCCAACGGCATGACGAGACGCGCGAAGTCGCCGCAGTGTTTAGATTTAGTTTTCTTCTCTCTCTCTCTTTCGCCCTCTCGCCGCAAGGCCTGTTGGTTGTCTTTTCGGTTTCTGCTGCCTTAATGCATTCATTTTTAAACGCATTAAACTGTCGCCCGCGGATCATCGCGGATGGAAAATGGCCGGCTGCGGGGAACCCCCGACGCTTGCGCTTTCGCGAAGGTTTCGTCAATGTCGTTGCGGCGACGGCGTGCAAATCGAGCAAACGCAGGTCGCGGCCAGCCGTTGCCCAATTGTTTGTTCCTGCGGACTCGAAGAAGGGAAAACGGCGGAACGCAGGGAAAGCGGTCGAATTTGAACCGTTTTTCAGCGATCGAAAGAAATGCTCTTGATCTGGTTGCGCGGAGTGCGGAGAGCTACTAACCTGATTTTCCCGCGGGGCCAAATCAAAGATCGAGCGACAATCAAAAGCATAATAATGCATCGTAAGCATGGGTAGCCACTTGGCCCGAGTTTAGAGCATACGTGACGTTAAGTGCTGGTGTGAACCTTTTGATTTTGATTTTCAGTTTCTTTTTCGTTGTTGGTGCCTTCTTACCGCCGGCTTTCCCAACAACCGAACGTTTCACCGAAGAAACAGACAAATTAGTTTCTCGAGAGCAAGTTGGAGCTAGTTACTGAATCATACGTGCAATTCGCAAAGTGGATGACCTTTTAACAGGGCTTGTTTGTATGCAAAAAATCCCAATAACTTAAATTTTCGTTAGTTGTTCGTATACTGAATCATTATAAATATTTTCTTTGAAAAAGTTAAAAGCAAATTTGTTTCTGAAGCATTTTATAATGAGTTTTATACGTATTGGACTTCATTGGAAAATGTATTTTGAAGCTAAGTTTTATTCGAAACCCAGCGTACGTAATAAGCGTAGTAGCAACGCAACTAAAACATTCATTACAAAGTAACATTCACAACATATTTTCTTCTAAGTTTTTATTGATGTTGTTTTGAAGGTGGAAAAAAAAATTAAAAGGCGTAAACAATTTAGTGGATTTTAACAGATAATTCAAGTCATTTTGAATTCTTTTTTTTATTTTCAGTTGTATTTATGGTAGTTGTATTTGTTGATACGTCCACTACATCAGCCGCGAGGAAAATGATCTTTGGCTTCCAGCGATGGGCGCTAAATGTCCTCCATTTATTCTTAAAAAGCCTCGCCCCAACCTGTGGAAACCTGCAGAAAAGCGGTCCGCAAACGACATCCATCTAAAACCCATAACTCATACCACACCGTGCAGCTCACAGCTGTTCAATCACGCCTCGCCGCCGAAAGCCACCAGCCAGCTTTTGAACCAGATGTCAAAGTCGCTTTTAGCTGAGTGGTGTGGTAATACCGCTTGGCTGAGTCGGACTGCAAACGCCCCGGTTCGCACGTAAATGCAATTACTTTGCACTGACACACTGGCCCGACGCGTCAACCTCACATTGGACACCGGCCATTGGAATGGCATTAACCTCCAAAAGTGGCGAATTTTTGCTCCAATCCACTGGAACGGCATGTTCACGCCTCGTGCGTGCGTCATAAGTCACGCCGCGCACTGTTCCTACGGAGCCGGAGCCACTGACCGGCAATTATCAATGTAATTTCATGATTTAGATCTCACCTCGATCGTCCATCGTTTTGCTATTAGGACGTTCTGTACTCACTGGTTCTCCATCCAACTGGGGGCTTCGAAAGGAATCTCCGAATCCGTTTATGGCGTCGTTCCGGCCAAACCAATCCTGCTTGAATGACCTTCGCCGGCGGGTGGAGTCGAAATGCATGGCCGAATCGTTTTGTTCGGAGTTTGGAGTGGTTCGCTTGTCAAGTGCAGTTCAAGAAAACGCTCAGAAGACGGTGGCTTCGAAATATCCGAAGGTCACGTGGGGTCGATCGCGGCGTGCCGCGTGACATAAAGCCTTTTGCTCTACAAAACATTTCACACTCCACCGCAACCACCCACCATCGTACCCCTTCTTCAAAACTCCACATTCCGAGGGAAAAACTTGACTTCTGCGACTCGACTCCATCGTAGGCCCTGGGAACGTGTCAATGGTAAAAAGTTGATAATTACCCCGGACTTCGAACCACGCCAGCGGCCAAGTTCTTCGGCCACTTCTTCGGCTCGCAGCCCCGCCAGCGATCGGCGATCTAAATTACCAAACGGATAGTCGGATGGATGGATGGATGGATGGCTCGAATGAATGGATATATTTATTTTTATATGCGCTGCACAATGTTGTTTCATAACTTTTCAATCACCATCCGAGTGGCGGGGGCAACCGTGGGGACCGGGGCCGGGAAAAAGGGCCACTCAGGTTCAGGTCGCTGTGTTTTATGTTGTTGTCGTCGCCGATCGGACCGTTGTCCAAGCGGTAGGAAATGGTTGACCGACGGCCTAAAACAATGCTGCCCTCGCGTCTTCGCCGTTTGCGATGGTGAAACGATTTCGATTTCGTTCGCTCCAGTTTTTGTTTTGGTTTCTCACACACACACGCACACATTTTCTTCGGTACAGATATTTTATAGTTATTGCCCGAGATCACGACACTGCGACACAAGGGCAGGTAGTTAATATTTCTTCGCCTTTTGCGGTAATTGTGGGTTGGTTTCGGGTCGGAGCCTTTTGCCAAAGCGACCGATGCAGTCGAAACTGGCGCGAAGTGCATCGGATACCGTTCCGCTGTGGAATGTGGCGAAAACGTGATATTTGATCGAGGTTGAGCTGTTTCATTTCAGGTTTACTCAACGCTCTATAGGTTTATTCTTGTGTTTTACTATGCATCATTTATTGATTGAGTTTAGACTTTTCCTAAATGATTCACATGGAATGTTATTTATTTTATTTTTGGTTTCTTTATTTATGTTGACTTTTCTTATGTTTTTCCCAAATTTTTGAACCATTGCGTAATAAGCAATTTCCGATTATCGACCAGTTTCTTGTGCTGGGGAAATGCATGATGCACAGTTGCGACGGTGAGGAAAACAAAAATAAAGAAACGAACCGTGCTTGATTTACATTTTCTTACGAAATACATTTCCACGGAGAAAAGTGGCATCCATCTCCGCAAGTGGGAGAGTTATGTCTTGGTTAATAATGTGTTCGATTTACAGGGAAAACTTGTTGCGGGATAAACATTACCGTATCCAAAAATCAATATATTTGGTAGAGATAACATTTTATAAACATGTGCAATTATGAAAGATAGATAAATGTGTATTTTATTTACTTATCATTTTCAACTTTCATTTAATCAAGTTGATATAGTTCGAGCACTAATAAGCAGCCCAATTACGTGTACACACCTGAAAGAAAAGAAAGAAAAAAATAATTTGTTATAAACTTTTGTGTCTTTAAGTAGTTGTTTCTGAAACAAGTGTTCTCTTAACCCTTGAGTACATCCTGATTGTGATAACGGGAGAATCTCACGTTTCACGAAAATTACACCCCTCGGTATTGCAATTGCATTTACGTTTGTTGCACCTGACGCAAGGCCATCCCATGATCAGCATCATCACCATCATCATCATCATTATCAGTGCTACGCTCCAAAAAGGGCAGTCAACGACCTGGCCAATTTTCCACCCCTACGTTGAAAGTGAAACCAGTCCGCCAGTTCGCAGCTCCGACCATGGATGCTTCACATTTAGTCGATCGAAGCACATTTTATTGAAATTAATGATCGTCAGCGATCCAATCACGCCCGGAGATTACCCGGCAAACGATCGGGTTGGAACCCGACAGGCCATTGGCCCCGAGTGGAGTGCATCCAGCGAATGTCGTCACTGCGGTGGGGTTTTCCATCGCCTTCCCCCCGGGCCCACCTCGATGCTGCGCGTTTGCATCCGGTGCAGGGAAAATTGCAATCCATCGCAAGTGCGTTTATGCAACCGTTATGCGGCGAGTGAATGATCTTCACTGCCATTTTTCCCAGCATAATTTTCCTCCCTTAGCGAAGGCATGTGCACGTGCTCGCGCTCCTACATAGAAATGTGATTGGTTTAAACTTATATGCAGGGTAAAAGAACTGTTTGATCAACTTTATATTGAAAATCTAAAATCATGAGTGTTGTTAATTTCTTTATTTTCTTCACGATTCAAATATTGAGCTTATCAATGATGTAAATTTATCATGATGTTAAGCTATAAAATCATGTTTTCCTATACATCTGTTTGATACGAAACCAGACCGAATGGGGTTACTTCAAATTTCAACTCAATATTTTGAATAAAATAAGGAACGAATCATTAGTCATCAATTAGTAACGCACGATCGCTGGCCGGTCGGTCGCAGTCGAGCGGATTTTGATAATTTAATTTGTTTCTCCCTCCCCTCCCAATCAAGCCCCAGATCCCCTTCGATTGGGTCAATTGACTGAATTATTAATATCCGTCGCTTCACTGCTGCAGCTTCCAGTACGAACACAAGAAGCCAACAGCCCTCGAGCGAGCAGAAGACCACCGCTTACGCTGGCAGCACAAATTAATCATGCTCGTGAACCGCTACCTTGTGCTTTACCATCGCGATCGCGGTGTACGAGGCGAAGGAAAACCCCATGAAGCTGTGCGCAATTTTACACGCCATCACGAGCAGAGCGGTCTTTCGGTTTCAAGACCGGATTCCGGGCTGATCTTTCTCGCCGCGTACAGCGCCGCTCGGAGCCGCTGCTACCGTTCATGGCTGGACGGATATCGTCTGATAAACCTGTTGAAGATGTTCCTCCATCAAAGATTCATCACATTTTCGCCACACGCCAGCCGCTTGCCACCACCATAGGCGCTGGACGGTCTCGTTCGGATGGTTTTTGATGCTGTTTCACTGGTGTATTATTAATATCAACACCGAACTAGGGTGTACTTCGTAAGAAAATTGTGATGCGCGGTATTTTATTACGAAACGAAGAAGATTGATTTGGGAAAGCAAAAGCCTACATGTTTGAGAAAGAAGGCTTTCGTATAAAACGTCCAAAGTTATGGATAGACTGTGTTTCATATTTTAGATCTGCTGTATCAGCACTACATCATAAAGGAAATATGAAATGGAAGCACACATAACAGGGGTATTGAATATTTAACAAAGCCAAAAGCAGAACTGTGCGCCAGGGACATGTTAAAACGAATACTAAAAAGTAAAAAAAATCGTACATAAAAGATGTTATGACACACATAAAACTCATGTTTCAACAGTCATCTGTTTCAACCTTTGACTTATGTGATGAACAAAGGCAATAAAAACGAAACTCTTATGTGTACCTATAACAAAACTCTTGCTTGTTTTTAGCAATAACCTTACAGCACAGGTTTTTTCTGTTATTGCATTTAAAAACTTGGCATTTTTTTAAATAAAAGTTCGTCAAGAGTGGTAATGCGATAAGACAAACATCAATCAACACAAAATATTTTTAATTCGGTTGACTAATTTCATTTAAGCCAGCGATAGAACATAGCTTGAAAATGTCTTTACTTTTTCAGCATTCTAAAATAATTTAATAGATATTTCGACAAATGCCAAATGCAATCGCAATAGCCTACCTTCGGCAAAACAAAGCTTGTTGGTTTAATTAAAATTTCGTCAGCTTGCCACTGCGACTTCGAGTGGCCCATCCAGAGGGCTCGAAGTTTACCCTTTGCTGCCGTTCTAATCCCTTTCGGAGGCAACCCTTGGTCGCTTGCTTGCACAATCCATTCGAACAATTCGTGTCCGATCTTGGACCTCCACCTCGCGACGTGACAAGAGCACTTTCGTTAGCGTTAGTGCAGCGAAAAACCAACAACGGCGTACCACGGATCGACGACCGGCTGATTCCTTCAGCCCCGTTTTTCCGCCGCGCAGGTCGCGGAACAACCGGCTTGAGGTCAGCCGCGTGTTCGTCTCGAAAATCCACAAAACCGAAAGCACGCCCCGGGTCAGACATTCGCCACCGCCACACATTCCCGACCTCAAAGCACGCTCATCGTTTTGCGCCATTTTCGGTTGCGACTCCCTCCCCCTCAAACTCTAAACCCTGCACACGAACGGCCATGCTGACCTACTGCACTGCATTGCAAGGCGGGCAAGGAACTCGCTCCCTATCGCTACCGGCGCAATGCGGCGAAAAAACCGGTAGAGAACGATAGTGCGGCAATTATCTTAAGCGAAAAATAAACGCCACTTCACTGGCGGCGGCGGCGGCGGGGAAGAAAGCTGGACCTAACCTCAAAAGCGCCATAGCACCACGGAAAGAAAAACGTTAAGTAAAGCGGTGCCGAAACGGTGGCTGCCGCAAGTGGCTCTCGTTGCGCCGGCATCAGGGTTTCGTTCACCTCACTGGGTGTAGGCGGCGCAAAACGGTTGTGAAATATTTAATTTTAAACCAACGACCTGTTTCTCTATTTTGGTTTCTCTGCTTCTCTCGTTCCCTTCGCGACGGATCGGTTCCAGCAGCGAAGAAGATTTATTTCACCGGGATGGGGATGCTAAGTGCTGGAACGTGTAAGTGCTCCAAAGCGGCGATCTCTGCCAGATCGCTGCCACCATGATAGGTGGATTCATCTTCTGCATCTCGTGGGATTGATCGGTGGTGTGCAGATGTTCCAACAACTCCTCAACACTCCCCAACCGGGTTGACCGAAAACTATCCGCTCGAGACGCAAGCCGAACAGCTGTGAAATTTGCATCGAAAAACGAAAGCACAATGGGAGCAACGCCGTTTTCCCAGCAACCGACTCCACACGAACTCCAATGTAGGCGGGCTCACACCACATAAATCTTGTCTCAAAGCTTACCCTTCTGCCACATGTTTGTTGGGGGAAAACTGGCAACGACAGTCCCCTGCATGCCCGTTCCCAACATTCGTTCGTTTTCCATTTCATTTCTTCGGACCCCATCTCGGAACCGTCTCCTATAGAGGTTCGGTTGGTCTAAGGCAGCTAACGAACGTCACATGGTGCGAAAAACAAGGATCCGTATCCACGTGGTGGTTGGTATGCGTGCGCAGCGGGACTGGCAATTAGGAAAATAGGTTAGAAATTGCAACCGCAACCGAGGCGAGTCAAAACAGTCCGACAGATTCACTTTTCACTGGGCCAGAGGCGGTTGCGTGTGGCGTCGGGATCTTGTTTTCCTGGTGACCTCAATATTCAGAAAAACGAAAACAAATGTTGACTTGAATTTCCGCACGGGAGCTTCTTACTTTGTAGATAAAAATCTAACCAACACCTTTGCGAGATAATTTCCTACATGATTTCTTCAACACCAACTCACAATTTCTTGATGTTGATTTACTTCCTCGAGTGTCATTATCGTTCGGAGTTGATAAAACATAAGTTTCCGATTTGGAATGCCATCTTGCTCGCCTTGATTCGTGCCAATCTCTCGCCGACTCTCGTTTTCCAACGACTTCACGCCCATTTTTGCCGGTTAGTGGCGAGGGAAAATTGAGCCTATCGTTCGATGGCTGAGCATCTCCATCCATCCAGCTCAGGGATCAAGCTTTCCGCCCAATCGAATCCACGGCAACCATCGACAACAAGCCCTTTCCAGCGTGAAGATGCTTCGCTCGTTCGTTTCAATTAATCTTACGCTGCCCTGGCTTCGGGCTGCGCGTTGGACGAACGTTTGAAGTCGCTTCGCCGGAGCTTGGCAAGCCTTGTGCGGTCCGGAGATGCCTCTCGCAACAGGACCGGAGCGACACGGTACGTCTTCGAGCTCTCGGTATTTTATTTTCCTCTCTTTTTCTTTTTCTGTAACACCGATGTTATGCTTCAATCAGGACAGGTTTCCAACCTGTCATCGGCTTCGTGCAAAACCCAACGATGGAAGAAACTCCGTTACCGTCTGCCAGCCTCGAGGCAAGCGGCCAGAGCGTCGCTTCGGCGAGAAACCAGATTCAATTTCTAATTTTCTGCTCGCCGGCGTTCGTAGCCGGGTTTGAGCACTTTTCTTAGCTGGCAAACGTTTAGTTGCAGCATATTTTCGCTTCACCACTACTACAAGCACTTACGAACACGGGCGAAGCAGTGCCGATGCCTGTTCGACGGCAGAGGGTGCTGCACCTGATGGTCGATTTTCGATTCCTGCGCCCTGCCTGAGCTAATGCGACAAATATGCTAATGGCGAATATGCGCCCCGGCATTATTTGTCGAACAAAGTGGCTGCAAACAACGAACGCTCGGGGTGATGGTTCGTTGTGTTGTCTCCTCTGTTCAGTCGAGGTGGGAAGAATGTGGGATAAACTGCTGCGCCTAGTTTTTCCCATGAATACTGAAGCCCACATTCGTGGACATTATTGGCATCGATAATTGTAGTTCGCCAGCGACATTAGAATAATGTTTGCTTCAAAACAAACGTTGTTGTACAGTGTAGAGAGTTTAACAATCATGTTAGAAACGCTTATATGTTTTAAACATTACTTGAAGGGTTAAATAAACTCGTAAAAAATACACATTGGAAACGGGATCTGTCAAGTCATCGTCGAAAATCGATTATCCACGTATTTCCCCAATTAATTTCTCGGACGTAAACATCGCAACCTCATTCCAGCATAACGGCCGGATGATTTACTTTCCCATATCGTGGTGATCACACCCAGATTTTCTTTTCCCTGATGACAGTTTTGAGGTAACTGTTTGGGAAAGCGACCCTCTCTGATCGATCGAATGATATGAGCTTCCGGCTACCGGTGATCGTTAATTCACGATCACGATAGTGAACGATGCCAAAATTTACTTCCTGTCGATCACGATTCACATGGCAGAAATTGACAACTCATCTCTGCTCCAGATCGATTTAATAGCTTTGGGAAAAATTTTACGTATTTTTATCTGGATCAACTCCGGGGGAAGTCTTCCGGAGTCGCAAGTGGAACTACATATAAGTACCGATAATATCTGCCAAATAATTGGCCTCCGGTAAGTAAACCAACTAACAGTTCGGGAGAAATCGGCAGCTTGTTCCGGCCAATTTAGTGACAGTGGGACTTTCCGCCAGGACCTTTCAAAAACCAAATGGTTTCCCTCACTCGGCGAAAGCTCGAACTATTATTTTGGTTGGGCACATTGACTCCTGGTTTGTGATTTTTAACCATCGCTAAACCACACCAGTTTTCTCGAAATAAATACAACAGTGTCCGGCTCGTAAAAATAAAACAAAACAGCCGGCCCACACCCGGAACAAGCACCATGGGCCACGGTCATGTGTGAAAGTTTTATGCTCTACCGCAAGTCTTCTCGCGTTAATTTTTGTGTTATTATTTAATGCTCCGCTTTGGCGAAACCTGTCTCCCGGTTCCGGGCGCGGTAGAGCGGTTTCGAAACGGTTTTCTTCGGCAAAATAAAACGACAAATCCCATAGCCAACGGCGCGAATGAACGAGCGAAGCGGTTGTAATGGGACGGGATGAGTTTTCGCTTTTTTCCCCGGGGCGTATTGTTCGTTTAATTGAACTTGATTTTCAGGTTCACTTTCGTTTTCGTTGAGGCTTTGGGTCTTCTCGGGGATCTTCCGTTTGTGTGTGACATCGGCCGCCTCAGCCGGCAGAAACCGGTCGCCGAAGTGCTTTTTATTAGCCAGTTCATGTTTACGATCGGTGGCAACTTTAGCGCTTTCTAGAGGATGGTAGATTTTATATTTCAATGATTATTGCACAAATTTATAGAAGTTCTTTCGAATATTCACCTAACCACCACCTTTAAATAACTGTTAGCAACTAATCAAACTAAACAACACATAGTCTCGTTTAAAATTATGTCCGACGATACAGGGTTTTGATTCATATAACAGAACACTTGAATCAGTTGCTGATATGTTTTAACCAGGTACTGGAACAGTGCATCTCAACTGTGGAAGTTTGCAACCAAATAATGGAATGTTGCATACATTGAAAGCTTTTCTTCTCTGGAGCAATGCCAATAGATCTAGAGTTTTATTTAGGGTTTTGTGGAATTTTACAAATGTTATGTTTCAACAAGTCATCATTCGGTAGATAAAAACATGTCTAAATGGTAACAGCAAACGCAAAAATTACATGCACATTTAGTTTAATTCTTTTTTTCTTCCCGTGTATGAAAGTGTACCCGACCCGACTCTCACACAATGAAAGCATATAACATTATAACTTGTGGTAACATTACATTTGTAGAGTCCCACAGAACCATAAATAAAACTCTAAATCTGTTTGCATTGCTCCAGATAATAATTACATACCTCCAGGCAATGTATGAAAAATTCCATTATTTGAATGCAAGTGTTCCATTATATGACTCGAAACCGAGTATGTACGCATCAACAGAGGGAGTTTTTCGTTTATCCGACATTTTCCTACACTGAAACAGTAAATCCATCACTCGTCGCGAGCCGTTAATAAAGATCGCATCGTGTTGATCGTCCGAAAACAATTTCATTTTGTTGCGTTTTCCCTTTCCTCCAGCGCACAGTGGTTTACTTCTTCCGAAAGGGCTCATTTCTCCATTTAGGCACGCTGCCACGCAGCGCAACACAAAACAACCGAATGCGCACGCGTTTGTATTCATTAGCCTCGAAATAGTTTCACATATTGTTTCTCGGTGCGGATGGCGGGCAGCCAGACGCGTCAATAAAAACGTGTTCCAACATTTCCTTACACTATTTCCACTTCCAGCTGGTATTTCCCCACAGTCTGGTTGGCACAAAATCTTGCTACCCGGTTTATGAAAGCTCGAAAAAATGCAGGTTATACGTTTCCGGTTGCTTTGAGCCACCTAGTGCGGTTAGGAAAACGTTCGCGGAAATCCTGCTAACTTAGAAGTAGATGCAGTCCGATTTTCTTGCATGACTTTTATGTTCCGTTGGTTGTTTTCAGTTTTGTAAACTAAATTTCTGCACTTCCTTGGTCTTGGCAAGATTTATTGTTGATTACTTTATTTTTTCCACCAGTCAGCCAAACATTTTGCTTTCTTACCATTTCGAATGGTTGAGTAATGGAAACGGCATGGATATATTTTCCGGAAAAAACTCTTTGCCTCACACGACGCTAAAGCAAAAATTGCTTCGATAAAAATTGATTCCTTAAAGAGCCAGCCGATTAGGATGTTAAACGATTGCTAGTACTCGGACGTCAAACGGGCGGGAAATTGGAAAATCGCGTATTGAAGCTATTGCACAACGCAAGCGGAAAAAGAACAGAGAAAGAAGACAGCGGTCTGTCGGAACGAGACGCTCGCTGCCAGTTGGAATGTCGGCAACAATAAAATAAAGCGCTTACAGTACGAGATCTTCCGTGGTTCCGGCAGACTACACAGAGTGAGTGGGGTGAAAAAGAGACACGTATCAGAGGAAAAATGGTTTTTCGCCAAAACACATCAACGCAAGGCGCTTGTGGGAGGGTTTTAGGGAAAATGAAACAACCTAATCACCCGCCCGTTAGGAGTGCACGGTAAACATGCCTCTTATGCTTTGCTAATTCGCAGGCTCTTCGTTTCTCCGAACGGTTCGCTTTTTTCTGCCATCTTCTTTTCTCATTAGTGATGCACGAATTTCTCCAACGCCTTGCCTTGGATGCGTACTCACCCAAACGCCCTCCCCGTACGGTTGCGCCAATACCCCGGGGGAGGAAAATGCAGCATGGACCACCATAATAATAATTGGAAAGGCTCGCCACGGTGGGTTACAATTATTTCGTTATGTGAAAACATTTCTTCCGATCTGCGAAGCGCATCTGCTGGTGAACAAAAACGGGCAGCGGAAATCGATGGGCAAGACGAATTCGATACGATTTTCGCGGAACATTGGCCTGATTTTGGTCGAATTATTTTTCTTCGGGAGGGTTTTCCATTAACTTTTATTATAAGGTGGTGGTGTATTAAAGTTTTCAAAAGAGGATAAATTTTGCACAAAATTATAAAATTGCACAATGCAGAAAATTACGTAGAAAGTAAAGAAAAACCCTCATCTACATGGAAGACATGACTTCGTATCTTTTAATGCAGCACCAAAAACTAAACTCTAAATTATCTGTGATCTAAACATGTTGACATGAGATTATTGGGAAATGGGACACCAACTTACAATCTATCAATTGAAAAGAAAAACTCTTCTCAATCATTTCTCGAGCAGCCTCTTAATCGTCCTTGAAAAACGCCCCTGAAGAAGCTCAATTTACTTTTGCTTTTGTTTCGTTTTGAAATCGATTTCTTAACTTGACTCTCCGGAAGGCCAAAGGCTCACTCCCGAACTCGACACACTCGGTGAGGATGACGCTCGTTATTCGTTTTATGCGAACCACACGACGATCATCACGACATTGACCTTGCCTCGCTTGTTCGGTTCGCGACGATCACGACGCCGAGAAGCGCACCGGGACTCCGCTCGGAGTCCCGGTTTGGCCGAACGAAAACAAACGCCCCACCGAAAACGGGAGATTTCAATGGGGCGGCGGTGAAAAGGAAAGCCGTCACGTGCGACGGAACGACGGCTAGGCCGGGGTTGGAAATAATAAAAATAAAAACCGGTTATCCATCCAGCTAGCCACCGGATCATTATCTCCAGCGGCGAGCGCCGCGAACGCGGGAAGAAGCGAGCGCGTGTTACTGAAGATGACGTCGACAAAACCGCGGAGAACGGAGGGGAAAGAGCACGAGGGCGAGCAAAAAGTGCATTGCTCTGCGGAGATGGAGGAGGAGAAAGAAAAGCAACCCTACCCTAAGGGAGGGAAGATAAAAACAAACGGTACTTCATGAACGACCGGCATCGACGTCGGCAGGGCACGCGAAAATGCGCGATCGAAGCAAGAGAAAGGGAAAATCTTCTGCTCTGCCGCGCGCGTGTGTAAAGCTTTCAGCCTCAGGCTCATCCACAAGCGACGATGAGGGAAGATGGAGGCTGCGAAGGGAACATCCGAACAAGCTTTGGGCTGATGCTGCGAAGCCCAAGCGAATAAACAAGCATCGAAAGCGATCGTTTGATGCATCGGCGATGGAGAGCAATAGAGGCAGCATAAAATATGCTAATATGCTAATGTTTATTTGTTCCCCAGCCCCCGGTCAATCGTGGTGCATGGATGGAGTCTAACAAGCCATTAGGTGCCGAATTTATAGCCACCGGATCTCGACGAGAGTCGCTGAAGAGTTTATCATAATAGCAATAATAATAGTGGTCAAGATTTCGTAGTTCCGTTTCCTTTTTGGGCATGTTTGTTATTGTTTTTCTTCCCGTTGCCTCGTATTTTTCTCTCGTTGCATCAACAGATGGTATGATGCAGGTCGAGAGAGCTCGTTTCGGTGATCTACCATTAGCTGATCGCTGTACGAAAAATAATAAGCGAGAGAGATCAAGGAAAATCAAACGAACGAAAGAGACATGTTTGAACAATCCTGTCTAATCAAAAAGAAAAGTATGATTTAATGAAGTCAATTTCGTCGTTTTTCTAGTCAAATTGTTTTCTGATTGAGATCTCAGGCGTGTATTTTTATGCTAATCCGAGAAACTCCAGTGCCGATAGAAAGTGTCATGCGAAGCCGTACGTTCAGTCCGTTGCATTGATTTCAGCGCTTTTCTTCCACTAATAAAGAAATAAACATTCCCAGCTTGTGAATAAGCCGGGTGCGGATTTAATTGAAAATAAACTTTCCCAAATTTAAGTCTCCGTTTGCTCGGCGAGCAACCGATTCTCTTCTTTCCATAACACACACACAGATAAATCATGGACCAATTGATCCCAATTACTTTGCCATCGCCCCGTGTTTGCTATTATCTGATGAGAAAATTTCCTCCCCCAACCGACTAGTTGGCGGTTGTATTTTCTTTTAAGTTTTTCACTGGGAACTGGGCGGTTCAGTGAACGTTGCCCAAGTCACAAAATAATTACCACCTCTAATGACAAGGTTCACAACGGTTGCTTTAAGACCGTCGGACGAACCCTAGACTGAGAATTGGGAAATTGTTAGGGATGGTGCAAAAATTTTCCTAACCCACAACTCGTTAGGCTGGGATTTTTCTTTTCGGCTCCCGTTCACCGTCTGCCGGGGAGGAATTGAAAGGTAACCCAAATTCTCATGATCTCATGATGCCAGGTGATGGATGGCAAAATGAAACCGATAGAGATGAGATCAAGGTGAGTGATGGAGTGCGAAGATATTTGCACAACATGATAGTCGTCTTCGTTGGTTTATTTAAAAGGGAAATTAATATGGAAATTTGAAATTGTTCAATTCGCAAACTTGGTTGGTTTGAAGAGTGATGTTTATCTTTGATTCATTCTGGGATTATAAAAATGTTTCAAACGTATGTTTACTCACAACAACTACACTTCAAACCTTCTTCCGCTTCGTTCACCAGCAGACTGTGTTTCAAACACGTGCCATAAAGTGGTACCGGAATGGCGTTTGACCTAATCCACTCAACAAGCAGCGGACCTGCTACAACTCAGGGTAATAAATGATCGGCTCCACTACACCGTGAACATCATGTAATCCAATCCGGACAGTACACTTTACGACATTCCAAGCACAAAGTCGAGCTCGCTTCGTCTAACAAGGGTTCCCCGTTTGTTGCGTCGTTGAAGTCTCTGTTCAACAAGCTTTCGTTTCCGCGACCCCGTGACAGTTATTTGCCTTGTGCGTTGTTAAATCTACTAAAATAGATATGAAAAATTACCGTACCATCCCCAAAACCTTCACTTGAAGGTCTGCAAATTCCAATCGAAACGGACTTTTCCTTAACTTTCGAATGTGTTTGATTTGGGTGTTGGGTAAAGCAATGAGAGAAATAGAGTTGCTCAGCTGATTATCCTCGCAATATGTCATGCTCAAAGTAGCAGCACATTAGAAAGGTGTGCGGATTAAGTGGATCTAAATTGATGGCGATCCGTTGGCACCCGGAGCGCCCTCGAAGGCGCCTTGGAGACGTAAACAACCGCAAAAAAGGCTTGATTCGGAACCGAATTTATCAAAGATTCACCCAACGACACCTTCCATAAAGCTTCGCACGAGCTTTGCCAGTTCGCGCCACCATCGGATCGGATGCAACGGCCGCGTTGAGCGATTTATGCGATCGAGCTTCTGGCCAATCGATAAATTGGAGCTTGAAATTGGACCCTACCCCGGGGCGAGGTTTTACCGATTCTTCCGGTGAGGTTATGTGTCTTGCTGTTCGAACGAGACGGACTCGGTTGTGGTTTGCGACCCAAGCCGTCTGGACCAGCCAATAAGATGATAAGCTTGTAAGGTCGCTCCGAATGTAGTCCGTCTCGCCTTCGCCTCGGGAAGGCAGGGCAAAAAAGAGCAACAAAAGGCAAACAACGGACGGAGTTTCTGTGCAGACTTACATGCAGCAGGTCGCCATACCGCGGATTGGACCACTTGGCTTCAAGACCGCTATACATGGTAGTTTCAACTTTCATTTTTGCTACCTCTACCGGTTGCGGTTGCCGTTTTAAAGCATATTTTTTGGTCCCCAACACAACCCTTTTCACTCCGCTCCTTCCTTCTCGCCACGATGGAGTTATGTGCGTGCGGTGGCCGGTGGGTTGATTTGCCAAGGTCACGCCCGAAATCGAGATTCTCTGACCATCGACTACGGTGGGCAAGGTGACGGGAAGAGGGATGAAATGAGAGCACCGTTTGCTGGAAGTAGTTCGGACATATTGTTAAGGTTGTTGTTAATCAACCACTGAAGAGGAAACAACTCACATGGGCATGGTGGTGGTGGACAGTTGTATTATTCTTCCTGATTAATAAGTCAAATTGAAAGTTGCTAGCGTTAAGCATTAACAGAATTAAAAAAAAAAGGAAACGTTGCCTATTATCGATAAATTCAAACAAAAGTCTATTCGTACTTGAGAGAGTAAAAGGAGGATTTCAACCAATATTAGACCACCAATATTCATCGACCCAAATTTGCAAACAAACCACCCACCAGTTGGAGTTGAAATACACATGTAGAAATTGCCACATTCATCACCTGATAAAAATGTCACGCTTGTCGACCATGAGTGGAGGAAAAAGCTTCAATGACAAATAAGACTCATCCATTGCTGTCATTTCACGTACGCCAATTTTTTCCACTGTCAATTTCCTTCCCAACCGGTTTGAATGCCTTCAGGTTTTCAAACATTTGTGCAACCAGTTTTAGCAAGCCCATTGTTTCTCGTGCAAGTTGTTGTGAGCAAATTTCTCCTTTCATATACTTGTTTATGTCTGTTTTGCTTCACTGTCACTGTTCTTTAAGTTAGTAACAACAAGGAGTAGGAGGGCAAACATTTGTCTACAATCATTTGAAGTGGAAAATCACCCCCCGATGAGCTTGGCAAATAACAATATGCTGATGGCCAATTTGTGGTCAAATTTTGCCAAGAGTACAAGTGTAAATTTGACGCATAGAAAAAACAAGCCACACCAACAAAACAAACCACCGGCGAATGAAGAGACTAAATTAGGACAAATCAAGCTTCTTCACCTTTAAGAGCCCCTGCTTAAGAGGTGCTTCGTCCTCTGTCTTTGCGCACTACGGTACACACTTAGGGATGAAGAAAATTAATATCAATTTAATCCTCCACCGTCAGCATCGCTCGAGCACCCTCCTGCGCCATCTTCAGAAAATATCGACCTAACGAAAAAAAAACTTCGACAAACTTTTTCCACCTTCGAGATGGGTGGAAGGTGCGTTATGCGATAATTATGGTACTTATGTTCGCACGGTTTGGAAAATGGCTGTTCATACCCGAAGGGAACAACATTTAATGAAGGACGTTTTTTGTGGGGTTCCTTTGGCATCCACTCCACCGCCGCTTCTAACGCTCTCCACATTTCTATTTTCGGCTGCATATGATTTCGTAAACGAGGAAGCGAACGAGGGATTTTTCACACGTAAACACCCGGCGGGACGCACCTAATTGATCGTTATACTAATTGCCGATGTGTGCGGTCGCATCGTAATACTTGACCGCATCCGGAACGAACTCGTGTTCGGAAGTTGTGGGTTAGCTGTGCAAGTGTAGAAATATTGAAGATGTGTAATCATTACGAGAAAAACGTATTCCCTCAGTAACAGAAAACTCTTAAGGGTTTCGAATCGATCCAAATGCGGTGAGTATTTTGAAATGAATATGCAATTCGTGTTTCTTTTAATGATTCCATTGCAACGAACGCCGGTTACATTGTCATCGTCCCTTATTTCACAAAGTTATCATTACATAAGACAGGTGGACCGAATGCGCCCAACCAGCTGCAAAACCACATTAAAACTAATCCACCAGCACACCCACCCTGCGTGGGGAGTCGTGTCACAACTTCATTGAAAGGCGGAGAAAAAAGTAAAACAAACAAACTCACCGGTTTTCATGGTGGTTCATGAAATCGAAAGCATTGCCCATACGGTTCGGGCGGGCGACATAAACGAAAGCAAAGCGACAATAGGCGCGATACGATACCGAGAAGGAAACACCCGGACCGTTGGCCGAGATCGGGAGAAAGTTATGTCGTTCGGCGCAAAAACAGTGCCAGAGTTAACAACGCGTGTCTTGCGGTGACTTTGGGGTGCGGTGTGGCCGACGTCTTGATGAATGCCAATCGAAAACAAAACACTTGCCCATTTTCGTGGTCTCGTGCCACCGCGGCAGTGGCAGTATAAGGGCAGTGTCGTTACAGACGATTTGATTCGTATTTTGTTGTGTGATGTAATTGGCGGACTCTGTCTTACACCGCGATCGTTATGTTTTAATCGACCCCAATTTTGCGATTTCGACAACCGGCCGCCATTTTGGGTTTAGGGGTTTAGTGAGGGATGAATTTGAACTAAAAGATTGTAATAGCTGCGAGAATGTTAATGCACCAAGCAGTTCAACTAATCAATTTACTAAAGCACCCGAAAAACTAACCGAATGGTAAACATCTTTGTAAGCCCTATTGTTTTTGTCGCCAGCAAGCGGACTATGGACTAGTGATGAGAATAACAACTCTTTTTAGAGATTTGAATCAGAGTGAATAATCATAACGATGATTCGAATCTTTAAGTCACTCTTTTGTGATTTAAAACGTGAAAAATGATTTATTAACCTTCGAGGTGATTTGAAATCTTAACTGGGATTTGAATCCCAAAAGAATGAACGAGTGGGTAAAAGAGTCACTAGTCGCCATTGCGATTCGAATCCCAAGTTGTGTTTCGAATCCCAAGTTGTGATTCGAATCCCAGTTTGGGAATCACTATATGCGATTCGAAACCCAAAAGAATGAACGAGTTGGTAAAAGAGTCGCTAGTCGCCCATGTAGTGATCCCAAACTGGGATTCGAATCACAACTTGGGATTCGAATCACAACTTGGGATTCGAATCCCTATGGCGACTAGCGACTCTTTTACCAACTCGGTCATTCTTTTGGGATTCGAATCCCAGTTAAGGATTCAAATCAAAGGGAGTCACAAAAACTATCTGTTAGGATTTAAATCGTTCATTCAATATTAAGATTCGAATCACTCATTCATTCTCACTCAGAGCGCACATCACTACTATGGACGTAATCAAGGACGTTTTTGTTACGATCAAGACATTTCCATTGCACGCCAAATGCCTACTTCCTGACTAACTGGCGTGAAAAAAGGCGACACAATAAAATTCCACAATTATGCACACCACATGTTCATTGTGCTCGATAATTACCTTCCGCTGGGTACAAAGAATACCGCACCAATCGCGGTCAAAACCCGGTAGCATTGCTCGTAAGCTTGATTAGCTTCGTTTTTTTTTATCCTACCCAGCGACATCGTGAAATTCGCTCACGGGCAAATCCTTTTCTGCAAATCGAGTGGCTAATCCGGTAGCGAAACGGTGGCTAAACCGCATCATTAGCGGGCGGCAGAGCGCCCTCGAACCAGAACAACAAATGTTATCCCATTTGCGATCGGATCGAGTTTCCTCGGTGCATTTTCCGCCCTCTGATGGCTGTGGATGCTGACCGCACGCTGGTGCACGAGGCCTCCAGCGGAAAACTGGTCATTTTCATTTGTCAATTGCAGGCATACAAGTGCTCCCGGTCGTCCCGTGTTTGGATGGGGCGGTTTTTGCTGCCCTTTTCCAGCCCGCTGTCAATTCGGTGAGTTAACTCAACAGTACATTTGCATTCAGCTCTATGCCATCGTTTGCGGTTGGCCCTTTCTTTGACCACCGTTTTGTCACAGTTCTGGACTGGAGGCGATTTTGCAAACAGAAGCCGAACGGTTTCTTTGCTGGCTGCCGCCACCGTCTTTACCTGCCTGATAGGTCTTTTCACGGTGTTTTATGCTTACGTCCCACCAAATACACACACAACCGACGAGATTTGTTTGTTTGATTCAAATTTCGTTTTTCCTCTTGCACGATCACTATCGTCCCCACCTTTCTGGCAGGTGCATTAAGTGCATTTTCCATGCGGTAAATTTTTTCCAAACACCAAAGGCGGGAGGCACTTTTTATCTTTTCGTTTTTCCACTCGCCCACCATTTGTGGCCCAACCGAAGCAAATGATGCAAAATGCATAAATACATCGAAACCACCAACACAATGGCGTCCGATGCATACATGAAACACACCGTGCCGTCCTCGGCAGGAGAAAAGCGTTGGATTTGGATTTGTTGTTTTTCCATTTTGCTTCAGTCAAGTGCTGGTATTGGAAAGCAAAAACCAAACAAAATTCCCCACACCGCATTACATTGTCCCCAGCGTGTGTATTCGCAAGGGGGTGGGTGGTGCATATGGCGCCAAATGAAGAAAAAACACACAATCGATCACATGAGAAAAAATGTGGCTTGGTGCAGGGGAAAACTCCATTCTCTATCCATACACCCACCCACGAGGAAGGAAAAGGGACGAGAAGCAGTGAATTTGAAATTGAACAAAAACACATCAAACATCAACCCAAAAGTACGCCACCAGACTGACCGAAACGAACCCACCCCTGGTGGGAGGTGGAAACGGGGTCGAGACCGAGGCAGGAAAAGCACCACGCCAAGCAGCTCGCCCGGAAGCCGATGCCGAGGAAGTCTTTTAACTTTCGTTTTCATTCATTTTCGATCATGATCGCGGGTGTACGCAGGAGGGGATGGCGGGGGTTGGGGTGGTATGGTGGTTTGTTTGCCGGTGAACCACTTTTAATGTCTTTCGTGTTGTCAATGTTTCGTTGTCTTGCTTTCTTGGGCGAGCTTACAACATCGATTGGGCGCGATTGAGTCATACATTAAATGGAATATGCTGGTTCATATACATCGCTCTATGCTCGAAATATGGGGCGACGAGGTTGGAAGGCATGAACGGTGGTACGCGAGGGAGTTGGGCGATGTATCGATCGCTGCACCTACGCGCCCGGGGTTCGTTTTGCGCAAGGTTTCGTGTATGTCACACACGTCGAACAACATCGCCACATTCCTGTGTCGGTTGGTTTGATCTGGTGGAGAGGAAAAATCTATCGATTTTGTTTCTTGAAGATCTGAAGAAAAAGAATGAGTAGTGGAAAACAAACTTCAGCTAAAGAAAACATTTAAAATAACAAGTAGAATCTTTTAGGAGAACCGAAACATCACTTTTGTTATAAAAAGTATATAATTTCCTGTACAACAAACAGAACTAATTTCACTTTGCGATACAAATTGGCAAATATAGACACAAAAGTAGCGTAAAAATCTGCCGGCAAGACAACATGATCGCATACTTCTTTCGCGCAACCAGAAGCTACCGTGACGAAGTGGCAATAATGGTTGCTCGAACGAAAAACGGTGCAAAAAACCCACACTTGAATCAACCGATTCTGCTGCTCAAGGACGTGCGCAAGTGGTTTGCTTTCGAGTGACCAAATTCGGAAGTTGGTCGATTCGAGTAGAAGTGCAACTATGCTTCATGTATGACACCACGCCGAGCAGAGTGCATTGGAATTTTATCCGGGAGTTCTTGTAGAGACACTTCGTTGGAATAACCAGAGTGTTAAGAAAAATGTGGTCTTAATTTACGCGTCAACGAAACGTGCCAGTGTAATGGAAAATGCAGCAAATCGATTTTTAAGAGTTGATAAATGATGTATTTATTCGGTTTTTTTATAATGCAATTATTATTGGCTGTTATAAAAACAACAAACATTGAGATGGCCCCTCACATCCTAAATTTACATCCCAAAAATATAAAACTGAACCACAAGCATTTCCTCTTCTTAATTTTACTTAACCACCTGTTATTTCTCCTCTTAAAAGCCAAAAAAGAAACCTCTTATTTTATCAATCTCTTCGCATGTTTTGTCAACACTTGTCCATCCACTTAGCCTTCGGTGCGAACGTTAAAAGTCACAAATAATTATGCCGAAAAAAGCACCGACAACACTTGAAGTTCAAGTTCGCTGTAATCATCGCTACCGATGGCTTAAAGAAGACACCCGTCACTCAGCCGATAAACAAAACATCCTTAGTGAAAGGGGGGTACACTTTTTCAATGTGATAAGGTTAAGGATGAGTTACGCAAAATTAAAGGGGAGCTTAATTTCATCGCTTTAAAAGCTTTTTGATATTAACACAAAAGCCCAGATTCATTCGAATGAAAATCGCTGGTAGATCGGTTTGATTGAAGCATAAAATTTTAATTAATTTCAAGTTTGACCCTGAAGAAGATACGTTTTGAAATCTTCTTGGACAAGATAATTATTTGAAGAAAACTAGCTCCATTCACTTATTGATTTGAGCTCATTAAAGAGTGGTCGACAGTTAAACGAAAAGAATTCAATTTAATTTTTATATTTTACTGTCTACTTACAAATACAAAAAAAACTGTTGTTGTATACATTTGATGCATCGTTAAATTATTGTGTTTTCTTCAGTACAAGAAATATTTAAATTGCAAACTTTAAAAATTTACTTTCGTTAAACATGAAATTAATGAAATATGTTCTTACCTTGACTGATCAGCAGAAGGACGCTGGCAATCCAGAGCAATCCGAATTTAAACTCCATCGTGTTTGTGTTGAGTTAGACAAAGGTAATGTGAAATCGTCAGGAAACAAATAGATCTCGAAAGGGAGAAATAGCTAACACATTCACCAGACACTGTTTTCTTGAGCCATAGGAAACACCACCGGAAGTCGTGTAGTAGATTGAGAACTTTTTTGAAAAACTTTTCTCTATCTTCCTTTCTCTCTATGGTTCACTTCACCGAAAAGCTGCACAATGTTTGATCAAGACTGATCAAGAACGCGCCCTTGCTCGCTCTCAGCTGTGGATAGGAAATATTCGGTATCACTTTTGCCCGTTAGTACTCAACACTTCACAGCCAAATTTATCGCGCACACACTTCAACTCGAAAACGATCGATGGACGGAGATGTTAATTTTCATTCACTCCCAATGGAGACACATCCAAACTGAACACTAGCAAACGCCTGTTTAAGGAAATTGGAGCACTTGTTGTTTCGAATGTCGTCGCTTTTCTATATCGTAGACCTGGACGATCGAATCAGCCAGCACTCGGTGGGGAACGATATCACATAAGTACGCGAAAGGCCCGTGGAAAACTCGGCTCAATGTGACACGCTGGTAGTAAGCAGAAGGCTAACCGTTTTCCTACTCCTCAATTCGTGCTATACTTTGCCAACGGTCGCCCGATAGCATGGCTGTCCGCCTTTTTATCTGTTTTTATCTTTCTTTCTCCTCCGTGGGGGGTGTTAGGCCTTGCGTCGTACGACCTGAATTTTCGTGTTGAGCTAATGTTTCGTTCTAATTTTCTTTCGACTGGAAATCGAGAACAAAACCCTCCGCTCTAAACAGGCTTCTGCTTCCTTGGCAAACTGGAAGGACGGCGACGTCGACGGAGTTTTGAACGATACACACCGCACAGAAAAATGTTCTCGATCTTGGGTGTACCTGCTGCCTGTATGGTGCTGCTATTACTGCTGCCAAACAAAAAAGGCGCACACACACACGGGACACAACGGAAAAGGCAGGAAAATTCGACCCCTTAAGACACGCCGGCTCCAGTGCTTCTCGAGCGAGCACTTCTCTTAAACTAGGCGCCAAGGCGATATGCCGATCGCACAAGCCTGTGAGTGGCGGTGGTGGAAAGAGAAAAGTGTGTGGTTTTGAAAAGCACCAGGCGCAACCCCGACCTAGCGTACGCCGATGGATGGATGGATGGATATCGAAACACTAGACGCGCGCACCTTCGAAAAGCCTTCGAAAAGCGTTCGACGCCGCTCACCAGCCGCAAACATTTCGCAAAAGCTCCGACGAGATCGCGAACCACTCACGATCACCCGCGCGCATGCTGCAAATCCTAAGTAGTCGCGTGCAGCACGCGCTTCCACTACCCTTGGCTCTATTCAAACGGATCCGACTTAGTGGTGAGTTTTGTTTGAGAGCGGCTCTCAAAAAGCTCTCCATCGTGCACGTGCAACGGCAATGGTGAAGGTCGTTGTGGTGAATAAGTAAAACACTTCCCCTACCGGGAAGCACATCAGCCACTACACCTTTGGGGGTGGGAGCAAAGCTTTTACAAAATGGTGCCACCGGAGTAGGGGTGAGTTTTGAGAGTGTTCACTCTTTCCCTCTCTCTCTCTGTCTCTCGAAGCTTCACCGAAATCTAGAGCAACTGACGTGCTCTGCGGTCGCGATCGTTTTCGCTTTCGAAGGCACACGCTCCACTGTTTCGCCGCTGACTACACACGAAGGCTGTATGTGTGCCTGGTACGCTACCCGATGCCGCAAAGTATCAGAGCGAAGGGAGTTGCGGCACCTTCGCAAACTGCCCCGACCATCCGGCCGTCCTTGCCAGACAAGGGAAGCACAAATTTACATAGTAACACTGACCAGCGTGGAGTGACCAACCAAGAGAGTGTGCTGGAGGTGAATTAAAGCGGATTAATGGCGCGAAGGCATAGAAAGTAACGAAAGTAAAGGAAAAAAAAGGGCAAGCAAGAAAGAAAAAACTTAAACACGAAGAATTTGTCACCAGCGTCACACATTCGTCCACGTTCCGGCGACAGTTCAGGCGCACATTATGCAATGCGGACGCGAACGCCAGTGCAGCCGGTGTGCGTTGCGATTTTGATTGCTACTTTCATGCTCCTAAATATATTTGACTGTGGCTCACTTTTTCCCGCACGTCGTTTTTAATGGGCTGACGATGCGATTGGACGGTATTCATTATCGAAGCGAACCGTGGAGTATGATTTAATTTATGGCACGCGGAAATGCGTAGCGGTTGCTCGGTGCGGTAAGCAACGTTTATCGAGCCTTTGTTTTATCTTGCCTTCAAATGAAATGAAGGTGCATGTAGGCACAGACTGCCAGAGTTTTCTGCATGATTTTGCACCCGAAAGATCGTTGATTTGGTAAAACGTTCAAAAACATAGCAACTGCATGGGAACAACTAGGATTTGCGTCAACCTTGAGTAAAATGTGAAGTAGATAAAGTAATAAATTCAATGCTCTGAAATGATCATCTTAACAAAATGGATCAGTAGGGTAAGTGCACCCATAGTGGAGCTAGTACCAATAGTGGTTGTAGTGGAATAAAATCCTCGCTCTGCGCCGATATATATACAATGGAGTTATTTGTTCTTCTATGAAATGTTCTTTGATCTTCAGCGAAGTGTTAAAAAGATGAACCATCTCATTCCGTAATATAGAAGCTCCAAAATTTATATTTTCCAAACAGGTTGTCCCAACATATTGCATTCCTTAAGAAACTATAACGAATATCATGATTTCCTTAAGGCTATAAATCACTGCAAAATCATTAAAACTATATGATTTCGCTACTGACATACCCCAATATAATTGATTTATACGAACTTAGTGTATTTTAGCATAATTTTATTATAGTTTCATAGTTTTTACTATAGTGCCACTATAGGCACAAAAACCCAAGTTGTTCCTATAGTAGCCATAGATTTTTACACAAGTATATTTTACTTTTATTCCGGTTTTGGCCAATATAATCAGGTAAATTTAGTGATTTTAATCTGTTTCTACAAAATAAACAAAGCAGCACTGGAGAGAAGGCTCAGCAAAAGAAGCAGAGGAAAGAAAAATGAAAGCGGGTGAAGGATACGCTATAAAGCATATACTATAGTTTTAGCTGTAATATTCAGAACATTTTTTATGAATTAAAATTGGACATATTTCGGTAAAACAATACAGTCTTTTCAATGACAACGCATTGGTCAAGGAGTATTTTACCGTTCTGTTAGAAATAAGCTTCAAAAATAAGTAATAGTCAAAATATATTCAAGTTTTTCGTACTACCACCACTATAGGAACACGATACCGCAACTATAGGAACCATACCACCATAATAGGAGCAATCGACTAGGAAGAAAAATACGCTTTTTTTCGTGTATTCTGTATGGTTTACGGTGAAAATAGATGTTTTTCAGAAGAAAAGTCATGTTTCGAGCATAATTGATTCAAATATGTAGAATGTTGTGTTCTTAACACTCATAAATTACACCTAATTGGAATTTACATTACTAAGTGCACCACTATTGGTACAGTTACCCTAATCATAACTGATATCAAAGCAATCTAGAAAGCTGTCTATAAAAGAAGCACACCCCGAACATATCAGTTAGTCTTTGAGCAACCAGTCAATCTGAAGGATATATATAATAAACCAGTTTCACTATTTACAAGAGGTTATGGGCACCCACAAAGACGCTGCGTACGGGATTCCACAATATTCTGGTGGTCCCGGGTACGGAAACTGGAGTTTCCGTGTAAAGATGTTCTTGGATGCGGCTGGTGTGTTGCAAACGCTCAACGAAGATGTGCCATCGGAGGCGGCTAGTGCAAAATTGTTCACGGAAGCGGATCGCAGAGCAAAAAATTATATCGTCGGATTCCTAGCAGATGAAGTCCTAGAAGTGGTCCAGGATCAGAGAACCGCTAAGGATATGTGGGCAAGATTAAGCGAAACCTTCGCTAGAAAATCTGTGGCCAGTCAGACGCTGTTGCGGAAACAACTTGGGCGTCTGCGGATGAAAGAGGAATCGTCAATGAGAAGTCATTTGTTGGCCTTTGACGACCTGGTAAGGCAACTGAAAATGACCGGTGGGAACATGGAAGAAAGCGATCTGGTGTCCCAGCTCTTTTTGAGCCTACCGGACTCGTATGATCCTCTGGTTACGGCTCTTGAAAATATTAAAGAAGAGGATCTAAACTTGGAAATGGTAAAGCAACGCCTGCTAGCCGAAGAAAATAAACGTTTGGATCGTCAGAACGGTATGGATGAGGTGAAACCTATGGCGTTTGCCGGGAACAAATCGTTTAGAAGCAAACGTGCTGGAAAATTTAATGGAAAATGCCACAACTGTGGTCAGGTAGGACACATGAAGAAGAACTGCCGAAAGAGAGAAAGTCATGTAGCTACTCAGTATAAAGGTTGCAGCTTCATGCTAGAAAAAGATTTGGCTACTAAGACGAACGGAAACAATTTCATCAAATTCAAATTGGACTCCGGAGCGAGTGACCATTTAGTAAATCGAAAGATATTTTTCGATTTGGTGAAGAAATTGTCGTCACCAGTATCTTTGAGTGTGGCAAAAGATGATACTGATATAATAGCACATGAAATTGGCGAAATTAACGGCATTAGCAACAAAGGTGTGCCATTGAACTTTCGTGATGTTTTATATGTAAAAGACCTTCGCGACAATTTGATATCCGTAAAAAAGTTAACGGATGGAGGAGCAGAAGTGTTGTTCCGAAAGAAGCAAGCTGTGATTAAAATGAATAATGAAATTATCGCTACAGCGCCAGTAAAAGGAAACTTGTATGAACTCGTACTCGGAGTGGACAGACATACTGCCAACATGTGTAACAAACTAGAAAATAACGTATGGCATCGTCGTCTAGGGCATTTAAGCCAAGATGGAATGAATAAAATTATGCGCAAGAATTTGGCATTAGGAGTGAAGTTCGAACCAGGAAGAAACGAATTTTGCGACGCTTGTGCAAAGGGTAAGCAGTGCCGCGAAACTTTCCATGGAACACGACCGAGAGCAAATCGAATTCTAGAACGAATTCATTCAGATGTGTGCGGACCTATCAATCCACCAGCATGGGATGGGACTAGGTACTATGTGTCGTTCATTGATGATAAAACGCACTTCGCGATGATCTATCCATTGAAGAACAAATCGGAAGTATTTGAAAAGTTCAAGGAGTATGAAGCACTTGTTACCGCACAATTTGGATCAAAAATATCAAAGCTTACTGTGGATCAAGGTCGAGAATATGGCTCGATTGCGCAACGAGAATTTTATCGGCAAAAAGGTATACAAATTGAGTCTACAGTTGCATACACACCTCAGCAGAATGGAGTGGCTGAGCGTTTTAACTGTACATTGATGGAAAAAGTAAGAACTATGTTGATAGATGCTTCGATGCCGAAATCGATGTGGTATGAAGCAGCTATAACAGCGGTGTATTTAATGAACCGCAGTCCAACGGCAGCAATACCGGAAGATAAAACGCCTGCGGAATGTTGGTTTGGAGAGAAACCAAACTTGTCAAAACTACGGATTTTTGGATGTAAGGCGTATGCGTGGATTCCTACTCAATTGCGAAAAAAATTGGACGACAAGAGTGAGGAAGTTATAATGATTGGTTACGCTCCTAATGGATACCGCCTTTGGAATCGTCGAAAAAGAAAAGTAGTCATCGCTCGAGATGTAAGGTTCGACGAATCTTGTTTTCCGTACAGTATAGACACGAACAAAAACAAGGCAGTTCATAGCTTCGACAAGCAAGAAAGAAAAGTGTTTATCAATACAGAAGACTTGCTTGCGGAATGTTTGACGGAATCAAACCCAGAAACATCGAAGCAAGAGGGGGAAGTCGTTGCAGTTGTTGAACCAATACCGGATGAAGAAGTGGTAAATGTAAATTTGGATGGTGGCGAAGAATGTTGTTCATCGGAAGAACATGAGATGGAATTAGAAAACGGTAACCAGCTAAGGCGCAGTGACAGGAAGCGCCAAGTACCTGGCCATTTCTCAGATTTCAAGGTATATTCTGCCAGAGACTCATCTATAATTAATGTTCCAGGAATTAAAAAAGAGAGACTATTCTCTATATGTGCGTTATCAGCCTGGAGATGAAGTATACATCATCTTGTACGTGGACGATCTTTTGATAGCTGGAAGAAACATTAACTCCAGAAACCAGAAATCAAAAGAAAATTGGCAACAGTTTTTTGAAATGAAAGACTGTGGAGAGCTGAAACATTTTCCTGGAATGCGTATTGAATATAATCGTGACAAAGGAATTTTGAAGTTGTCACAAGAAGCGAACATTGAAAAACTTATGAATCGCTTTTAAAATGAAGGAATGCAATCCGACAAAAAGGAAAAATAGGAATGTCGGATTGAGAGGGGGTGATATCAAAGCAATCTAGAAAGCTGTCTATAAAAGAAGCACACCCCGAACATATCAGTTAGTCTTTGAGCAACCAGTCAATCTGAAGGATATATATAATAAACCAGTTTCACTATTTACAAGAATAACAAATTAAAAACGAGCGTTACATTTTAAAAATTGTAACATATGAAAAAACAAAATTTCAGAAGAAGCTGTCTCAACAACTGAATGATGTTGAACTATTAATATGATTGACCGCGAAAACAAATTTAAAAAATCATTCACGTTTGAAATGTGAATATTAATTGATTGTGTTTAACTGCTTTAAACATAATAAATCTGATTTTTTTACTTTGATCTTGAATGCTCAGTTTCAATATTTCAAATGTCGTTTTTAGCTTCGTTACTCTTCATCAATCAAATCTAACCTTTGTGAGTAATGAGAGCGCAAAAATTTGAGTTTAATATTTTCTTGTTATTTTGTTTGCAAAAATTCTGTTTTTAAGCAAATTCATGCCACATGAAATACATGAAGATGAACCATTTCATTTAACAGTTATGTGTTAAATTTATCACAAGTTATTTCATATACGTGAGGTGAAAAAGACAAAAATTTATTTGTTGTGACTAATTTGACTTTTCGTAGATATTTAATGCTTTGTAATTCTTAATCTATTAATACGGCAACGTCCGTAATACCATAATAAATAAATAAATAAATAATTCTTTATCTACGAAGTAAGAACTTATTGATCATTATGTTTCTAGATTCCTGATAATGAAATAATCGACGATCACAATTGTTTTACGGCGAAGTGTTTTATTGCTCGTCATCAAGTTGTTAAACGTACCTTTATTTTTTCTATAGGAGACCTTAACCCTTGCTGTGCTTCGCTCATTTTGCAGATTAATGTTTTCGCTAAGGTAAGCAAATTATATCTCACAGAACCCATCGCGCCAGTCTGTTTGGAGCATACCGTTCTGATTGAGATAAGACTTCCTTCAACGATATCATTAAAAAGGAAAATAAATCCTCCCCTCACACTGTACTTCCGTCACGTGTTCCGCTAAGCGCACCATTTCTGGACGCTCGTGTACAATTGCCCCAAGTAAAGATTTCGTGTTTTAATATCTTGTTTCTTGTTTTGTTTCTTGTTCGCTTAAGTCCCCGCGCAAGCGACTTGGCGAAACGAGCCCGGCCCCGCACCGGAATGTGGTACTTAATGTCCGACATTTATTGCCCCACGGCACGGCCCACAGTGCCGTTTGAGTGAGGCGATGATGTGGCCGGTTCCGCGGAGATCTTTCTCCTGGCCGCGAAAGGAGCCTCTCCTCCCATCCCAAAAGAGGCTGTGACATGCGTTTGAGCAAAAGCGCAAAAAACGGAACGCGCTAGCCGCGACATACACGGGCAACATTGACCTTAAACTTTGCCGTGCCGGACATCGAAAGGTTCCAAATCGGGAGCGGCACGGGGAAGAAAGCAAGCCAGCAGGCACGCGATTAAGGATGGTATTTATTACATTTATTGTTTCAGTCCGCTCGCAACGATGTCGTGCGTGTGCTTCCTTGCGTACAGGGACGGAAATTCGTCCACTGGCGAGCCGGTCATCCCTGGGGCTTCACGTTGAACTTTAGCTACCGTGTGGTTTTGTTTCGTTCGCCGCTCACCACGCACTCCTGGGAATGCAAACCGGCTCCACCGGCATGGAAAAGGGATCACCGGCTGACCTTCCGGCGTCGGTGTCACGCTGGGCGAAGACAATGAAGCAACTTGAATCACAAACACACGCGAAAGAAGCAGATCAAGTTCATCCCTGGTGGACCAATTTGGGAAGTTCCACCCATTCGTCGGGTCGACCTTTGTGTGTACGGCTTTAAGTTGGTCCAAGCTGTCGATAATTGACGGTAATCGATTGTAACATAAAACCCCAACTTGTCCTTTTATGCTGCGGTGACAACAGGAGGGTTGAACCTTGAACGACGTGTGATTATGGGCGGTCAAATGGGGAGCAATGATTTCAGTGAAACAGTTCGGCAATGAAGGACGAACCGATTTCAGTGGCTTAATTTTAGGTTCAATTGAGACATTAAGGCGTTAAGCGGCAGGTCGATTTGTCTAATAACGCCAATTATGTAACATAATTGTACATGTAATTTGTAACATTTTATTTTAAAGCAATTAAACGTTGTGAAGATAACTGAATTTTATCATACTCAAGCAGCAATGTGTCGCTTATCATCAGTGATCTTTGCGTGATCAGAGAAGATTCAGTATTTAATTTTTTGTTAAAAGTTCTTTTGTTAGCTCAATCATGCGAGTATGATATAAGATTACAATGAACATAATTAAGCAACGTTTTACATTCCTTTGGCCTCCTTTTGCACGAGGTTGTCAATATTAGCCAGACCGTGTTCCATCGAAAGCGTTCTAATAAACGAGTTGTCATAAATTCAATTACTTCACAACTCAAATCGTGATTTTCCGCTTCGCCCGTGATCGGTGCGAACAATTTGGTGTCAAAATAACAATAATTCAATCACCCTTATGCCAGTCCTACGCGCCCATTGCTAGCGACCAACACCTTTTCTCTGCGGCCACAAAAAATCACTCGACACACATTCCGCTCCAGATTCCGGGCCGCGCGACGTGCTTTTGGTCAAGGTTTTGTTTTTTTTTACATTTTTCTCTTTGGTTCTACCCAACCATAAAGTACCAATGACGCCGGCGAGATTGGCCGATCGGCCCAATTTATCATTCCACCCCGATGCATGCAACACCCCACAATCGCCATTTCACGGACACGGACCTCTGATCACCCCGGCAGCCAGCCGAACGGATACCGACTTTTATCGAGGCCGGATCGGTCGGGAAAATCGATGAACAACAGGCGGAATATATGTGTGTGTGTACGTTGTTCGGCCAAAATAAAATAGGTACGGCGGACAAATTGGGCAATATAATTCGATGTTGATCACAAATTCTTCGCCTTGCGATTTGAAGGGCTGCTGCAGCACAATGGGTGCAGTGTTAGCACGACCTCAGACTTCCTATCTACAGCATTTACCATTGCAAAAGAACTTGAAAAGACATCTCAAATGGACGCCAGACATTATTTAGCTCGGAATGAATTGATGAAGTAGATTAGAAATTAGACCAATACAAGTTAGGTTCTGTTCATTATGCTTTGTGATTAATCAACTCTAATTTTATTGTTTTACGATGTAGGTGTATTGTTGAACGAATCAAATCATTACACTAAACAACAACAATTTGAAAGATAAGTAAAAAAAGAATAATAAAGTTATATTAAGAATAGAAAAAAATCATAGATATTACATCATTTCATGTATTCGACAAAATGTTAAGAAATATACCTATTTAATTCACACAAGATAAGGAAATAAGATGACACGATTTAAGTTAAGTAAAGTTTAAAGCAATCGTTTAAAATCAAACTGCCTATACCAAAGGCTTATCTTTCCCAAACCACTTTAAACGAACGTGTTTAATTCATTTCATGAATAGTGACAAATAGAGCCGATTAACTCATCCATCTTCAAACTTCCCCTTCTCTATTGGCGCCCGTCTTAGCACCTTAAATATCAACATCATAAAACTTATACCCGTCTAAATGTGGCTGGGAAGACGCTGAGGTAATTTTTCGCGCTCTTTTATTTTGATTCTACATTGTTTTCTGTTTAATTTGCTGCATGAGCTTGCCAAATGGCGTTGCATTAGAAGATGCCACCAGTTCAGAGCCAAACTGTCCCATCGAAGACCGTCAGGGATCACTAAAACCCCCATCGACTAGCAATCGCTGGTCGACACTTTCAAGCAGCGGTTTTCCACGTTTGTAAAGTTTGAGCTATAACAATTTAATGCACAGCGGGAGAGCACGGACAAAGCTAACAGCTGACCGCACGTCGGGTGTTGATGGATTTGCTAATTTGTCTTTAATAGATAACCAACCGGTCCGCACAATCTACTGAAAATACTTACCGAAATGATGCGAGAAGGAAAAGAAAGATAGCAAAAGGAGATAAAAATAGCGTTGAATGACACAACACCTGACGGGGGAAGAGAAAACATAGAAATCTGCAAAGTACGATGCTAGATTCGTCATCCACATTTTCCACCAGCCATACCAGCAATGGAGCAATGGTTTTCCATCTTTCATCCCACAATTTGTAGCGCAACCCAACACTAAGACAGCACGACTCCACGGATTGGACTGGGAAAAAACTAACAACTATTCGACTCCGATGGAACCACGTTTCCCAACCTGTAGCTTCTCATCTGCCGCAGATCATCATCACATCTTGCCCGGTGAAGATTAATTGAAAGCATCCGAAAAACGAACCGTATCATTCGTTATTTACCCAACCACCTAAACCGCCGAAATGACCACAATTTGCTCGAATGGCACCGAGAAGGAAACATCTGGACGAAGGGTATTGTAAAATAAGGCGAAACCCATTCGTTTCGCGGCAGATTTTCGTTTTCTGTTTCGTTGAAACACAATTTGTGGCATGAGACTTTTTGGCAGAAAACGCGTAGCAGCAAATTGGCAAATCCCGCAAAAGACTATCCCGAGCGTACCCTGATTTGTTTCTGTTCACTAATTGATGACGAAAGATTAATGAACCGTAAACTCCGGCTACCTACCACCTGTCTGTTAAAGGTCACCGACAGGAAGTAAAGTGACAATCTTCGTTTTCTTGGCCCGATTACTTTCGTTGGAAAATCTAATCGGTACTCATTTCCTGATAAAATCGGGTTCGTTACTTGTTCATGCGTATGCAAGAAATTAATTCTCCAGCCAAGCAAAGAACGTAAGACGAATTTTGGAGGACTTGTTCCCGCTCCGCTGTCAAGAATGATTTATTTACGGCGCAGAACAATCGATGGGCAGTAAACCTTTAGAAGTTCAACTAATTAAAACCTTTTACATCCACTTCCCTGAACCGAGCCATTTTGTTTTTGCGAAAGGTCCCCGGTGGTGTCGTTTAGTTTTGAGCACCCTTCTTTTCGCTTCGTATTATTCATCTTTTGATCGCCGTGGCTCGCGCTGACATTGGCCAGGGCATGTTTTAGTGGTAGACATCCGCCCAGGGCGTAACATAAAATCGGGCCACCGACAGGTCGAACATAAAACACCCCCATGTTCCGGGCCACATGGATGGAGACAAACATCTGTTTTAAATGTCAAACCATGAGTCAAACAATCTGGCCACCGCCCCGCCGTACTCGCATGCATAATCATCCAGCCTTCCTCGGCAACCTCCGACGACGCCCTGACACCCATAGCCCGCTCTAAGTCGGGTGCTTTACTTTAATTTTGTCCTTTCTTACCGCGCGAGCCGTGGGTAAGAATTTTGCTACCATAGCAATAAATAGTTCACTTCGTTCAGCTTACGGCCGGCTCTCAAGGCCTCCAGTTCGCAGCTCTACACGCTGGTAGCCTTTAACCCCACTCCGTTCGAACTACGGCTGTAAAATGTGAACGTGAAGTGCACACTACTAGGATGTGGTGGCTGGCAACTGATAATTATTAAACCGTTTCCTGTTCCCCGATTGTGTCGAGGGCTTTCGGGTTGAATTGAACCGGCTTGACGAGCGGTATTCCTGTTACTTTTTAGTACTACCTCCTTAGGTGTGGTCGTGGTGGGATAACGCTCAAAAGCGGGATATTTGCCTAGAACGGGCAATCGAATTAGAATTGGTAATGAAAGTGATGTAAAGTAGATTGCTTTATCTACAGAGATCAGGACAACGCTGGCAATTAATAACGAGTTTGTCAGATATTCGTCGCAGCACTGACATTACAACTAGGAAATGCATGTTTTTTAGAGGAAAAATTTTGCAAAATGTAAGGACAATGCTTTGAATAAGTGACCACTTTTAAAAACACTGGTATCTGGCTTGAAATAAAAATGTATTCTTTGATGGGAATAAGTTTAAAAAGTAAGAAACTAATTATAAACTAAAGGAAAAGCCGCAATCAATAAAACAAACCATTAAGCTTCATAAATGTTACGAATTAGGAAGGATTAATCAATGCAATAATCTGTGAAAGACAAAAAAAAGTCTCTTAAAAAAGTGAAATCATGTAAAAAGACAAAGTACAAATGTTGAAAAACAATCATGGAAATATAAAAACCACTAAATATTCCATTTAAAAACAAATTAAAAATAACAATAAAGCTACGATAAAGTATTTAAACACACAAGCTCAAAACCTTACACTACTAAAACATAATATTGCCAAAAATAGTATTTATCGAAATTCCAACGAGAAACCCTGTCACAAGAATTTCATACGATCTATTTGACAAAAAGAATTCAGTCAAATTTCACAAATACACACAACCTACACATACACTTGTTCCACAAAACGCAGACTGCTAAAAAAGTGTAACGAACAGCAACCTGCACATCGTTTTTCATTCTACCACAAAACTACACACCTTTTCATTACACAGTATGGAAACTCTTTTCCATTAAATGAACCAGTCACTAATTATTGCATTTCATATTTACCGCACTACACTTTTCAATCCGAATTCAAGAACAATTCCCTTATACAAAAAACAGATACAAACTGGACGCACACGAATGTCAAGAACAGATTTTCTCCGTTACGACAGTACTGTGCACCTTTCTAAGAAAAATCCACTTGACCATCTACACAAAGAACGAGAAATTACCGAGGAACAATCACTACCGTGCATCGCTAAGCCAGTAAGTAAACGACCCAGACGTCTGGCCGAACGGTCTCATCCTCTATGAAGTACACCGATCGTCGGTCAAAAAACTGGCTTTTGACAACCAGTTTTCGCACCACATGATCCGATGCGTGTGCTGGTGGAAGCATCGCCCATATGAAGATGGAAATGAACTAGTGAACGACCCTGAAGATGATCAGTACGAATTTTTCTCTGAATTTTAAATGGCGAGCAGCCATAGGTCACTGTCAATGTGGTTCAAATAACAAATTCCGGCAAGTTCGAGCTGCTCTACTCGAGATTCGATTTTTACAGCTGCTCGAAAACTGCCAGTTCGCAAAGGTGTGCCCCTGCGCGTTGTTCACCATCAGCCGTGAGCTTCTTTGAATTAAATTTTGTATCAACCAGTTGAATGGAAAAAACTATCATAATTCCGTTGAATTGCAATATTGTATAAAGCTGATCGAATAACAAATTATTATGCTTATTATTTTTTCCCACTGCCGTTACAAATCCACTGTTTATACTATTTCTCCATGGATTCATTATTTTACTTATTTAATGATCCTACAGGTACCCGCAAATCATTTTGGTAGAAAAAACTATCAGAGAAAAACACCATACGTTAAATGTAACAAGTTATTCTTACGTTCAAGCTAAAAATTAAGTTATCCTTCTCTTCTATAAACACTATAAAAAGATAAACGAACTATTTATATTAAAACAATATGTTAAATTTTTTAATAAGTTAACATTATGTCAAACAGCTCTAAAAGGTATTATCATTCAAACTCAACAACAACAAGTGTGTGAATTAATTTAGCATAGAAACCATTTTAGGTAAAATTTACCTAATTTACAACTCCGACTAATTCTGCTTCGTTAATAAAGTCAACTCAGGTAATTTGTGTTTATCTACCCTTTGGCATATTTTCACACAAACCAAAAACACTAAACGCTTCTCGCAAAACAATCCCGCTCTGTGGCTTCATCTCCTCCTGGTGCTAATGGATACAATTGTGTTGAAGGTGTACATCCGCCTTAGCGGACCGTTTGTGTGAACCCCTTTGGCGCGTGAAATATTTGTGCTTCCGCCAACAATGAATATTTAAACGAAATTAATAAACCATTCGAGATAGAAACAATTCTATCGCGAATGTCATCGGCGCATGTTTCACGATTCTTATCGCCTATCATTACTTCGGTGTTGGCAGATCATTCACCAAAGCAACAATCCAATCAGAATGACCTTTTACTCTTGAACTACTTCCTGGAGGATCAAACCGCAAACCCATCTGCGGGACGCCATTCTTCAGAGGCATGAAAAATGTACATCGTTTGTTGCATGTTCGTTGCAAACGGCGGATTTTTGTATTCTAATTTGAAAACCCCCCAAAACAACTTCATTCTGGGCAACCACAATTGTCGACGTTCAAATGTCGGCGATCTTGAAAAATCAACCCAATAGCCAAAACAAATGGTAGCACCGTGTGTCAACGTGTGGCTTTAAGGTTAAGGCCGTCGCCGAAGCAGGGCACCGGATACACAGGCCAGCCCAAACTCCTACCACCCTGCTCCCTAAACCACCAGAAAAAGAAAAACATGAGTGTCGAAAAATTACTTTTCAAGACCGGCAAACTCTTCGCGGCGTATTTCGACGACAATCGGTGCCACAGGAAAGATTTTTATGCACCATGATTCCTTCCCTTTGTGGCCGGCAGAAAACCAAACCAAACATACATCAACACACGTACGCAAGCACCTCTAATTGGAAAACAACACACAATGCGAACAATCGATCGATGTGAATACGTTTCGCTTGTTTTTCGTCCAGTTTTTGTGATACCAAATTTGTAACATTTAACGACGGCCGTTTGGGGTTTTTGTTTTCGACGGCCAGATGAGAGGTCCCTTTTTGCTAACAATGGACGCCACACACACACACACACACACACACACTCACACGAATGGACGAAGGAAATGGATTCGACAGGCGGTCCCGGTTTAGCTTGGGAGCTTTTTCTAAGCTCGGGGATGACATTTTACCGAACGGGCGTTACGTTGTAACGGTTTTGTGCTAACAAGAAAATAATCTTACCACGTTGACACGGTCCACCGGTCGGAGACAGGGTCCGGTCAAGGCCGCCGGTTAGAGATGTGAACCATTGCCTCTCCCAAATATCGCCAAATATATCCATCCAAGTGGTGGACGGAAAATGTTTTACCCAAGTATCGTTTTTTTTTCTTCTTTCCCGTGGCCAGCTGTGAAAAACCGAACTCGCCACGACTTACGCTCGATGGCGCTCTTCTACAGCTGTTTTTATTTCATTTCGCTGCGATTACGACGGCTCATTTGTCAAATTTGCGTCGCATCGGTCGGGGTTGTCCGCTAAGATTGGCAGATATTTGACCAACGACACAAAGGGGTCGATTTTCCGTTTGACGGGTTTTTTTTCTATTGCTCTTTTGCCATGCGTGGTTGAAAACCTGTGCACTTCAACAATTGAAGGTTTTGAATGAGGATTAAACGAAAACAGTCATGGATCATGTTTGGTTCGTCCCTGATCAGACAAAATAGTGAAAAAGTACGTATTTGTTTTTCATTGACACTAATTGGCAAATCGATGGGATAATAAATTGCAATGTCAAAGGTTTTCGGTGAGTTTCGGTGCAAAATCGAATGCGATGGTAATGATAAAAAAAATTTAAAAAATAATCGTAGCGAATTCATTTCAGTTACTATGAAACCAGTATCTTACATTTTTTACTGTAACTTAATCAGTTGAACCTTTACTTTTACAGAACTTCCTCGAGATTGTTTTTATTTGTTTGTTGCAAATAAAATCTGGAAACTTTTTAATTATGTTGTATCATGAATTTTCAAGTCGATTTTTCATCTTTTGTATTATGTTACAAATAGTTTGTAAAAACCTTGTAACGGTAGCAGTTTAATGTAACGGGCTGAGCTCCAACAGATGACTTTTGCCCGTGGAAGTCACAGGCAAAAGTGCGAAAAATAGACCAATAAAGAACTAATTTTTTAGTTTTTCCACCTGCGAAATTCTCAAGAAATGCCTTTTGTTTCTCACTCACGTTGCATTTGCCACAATTATGTAGATTACAATTGATTTAATCTTTATTTGGTTGTTTATTATATACTTGCTGCTTGATCTAAATTTTGTTATTACGTAAATTACATAGAACACTGTGTAATAAAATTGTCACATAAAGCATCATGTCATGGCTCAACTTTTACTTAACTTATATTTATCTTAATCCTGTGCTTTGTATTCGAAAAAAAACCCGTAAACGAGCTGTCTAATATTTTATAATTCACATTCAATCCTACCTTTAGCTTCCAACAGCACCGTTGAGAGCAATAGCAACACCTTTCCCTGCTTGTAAAGCATAAACGATGCTGGCACGTTCAAACCCTGGTATCCGCCTCTCTTGCCACTCTCGTTTAAATTTGCTTTCATTAAATACCCGCTGCGACGCCCCATGCGTCATTAGTCCAACATCGACATTTTAATCAATTTCATTTTCATTCCGCTCCCATCGCTCACATGTACCCGCCTCCGGGGTGGGTTGGAAGGTGTTTAACACGAGGCGTGAGCTGAAGCAAATGCACCTACTGCTTCCACACTTCCCTCGGAAAAGGACGCCGAGGATGGCGCAAGTCGATGGATGGAAATAGTTTCGAACGCAGCAGAAACGGCCATGTCACGAAGCTAGAACAATTTTATTACCACCCCCTTGTTGGAAACCGTACGCCACAATCAATCTGGGTGTACTTTCGGTTCGGTTTGGTTCGGGTTTCTTTTTTTTCTGCTGTCTCATGTAGACATTCTTTTCAATCGATTGTGCCCCAAACCTTGTCAGGAAAGCTATTCTGAGGAGATTTGTTTTTTCTTCAGCTTCTCGTTCAAACATTCGGCTCGATTCGCAATCGTTTATCCTCGCGACGTTCGAGCCGTTGCCACATAAAAACCACACTCGATCGCCTTTCCATTTAGGCTCGAACGACAATGAGCAGCATGGCTCCACGGTGATGGGGCAGTTAGAGCGAAAAGAAACAAACTCATACACCTCAGAACCTCCCGGCAACGCCTCGGTTTATGTAGCACCGTTTGCTTCTGCATTCGAATTGCGCGCACACTTCTTATGCTGTCCGAGTGGCGTTGTGGCCGCGCCCAAGGAAGTCTTGTTGCAAAAAGAACAGTCTCGGTGCGCCCGGTGTGGCACATGCAGCATGTGGTTTCCACTTCACACGCTAAAGGTCAGCGTAATTGAACACCGTTTGGAGCCTCAGGATCGGACCACTTCAGAGCCGGTCACGATCGTAGGCGGATGGAGGGTATGCGAGAGACGAAAAAAGATCGATCGCTGCTAGGTACCACATTTGACCAAATTTAGCATAAAAAGTTCGTTTGAAAGTACCCCGATTTTGCGATGAATCATAGAGCGGGCTAGAAAAAAAGGAAGGACCGCAGTTTTCGGGCTCTCCATCGACGGATAAACGATCTCCGCCATTGTTTGATTGGTATGCAATGGGAGGGAAACGAAAGGCGTTAACATTAGACATTCCAGAGCAGCAAAAGAAGGATAAAACGAACAATTTGGACACACTTGAATCGCTTAGATTCGGAAAAACTTCGCAACTCAATTCTTCAGAACAAATAACATTTTGTACAGGTTTTCTTAAAAATATTTCCAAGTGTATTTTGTCTTCTCCGCGTGTTCATTACCTGAGGGCTCGAATGCTACTACTTAATTGCTTGAGGGCTCGACTACGTTATTAATGCATACTAACTTAGATTCTAAGAACAAATACACTTACTCTACTAATTGATTTAAATATATTGATTTCAATACAAAATCGAACACTGACAATAAATTTATTCAAGCTTTTTAAAACAAAAAACACATGCTACTAATACTAATGTTTGTAAAAGAAGTGGTAGTAGTTTTAGAATTACAACCACATTCTATCATAACTAAAGAAAATAGATGTAAATAACTTATTCTTGTGTAAATAGAATCATTCTAAATACAAATAGGAACTACTAGTTAATTATCGCTTGAAGAATTGTTTCCAGATATAAACAAATCTAAAGTCAAAGTAAAGTCAACTCTAGGAAAATAATGAATTCTTAGCAACTCTCGACGAAGCCATGAAAGAGTAAGTGAATTTAACTATCGTCAGTTCTCTATTTTTTTGCCTTAAATTAAATCACATTGTGCAATATAATCTGTAGGGCACAACCTTTGCAATAACTTGGGTCGAATCCAGCTGACTTTACTTTACAGCTGACTGGCAATTGTTTACTGCTCCCATAAAACCATGTTAATTGGGGTTTCTAGCAGAAGGGAAGTGTCCAGGACAGAAATGGGGCGTTTTTAATAAATATAGAATTTATTTTCGCCCCAGGCCTCCTGGCAGGTGATATCAAGCCGGCTCACTCGTTCCACCAATAAACTCATTAACGCTTTACGCTCCAATAGAGAGAAAATAAAACATTGCAATCGAGTTGGTTCTGTTTTAACGACCAACAACCATGGCCATTGCAGGTTCGACCAGGTAGGTCCGGCACATATAGGTGATACCATTCACCGAAACGGCGTGTGAACCAGAAACCTAACCTGCAAGTCCGTTCCGAACGACACGCTGTGTGCCATATGTTCTACCCAAAGAGACATAATCGAAGCCGCTTGGGAAAATGGGAACTGGATTCGAACCGTAATGGTTCACCCTGGAAGTCCTGGAAGGGAACCCCGGGCCAAGGGTTTATACCGAGGCACGGTAACCTTGTGCCAGGCGGTACCCCGCGTAAGTCACCGCCAACTCGCCAGGTGAATGCCTTTGCTTTGGCGAGGGAAAAACTACTCCACCTTTAGGGCGACCTCTTGGGGGCCCCCAAAAGCTTCGAAACCGTCGCCCGCTCTAGATTGTAAACGACCTCGGACGTGGGCTGCGGCTTTCGATCGCGCTTACGCTGGTTCTTACCCGAACCAAAGTCTACTTTCAAAACCGAGCCCGAGCGCCCTCGGGGGGTGTAGACCGACGTTACAACTTTTTGGCGTGGCACGGTCGCATGAGCTGCACGGAGTTGTCCACGTTTCATTATGTGTGGCGGTTCAGTTGCTCCGGATTGTTCTTTTTCTCCTTCTTCTACTTGTTTCGAGAGTGATCTTTTCGACACCCGCCCGCAAGATATCCGCGAGCTCCGTGCGAGAAGCAATTCAGCAACGAACAACGCACCCAAAATTGGTGAATGGAATGGAACCGCAGCGATCGACCAAACCCCCCTGAAAAGTAAACAAAAGGGACCAACCCAAGACGACCCACAGAGTGCGGGGAAAAAAGGTACAAAACTTTAACTTCCTGTTCTAAAGGCGGGGAAACGCGCTACAAAAGACATTAGACATACGATAGACCTAAGAGGAACACTTTTTGGATGGTTTGGATTCCGCAAACAATGGATCACAAATCGGACCGGAAGATCTTGGCGAGTGGACCGCATGAATGGGTGGTGGTCCCGAAAGGTCTCAATCAAAGCTTCAAACTGCAAGCTATTTCCTTAGTTCAATGCAAATGTCACCTCGTGATTCTCAAATAGTCATGGCAGTTTTAATGGTGGAAGGCAAATTGACAATCGAAGGAATGAAAACATTTTAATGTAGTTCTAAGCTAATCTTTTATTCATTTAACATTTTAATAGATCCGTTAAATCCAAACGTTCACATAAGACTTCAAACATGAACAATCAAAAAGAAGTAAATCGATAACCAACCGGTTGACAAAACAGAATTTGTGTCAATGCCAGACGAAAGTACTTTCTGATGTGACATAATGTTTCGAACTGTACCAACAAAAAGCACTGCACGATAACATACTGATCACTTCTCACCTTAATCTCCCAGTTTGTGGGCTACAGAAAGGCATGGCCACCATTTTATCGAGCCGTTTTTCTTCCCTCCTCGCGGGGTGAACATGAAAACTGGGAAATGTGAAACCCACCAAATCAATCCTACACTCGCGGCAACACCTTATCGACCGTACGGTAGTGGCCCGTAGATCAACACCACCCCATCGAAAGGACAACTATCGCCGAACGCAAATAAAATCACCCCTCTCTGGCCTCCTTCCACCGCACCGCGGTTTATGGAAAATTTGCAATTAAGAAAGGGGCCACCCGTTCAACCCCGGGACCGACCGACACACGCCGGTTGCGGTGAAAGGTGAGCCGAACTGGTTGAAATGCTTATTTGAATTTATCAACCCAACAGTATCCAGTTCTGGAAACGTTAAACCATTTTGGCGAGCGTTACATTTCACATGGGCGTCGTCGAGCGGGTGTGGTTTCGGCGGGGCGGGGGACATCATGCGCGAAATGATCTACTTCTTGGGTTCGCACAATCGAGGAGTGTGCCTTCGACCAACCTGTTTTGCACTGCTGGAACTACTGACTGTGTTTCGTTTTTTCTTCCCAATCCATGCGACACTGTTTAGCCTTTTACGAAAATCTTGACGACCGCATATGATCTACCGTTGGCAGAGCTTTGAATTATAGTCACGCAACGGAGAGTCGTTTGAATATGTAGAAAATGTGACTTAAACGGCTTTAAAGATTGATCATTTGATGTCTGAGATTGATGAAGCATGGTTTTGTATAATAGAGGTATTAGATCTAATTTCCAAAAGCAATTTTTAACTCAGAATAAATTTTCAATCTGTTGAAATTGCTTTGTTTCTTTACTAGAACTACTTCCTTTCTTTTACGAGAGAACATAATTTATACATGATACTTGATATTTATTTGTCAAAAACGCATGTAACCCGCTTTATAAAATGCAAATAAATTGGTTCTCAGCACTTTTTAATATGTTCATCAATAAGGGAAAATAGAATGGTACAAAGTTCTCAAGCGATCAAGCATATATGAAAGATTTTAGCAATTTAAGTAGAACATTTGATATTTACCCTTTCTTTTGCTTTGAAAAGAAGCTGAATTAAACGTGAATTTATTTATGAAAAATACCTCAAACAAAACTTCATAAAACATTGACAAATTACATTCCATTGCTGTAAAGTATGTAACTCAATCGGAGTAAAATTAAATGAAAAACTTAAAACCCTCCAACAGACAATCTTGCTTGAAACAACTTCACCAACACCCTTCAAGACAGAACGAAAACAATTGCTCAAGTACAAATAACATTTTCCCATCAATAAATCAATCACATCCTGGTTGGAAAAGCAACGCCATAAAATGCTGATTGATGGACAAACAATTTGTCCCACTCGATCAATCTCGTGCAAATACTACATCCCGGATCGGAGCGGCCAGGCAGTTCAGGTTCTTAGTATGTAGAACCCACCCTGCCGCAACTCGACCCGCCTAGCGAAAACACATTTATTTTCGTAATTGTATCGCAAATGTCATTAACGGCCCTTAATCACATTTGCTGGGGGCGAGTGGGAAACCGTGGCACCATCATATGGATCGGACGTCAATAATCCACACCACGGCGGATTGAGTTCTCGTTCTCGTGTTTCTTTCGCTCTTCGGAGCTGTGGCTCAATCATGCTCCCATATAAATTATTCTTTGCCTGGCGTTTTTTCATGTTCCATCGATGTTGATTTCGATATTGGACCCAGGGAGACAGCACATTCCCCGGCAGCGAAGGCGTCTAAGCGAGCTTCTGAGACATATGATTAATAACTTCGGGAGCACCACACGGAAACGATCGGGAAAAGGTTCCTTTCGCTGGACGGAGTTATTTACTTATGGGAAAGGGTTTGAACCAGCCGCCAACCAAAAGAGCAGTTGCTTTAGCTATCGTCTCGCTTCTGGAATGTATACCGTGGTATCCTTTTCGCACCAAGGAGCATACTTTGGGGGGGAACGATTCGATTCGATAACTGATTGACATGGAACTGTAACAGCTCCTAATTGTTGGACCATAGCCTGAACAGTTGAACTTTGAGGAATGGGTAATAAAATCATGTATCCACCGAAAACCCGCTAAGCGATGTCAAGAAAATTGGACCGCAAGAGTCCGTGGCCTCCCTCAGTGCGGGAAAGTATGCAGTTGCAAAGTGTTCAGCTGTTGCCCAACATATAACACAACAAAAACCAACCAATTGGTTAGTCATTCTTCTCCGGCGACCGATCGACCGACCGACCGAAGGGGTGCGTCTAAGAAATCCCGTCAAAATGGCCTCCGCCCTCGAAACGTGCCAGAGACGGACCTGGGCGGTCAGATGCAGTCCAATTACGCAGAGCCTTTTTTTCCTCCTTTCCTGCGTGTCGTGCAGTAGAAGCGAAAACTCGGTGCCGAACTACGAACTTGCCACTTGAGCTCCGCCGAGTCACCACGCTGGAAGACTAACTTTGTAACTTAACTCCACGCCGCTGGTGGATGCAATCGACCGACTCCAAACGGCACAATCGAACTTGTGCAGTTGGTGCAGAAGAAGAAAAAAAAACCCTTCCCTTGTCACGGAAACTTCATACCTTGCCGCGCTGAGGCAACGTTAAATGGTACGGCTTATCCGTAGTTCACGAATGAGCACTCGATCCGATCACTGCAACCGTAGCTGATTGACCAATGATTGTCCGAATGGCTGCGGCTACCATCGATGCATCCGATCCAATATTGCACCAGAAATTAAAGGGTGAAAAACACACCCACCCAAACGAGCGCATACACAAACAAGCGTCCACCAATCGTCAAAGGTCGACTGGAGGACGTAAAGAGGGCAACCAAGCTTCTGCGGCATGGAGAAAGAGAATAAGCGGAGGCCACTGCAGAGCAGCTTAATGCCCTGACGATTGTAATTGACGGAAACCTGTCGCTTGGCACGATCAGGTCGGTCCATTCGTCACGCGACCATCCGGCGGACAATCGGCTCGATCAAATATAGACATCCGAAAACGGACTGCAGCTGGCGATTTTGAAGGAACCGGTACCAGAAACCCGGGTTGGAACGCCATGGATAACGGCGGATTGATCATGTTTACTCAACGGTCTCGAGTCAGGTTCTTCGAAGTCGTGACGTTGTGGACATAGTTTGACCATGTTATGTTTTTTTCTGACTCCATCTATCATAATTCTACCTAATCGGGATTGACAAATTTCGCAGTTGAGCTAATGGTACGCACGCCTTGGGGTTTACATACCCTTATATGGGTTTACTTCGAACCTGTTGTCAGATTTCGTTCTCCTTTGAGAGCATAATTTTTAAACAAACAATTTGTAAATTTGATTGAATCCAGGGAAAATATGCACGCAACGAACTCCGTATAACATGGCAAACACATAAGTTTTTCAAGAGAAAATATAATATGATCTTAATGGGATTTTAAATAAATCAACAATCTAAATATACTTGATTTCTAAATTGATTGTTTATAATTTGAAAATTAAAAAAAAATTAGATAAGAAACCCACACTCAAGTTTTGTTTACCAATTCTTAGAAATGTATGCATTATAAAGCGGACATCTTTAACCTGAAGAATGCAAACATTTGTAAATTATAAACATAAAGTTAAACCGCTTATGTCTCCCGATGTCACGATAAATGCGATATTTGATCATATGATTTTGAACTAGCATGTTTTTGTGATCTGCCCTATATAAAGTTCGTGAGAAAATTGATTTATACTTGTATAAACAACACTTACTTCCTTGGTAGGTCTACCCTCCCATTGCAACTTTTCTAAAGCACAACGGTCCTCTACAAACCTACTCAAAAGTAGCCGTTCTTTTCCTGCATATGACATCTGTCTGCTCCAGGTCACGTGCATGTCTGAAGGGAATTTCATAACCGCAAAAACAACAATGGTATGTACCGATAAATCTATCTCGCGACGAGAAACTAACCATGCCATTACGATACAATAAGAGAGTGAAATAGCGGAGGCAAACAAAAAATGCATACAGCCACCAAACCCCGAAGCTGGGGAGGCCTAACCGCCACCGCTGCATATTCCAATTATTATTTAATCTCGCCTTAGCATAGGTCGCCCGCCTGCCGTCGAAGAGCGGAATTTGACGTTTCGAAACCTCCCGAAACGGGCCGCTACAAGCTCGGTACCACTCCGTGCAACACGGATGGTGCAATGGAGGCCATTCAGCAAGCAATTAGGGGACGATATCAGCATAATATCGCCCGTTTTTCACTAATATCTCTTCTGTCCGTTCGCTCGTTCCCGGGGAAACGTGGTACACGAGCGGGGGAAGCTGAAAATGGGTGCAATAAAAGTGCACTTCCTCTTTTCACGTCCCTGCGCTGGGGTTGCATTTTTAACGCTTTGGTCGCATGCCAAACCCATTCTCCCGTCGGTGGCTCAGGAAGGCTTGGGAGAGTTTGTCGAGATCTCGCACGGCAGATTCCGTCGGACCGCCACACACTAATCATCTCAACGGAGGAAAGGAGGGATGGTTGGTATGACGTACAATGCACCCGACGGCGACAAGCAGCACAATCTCGAGAGTGGTACGTGCTATAAAATTACGTTAGCTTTCCATTCGCATGCGACCCTTTTACGCAGAGCACTTGTGGGGTGTTTTGTTTTTCCTTTCTTCACTGGCGATAGCATTACATTTTTAAGTTCCAATCACTATTAGTACTTAACATTCAAACTCAAAACAAATTGTAAACGTGCGAAACAGTTACTTTTTCTGAAAAAAATAATTCAAACTAAATAGCGAATAATAAATAAGAAAATATTATAACCATGCATCATGATATACTCGCAAACATATTAAAAATAACATTAATATAAACTACAGCCTTCCTAATCTGAAAATGAATATTTGTTATTGTGAACTATCTAAACATTCAAACACAATAAAATATACAAAATTAATGATAAAAAAAATGATCTTTACAGTTATTCTTCATGATACATTTTGCAATCATTGAAAAATAAAAAAGAAACAAATCATAAATTATAATATTTGCTCTAATTAACTATCTAAACTTCCCATAGTGCTCTAAATATCCGCCCAATAAACTGGATCCAGGGGGCTTTTCCGGAAGCAACTCTGTACAGCAGCCCGTCCCGGGATTGTTCCACCGACAACAAGCTTCCTTCCACAATGTATGCCTCGCACCTCGCACAACACGAGCAGCTCCGGGAAATGGGGCGAAAACTTCACCCCCTATTTTGCGAGCGAGCGGTCGCGGAATATGCACGAGCGAAACAAAATGAAAAGAAAAGTAGAGTATGATTACCGAATGGGAAACAAAATGGGTTGCAAATGCCTGGCTAGAGGAAAATGCACCAAACAAACCGATGGCCAGACAAAAAAAAACAATGAAAAAGAGTTGCCGTAGTGCCGCTAAGTAGTCAAAATGCGGAAAATGTTTACTTTTATCGTGCATTGCAGAACACGACGAGGCGAAGAAAAACCTTCATACTAAATATTTTTCCAAGCCTTACACACCCGTCCCGATGAGTTAAGGCTGAGTTTGATTGAAAAACAATCCAGTGGAAAAACAATCTCCATCTCTGTTCCACTCATTTTCGTCTGCTGAGATTTATTTCCAGCAATTTTTGATTGGTTCGGCTGCTTCTTTTCCTCGATTTCTTTTATTTGTGCAACCGAATTAGCGCGTTTGGTAATTGAAATTAATTAAAACTCGCTGTTTAGCAAACAAATGTTCGTTCGTTTCTTCCTCACCTGTCCTGGTTTTATTCTTCACCGACGCCCGAACGGCAGATGCACTCCGTGGGAACGACGTTTCAGTTGGTTGCGTGCCAACCGATGACGGCAGCACGCGGCATTTTCACAAATATTTTTCAAATTTTCAATTACCCCATTATGCAACACTTTCACCGAAAAATTGGATTCCGATTCGTTTTTCCCATCGCGTCTGGCGCGGCTGGTTTTGGGGATGATTTCTATGCCCCTTCCTATTTTCACACCCTTACACGCTACCGTTTGCTCCGATCAGACGCAGCAGCATTGAAACGAACATTCCGGTGTAGATTTTCCTACGATCGCACGGAATCGTACGCGTGTTGCAGCGAGAGTCAGGGATTATTTCATAAAACCTTTCTTCGATCCCTTCGAGATTGATTGAAAAAATAAAACTGCCTCTCCTCCACAGCGATTTTCTATACGCCCGGTAGGTTTCCGTTCGGTTTTTCACTTTCATTGGCTCCCCGATAAAAAGACTTCGATAGAAAGCAAGCGAGGAACCCGGGCATTCGTAATGACGTTTCCCTTCGGATTGGGCGTTGCTGTGCTTTACATATAGACAATTTTATTTCTATCATATACGTCGTGCAATCGTGAGAAGGTGTAGTATGGGCTGACGTCCCGGGCGTTTGCAGTACACATTTTCTTTGGCACTTGACACGTCGCGAATTTACATGTCGATCGGTAGCAGACCGAATCTTAGGCCATCTTGCCTTCCACACCAATGATGCAATGGGTGGTGCTGGCAGACTTGTATTGCAGCTTGAACTGCGCATGAGCAAACGGGAGCAGCTAACCAAGAATCACGCAGCTCACTCAGGCCGTTCGACAGTGTGTGGTCCACCGGCGCTTTCGGGCCGAACTTTGCTGTCCGAAGGCAACTTTCTTGCAAATAAAGGTGTGACAAAACGGGGAACACAGCACTGGTGCACGGTGAAGGCGTGTGGTTGGACCACCGTGAGCTGAAGATAGCGTTTTTAACGATGCGGGGGCCGATTGCGAAACATTAAACCAGCATTCGAGTGTTGCTCATTTATTGCCAGTATCAAATGAAAAACCCACCGCTTTCGGTAATAACCATGTTTGATTTGAGGTACAGTTTTTTGTTTTCTGTTAATGATTTTTACATTAGACCCCGAGGCCAAATCGAAATGATAAATAATGTCCCAAATTGAAAATTTCAAGCGAAAGCAAACCTGATATTTAAAAGCTTTAAAAAGCTGATCGCATTTAAATGGTAGAGCATTGTACCTCAATATCAGCGATTGGAGCACAGCTAAATCTCAATTTATAAGAGCCAGCTGATAGAGACATTGTCGTAGTTGTATTTATTTTTTTTAAGAAATAGAAATGATGGATATCACCCAGTTTTCAAAAGAATTATTTATAAATAAGAGAACTCCTCAAGAATAATCGTTTTCTAACCCAAAAATGTAACATTCAGAAACAATTATTCTTAGCATCACTTTATTTTCATTTCACTTTAATTTAACGTTTTTTACATGGTAGACATTTGCAGAACTTTGTCAAAACATTTTCTGGTTGATAAAATTTAAACCCAGAACAGGTTGTGAATGATAAACTATCTAAATATGGCAACAATTTGCGTAGTCCGTTGCCATAAAATGTGACGTTATTGAAATAAAGTTCAAGAACTTCATTTATTTGTTTTTTGAAGGCATTATATTTTATGAACTCAGATTAGGTCCAAAATCGAAATTTTTTGAAAAACTACAAAAGCAAGAAATAGTTTTACTTTATTGACGATTAAAATCAATATGCTAAAAACTTGGGTATTTATGTTAAACTGCAGAGTTTTTACCCTCGCACCGAATTTGATAGATAATTTTAAACGGTAAAATAGTCTGATTAGCGTTTTAACACGTTATGACTACCTGTTGACAAATTATTGGTGCTATACCCCTTGTTTTTTTAAATTTTAATTTATCGTCTGTAATATATCAAGTGCAAGATAATAAATTAATAAAATCCATGTTTTAGCAAAATTGTTCATTTTAAAACGACTCACCAGATTCCTCAAGGCGCTACACCCAAACGACCTTATTCAAACGCGTATTTTATTATCGTGTAGCTCGTTAAAACAACATCATATCAAATGCAGAAATAATCAGCCCTTAAGACATCGTTCACTCTTCTGCTACACGTGCTCGGTTAGGATCGCGTACGAGGCTCGAGCAATCGAGTCCCTATTTTCAACATTTTTCCGCCATGTTAACTACATCGCCGACCAATTGCTGTTACACGAAGCAAATGATAATGCCTGTACCGTTGTGCCGTTGTTGCCGCAAACAAACGAGCCCCAACAAACGCCACACAGCAGCGCAGGTGAACATTGCAAACGATGCGTAAACTTTTGCGTACGGACTGGCGTTGGCTGTATTGCTCCATAGCCAAGCAGGGCAGCACCTACTGCCGGCTCAGCAAGCTCCTTGAAGCTAAAACCGGCACCAAGTGCACGACAACGCGTTTCCTATTCCCGGGTTCGTTTCGCTTCCTTTCGGACCTTGGTAAGCCGATTCGCCCAAAGTTTGCTGGCGCGAAACCGGAGGTGTCGATTTTGTGTGCGGGCACTTAGTGTTCGCGAGTTTGGCTCACTCTCGGAAGAGTCACTTACCGACAGTGCCAATTCAAAAAGGGGATGGTATGCAAGGGGCGGAGATGGTGCCGTAACGCAACAGAACACCCGCTTCGGGGTGCTTTTCGCGTGAGGTACGCAAAGCACCCAAACACGCGCTGCAACGCTGAGATTAGTCAAACAAACGGCAGCTCGGGAGTGTTTACAGTTGCCTGCATTTTTCCAACACAACTGGCGAAAGGTTAGATTTAATGATAGACCTCCAGAACGACGTCAATACTGCCAAATGGTACGCAAAAACAAAGCAGCGCAAAAATGCCCATCGGGGGTGCGCTACACATTCCAAGTGGCGTTAAACGATCTTTTCGCGTTCGATGTTGCTTTGGGAGCTTTACTGTAGCAGCAGCTACAGAAAGCAAGCAAAAAGTATACGTGTATTTAAACAAAACTCTTGCCCTTCCTCAACCCGTCCGGGCGTCGTTCCAGAATGAGCAAAAGTCCTTGCGACGGCCGTTGAAAGGTGATTGGACGCGATCAACGATAGGCGTGCGAAATGATCGCTCGCTAAGTCACAAACCGAAACACATTAGTTGCGCATGAGTTCTCCGACAGCCACTATGGAAGAATGTAATTCGATTATAAATATAACTTTATTGAAACGTCTGTTTGTGATTTTTAATCCTTCTTTAATAGCTCATAAATATGTTAAGGTTAGTGTATATGCGTATTATGTACCTTTAATTACATGGAACATACATTTTATAGTAAAATGCTGACTTAAATTCTTTTCAGAGTACATTAAAAAAGCTTTGAAGACAAAAATTGAAATCGAAAAAATTATTTACCTAATTGTTCTTTGCATGATTTTAACTCTTTGTTCCAAGGTATTTCATGCATTGCACCGAATTTTTATACCTTTCATCGAACGCTCTTTCGAACACGATCGACATTTAAAACCACCCACAATTTTGGCGTTACATTTTCGTCCAGCATCTTTCTGCTTCCTTTCTCAACTTACAGACAATATGGTTCATACGAAAACCAATACCAATAGAGACATAAATTAAAGTAAATTTCCCTTATGAAATGGCAAACAGCGAGTGCCGAGTGGCATTTGGCTTGTCTTAAACATCACAATACCCTGGACTCTGGATCATGGGTGTAATTTTGTTTCTTGACCACGGACGTCAAACAAACCTTCTGGGCATCGAGTGGATTTGTCTAAGGGTTTCTGCGCAACATTACCGCTTTTTCGCACACACGCTCCCGTTTGCAAAACTAAAACAGTTAGTCCCAGCTCCTTTCAGCTGGCAGCGACAAAGGTCAGATTAGGTAATAGTGGGCAGTTTTCCCCCCAAGGGGTAAATGTTCTATGCAGTGTAATACTTCTAAGGTCTCTGTTCTCTCGTCTTACGATGTCGAATGATTGTAGTAATAAATTCAATGAGTTCATAAGATCCCCAGATAAAATCATATGCCTTAAATTTTTTTTTTATACCTATTGCTCATTTAACTCAACTATCTTTAAGCCAATACTTTTTTGTTGCAATTTATCAGAATTAAATTAAATCCATCATCACATAACCGTGCTGCATGTTGAACCGTATATTTACACACGGCAAAGAGGATAGCCCACATATTTTAGTTTAATAAAGCTGCCGCTAATTGCAAGGTGCGTTCTTCGAATAACGCCTTGGCGTGCGTGGGTTGCAAGTTTGACCGGAAAACGATTCCAACTGCGGCTCCGTTTCCTCGTGAGTGCGCGACAGTCGGCATGCGGGTTGTTGCCAACCCTTCCATCAACCTTGAGCCGTTTACGCGAGCCACTCTCGAACGCGTGGCGGGCCCGAAAAGCTCGCCCCCAAGCCTTCTATGTTTGCTTTAGGAAATGCCCGTGCCTAATTTTTCTGTGCTCGCGTTTTCCGTGTCCGCAACTGTGAAACCGATCGCCATCGGGGGGCGGCTCGCAAAAGATGGCGAAAATCGAACTGCGTTCCTTTCGGAAATTCGAACGGCACACGTCCGGTGGCAAATTGGGTCCACTGGATGGGGCTGTGTCGTAAAGAACCGTTTCGAACGGTTTCCGAAAGAACATTCCACACCGTCGCCTAATTAACTTTGGGTGGAATTTTCGTCACATTTGGCAATTTATCGTTCTCCAGCGTCGAGCGGCCTCATGTCGTGCCGCGTGTTTGAAGTCACACATTAATTTCCGCCGAAGGGGCGAGCGGAATGGAAAAATTCGCCCAACCTCACCTAACATCCGAAGGACTTCGAAAACGTTGCGAGCGGCCACTGATTCGAGTTTCACATCGATCGTTCAAACGATCGTTCGCTCGAAGGTCGTAAGGCGAAACCATCGGAACTTGTATCAATATCGATCAGTTTTTATTGGTGTGTATATGTGTATGCGTGTGTATGTGTGTGTGTGTGTGTGTGTGTGTGCTTTTTTCTTCCCTCAGACTTGAAGCTTACCCAAAGAAACAGGGAGTGGTTCTGACGTTCGTTCCCTTCGAGCCCAAAGTCGACTGCCCATAAAGTGTCCGGGCACTACATTTAAGTGTTTCCTTTCGAAACGGAAGCAAACCGTGGGAGGCCCCGTTCCCGACGCATGAATCTAAAACGCGCTCCCTGTCACCGGAATATTCGACGGTACGCTACCGTGTAATTTAGTTTATGTTTCGTCCAATCACCACCCGAAAAAAAAAACGAACAACGATCTGCTTTATTGCGGCGCCTTCCGTGCGTCACCGGTGGCCATATTTGGAGCAGCTGGCGGGACAGTTAATTTTCCTCTCCGAAGGCTCCGTCAAGCCGGTGTCGAAGATTAATTGTTGCGTCTCGAATGCGAATCAGCCAAAGCCGTACCGTTCGATTTTCGATTGACGCTGGTTCTGGAAGCCGCCTTCATCTTAAGTCGAAAATGTCCGAGGAATTTCCTCCCGTCCTCGAGGGCGGGACGGTTGAAAGCGGTGGAGTGATTTATGGATTTTATTGGCCACCCGTTCCGACAAGGTCGCAAAAATCTTGCCAAGAGAATGTGGACCACCTTAAGGAGGTTAAAATGCGAACGTTTTCCATGCCAAAATTAAACAATTTATGCTTATAGTGCCTTAGAATAGATTTATTTTTGGGACAAATCTTGAAACCTAATTCGTTAAACAGCTCGTTGGAAGGAACCTGAATAGAATTCCATTCCGTTCAATTATCAACTGACCCCATCGGTGTACTCGTGCGATTAAGCGATAACCCAAAAACTGAAACATGCATCGATAAATTGCATTCATGGCGCCCGTCGAAGGACCAATCCGGGCTCAACCTGGCGAAACTAGGCTCGCTTGCATCCGAAAATGCACCCGCAAGATCGACCCACACAGATTGTCGCCGGCTGCAGCCGTGCAGAAATCTGCACCCAATCTTCGATCACCGGACGGACCTGTGCCGGTCCCGTTTCAAATTTGATTCCATTTTCAATTTGCGACCATTGGAAATCGGTTTCGGACCGTTGCGTCACGCCGGTGCACCACACAAAAAAAACCCATAGCCCCTTACGAGCGGGAGGGAGGGAAAGGCCGCCAGAGAGGAAGGTAAACCCTGTCGCCATCGGTGGTAATAATATTTCATGCATTAATCAGATCACATTAAAAAAGAAGAGAGGGAGACGAAGGGAGGAGGGGGGGGAGAGAGAGAGAAAAAACACAACACTCCAAGCGAGCGGAAAAATCGATCCGTTCCAGCGTTTCATCTGTCGGCTCGTGCTCGATTGGAGATCGGAAAAATGGGGAAATGATATCGTCCGTCTAATCCGGTTGAGGCCATTTTTTCCTCTTTATTTCTCTCCCTCTCTCTCACACACTCTGTTAGACACTCCGGCCAAGACAGTCTTCAATCGGTAAGCCGTCAATCAGACGACGGGCTGAATTTGTTAGCAAGCTTTTAATGACCGTTTGAAACGTCGATCAGACGACCCGTGCTGGGCATGTGGTGTCCACCCTGTGTCGTTGATCCACGAAGGAGGATGGTTTTCCAAACGCCGAGACGATGGAGAACGATACCAGGAGGTAGTCAATTGATTGGCCAAGAGGTTGACACCCACCGATTTCATTTCGAAGGAAGGAATATGTTTTCAAAAATAATTAAAAATACATTCTGGGGTGGTAATAATTTTATTTCCAATAAAAGAAAAATAAGTTGCAGTGGAAAACTAGGCAATCGTTGTAAGTGAAATCGGATTGTTACGAAACCATGAACGCTATAGAACTTGCCACAACGATACCTCATTATGCATGAGGTAGGCATCATGTGTGAAATTGTTAATTTCGCTTGATTGCAGTACGATTGTCATTTAAAAGCCCTTGTCCCCTGTTTGATTCGATGCACTGGGCTGCCACAATACGTCACGTTCAAGATGGAACGACGAAGACGACGACAGCGATATGATCTAATTTCTCAAATGCAATTGACAGAGATGCCGATTGACCGTCGGCTGCGCGATGCCATGGTACTTTCGATTCATGTGTCAAAAATGTTCCATCGAACCATTTCGGAAAGGGTGGGCAGAGCTGTCCTGAAGCAGGAAGCAAAGCTACCAACCAATGCCGCGTTATGCCACCACGCCGAGGTGAACCTTTGCAGACAAAGACAACCCACCAAATTGCCCCTCGAAAGGCCGGGGAGAAGAGGTGCACCGAAACGACGGTTGTGGGTGACTATGCCTGCGCCACTGACATAATGATACCGTTCCACCGTGGTTTGCGTGATTTCGTTTTGTTTCTTGACGTTTTTTTTTTCTTTCCTTCTATTTGCACTGCTGCGGCCACTCTCATTTTTCCCGCCCAATTTTACCACCCGCACCGGTTTGGAAAACATCCAAAAAGAACTGCACGGTCGGCGGGCTGTCGGCAAAGGAGCAAAAAATAACATGCTTCAGCGCGACCGCGGCACATAGGTTCATATTTTCAACATTATCATTATTTCTACGACTCCCACCCCCCTTTTCGATCTGTCCTACATCCCGCCCAGTGATAGTGAAAATTCACACCACATTTGAGACCCGATGATTATGGGGACGCGCAAAGAAAACTCAGTGGCGTTCGATCGTATGCACAACTGCTGGCGGGTGGGTGATACATCTTAGACCGATCTCACATCGCTTCTTGGATGAAAAATAAGATAAAATTAAAACCAGGGCCCCTCGAGTGTGGCTAATGAGCTGTCTTGCGTCTTGTGGCGCCGAATAGGTGCGAAATGGTTTTCGACGGCTGCTGCACTATCGGTGCCGACGATCGCGGATGATTATGATTGTTATGTGTGCGGATCATGCATGTAATCGAGCCATTTATTGGGCACTTCGTAATCTTGGAGAGATACGGAATGCAAAACCATACAAGAGACCTGGGAAGAGATTGATTTTGAATGTCTCTGTTTATTTTTGCGTAGCGATTTGTTAGAACGATTTTGTGTACGGTGGTAGCCGCACGGAACGTTCTTATTCTGTTGAGTCTTCAATCAAAATTAATTTCCAATAAATACCTTGCTCGCGTGTAATTTTCCAATTTTTGTTCTTTGTTTGATAATTTTATCACCAATTTGGTTTTGATATAAATCGAGGATGATAAACATTGTGATAAAATATACATTGCATCGAGTTTATATAGTGCTATCCTCATTTAGCTAAGTATTGTAAAGCTTATGTTTTTTTCAAATATAGTAGTTGTACTAGCTAACTCGGTTAAATTGTTTTAAAGCCAAATTTTGATAATCGACAGCTTCGTTGAAGCCTTAATCCCATCTGGCATTTTTACCTATGAAAATTTTACTCTTCGACCATTACAACTATTTCAGCTAGAATAACTGTTTCATCAAATCACAGTCGATGTCCATTTTTATGTATCAAAAAATATGCAATCTGTTTTTTATCACATAAAAAGAACTGAATTCAGTTGCAGTTTTATGAATCCAGTATCTTTACATGTAGACACTTTTTCATTGCCGAAATCTAATAAGTTTTTGGAGAATTTGATATGATGATGGATTCTGTAGCTTTTGGGCGTGCGTCTTTCAGGGTTTGTGAAGTTTATAAAAATGTCACCATAATGGCGTACCTTACCGGTAAGCATTGATTGCATCAACCAAGATGGATCATTGAACGCCGGAAAGTGTTGGGTGGAAATCCCTTGATAAAAGTTGCACCGTTTCATGACCTTGGCTATGGCCGATTGTTCTTTTCATGTTATGGCCTATCTCTGGTCTATTTTTCAACATTCAAAAGCAGCTTAAGTACTGCACATGATGTTCTTTCTCCATGTTATAAAGTGACAGCAGTTCCAACGACAGTTGGAATGGCTAATGCGATATCATTGTTTGATAATATTTCAACAATAACAGGCGAAATAGTTAGTGGGTTAATTTTCTCACTGTTCGCAGCAACTATAATACGATATTATCACCATAAAATAACAAACAATATTTTTATTGTCACTCAAATGAAACGATTTCTTCGAATTATACTCACCATCATATACACCACACACTGCAGAAAATTTACAATTACTCCTTGCTCGTCTAAAATGTTCGTTGAAGTATTAATTTCACCTTTTCTGCTGCTTTGTGAGCATATTTATCCTTGACATGTTGACCATTTTTACCATAATGTATATAAAACATGCTCAGAAGTGCTTCTATCAAACCATGAAAATTGAGAAGGTTTGCCAAGTCCATAGTATGAAGGATGACACAGACAGCCATGTTAAGGATGTTAAGCCCAAGCCAATATTTAAATCCATTTTGTATGTATTTTATGGCCCCTTTTCAAATACCCCTTATGGGCACGGAGAGAACCGAATCGCGCGCTATGTAGTTCACACCACAGTGAACGCAATTCATGATTCGGAAGTTATTTCGTTACGCGTAAGAGGCGAGCGAAAAAAATGGCCGAAAATGCACTTTTTTTTAAAAGGCCATCCCTTGCACGCCACCCACCCACATCACTCCATGCGAATTCGTGCGGGCAGCCCGATAATAGCGGCGGTATCGCGCGCAAACCGCCAACCGCCCGCCTTTTTTCGGTATGCGGTAATCCGGCGATGAAAGAAGGCGAACAATTATCGGAGGCCTCCGGGTACGAATACGAGCGGGGGATTTATTGGGGAAAATTGTCTGGTGGTGTAATTTTAATTAAAGCGAATGGAAAGTGTTTCATTCCACCTGGTGTATGGGAGAAAGGCACGTATGAGTGGGTCGAGGGAGGTAGGTCTGTGGCAAGGTAATATCATAGGGAGACCGATAGATGCAAATGACCTGGAAAAAGATTCCACGCTGACCGAAAATCCAGTACGAAGCGCGTACGCTACTCCTAGCATTTAGGTTGCATGACATAATCCGGTTCGTCGCTTAACTTGACGGTGAAGTTTTTCGTTCGAATTTTCGCATCTTTCAACCATCTTCATCATGTCATGGTTTTGATTAAACTGTTCAAATGTTTAGTGCCTTTCTTCTAAAAAAAAGCTGTCATTTCTGCATGTATGAGTTTGTTGTTTTGGTTGATAGTTTTGCTCCATTATAAACACTAGAGGCAAAAAATCATAAGAAATAAGCACATTGAAACGGATACATTTACATGCCAAAACACGCCATTCGGAACAATTGCTACACTTTGAGCCGTGAATTTAAAATTAACCCTAATTATTCACCAAAAAGCACCACTTCGAGGCGTCAGAATATCGCACTAATGACCACGTTGGAAACCCAATCTTGACCCACACTTGTAGCTCATAAAGCGTGCTCGCGTTACTATTTCACGGTTTATTATGTTTTGTTCGGCGGCGCGGCCACCGCACGCCCCCTCCCCCCAATCCGCACACGAAGAAATCGCGCACAACCTTTACCGTGTCCTTCCTGTAAATGAACAGTAACCGACCAGTGCCGACTGGCCGGGCCGCAACTAGCATTACCGCTGGAACCGGATGCAGTTTCAAAGTCGCACCACCGAAAGGGGAAACCATTTGCCTTCGCCTTTAGTGCGGCACCGCACCCCGTCCCAAGGTCGAACGTGGTAGAACACTTCGCGGTTCCAGTCCGCGCTCGGCCAAGTGTGTCCGGTTTCGCCGGAGTAACGGCTACCAGACTTCGCAACGCTTAACTTTGTTTTGTTTTTGCACGGCAGGACCAGGATAGGTGAACCCGGTCGTGGTAGGAGATTGTACTCGAAGAAAGAATCGACGCCCTTTCCCTCTCCGTTTCCGTTGACCGTGGAAAACTGACCGAACGAACGGAGCAAGATGTGTTGAATATCAGGGCTTTTGCCTTAAACTTTTGCGCGCAAAGGCTAGCGCTTCTTTGTCTCGAAAATGACAATTGTGAATGTATTCATAAACTAGGCCCATAATATATAACTTTGATTTAAAAAAACTAGCATACAACAACGTTAATTCTATTTCATTTTCCAAGCTCATGAAAACTATAATTTGTTTTAATTAATATCCCAAGTAACATTTCCAAGACCTATTAGACTTTAACAAGTTTTATCAATGTTTTAACATGGGTATACCAAGTCCAATTGGTTTTATAGAAGTTTCGCAGCAGGCAAAATAGTTTTAATAATTTTGACATCCTTAAAACCTTTTGAGGATAGCTATAAAACCGCTCATTAAGTCTAAAATCTTAGTAGACTTGAAAAGTCTGTAAATACGCTGTTAAGTCCTTCTTAAAACCTTCTCTTAAAACCAATCAGTGATTTTAGGTCTAGAAAAGGTTTTAAGGGATGGTTTTGACAACGTTCTGTAGAGTGGGCCCTCTTACACTTAAAACGGGTTTATGAAGGTTTTATCACAGCCTTTAGGATATTTTACTCTTAAGATGAGACTTAATGATGAGCATGAACAACAAGGTTAGAACCATGATAAAACTTAAAATGTTACTTGGGATACCATTAAATGGTCTGCATCTCAATTATCACAGGATCGGATCACCTCACCCTTACTATTTTACGGTAAATTTACAGCAACATAACCACTTTCATACCTTCCATCCGAGTGCAGAAGTGACCGTCGCGCATAACGAGCGGAATCGTTCCATTTCGGGTGTGGTCGGGCAGCCCAACAGGACGTTAAACATCGGTCCGCAAGATCCGTGCACCATCGATCCAATTTCGCGGCCAAGACAGTTTGTTTCCCACAGTTCTGAAATTAATTAGCTCATAACATTGTATCGTACAGTGTATGTGTGTGTATGTTGCGCTCGTTTGAGCACCACACCCGCAACAGGCTGTACGAAGGCCCCGAGCACACTAGCGTATAAGTGCATTGTCGGGGCATGTCATTTATAAATGCGCAAAACGTAATCGAATGTCGATCACGAAAGTCGCCCTCGATGTTTTACAAATTAAACCCTTGCTTTTCAGGCGGCTACGAATTGGCAGGGTGGGGTAAAAGATACCTTAAGAGTATGATTTGCTGGATAAACGTTGAAAACGAAACAAGTTACTTTAATTTGATCAACAATATTATTTTAAATTCCGGTTATGCCACGAACAAAACAAGTCTACAATACATTGAACGAAAATAATATGGTTAATCGTTTTGTTGACATTTTATAAAAACTAGGAGACTTTTTATTGCAGAGACATTTTTTCTCCATTCTTACCTTTATTATGTCTAATTTCTGGAATTTTCCATGTAAAATGCCTCGTTTTCGATCCCTTTACTAGCCGTGAACAACAAAGCCAGTTTCCGACACTTCACAAGGACATCAATCCGGTAATTGTATCTGTAGCCTTTCGAACGTCACAAAATTTACAATATTCGTTCCCAACATCGTATGTGGTAACTGAACCCTAGAAGATCTAGAACTCTCGTTTTATACGCTACACTCTCAAGGACATTCGAGGGATGCATTTTGACTTTGCCTTGATTTATCGTTCGTTTGATTAATCGTTTACGAATTGAAGTTAAACGAAATCAAGTGATCTGACATAAATTTAAGTTTATTTTTCCGTATTTCAACATAAAGGATCAACATTTGAAACATCAACATATTACAATTTTACATATATTAAGCAATAAAGTTCAAAAGGGCAGAGTATTTTACTATACAGCTTCAATTTGCATGTTAAAGGAAACAAGCAGGCTCTCCTTAAAATAGCACCATTTGGCCATGTTTCAACGATCCTTTTCAGCAGCAACGATCACCTTTCGTTGATGTAACGAGCTGCATAATTATTCATCAACAATTTCCGAGTTCATTAGCGTCTATTTTACGGTGGGGTGGGAGAGCAATGAGATACTTTTAATATCAACCTCGGGCAATGCCTTTTGCCCCCAGGCTAATGGCTAATGGTTCGTTTTTACGCTTCTATAACATGCTGTTCCTTAAACGAAACAGATAATCAGTCAAACTGTTTACCCCTTTGCCAAACAAATTAAACATCGATCGCATTTGTATGGTAGCGCTGAAAAAACTTAACGAATTGACTAGCGAAACACTATTGTTGCTATTCATCGCATTGTCAAATTCATTCCAAAGCTCTCGACCCTGCTAAGGTGGCATAGTTCTTTTGGCGAAAGACCTAAGAAAATCGAATGCAAGCTGCCCGCATAAACTATTGTACTTTTGTATGGCTGTCACACTTTTCTGGCTCATGCAGGCGCCTACCATATGATTATTAAAATGGCCAAATACGCATAAAAAATGGAACCAAAAACATGACTGACATTCCGATCCTAACCGATTTCATTCGAAGAAACGAGACAGCAGAGGACAGAACCAGGAAGGTGATCAAATGTCGACAAAATGTATGCAAATCTAAATGCACGCCCAGCACGTTGGATTAAAAAAAGTGTACCAAAATGCCGATGTTGCATTAATTATTTGTGAGGTGATTTGTTGGCCTATTTTTAACATTATTGCTTCTACAACGCACTTCCCGCACAAACTTTAGATCAGGCTGCCCGGCTTAAGGACACGCGCGTCGGGAAACCTTCCATTTGCGGCAAAGCCCCCAGCATCATCAATATTCGGCCCTGTTTGGCAGCGCATGACACATTATGCTGGGACATAATAACATGTGCTGATTAACCGAACGATCTGAAAACCTTTGCTTTATTCTCCGAGCAGTTACAGGGCAACGCTGCCAACGAGACAGCCGGGGCAGTTACATTGCATTCCAATGGTTCCACCGTACGGCAACGCACAAATGCCACCACACCCCAGCACAAGAGCACCGTTTCAATCGGACCGATCGCCACCTTGCCACTTACGGCCGCCTGAAATTATGCTCACGATCATTATTATGAGCTCGTGAAGAACAAAGCCCAAATAGGGGCTCGCTGCCCGCGAAATGGTGGCACGTTGGGATTATGTCAGCGGATAATAGGCTTAGGACTTCACGCTTTGACTTAATCTCCGTACGGATGTGTGAAATCTTTTCCGTTAAGATTTGCAACAAATAACAATTGAATATTTATGTAGCACGAGAAACACTGAAAGTAAGAAACATGTGTTTTGCAGAAAAAATATTTAAAAATGGTGCATTTCAAATAATGATATTTTAAAAGATCTTCTGTGTACAGATATAGGCAACTCCTATGTATGGACTCTCGTCCACACCTTCTACTGAAACAAAAAAAAAAAGAACTGCGCTCGGATCCATATAAGCCAACGAACGAAAAACGGACTGATCCTGAACCCCAAAGCCGATAATCGAAAGTGAATGGAAGCGTGGTTTTAAGCAGTTCTGAAGGGCTTTATATGAGAAAATATTCAGCTTGAGTCCAGAGACCTATTTGCTAAGGCTTGGTTCATTTAGAAATGGGACAGTTTGTTTGAATGATAGCGGAGCTCCCCGTGGACAAAAATGGACCATTTTTACAGCATTTGGTGACAAAAGTATATACTTTAGTTGGTCAAATTTTCCCGCCATTTAGTTATTCCTGCTCCAAGATATTCGACATACAAGGAGAAAAGCGAAAACTAATTGTGCACAACTATCTGCAGAATCCATCAGTGTCATCTCGGGAGCTGGCAAAACGGTTAAGTTTGCTAAATCAACCGTTGCGTGAGTGATTAAAAAGTACAAGAAAACACAGACGAGTGCCCGTAAGGTGCAAACTAAGCGATGGAGTGGAACCGTGAATCGTCAATTGCGATTGAGAGTCATTCGGAAAATCAAAGCTAACCCACATATCTCGGACTATAATTTGGCCAAAAACTTAACGCCGACCGCTCTTCTGAACGGCAAATCCAACTCCAAGAAGGCTTTAAGTGTTTTCGAGTCAGTAAACATCCAAATTGAAATTTTATACAAAAAAACAATGGTCAAAAACCCGGCTCAGAAGCTGTACGATCAGGTGCTGACCAAACCATTTTCAAATGCATGGTTGCATTTTCATGGACGATGAAAGCAACGTAAAACCTGATTTTAAGCAAATTCCGAGCGTTAAATTTTATACGGCTTATGCTTATGGCAACGTCCCCAAGAGGTTCAATCTTTTTTTCGCCGATAAATTCGCTAAAAAATATGATTTGGCAAGGATTCTGCACATGTGGCAAAAAGACCACCATATTTGTGACGAATAAGAACATGAATTCGGAGTTGTAAAAGAAGGAGTGCCTTAAGAAACAAATTTTACCATTTGTTAGGTTTCATCTTGGTCCAATCATGTTTTGACCTTATCTAGCAAGCTGCCATATTAACAAGGATGTGCTACAATGGTACAACGATAATGGTGTGAAATTTATATCAAAAACGCTGAATCCACCGAATTCCCCCCAGATCCACTCAATAGGACGATATTGGGCAATAATGAAACACAAATTAAAGAAGAAGGGAGCAGTAATTAAGGACATAATACAAAAACAGAATTGATTTAATTTACTGGCCAGAACAGTGACTTAGGCTGCTGTGCGCCAGTTGATGGGCGATATCAACAGAAAAGTGCGACAATTTCTTGGTAAAACCGAAGTATAATTTTTGTAATATTTTTTTAAATATATTATATCAAAACCTATGATTCATTTGAACAAAGTTTATCAATTGGATTAATGGTATAAAAACTACACGCAATACAAAGTGCCCCATTTCTAAATGAACCAAGCCTTAATGTTATATGTATGAGGCATATTGGAAAGATAGGGAAATTCTAATGTTATTTGTATGAGCTATTTTGGAATAATATAAAAATAGCATAATGAACGATTTATGTTTAAGACATTCCATATCAGCACTTAAAGGGCGGACAACCGTATCAATAGATTTTTAATACATCAAAGACAAGTATTGATATCACAGGCACCTACTTTCTCCACTGTGGCTCTTCCTATTCAAAAACTTTACTTTTAATTTTTGCTTTCAAAGCTTGGTTGTGCTGTATGGCTGCGAGTAAATTATGTTTGTAATGGTTTTTATAACTGGTATATTGCTTGAAATCAACACCAGTTGATGCATGATAAGCATTAAAGCATTTTAAAATTCAAAAACTATAAATCTGAAGATATTTAGAGTCACTTATTCTTCATTTTCTTGATATTTACAGTTTTATCAGAAGAATTCAAAAATTTTGTATCATTTGAGTAATTTTCATCACCCAGGTCTAAAGCAATGTAAATAACAGTTTATAGTTACAAGAGGCAAGAGAAATAAAAATTACAAAAGCTAGCCAGGACAAATTTTTGGCACATCAAACATGAATAGTTAATGAGCATGTGTCCCTTATGGGATAAAAAAGACTCTGGCTCCAAGAAGTATAAAAAGTGAGAGGCCGTTTGAGAAAAGTGACAATGAAATAAAAATAGACCCCATGTGCATGGAAACAAACGGTAATGAAATTAACTCATGGAAGCCAATCAATCATAAAACCAATGATTAGTAAATAGTTATGCACTTCAAAGCGCAACCAAAAGGCTTGTTCGGAAAATGAAACTATAGAAATTAATAAATTTACCCACCCCTCGTCCTCTAACAGGCTACTCATTCTTGGGCGTCCGTAGGCAACATTGTAGCACCTCGACGGCTAAACACCTCCCAGGGCAAGGGAAAGGTAAAGACGAGAACGGAGGGGAGAGAGAGGGGATAACTGTCCTATTAAAGCCTCATTACTGTCAGCAAATAATGTTATTACTCTTGCGTTGCGCCCTTACCGAACGCTACCTCATGAGGGCGCTCGCGGGGTCGTGAAAGCCACATTGGAGTGTGGCGTCCGCAGAACCTCCTCGCGTCAAACAAAAACTGCTCGTGCTCGTGAACCATTTCACTTCCTGCCACAATGACCACACTGGGTCGTTCGTTCGGTCCGTGTTTCGTGAATGGACCCAGGTTGCGGAGCAGAAAAAAAGGGAGGAACAGGAAAGCCTCCCCCGACCGAGCGGCCCAACGCTTCATCATCAAAACGTCAAATCCGAACGAAATGAAAATCTCGCCCGGGATGAAGAAATGGAGCATACAGAAGAAGAAAGAAGAAGCGAAAATCGCTGGCGAGTTGTTGCAGAGCTCAATCAAGAACTTCCTGAAAACTCTCCACCAGGAAGGACCCCTCCATGGCTGTCGTGGTTGCGCGCGTCTAATGAGTCCGTTCGCGTAACCCAAACCGACGAAGTAGAAAAAAGATTGACAAGGTAGAAAAGTAAAAGAGAGTGAACGATAGAGAGAACCGAGCACGATCTGTGATGAAGGGTCGAAAAATCGAAACTGAAAAGAAAGCCCCCGAGTGGTCCACCAGACCCGGACCAGACTTTGAGCCAGAATCCAGGGAGCACTTCTTACAATAGGGGGAGTGCAAGAGAGGTAAGTAGACAGACAGGGGGAAAAATTAACAACCCTACCGGTAGCCAGCATCGTCAGCTTTGTCGAGCAGGAGAAATTACCAGGGCAAATCGCGCCCTCACCGGCCGAAGGAAAAATATGGTCACGCTTTTTTACCAACAACTCTCGTCTGCCGTTTTTCACCTCAACACACGCGTGGGGCTACAGAGTGGAGGAGCGAGTGGGACCGGTTAGGGTCGGCGATTGTCCAGACATCGCTCTGGATGCCCCACCACCACTTGCCCGACCACCAATGAGTGCCCGCACTTCTTGTGGCCCGCGTTTCCTTCCGACGCCGGCCTGCACTGGTCTGGTCCGGATTTTCGCTAGATTTTCGTACTCGCCCGTAGTAGTGGCGGTTACGTAAGCGAATGTAGAGCAAATACGAAATTGGCATTTTCTGCGGCCCACACGGGGGTCCCGCTGCCTGCCTCCAGCCGTGGTTCGCTGGACCACGGCCAAGGAGGCGAAGGAAAAGACGAAGGACAAGTCGCCACGAGCAGTGCACCGGTCGGCTTGCCCGGTCTGCTTGTTGATCTCGTGCGGGGTTTCCCCGGTGTTGGTGTTGCAGACATTTTTGCCTACTTTCCTTCATCCTTCGGCTCGATTTGACAATGCCGCTCAGAGCATTCGCTTTTGTGGGAACGTTCTCTTGGGTCCATAACAACATATGCCGAAGACAAATTATACAGTAAGATCTTATTTGATGATCATCAAGTGGTTTATTCGGTCAAGTGTCCTATAGGAACTTATATATAAATACGTGCTCAGTAGGGGTCCGCGACAGCCGAGCGGTAGCGCCGGTTAGAAAATCGGCCCATGAGCGCCGGGGCTCACCACCTCGACGGCGTGGGTTCGAATCCCAACCGAGACCGGACCCTCCCCTTTACGAGAGGACTGACTATCCACGTACAACAGGGAAACAAGTCTCGGTAAGCCCTTAACGGGGCCGGCATGACCAAGAGGTCGTTACGCCAAGAAGAAGAAGAAGAAGATGTGCTCAGTCCTCGAAGTTAAAAACAAATAAAATGATTGAGCTAACTGATAAGGATATTTTTTATAATTTTCTTTCTCAAACAAACCACTTTTACATATTTATGATGTATGTCCTCTTTATTTTATGTTGATGTGCAACGTTAAAAGTACTTATCACTTGTCAACGCTGACGTATGATTATAAAATTGACATTTTTGAGACAATTGTAAGAAGTTACCATTTGCTTTCCTTAAAAATAAAAAAATGAAAACTACATCCATCGAATTCTAATCTAACTTGTACTGTATATGAAAACTAATGGTGTTATTATTTTTTTTTTTTTTATGTGGCACTACATCCCCTAGTGGGACAAGGCCTCTCTCCGAAGAGAGTTCGTGTGACCGAAAGACGGCATATTATAGGTCGGTGGTCAGCCGTTCGTAATACCGGAGGGTGCCAGACTCGAGATTCGATCCCACACCTGTGGTGTGGTGTTTCCTCGCACTACCGCTGCGCCATGGGCACCCCCATGTTGTTATTTAATCTTTCATTAATTCAGATAAGCAATGGAATAATCTATAAAAATATTACCTAGCTTTCATATTTATTTCATACTATTTTTGTATTCCCTTGTTTTAACACAATTTCAAAAAATAATTCAACCATGTTATCTTTCTCTTAGAATGAAGTAATCTACAAAATTTTGTTGTAAATTAGTATGGTTTATACTATCTTTACGATGCTATCTGTTTATTGGAACTCGTTAAAACAAATTGTTGACAACAATTTGCGATTTCATTTATAATAAAATCTTAGTGTAATTTATAACTACCAAAAATGTAAAACATGCTTTTTCCATTTCAAAATATCCCAGTATGTAATTCTGAAGCCAACACTGTGCTCCCGATTAAATCGCACATATTGGCCCCTTTCTTTCTAGCCTACGTACGACCTGTTCTGCTCTCCGACGGCGTGCTCCGCCCAATCGTGCGCCAGCATAATCCACTAAAGTGACCATGCTGCCAAAGCCATGCACGATTTCGATACCTCCATCCGACGCCACCATTCTGTCGTACAAACGTCCTCCACGATATGCTAGTCGCGAGGTTCATTTGTTTTTTCCAAACTGCAAGGGTGTTTTTCTTTTTACAAGAAAGCGCTTTTCCATCGCACTGGACAAAATGTGTGGGTGGGTGCAGTGTCGATGGTACAAGGGGCATTAAACTATCTCAATTTTAAACATAATACTCTCCCGGTGGCAACAAGCTATTCGCGCCATTTTGCGATTCCCGCACACCACATATGGGGAAAAGAAAAACAGGTCTTCCGCGTACAAAATTTGTTCATCCCCGTCCATGGTGGTTAGTGCTTTGTGGCATTTTCAGTGGGAGTATTTTCCGCCAACATACACAACTTACCAATTGTCCTCCGCCGCACCGTGGCGATCGATACTACTTAGCCTATCTACGCTCCGCATCGATCGGTTGATCGATCGGCTGAATCGGGGTTTCGTTTTTCCCACTAATTGTCCCGCATTCTGGTCAAGAGGTAATTAAGGTCCGCACACCGGCATGACAAACTTTGGCGAAACGATATCATAAAACGTGATAAATTGCGAAGCCCGTTGCGATTCGATGGCCGGATTAACGATCGATCAGATATGCCAACTGACGTTTTTAAGCCGGAGGAAAAAACTATAACAGGTTCACTGCAAAATATACACTTTTGGGGACACCGATGGGATGCCGGATAGCGGTTAACCTGAGGAATGTATATTTTTATTTTACGCTAAGTGGTTTTGCTTTATTTCGCCGCGCCTCACGGTCCCTTCCCATTCTGATCGTCAAAATCATGTCCTACGATCATTCAATGCCAATTAAAATAATCTAAAACTGTATTCTTGAAATTCATAAAAATGCTCCGAAATATTGTAACCTTAGTATAATCGACTAGGTGATGAATTACAATACATGATTTTGCCTGCTTGATTACTTTTAAACCAAAGGGAGAGAGTTTTTCAAACCGATTTGACAAGCTAACAACAGGTTTGAACAGAAGCTTAGTTTAATATCCAAAAGATGGCGCTACAGCACGGTCGATCAGTTCATGATCATTGAACGTCTTCTGTGGTTTGCGTCTTGGATCATACGATGAATTTTAAATTTAAATTTTCAAAACGTGGTCTAGGAGACGAATGTGGGATTAAGTTATTCAAAACATGGAATAGAATTCGATGAATACCTCTATTTTAAGTGTTGTATGGGTGCATCTGTACGTGTGATGTAGTTGTAAGCATAGAACTTTTCGCAACTAGTGTTTAACTTAAAGCACTCCATCGGACTCGTGCTAGCTCCATCAAACTATGAAAAAACAAATACAAATGGTACAAGGTTTCATGTAAATCATGGAGCACGGTTTTGTGAAATGTGGTTTCTTATGCTCTTCTTCTGCTCTCGCATATTTGAAAAAGAATAAACGACGCGATATGCAAGGGACACTTACGTCCCCTTCTCGGGGCCTATGAACTGTTCGTGCTATCAGCACAACCATTCAGATGTACGCCGGAAGTGTGTGGATGAAGCAAACACAGCGCAGGCTAACGGCTTATGATACATTCGGATGCAGATTACATCGGATGTCGGAAGTGCGTTAAGTTATACGTCCAACTCTGTTATTCCCACTGTTTTTCCTTTCGCAACTGCAAACTTTATGCATGGTCTTGATATGTTTCCTTTTTGCTCTCTATCGGTTGATGCATCTTTTATGCACACATGGTGCACAACTGCAAGTGCACTGTGCAAAAGAAGACACTGCACCGAGTTGGGATCTGCCAAAAGCCTTGAAAAGAAGAAACGAATAAACAGGACAAGGATAGCCGATATGATAAGGAAAAGAGTGTAAAAAAAGCACTGCAAAGAAAAAGAAGGGAGATATTTTTTGATTTCTTCAACTAAACGCACGTATTGCTTACTTGTTGAAAAGAGACACAAGAAGTATGAAACAATCCGTTGGTTCCTTTGCATTTTCTCTAACTGCAATTTGATTTCTGGACACGTGTCTCTTTCACGCACTATTGCTTTTCCCTTTTGGCCTTCAAACGTTTCTTATCTTTTCTCTTGCTTTCTTCTCTTTCGCACTTACATCATCCGTTGTGGATACCTACCATGTTGTTTCAGCATATGCGTGTAACTACCACGACCGCCATCTCCGCCCAGCACACACCGCGCACACATACATGCACATGTGTGTTTTTCTTCGCCGTCATCTTCATTGTTGGCGTCTTTGTCGTGGTCTCGCTAGAGGCTCCCCAGCGTTGACGATGTAATGCTCCTCATTCTCTCTCTCATTCCGCGATCGGCTGAGGTCGAGTAAAATACGCGCAATACAGTTCTTCGTTCCCCGTACCAAAGCGGTTTGTGTCCGTACAGGATAGATTTTTCCCGACTTATTATTCGTAACCGCGTCCTTCCAACAAGGACGAAAAGAAACGCTTTTTCAATATTCAGTGTTTGTGCCTCGGTAAAAAGTTTGAAAAGAAGTGAGGAAAATCTGGTGGTGAGTTTTCACGCATGCAGAGTGGCTGTTGCTGTGCGTATTCCGCGCAACCGTTGGATTCAATCATTTTCCGTGGCTTTCGCCCGTTGCCTGGCATCCAGGGAAAGGATCAAAGGACAGGAAAAGATTCGACCCGGCGTCGAATGCAGTCGTCAAATCGGGAAAACTTGTCATACGCCCGACATCATCCATTATTAGCGCGGGGCGGAAACTGCTCAACGTATTCTCGCGCGCGGTTACACCACACGAAAATAGCAAAACACACGTTTACGCTACGCACGTACGCAGTAGGCCCCCGCCGCCTTGCAAACGGTTGGGGTGGAGCGACGTTGGAAGGTGTTTGCATACACAAACACGCACACTAGGGACGGAACCTGTTTGCATGTGTGTAGAGAGACTTGGTTGTGCGTTTATACGTGCACCGGGAGTGCAATTCGTCAGTCGCGGCAGGAAATCTCCGCCATTCGCGTCGTAGTCGGTTGGATCTCGCGTTGGAACGCGTGGCAAACCTTCCCGTGGTTGGTTTAACAACATTTCCACCAGTGTACTAGGTGTTCAAATGTGTACTGTGCAATCTGCAATCTGCAAAAACCAATCTGAATCACTAGCTTTCGTTGCTCTTGCTCTTTCAATCAGTCGTTCCTTCACTTGCACACCTTCGAGTGACGTATTAGATTTTTTGTTTGCATAAAACGCGCCAAAACGAAACGACAGGGACAGCAGGTAGTGCTGTTAACGACGCTTATAAACGTAGTAGGCTGGTGGACGTTGCAGTGTGTGAAGGAAGGGCTCGTTTCGCATCCTTATTTAAAGAAGATGGACCCAAACGGGCTGCTGAGTATGAGCCTTGAGTTAAATGTCGCCAGGAAGTGTCGTATCTGTGGGATGGACATTCACGATCTCACGTGCGCCTTCCCAATCTTCGGTAGCGATCGTCTGGACACTAAGATTCAGCGATATCTGCAGCTGAATGTAAGTAAACTCTGCTCTGCAGGACTTCTGTAGAGTAATGGAATACATCAAATGGCCGACCGTGACAGAAATTAGTTTGCTTTATCATCGTCTGCTCTGTGAGCATTATTCAGCAAGAGCTAAACTTTATCGATACACTTATAACACTGTAGGGAGTAGTATGGCCTTGGTAGTACACTAGTCGGAGGACCGTAACAGCCCTTCACTGTTTGGCAGAAGGAGATAAAAAATGTTGAATAGAGGGAGCGAGCGAATCATGACCTATGGTATGGAGTAAATGGGAGAAAGATAGCTGCATAAGAAGCGTTTGAAGGAGAAGGAATCAATCTACCATCCAGCTGTTTAGCTAAACTCTGCCAGTGTATCTGTGAGGAATGGGAAAAGAGCGCTATATGGCGTTTTGATGTGAAGGTTTTATTATTGTTATTTGTTGGAAAGACAGTTTGCAAAGACAGTCTGATTAAACCTCGCGGGAGAGTACATGTAGGATGCATTTGACAACTTGCTTCGTAAAACAAACAAGTCACATTTTCCTTGTGTTTAGTAAAAATAGCACACTATCTTAGCAAATGGTAAAACAAATTGCAGTGGTATTTGTGTCCCCGTCCTTATCACAAGGGTTAGTGGCAAACCCGAGCAGTGACTGTCGTCACACAATTAAAGTCGCCCTTTAATGCGCTGGTACTGGTCTCTTGAAAAACACAAAAATAAACTGACCACAAACGCACTACCGGTGGAGTGGTGTGGGAAACGAATGTGTTTGGGGATCAAACAGGTAGCACGAGCGAGATGGGTCCATGGACGAGTAGAGGGAAGGAGATAAACAGGGAAATGTTAGAGCGAGAGAAAGCAATCAAAACAAAGACCGTGCATTCCACGCGACGAATAACGAGCCCCAATGTGATTGCATCTTGCGGCTATATGTAGTTGCAATACGGTCGATCCTGCACTCGGTGCACCCGATGCAATAAGCAATGGTGCTTTCCAATGTGTGGCCAGAACGTGCAGGTGCATCTCAGCCAGAGAAACAAAGCGTGAAAGCGGAAATCAGCTCACTCGACAAACCTAAGTTTGTTAGCACTATCCCGAAAGAGAAACAGATTTTTCATCAATAAGGTGACCTATACAAATTCCCGCCATTTGCATTTCAATCTCCCCAGAATGTGAAAGTAGACTAGAGAAAGTATGTTACCGTGATGAAAGGGATAGAATGAGAGTTACGGTCGCTTTCGTTTCATTCGTCGCCGCATACAAGCAAGTGAAACACACGTTGACCATCATATCTGCAGAAACAAACCCAAGAGCTATACATTTCCAACGTAAATGAGCAAGCATTGAAGGGCACGAAACACACGGGATGATGTGAAGGTCCTAATTTTGTTGAAGCAGTGCGAGAAAAATAGTAGAAAAAAATGAAGCGTTTTTGTTTCGCACTGAACACGAAGATTATACGATTCACCACGTGTGCGAGTGGAGCACACTGAAGCAAGACAGAGCACCGTACGATCGTGTGTGTAAATGAAAACAAGACGCAAATTATGCAAGCAACACAACACAGTTGGGGATATACACCTCATAGCGTCCAAAAGAGAGAAAAAATAAAAAAGAGAAAGCATTGTAGCTCCAACACTGGAAAAAACGCGAGCAAAGCCCACGTGGAGCTTGCTATCACGCTCACATCGCTGCTCAATAAATCGCTCTTTCACATACGCCAATTCGCTCTTCGTTTCTCGCACTCTCTCGTATACGCTCGGTTTGAATTTGTTGGTACACGTTATCCTTTTCCTCTAACGGCATACACCCGAGCAAGAAGGACAACAAACAAACCCCGCACTTGGTATCCTTACAGTATGCATCTCGTCGGGAAACGTCCTTATGATTGATTGATATCGAGTAATTCTATCACGACTGAAACCTCCAGAGGGAAAACAAAACAGAACCAACAGGTGCATCAAATAGCTGTTTTGCTGCAGTAAATCGAGCTTAGTACATCTGAAAATATACAGTCAACCCTCTTTCAAATAGTTTAATCCATTTCAGTGTTTATTGTACTAAAACAGATAGCAAACATTTTCATGGCATATCAATTTTTCCATTATAAGAAAATTTTGTTAAAAGGGATCTTTACGAGCAGGTCAATTATTTACTCGGCGAGTCCTATACGATTCTTTTTAGTTAACTTTATTTATAATTCTTTCAATTTCAATTTTCTTTCGTTTTCAATGAAATGCTGTTATTTCCACTATTTTTTTTTTTGCATATCACCAAATCTACCCAATTTCTGAATGGTCTTCAAACATTTTCGTGAAATGTGATTTTTGGATCGTGATTAAAAACGAAGTTAAATACAGAAAAGGAAACCATGAAAATTTAACTTGGAACACGGATTATGGATTTTCTATTTCAACAGTGTCTTTTCATAATGAAATTCTGCTATTCACCACAGTGAAGAAGTACTATGTAGAACGATAGGATGCTGCACCTTTGGAAACTTTCGGAAAAAGGAACCCATCTGTCAAAGTAGTTTATTGCATTACATTTTCTTGTTTGAACGTTATTCATACATGAGGGTGAAGCAAACAGATGGACGAAATATCTTAGACCCAACTGATAACCGTGTTTGTTGAATACTCTGATAACACAGAAATATAATTTTTTTTTATGTCACGTTAAATGCAACTAATTATAAAAAATATGCCGTATAAGCAAATAATGGGGATGAATGATAAAATAGAAAACTGTTTTAAATAAAGGCTTAAGTTTACATGGATTGGGTAACGAAAATGTAGCTAGATGCTCGGATGGGGCGGGTTCGTCGAAAAGTTGTGTCTGTTTAAATCGTATATACTCAAAACTATCAAACTGAAAAATTGACATTACACATAACGCCAATTTCAAATGTAGTGTTAGCAGAGCATTGTGCCTTCAGGGTCGGAATATTTAAGTACACAATTCGGTAGCGATGTTTAAAAAAGGATGGTCATGACCGTTTTATGTAGATGATGTTAAAGAATAAAACTGTGACACCTATACCTATATGATACCAATACAATTTGTTTCTCTATAAGGGACTATAGTTCAGAAACGATTGTTGTACAGTAATTAGCAGATAGCAGATAAGACCATGGAATTTACGAGATGCAGAAAAATCTTGTGCCGTAGTATTTTTATATCTAATAATAATTTATGAATTATTTAAAAATAATTCCCAGATTGTGTAAATCATGCACACTAAATTTTTTACTAATATTATTATTAATTCATATAATATAACAGATTACACGAGACGATCTCCTGCCAAAGTGCGTGTGTGGATCCTGCTACCTTAAGCTGGAAAGTATCGACCAATTTGCGGTAATGGCAAATCGCACCGATGACGCGTTCCGGGCCTGGATCAGTCGCCTTCGAGGTCTCAACAGTCCCGAGGAGGCTGGCAGAAATGTCAACGTGGCGCTTCCTCTCTTCCGGCCACAGCACCAACAGCCAAATACTCCCTCTCAAGATGATAAAGGAAGCATAACTCTACAAACTCAACCAATTAACGTAAACCGACTGAAGCCTGGACCGAAAGGAATCATCGCACAATCCGGAACACCAGCTTCGACGTCGAGCGTCGTAAGCTACAGTGATCTCAAGCTTGGCCTGTTGATCAAAGATCAAGAGTTGCTGAAGCTGATCCTGAAGGCTCTCAAGTGGGCAGAAAATGATCGCCGAGCATCGTTCGACGTTCTGATACAGCGTCTGAAGAACTCCAGCTTTCGTGAGGTGCTCTCCAACCACAACCTGCTGAACGATAGCGATCTGACACAATTGCTAAAGTCCTACATTGGGCAGGGCGTGATGAGCAGTTTCCTTCCGATGCCGGCTACGAGTGGAAATCAGTATGTGCTGAACAACAATGTGCCACCACCGTTGGTTCCACTCCAGTCGGCGATCGTGCAACCTATGAATGAGGATTCTGTCGAATTGCAACGAATCAAACTGCCTTCGTCAACTACGAAACCTAGCGGAACTGCAGGTGTACCTGATTTGCAGATTGATGAAGCAAGTGTTACGCGGATGGAGGTTGGCGTTGACCCAGATCTTTATTTTCCGTATGAGGATGAGGACAGCAGCAGCACGACCAAGTATGAGAGCACCAAGCTCGAGGATCGCCAGGAAAACACTGTTACCATTAAACTCATGTCGACAAATGTTGCTGGAGATTTGGTCGAGAACAAGCGTGTAAGTACCCCTCAAACCCCAATTTCCCACGAGTCAAATATGTGATGGTATGAATGTATCCAATTTGTTTCAGATGATTCCTGCAATCCTAAACGTTCGCGGAAGCAACCGATTTCAGTGCAGCGCTTGTCCAGAATGTTTTCCTACAAATCCGGACCTCCAGCAGCACATCGTGACCAGCCATCTGTCTAAGGGGAACCGAACAGTTCCAACCGAGCAAGGAAAACCAGCCATAAAAATTCGAGTCCGGAAGAATAAGCCCACCGTCATAATGGTTCCAAAGCCTATGATAGCTCCACCACCTCCGGTTGTTATTATGACATCGACAGAATCCTCCCGAATCGTACCTGTCACTGTGCCACCACCAGCAGTCCTGCACCAATCAGCCCAATCAATTTCCATAGCACCACTGAAAATACCTGCTTCCACTACCATTACTATGGTTCCCGGGCCAATCAAGACGGAACCAGAGCCCACAAGTGTAGCCCAAACAAAACCTGCTTCTGCTAATTCTTCTCTTTCACAGAAAACACCTGTTAAAGAATCCCCGCCAAAGGTAGGACTGGTTCGCAAATCCAAACGAAAGCTTCCGATCAAGCTGGAGCTCAGTCCTCACTCGGAGCCAGAAAAGAAAAAGCTAAAGGCAAAGGACAAAGAACCCACACCAACGGTCGTAAAATCCCCCCGGAGGGCGCTAACATCCTTCTGTGCGCTCTGCCGGAAGAGGTTGGCACCGAGTGAGAACATTCGGGAACACATGCAACAGGAACACTCTCGCTATCAGTGCGAAAAATGTGAACGTTCGTTCAAGAGTGCGATCAATTTAGCTCGACATCAGCACTGCCATGAAGAAATAGGTACCAGCACAACCGGGGGAGCAAAACCTGTTTCTCCAAAGGCTTCGAAAGCACCTCAAACTGATCTCGATACGCATAAATGCAGTTTTTGTGGAAGGATCTTTAAAAAAAGCAATTACCTGAAGGTACAGAGTAGAAACTATAACGCTGGAATGGAATTTAAGTTTTTAACCTGTTGTACTTTGTTTTCTCGTTACAGCTTCATTTAAATCATCATGTCAGGGGTGTTGGTCGAGCGCAGGTGCAGGAATCTCCTAGTCGAGGATTGCGCACACGAGTTTCGCTCAATCTTTCCATGGATGGAAAAGCTAATGTCTCGCGCGGTAAAGCCAAAAAATCGGAAGTGTCGATTCGCAAAAGTGCAATCATTAGAAAAACACGAAACTTTTCGTAATCATCGATCGGTGTTGATCCTGGGAATCACTCCCAGAATTGTTAGGGCATAATTTATGTTTTAGGGCCATGTGTGTACAAAACAGATAACTGTAGCATGCAATTCGCGATGATCTCTACAAGAGATGCTTCTTTTTTAAAATACCGTTATTATAAAGAAATGTCAATAAAATACCTTACACACCTGCCGTACCCAATTTTTGACTTTTAATTTTGATTGACCCTAATCATTTGAAAACAGGTAATTATAATTTTTTAAAGTTGCATCAACAGTATCCCCCTCTAGCGGACTACAGAATAACTACCAATCGTCCTTTGCCAATACACAAACCGCTGGCCTAACGTCAATTTTGTCCTTCAAACTACCTTCACGCTTGTGGCCAACTGCAATGATAGACCTGTAAGAAGAATATCCGATTTTTAACAAAAACTACATGAAACTAGTTTATTTATGAATTGGAGCAAATTAAAATTATCTAACAACACCGATTCTTAAACTAAACAAACAAACAAGCTCAGCAAACGTATTAAAACTCTTTTACATAAATCGGCCTACGAGCATTAACCATTCCTCATGCTCTACGACCACATGTGGCAGTCGGCCCATCCATTTATGTGCGATAAACATGCGCACCAATACCATCACCGGCCCGGTTGATACGACAGACTTCACGCAAATTGCATCGTCTATTCAGTTGTTCGTGCGACTTCAAACGGTTCGGTTCAGTTTTTCCTTGCCGAGGCAACATACCTACCGTCGAGTCTCTGCAGATCCGAGATCGTTTCACTAGGTGCAACCTTCGAACGAAATCGCGAAAGGAAGCAAACTTTGAAACGAGTTTGAAGCGTCTCGTACGATTCGGAGCAACGTTCGCGTTACCAAATAATCCCATCTAACGACTGTCGCCTCTATTTTGTGCTAGAGTGTTTCTTTTTTGTGTCGTGTTTAGTTAAGTTTTGTTACCGTAAAGTGATCCAAAAAGTGTGATTAGTGTGATAAGCGTCAAAGTGGATTGTTTTGTAACAAACGATCGTCGAATTCGTCTCTAGCATTCAAGTGCTTCGCATTGTTTTTTTCGTTCTTCTTTCCTGACAACATCGAACACACATACCACTAACTTGCTTCCCCTCCCTTGGTACTTCCACTCCGCATGCTGCTGATCCAAGAAGGCGCGTAAAACATTGTCGCAACGAAAGATCAGCTAATCGACGACCTTCGGGAAGCTGAAGTGATTTTACCACAACCCCTCTGTTCGGCCTCGCAAGGGCAAAGATTTCGGTAGTGTTTTTACGTGACGGTGCAATAAAGATTGTGGCAGGATTTTGGTCCTAAGTAGCCGAGAAGCGTTCGGTGATCAAACAATCGGAACACGGTGTAATCAGACCGCGGTCAAGCAGGCGCACGCCAAAGATACGAGATAGCGAAACCCCGTCGTTGCCAGGGAGAGCGCAGGCAGAGATGGCCACGATGAACCGAGAGCTGTCGACGGACAGCGCATTTGCCGCTGGTCGCAACAGTTGGAATCGCAACTATCACAACAGCGTCGTGCAGCCACTCCTGACAGGTACGCTGGGCGAGACGACGATTATGTTTAAAGCACCCTGTCCTAACAGTTATGAAATGAAGAGCACTTCGGCACCTGTAGTAGCCGACGATAAAGAAAAGAGCGCGTCTACAGCTACCACCGTGAGGCGGATCTGTCAAACCACAGCGGATAAGCACGCACACAGTCCCAAAAATCTCGGATGTGGTAGTAGACAAATCTGTCAAATTTCACCTTGGACAGAGATAGTTGTGTGTGCGGACTTGCTGTGCTGTAACGCCCGGAAAGTTTACTTTCGATTTCTTCTGCCATTCATGAAAACACCGGTTGAAGGCGGCGTAATCATGTAGTAAAAGCTTTGGTGTACTACGGGCATGTGCCTTGTGAACATATTTCAGTTATTCGGAACCCTTTTTCCTTCCATTCATTCTCCGCAAAGCAAATGCGAGGGTTCGACGGATTGAAATATTCGTTGACACAACGGCAACCTTGAAAAGATGAATGTTGTTTGTAAACAAATTGTATGCACTTCCTGCCGTTCATGTGACGCAAGTGCATCACTGCACATACCGGGATGGAAAATGATGAAGCAGTAAAAGGGCAGAAATGTAATAAACTTAACGTGCATTTTTTATCACTCAATCTTATCGCGTTTATTATCTTCCTTACCTGGTGATAAATCCTTCGTGTAGACTAAACAAAAGGCAATTAGTATCCTATTTTTATATCACGATATCAGCCACTTCAAACAAGTTTTTTCATGGAACACGGGTCCGGGAATTGTTTTGTTCTCAGAATCTGCCTTGCAGTCGTCCATAATGGTACCGCGATGACCGTGCCAACTATTGATAACAGCGTGCCTCACTATCTGTGAAGTATTTATTTACTCCGTAGAGCTGGGCAGGACAATTTCAAACAAATCACTCCGCGTAATGTACCAATCTACCATAGAATGTTTCAAAACAACGATGAGTTACAGAAGAAGTAGAATTCATTCTTGCTCATCCCTGTTAGGTTTTGTGTTCAATGGTGAAACCATGAACTCGTCGATTATATCTTGTTTCAAAAAGAGGAGTCATGTTAATAATTATTTCCACAATTTTATATAATGTTATAATATGTAATTTATGATTATCGTCATAATAATAATATTTCATATATGTTTATCGTAACTTACCGAAATTTATTAATTTTAACCTGTGTTGAATATGGCCTAATTGGAAAATAGCATTTCAGCTCTAAAACAAACTGACCCATAAGAATCTTTTACAGATGAAATTGTATTTATTTATTTTTTTTTAAATTTACTTTACTTATATTTAACTCAATCACAAAATTTCATTATACACTTCCTCTTTGTTCAAAGTACGATAGCTTTTTATTCAGCCCGAGGATTGCTCAGTAATTTTTTGAAGGATTAAATATTTAGTTTTTAAAACGAATGAATAGATTTAATGTTCTAGAATTGGGACAGACTTTCAAATCATTATAGACCTTCGAAATAAGTATCTAAACGGATTCTATACTATTTATTATTTTTTCCAGATTTATATCAAATAACGATGGCCTACGCATACTGGAAGTCGGGCAAAATCGACGATAACGCCGTGTTTGACCTGTTCTTCCGCACGAACCCATTCCAGGGAGAGTTTACCATTTTTGCCGGGCTGGAGGAATGTTTGAAGTTCCTCGACAGCTTTCATTACTCCGAAACAGGTACGGATGTTTACGCGAAAACGACGCTGTCGATCATCGCTCAACTATTTCTTGTACCTTTCCACCAGACATCGAGTATCTTAAGCATGCCCTACCGCAAGGCATCGAGGATGAATTTTTCGAGTATTTGAGCCAGCTAACGGCGAAAGATGTCACACTGTATGCAATTGAAGAGGGATCCGTTGCATTTCCAAGGTAAAGTCTGCACCACGCACTGACGGATGCGTTTGTTGATCCATTTTGCCTTCGTTCTGATTTGTCTGTATTTACTTTCTAAATCCTCTTCCAGAGTTCCCCTCATCAAAGTGGTCGGCCCACTCATCATAGTGCAGTTACTCGAAACGACCCTTTTGACTCTGGTGAATTACGCAAGGTAAGAATCACCGTTTGCCCCCACGTGCCAAGAGGCGAAACCTTCCTGCGCGGTACATCGTGGCACATCGTTCATGCTCAGTCATAATTCGTTCAAGAAAACTTTTCCACGCACGCTCTAAACACCTTCTATATCTTCCCGGTTTCATTACAGTTTGATGGCCACCAACGCCGCCCGATATCGCATGGTTGCTGGGAAGCATATTCACCTGCTCGAGTTTGGCCTACGGCGTGCCCAGGGACCGGACGGGGGTCTTTCGGCTTCCAAATACTCCTACATCGGTGAGCGAACAAATGAACGAAGGCGCGATACGGTGGTGGTAGGCAAAGATTGATCGTTGATTGTCGGTAGAATGTTTTTCGTGCCAAGAAGAACCTCCGACGCTGTCGGATGTACTGGGCCACGGAATGGTATACTGTTTTGAGTCCTTTGCACGGAAGTTCTGGCCACGTTGCCTCACGCGAGACCTGCCTCTTCGCATCACGTGAAAATATAAAAAAATGCACGTGCTGCGACATTGAAAAGCAGTCGTGGAAAGGAAGAGGCAATTGTGAAAAAGCGAAACATTTGGAACTAAAAGGGAAAGTTTTGGCACTATGCCCTGCCGTTCAAACAGACCGGTGTCAAGAAACAGAAACGCGCAGACTGTTTGGCAGGTCCTTTTTCCCCGATCCGGGTTTGGGTGGTTTGGGTGAAGTAAGAATGCGGGGGTTGGCGCTCCGTGTCGTCCGTCCTGAATCGTGCTGCATTTGCGCGCGTAACCTTGACGCTGTGTCAAAACCGGAAAACGGGTACTTTGTTGTTATTTTCGTTTGATGTGCCTCCCTCCACACCAACGGCCAAATCATAGGGTACGACCACCGAAAGCCGTCCTCTGTAAAAGGAGAGGGTAGTGGTACATAGTTTTTCATCGGAGTTGAGTTCGAAATTGACGTGGTGGGGTGGAAGATTTAGAGTGTTGTGCCGCTGCGCCGCTTCACCTTGACAGTGTAATCGAAGGGAATGGGTGGCATATTGTGCCCCTGATCGGAGTCACCCCGATCTTCAACTAAACAAACCATTGAGCTTTTGCGTGCTGCTGTTTGCTGGCGCGGATGGTGCCCTCAGGCAATAGGAAGGCGACCCTGCACCATTTTGTGAGGTACAAGCGCTCCCCTCCTTGTCTTACTTGCCTCTCGGCACAATAAGGTGCATTATTTAAATGCAACACAGCCCGCCTCTCGATGGATGGAGCGTTGTGTTTTCAGTCAATGTCAACGGTAAACGATCGCAACCTTGATTGGTTTGAAGTACAATTTCCAATGTCAGCCTATCCCCGATGCACCCGACGCAAATGCAACCAATACGATGAACCCTTTTTCATTGGTCCTCATCGGTACTATGAATGCACGTGTATATTTGAGGACTTTTTTCCTTATATAGTGGATTTTTGACACTTTTTAAATATAGGTTGTTTGTTCGACAACAATACGCTTGATCGAATCTCTTATGCAACGTTCGGGCTCGATGCTCCTGCGGGTATCAAATGTTGTAGTCATTAACAAAATATCCACGGTGTCAGTTAAAAATATTTAGACCGGATCTAAATTTTTCACGACCCCGAAATGACACTCCTCGAAATATCAATTTTTCAAACGTGGACAGTTTTGATGGTTCAGGTTGTTATTTTGGAGTTCTGTTTATTTAATACTAGAATACATTGCTTTAGAATCTTGCCCGAATGCTTTTTTGAGTGGTCAATCTTTTTTCGAGAAGCAAAGCCGTTTTTGAGATTAAACGATGATTGCGTAGCGGTCAAAATTACCGCTATTTGGATTTCAGTAGATAAATTTATAGATACTATAATCAATCATAAATCCCGCTTTGCTGTCCTATATTTTATAAAGCCACTCTAGATTTAATTCATCATATTATCATCGTAAAAGCGTTACTTGTAATGGAAAATTAGGTTACCTGACCAGCGTTTTCTTTATTCCGTCTTTATTCGATACGCATCTTTGATATAAAATATCCAATAAACACATCAATTTCAAATTCGACATTCACGATTATGGTGTTGAGAGCTTGGTATGGCATAAAGAGTTGTTTTTTAGCCATCTTCACATCTTTACATAGATCCTTATCTAACAAAAATTTGATGATGTTATTATACAAATGCTATGCGAACGAAGCTAAATTATTTTTTGGTTTCCGTTCAAGCTATCCGTGAGACATGTGTGAATCTCCACCCGAATCCATGGTATTTTCGATATCGAACACGTACATATCGATCAGTTTGGCTACTATAAGCATTCCCAACGCGAACGCCAGTACGCAGATGAAAAAGTTCCTTATACCTTTCGCAAACTGTTCTCGAGCTCGCTCGCGAAGCCTTAGTTTTTCCTTCTCCATCTTGTAGATCTGCGTAATCTCGTCGTGGTTAAGCCTGGCTGCCGCGTTGCAGTCGCAGCTATGAGCCTCGGCGCCCAACTGGTGCGTCAAGTTGAAGGCAAAATGCTGCTTCAGCTTGGCGATCAAATCCACTGGAGGCACGAAGTGATCGTAGACCTCGGCTCGCACCAGAAACAGCAGCCCGATCAGCGCACGGTTCTTTAGCTGTTGGCATCCAGCGAACACGACGTACTGATAGCAGTCGCTAGCCACAACCTGCACCTCGGCAAAGGGGCGATACTTCTTGTAGATAAACCTGTGCCGATACACTTGCCGGTAACGTCGGCGGCCGTAGTTGGTCGTGTACAGTGTCAGTTTGAACATGTCCCCATAGGTCGGACAATTATACCGGAGCCGGATCAATCCACGGGTCGTTTCACTGAACAGTCGCAGACACCGAGGTGATTGCGTTAAACCGAGTGGTATGTGGAAAATGGACATGTAGTCCGGATGGGGATTGCTATGCGCATAGATGTACCACGTGGCGATGCTGAAAAAGTCACGATTGACGCTAATTGCGGGAAAGTGCGGGTGCACCGGGCTGCAGCTTTCATTTTCCACCTGGTAAGCCTGCATGGGTCTGATAAGAGTCGCAAACAGTGCAGTGACGATTGCAGCTAGGTGCATTGCGGCTATGGAAAATTAGAGCAGAAAATGGCATTCGAATCGTTCCATTTGTTATGAGTTGTAGGAAGCATACCTTGCAATAGTTGCTTGATGGAAGTTCACTTCACATAATACTGCGAATTGAAATGTGTACATCTTTCCATTACTTTAATAAGCATAATAGAGTTCTTTTGTTTCTTATCGAATGCACACTCAAGTCTTCTCTAGCCAGGAGCTCGCTGTGCTGGTAAGACTATTTTTAAAATGATATCGATATCCACCGATCCGACCTCCAAAATGATCCTTCCATCATGTCGTGTAATACTGTTGACTTACAAATTAAAATATCATTAGGACTCCCCGAAATTTCCTCCTGTTGGCCTTTGTTGGAACATGCGCTAAGGAAAGTTTTATTTGCGGCGGGCTGTATCGAATTTCACAATACATATATCAGCGTCAGAGCTAAGCCCTTTGCCCTGGCAAAGACTGTGCAGTGTTAGGCAGTTCTCGGAAAACTCCACCGAGACAACAGCCTTTTTTTGGAAGCAAAGAAAACTCATAGACTCCATAAAGCTTGCAATAAGATGACATGTTACTCGTGTTTGTCCAGATCATTTGGATTGTCCCTTACTCCGCTGGTGGTGGGTGGTCGTAAAGCGTGTGTCGTTTGAGTAATGCTTATAGTTTACCTGCTCCACGTAAACTGTGCTTGCCAATTGTGCATATTCTGCAGACCGAACTACCAAACGACACATCGATACCCTAAAACTATGGTGCGCATCAATAACCCTTTCCCCAATCGGTTTGGCAGTGTTTTTTCGTTGTTAAGCATGAAAGAAAAGGTCCCACGGGGTGTGCAAATGTCGCGCGTTCCCCGTGAGATGTTTGAGGGCACGCGATTTTATCGATACACACCGGGCGGCAACATAAATAGCACCGATTGACGATGAATTGATGATGTTTCGCTTGTACCGATCATAAATTTGTGCGAACCGTTCGATCTGAAGAAAAGCTGGTTTCTTGTGGTGCTCAAAAAATCTCTCGGAACCATTCGAACGTCGAAACCTTAACGTTGTTGACTGCGAAGTATCATTTAATAGGGTTCAATGGTACATAATTTACGCCTAAAAAAGAATAGAAAATAAAACACTCCCAGGTGACACTCCGGTTGGCTCAAAGTAAACCGGAACGCTTATACTGGAGCTTCTGATGATCGTAGGGAAATATTTATTTCATAAGAAAATCAACAAATCCAACTACGATCAACCCGTTCGTGGGGAGAAATTTGGTTTGACAAACGTTACCTGCATTGTCGCTAATCTACTGACAGGCAGAGTTATGTACTCTGCAGAGTTTTTTTTTCTATGGACCGGCATTGTCATGATCACGTGACGATGCCCTAAATCGCATGTGGCTGCACAGCAGCTCATAGACTGCAATGGCGGGTTTAGTATTTTATTTACCCTCCATGTTACCGTTACTAATCAATTTGTAGCAATAAAACTGGGCCAAACCTTTAGCATCATTTTTTCTACGCTATGAAGAAAAAGAATATATTACCAACTATAAACCACGTCGGTTGCTCATCGTCGTGCTGACGGTAAAGCAAAAGATGCAGAAGAAGACAGAAAAATGAAACAAACGAATCGAAACGCAACCTAAAAATAAAAATAATAAAATGCTGCATGAAAGGGAAACAAATGAGACCAACTATACAGCTTGTACCATCGGCCTGTTGGGACGAAGCGACGCGAAAGTTTTAACAGTAAGTGGGAAAATAATTGCTGCATTTCCTTTGCAAGCGCTTGCGTCGTCTTCCGTTGACTTCCGTTTCTCTTTTCCGCCGGGGAGCTACGCGGCGGAAGTTCGTGTCCTCTTTGGCAGGGCCCACACACGACCCCAGAACGATTGCTGGTTACGCTGGAAGCGGCCAAAGATTGATCAATAACATCACCATATAAACTAAATTTCATTTTCCACCGATCCGCCACGGGGTGGGGGCCCTGAAAAGGTGTGCAAGTGTGTGGTCGACCAGGGAAAGATGTTTGTTAGCGTTAGCGTCGGTTGCCTACGAGCCATTTCTTTGCTTTTATGATTCATTACAGCTGCGTAATGATACTATAATCAAGCACGTGAGTCACTGTGTGCTCCGGATGAGTTGGATGTAAGCTTTCTTTCCTTCCAGAGGATAGTTTAACACGTTTTTTTTATTGAGTTTCGCCACAATATCTTAGTAAAATCGTTAATGTCCACTTCTTCTTCTTCTCTTCTTGTCCTCCACGTGAGGACGTAAAAGTATATTTTGTATTTAATATTATAAAATATCTTTTCTAAACATGAAAAATTAACCCATATGAACTTTCGATACCAGGATTCCATGTTCACTTTTGAGGGCATGTTTAGACAATGAAAACTTGACAGATTAGATCATATTCGAGATTTTTTCTCTCTATAACTTTTCGTAAGCAAACATGTGCTCTTCTTTTGCAGGTGGTTTCGACGGAACCTCGAACGTTTTGGCTGGCAAACTGTTCAACATTCCAGTGAAGGGTACGCACGCCCACGCCTACATCACATCCTTCACCGGCATCGATGAGCTGAAGACGCGCGTCCTGCAGCATAAAGAAGATGGTAATATGCAAGAAGGGTTTGTCAAAGGTAACTTTAAATACTTTTTCCTGTTATTTGTCCCTGCTACTATCTTAGGCACCACCCGCGATATTCTTGAACTTGCCATGGAGCACCGGTCGAGTCTGGCCAGCGTGCTGGACGTGTCCACCGACGAGAGCAGCGAGGGCGAGCTGGCAGCGATGGTTTCGTTCGCGATCGCCTTCCCGGACGGGTTTATGGCACTAGTCGACACGTACGATGTCAAGAGGTATTCCGCTTCTAGGCTCTACTCTCTCGGATGATGTCATTCTGTTTTTATTTTCTTTTGTCGTTTCCTTGAAATTGTTGGTTTTCCCTGTTTTGACTCTATTGCCACTTGCGTTCTATTACTGTTTTATTGTTCTACTGTCCCTGTACATTTACTTTTCTTTTACATTCACTATTTGATTTCGTTGTTTTTAGATTCACTACAGTTATCATAAATAATGATTATAGTTTACATGTGTTTGCTTTTGTTGTGACGCGCGAAAGATGCGCCCGTTTAGTTGTTGAAATGAATCGATATAGTTGTTCGAAGTAAATTAGCTCCTCCTGTAAGTAGAACGTACGAGTGCCAATCGTTTTGTCGAGGTCGAGATAGAACCAAGTAGTTAAACTTTGCATCAACCCAGGATGTAATACTCTTGTGATTTGTCTGACAGTGATTTCAATGGGATTTAGATTTTAGTAATTCCTCCTGACTCCTGACAAAGGCTACAATTTGAGGCGGCATAACGAACCATCCCGATCACAATCCTCGAAACGATCTATACATGATATCCAAAAAATCATCTATCATTGAATATACTGCTTTTCATACACGATTCTAACTTATCCCTGCTCGTGATGCCACCATCGGAACGCTAATTAATATTCCGTGTCGCATTAATTGATCAGTCGCTTGTGAACGTTGCTGATTTGGTGGACGGTTTCCTTCGATGTTGTTTTCGTGTCTTATTGTACATGTTTTGAAGCGTAGGACAACCCTTTGGATTTTTCTCATAAGGGCCAAAGTGAAAACCACCACCCACCCAATAGTCTAGCCTTTAGTGAGGTGCTTATAACCGACAACTCTCCATTACCGTTATTCTACTCCAGCGACAAGCTGGTCGGCACCCCTTCAAGCGAGCTGTGCGAGCCGCTTGACACGGTTGTTTGCGATCCTTTCTGCGTGGGTCGATTACACGAGACCAATGCCGATGGTGGTGGCGATGGAGATGATCTACATCCACTGTATATGGTGACCACACTGCCGGAAATACCAGAGGAAGAGTGCAACGGCTGTGGCACCGAAGAGGAGGAGGAACAACAGCAGGACGAGACAGAAGAACAAGCGGCCGAGGATGATCAGAAACAGGAGGACCCGGTCGACGAATTAAGTGATCAACCACCACCGTCCATAGTTGTGCAGGAAGAGCACAACGCTCAGGATGAAGGTATCGAAGAGGGCGAATGCACAACACTGGTCAAGGATAACAAGGATGAAAACGCAAACAGTGAGGACGTCGAAGATCAGAATGCAATTGCCGTCCCGGCCGAGGCAACTGAAGGGAGCGATGGCACCGAGGAACCACTGGCCGAACTCGAACCGATTGACGGCGATCTTCCCGAGGGCGTCGACGATGAACATACGCGGTGTGCAAACTGTGAAGCATTGAACACGATGATCCACCATCTCCGATCGGTTGGAAAGTCCTTCAGGTAATGAGGGTTTCGCAAGGAGCAGAAAGAAGGGATAGAGAGGAGAATAACAAAAAAAAAAAACAAATCAAAAGAAGCGAAAGGCAAGGAATCCAATACATCTCGCCGGCTCCAAAAAAGCAATGAAGCGCGCCCTAGCAGAGCAAGAACCACTGTCATGACTCACGTGCGACCGGGGATCATTGAAAACATACAAAATATGCCCGAAATCCTTTGGTCATGGCCTCCCGGAATCGTCATCCATTTTGTTTTTTGTTCTCAGCGTCATCCAAAACCCTCAAGCCCGCTTATGACATGTGTTGTCCATTTTAAAACCTTTGAATTACCTCTTAATTAACATTTGGAGTTATCAAAACTTTGTGGCGGTCTAAGCGAATCAGTGGCCCTACACCTAAGCATTGATCATTAACACCGAATCCACACTGAACGCATCAACAACACGAGCTGGACTCTAGTGCGTGTGTGAATGGAAATGCATGGAGCCTTTAACTGTCAGCTTTTGATAGCCTTGTTACGTGTTCTAGACTTGAAGTTTTTGGCCCAGTGGAGGACACATTGATTTTTCTTGTTTTTTAGTTTTGGTTTTGTGTTATGTGTTATAGAGATTTTGATAATGATCTGTTTTGTTTTTTTTAATTAATTCTTGTTTTTTCGCTGACAAAATCCACTAATAGTCGAGTTTCTGTGTTTTAACATACACCTGTTAACACGTTTTCACTAATTAAAATCACACATGCATGCCACTTTCCCGTATTTGATCACGTTTCGGTGAGAGAAGATAAAAGATACACCTAGTTTTCATGAGCTCGATACACGAATTAGCTCGAATCAACGCAACACAAAACAGATATCTCCCACTTTAACTCATCAAATGTACCAGGTCGTTCAGACAGTGGTAAACTAGCGAACTGAATGGTGCTTGATCGCGAATCATTCGGAAGCATTGGCGTACACTGGATTTACTAGCCTTTTTCAGGTTGCTCTTCTATGAATGTGGAAAAAAAACTTAAAGGACTTTCCAACGCGAGATTGAAAAGATCCGGCATATTAGTGTAGGAGAACCACACTGAAATTGGAAAACGTGATACACACACAAGCAGTTACGCAAGGAAAGCATTAGTGGCAGGGTAGTAAAGTTTGGAATTTTCGATTTTTCTCCTTAGGAAACAAACGTTTTCTCCCATAGATTCTAAATCTTCCACTGAATCCACTGTCAGACAAAGCAAAAGTTCGACAACCTTATTATTAATTTATATATTCCAAATCGGTACTATTGATAAAATTTATTCGAATCTTTATTGTCCTCTTCCACCATTCGGTGCAATTTGCCTATCGCCCTTCAATTCCTTTGCCTTGAAAAGTTTGTCTCGCAACAGTCTCACCTCTATCGTTATTTGTTTCGAAAAATCAACCCTAACTGATTGGTTACATCCTTATTTCCTTTCGTTCTGTATTCTTTACTTTACCGTTTTCCAACTCACAACCCGAATATGTATTCCTACAGTCCGAGAGAGCACTCTGCATGGCTTGTCCGAATTACCGTTGTTTGTTCCCGTGGTGGTCAGTAGAGTATATTTTAAAATCAAGCTTCAACTTCACGCTTGCTTTCCCATCGTTTCATTTATCTCTCGTAGCCTCCGTAAAAAGATTCGCAGACATCAGAATATGTAATTTATTTTCTTTTAATTATTTTTACTCGAAGAAACTTCATCTAGGAATATATAAGAAAGGCCAATTTATTGTTACAATAGTATACCACTTCAACGTTGTTCATGGCATATTTAGCGTAGATAAGTTTGCCTTTTCCTATGATTAAACAATTTCTTTTTCTTTTTATTACTTGCATAATTTTGAAAACACACATATGTTAATTCATTACCACATACGCACACAAATCGATGCTTGGTTTACCTTCAGTCGAACTTGTTGGCTTGTGCAGCAGCTAGCGGTCATCAGTAGAATTGTTTCTCAGTTAGACCTGATCAGCTCTAGTCATTGTCACCTGGCGAGTCAGCGCTTTCTCACGAGGTTAGCAACCCCCAAGATTGTGTTGTGCACAATATTAGTAGCCGTCCGAGCATTGTTCGGAAGTTTATCTGTTGCGACCATTAGTGATGTCCGCCAGCATCGCAGAGATGAAATACATATTGAGTAGAAATAGATTCCTTTCATTCCATATCTTATTTATTTATTGGCATTATCATCATTATCATCATCATCATCATCATCATCATCATCATCATCATCACCATCATTATCATTCCCATCAAATTCATTGTTGCTAAATTTTCCAAAATTTACTAATCAAATCCTAACCACACTTGTGCTAACGTTGCATATCCTTGTGGTACATATCATTCTGGTTCACCTGTTCGCTGGAAGCGCTTGTTGTTTCGTGTCAAACTTTGTATGTTTTTCCCTGCTCTGTTGTGCAGAAGAAAAACAAGGTTTGCTTACGTCGATCGGAATGCAAAACAATACAATATGCAAATAAACTAATGAACCACCATCTAACGAAAGACTTTCAACACCGACTTTGGTACACCACCCTGTCGTGGTTGTCCAACTCGGTCGGTATTTTTCTTCTCTGTTTGCTCTCTCGTTTTGCTTCCTCAGGAGTGGCCTGTTGAACTTCTGTGCAGTTGCGTTGGCCCTGAACGATCAAGGATACCGTGCGATCGGCATAAGGATCGATTCCGGTGATTTAGCCTACCTAAGCTGCCTGGCGCGGGAAACGTTTGAGCGGATTGCGGAGCGCTTCAAGCTGCCCTGGTTCAGCAAGCTGACGATTGTGGCCTCGAACGACATCAACGAGGACACCATACTGAGCCTGAACGAGCAGGGACACAAGATCGACTGTTTTGGCATTGGAACGCATCTCGGTATGGAGGAGATTGTGGTACACTTGGCGATGGGTTTGTGAACATAATAATAAGCCATCTCTTTTTCGTTCTAGTTACCTGCCAGCGACAACCCGCCCTTGGGTGCGTCTACAAGATGGTGGAGATCAACAACCAGCCACGGATCAAGCTGAGTCAGGACGTTGGCAAGGTCACGATGCCGGGCAGCAAGAATGTGTTCCGATTGTACGGGGCCGATGGACATGCGCTGATCGATTTGCTGCAGCGAGTCGACGAGAATCCGCCCGAGGTAGGTCAGAAGGTCCTGTGTCGCCATCCATTCCAGGAGTCAAAGCGTGCGTACGTCATTCCGACCAACGTCGAGCCATTGTATCGGGTGTACTGGACAGATGGGCGCGTGGCCCAAGTCCTACCCTCGCTGGAGGAAGTTCGCGAGCGAGTTCAGGCGTCTCTGAAAACACTGCGCCAGGATCACAAGCGTACGCTTAATCCAACCCCGTACAAGGTATCATTGCAACCACGGCCTTATCAAGTCGACGTGTAGAGGCTAACAGTGTTTTGTTTCTCTTCCTATGCTGTAGGTGGCCGTGAGCGATAATCTGTATAACTTTATTCACGAGCTTTGGCTGCAGAACGCTCCGATCGGTGAGCTCTCATGATAAGTCGGACGAGAAACGTGGTACTTTGGCAGCAGCAACTGGAGTGGATCTCCATCGATGTTAACCGAGGAATGTATGCTGATCGATGGCATTGGGGCGGTGTTGTTTGTTAGTTTTAACGTGTTTTATTTTACTATTTCTTTTACAATTTGGATACCAAAATGAGATATTCCTACCGTCAAACGGGTATGGAATTCTTCGACTGGTTTGGCTCCTGATGCAACCATGGCTATGCCACGGTTTGCAGTTTCGTTTAACGATATTGAGATGCTGCAGAACAAGAAAGCCTGAACGTGTGCGTTTTGTTCGTGTGCCGTAGGATTTTGGTAACCGGCACCACAGTGAGATGGTGCCTGGTGCGGGATAAACTCTAACTCTAAAATGTTCGGAAGGTTGTTCCGTGTCTGTATGTAGGTGTGTTTGGACCGTAGTCGTTGGACGACAGAGCTATTGCGTAGTGTAGTGTAGAAGGAGCTAAAGACAAATAAGGTCTAATGGTTGTTACCCTTCCCTCTTTCAGGGTTACATATTTTCGTGGTTACCAAACCATAGATTTGAATGAAAGCTTATTTTTGTCCACCCATAGCATAAATACATATATACAGGCATTCCTTTTTTTCGGTTCGACTCGTAGAAAGCGATCGAAAGATTGTTGCACAGCTAAATGTTTTAACGTATCTCTTAAAGCACAGAACTTGATAAATCTCTCCATGGCAGATGATAAATGCAAATGAATGGCATACACTTGGTAGAAATTTGCAAGAATTTTACAATGAAACTTGGTTTGGTGAGCACATAGGAACAATTCCCAAATAAGTAGATCTGTAAATTCCTCTAAGAAAGGAATAAGCGTAGCGTGTTCTCTTGTAATATCACAATGTAAGACATAAAAGCTAGGAACATTCTCTAGTTTTTCCATTAGCATCTGTCTTCTGAAATGAATAGTTTCGTAAGCTAGACCTGAATGTCTTGTGATAATTATAGATTTGTTATCGCTCCGATTATGATTGAACTTTCCATTGGAAACGTAAGTGAGGATGCTTTGTGAGATTGTATTGTCTCGTTTGTTGTTAGTATGGAGGTTAGGAGCAACCATAAATAATACATTTTAGAATATTTAAATTCTTCGGAAACTAAAGCAAAGCGGTAGATTACGTTACGTAGACATGCAACAAGGCATGGCAAAAAATCACCGCAGCTAGAGCAAAACGTCACCGTGCCTTACAGATACAGGAGCACACACGAGTAGGAATTTCAATGTACTTTGCACTATAAACAGATAATTTGCGTTTATTGTTCGACAGGAACTGCTAGTGCACATCTTAAGAGAAACTACAACCTGTGTGTCGTTTAAAAAGTGTCAAGCAACCAGTTGACCAGATATACCACTGAATCGGCAGCGTATCCAAGTTGTGATAATAGATAGTACTCAACATTTCCGCTTACATGCTCAGTTAAAAATAAGCTTTCATACCATGTCTCCCGTCACGCACAGTTAGTCTAATATTCTATAATGACCTATTTTAATGGGTACCTTTCCTCTCTCAAACCGCATCTGACTCAACTAATAATGAAACACTTTACTCCTTACTGCACTGCACGATGCATTCCCGTAGGGCGAATGAAAGGACACACGTGGTAGAGTCCATCCCTCAAATAACGTACAACAACTTTACTCAAATGCAACACTCCAAACTTGGTTGGAACATATTTTGGATAACACTTTTCCCCCACGGAAGTTGGGTTCTTATTTGATACACCCAGTAAGAACGCAGCTGTGAAGCAGAATGCAGTAATCGTAACAGCCACACAATAATAGAAGGATCTTTAGAGTGCAATGTTAAATGCGTGCAGCATACCAGTAAATAAAGAAAGTCAAATAAAATTGTTTATGACCAATGTGGAAAAACGTATAAGCTTACGAAGTTGTTTAAAATGTGTTGAGAATGTATCTAATATAATAAAAAAATGAATAAATAGGTCATAACTAAACCATGCTTCAAATTTTAGTCATACCACCATGCGTATTTAACTGCCCGATCTACAGTGTTTATTCTTCTGTTTAAGTATTTGATGCTCAAAAACTTTAAATTTAAACTGACATTTGAGAAAACTCAATCGTCGATTGTGTCGACATTGCAACGCAGTATTAATTTCTTCAAAACTGGAAACGATGGATAAGTCTTTACTTCCACAAAGCTGTTGGTCTGCAAAAGACCTTTCGTTTGAGGGGTCTGTCGTAAAAATCGGTTCACAGAATCAAAAGTTAAAGGCAAATTGGCTGTTTCGGCCATTTTTCCATACAAAATCATTTCGCAAAAACTAAGTAGCCTGGAAAACCTAACTATTGTTGAAATTGTGTGTCTTGAGCAGACCTTTCATTTGAGGGGTCAATCGTGAAAATCGGTTCAAAGAATCAAAAGTTATTAACAATTAGGCAATTTTTTGCCTAAATGGCTATTCGAAGTATTGTGTACCTTGTTCCGGTCGAACCGGTAGATTTCCGAAGCTTTTCGAAAAAAAAACTTTCTCAAAAACTAGAAAATATAGAACGATCTATTGTTACACAAAGTTGCGTGTCTTGAGTAGACCTTTCATTTAATGGGTCACATGTACAAATCGGTTCAGCAGTTGTAAAGTTATTAACCAATTTATTATTTCAGCATAAAATACCAACCAAGGTTTCTGCACCTACTTCTCAGAATTTCATAAACTAAGAGCTACGGAAGAGTCTTTGTTGCACAGAGTTATCAGTCTTTAAAAGAACTTTCATTTGAGGGGTCTGTCGCTAAAATTGGCCAAGCCACTAAAAAGTTATTGAGAAATTAGTTGCTTTAGCCATTATTTACAGTTGTGACCAAGGTTTTTGAAGCTTGTTGATGCCAGTTTGGCGCGAGTTTCGTTCGTAGTGGTGGGTAAACCAAATCTCCAAATCCGAATCCCAATCGAAGAAACAGTCGGAACAGTTTAAGTAGCGTACAGTCGGTATCCGACTTACGCGGATAATGGGGACCAGGGAAATCCGCGTATCTCGAATATTGCTTGACACATAGCTTATACTAGGAGTTACGAGATCGCGTTCTTGTGTACATGTACCATAGAATATAACAAAATTTACTTAGTCCGTTAATATGAATGCAATGCAGACGCAGTCGAATAAAATAAATTGCAATAAACGAAATAAAAAGCGTTAAGTTATGCAAATGTGTAATTTACATATTAATTAGTGTGGTTGTACATGTCAGGAATTTACATCGATGTTATAAACCCAATCTAATGTCAAATTTTGAAAACCGCGTATCTCCGAATGCGCGTATGTCGAGTACCGCGTATGTCGGATATCTACTGTATACTATAGTGCTCCAACCTGTTTTGAAAGGCCTGGTACCAACGAATTTGGGGGAAAGGATAGTGGTTGGGGGTCCGCGACAGCCAAGCGGTAGCGCCGGTTAGAAAGTCGGCCCATGAGCGCCGGGGCTCCCCTGTACGAGAGGACTGACTTTCCACGTACAACAGGGAAACAAATCTCATAAGCCCTTAACGGGCAGGCATGACCAAGAGGTCGTTACGTCAAGAAGAAGAAGAAGAAGATAGTGGTTGGGTCTGACGTGCATCGGTAACACACTCGTAATGCCGATGAGCCAAGACTTCTCGGCTATCTGTCTGGGAACGCTCGAAATTCCTTGTTTTTCAAAGGAGTACAATGGTACAACAGGATGCCGAGACCCGGGGTCCACAATACAGCGCGACGACGCCTAACAGGCGCTGAACTCCATATCAAAAAAACCTTGCGCGATGTCGCGCAAATCACGCTAGGTTTTTTTTGCATGGAGTTACCACGGCGATACCATAGAATCTGCATATTGGCAGTGAAAGTTGGCGCCAACATTGTCAATGTGTGCAAGAACTTTAAGAGAGTTCAAACGCCTATGCGCCGTATTCGTGAAGAGGGTTGTCAGACGCTGTGCTTGCAATGTATTTAGTAAATGTTGTAGTTTTTGAACCTGTAGTATTGCATTTGTCAACATGATCATTGATTATGATGATGATGAGAAAAAAAATGAACAGGGACTTTTTATTTTTATTATCTAATTTAACTTAATAGAATGAATGAGTCTACATAGTTTTGAGACACACGCGCGTAAATGAGGACAATTGGTGGTCATGGCTGTACGAAAAGAACTAATAGTATCTACACATCTCGCTGTAGTTGAGTCCCTTTCTGTTCTTTATAGTGGCACCACATTATCAACCAATTGTAATTGGCGGTGGAAACTACAAACAGAGCAGAAATACCCTCTTACACTCCGGAAAGTGGTGCCTCGTTAACGTTGGGAGATTCGGCGATTTACCTTTCGAGGTGATTGCTCGGGACCGTTGTATGGAAGGAACAAGATCAGGCCCCTTAAGTAGTACTGGTGGGTTTCACCACACTGTCAATCATTGATAGCTGGCGGTGTTAACCAAAACTGTGCGAAAATACCTGCCCTACTCCGGAAAGTGGTCTCCTTTTGCTAGTTGGGAAATCTAAGATGTACCTCCTTGTGCAATCGATGGCGACCGTTGTATGAATGGAGCAGAGTTGGATACGATTGTTCTGGAGAGTAATGCCCCAATGCCCGCTCTCGTTTGGTGATTTATATTTAATATCGTAAGATACTTTCGTCCCTCTCAAACCAATGTAGGGGTAAGCGGTGGGACTTATCATCATCATCATCATCATGTAAACAAATCAATGTCGGTCTGGAAATTGTTTATCCTAATCTGAATCCCCAGAATCCGATTCAGCATTCGGTAAAAATGGTCTGGTCCTGATGAAATGGGTTTGGTTGGGTAGAACAACTCGGATAATGGACATTCTACTGTATTTCTTTGTAAAAAAATAGGTTCCAGGATTTTTTTTACAGCGAAACTTGCAAATCGCGCAAAAAACTCAATCTATGTCCATTGGACATTCTACCCAGCGTTCGATTAGAGTAAACTTAAATCAATTACATTGTCTCTAAATCGACTCGTTATGTGACTAATTTGACTCAAATCATTGTGAGTCGATTCAAACAGCTAAGGATCAAGTCAGAATCGGATCAAATCGAGTCCCAAACCAATCAAATCTGATTCGAATCCTAATCGAATCAAATCGTTAGAATTAGTGTTGGGTCAAGTAAAGCTTTTCAGTGAGCGGAGCGAAGGCTCACGCTCACCGCAGTGAGCGATGAGCGAGGGGTAGCTCCATAGTGAGCGAATTGCGATTCGACGAGCGCGCGAGCCTAAGGAGCCCGCGAGCGCAAGGAGCCCGCGAGCGCAAAGAGCCCGCGAGCGAAAGGAGCCCGGGCGCTTTCTGACAAAAACATGCTGCAGACACCGGCAGTCGTGGTTCCGTTATAAACTGGCGAAGTAGGCGTGTATCAAGTTACTCGTGTCTTTTGTCCACCATGTGCGCATGTATCGATCTACGCTTGGTTTTTTTTCGTGTAACGGTAACGACGAAACGATCGAGAAAAGTAAATGCTAAAATAATGCAATGGTATTCGGGTATCGGTTCGCGTGGTGATCGGTGATGAAAATGTATTTGCCCATCGCTTCGTGTACTTCATGTGCTCGTGTGCTCTTTACGCTCGCGGGCTCCTTTCGCTCGCGGGCTCCTTGCGCTCGCGGGCTCCTTTCGCTAGCGCGATATTTGAAGAGCGAATCGGTCGCTGCGGAGCAGCCTGATTTTAAGTAAGGAGCGCGCTCAGTAAGGTGAGCGATGCGATTAAGGTAGCTCTTTCGCTCGCGACCCAACACTAGTTAGAATTTGTCAGATGGGCTTCAAATCTGTAGAATCCGTCAATTCGAATCTTTAGAATCCGTCTAGGGATCGAATCTTCGGGTCTTCCGAGTCCCGATTCTGCCAACACTAGTTTTATGTCAAACGGCAACGCAACTACTCGAGTTCTTCGTCGATAGAGGCGTTGTGCGAAAGGAACCGTTCGTCTTCGAGAGGTAGAGAAGAAAAATACCAAAATCCCTCAAAGTAATCCAGTGGAGGTCGAATTGAAACTGAATCTTTGTCCCGTAGACCACACCGTTCACGCAGTGCAGGGTAGGAAACTACGGCAAACCGTACGTCGACGTCATCTGCGCGTAAGAAAAGTGCCCCACACGAAGAAAAGGTGCTGCACGGGAAGGTGGTTGTCATTCGGCAGGAATTTTAGATCTTCCCGTAGTTCCTTCAGCCCCCGACGGGCGTTGTTGTTTTTTTTTAATTGTTTGTGTGCAGAGCTAGAAAAAGGAATCACCGTGCGGGGTGTGTTGTTGGCAGTAGCCGGAGTCGAAGCAATGTGCCACCGTGTGCAATAAATGCTGCATTACACCCCACGAGCCGAAGGGCGGGGGATTTTTGCTGGAATTATGCTCGTGAATCATAGCAGTGGCGTAGTGTAGGTGCCGCACAGTTTGCGGTTTCGCTGGCGCGTTGCGACCGACGGGTGCCTCAGACAAGCGTTGCAGCAGAAGTAGCATTTTTACAGGTGAAGAAAGCACTAAGGGAACCTCCGCACCGTTTCACCCCATGGGCTTTGCTTGGTGTGTGGTTGTGTGTGGGGTGCGACGGAGGATGAGAAAACAAAAGTGCTGAGGGGCTTTTATGGCCGGAGAGGATGATCGGTCAAGATACAACCTACAGCTTCCGGTTTTCTGATTCACTTTGCCCTGCTGCCCTAGGTGCGGATTTGTCATCGAAAACGTCAGCAGCAGGACGTCGGTGCAGTAGAATAAAAAAGAGGGAGAAAAGTAGCGGCTTGAGCGAGGGTGCGAGAAGAGGTAGAAGCTGTTGCGCACGCAAGTGTGTGGCACGAGGGCAACGGCGCAGACAAAAGAGGGATAGTATTGCCTGCCCAAACACGGTGACAGTCCTTTCCCGTAGCGACGCAACAATGATAACAACAACGCCAGTCATCAAGTGTGCTCTGCGTTTATCAATGCTTGTAGATTCGTTCGGTTTTCGGTAGCCTATAGCTACATCATCTTTGATTGTCCCTTCTAAACATTTTACTTATTATCATAGCTCCTTCGTGGCATTCGCCTAAAGTGAGTGCTCAAACATCCATCATCTTCATCCGTGTTAAAAAGCACGTCTTTCCTACAAACAGGCATCTCCGATACGTCACAAGCGGCAGTGTTGTGTATGTGCATGAGTGTTCGTGTGAAAATCGTAATGAAAATCGAAATCGGCATCGATACTACGGCGCCGTAGCCAAGGAAACGCCAAGGGCTGGTGGGGGGTTTCGTTCGGAGTTTGAAATCGGGCCTCGCGGGGAAGCAAGAGAAGTGAATCTGTATTTTAATGGTGCAGCGCGTGGCAAACCGGAAATCAGCATCCAACCGTACGCTCGTTTCCACAGTTTGAGAAAGCAGCGAAACAAAGCAAAGGCGAAGAAACGCCTCTAAAACACCCTAAGGAGTTTGCAAAGATTGTGTATGCAAAGGAAGAAAAAAAAACGCCCGGCCTACTTTTCTGGCACAAACGTCAGACGGTATCAGTGCGCGGTTTGACAGGTGCGACCGTCAAAACGCAGCCACAAAACTAGTGAAGAAATCGGAAACCAGTTTTCAGGTTTTTTAAAGAAGCCTCGTTCCCGTAAAGTGCTCTAGCGGCTCCGAAGACAAACGGAAATTGTACAAATCACATCTCTCTCGACATTCGAAGCAATCTAAGCCCCAGCCAGAATACGCCCAGCAACAACGATGAAAAAATGTAAGTATCTTCGTAAATGGCGTAACTACATTCGAGCGACAAATCCACCCTCCTGCACCTCCGTCCACGTACACACACGAGGAAGCGCGCGCGCGCGCGCGTCCGAACACTGTACTTGCCTCTACCGGCTTTTTTTATCAGGTTGGCCACTTCCGGCTGCCGAGGGCCATGTACCCGAGCTATTCTCGGTGTGCTATGCACGGTGAGAATAATAATGTGCCGCAACTGCGGATGGACACGAAAACAAACGATACTCCCAGGAACATTCCAAAGACCCTTACTCACTGTGGGGTATTTGGTTGATATAGCACACTTTAAAATGTTTATCACGGCGTACAGTACAAGGTATAGAAGAAAAATATGGGGTGCTGTGTAGAAGTATGGGGAAGAATTTGGAAGTACCATAAATATACCAAGTAAATTAAATCAAAGCTTAATATTTAGATACAATCTCTGATATGATAATTTTGAATAAAACATAGAATCAACTAAATTTTTAAATTACCAAGTGTTGAATGACCTTTAATGGAGTAATCATAGCTCGAGATGGGAAGAACAACTCTTGCCAGCAGGAGTCGATGTACATCTGAATCTCGTGAAACCTAATGCAGTGTGGTAGAGGCTTTTGTCCATCTCGTCGCATAAGTTACGCGACGGCCACGTTAGCCAGCTTTGGATCCACAAAGGCGTATTGACACGGAGAAACGTAAGATGTATCTCTTCCCATCCGATGCCCCGACGACGACTTGAGAAACATTCAGTGGGCGATTTAATAACAGTTGTTCGTTCCAAAAGCAGGCTATCGGTTTTAAAAAGTCTCCAAAAATATCGTAGCCGTCGCCGAGAAAGCAATAGCCTTTTTAGGAATGGATGCCCCCTCATTACGCCCCCATGTGGCCGATTGCACAGAAAACGAGACCAAATTAGTTTCGCAATCATTTCCCGGGCATCATGGATCCACTAACGGTTGGCCTAAGTGACCGTATTGGATGTTTTTTTTCGACTTGTTAACTGTTGTATGTCGCCGGATGGAAATGCTTTAAGGTGGGTTATCAAATTTTGCAAAAATATTATACTTCAAGTGCGAGTACGGTCTGAGCCATCTTTGCTACTCGTAGCCTAAGTCATCAATTACTCTCAATTGGCTTGACATTGATGCACCCGGACATGTGTGAAGATGCGAACAATTGGAAATCAAGGCATAATGCTTATCATATGACCTCCAATTAGAGCGACACACATTCTAGGATGCGGGATACGAATACCAGCATAAAAGTTGCGGAGGTAATATCGATGACCAAAGCAAGGTTCTGCTTTGTGAGTTCTTTCAGCACTAGCGTTTCAGTTATGTTATGTGTTTTACAAAAGATTACATATCATTACTATTTGTAACCATGTAAAAATGTACCGTTTGTCAGAATACGTATCTACCACATAATGTCTGCCCTTTTAACTTCATCTCTCTGGATGATCGGTATTGTTTTTCCCCCGGTTCCCTTGCTCAGGCATACGTTTGCCAATATGACGCGCGGTTCCTTAACAAACTGTGGGTGCATAATCAGCGCATTTTCTTCTTTTCCCCTGGGGAGAAAATATTCCTGCTGCTATTGCCGCTCTACCGACCAGCATGGTTCCCTTTTTCTGCACCCCAAAAGGGGGAAAACTTCAGGGAAGATAGCAGAGTCGCACCAATACACATGTGAAAATGCCTTTCGTGCGCCCGTTATCTTGCGTTAAGAATGCGAATAGTTGTGTGTCTGTTGGGTTTTCTTACGGTCTGCTGATAACGAGCCCTCCTCGTCCATATCACTGGACTCGAGTCGGTTATTCTTAGCACTGAAGGTCTTATAGGAAGCAAGGGAAAAGGGGCTCTTTTAGCGTATTTCACGTTGATAATTGTGTGTGCTTGTTAAAATTAAGCTACATGTGCGGTTTGCTGCTAACTGCGCTTCGAAGTTTAGTCGACTGGCCATATTTTGTTCGAATAATATGTTTTTCCCAGTCAAATGGCATAGAACACTCAGGACAGAAACCAGAAGACAAAGATGATTTCAGTATAATTTCTCTTGAACGATCTTGAATGTTTGCAGCAGATGTTAGCTCACGCTCTGCGTCGTGATCAACTCGAACCGTTCAACCGTCTTGTGGCGTCGTCAGCTTCTTGAGTTTTTCATCACCATTCCCAAAGCCCGGGAAAGAAATTGCGAGAAAAATTAAACGACAAGTGTGGTGTGGCTCACAGCTTGGCGTTTTCAAATGTTTTCGCATGTCCCATTTTGATGGAAACGACGACAACGGTGGAGTGTTTATTATTTTAAGCAATCCGCAAGAAGGGAACCCCTTTTCCGGACGTCTAATCGTCGTTAGAAACGTGAGTTTTTGTGTTTTTTTTTCTTCCTTTTTTTCGCGACCAAACTCATTCACGCGCTTCACGCAATCTTCAATTCGACCATGCAAAGATCATTATTTCGGTCTTGCTCCACACACGTCCCCAAAAAGAAGTAGCCCAGGAACGGGAAGAAAAAACTTTGCGACATTTGTGTTCCTTCGCTGGTGTTTTTCTTCTTCCGTCCGTTTTCCGAGATCGTTTCCTCAGTCACGGAATTTCGTGGCGTGGAAAAAGAATAACAATAAAAACTGAGCTGAGCTTAATCTCGCATCCAACGTAACGGTTCGTTTTTCATCACATGAGCCAAAGAGGGCACAGGGAGACGACCCCCCCTCCCCGCCAAAGGGAGATGAGAGTTATTTTGGACAACAAAAATGGGAGGGAAAAAATGCTGGCTTTCCTCTCGCGCACACTTCAACCAAAGGTGGTGGAACATTTTTTGGAACAGGAATCTCAATTCAAAACACATTCCGCGTGGCGCGCAGCGAAGGGAATTTACCCCCCAAAACTTCAATTGTTCCATCAACGCGGGAACGTAATGAGGGAAAACCGTACTTTGAAGGGTGGGTGCCCCCTTATTGAACATGGGGGAGGAAAACGCCCGGAACCACCCGAAAACTCTGGCACTCGACAAATGTGCGTCACTTTGGAGCGGTTGAGAAAACTTTTTCTCATGCACAAGCGCATTTTTCCGCCACCCAGACCGAAAGGAAATTATTGCTGCAGCGGTAATGACGATTTGCTGGGTTTCTGGTTGAAGTTCAAGCGCACAGATGGAACCGCTTTCGGCTTCGTACCATTGTGTTTCTGTCGATTGGTGGACTGTGGGAAACTGTGCTCTCATTTAGGGTGTGTTGGAAAGTCTTCTATCCAACTATTAGATTGTCTATTACCAAATTGCAGCACGCTTTAAACAGAGCATTGCTGGGAGATCGTGATAAATGTAACATTTCAGTAGCTCATATTTACTCAAATCTTCTGCTTCCTTCCGCCCCAATAGTCTGCCTTCAAGTTGTGTACGTATTGTTTACCTTTCAAAAGCAAGTTAAGTTTATCGATTAGCGACAGAATGTTAATTTCCATCCACACACTAAACAGGTAATTGGCCCGACAAACAGCAATTAAGCAAACATGGCTCGATTTTTATCACTTGCGTCCGTGTATCGTGTTGTTGAGATAAACGGCGAAGCAGCCATGTTTGATTTGCTGTTTTTTAATCAAAATCTCCTCTACCAACCATTTTACACCGAGAAACTCTTATCTCAAGCAAACGTATCGACAATTTTGTTGACGTTGCGTTGAGTCATCAAGGCGTTGTTTCTAATAGATGACTTTTTTTTTCGAAGGAGGAACCTGCAAACCTACACCAAGGAATGAATCGATCCTATTCAGTTTGAAATACGATCGCGATAGGCAAAAGCTAGCCACGGGCAGCAGATTATTGGGCGGCTCCAAAAGTAAACAAAAACTGCATCCACAAATAAATAATGCCGATCGTTCAATATCGAACGAGGCGGAAAATGAAGCATCGTGATGAATCATAAAACAAAAACTACACAGTCAAGAGTGTGCTGCTTGTTGTTTGGGCAGAGGAGGAAGGAACCAGAAGATGATGGCGGACATGGCGCAACATTTGACATGATTAAACTCATCTGGTCCCCAGACGGTTGGGCGTGTTTATTTAGATTTCCCGCGATGGTGTATGCGCTTTTCGTGTTTATGTTTTATTCTCCGGGGCGCAAGCATGATACAGACTGCTAATGTCTTAATGCCCATTCGGTAGTCCTCCGCGATGGGTGCATGATAACCGATTTTCATGTATAATTTATGGGGGTTTTCCAAATGGGTGCATGTTTTGTTTTGCCACACACGAAGCTGCATCCATTTTTAAAATTGTGGTTCGTTTTTTTTTAGAACTTGATTCATTTATAACGGAATAGCATAGATTTCGGGATCCTTATGTTTATATTAAATAATCAATATTTACAGGATAATATTTAATTTATTAACTTTTGAATATTCTTCTTAAGAAAACTGTTATATATTGTTTATTTTGATCAAACTGCAAGTACCTTTTGAGAACTATTACCCCGATGTTTAACCTAATGAATTGTATCATCAACTTGTTACATGAGCTAGCGATACCGATGTTTGTCGATAAGCAAACAGGTGTAATACTGTTCACCCCATGCGGAGTAACACGAACAACATGGAAACTGTGCTAACTGCACCGTCACAACTTCTCGAAGACCTTCGACGATACCTGCGCACCCTTTCGCTCGTTCTTGGTAACTTTTTCGAATCGGGCTGTAAAATCTCGCTTCTCTCCACGGCATTACGACCAGCTTCCCCCCTTCCACTTTATTGCCGTACACTTGACGTGTTTCAACTGTGTCACCAAGGTCTCGAGGAGCGACAGAAGGGTGGGTTATTATGTTGAAATCGGGTGGGGAATGTGAAGTGAACTGGAACGTAAACTACAATTCACAACCTTTCGTCGTTCGTGCTCCGCACTCGCCTTCCCTTTTTGCCGAAGTCAAGAACACTGCGGGCAACCTGAACGCAAGGCAAAAGGAACCCAACTTAATTCGATTGATTTAACGAATTATGCACACCGACCGAAAAAGTGGTACGGCAGCTAAAGGGCGCGGTGCATAACACGGGAACATTGGAGGTGTAAACTGCACCGGCAAAACTCCATGGCGCTGAAAGATTGTTGTTAAGTTCTTCCCACCACCATCACCACCATAATCTCTTACCAGTCAGTGCGCGTTAGCTGATAGTGTGGCTGTTCTATCTCGTCCTTCTTCCGTTCGCTTTGTGTTGGCTACCCCACTCTCGGCGGCACACGAGATCATAATTTGCGCCATCATCTGCCGCGATAATTCCGTCGTAATTTACACTCAAACCCGCCCGACACACCCGTCACCCTCGGGTCGCTTGCGCAGTTTGTTCGCTTTCGAACCCAAAGTACACATCTAAAAGCAACATTTGCATTTTAATCTCGGCGCGATCCTTGGGACGCAACGCGGCTGTGTGTTTTCTGTGTTCGCCAACAAAATGATTCCAGTTGGTTTCTTAGTGGCGCTTGTTGTAAGGTTTTTGTTTTTTTTTTTGCGACATTTTTGCCTTCGCGAGTGTGGCCGAACGTTCACTGGAAAGCGAAATAAATCCCATATTTAAGAGTTGCAGCTGAAACGCCGCAGCTAGTACGCCATTTAAGAGGCAGATTTTACGACACGGTACAAAAATAGCACACTATTGCGCGCGGAAGCCGTTTAGGGAAGAAAGCGTTGGAAATTTAAATTTCACAACTCACAAAACCGCAATGCCATCAATTGAAACAGCGTGGGATGCCAATGCCTTTCTCCGTGGGCTTTCTTCTTTCTCAGTTCAGTCTCTAATTATCCCACTTCGGGCCTGAGAAGATGCGATCCGTGGAAAGCGAATGCTCCAGTTTCGCTGCAAAACGCGGAAGCAGTTGCGAAACAATAGCCATTTAAATTCCCTTCATTTGAGCCGCGGGTTGCTTCCGTCGTCGGTCATGAAATTGTGGAAAACTGAGCGGAACGTGTGCCTTCCAAATTGAATTTCGATAGTCTCGTCTGGAGGTGTTTTTTTGTTTGTCGTGGGATCCCAAAGTGCCTTATGGGTGGATTAGTTGTTGCACACGATGTATCTTAGCGATGGAGCAATGGTTTTAAAGAAGGGGATTATTTTGTGTATTTTGCTTAGTTTGGAATCCTTACAAAATTAGTTAACACTAGAGTGAGTACATTGCTTTGGAATCTTGGTCGAATGATTTTTCATGGGTCATTTTGACCCCTTATTTTCAAAACGATATAACTTCACTGTTTTTGAAGATTATTCAAATCTGTAAACTGTTACTTTTTAGTACATTTGTTGACTATCTTTTGCTGTTTTTAAGGTTTTGATTGATGTACCACTTCATCATTCCGTCAGCTCGGTTTAAAATAAAAAAAGAGAGATGTGAATCGAATTTGAATCCTTTTCAACTTTTATTTTTTTCAAAATGTATCATGTAAATTTAGAAAAAAAGTGTGTGCTAGAAATATAATGAATAGTATAACAAATATACTAAAAAGTAACAGTTTACGGATATGAAAAACTTAAAAATAGTGAAGTTATAGAGTTTTACAAATAGGAGTTAAAATGACACTTTAAAGGTATTCTAGGGCTAGTTAAGCATTTTTGTTTTAGATTTTAAGAAAAGCCTTTTTAAAAATATTTAGCCGTTTTCGAGATATTAAAATAAAACATTGCGTTGGGGTCAAAATGACCTCAATTTTTTATTCTAGTGTTAAAATAAAAGTCCCACTAGTTGTGTCAAGCAAATAATGCGACAACATTATACGGAAAGTTACCTTCGTCAATTGTGCCGGATGCACTTTACCTTGGATTAGGTGTCCTTTACAGTACCTCACACCGGTTTTAATCTGCTCAACGAAAAGAAAACCCGTGAAGAAAAATGCCAACGCACCGCCATGTAACCTACTTAGCCAACATTATGCTGCACCTTGCTCGTACTTCGATGTTGCGTGAAAATGGGCCGTCTAGAGGTTGTGCTGACATTATCCATTGTGTTTTTTTACTCGTCTAGCGCAAACCACTCCACCTGTGTACCCGGTCTAGAACAAGCCGAAGTCGACAGCAAAACACGACGCGGTGCCCCTCTGCTTAATGGAGCATGAAATTATGTTGACAGTTTGTGTGGCCAGCGTGTTTTCCAACCTGGATCGAACGTAACGGAACGTAACCGAAAGAGCACAACGGGACGGTAAGGCGGCTAAAGATAGGGAAGAATAATAATTGATAGAACGCCACTCCATATGCAAACGAGGGCTGAACGAAAAAACACACTCTAGTAGAGAAAATCCGGCCCGGGAAACAACTATAGACCGAAATATTCGTCTTCCGGACGCAACATAATCTTGCAAAAGGTCAACTGGTGGCACACAACCACCGACCGTGCGCACTATCGTATCACATTCATTCCGTTGCCCTTAAAGATAGCGACCTGACCAGATCCTAGTACGGCACAAGCAGACACACACACACACACATACACTCACGCTAACGGTGAAGACTCCGAGCGCCGACTGCATTAGGCCGTCTGCACGAGGTCAGCTCGTAATGTGAAAAGTTTATCAAACCAAAAGCATTAACCGATGCATTAACAATGTTCCGTGTCTTTGTCCGTTCCGGGCCGTGGTTGCTCATCCATGTTGCTTTCCGCCGGCTGTAAGAAAGATTTCGACGAAAGATGCGTCAGCGATGATGTGACGATCGACGAGCAATGGAAATGAATGGAGAAATGTTGTGGAAGGAACAGACAGACAAGTGATAAAGTTGTCGATCAGTGCGCGCGCCCTCCGACCATGAAGTTGCGCCATGTGTGTTCAGTTCGGATTGGTACAGTGCTGGGCTAAAATCAGGCGCATCTTGTTTATTTCTGGGAATGAATACTATTACATATTTATACTGCAAATATTTAAAATATACACTTTTATGCGTTTGCCGATTAATTATTTTATTTGTTTCTGATTTTATATGAGCTAAATGTATCTTTTCGAAAATAAAAACAAGTGAATAATTTGTCAATTTATTTATACCTATCGCGACGAAACTGAGAGTTAAAAGAAAACTTCCCTAAAGGTGCAGGTAGCGGATAGCAACTTTCATTCATGGGAAACTTTTATTCGTCTTCATTTCAATTGACTGAAAGTTTCAGAGCTTATCACACGTATACACGACTCACCACAAATTAACGCTAACTGTCAACCAGCAACGATGAGACGGTTAACAAACTATTCAAAATTGTAAATGAGCTATATTATGGCCTGATAGGCCTGAAATTCGTTTTAATTGTGTATGCATTTTTTCCAAATTTTTGATCAAATTCATAATTACATATTCATAATTTTAAATTTAAGGTGTTCAGATGTCCGTTTAATTATCGCTTTTAAGTATCAACGATGTGTAACTAAAAGCCAAATGGTATCGACATATTGCAGTAGATATAAACTATCTTTACACTTTTATTTCATATATTTTACAAAAAAAAATTAAATGCGTGACAGTACGATAATGGTTTAAATCTTCGACGCAATGTGTTCGCGTCCAAATCTTTTGCTCACCACTGTACCCGCACCAACGGTCCAGAGCAAGACTCGTAGTGAGAAAATAGATACTTGCATGCGTCATTTAGCCCACGGTCGACATCGATGATGTGTCCATTGGTCCGTGCGATGTGTTACGCGGGGGAAGGAACTACCACTAAAACTGGTCAAGGTGTGGGTTATGGGGGAGAAGATCGTGCGTGATGCATTTTAACATTGAAAACCATTAGGCCGTTCACTCTAGATTCACTTTTAAGCCGCGTGAACTAACACACTGCCGCATTATTGGGATGGTTATGGGCGGGGTTGCGATGCGTTAAGTTGCGCCAAACATACTTTGAAATGGATGGATGGGGGAAAAATGAAAAATGGAGCACATTTTTTAAACTGAAACACATTTTGTAAGAAAGCTGGAACACATACAAAACGTTAAAACTTATCGATGCAGTTTACTTCACTCTCGATATTCTCCACACCCATGCATGGTCCTTGGAGGGTGTTACCTTTTTTTCTTTGCTATTTGGCCATCCAATTCTCAGTGGCTGTTTAAATGGACATCGAACACGCCTTCACGCTGCGAGTAACACGCGAATGAATTTTAAAAAAAAGCGGCCCTGCGATCGATAAGCTCCAGTTACCGTCAGTTACGAGTTGGCCCAATGTGCAAATTACTACAAACAAAAATGCTTTTGTGAGATAAAACGTTTACGCTACTAGAAGGAGGAAATTTATGTTCATATTTATATGCTCCAAGTTGGATTTTGTTTTCTTCTTTCCATTTAAAGTGTGAAACTAACATTTTGATAATTTTTAAACCTTTTTCATACAACTTCTCAACAAGTTTCGTTTTGAGAAGCGAAAACTGTTGCACATGATTATTGTTTCTAATTATTTTTCTCGTACATCATTGTTTTGAATCTTTAATAATTAGATTCAATAGTTATTTTTTCTCCTTATATACAGTGCAACATTTTGCACACGTTTGCACACATGAAAGCAACTGCAAAGTTATTTTTGATGGAGGAGTCAAACAGTTTAACAGCAAAATGGAGCAGATTAATAGACGCAGCAAGCCATTCAACGAACTGTTTATGTTTGTGATTCATAAATCACATGAATTGGGTGTAGATTATTTCTGTTATTAGTTATGTTATATTTGTATAAATTTTCTTGGTTTTTGTATTGGGCAAATCTCTAATAATATACCACTCTGGTAAAGTCTTCAATTAAGGATGAAATTTGCCTCGTAAAATAACTGAAGAAACGATACTTTTGTATATTTTTACATACATTCCCCATTCCTTGGTGGTCTTGGTAAGTAAACCTAATCGGTCAACAAGTGCTCCGAGGTACCATACGTTCATAGGGAGACGCACGAGCCGACGATTTGTTTACATTTATGAGGTTAGGTTATAGACCCCCCCCCCCCCCCCCCTTCCCTCTCCCGACTGCGGACTTCGTCCGTCCACGGTTTAGTGTTACAACCGTCGCGTTCGCGTATGGCGTTGCACTCCGGTGGGCTCCCGACGAACAAAGTTGCGCGACGGCGAGTTTAGGAGCAACAATTTCCATACAAAACGCCCGGGCGATGAAAGTGCTACCCCAGTGCTCCTCTCCGCGAGTCTATACTTGCAAGCGGTAGCACAACATCGCGAACAAAACACCGCGACGAAGCGATGCATCAGGAAGAATTTCCTCAGCCCACCCCTGTTCGACCCATACTTGCAGATAGAACTGCAACACGGAAAGGTTCGGACCAAGGCGCATTAAACAGGGTAGGTTTGGTAAATGTCGTTGAACTTTTCAAACCATAAAAACCCTGAAGTTGAATCGGAAAATTGATTCATATCAAAACTTAACCATGACTACGATGAAGGCACTTAAAAAATGAGTTATATTAAATACCAATGAAATCAGTTTTCTTAACTACCAGTATTTTCTTTGTATTGCTGCGTTAAACGCAGTAAAGGACTTTCTTTCGCGCTTCTCAGGCGAAATCAAACTTCGCAGGAAGTTCTTGAACTTCTTGCTTCAGCGTATATACTCGATCAATAGGTTGAAAATTAGCACTGCACTTGTTTTATCTTGAGCAGTTGAGATAACGTAACGCTATGATGTTCTTTGTGTACGGCTGGTCAACATTATTGTTTATTGATTACAGCGAATGCGAAAAACCAAGACAATCGCTATACATTTCTCATATCATGATTCATAATGTAAAGAAACAAAATATTATGTCAAAAACATGGATCTTCTATCGAGCTATTACTTTCAGTCGTAAAAGTGTAGTGGAGAATTAAAAAACACTTTTTTAAGTGACTGAAAGCGAAATAAGTGAACCAGATCCAAATATTGCGCAAAATAGAATCAATGTGTTCAGTTTTATATCAATCATCACTTCAAACACTGCTCATAATTACCAAGCAATGAAGAAAAAATTAAATATTATTTTGGCAATTAATTATGAATTAATCCAAATGTCAACAAAACAACGTAAACCAACCTACAGCTCTATAAGCCTTGGGCAGTTTTGCCTGCTGTCAGCAGAGTTGTTTTGATCTTGCCACCGCTCGCAGAGTGAACTTGCCGTTCACCAAAAATGTGAAGAAAAGAGTAATAAAGCGGCAGTTTCCGTTAATATTCGGTAAGTAAACGTTATTGAGATAGATAATAATCAGAAAGAATCCAAAACTGTGTTAATTTTTGTTCATTTTCTCTTCCAAAGTTCAACGCGAGCAGCAGCGGCGCCAGAAGCTCAAACGCGGCGTCATCGGTGGAATAAAAGTTTGGTGCAAGGAGAAGGCTGATTTTTGCGGTCCCAAGCCTGCGGCTCCAAGTGAACAAACGGTTTGTAAAGTGCTCAAATATATTTGAATAAAAAATGTTCTTTTAATATAAAATTACGTCTCGGGAATTTTTCTTTGTACATGATGACAAAATATTGAAAACATCGCCTCCATTAAAACACCGCGCATTGTATAAAAAACATCGCGTCACGCCGTTTTTGTCACGCGACCTACATATTTCGCGGGTTCCATCAGTACTCTGATGATACCATGAAAAATACTCTTTTGATAGTGCAACATGCGTATTTTTGTTACTCGGGCTGCATTGTGTGAGGTGCATCGTGTGGACATGGCTTTATTTACCGGTATGTGGTGAGAATCCCATCCCCAACATCCTTCCGCCAGAACGCTGCCTGTTCCAGCCCCAAAAAGGTTACAACGTTCCCGTGGCAGAGGATTAGATTGCAGCGATTTGTACGTTTAATTTAATACTACACGGTTCCTGCTTTCACCCTTTTCCAACTCCGGGACGAAAAGCTAGCTCCTCTGTGCCGGGTTGGAGAGTTTATTTATTGACGGGAAGGAAAAATGACAACCGATCTTCCAATTGGCTCCATTGCCTTCGCCGAGTCTGGTGTTAATTGAGTGACATTTGTGTACTCGCGCGGGCCCCACAGCGGAGGTCACCATTCCGAGGTTGATACCCCACTGGAGCACTCCGGATGTCTGGTGTTTATTTTTCGTCCAGGCCAACAACCATTTGCGGTCGAACCACACGCACTGTGTGTGTGTGTTGCAAAGAATGTGCTGAGACGTTTGGTTTCTGAAGGTGATTCGGTCGGGATTTGATAAATGGTACTTCTTTTTAAAATGACTGTACAGTTTAATTTTTTTTTGCGAATTTATGTTCCTAACCCAACACAATGTCACAATGTTTGATAAATCTCATACGATTTACATACCATGATCCTTTCTAATGGGCTATTAGCAGCGATATTTTCCTATAACTAACTAACTTCCATGGAAAAAGCCTCATGTTTGGGAGTACGCAAAGAAACGCAACACAAAACATTTTTCCGACGGATTATACGATGTTTGCCGACGCACGTCATAAATTCTTTCTCCAATTCGGCTAAAACAAATAACCATTTGTCGTGCGGTCGGTCCGATTTTACCGGTCGGATCGTAGAAAGGGCTCATTTCATAAACGTCCAACGGTGGTTGCCTGTTTACACAAGTGTGTAAATCTAAACTAATCTCTGCTCCAAGTTTTCCAGCTGAAAAGGAAACAGAAACGGGTCATGATTCATGGAATCTTTGAACACCGGAGTGGTCTTTCCTTCCAAAACCCCCTGACATTGCCTTTTCTAACGCATTACAGAAATCCCGCGCTCACTACAGATGAGTTATGTTTAGGTTCGTTTTCGCGGTACAACATGAAAGCAGGTCGCCTTTTTCCTCATTTAGCTCCGGTAGGGTGATTTCTAGCCAGGCGATGAAAAAAGAGCGCGTTACAATTTAAAATGCTTTGATCTGCTGTAGTTATGGCCGGGGAAGCACGGGAACCCCTTTTCTTCTAGCCCTGCACGGTCCTGGTTCCATACCTTGGCCAACGTTGAGCTCGTGATCGACATACATTTTTCAAAACTCAATACGGTAATATTAGATTGAGATAGCATAATGATGATGGTGCCGACAGTTATCCAATGTTGGGATCCGAACTTTGGGCCTAAAAATTGTCTTGTGAACTCAATAAGTGTAGTCCGTAGTTTGCCATAATTTTTTTTCGGCTATTTCAAATCAGTCTCAGTCCTCTCATCCTTCGATAAAAAGTGCCAAGAGTGTGCGTTATAATCCCAAAAGCACATAAATAATACAAATCGATTGAAAGTTAGGCCCAAACCCTAGCACCAAATGGAAAAAAACGTAGCAGAACCCCTCTTTAGCGAAATGCTCTGAAAGGCAAACATAATAAAGACTGGAATCAAATCATAAGACGCCGCTGGATAAATGCAGAACCCCCACTTTTAGCTTCCTTCGAGACCTCCGACCGTATCTGCCCGGTTGGCTTTTTAAAAAAAGTTGTGAAGTGAAAGGGAGGAAACCTTTCTCTTCAGACGACCCCGGCAAAAGACTGTCTTTCGGGACACACATGTACCTTCCTATCACGATCGCCCAGCTCTACGCTGGATTCTGAGTGTTTCCAGCCTCAGTGGTCGAATTGGAATTGATTTAATTTATAGGCAGCGAGTAGAGAACTGCACACGACCGACGGTACACGGTTAGGGTTACCCTTCGGCCGTCTCGAGGAGGAGGACTCTCCTTAGCGGCGCTTTAAGTTTTGCCCTTCGGCGAAGGGAGCATCGATCGCAAAAAGCAATAATCGTCTAATGTGAAAGTGGAGAAAAATGTGCAAGCTGCTTACACAACCATTTTTCCCCTCGATGAAAGGAGGGAAAAATGGATAGGAATTCTGGCGATGGAAAGAAAAATGGCATATCCATTCACGCGACGCATTCGTCCATTAATATTACCAGTATCGGATCATGCGGAAAGATAAGCATTTAAAATATATATCTAACACATTATAATATTACATGTTAGATTGTTGCCAATATCCATATTTTGTACAATAATAATACTTCCAAAAATACTGTGCGCATCTCCAGTTTGGTTGCAGTCAGCGAATATAAAAAAAGTTGCTAATCAGAACAAACAAGATACTAAAAATGATGTTAAACCTTCACTAGAGGACCCCTACAAATCGTGTTCTGGAGCTTCCTGGTGATCAGTTGACCACCCCAAATATCTCAGCAAGAGCTAAATGTTGTTATTAATACATGAATGAATTGTTTCGTAATATAGATAATTAATCACATGAACTAGTAAGTTTAACAAGTTGACTGCCAAGCGTTTTTAGCACACTTTTTTAGAACAATATTTTTTAATTTAATTTGTTTAAAACATTAATTAAACCAACCATTTTTGAAGGCTAAGCTAAAACTTAGCTTCCCAAAGAATTGATATAAAATATTAATATATTTTTTATGCTGCATTTTCATTTATTCATGGGTCAAAACTTTTTAGAACTGAGCTTTGCTGTCACCCACTTTTGGGTGACATGGCAGTCAACGTGTTGATAGTTATGAGTAGCAATAAATCGATATGTAACGTGTTAAAAAACAACAACAACCAAACCATTACTCAATCTTTGTTCATCACCTTTAAGAGATGTAAGTTATTTTCTTAGCAACGGTTATCCTGTTATGGAAAATCTCTACGCCTGTAAATATTGTAATAGAAATAAAGTTTCAATATCCTTTTTAAAAAATTGACAATTTCTCTTAACACGTTGAGTACTCACGTCACCCAAAAGTGGGGGACACAGCAGCAAATAGTTCTAAAAAGTTTGTGACCCATAAATAAATGAAAATGCAGCATAAAAACTATAGTAATATTAAAAATACGTTATCTGGGAGGCTAAGTCTTTGCTTGGCCTTCGAAAACCATCGGTTTAACAAATGTAAGAAACAAAATGTATTAAAAAATATTCCACTAAAAAAGTGTGCTAAAAACCCTTGGTACTCTACGTGAATATAAAATTTGAAAGTATGTTATCGACATTATTTACCGAAGGAATTGTTAATGGAAATAAACAAAATCAATACGATTTTCTATTGAGTAAAAAATGACTTAATGCCTCATTTAATGGAGTTGCATGATGTAGACATAAATACTTTTAAAAAAGTACATGTATTAAAAGTCGTACTTTTGTTTAATGGACAGTTTTTTTGCGGATGTTGAATATAGTTGACATTTGCTGACGCATTAATGAAATAACCAACAAGCTGTGGCGTTTCAAGTGATCAGCCAAATACGCCATAGGCCTGTAAAGTTATCTGTCGAATCTCACGCATGCATTAGAAACTACCGGTTTTTGTAAATGTTTACGACCCTTATCAGAGTTTCAGTATAATTTGCGTTTCCTAAGGGGATCAAAAGTATCCGAAGTGAGACATTACGATCCCAGCACATCTAACGACGGGTCGCGGGTTCCCTTTCATTTCCCTTTGGAGTTTCGAATCTCGGGGCGGAGTGTCTAACAGAGTAGATAAGATAAGTGGGTTCTCCGTATCTTCCAGCAGCTAGCCAACCAATGCACCACCTCACCGGCGTCTAAGCTTCTGCGAACAGGCGGATCTTATGGTAGTCGTTATGGATGCAGTCGTAAAGCTACGGTCAGCGCGCGCAGAAGCGAATCTGTTTGAGTGGATTAGCGGCACTGGCTCCACTCGATAGGGGAGTGACGAGAAAAGGCACATTTCAAAGCAAACCGACCGAGTGTCCGTGCTTGAAAGGAAAGTGGCATCAGTGGAGGAAGAAAGGGGCTTGGGTGCAGTTTCCATTGATTTACGCGGCGCAGATCGCGCAGCTGAAGGGTTCCAGTGAAGTGGCTTTTACTCCGCACTACAGAAATCATCCATTTCTTGAAAGGAGAACAAAGCACTCACGCGAAAGTAAAGATTTTTGCAGCGATGATATGATGTATTTTTACTATTCAGTAATTTTGATCAAAAATGAAAACAAGCGTAATAAATTCCTGCAGTTAGTTAAAGCTGCACTCCGGTAAAGCTAATTAAATAAATTAAGAATCCAACAGTGCGTTGGTGTAAACATTTCACATCACATTTCACATATCAAATGAACGAACTTCCTGCCGATATTGCTGCGAACGAATACTGTTCGCTGGAGAAGATCATTTTAATGACTTTCCTAGGAGTCATTAATTTCCTCGCAACCGTTGGACAGGGCGGAAGCTCAAAGAGATACTTAAGCTCGCTCGACGAGTGCGCAAAATGGCGCAGAAATGCACTTCCGTAGATTCCGATCCACTCGCGAGCGTGTGTCGGCTTCTGAAAGGGCATCCGCCAGGTCGACCCTCCGAGCGCGATCGTACGATCAGTAAGCTGCAAATATGCAAACAATTAAACATCTTTATGACATCATCGCTGGAGCAAGGGCAATCCGGACGAGTTGGATTGCGGGATGCTGATGATCGTTCGGCTGCTGCAAAACGCACATAGGAAAACACCAACACTTAACACCGTTGCACAAATAGTGACGAACCCATCCCTCCAGACTGTAACTGTTTAATGTTGTTTATTGCAAGGTGTTAAAGATGTATGTGGTAAGATGGCCGTGGAGCTATGATGAGGTAATCTTTATGATCGACTGCGAACGGAAAAGATCCCTCGCTGCTGATGCCATCGTGCTTCGTTCATGCCATTGTACCAGAGTTTCTTGCAATGTGAACACTTTAAATTTGTTCATAAACTTCACCTTTATCTTTTTATGGGATTTTATTTTATAGTGCATTTCATTGAAGATTAGTCATGGATCCGTTGTGGTCGGTATGATCGTTAACAGGCAATAAAACCCAATGGAAAACGCATTACTTATCACCGTACATTTTTGAAAATGGTCTAAATAAACACTACATAATATGTGGATTTAGAGATGTTTTTGAAGAAAATGTTATCCAGGCTATTTAGAGTTATTTAGAGGCTATTTAGAGTTATTGCGATTTATTCATGAACATTCCGAGATTCAAAGATTATTGAAGCAAATTGAACCCATGTTCTTTAGAGTTATACTTATAATTCTTTCGATTGGATTAATTTCGATTTATTCATGAACCCTCCGAGATTCAAAATTCTAGGCTCTGGACTTCTAGACATTGAATATGAATCTGTTTTACTTCGGAGCTTAGGACCTTCATTTTGCTTTGGACATTAAGGCTCTAATTGTGAAACGTTAAAAATAATTTTGGATATAGCCTTCTTCTTCTCTGCTTAAAGATCTTCCTTGCAATCCAGTACTTTCTTGTGGCATACGTAAACAGTCCGTCCTCTTGTGCAGTTTAAATTTAATTTTATATGCGGCATGCTACCCACGATTTATGCTAAAGCACACGGCTATCCCTGCTATGTTTTCTAGCCATAGCCAGAACTAGGAGTTGAGAAAGAGTCATCAACTACGGATTTTTCCACTACCAATCTTATCACCACAGATTGAATTGACTTGTCTCCCTAGATTTCTCAAAGTCCAGGGCACACGAGAAACACTTCTTTCCCCGCATCGCTCATTATTACCGAAGTATGTGGTGCTCAAAGGTGCACGATAAAACGAGATCAACTGTGTCCGAAGTCTTACCGTTCCAAACGCACGTCCGAGAGCAGAGCACCGGGGACTATGTTGCGCTGCCCGCTGGGTTCAGCAGCAGAAAGCCGGCATCACACACCACCTGGCCAATTATGTGTGGACACGAAACCCGCCCGGCGGGCATTTTCTCTAATCACGTGCATTTCCCGTGCCGTGCCATTCTATATCCAACCACTGCGCGCCTTCGCCCTTCTAATGGCTATAGCCAGCACGGGCCGCCGAGGCACGATCGATCTCTCGCCGGCTTGTTTTGCGAGCACGCCCGATTCTACCGCTCGATTCGCCCAGTCATCAGTCAGGTAACCTACTTTTGCGGATCGCATTTTCTTCGCGCAACGCATTCCGCGATATCGTCGAGCGAGAAAGATTAAAGCCACGAACGGCGGAGATAGTGGAAACGATTAATGCTACACTGCCACCGGCCCCGTTCCGTCTGATGGATGGCAGAAACCGAAGGGACTGTGCTCCGGTGGTTCGTTGGCACCGCTAGCTCGTTTGCTTCGGTCGTTAATGACACATCGGAGCAGTTAGGTTCCAGCCCGGGCCCGATTGGTCAAGTGTTAGAGGATTTGCCTCTATTTCAATTGGACAACGTCGAGAAACTTGTCTTTGTTGCGTTTAACATTTCACCACAGCGAACAACTTGGTTCATACACGTAGACGAAGTAATTAATTTCCTATTGAAATGAAAGTTTTGCCACGCCGCTGACATGGAACTGTCTCTTATCATAGCATCTGCGTGTTTAAGCCACCGGTAGCACGGAACAGGAAGTCGTCTCATCGACAGACTTATTAAATCTAAAAGGGCCTACGTTCGCGTGTGATCCATTTTCTCCACCCAATTACCGGGCGGTTGGGAGGGGGTTGGATGGTGATGATTTTACTTTATCTCCCTTGCGCTTCCGTCGCATCGATCTAGGTTGTAACTTCCTTTCCGGGCAATTTTCTACTCATCCCCATCCCTTGGGCTTTCTAATCAACACGCGCGCGGACGACGACTGTCGGCTGGCTGCCGATCGATAAGTTTGACACTGATTGACTTACCTGAGGACACGCGTTTATTTGTATGCCACATTTGTATGGACCACCTAGGAAACAACGGTGCGTATTTCTTGTGCCGTTTGTTTTCCTTTACACCATCATTCTCCCTTTTTCATTCTACAAATCTCACAAACATGAAACCATGTGTGCGCCTTCGGGTTATGGTTTTCTGTGCGATACACTTATTTTTAGAGGTAATCTTTTCTTTTTTTAAAACCCGGTGCACCCCACAAGTAGCGCTTCAAAGCGAACCCGGGTCGCGTTTAATTATGCCAAATCGCTTTGACAATTTTCGTGCTCACTCTAAAATGGTTAAATTCTTAACCAACACCACTACCAGCACAGTGGCTCAGAGTCTGGTCGTTTGGTTTGACATTTTGTAAAAACTCTCTCTAATCAGGCAAATTTATAAAAAAATAAATATTATGGAAATATTCAGAATTTTTTTTTTAAATAAATGAATTTTTTTACATAAACCACTACATAGTTTTTTTTAACTAAACGGAACTCGTTGGAACCTTATCAAAATGGCATAAATATAACATCTTGAGAAAGTATGCAGATAAAATTGACTGCGTGAACTTGGACTTTAGGAGTTATCTTTTATATATTTTAGTTTTTTTATGTAAGGAGTTTTGTGTACATTGAAAACTCGACCAATACTGAACCGTCGTTTTAGAAACTTTCCACACATTAAGTTTGAGCACTGCAGATGTTGTTGAAGGTTGATCAGTATTTTTTAATAAAGTTATCTAAATTTTACAATTGAAGCTTCCTAATATACATACAATAAGCATGTACACATAAGTCAAGGTGTATCTACCAAATTTATACAACACGGGGAACTCGATGAATAATCAACCATTTCAAATATGCCGTTATTGTGACAATTAAATTCAAAGATAACTTTCAAGTAAAGAGTTATAACCATGACTCTTTTTTCGATGCCTTCTACTCATTGTAAGCTTGTAAGCCCTGGGGTTCCTGGGTTCAACCAAAAGTTGAATCTTCATCTCTGTTTACGCCTGCAAACTAGGCGTGATACTGTACGCTAAGGAACGGTTTGTAGGCTCAGGATATTGCATGGAAATTCAAGGAAAAGTAAAAATGGTAACATATTTTATAAATATCTTCTTCTTCTTCTTGGCGTAACGACCTCTTGGTCATGCCTGCCCGTTAAGGGCTTACGAGACTTGTTTCCCTGTTGTACGTGGATAGTCAGTCCTCTCGTAAAGGGGAGGGTCCGGTCTCGGTTAGGATTCGAACCCACGCCGTCGAGGTGATGAGCCCCGGCGCTACCGCTCGGCTGTCGCGGACCTCCTTTTAGATTTTATAAATATACAATTGGTTTTAATGCATTCGACAACCAATAATCTCTTATTTTAATCGAACACAACGACACCACGAAATATTCGGACGACCGGTCCGCTCCTTTGGTTTAACCACTGTGCACGGGCCACCCGGGGGCTATAGACGTGTCAAGCGTTGGTCCAATTAACACCAACGTGTACGGCACTGCAGGCAAATTGGGATGAATGGGGTTCTAATAGAAGGTGACAATTCAAAGGACTTCGTTTCGGTAACATGTTTTTTATTTTTGGTTTTACATCTTTAATGTTCAAAATGTTTTCACATGGTTTCAATTCGAAATGTTGTGTACATGGAAACGTATCTCATCAATCTCAGACATGTTTCATATTGAACATCACAGACAACAGCTCCCGCAGCGATTTCAGCCCGTTGATCTGAACGAAGTTAATTCCCCCACTGCAAACAACCGTTCATCATCTACATATTTGTAATGCAATTTTCAAATAAACGCCCCAAGAAATGGGATGCAACCACGATGGGGCAAGGTAGGTGGGTGGGGTGCTGTGTACGACTGGTATTGTGATTTGCATGCACATTCCGTCATCGCGCAACATAAAAACGAACGGGCGGTTAGATGTTACGCTGAGCGAAACTAGACAATCGAGAAAAAAAGGGTATAACTGCCTCATGACGCCTGTATGTGTTGGTGGACGGACGTGCGGGGGGACGGATCTCGCGGATGATTGGGTTAGCTGATGGGCGAAAGGAGGATAACATTCAATTAACATAATCACCCACTTCCTCCGGGTGAGGGTGGGGTGGCATGATTTCATCCCGTTTGTGCCAACGGGTTACTGCAAACGATTGCAGAATGAGGATGTCGCCCTAAAGTGGGGAGGGAGGGACGGTGCGAGAGGAAAGGAGGTCAGCTTGGCGCGCACCTATATGATGGTACTCATTTATGTACGCCTATTTTAATCACCGAAATACATCTAAGACGCACGGACGCACTTTCCGCGATCGTTCGTGTGCCGGCTTTGATCGACGATAATCACGATCGGTACAACATCCGGAGCGATATGGAGTGTAACAATGAATTAATCGTAATAATTTAGACAGAAACCGATTTAATGAGATATGTTTAGCGCCAGTGAGATTAATGTTCCCTTTTTCTATTTTTTTCTTTCAGGTTTAAAATGTAGTTGCGTCCAACGGTGCAGGGACATGTAGAGAGTGAATCGCTAGTAGAGATCATCATCATCATCATCTTCTTCTTGTTTGCTGGTGGATTAAAGCATACTGGAAAATAGCAAAAACGTAAGCCATCGTACAGATTGCGCTTTAAAATTGCGTTTGGAGAAAGCTTCTTCCCTCCCCGGGTAACGAGCGCCCGCGCGCGCGCGTGTGTGTGTGTGGAGGCTCCATTAGGGCTCCAAGGCGCGGTGGTACACGCACGCACGCACGTCCGTTAAGTTGGGAGAAATTTATTAATTAGTTTCGCAGCGAATAGTAAAGAAACTGCAACATGCCGCTACCGAAGCGCCTGGTGCAACCGGTCTTCGTCGCACGGTCGGTGTACGTGCGCGAGGAGCTTCCGGCCGAGCTGGAGACGGTCACCAACACCACGCTGACCAATATCGTCCGTCAACTGTCGTCGCTGTCGAAACATGCGGAGGATTTGTTCGGCGAGTTGGCACGGGACGCGGGAGGGCTGGCTGAGCGGGCCAATTCGCTGCAGGCCCGTATCGACCGGCTCGCGATTAAGGTAACGCAGCTCGATAGCACCGTCGAGGAGGTGTCCCTGCAGGACATTCAGCTGAAGAAGGCGTTCAAAAGTGCCACCATGTTCGACCAGCAGATCTTCTCCCGAGCAACGATGCCGTCGGCGATGCTGGAGGTTTATAAGGTAAAGTCGATCGAAGTGGGTGATTCGAATTCAATTCCGATGCTAATGAATGTTTTTTTCCCGTTTGTAGGCTTGCGATAAACCACCTCCATTGGATAAACTGAACTGTTACCGGGACGATGGAAAGGATGGACTGAAGTTCTACACGGATCCGAACTACTTCTTCGAGCTGTGGCGGCAGGAGATGCTGAAGGACACCGAGCGTGTGATGCACGATCGTGGAAAGAAGGTGCACAAACCGCGCGCCGACGGTGGTGCGGATGGTGGTGGCGGCCGGCAGAAAAAGCGCCCTCGAGCACCGCATAATACGCGCGAAAAGCAGCGTCAGCGTGCGATCGGCCACGGCGAGACGTTGATGCCAAATAACGTTATCTATCGCACACCGAATGCGATCCCCGGCTCGAACGAGGAAGCCATCTACAACAGTGCGATGGCGGCCGCCGGTGGCAGCATGATCTACGATTCACGGTCCTCGTCGGCCATGGGAGGCAGCAGCGGCGCGGCACGGCCAAACTCGATCGAGCTGCGACGAAGCTACCAGCAACCGAACAGTGGAGAAATGGTCGATGGAAGTGGCGTCGGTTATGCGCCTCCCTCGCCGGGCGGCGGTGGCTACCATCAACAGCAGATGCCCCCTCACCTGCAAAACCAAATGGTATCGAATCAGCATCCGAACAGCATCTACCAACAGCAGCAACAACCGATCTATACCGACCAGTATGGCAACCCATCGCTGTACGGTTCCAGCTTGAACCAGAATTCGCAGGAAAGTCTCTACGCGCCGGGCACTCCGTCACGATCGAAATCGCGCCCTTCGCAACCACCACCCGCTCCGCCTTCGTCCGGTAGTGGTGGAGGTACGCCGAACGCTTCGAACGCTAACACACCCACGCGCAGCCGTAGCCTCTCGACCGGACGGGACAACTTGCCACCACCGCCACCGATCCCCGAGGGTCTTCAGTCACCCCCGCACACGATGGCCAACGGGGGCACCAGTGTGGCCGCCAAGCTGCTCCTCAACCGGTCCGGCTCGCGATCGGGCTCTCCGCAGCTGGGCATGACTGGCGGACCGGGACAAGCGCAGCAACATCAGCAACATCAGCAGCAGCAAGTGGTCGTACAGTCGATGATGGACCAGAATCAACTGGCGCTCGCCCAGCTCAACCAGCAGATCAACAATCTGAACAATCTCAACATGCAGCTGAACCAGATGTCGATGAACGACCTGCCACCACCGCCGCCAATCCCGGAACAGGTAAGTTGTATAACTGCTGTGTGCCTCACTTGCAATGCCTCGTTGCAAATTGATTGGTCGTGAGACTCGTTGCTTTTCTCTTCTAATGAGAAAGCGTCGCATGATCGTTGCAGTCCAAGGGAAACTACCACAGTTCAATTTTTCTACAACTGGTTCCCTTTTCGTCAATTGATTGAGATGGAGAACACCGAAAGCGGTCCTCCAAAATATTCAATGTCCGGTGAGTCGAATTTGTTTCAGTGTCCGTTTACTTGCACGGATCCTGTTGTCTTTTCGTTTCACATTTATGTGTTTCGCTCTGCGGAATAAAAGAAAAGTGTCTGATGAAAGTTTGTAACCTCCCAAATGAAGTGTATCATTAGGAGCTTAACGATATGTGTGTGTGTGTATTTGGGTACCGGTTTCCTTCGACATAAACTCGGCAACAAAACATTGTTCGGGTCAATAACAATGCTGTCCTTTCCTATGGGAATTCACCCAGAGATCAGACAAGTCAACCCAATTAGGTTAAGAGATAATTATCCACAACGGGTCGATATATTTTGGGAGTGTTAATATGTCTGTTTCTGCGATATTAATTGTGGGTTTAACATTTACAAACAATTAGATTCACATTTCGTTGCTTACCTGTTATTAATGGTTTGAATGATTGAAAGATCAATTCACAACTTACCGTACTTTTCCACTAAACCGAATCATTTACACTAGAGTTCAAATAGTGGTTTTTAGATCGCTACACATTTTTCGTTTTTCTTAATCTCTAAAACGGTTGAATATATTTTTAGATATTTATATTTATTTCTAAAACGTATCCGTTTACGGATTCGAATTTCTATAAAAATTACGAACATGTCATATTTTTAAAAGAGCGGCCAAAAATACCGCTATAAAGCATTCGGGCAAGATTCCAAAGCAATATACTCTAGTGTTACACGTGAAGCAAAAAGGCAAATGTTTTATTGTTTTATTCTTTTAGTGCATCATCCAACATGGATGCACGTTTCATGCACTCATAAAGCTGACAAATTTGTGATTCTAATTTATTGTTTATCATTTCTCTTCGGCATAAAAAAAACAATATTAATATTGTACTTCTTCTATGCACTCGCAGCTGTCGCCCAAACAATCGCCACCAAATGTTGCACCGCCGCCACCTCCGCCACCTCCGCCAATGCTGGATGGTCCATTGAGCCCATCGAAGCCACCGCTGGCCAACGGTGATCTGTACAACATGCCGAAGATGCATCAGCTGAAGAAAATTCCACCTCAGGAGAAGATCACATACGACGATCCACGCAGTGATCTTATGAAAGCCATCCGTGACGGTAAGTGTGTGTGCCACGCACGGTGGCCAGCGAACGTCTCCACTTTACTAATTCAATTGATTGAATTGATTTTGTTGTGTTGTAGGTATCAAACTGCGCAAGGTGGAAAAACAGAACCACGAGGCGAAAGAGAACGATCGCAACAAGGGTCTGCACGATGTCGCCTCGATCCTGGCACGGCGCGTCGCCATCGAGCTGTCCGAATCGGAGTCATCCGAGAGCGACGACGACAGCGAGGGCTGGCAGGAAACGAACGAAACGTCCGCATGACATCCGGAGAGCGTGACCGCCGGCGGTGGTGGTAAGAAGAAATGAAAACACCTGTAGCTTCCCTTTCGCTAGGAAGGGAGCACGCCCCTCTTCCCAACCGGCAGAATTCCGCCGGCCACAATATTCATCGAGGTAAGGCAGAAGAAGAGGAAGATGAAGAAGTGTGTTTTGTTTTCTCGTCAAAAGAGTAGACCACAGCCAAACGAGCAACTTTTGATAAGGAACGCGAGGAGATATAGTGTACGTTATATGCATGTATGCATTTATGTCTATGAGCTCATGGGGGGTGTGTGTATCTGTGTTGTGGAAAACAACTCTCGTCTTCTTTTTCTTCTTCTTCTTGTTTCCCAGCCAGGAGCGTTCTACAAAAAAACGGGTTTTTCTTTTGCGTTCTATAGTTGGATATATTTATTTCGTGACGCTAAGTTAGATCCGGACAGCGTGGGGAAAAAATGGATGCGAACAAATCGCATTACGCTTTGGTAATGGGGTGATGTAGCCGGAATGACGAATCGAGATTATTATTAGTTGTGTATAAAACATGCTCAACGAAAAATAAAGCATAATGTTCAGTTTTGTTAGTTTCGTTTTCGTTTTGTACAAAGATTATTTTCACTATTTATAGGCAGAGAAAAATGAAGGAAGGGGGGGGGAATGATCATCCAACGTTACCGTCGAGACAGGATCATGATGATCGTACAGTAAAAGAGGTTCACTTGTTAAGACATTCTGTATAGATTACTTGTAATTCCTTTTATCTTTCCTATTTTGTAACGACTTATATAAAACACAGATATATTTTTTACCTTGTAGGAAAAGAAAGACGAAAAGTGCGGGTACAATGGCACTTCAAACGGCTGGCGTGTTGGCAAGCCAAATGTTGGCAGCATTTGCCTAAAGTCAAAAAGGTTCTTACGGAAATCAAAAATACACTGGAACATGAAACAAAACAAGTTGCATTAGCAAAACAAACAAAAAATCTTAACCACAAGCGTAGCACAGTACTAGTTGGAGTTGCAGTTTATATGAAAACTAGTAAAACCACTCACTCACAAATAAAATTTATATTCATAGCGTTACACCAATTATGTAGCCGTATATATGAGATATATAGTGCGAAACACGAATGCCAAAAGGACGAAAAAGGAAACACGTAGGAAGCGTTTTTGAAAATGTAGCGAACAAAATAACCACAGCAAATACATGATGAAAAGTGTGTGTATGCATCACACTCTCAAATGCAACATCCATTTTCAGATAAGGGTTCGTAGAATTTTCATACAGCGAAGCAACTTTAACATGTGTATTGCAATGCATTTAAATTCATTGGTCAACTTTCGATGCCTAAAACAGCGGCTAGTGATTTTGAAGATATTTTGATAGATTGTTGCTTTCAAAAAAAAAAAATAATAATAATAAATACGCAAGGCAAACTATTCGTATCATTTACGTAAAGATGTTTTTCGTACCATGATCTGTTTAGTGGCTGTAAACAAGTACGTCATATTTTCAAGCTATTTCGAATCACACAAAATAGCTATTGATTTACCCTGAAAATATGGGTCGATTGAATCCTATCTATTCTCAACACACAACGATGCTACGCTTGTTTAGATTGAAACATACTATTTTGTTTGCGATAAAACAGTTAAGAGAAAATTTAGGCACACACATAATGGTTTGAAAGTGAGAACAAAAAAAGACATTAATAATTAGAATAACCAATGGAATGAAACATTTAAAAAAGCATGAAGCAAATAAGCATACTCGAGCCCAGCCCTTGGTAGACGTTGAAGTAACAGATGAGATAGTAACGAAATGAAAAAAAAACTGTTGCAAAAATTATATCGCTCAAAATTGCGCCAATTAGATTATTCAAAGATGAAAAACAAACAATTTGGTATGGTGTAGTGCTTTACGTAGTCTTATCGCCCTTCTGCGTGCTCTACGTCGCAAATAACTCTCTTACTCTCACCCGGTGGGAAAAGTTTGGCTTTAATAAATTTGACAAATATTTCGCTCTTTCGCAGGCTTTTTAAAATTCTATTTTGTTTGCTACAACATTGCTTACCTTTTGCTATTTATCGACCGACTTTTTAACCTATCACAAGCTTGCTCTTCTTGTACCAGTGTCTAGGATAAACTACTTTACAATGTACAACTTTTGTTTCTATGTCCCCCCTAGCTAAGCTGATAAGCATTTTTAAGCTTATCATAAACGATAGCAAATATCATGTAGTGATTACTGTCGAACCCCTTTCTTCATCCAACAGCACTAGCAAATTTAAATTAGTATGGCAAAATTTTGTTGCATTCCATGTGAAATGTGCATTCGTTGCCATGGTGATTTGAGTTCATAAGTGCTAGTTTGAGCAGCAGAAAGCATTTGACTGTGTGCGTGAAACCTGCTATCGTTTAAAATGGGCTTTTCTCTGGCAAAACTAATGCTCATGTCAACACGTTGGGAGGAAAAGGTGAAAAGACATATTACGGCAAATGAAAATAAGAAATAGTAAACCAGTCTGTATTTTTCGCGATCATTTCCATGTCGAGCACGATATAACACGAAACGCATCAAGCTGAGCCGTTGTAGGGATGCATTTAAAAAATGCTAGACCTATGGCGGTTGATAATATAAAAAAGAGAAGAAACTAACATTACTAGGAACTTATAACTGTAACCACTTCTATTGCTGTCAATAAACAGAAACAACAACAACAAACCTATAGCCAAACAGTAAAACTATGGAACAGTCAACTGTAATAGTATAACATAAATATTAAACGATAATTAAATATAGATAGTTAACCAAGTAAGAGAAACAAACCAATTTCTTCCCTTGCTGAAGCTGAAATCAGCAGAAAAAGCACACAAACACACACACACACACACACACACACATTTGATAATATTCTACCGACGTGAAATATAAACAGCAAGCAAACCAACTAGGTAAGAGAATGTAAGAAACCACGGGCACACTTTTTGGGGGTGTTGAGGCGAGGAAAGGAACTAGGATTCGTTTTCGTGTTGTTTTGGTCAGGAGGATGGGTAGCTGTCGCGCATTTTGTACAGTTTGAACTGTAGCAAACAAGCCTTTGATATTAGGGAAACGACCGTAAGGGATATGATGGATTCTATTCTGGTCAAACGAAGTAACCAAAACATGGCCGTTCGGGCGGATTAAGAAACCACAAACTTGTTGAAGGATCGGAGGAAACAGTAGGTTGTTGTAGATATTCCACGCGTAATGCGATCCCGCAGTGATGGATGGGACTTCTCCGGGAAGCTTACAAAATTCCACTAATGGAGATTTTCATGAAAACGAAGAAATGCAAGTAAGCAGCGTTTGTAGAAGAATGGCTGAACGGCTAGTCGGAAGATTTTTCTTTTACTTCCGAATGGAGCAAATTTATTTCTCTTCACCTATTCATATGCGTTAGTTTACTTTCCTCACAACATAGGAGAAAGGTATGATTATTTTATAATAATGCTATGTAAAGAAGTAAAGATCAAAAAGAGCTCGTTTTTGTGTATAATTGCCGTCAGATTTTTTCCGTTGTAACATTTAAATATTCCCTATCTATCCCCGTGCTTTCCTCAGATCCAAACTGTACATTTGCACTATGTTAAGTTCTTTAAGCGTTACGTAAAACGACTTTAAGTAAAACCCGATCCGGGACGAATGGAGAATGGAATAGGTTACATTTAATAGAAGAAAAAGAAGAAAAAACCCAATGGTGATCATATAGGAAATCACTTTGAGGTGGAAAAACAATGAACCGAAGTCGATGTGACAGTGGAAATTGCAAATAAATAACATTAATAGTTGGTCAAACAGAATAACAAAAATAAAAACCACACAACTGATCATGATTATTAGACTACTAATATCGAGGAAATAAAGTGAAACTTGCAGAAAAAAATACTTCCCATCAAGGTCTTTATCATTTTGCTTCAGACAGAAAAAGCGGTCGGAAGTTTTGATATCTTTTTGTGTGTAATTTTTACAGGCTGTCTCGAGAAAATAGACACATCGCGTCGTCGTGTGTTGGTCCTTGAGAACCTCAATTATCACACCTATCGGTATAATAGATCAAAACCCGAGTTGCAGATGAAAGACAATTGTAGTCTTAAAAAACTTGAACTTCTAGTATGCTGTTCCTTCACTTGAATACTTATTCTTTCGGTTCTTTACTAGTTCTTATGTTATGCTACAACCGCTTAGCGAAATTCCTTCTAAATTCTGTGTATCTTCAATACACTCCTAACATACAATTTAACCCATTTATTTACAATTTTCTTGTTTCTTTGTTTCCCAAATTTTGCATCTTGGATGTTTTTCTTGAAATGTTTTTTTTTAACCTCGTTTGAAATGAAGCCTTTGTTTTCCCACTCCACATTTCTCTTGTTATGTGACGTTTGGTTTTGTCAAATCGAAGGTGATGTACCCAAAATCATTGTCCTTATTCTATGTATGCAACTGAGAGGAGAGGGATGATCATATACGCCATCAATTTGCCTAAACTGCGAAAAGATGTTTTCCAGCTTATCCAGAGTTAACTGTTTTGGGCCCCTAGCTTTTTTCTTTTTTCCATAAGTGGAAACACATTCTCTTGGAATGTTATTGATGGTTTTACATGGCTCGCAAATCAGGCTTTTGACTATTAAAATTTTTCGATTAAATTCAAAATGTATTGTTTGAGCTAAATTTAAATTTTAAATATTTTGAAATAAAAAATTTAACGATGAATGCATTGCATGTTTTTGGCGCTTTGAACCTATATCTGCTTGGGGCCCCTAGAACATTTGATCCGCCTCTGCATGTACGTTTCGTTCCCGATAAGATGGACCTCGCACCCATTGAAGGGTTAAAAGGGCCAATTGGTGTGCACGCGCGGACAATGTTATATAGCGAATCTGGTGCAGCATCGGGAACGGAAGTGAAATTCCGCCGGACACGGAACGCAGCGCGTATGCATTGAGTAGGTCAGTGCATGGAACTACCGGGGGCGGGGGGAAGCTGGATGAAGGAGGAAGTAAGTGTGCTAAATATGATTTCTTATCAGTTCCGGCAGAATCTCGCGTGTGGCAGGAGCCGAGAACAACACGAAGGAGTAACCTCGCGATCTTGACACATGGAGCGGCGATTTCTGTCGTAAGCGTCATAGGGGGAAGAGATTAGCCTGTTTTGACGGGGACTAGACGGAACAAACAACGGCTAGCCCAGTTCGGTTCGTGCATACATTCACGGCCGAGCAACAAAACTGCGCAGCTTTCTGCAGAAACATCTCGAGATCGTGGTTCTCGTTTATGTTTTCGTTGCGCAGCACCAGTGGCCTAAGAAGAAAGTAAGCAAATCAACGGCTGAGGTGGTTGATTCCGTTGTTCCCCGCGAGTTACGCATTTGCACAATTATTGTTTACGTCGACGAAGTTGGTTTCCGGTTGTTTCTGCGTTTTATTCCGACCTATAATTGTTGACCAGGCATGACGACTTTGTGTGAGGGAATTTCCTACGGGTTGGGGGAATTCCATCTCTTATCCATCAAGCCCTCATTAATCCTTGACATCTTCGAACTATAACACAAGAAAATAATACACCAAACTGGTAAAACAAACTTTATTAATTATAAATAAAAAAAGATAATTTACTTGGCTCCAGAGAGGATCGAACTCACGACCTTCGCGTTATTAGCACGACGCTCTAACCAGCTGAGCTATGGAGCCGGTTGGGGTGGCCAGTGAAATAAAGCAATCGGTTGGGGTCAGATTTTTTTTTCCCTTTGTAGGGATTCTACATCACGAAATGCATGCGCAATTTTTTTTGTATTTTAGTACAGCTTATCTCTGCTATAAGCTTACTAACGTAAACCGTTCGATCGTTCGTGTTCGTCATGGTTGGGTTTTACCATGAAGATTGTTGGAGTTGTTAGTTATTTGTTACAGTTTGGTGCTTTACACGGTAAAGAGATTTGATAATTCTAGAAAGCAAACAAAACTAGGCTACATTAACCTTTGTGACTAACGGCTGGTAATGATTTTGTTTGCTTATCTCAAAGTTTTTTCAAAGTTGTTGTTAACATTTATTTAAGATAGTAAAATAAGATAAGAGATATAATTTAAGAGAGATAATTTAAGAGAATACAAATCTTCTTATTTACTCATTAAATTTTCCTGTATGCTACAAGTTCAAAAGGTTTTCTAGCTCTTATTCCCAGTGCATTTTCGCGCCATCGCCATCATCGATCACAAGTGGAGATCGTTCACGGTGGCGCACATGTATCGATTTCTAGGTGCAATACCTAGTCCCCATTAGTCCCGCTACCATGTGTGTATGATTTCAGCTTAAAGGGTTCGTCGTGCAATTGTTATCTTGGGTTCACCTCCCGGTCCATAATTATCGTCCCTCTCCGGTGGCCTTCGAAACGGGCCATTCTATGAAATTGCTACCGACTTAATTACATCTTCCCTCGTCCGGTCCAATCTCCTCACCGATCACTGGACGATCGATTACTTTTCACTTGTCGTCGTAGACCAGCACCTTACAAGGCACTCGTTCCTGTAGTTGACGTTCTAGACCGCGTAGATCGGAGATCGACGGGAGTAAAAGGAATTATCGTTCGGGGTGTCGTAAGTTTTCCGAAGGTTTTTGCTGAAAAGTTCAACCAGATGCATTATTTTTCTAGACAAAGTTCGTTAATCAGAGCTACAAAATGTATTGCGCATGCGTTGGATGACTCGCTATCTGTAAAAGGAATCCGCTGGAACTTCCCAGAAGACCGCTAATGGTGTTTCCAACATAAAAGTACGTCCCTATAAGCTTCCAGTGTCTTCCGGCAGTGTTTCTTTCCTCGAGCAAATACGCCATTGCATCGCAAGCGTCATTTTCGCCCTCCCGATTACCATAGAGGCTGCGAATGGTTGAAAAATGATGCTGCAAAACCGGCCTCGGCCAAGCACTATCAAACGAAGCATAATGATGATTTTATCTGCGATGCAAGTTGCATCATCATGATCGCCAGCGCCGGCCAACGAAGTCCACCACCCGGTTGTGAGTGCAATTTAGTTTCGCGGCGCATTGCTTAGCTATGCATGTTGGTCGCCGAGAGAATGGGCAAAGACCGATTCGGTCCAGTTCTGTCCGCGATCGTGGGCTCCGGGAAGATTGAGGCTTCAGCTGTCGCGGGGTGGTTGACAGGTTTTCGAGGAAGTATTTCATCAGCTACGGACAGAACCAGTTCAATCCGGTTGGGAAAGATTTAATTTTATGCTAGCAATTTGATTGATCTGTCGATGGAAGAGATCTTAAGCATAATTTATCGTCACATTTTTTCAAAGAACTTTGTCTTAAAATATGGTGTTCTTACTTATGTGAAGCTCATAAATACAGAAAAAGTGTTTGAGAAAAACCATTCAATAATCAATTAATTCTAAAAAAAATAATATGAATAGTTCATCCATAAAATGCCAACATTACTGGAAAATCTCATACACCAGCATGTTTAATACAAAATGAGTGTTAACCTTTTAAAAACGTTGAAGTTGAAAAACATTTTTTAAGCAAAATTTATGCTTTTAGTTTTTTTTAATATTTTGTGACATTAGGGTTAAAACTTTCTTTCCATCATCTATTCCATGCTCTTATCATTCAACGTAACGCATTATCACATCACGCAGCGCGTTGAACGAACTTACAGCTTGAGCTGATAATGCCGGGGTTGAAAACCGACGGCCTTGGCCACGCCAACAACCGCAAGAAGAAGAAGCGGAGAAAGAAAAATACGTTGCAGGGCGGCATACCTTTCCCTACCGCCGAATTGGAAAGGGTTGGTGAAGGGGACACAAAGTGATCTTTGACCGAAGGCTGCACCCGCCAACGGAGTGCACTTTTGCGCTGCACTTCGATCGGTCGTCAGTGCGTTCGGTGCAATTATGATTCCTTCCTTTCTTCCCGTTTTTTTTTTGTTTGCGATCGCTTATGCGCCGGACTTTGCTCTCCAGACGGTACGCTCCATCAGTAAAAGGGGGTTGGATTGATGGATGCGGCTTTCCACACAGCGGGTGGCGCCAACAGTTAGCGAAGAAGAAAAAGAAATGAACCGATCTCATCAGCAACCTAATCCACATTCGCATGGACCAATTGACGCTCCGCCTTTTCTAAGTAGGTAAAAGGAAACGAGGGAAAAAAGTCCCACTAACCAAGGGTTTGATTATGTCGTTAATGTGGTGTGTATTTTTTCCCCCTCGCACGCTCGTTTTTATTTCTATCATGCCATTGCGTCATCTAATGCGGAAACCGTATCACAAGGGGACGTAAGCCAATGGCGCCAGAAGTGGGGAAACGGGCAAAGAAAGTAAAAAAAAAACAAATACAAACACGCTCCCAAACCGGTGGAAAACTAACGAGCCGGGTATGAAAACTGCATGAAAATTCGCACGCACCCTCTCTTCTGGGGCTTCCTGCATTGGGGCTGCAGTTGGTGCAAATGTGCGAATGTTAAGTGCCATCTAATGGCACTTTCGAATGACCGGTGTATTTTTCCTTTCTCCTAATTCATGATGCCGTATTACCATCTCTCGAGATTGTTTAAGTTCCCCCTCATATAATTAACTTTATGAATGTTTGTTCTTAAATTAATGCTAGCATTTCTTCATTCAAAACTTTTATTTCAATACGTTGTTGATATGGTTGTCTGTAACGGACCAAAAATAATGTACAAATGAAATTATGTAAAACGTAAATAAAGTTGATTATTTATAATAATTTTTACCTACCTAAACATGAAGCTACTTTTTCTTCTTCTTCTTCTTGGCGTAACGACCTCTTGGTCATGCCTGCCCGTTAAGGGCTTACGAGACTTGTTTCCCTGTTGTACGTGGATAGTCAGTCCTCTCGTACAGGGGAGGGTCCGGTCTCGGTTGGGATTCGAACCCACGCCGTCGAGGTGGTGAGCCCCGGCGCTCATGGGCCGATGTTCTAACCGGCGCTACCGCTCGGCTGTCGCGGACCCTCTTCGCGAAAGCTACTTTTTATGAACAGCAAATAATAGAACAACTACCTATTTGCTATACCCAAAATGGTAAAAAAATATCGTCTAAGCAAAACATTAAAAAGGGAGTACTTTAAATAATTCATAGAAATAGCTCAATCTAATATTATCTAATCCTTGCTTTACTGATGTGCTTTACACATATTGATGAATCTGAGATCATTTTTAAAACACATTCAAACAAAGCTCCATCCCGTATTTATAAAGTTCACATTTGGTTCCAAATCATAGGCCACCATTAAAAGCAAAGAACACCAACTGACCGCTAATTTTTGGGCATGATCGATCGATCTGCAACAACATAACGACTTTCTCTGTGTCGATAGAAACAAATCAAACGCAAAACATAAACAAACTACAGTAAACAAACCAAACACTCTCACGCAAGCGGAGTGTCGCTGATAACATTGAAACACACATCATAACATAGAATTGCAATCACCAAGGAAGCAGGATAAGATGAACGGAAGGGCAGTGGGGAACAGTTGCGGGGCGTATGTTCCACAAATCCGCGGGTCGCCCGCAAAAGGAAACGAGTCCGGATAGGAAAGACAGCTTCTCCTCAGCTCCACCATTTCGATAACGAACACACGCTGAGACTGGGCGCGTGAGAAGATGGACAGGAGCGCGAGTGAGATGAATATCGCGAACAGTGGTGAGTACGCGGAAGCAGATCACTATAAGGCGAGAAGTTCGCGATTTTTCCACCACATTGCCCACCCAGGGCCGGGCTGGGGAGGGAAAAGTCCACCCAAGAGAGGCGGAGGAAAAAAGAAAGAGAGAGACTGTAGTGTGGTCGATTCGTGGGCACAAGAAAATCTCACCGCCAGCTCGCGATCCGTCATTGCATGATCGTTCGTCAGCGCGAAGGGACGTGTCCGTCCGATGGTCCGATGTGCTTAAGGCTTCAAACAGTGTGTTCAAACTAAAATACAACGGAAAACAATATACCGCTAAAGCTGAATCGTGAGTGTGTTTGAGTGTGTCCGATCAATTCCGTTCAGAGGACGGGTTAATTGTTTCCAACTCGCGTGCCGTGCGTGCGTTCCTTTCGTTTTCCTTTCGGTAGCTGAACGGCGAATTACGCCGGTCAGTGACGCTTCTCGTGACGGGAAAAACCGCACGGGTGTGTTTGGCTATTTCCTGCCAGTCGAGCTGTTTGTTGATTGGAGCATTTACAAACGCTTCCTTCATTGTAGATCATCGTTGACCTTGGGGAAAAATTCAAAGTCCACCGCACACACCAGTGTAGTTCGCGTCAATCGCCGCAAGTCGTGAATCAAGACTATCATTCGAATGAAAAATGATAGAGAAACGGTTAGCGATAAACGCTTTTCGTCCCCCGGGGGAAGTGCATCCTGCCCAATGACATTCAGTTATTTCCCACGTCTCGAGGCAACACGTGTCACTTGCATGTAACGCTGTTCTATTTCCGTTTAGAAGGGCTCGGAAAACACAAAAACCTTTCAGTTACTGGTGATTGGGATAGTGGAACGTGCAGTGAGGTGTCTTTTCGTATTGAAACTTTTAAAAAAATGTGTCAGCTTTGAAAACACAAACCACTCTCGGTGAACTACCGTTTTGGGAAGCCAAGGACAACGAACCCCCGCCTCGATCGACGTCAGAGGGAAAGAAAATGGCAGCACATAAAGAGATAAAACAGTTCCAATTAATGTAATCCATAAATTAAAAGTGAAACCTCCCGACCTAGTACACCCGTCGTTTAGGTGCGCCCATGTGTCTGTCTGCCGTGTATGGTTGTGTATTTGTGCACATTTGGATCCTCATCCCCGCTAAAGGGATCGATCGATGTCCACAGTTGTGTGCATTTTTTTTTCTTGCCCCATTTGCCCCACAAGTGCGTCCGTGTGCAACAGGTTTTGACGAAGGAATCATTGTTGCGTATCGAAACAATAGTCCGCGCTGTAAAGTCGTCGAGAGTGAAGTGAGAAAAGTACCGAGCGGTGCGCGGAGACGCGACGGCTCTCCTGCCAATAGAGTTTTCCGAATTTTCTCACTTTTCATCTCCCGATCGATCGCGAATGTGGACCTTGGAAAAGCGCGTTGAATCGATCATCTTCGCGGCACGCGTTTGAACGAGTGAATAATCGATAGACGTTAATTTTATGGGTGATTTTTCATTGCATGCCATTTCCAGCCGAAGTGTGTTCTTTTTCTTGTGTGTCTCGTGTCTCCTTCGTCCTTCACAGCCGTCACACAGCGCACAAACCGATCGTCGATCATGGCCTTTTTCAAGAGCATCTGGAAAAATAGCTCCAAGCACAAGAGTAAGTATTGTGGTCGCTCTGGCCAATCGTTGCTGGTTGGTTTCTATGCGGTACAGTGTTGAGCAAAAACTAATTATTTCTCGATCGATTAAACGAATTGCAAAACTAGGAGGTGAAGTGAAAACCCCACTTTTTTAAATTAATCAATCAATTAGGTTTAATCGAAATACGATAGAAAAATGAAACACTTAAGAAAATCCCCGCACATTCTCTTCGGGTTGGAAAATTATATCTAATAAAAGACCACTCAAACCGTGGCACCTAACGAGTGGCAACGGAGTTTCGAAACGCTGGAATGGTTCACTATTTGGTAACCATGCACGTATATAACCATTCTCTTTCGTAAACTGGATTCTTGTTGTTTTTTGCTTTGGTAATCGTAGGCAGAATTGTGAAACAAGGATTTTCAATGTTCTTTGGGCTGTTAAACATTAGCTCCGGTGATTCGCGATTCACAACTTAAAACAAAGTAGATCGCGCAGCCAAATTGCCGATAAATGTAATAAATGCATTAACAAGGCTATGGACGACCATTCGTTTGTTTTTTGAAGGGTGGGATTTTAAGCAACCATCATTTGTTTCGGGCGCCTTGAGATGCATAATTTTTAAAATGGTTTTTTCGGTCACATAAATCCATTTGGTTGTTTTTTTTTTGGGCAGCTTTGTCTTTTGCAAATACCTGGCGCGTAAGTGTCGCATGGAGCACGCAAATGCCGATAGTGATACATCATATTGCGATCGTCTCGATCGATCGACTCCGTTGTTTTGGGAGGAGAAATGCGATTGCATTACCACCACCCTCATCCGCAGCGCAGGTGTGCGGCGCTTTTCTCGCGAACGTAACCGCATGGCGGAACGATCGGAATGGATTTCGGGGCTTCGTAAAGCGATTATGTGCGCGATGACTGCGATATAAAGATTTCCACGAAAAGCGAAAACATCACCTCACACACGCGCGTTCGATCATTTGATCGACGTAATCGATCGTAATTTAATTGCGTTAAAGGCGGCCGAACAAAAAGCCACCAACAACGACGGGGATCGCATCCGAGATCTCGAACTAAGACGGCTGAAGTTTTCGTTCGCTTGTTGGTTTGAACTGTTGGTGCACCGACTGCCGCCGGCCATCACTCATACTCATCACGTGATGCATTAGAGAAGCGATATCCTTCAGCGAGAGAGAAAATTTATAGATGAATTATCCACCATCAAATTGGACCTCCAATTGCTGCCGGAACCGGTGGACCGCAATCCACCAGCGAAGGTCAGCGACGTGTACCGTCAAAAAAAAAAAACAACCAAAAAGCTATGGATAGGGAAGCATCAGGCGCCTCCGATGCACTTTTGGGGCGTCCATCCGTTGCACAATGACCTGCGCCGATTGCAGACCGTGTTGTCAGGGAAGTGTTCGAGAGCCGTCCCGATTACCGTTCGGGTCATAGGCTCCCGGAGCGCAACGGTGATTAAATAATCTCGCCGCTCCAGATGGAGCTCCGTGCCGCCATTCATCTCATCCCGCCCATCGTTCGATTGTGGGCGCATCAATGTGCCAATACCTGTCGCTGATGACCTTTTGTACGTGATATGTTGAAATTTAAATTTATGATGTTTTGTGAATTTTATGATGTTTTATCAATTCTATCAATAATTCTCTAATCTCAAATGTAATCTTCGGAAAAACACACATTGCAAAAAGACAAACGCCAATTAAAATCGTTAAATGTTGTCGTAAAACAAACAACTTACTTTGCTCAAATTTGAAAATTGAACGAAAAAACAAAAGTGTATAATGTTCGCTACACAATTCAAACAACTGTTCAAAAATTAACATTTAAGTCAGGGGTCGACAAAGTCCGGCCCGTGGGTCAAATTCAGCCCGCCAACTGATTTCAACCAGCCCATTTCTTCCCATGAAGATGAAACATGAAGCTTAGAATTGTTGAACGAGGTGTTCTTTTTATACCTTAAAAACAAATCAAAATTGAGCAAAAATAAGTATGAAAATGTTTTAAAAAGTGTAACGATAAAATTTCAAATATATTATCTTTTGCCACTCTATTCAAAATGGTACTACTTTGAAAACATTAAAACATCGTTTAAGGTATTCGGCCCGCGCTTTCGGATTCCTGATTTAATTGTATCTTAAAACTATACTTTTTTATTTAAAAATATACAGCTAACTCAGACACATACATAACTTCAGCTACATTAAACTTATTTTTATTGCAGTTTGTTATAAAATATACATATAAAATATTTTTGTGAAAGAGTATCGGATTTTTGGATTATTGTGGAGCTTTAAAAAGTATTTGATGATATGTTCGGTTATGTTCTCTTTGGCCATTTATATATTGGAAACAAGAATTTGTTTCAAAGTTGTTGTGCATAGAAACAACTTTATTGTATTCAACAATGATCACTAGCTAAATTACTTTTAATAAATTTAAAATTTTGAAATGAAATCACGTTTCAGTTTTCCTCTACTCTATCAAGCAATAAATTGCTCACAAATAAAATCTGTAAGCTTCTAGAAGGGCCTTCACAAGGGCAATTCACAATCCGATGGAGCAAATAAATATTCGAACAACGCTCAGCGTGTTTTAAAAAGCAATAGTATGTTTTCAAAATGAGAAATCCTATCAACGGACCAAACCATTGAAGCGAAAAAAGCTCAAACGATAGACAATTTATCTCTGTTCAACGACATGGTTTTAAAGGTGGAAATAATATTTTTTTACAAAAATCTTGAAATTATTTTTATTTTGCAAGTTATATCATTATTCAATTTACTTGTTATACTTAACAGAACTTAACAGAAACTTATACTTAACAGAACAGAAAAGGCTGTGCAACAAAGATATAAACACTGAAAACTTGTAGTGCATCAGGCTGCATCTTCATCACCTGCAACAATGTTGCTTAGTATGGAGAAGATGTTAAGTGAGAAAGAACCTCTCCAACTTGATAAATCGATCTTACCCGGCTAAGGTAGCATAATTATGCTCTCGCCAACTAGCCACCGACCACAAATTACGCAACGAAGAGTGCAAATGCGACATCCGTCACCGATTAGCCGGACTCCAAGGCAACCGAGCGGGAAAAATGACTTGAAGGAAAAGGCTCATTATGATCCCGACTAGCTTTCCCTATCCTTTCACATCGGTGCCAAGTTTGAGGTGCTATGGGCATTTAAATTTGTCCGCTTATCGATTTTCTTTGTGTTTTCATTTTCCGTCAGCCCATGCAAACCTGTCAATCAGACAGCAATTGCTCGTGATATCAGAACACGAGCCTACTGAACCTGAACTGGAGGTGCCGTGATGCAGTGAAAATGATAGGCAAAAAAAAAATTGCAACCGGACGTGATTTGCATGACCTGTTCAAACGCACGACCTGTCTGTTTAATATACAAATTATGGCCGGTGATCTACATCGGGCAGGTAGGGCACAGAAAATATGCTATTTGCAATTTATTTAGCATAAACACCTATGCGTAATGATGCAAGTGAAACGAGAGGATTTTTGCTAACTGAGAGCATAATTGCACTTAGAGTAAAAGAGATTGATGGCTTGGTATAGAGGGCAAGATAATTTTATAACTTTAAGCAAGATTGTTATAAAATTTAAAAGGACGAATATAAATAAAATATTCTTTGAGCTCTTTCTGAATGTGTATCTATTGCATTGTCCTTTATAGAATTGTGCGAGGAGCTCGCTCTGGCCAACAGCATCCGGGATTTCTCCGAGAACCACGACGAACTGGAAGATGGTTCGAACGAGGCCATCAACTACAGCGTGAAGTACCTGGGCAACACCCCTGTGCAAACGCCGAGGTCGGAAAATGCCACGGCTGAGGCGGTGAAGGCCATTATCACGGCAGCTAAAGGTAAAGGATGATCTTAGGCCAAGAGAGAACCCACTCATGGAGCTTTTTTCTTTCTGTCATCAAAAGGTAACAAAAAACTTCAACGCGTTTCGCTGGCAATTTCACCGAAAGGGATCGAAATGGTCGACACCACGACGGGCGAAACGTTGCTGCAAGTGTCCATCTACCAGATCTCGTACTGTTCCGCCGACGCCAACCACGATCACGTGTTCGCTTTCGTGGGCTGCACGCTCGGCTCCGAGGCGGAGGTGAAGGAGATGTGCTTCCGGCGCACGGCGGAAGAGATCAACCTCGAGGGGCCACTCGTGTGCCACGCGTTCCTGTGTCAGAAGCGCAAGATGGCCCAGACGGTCACGCTGACTGTAGCCCGAAGCTTCGAGCGCGCGTTCCAGATCTGGCAGAACAAGCAGTTCCACGCCGAGCGCAAGCGGAAAGACCTCGAGCAGCGTATGGAGCGCGAGCTGGGCGGCGGAAGTGGCGAGTTGGCCCAGAAGACGGCAGGATCCACGGGGTCATCGTCGAGCGCTAGCGGTGGGGAAGAGGAAGCCAGCAACACCGGCGAACCCCGAAGCTTGCTGATCGACTTCAATTCCGATCTGACGGAAATCTGCGCCAACGCGCATCATCATCGTGAACTCTTGCAAAACACTTGGGTAAGTGGTTTTGCCCTTGGAAAGCGTCGTGTAAAATAGTCTCAAAATCGCTTCTTCTCTGCTTTTTAGGTGTCATTTGAAGATGATCAAAAACCACAAGAGTTTCTCGCGGTGCCAAAATTGACCTCCAATTCCGGTTGGAGTGGGATGGCCATCTGTTCAAACTAAGTTCTCGAAGACGATACAACTAGCAACGGAATAGAATTAGAACCCATGCCAGGCTAAGCTTCATGTGGCGTTTGACGAAGTGGCGTTTGCGCACGTTTTTTGTCTAATAGGAAGTCATCCCTCGAGGGGGTTTCATTTTGTAAGGTTCTACATAAACATGGGGTTAGTCAGCCGGGTTAAATATATTTTCTTCCATTTTTAACTTCGTACCAGCATCCCTTTTTAAATGTCCCCTATTTCCCAGATAGCAGTATGTATGTGATAAAATGTTTTTATTTTAAATAAATGTTCGAATGGAATAAAGAAAAGGAGTGTTATTTTGTAAACGACGTACACGTATAGCGTGGCATTCTGTAGCTGTTGTAATACGAAACATGATGATAGTTGTTTGATACAGAATCTAAAACCACAGATAAAATGCAAATGCAATAAAATATGCGCTATTGAGAAAGAAATGTTACGATTTGACTAGTAATTAAGTAGTAGTATATATGGCTCATACAGGCTTTGGACCGTGTAGCTTCTTTCGCCTCTTAAAAGTCCAAAGTAGAATTTGGATTTTGATTAGCAGTTTTTTTAAATGCACAAATCCAAATGGTTCCACCATTGCTTGGAACTGAGCGAACCTACCGATTCCATTGTTAGGAACTAGCTGAACCTATGCTAGGTTCTCAAACTCGTTGCATCTCTAACCGCACTGGTTTACCAAACAAACTGTACAGTCGCAAAATGGATGGTAAGTGGTTCGGGCTTATGTTTTCTGTCCATCTTCCATTCACACGTTTTCCTCCGTTTTTACAGAGAATAAAGACGCCAGCCTGCTGGTCATTGTGCTGGACACCAACCCGTCCCAGCGAATAATTCGCCAGAAGCCGCACAATCTCACACAATGTCTCGACTCGATCGTGGCCTTTGCAAATGCCCATCTGATGCAGAAGGCTCAAAATAAGTTGGCCGTCTTGGCCTGCCATCATCACGCGACGTAAGTTTTCACCACCTTCCAACGTGTCTTCTAGCTTTTGCTCATCCTTCTTTCACGTTAAACTGCAGGGAATTCCTTTACCCTACACCCGGAAAACCTTTGGACATCCGGCAGGTTGATGGACAGTACGAAGTGTTTACATTGGTGGAGAAAACTATCAAGCAGAAGTTGGCCAATCTGATCAATAATGCACCGCGGCTAACGACGCCTACGGAGTCTCTGCTCGCCGGAAGCATGTCGATGGCGCTGTGCTACATTGCAAGGGTATGAATCGTAAGAATCCTTAACTTACGGTAACCACAAAGTTATGTTCTATAATGTTTGTAGATAAACCGTAACAAAGCCCCCGGTGCCAAGATCAACTCCCGTGTGCTGGTCGTTACTGGAAGTAACGAGTGTGCGTCGCAGTACATGACCTACATGAACGTGTTTTTCACTGCACAAAAGCAAGGCGTGGTCATAGACGTATGCGCCCTGGATAAAGCTCTCAGCTTGCTGCAGCAAGGATGCGATATTACCGGCGGGCAGTACCTCCGGCTGGAGCAATTGGATGGGTTTTTACAGTATCTTTTGGTATGACAAAACGTTCAACTGGTTTTAATCATATTCAACTAACCGGAAACACATGTTTTTAGTGGGTATTTCTTCCAGATCCTCAAATGCGTTGCAAACTAGTACTACCGCCACCGGTTAAGGTGGACTACCGTGCCGCATGTTTCTGCCACCGAGAACTCATCGACATTGGTTACGTGTGTTCGGTTTGTCTTTCGATTTTCTGCAAATTCAGTCCAATTTGCACCACCTGCCAGTAAGCTATGAGAAAAAAAAATCGTTGCTCACCTTAGCTTCAGCCTAATGCCTATCGTTTTGTTATTTCAGCACTGTCTTCAAGGCTCCCGCTCCGATAGCAGCTAAACCGAAGAAGAAGAAAATGAAAACCTAATCCATGGTGATATCGTTTGTTTTTCTTTATCCCTCAAATAACATGTATTTCATACTAACGTGCCGGTTTTATTACTCGTTCCGAACCATTTTGCAAATATACATCGGTCCGAAGTTGGCCGGTAAAAACGGTAACACAAGCTGCCCATACTTTAACGTAGCCGGGTTGGCAAATTTGAAGATATCGGCTAGTGGTTGCACCATTAAGCTGAGGTCCCTGCGGAAAAAACGGGGTACATGATTGGGTTATCACATGTTTTTGAAATTAAGATGATCATCTTACTTGATTGTTACCGTTAGCCCAATATCGTTGAACACATTGCTCAGTGCCATGTGGACAACTCCATCGTTCTGCACCGGACTTAAACTACACGTGGAGTAAACGAGCGTGCCACCTGGACGCAAAAGCTTTAAACAGTTGCTCAAAATCGCTGCCTGTAGCTCCGGCAGGCGTAGCCTTTCCTTCACTCGGGATGGCTTAAAAATGTTGTTATCGTTCTCCATCAGCGAGTGACGATCGTTCGTGCATGGGACGTCGACCAGCACTCTATCGTACATGGAGTACTCCTGAAGATTGCGCGCGTCCGTCTGCGTGATAAAGCAGCGCTTTTGTTTCCCCTTATCGTCGAAATCGTACAGATATTGGCGCATCAGTCGGCGGATACGATTGCAGCGGCTTTCCTGCAGATCGTTCATAACCATCGTACCGGGAAGAAGGGTTTGAAGGAGCAATAACGATTTTCCACCTGGCGCAGCACAAGCGTCCAGCACTCTGTCACCTGGTTGGACATCGAGTGCCAGCGGAGGTAAACAGGAGGCTCCATCAAAGAGAAAATGCGACAGCACACCCGTGGTACACTTCCGAGGGCTGCGAAATGTGGATACATTTGCCCGCTCGTAGGTATAAAGGTGTAGCGTCTCGGGGATACGGAACGAATCTTCCATCTCTATGTTGAGCGGAAAATCAGTGCTGTTGCTGTAATACTTGTAGTGTTCGGATTCGAATACATAATCTTCCATCCCTTTCAGTTTGGTCGCAGGAACGAACTCGTGAAGTGCCGCGGTACCTACGGCCGGATCAACCAGCCGCTGGTAGTCAATCTCAGAATCATCTTTAAGTGTTTTGTCAAGTGATTTTTTGTAATCTACAGCTTGTTCCGTTTCGTCCACCGGCGACGCCGACGAGGAGTTGCTTGACGATGCCAGAGTGTCCGGAGCCGAACCGGGATCCGCTCGGTAAATTGTGTCTGCTTCCGATTGCTGTTGAGACGCTCGGAAAGCTTCGACGGTGTCACCCATTTTGAAAACCTTTCCTCCGGTAAACAGTTGCTGGTTTTCGTTTGCCAAAGCATCCTTTCGAGCTAGGTAGATATCACGCAGATTGATCGCCCCATCCGACTGGAGTAGTTCGATAGTTTTCTCCGTATCACCGAATTGGTTTACAAGCGCCACGTATTTGTGCTCACACTGAAGGGCGATTCGGACACTTTTCCATCGGGCGCCGAACACGGAACCGTAGAAGTCGTCAAAGTTGGCAAGCGCTCGATCTTTGGGAAACTGTTTCTTTTGTTTTTCAGACTGCAGGATGGAAAGTGAACATAACCAGGGTAAGCCCTTGAATGGTGTAAATCAGTTTGGTAGCACTTTTATAATTACCCAGTGAGATTTACTATGTCGAAATCGCCGTAATACGAGCGGACACCTATTCGTGGTTCGTAGCATTTTGAACTGACAGTCTTATTATGTAAAAAGCCGGCATGTAAACAAAAACATTATGCCATCAGCACGTGCCAAACAGTGTTGCCAAGAAAAACAATATTCCAGGGCTTTCTTTATTGGTTATTTTGAAATTTTGCTCTTGGTTTTGACGCCTTATACTTATTATATACGTATACTTATTTCAGCCAGATAAAATATGAAATGAGAATTTATTCAAGTTCTAGAGAAAACAATCCGAAACTGATTCGAGGAAAATCTGGTTTGAGGCGAACTTGGTTTGGAATTCAAATTCAAGCTAAGTATTGAACGAAGCGCTTAACACGGTCTAGCGTATTCTTTCGTTAAAGTCAAATCGTTCAAAATCAATCAAAAAGATCGTTAAAGTATCGAAATACCTCGTGGCATGCGGAATGTGATAATGGCAACAGTGAAATTGCAATATGACGTCCTTTCTTCTTCTTCTTTCGGTATGCGAGTCGGGGTATATCTTCCTACGCTAAGTCGAACAATTTGTTCCCTTACTCGTAATCAGAGGCGTACCGACTTTGTCCGAACTCCTATGAAGGGTCTCGTCCTTTAGGACCGGCTATAATAGCCATATGTCCACCCGCCGTCCACGGCAGGGATAATTCCTTCCGTTCGCCAGGACACAAAACTCGTAGTCCGCTTGATTGACTCAAACACTGACTTGAGCTCCAGCTCGGCGTCACCACGAGCCCGTGCCGTAAGATAACCTTACTTTTCCGCTAACTGTTTCAGCAACCTCATGCACTGCTAACGTCCGCTCTGATGCACTGCCGAACTGGAACTTCAAATATTACGTCGAATGAGACATTCAGGTTTTCAAAACCAGAAGAATCAGAAAAAGTCCACAAATGTTACTGGAACTGTTATGAAACTCCGTGAAATTGAAATAGAAGCAAATAACAAAATCATCATAATATTTCCGCTCTATAGGTTCTCGATCTTTGGAATCGTAATGCTGTGCAGTGTTATTGAAGGATAAAAACTGCATAGAAAACGTGCGTCATTTTCAAGCTCTTTTTTCTCGTTAATCGCTGGCTGTAAACCTTGTTTTCCACCGATGGAAACTGATGGATTTTTTAATCGAGATTGGGCTTTCCAGTTATACAACATTAGACCAAACGTAAATAAAAATTTCCTAAATTAGGATAGAACAAAAGAGTTGATATGCAGGACACCATTTCGAGAAGTAGACATAACAACGACAAATCGTTGCGTCCTAGCACCGCGCAGTCGATGGTGTTGCCATGTCATTGTTTGGAATCAAAGCTCTCGTTGTAGAATCTCGCGTTACGTCTGTACGTGCAATTTGTCGACCCGTTCTTGGAAAGAACAATGGATTCGAAAGGAAATGCGTGATGGCTGCTTTGCTGTGGCTGCAGTCGACGTCGGAGTTGTCTTTCCTGCACACATATCGCCACTCGACGGACTCCTTTATTGAATTGACAAACCTACATGTTATAACGTTGTTATTCTAGTTAACGAGTACTGACCAAACTCTAAAACTCCTGTTTATTTTGGAAAATACTGCACCATTTCAAGTCTAGATTAATCGAAGACTTGGTCATTAATAGCGTCTTGTACCGTAGAAACAGCAACTCAAACCTTTCGGTGAGGTTCATGACCCCCCAAAACGGCCTTGCTAGATTTAAGTGGAACTCGAATCTAGTCAGACTCACGACTATTTTTGACCAAAGTTTCAATGGTTGAATGTCCCTTGAGCCACCATTTCCTGGTCCATCCCGATCCATACTAAAGGGGCAACCTCAGCAAAACGACCCAACTTCCAGACACGGCTTTCGGCGATCTTTCTGGACTTCAAAACTAAGTATTCAACCGCATTCTGGGAGCAAGAGTGAAAAGAGCAATGCACGGTGCCAGTGGGATGCTGCGGTAGCCTTTCTCCGGAGGAGCTTTTGATTCAGGAATCGGAGTTTGATGGTTTCCACTATGTACATTAAAATGAAATGTCTCGATGCGGTTAGAGCAGCGATGGCGACAAATATATCGTCTGAGTGAGCTGATATACTGGAATGAAGATTGCCAAGGTTTACTGCCTCACTTTTTTGCGGCAGAGGATGCTGCATGTGCTCAATCCAAAGTGTGAGAGGTTGAAAGATCCTTTATCCAGCCAGAAAAATCAAATCCTTTATCCAGCCAGATAAATTCGATACAAATGCAATCTGGTTGACGACAAACTTTACGGAATGTAATTTAAAGTTTCCCTTCTTTCGGTCAGTAATTAAATGGGAAAGACATTTTTACGAACACCAAAATCTTTGCCTTTGCTTCCAAGGAAAAACTACATCGTATTTTATTATAAGATTCTATCAGTGTGAAACTCGAAACGATATTTCACGAACATTACCAAACATTCGTCAATAAACCTCTGTAACTTCGTGGGCTTATATATCAAAATTATGGAAGCTGTTTCAACAATTTATGTGCACACCGTTAGAGTTATAATTTTATGCTGGAGCTGTTTTTTTCAGCCCAAAGGCATTTGGGAACGATTTATATCATGACTATAGCCTTTTCTTGCGTTGCTCATTTATCAATTTAATACCGACGATTTGTTGGTAGAACAGTTTTTAAAACTTTAATCTTTTAACTTTAATGAACTTTTGTTCAAATAAAAAGTTTGAACTCCAAACCTTCTGGCTACGATGCAACTCATTGTTTTCGTTAAACATGTTCTTCTCACCACCGAGTGAATTTTATCCGCTTTGCAGCCAACTCTACTTTGAAAACACATGTTGGCAGGTCTGTTGTTGGCACAAGTGCAAAAACACATTACTGAAGGTCAAGTGTACAGACACGTTACTGAATCAACAAGGTTGCCGTAAGGCAAACAACAGAGAATCCTTATTTCGTGTTATCAAACACATCGAGGACGTCTTTCGTACGGGGTGAGAACGTTTATCAGAATTATCATGGAACAAAGGATGCCATCAAAAATTGGATTGAAACAGATTGGGGTAAGCGAGATCAGAACAATATCCTCTGGTGGAACTGGTGAGAATTTTTCATTTTATTCAAGCTGTTATTTGGGCTTTTAAATTTTGTTCGATCTACGTAGAAAGTGGTAATTTAGTGAAGAAAACCAAGAAAAAAAAAAAAGAAGAAAGTAAAATTGTGGTTCAAGAAGTAAGAACGAAAGAATCGTGTGTCTTTATGGGAATGGAAGAGGTTTGCGTTTTCGTAGTTAAGTCACCTGAACTGTATCACCGGCACGTATTTACATTTCTCTGTCGAACACTTTTCATAAGATTTGACGACATCTGTAGGTGATAAAGAGATTTTGTTACAACAATTTTCTGTATTTTGTTTTCTTATTTGTGATTGAAAAGCATGTAACAATTTCACCTCTTGACATTGATCTCTCATCCTTACCCAATTGACTGTATTAATAAATTGATTCTATTAGCATCCCTTGTACATGCTTGGTTTTGCGTGCAACAATTTTCATTTCCTTCTATTTGAAAAATCAATAAATTTCGTGATTTAATTTTCTTTCTTAGTTGATGGTTCGCTTCGACATTAAAAATTTGTCGAGCATTCGTCAATGCCAATTCCACTAACTGTGCCTTCCCCTCCACAGAAGACGAAGATGTTGACGTTGAGGAATAAAAACGAAGAGATAGATGGTTGCTTCTTGAATAATTTTATTACTACACAGCGACAAGGCACAAGTACTCACTCATATAAACGCTCAAAATGAGGCCAAATAAACAAATTCCCTTCGAGCAGCACTTGTATGGGTTTTCTGTTGATCTGGAAGGATAATTGACACCAGCCTCCTTCTAGTAGCGCATTACGTTACGGAACGTTGGAATTCAACACCCCGTATCGACTGACGTTTTTGTGATAAAGTAAGACAAGGCTGTAAGTTTGAGTAGGATTTTCATCAGATACGAAGAGAAGAGGGGCGTAGTGAAAGGCTGTACATATTGTTGGGTGCACAGTTTCTCGTACAAAAGTTTTCCGTTCGGGCAAGCGGATGGTTTCATTGATAGATTGTTATCTTCCTGCCACTAAAAAGAATGAAAGCCCGGTATGAAAGAGAAACGGCTCCTAATCCCCGCAAAACTGCGCTTTTGTTTTTCTCGTCATTGGATTTGAAGGAAGTCGAACGATGCCGCAAAGCGCGTCGGCGAAAACTGATAAAGAAAAACCAACTATGAAACAGATCTATCCTCGGATACGTTCCAATGGCTTCTTGGTCCGGGAGCCCTCGTCACGGTCAGGTTAATTAAATTACACTCCAACCAGTTGGTAAACCAGACGGAGAACAGAAGCACGGTAGGGTGAAACCATTTCGTAGAGGGTTTTTTTTTTCATCTTGATAACTGGAGAATCGAGCATGTGCATTGAATATTCTGAATTGGAACTCACACATGCGTCGCATAAACTAACTTTTAAATTATGTTTTTAACTGAAAATTGTTTCACCCAGTTATGGACAGATTTCGAATTTTACCAATTGATTCTTTCCTCTCGGTAAGTAAAATACGAGCAGCTGCAATTTTATGTAAATTTGTGCAGTTCCACTGAGCACTAGAATGTTATGCGCAAATTCCTCCTCTGCGGGAAGTATGGTTTTGGATTATTTCCATCTCGAATTTCTTTTTCTTCAGCGTTTTTCTATTGTTCTTCATGTTCTCCAAACGCAACTATGTGAATTTTCACCAAATGCATTCCCGAGCGTCTATTATTCTTCGTCACCACTCCGTTGACACGAGACACTCTCGAATTGGCTTTGTACGTGTCGATCCTATTCTAAATTCCCAATTTCCATTCAACGAGCGGATGAACCCCTTGAATCAAGCTGTCGGTATTCCCGGGTTATTTGTTCAATGCATTCTCTACTCCAATGTCCTCCCAATCACGTCCATTTCATGTATTGCCATTGTGTGAATATATTGTTTTTCGCTTTAGAAAGGCACTATAAATAACGAAAGTCGCACTCAGAACTTTGAATGTGGAAAAGCATTAAAAGCCCGTTCGAAACGGAAAGGCGATTCATTTTGTTCGGTCCTCTATCGTACATTATTGTGTGCTTGGAAAATTGAACAAACTTTTTCGTACTAAATATCTCTCCGCACCAATCCAGAAACCTGATGATTTTTTTTCCCCTTTCCTGGTTTACGCTCAGTTGTTTTCCATCAAATATTTCTTTTTCGGGTATGTTAGACGGTTGTGTTTCCGCTTGGAATAGAAATCCGCTTTATTTCAGTTCAACGAGTGTTATTCTCAAGTTTAATTTTCCATCCATCAATATTAATTTTAGATTGATCAAGGTAAGCAAATTTCGCCTGAATCCAACGAGCAATTAAAAAATTTCTTTGGAAGAAAATTCAACAAAGTTTTTATTTTTATTAATTTCCCCGCGAACAGACTGAGGGATTTGATTTTTCTATGCTTAGCTATTTTACTCCGACCAGAGCCACGTCATCTGTTTCCAAATGGGTTTTAAGGTTTCGCGTGAAAATCCATTTTCCATTCTGGCTTGGTCGGCTGGCGTGATTTGTGCTCCACAGTCTGGTCCGCTTATGACTGACCTGGTTTGGAATGGGAGTTGGGTGAAGACGATAATGTTGTCGCAAACTTATCCTTCGTGTCCTCGTGTTCCTTTACTCTGGGATGATGGAGTAAAATTCAAAGTCAAGAGCACGTGCAAATTCTTGGTCTCAGTCTCGACTGGGAGATTTTAACATGAGTTTGTTTTGAAGTGGACTATAATATTCCATCCGTGGCGTTAATGTATTTGTGGCCGACGGGGATAAGTGATGCTGTCGCTCGGTTTGGTGCTCAGATTCTACGTTCTCGAAAGTGAAAACTAACTTTTTAACGATGGTAGGCAGCGACTAACACGACGTGGAAAGCGCTGCTTCCGCAGAAATCGCAGGATGTCTCGTCGTTGGCGTTAGCTAAAATGAGCTAATTTCGTGGTTCGTTATTATTTTCTGATGAGTTTTTGATGCGATTCAATTACATAATAAGTCTTATTTGGTAATCATAACATTATATATTTTGAAGTATTTTCAAGTTACCTCATTAGCTGGAAATGAATTCGTGTAGTTAAAAACTGCGTGTAGTTAAAATCTTACTTTAAAATTTTGCTTGCGTGCTATTTATTTAGGAATACTTATCACCTTTCGTGATATTCCTGGTAGTCTTCTTCTTCTGGTAGTCTCTATTATCCCAATGTTTCGAGGATTACGCTTTTTGGCGATTTCGTATGTCAGCTAGAGCTTTGTTTCTTCCGCTCGTCAACAAATTTTTTTTACGAGTCGTTCCTCCTTTTTTCGTTCATTCTTTCGCGATATTTCGTTCCTCCTTTCAGCTTTCACCGGATCCTTTCGTTGATAAGTATCCATTGCCAGCTGTTTTTTTCCTTCTTCAAATCACGACTTGCAGGTTAGTGAATGGCTTATGCTTTTGACTGTTTTTATAGTTTTGCTCTCCGGGGCGCTTGGTCGCCCTTCATGTTGGGATCAATTTTTTTTCATTTTACTATCAACTAAACATATCAATCCTGCTGGTGTGTGTGTGTGTGTGTGTGTGACTTGACAAGAAATCTTCCGGTATTCACTCTTCGCTTGCATGTTTAAGAGTCTACTCTGGTAATTCATAAGGGAAAATATGAAAGAATGCTGTGCTGGCGCACACGACGACCTTTCGTGCCCCTATAATTTTTTGATCGTACCTACCGTGAACAGATTTTGTTTAGTGCTTCCTTGTGTATTTCTGGAGCTAAAGCAGCTCGATGAAAGAGAACGAGAACGAGAACAAGGTGATTGGACATGGAAATGCACGGTGTTAACAGTATCCTGGGCAGAGAAACAAGCCAAACTAGAGACTTAGGTAGAATTGTTTCAACGGACATTGTAAAGGAAAGAAGATCTTGTCTTGTAGTATTCCATATAAATTGTGGTATATCTATTTGGTTTCTGATATGGAATGTACAGCATACCTTAAAATTGACATAAAAAATAATAGATCTGTGCATTGCACAAGAAACCATTAAATTATTTCATCTGCATATAAACTTTTTTTACAGTCGTTTCTTTTTACTTATCCACCAAGAATGTCCACTGTGCGCGTGAGCTGCCTGCTAAGGACGACAAGGACGATAAATGCTGGCGTGTCGTATGTGTCGAAACCGCATTTTACGCCAATCAAGAGATCATGTCTTATGGTAGCCGTAGCTCCTTATACGCTTCTTTTTTCCAGCCTTTATCGTTTTGTCACGATGTTATGCTTTTTTCGTTTTCGATTTTGTCTGCAAAAGTAAAAAAAAAACAAAACCGTAGCAAAAAGCCATCAGTCTGTTCTTGACTGGCTTTGGGAGGATTTTGTTATGAAATCCTTCAGCTTTATAGGTTATTGGTGAAATGTATGTATTTTATTTCTTAACTTTCATATCGTAGTAAAAAAAATGATCCCTAGAGAGCATGAATGTGTGGGTTGGTATGTCATTCAGATTTTTAGACAATTTTCTTCGAAAACTGGCAAATAAAACATGCTGCGTGTTTTATGGTTAATCGATCAGAGAAATCGGTGTCCCGCGTTGAATCGAATGAAAGTTTCTTCCACTAATGTTATTTGGAGAGTCCTTCTTTTAACTCCTGGCAATTTTTACGATACCGGAAAAGGCCACTTAAAGTGGGCTAATGTTATTTGGAGTATGTATAAAAAACAATCCGTTCGTAATAGTTTGTACCCTCTAATATATTGTCGTATGGAAAACAGAACTCAAGGTGTCAACTGTCAACAATCCCAAGAGTTATTTTTGATTGATGAAAGTTATTATTGTGGCGTACTACAGGGCTCCTGGAAAATATTTCATTTCATAAAAAAATAAATACTTTTTAAAAGCCTCATGTTCTTTTTTCCACTAACCGGCTGTGCAAATGTTTTCTATCAATGTTTAGTTGAACTTTTTTGGCTCTATATTAGTTTTGAACAACACATGTGAGCGGAGAGCGAGAAATAGAAATAAAACCAAGAGAAAGAAATAATTCGGAGAGACACGCGCTATATAAGCGAGTCGCGCTTGTCCGGCGGGGAGTCAAGTTCAGAACGTAGAGCTGATAATAAAGTTTTCTTTTATGAGCGACATATCGCGTTTTTTGTCATGACTTCACATGGGGGCTCAACCGGGATAGTTTCCCAATTGTGAGGTAATTGTGACGTTTGGAGCCAGTCCGTAAGGACAAACAACTGTGAGTCTGGGATAGTTTCCCAATTGTGAGGTAATTGTGACGTTTGGAGCCAGTCCGTAAGGACAAACAACTGTGAGTCTGGGATAGTTTCCCAATTGTGGGGTAATTGTGACGTTTGGAGCCAGTCCGTAGGGACAAAAAACTGTGCGTGTGTGACTTGTGAGCAAACCGCGTGTGCGCGAAAATTCTGCGAAGGTTGTGCGGAAACAACGTTAAAATGGCGACGGCAGTGGAACTTTGTGAGGCATTCACAAAGCTAGGATTGATCCGCGAATGCGAGCGGCTTGGCCTGGCGACTACGGGAGGAAAGGCCGAGATGGCTAACCGAATCGTTCAATACCGTGGGTTGACCACGGCGGGGGGCACCGACGGTAGCGCACAAAGTGTAATCGTGCGTGATCTAGGAAATATTGAGGACGTCAATGAAGCTTCCATGGAGGACAACGATGAGGAAGAGCCAGATGAGTGCGATGACGAGGAAGAAGACGATGGGGAGAACGAAGGGTTATTCGAAACAGCGATGCTGAACTCTACCCCAAAAAAGGAGAAAATAGCAAAGTCGGTAGTATACTCGTTCCGAGACATGGAGGAAAGTCTCGACACTTTTGGTGCGGAAGACGGCGAAGACGTGAACACGTGGATCGAGCAATTGGAGTCGGTGGCTCGGTCAGCTGGATGGAATAACGAACAAACGTTGATAATGTGCCGGAAGAAGACAACAGGAACAGCGAGACGCTTCCTATTCACCCTCCAAAGTGCAAACAATTATAGCGTTGTTAAAAAGGCACTAATACAGGAATTCGCTCCTCATGTGCGGGCGAATGATGTGCATCGAGCGCTGACCAATCGGAGAAAAAGATCTGACGAAAAGATGTTTGACTATGTGTACGAGATGCAGCGGATCGCTCGACAGATCAGACTAGATGAGCCTAGTTTGTGTGAGTACATTGTGGACGGCGTCACCGATAACGAATACCATCGTTCCACATTGTACGAGGCAACCACGATAGGGAGACTTAAAGAAAAACTGCTAGTGTTCGAAAAACTGCAAACGGCAAAGAAAAGAAGAACATCAGAGAGCCACCCAAAAGTTCACGAAAGAGCGAAGGTGGAAATACCGGAAAGGCCGAAAACATCCAGGTGTTTCAATTGCGGAGGCAAGGGGCACCTAGCGCGTGCGTGTACAAAAGCGCAAGGTGGGCCGAAGTGTTTCGTGTGCCAAGAATACGGACACAAGGCAAACGAATGTGCGCAAAGCCTAACCGCGTCTTCGTCGAAAATCCACGTCATCGAGGAATCCGCAAGCGTGATCGAAATTGGGCTGAACAACGAAACCGTGAAGGCTTTGTTTGATAGCGGCAGTCAGCGGAACCTGATGACAAAGGCGTGCCACGCGAAGGCTGGAGGAGGCAACCTAAGTAACACGCCGATGTGTTTCCGTGGTTTCGGTGGAACAAGAACAAAGGCTCTGGGAACTTGTTCAACAGACATTATCGTCGACGGGAATGTGTTCCAAGGGGTTCAGTTTTTCGTAGTACCAAATGAAAGCATGTCGTACGAAGCGGTGTTGGGAAGGGATTCACTAAGCCACTTCGAAGTAAAAATAACAACGACGGGCGTCGAATTCTACCCAGTAAGTCCAGCGAATGAAGTGTTGTCCATCATGTGCGAAAAGGAAGAAGAACTTGATGTACCTCCAAAATTTGCCAGCGAGGTGAAGAAGTTGGTTTCGGAGTACAAACCAACCGTGAATGTGAAGAGTCGTGTCGAGACGAGAATTATTTTGCACGACGAGACACCAGTGCGTTCAACACCAAGGCGTTTTGCACCGGCTGAAAAGAAAGTGCTAGACAAAACGATCGACGAGTGGTTGGCCGCAGGCATTATTAGAGAGAGTGAGAGTGAGTTTGCGAGTCCGGTAGCGTTAGCTAAAAAAAAGGACGGTACGTTGCGCGTGTGTATCGACTATCGCGAGCTTAACCGGAAGATGGTGAAAGACTGTTTCCCTATGAGAAACATTGAGGATCAGATTGATCGGTTGCAGTGCGCTCGAATTTTCACCACGCTAGACTTAAAGAACTCGTTCTTTCATGTGCCGGTCGAGAAATCAAGCCAACGATATACAGGTTTTGTGACGCATGCGGGACAATACGAGTTTCTCCGAACTCCATTTGGATTAGCGAACAGTCCCGCGAGCTTCAGTCGATTTGTGGCGGACGTTTTTCGCGAGTTAATAAAGAGTGGTCGTGTTCTCGTATACGTGGACGATTTGATCATTCCTTCGTGTGACGAGGAATCAAACTTTAAAACATTAAAGGATCTATTGGAAGTTGCGAGTGCAAACGGTATAGAATTTAGCTGGATAAAATCTCAGTTCTTAAAAAGAGAGGTAGAGTACCTCGGGTATGTGATACGTGACGGGTGTTATCGCATATCACAGAACAAATTGCGATCGGTGCAGCATTTTCCACAACCGAAAAATGTTAACCAGCTGCAAAGGTTTTTAGGCCTTACAGGCTACTTCCGCAAGTTTATCGCTGGGTACGCGACGATTTCGAAGCCTTTAACGAGATTGCTTCAGAAAGAGGCCGAATTCGTGTTTGGTGAAGAGCAGCGCTCAAGTTTCGAAGCTTTGAAACTCAGACTGGTGAGCGGTCCTGTTCTGAGAATTTACGACGAAAAGGCCGAAACGGAGCTTCATACGGACGCGTCGAAATACGGGTACGGAGCCGCACTGCTGCAGAAGGGCGATGATGAACAGTTTCATCCAATCGCGTACATGAGTCAACAAACATCGGGTGCCGAAAGGAATTACAGTGCATTCCATTTGGAAACGTTGGCCGTGATTCGTGCTGTGGAGAAGTTCAGGGTATACCTTCTGGGAATCAAGTTTAGAATCGTAACAGACTGTTCTGCTTTTAAGCAAACCCTGAGGTCGAAGGAATTGTCGGCAAGAATCGCCAGGTGGGCTCTTTTACTAGAGGAGTACGAGTATGAGGTGGTTCATCGGGCAGGAGCGGCGATGAAGCATGTGGACGCGTTAAGCAGAGCGCCTGTTATGATAGTGACGAGTGACCCAATGATTGAAGCGCTTAAAAGATCGCAATTAAGTGACGAACGAGTGAAAGCAATTGTGGAACTTTTGAAAGTTCAACCGTTCGAAGAATATACCATCAGCGACGGGTTACTAATGAAAGTGGTGAAAGGTAGAGAAGTGATAGTCGTACCATCCGAGATGCAAAATGAACTAATACGTAGAACACACGAGAAAGGTCATCTCGGAGCACGGAAGCTAGAAGACATTATTCAAAGAGAGTTTTATATACCAAACGCTGGCGAGAAGATAAAACAGACAATTGAGTGTTGTGTTAAGTGTATCCTATCGGAACGCAAGAGAGGAAAAACCGATGGACTACTAAACCCCATTCCGAAAGGTGATGTTCCGTTAGATACGTACCATGTGGACCACTTGGGTCCTATGGATACAACAGAGAAGAAATACAAGTTCTTGTTCGTGGTAGTGGACGCGTTTAGTAAATATACTTGGATTTACCCTACAAAGACGACAAATTCGTTCGAAGTGATTCAACGGTTGACAACACAAAGCGAGTTGTTTGGAAACCCGAAGCGCATCGTCAGTGACAAAGGAACGGCTTTTACCTCCAATGATTTCAAAGACTATTGTGAAAAACGGAAAATTGAGCGTGTGGAAGTTACGACGGGAGTTCCGCGTGGGAACGGACAGGTGGAGAGAGTCAATCAAGTGATTCTTGGTATGCTGCGGAAGGCGAGTGTCAATGACCCAGCAAAATGGTACAAACACGTGGCCGACATCCAGCGTTGGATTAACTCCAGTCCACACCGGAGTATCGGTGTTACCCCGTTCGAAGCGATGTTTGGTATCCCGATGCGACATGAAGAAGACCTTCGATTGGGTGAGCTGATGGAGGAAATCAGAGTTGCCCAATTCCACGATCAACGTGACCAGCTACGGGTAGGCGTCAGGGCTGCGATTGAAAAGGCGCAAGCAGTGCAACGAGATTCCTACAATCTTCGAGCGCGGTCGGCGACTGTCTACAAGAAAGGAGATCTGGTGGCGATCAAACGAACACAGTTTGTTTCAGGACGGAAGTATGCGGCAGAATACTTGGGGCCGTACAAGGTCACAGGTGTGCGAGCACCGGACCGTTACGACGTGGTGAAGATCGGCGGCGAAGGTCCAAAGGTGACAACGACGGCTGCATCGCACATGAAACCCTACCGGGTGTAGTCCTGTAATAGAGATCCTCCGGGGCGGATGGATCTGTCCAGGAAAAGCCGTGTGAGCGGAGAGCGAGAAATAGAAATAAAACCAAGAGAAAGAAATAATTCGGAGAGACACGCGCTATATAAGCGAGTCGCGCTTGTCCGGCGGGGAGTCAAGTTCAGAACGTAGAGCTGATAATAAAGTTTTCTTTTATGAGCGACATATCGCGTTTTTTGTCTTGACTTCACACACATGTTGGTTAAATTTTGACATTCAATCGTTTGTCCTTCGTCTCCACTTTTTTAATGGTGCGTATTTCTCTCTTTTCATTATATAGGTTTGTTTTTAATAATTTATTTTACCAGCATATTGTTCCGGCGTTTTTGCTTCTAGAGGTGACGGTTTAGTGTCCATTACAAAAATTCAGCAGTAATTTGCAATTCTTTTCATGAGGTATGCAGTATTTTTTCATGTATTAGCAACAAAATAGTATTTTTTCAAAGTTTCTCGTAGGCACGACCTGTTCTAATTAAATTTCGTTTAGAGATTTGAATAGGATCGTAACTAATTGTATTGTTTATTCTTGTACTGAGAAAGTTTCTGTAAGAAAGCAATAATTTTAACAGTGGTACAATTAAACTCGGCACATTTTCTAAGGACCGATTATAACCCATCACGATTTGCTTATAATGGAAAGTTTAATATCCAGGCAACATTTGATTTGATGAACGGGAATGCAGAACTTTAAATTCCAATCATAGGGTGAAATCGAAATGGAAATATGCGTGTAGGTACAGATATTTATTGTTGCTTATTGTTTTTCCGAAAAAAAAGCACAAGTTGAAGCTGTTTGTTTTCAATAGAGAAAAATCGCAGGTTGTGCGAAACACACACACCCGTTTCGTATACACGTTTTAAAACACCTGTATATCGAAAGCTCTTAAAATATCGGAAGCAATAATTCAAATGACCTTTGCTGATATGTATGTTAATGAGGCGAGGTCGTGGGAATTATTGTTTTATCTTCCGATTTTCGATTAAAATGAAATGATCATCAGCGTGGCAGAGCTTGGTTGCCGCATAAGTTTCTTTTTACTCTCCCCGGTTTAAATATAATTTAGTCCTCATTAAAATGGTTCAGGGCGTGGTAGCGCTGTGGATTGGATTTTGTTCGATGGAATATTGTTTTGGTATGGAATGAGAGCTACATCTGTTGTCATTTCAAAGCTGATAACAATCTTCCATTTTTAATTTATGCTCTCTTTTTTTTACATACCAATCGCTCCTTTAATCATCCTTAGTCGCTCCTGAGTTGTCCAAATCGGCTGAATGCACCGACTGAAATAAATGAAAAATCTTACCGGAATATGCCTCTACATTGGAATTCCGAGAAAGCAACGGCCTAATTAATTTTCTTCCTTCTTCTTGTCGAGTTCTTGTGCATCTGAATGGGATTCGAGATCCACCTGGGTATTGTATTTTTTGCCAAAACCCCAAAATTGTATTTTCTACCAAAACTACCAATTCTTACCCTCACAGTCTATTCTAAGACGGATAAGTTTTCAGCAAAATGCAAGTTAAGTTCGGATACCCTTGGGGAAGTCTTTAAGACAAGTTTCGACCTTTCTCACTTGGTGGTTCTATCAAGACTGATTGATTATTCTTATGCCTAATGCTCTCGATCTCGGCATCGCGTTTCACTGCGCATTATGTTACCGGTGGCTTACGGGCTGCCGCACGTGTAGTTGTGGTCATCGTTAGCGTGCGAGCGATGCTGATGATGCGTTTCGCAGCGCATCATGCTATTGTGCTGTGGCTTATGGGTTGCCGGTCGCGTTGTCGTCGTTGGCGTACGGTAACTTGCACTATGGTGGTGATTGTTTTCAAAAACATTTAAATCATCCTCTTTGGTGTATGCTTTTTGTTGTTCCTGGTTCCTAGTTGAAGATGTGTAGAATGACATTTTTTGGAACCTCAAATCATTATGCCTAATGAATTTTTAAAAATATAAAAATTATACAATATTTTAGAAAACATCCTCAAAAATCTTCACTGTAAATTTCAAATCGATCCGACATACAGATAAAAAGATATTTGGTCTGAGGTACAGAAAAACGGAATCTCCCGTGCAAAATATATGGGCTACCCGGGTAGGCCGGTTGTAGATTTAAAGGGTATAAATCGATAAAATGGTGTAAAAAAATAGGGTAACGGTACCAATAGTTTAGTAATTTAGTAATTAGTAATGTAACTAACAATGTGTTGTAATTTTTAACATATTGTTAAGAACATAATATTTTACATATTTGTACCAATTATGATCGAAACACGGCTTTTCTTCTGGAAAACATTTATTTTCACCATAAATCATTAAACATAGACGAAAAAATCGTATATTTCTTCCGAGTTGGTGCTCCTCTAATGATGGTATGGTTCCTATAGTTGTGGTATCGTGTTTCTAAAGTGGCGATAGTACTTGGAAATGACTGAATATACTTTAACTGTAACTTATTTTTGAGGCATATTCCAAACAGAACGACTAAATTACTTATAAACCAATGCATTGTCTTGGTTATAGACCAATGCATTGGCCACCCACAAAGGCCTCTCATAAACCAATGCATTTTGCAACCATTTATAGCCTTTAAGGAAATCATGGCATACCTGACAAATTCTTCAGAAATTCAACATATTAGTACAACGAGTTTAGAAAATATTAATTTTAGTGCCTTAATTTATTACGGAATGAGAAGATTTATCTTTTAAACTCTCCGCAGAAGATCAAATAATATTTTGTGGTGGATATACGGTATCCATAACTCGTGGTCACCATGTATCTACGAATACTGCGTGAAACCACTCGCGGTCGCGGACTTATCGAAGCGGAGGGTTTGTCATCGTGTACAACTTGAACTTACATGAAAACTCAGAAATTTTTAGTTTACTGTGCCTTTGACTATTCGGCATCGATTTATTTATACTGTTTAAGGCTACTTTACAGGTAGTTGGATAAGTGTTGGGTTTGAGGCTAACCTAGTTTACAAAATTTGTTTGACGGTTCTATGAATGCTGGTTGGATATTTTGGTGTTTTTAATTATGGTTAAGTTATTGACGTCGATCGCGCAAACGTTTTTTGCGCGCATCTTTCCCTGCTTGTTTCATAATATCCGGCCCGAAGTGGGTCATGTTTACTTGGCTCAAATGCCCGAAAATTGATTATGAAACGGAGAGTTCATTGTGCTTTCCACGCTCAGCAAAAACACGGTACTTCTGTGGTGGTGGATTTTAAGCCGTATAGCATAGGCATGCTACAATTTCATAGAAGAAAAAATATCCCCATTTTATTGATTTCGTCGTAGAGCTAGAATTTTATTACGCTACATCCACTATTGGTACTAGCACCACTATAGGAGCACTTACCTTACTTAGAATAAAAAAACTCGGTTTTCGGCAGAACGATAGCAAACATGTTGCTTGAGGCATTCCAGGAATTTCGAGTCGATACAACTGTTTAATTGCAAGTAATTGCAAAAAGGGCAAAACTTACCCAGGTAGGCGGTTGTAGATCTGAGGGTTAATGAGTAATTAGCAGTCAAAAAAAAAAAAGAAAAAGTAAAAAGCAGCCCGTACTCTGCATTCCGATTTTGAAACCAAAATCCGAATGAAAATGTTAACAAAGATCGTTAGGCTATCAACATGTCTGTCAAATCGCTTTAGTAGCATTAATGTTTTCCCTCCCCGAGCTTCGCCAGTTCTTCGAGCAAGTGTATTTATAAAAAAAAGAAATGGATTGCTAAAATGCACTACATGAGTAGCCATGCGTCTCCACTGCTTAATACTGGTTGATACATTAGGCTGTAATCGTTCCTATAACTTCCTAATGCCTATTGGCCTCAACCAGTCTCCCGCCGGAGCGGGGCACGTTTTCTAGCTTGCTTTTGTTTGGTATCCGGCATATGACCCATCCCCTTAGAGGTGGCTGTCGCATGGTAGGCCCCATGGCGAGATTACCATACAGGATGTGTCTTTCACACAAATGCTATCTCTCGGTGGTGGGGTGAATTTTGCCAATCTGATTAACATCGGTGTTGGTTCGGTTGAATACCTCGGTTTCAAGCTAATCCCCCCCCCCCCCCCCCCCACATTTCTTCCTATTATACTTGATTGGGGGAACGATCTCAGCTATTTCGTCTTAATTTTATTCATGGTGCATTCCATCTTCTATCTTATATATTAGCATTCTTTCATTCACCCTAGACGAACCTCTGCAGTATGGGTCTTCAGCCAAAAACTCGCTCAATTCAATTCTGGAAATTCCACTTGTTCCGCAATGTATTTCTGGTGCCACTTGGACCATGTTGTTTCGGGCAGTTGCGGAGAATGATCAATTGGTATTATATTATCAGCTCGCAAGTGGCTACGAGTGGCTACGAGCTCAGTGGTTCGTTGCTCAGTTGTTCTGTTCAGTCTTCTTTTCGCACTGGAAGTGTTAATATCTATGACATAGCTTGGTGGTGAAGTAAGCAGTCGAAAGTAAAAAAAGGTTTCTTATTTGAAAAGAGATTTCAATCGTTCTTATCGGTTGCTGGGAAGCAAAATGCCAGAAGGTAAATGTCATGTAACAAACCGCCGTTAGTATGTTTCTGCTAACGTTAACTTCTTGTTGTGGCACTAGGACCTTCTTCATCTGCAACGGGCGACGTGGAGAGCGGGATCACTCCGTTAATTACTCCAAATAAGAAAATAAACCTATCTAACAAAGAAATAGAGGTTGGTATAAAGCATTCAATTAATGGAATGTGAAACCACGTCATGATGATTGAGTGATGTGATAAAGATGAAAAAACAACATAATTATTTGTCGTTTAACATTTTGTAGGAGGTTCAAAAGTGCTTTAATGACGTTATCGATACCATAACGGTAGATAATAGACCCGCAAAGTTGGAAGAATTCAAGGGAATATTGGCTGACGGAAAAATAGAGATAATGGAGGCATACTATAAGCAAAACGAGAAGAATTTGCAAAACGTGATGCCCCACGTTCCTGATCAGAAAAGTTTTTTAAACCGTTTTAACCTTCAGGAAGTATTGCTGAGAATGCTCAAAGACATCGCTAAATATGCTGAATTTTTGAAATTGTTCATCAAACGTTTCAAAGCGCACAAAGAGGTAGGAATATGTTGTGATGAACAGAGCATTGTAATGCAAAATATACTTGTTTCAGCGCATCGAAGGTAAGCTCCTACTAAAGAATGACACCGAGATGAACAAGTCCAAGGAACAAAAGGACAAGACCAAGAAACAACCACGACCAAAAACCAACAACGACCCAAGAACGATGCGAGAACTGGACACACCTCTGCATTGTGCGGTAAGGCAGTTGAATGAGGATTTCATTAAATGGCTCTTGGAGGAACCTGAGACCGAGGTTAACCTACGCAATAAGCGTAGGGAAACGCCTCTGGCAATTCTATGCGTGATGTATGGCTGGAGTAAGAAGCGCGAAACAGAAATGAACGCACCAACCCATATAATGAAGCTTATAAAAAGATTGCTGGTAAAAGGAGCCGATTTTAACATCTACATGAACGAAAGCGCACTGCCCTTTGATTTCCTGCGAAAGTATGATACAGAAGCAGATGTAGTCGAGATAATCAAACTTAATGCTAAATCGAATGTTGCAATAACTGAAAATCCGCCAAAGCAGTTACATGGCGAAGGCAAGGATGTGTCCAGAAAACGAATCGTGAAGTTTTATAAGAAAACTGAAGACATGGACGTGTGTGTCACGCTAGAACTAGTTGAAATATTCATCTACTTTAAAGATTTGGAAAAGTTTAAACATTATTGGACAGATTTCCAGGTTACCAGTGCCAATGTTAAAAAAGTTATAACGCTGCTTTTACATGTGGCTGTCGAACGAAATTATACGCCTTTCGTGGGTCATATCATTAAGAAGGCATCAAAAGAAATCTTTAAGCTAGAGGAGAACAAAGCGACGCAGGAGAACAAACAAGAAGAAATCCAAATGGTTCATCGTAATGAGTTGAAAGGTCTGCTAAAAACGGTATGTCTTAATGGAAACAAGGCCTTGTTAAACATGTTTTTACAGAAGATGAACGATAGGCTGTTGGTGAATCAGAATCCTCTGTTGATTAACACGCTGAATGGAGCGTACACGATGAAACAGAAAAAGGATTCGATCTTCTTGCTGGATTGTATGGAAATCTTGATCAACAACCACAGGAAAGTTGACATGTACCGTGTGAACGTGAATGGAAACACGGCTTTGCATCTGGCACTCAGTTATGGATATGAAAACTTGGCCTTGCTCATGCTAAAACGAAGCCATGGATTAATAGGACTCATGAATAATCAATGTTTAACACCCATCGAGTACGGGAGAAGGCAGTTTTGGAATGATTATCTGGACAAATGTATCAGAGTTCAATATCGGACTGAATTAAAATTCGACGTGAATTTCCTCCAGCCGCCACCGAAAAAGGAATCAACTGAATCCAAAGCGAAGGTATCGTGCTGTGGAAACTGGTTGAGTTGTTTACCATGGTTCAAGCCAATGAACGAGTTATACAATTCCAAATACCGTTTCACTCGCACTGTGAACGACATGACCGCTTTGCGTTTGATTTCCCAGTCTAAGGATCGCAAGGAGTTCCTCATGCATCCAGTCATCATTGCGTTCATAACAATGAAGTGGGAGCGTCTTTGCCACTGAAATATCCTGAATTTTTTGCTCACGTCGATAACAATGTCCACATTTGCAATTTATACACTTTTAGAACCGGGAAGCTGCAAAAATTGGTCTATGGCGGGTACGATAATCGGAGCATTGATATTATTGGTTCGGGAAATTACGCAGTGGCGGTTGCGGCGACGGTTTTACATCACGCTAGCGAACCTAGTCGATATCATCAATCTAGTGTTGATAAGCGCAGTCTTAGGATGTGAATACGAACGTGGTGGAGTGTGTAAAGCTGTGCCAATTGTTTCTTCGTTTGTGGTAGTCAGTTTGTCCCTTCAAGCAACATTTCTACTCGGTGCATCATGGAACAAGCTGTCCATTACGCTTTACATGTTCAAAACGGTTGCGATCAGTTTTTTCAAGAGTTTTCTCTCTTTCACTCCAGTGATCGGTGCGTTCATCTATTCATTTTATCGGACGAACAACGAGCCAGCAGATTACTCCGCCACTTACTATTCCAAAAAGGACTCTCAGAACAAAAGTGCCGAAAAGAACTTCAACAATTTTCCAACGTTCTGGAATGCCATCATTAAAACATTGGTTATGACTACCGGCGAGTTTGAGGCGGCCAACATTGATTTCGATGGCGGAAAGTGGTTGCTATTCGTTGCGTTCGTATTCGTTGCGCCAATCGTTATTCTGAATCTTATGAACGGTCTTGCGGTCAGCGATATTGCTGCTATTCGTCAACAGTCGGAGTTTATTAGCATTTACAGGAAGGTTAAGTTGCTTGAACGATTCGAAAGTGCCGTGATCAACTATGGCTGTACAACATCAGGATGTCTACAACGGTTTTTCCGTGACCCGTGGTTTCCTGGTCCGTTTTTCGAGAATCATGAGAGCATTATTTACATCAAAACGAGGGAGTTGAACCAATTGAAAATTCAAAAAAAGAAAGGAATGTCTAGCGAAAAACCTAGGCCCCGCTTAATTCCTGGCTTTTTTGCTTGGCTGTTCAAGTGGAACAAAAATCGTTATTTTGGTTCAGTTGCACGTTGACAAGGCGATGGCCATTGTGAATAAACGTTTCACGATCAATTCGGAAGAAACAACTAGTCCATTTACAGCTGATACATGAAACCGAGGGAATACTTCATCTTGGCGTACGTGGATAGTCAGTGCCTTCGTACAGGTAAGGGTCCGGACTCGGTTGGGATTCGAACCCACTTCGTCGAGCTGGTGAGCCCCGGCGCTCATGGGCCAATTTTTTAATCTACGCTACCGCTTGGTTGTCGCATAGCCGCAACACACAGGGAATTATACTTTGTAAAAACTAATTTATAACAATAGTGAACTACCAGGCAGAAAAGTAATACTATCTGTTAGCACTGCGGAAGATCTACGTTACTAGACTTTTTTATGTTTTAGCTTTTGATGTGTTTGGTACATTCTTGGATTCAAATATTTTAGGTCATTTTGAGATAACGATTGCTTTGAAATAAAACTAAATAGGTTAAAACATCCTGAAGGATTGACGTTTTACAGTAGATATAATAAGACCAACATTATTATAACTTTAACTGGATGATTTCGAATAAATAATAACGTATGATTTCAATACAACCAGGCACTATGTTCCAGATTTAATTCTTAATCATCATTAAATTAATTGAAACATCTTAATCTAATGGAAACATGAGAAAAATAAAATGTTGTGCTTGTAACTCGATTTAGGCTCCACCCTGACTAAGGAAATTGATGACACTGAACCATTCTTAGTAATTCAGAAGTCTCAGTTACTTATAGTCGTTTGGTTTTTAATCAAGAATTAAGTTGCTAGATCGGTGACATGAACACTTGATTTTAAGTTCCAACACGAGTTTAAAGGCAACTTAGAAAAGAAACCCTGGAAATACGCTTCCATTCTTTCTATTAACAATTCTCATTCAATCATATCAGTCAGGAAACTATTCGGCTCCGCTGCTATTCGGCTCCCTTTCTGCACCAAGGCCTAAACCCAAGAAGCAAACGATAAAGGAAGTCAGCCTGCCGGAGGCGTATATCTTTGCGATTAATTCAGTCGTGTCGTCTTTGAAGTATGCTATTCTTGAGCCGTTGTCCACCGAAATGCGAACAATGGTGGCCCCGTGGACAGAGGCCTTTACTACTCTTTCGAACCCAGGTGGTCAAGCCAAGAGATCTACATGGCGTTATGGGCTTTCTTCCGAAGCAGTGCTCAGTTCGGCCATTCCGATCAACCAGCGGGCTCAACCGCTGGGGCCTTTCGAGGCTGTCGTAGCGAGGCCCCATGATTATGCTCGCGAAGTGGTCACCGGCTCCAGCGTGTATTCGCCGAACTTTGTTGCTTCCCACCATGCCTAGGCCTCTGTGTTTTTGGTTTCATCTTATGGTCATGTGTTGAAAAATTCTCTGTGATATCATTTGCTAGTCTAAAAAAGCCTGTTCATGCTGACTATAGAATAAGGCAAGCAATTATAACGCACACCGACCGAATTAGTGATCTAGGAGCCCTTTTAGATAATAAGTTATCCTTTTTACCAAACTATGACAGTATTTTAAAGAAAAGCAATAGGACGTTAGGGCTAGTGAGAAAAATGACGTCTGATTTTAGGGACCATCAGTGTTTAAAAACTATTTACTGCAGCGTTGTAAGATCAACATTAGAATTCGGTTCTGTAGTGTGGAGCCCAAGTGTCGCGTTCTGGACAAACCGACTTGAGGCTATCCGAAAAAGAATGACTAGGTAAGCTATAAACCTTTTACTTTAGTCCAATAGCAATGAGATCCATATTCTACACGCTGTCTGCACCTACACCCTATTGATGACACCACGGCACAACAAACAGTATGCCAGCAATGGGCCTATTTCCTCCATGGTAGTTTAAGGATCCAATTCTTTTCTGCGTTCATCGCAGCTAGTTTACCTTCATGTTTGGGCCATCTTACTGATCATAATCTGGGCATAAGCCCATCTGATACCAAGAAGTTTAAGTACGTTGCTTCTGATTAAAATTTGAGTATTTTTGTTTCATAATTTTGTTGTCTACCTTGCAACTACAAAGAACAATAGTGGCTAACCCATAAATGCGGTGCTAGAACGACATGCGGCCACTTAAAGTGCACCAAATGGCAAAGAAACCTACCTGGCCGATTTTACTTGCGTGCCCGCTTTTCGGGTCTTCGCCCACATTTTGGGCTATATCTCAGAGAAACAATAGATTTAGATTCTGTTTTCAATTTACTAACATAGTGGAAGAGTTAATGAAAAGAAATTTATACGTTGAAGGTCAATATTCGGTTCCGGGAATGCTGCAGGCTTGTGGAAAGACAGCAGACCGTCTCATTTTTCGAGCGTCCGATTTTACTTGCAGCGGACTGTATACAGTCTGACAAGAAAGTATTCGTACAGTCATCAATTTCAACTTTAAGCATAATTATCTCAGCGACTACGTGACCTAGGACAACCGTTTGAACGACATATCGTAGATAAACTTCTATTCTATCCAATGAGGTCTTAACATTTCAAAAAAGTTACTTGTAGGTCACTTTGTTCTAACGAAACCCCAAAAAAGGCTCAAAATCGATGACAAAAAAGTATCCGTACATGATGAGTATTGATGATATGCCATCCGTACATGATGTGTCAATATGATGCAATCAATGCCACTTGCTTCAAAAGTAGCCTGTAAGTGCCAAGAAATAATTTCTACCAGTTTTCTTTTCGAAAGATGCTGGAAATTTGACCCGATTCCATAATAGTTCTAAAGATGTCTACTAAGATCAGGATAATCTTCCGTTGATGGTAAATCTAGGCATCTTTCGACAAATGTTGTACAGAGATCGATTCCGGACACTTTTCGAGTAGCGTCAACACTCGTATGATCTCATAAAGTCGTCACTCTTGGAAAATACATGGCCTATTCTTAGGATCGTTATTTTACTCAGAGAGAACATTGTAGAACATCTAAACTTTTACCAAGGGTTGGCTTGTCTAAGGAACAAAATGGGCTAAGTAGACCATGTCCCACAGATGATTTATGATTAGTTCAATGTTTCCAGTTCGATTAATGGCCTCCGAGCACCATAACACATACTCTCAACTACTGTGTTTTATAGTTGGAACAACGTTGCTCGTATTGATAATTGAGTTCGACGTCAAGTCTCTATTGTTGTTCGTTTTTTTTGGCCAAAATTGCTTAATTTTGTCTGTATGAAGTCTGTATATAGTGTATAAAACACTGTGCCGACACGCCAATGGCATCAAAATACAGCGATTTGCATATCCCCAGTCTTCCGTATTCTTTCCTTAGAAACGACAAATTTGCAACGTACAATTATGCAATGTTATTGTTATTTCCAAAAAACCTTCCTAAGAGTTGTAATCCAAATCATATGATTGGTGATCTAGACACTTCGTTCGTCATGTTTGAGAACTCTAAGTATGGAGGACTTCATAGCTTTTCTAGCAATCACCCCCTCATAGCGATTGAGTAACCACGAAAGATGTCTGTTTGCAGGGTTTAGTCTAGTTATACCCTGGTTAATTCAACAAATTATAAGCTCCTGAGACTTGACATGATATTTGCCACAGGGTTCATCAACTTGCCAAGTTAGGTTCACATAAAAAAGATAGTTCTCTATCGATTGCAGCTGTTTGCCTAGTTTCACAGGCCATTGCACGTTAAATGATGATATAAAATTGTTACCACCATACTTTTAGATCCTTAATAACTTGAAATAATGGCTAGGTTGATATTTTGACTACTAGAACCGGTGTTTTTGGTCAAGAAAGTCGGGTGTACAAATACTTTTTTGTCATCGATTTTGAGCCTTTTTTGGGGTTTCGTTAGAACAAAGTGACCTACACGTAACTTTTTTTAAATGTTAAGTACTCATTGGATAGAATAGAAGTTTATCTACGATATGCCGTCCAAACGGTTGTCCTAGGTCACATAGTCGCTGAGATAACTAGGCTTAAAGTTGAAATTGGTGACTGTACGGATACTTTCTTGTCAGACTATATGTACAGTACCAGGCATTCAAAGTCGGACACTTGAAAATTGAACAATCTTTTTACTTTGAGGTAAGTTATCTTCTTCTTCAAAGCAGCTAGCGACACGAAACTGCACAGGGGACTTCTCCAACTTTTGTTCTTCGCGAATATGCAAAAAAAGAAACAAAAAACTCCAATTGCGGAAATAACGGGACACGAATGAGAAAAGTATTCTTTTCGAGCCAGGCACTAAAAGTCAGCATAAACGGCTATACGTGCCGTAGGAGGGGGTATTTAAACACACGAACAATCGTGAAGACAAAGACAGGGGATTACCATATATTGCTCTGGTAATAGTGCGTTAGGGGGGAATAGGGTGATTCTTACCTTCACAAATTGGAAACTACGTTTCCCTGGATGTCCATTTTGTACGTGATATGTATTACCAAAATGGCGACGAAGCATCGTGTGGTGGTTTGACTTTGTTGTCAATTTTGCCTGTCTCCTGCTTTTCGTCCAATATTTCCTGTAATTTTTCTATCATTTGTTAAATTGGAATGTAATTGTCTATTCAAATGGTACATACACTGTGCCAATCGGTAAGTGGGACGGTCAAAAAAAGAACACTTGTCTGACTTTGCGATCAATTTTAGGGTACTTAGAATTGATAACAATGAATTTCGCTTATCACATCTTCTTTGTCTATCTTTCTACGAAGCATGTGCAAAAAGAGAGAGTAAAAATCGGTCACCAAGCGGCGCAATGATGGAAAAAGTGCAAAAAGTCATAATTTTGCCAGCCAAACGTAAAGTTGGACACTTGCTTTTCAGGTTTAATACGTGGTTTGTTGAACTATTTCCAGAAGTTTTTGGTATTTAATTTTATTTCTGTTATAGTCTATGACTGTTTGTTGATGCTTGACAAAAGTTTTTTCTAACTTTATTGGACATTTCTGCTTAAATTTCTTCCTATTACTGTTTTGTTACCAATTTATAATATACAGTGTTTGTAACATAGGATACTGTACAATTTTACTCAAATTGGCTATTGGATTTCATACTAAAGACTCAGAAAGATTCTTCTGAACTTTGAGGCTGATTTAGAGTAGTAACTTTTGTGTTATTCGTAGCTTATAGTGAGTATAGTTAACCTGGCGGAACTCTTAATCTTGGAATAGTGAAACTATTTCAACAACATCTGTCATAATTTTCTTCATCATATGAACGTTGTGATGGGTACTTATCGTACTTTAATTAAAAACAAGTTTTTCAGTTCATTCTGATCGCATAAACACCTACAACATTAACAAATGACCTCCAAGGAATAGGAGTTAAAACAACAATTTTTTTAAAACTCGTCAGCTCCGTTTTACGTTCTAAAACTGCCTGCCTTTCTAACCAAAAGTGTATATGTTTGCTTCATATGTAAGTCATACTTACTGTGACGACAATTACCACATTAAATGAATGCATTTGAACGAGATAGGAAGAGTACCTTTCAACATAATCTAAAATCATCGTCTATATAAGGTTTTGAAAAGTAAAGGCGTTGTTTGCGGTTTCTGCGGGTATGTTCTGGAAATAGTTTGGAACCTTCTAAATGCTTTCATTATTTTATTAAATTCTTAGACATCTATAATTGAGGAAAAGTCTTCAATTCAGTTGGTTTTTTGATGAATCTCACATCATCGTCCTTTAAGTTTATTGTAAGATGACCCATTTCAAGTTCTATTTTTGACAATATGGGCTTTTTTATCGATTGTTAGTGTATCGCAAAACAGTAACTTTGGTTAAATTGATAAAACCTGATAACTTTCGGCATTTTTAATCGATTTATATGATAAAAAAGATAATATTTCATTCCTTGCAGTGGTGTAACATATTTCAACCACAAAGTGTAAATAATTTATCAAAACTCATCTTTTTTATACATATAACAATAATTTAGTATATCATAGATCATCAGAAAATGATTTTACGTGCCTAAGCTAGCTTCCATAACACTTCAGCCGCAGACATTCTTAGGAATCCTAAGTGTCCAACTTTACGTTTGGCTGACAAAATTTTGACTTTTTGTACTTTTTCGATCATTGCGCCGCTTGGTGATCGATTTTTACTCTCTCTTTTTGCACATGCTTCGTAGAAAGATAGGCAAAGAAGATGTGATAAGCGAAATTCATTGTTATCAATTCTAAGTACCCTAAAATTGATCGCAAAGTCAGACAAGTGTTCTTTTTATGACCGTCCCACTTACCGATTGGCACAGTACATTTGATGTAAAGACCTATTTGAGTGGTTTGGCTGGCAAAAGTATGACTTATTGCACTTTTTTGATCATTGCGCCGCTTGGTGCCGATTTGTAAGTCCTCTGTTTGCACATGCTTCGTAGAAAGATAGACAAAGAAGATATGATGAGCGAAAGCCATTGTTATCATTTCTAAATACTCTAAAATTCACCGCAAATTCAAACAAGTATTCTTTTTTCATTTGTCCTACTTACCGATTTGCACACGGTCACGGTCTCGGGCTACTTTGTCTCGGCAGAATCATCCGGAACCGCTTGCCGGATTCTCCAGAACTGGAAAAACGATCTTGTGCTTTGTGTTGGATCGTTTTATATGTGGTGTCCTTCGTACATTCCTGAACCGTTAGTTGCTATTGGAAAACAAAGCACACCCTTCGTTACGTCTCGTCGTACACGCGAACGTATTGCGATGATATTACTTTGCCATTTTGTTTTTGTCATTCCCGGGTTTCTTCTCTTACCTCCTAGACTGTTTTTCCGATATTCTTTTCTGCAGGCGCTATGAAAAACGATTAATTCCCGCTTTATTTTTCTCTTCCCGCCCTTTCATAACAACTAGACCTTCGCGTATCCACCGTGGCTGAACGAAAAGCATGAGGCTTGTTCTAGCGGTATCGCGAGTTCTAATGTTTTCACGCGAAATTTAATGATGGTAATTTATTCGTGTTCGTGTTCCTTTTTCGCACGAGACGTACTTTATGTGATTGAGATGGGCTTCGACATTTTCCTCTTGCTTCTGGAACTGAAGTTTATTTGAAGGCTTTCCGAAGGAGGTTGTTTTTTCCAGTTTTTTCTTCGTTTGCAGCTATATGGTTTTCCAGCCATTTGATCTAAGCTGTTTTTTGAGTAATTTAATACATTTCATCAAATTGGCATCACACCTCGTCTCAATTTATTTGTACTACTTATTGATTAGTTTATCATCTTCACGAAATCAACGGAATGCACTTCGTACTTGCTTGATTTTTATTAATTAGGATAATTCCAAAAGTTTGCTTGCCTTTCGTCTTTGCTTCACCAAAACAACTCTAAGTATAATGTCTAAATAATTGTCCAATGTCTAAGTATAAACTTATGCATATTTTATCAAACTAATGTTTCGTTCCAGGTGTTGTGCATGTATTTTTGTATTATTTTATTCTCTCCTGGGGCGTAGATTATATACGTTTCCCGCTTCACTCATGGATGGGGCACGAAAATCACTTTTTCATTAGTATGGCCGCTACCTACGCAACAGGCAGAAAGTAGACAATGGAGGGACAAAAACGACAGTTATCGTCAACAGGCGAGTAGTTTCGGGGACGTCTAATCATCTACTTCTAATTATCGTCGTAATACAATAAGCATAACATCATAACATCATCGTTAAAGGACATAGTCATTTAGGTCAGCACACTATCTAACAACAAAGGACAATCACAGGGTTGAGTTTCCCGAATGGTGGTAGAAACTGTTACTTTAATTATAGTTTTTTATGTGTAGTGTCTGGAAAGGGAGTTTGGGTAAGATTTGATACTGTTGGATGTAATATTTCTTTTTTTTTCTACCTGTCCTGTTTTACGAGTTTTGATTGTGTACGAAACCCATTACCTCCCGTTTCGCAATATTTTTTGTAAAAATAGATGTTTTCGCCTCTTTCACGAATGTAATTATTACCAATCTCTTTCAACGGTTTCTAAACGTCGTAAATATGCCTTTTTGAGACGTTGACAATGATTCTGGTATTCAGCAACCGAGGACACACTTTTTTTCTATGGTACAGTTATACTACTGCATTTGTCTAGTACACTTCATCCTTATTTATTACATACTCGTGCTGGTCGTTAAAAATAGTAGAAAAGCAGTAATGAGTATGAAAACCCAGACAGCGTTAACGGCGTTAGTTCATTTCATAAAATGTCCAGGAGTCATAAATTTCTTCTGCCATTAGCGGCAGTAAATGGGGGGAAATCGCAGGGTTACTCCTGGCGCCAGGGTCTTGTGGGGTTGCGCTGTTTCGTTTCCGTGCGTGGAACGGAATTAGCTTGAGCTGTTTGATTGAAAGGACATTGTGATTCAAAATGTATCGGGTTAAGATTGTGCGTAGCGTATGCTACAATAGAACGCAAGGTGCATCATCAGGTGTTTGCAATATTACTTAAAATATAAAATGAAAAAATAATCTGACCATCAAAGCCTTAGTATACTTTAACTTAAAGGCTTTGTTTTTTTTAATTTACTTTTTTATAGGAAATTTACAGGCCTTCGAACTAAACAGGGTTAAAATTACAGGCTTATAAGCCTATTAAGCTCTTCTTTGAAAAACCATCTTCGAAATATTATAGCATTCAAACTTAGGCAACATGCAGAGAGAAACAATATTATTCCAGAAGTTCAGTTTGGCTTTCAACCCGCAATGTCTACTACTCACCAGTTAAACAGGCTAATGTATGTATTAACCCCTTCACAGTTTTGCCCGAGTCTGACCCGGGCCAGCGGATGGGATTATCATTACTTGTAGAAAGTTCATACAAAGAGTGTGTAGTACAAGTTCAAATAAACTATGAAACGAGTTTTCAAACGGTTTCACTTAGGAAATCCAGTTCCAACGTAAATAAAATGTGTTACTGCTATTAGGGTTAGGATAGGTTAGCAAAAATAGTTTATAATATCAACAAGCATACATTTTCCTTGCATTTAAGAAGGTTTTTCTCCAACAAGTTTTTCTCTTTTGATGTAGACCCTTCACAGTCTCGCTACGTCGACAAAATGGAACAAACAATTGTGTTAGATTTTCTTTAATTGAGCCTGGCTCGGCCAAAACTGTGAAGGAATTTAAATTCGCCGCAAGGTAAATACAAAGTTAAGGTTCGAAAAGCTAGAATAACATTTAGAAGCAATGAGGATAGGGAATGCCGTACCCGTTAATATTTCAATTTGACTGTAAGTTTGCAAAAATGTGTATTCAACATATGAAATAAAAAATGTATACTACTACTAAGCTGTTTTCTATAAACAATAAGAAGTATCTGTTCTCTACATGTCGTGGAAGTAGTACGAATTTATCCCAAAAAGGAAATTTCCTTGCAAGTTTGGAACATATTTAACAGCATGATGCAACACTTCAAGGTAGCTTATCTCGGATGAATCAGGGTTTGTAAGATTTGCGTAAGGGAGATTTTTCACTTCGTGTGAAGCTATCAAATTATGTGGTTTTGATCGAATTATAAACAAATTTCATTGCATTACTTGAAATTCATCATTTGTTTTCGTTTAATATTTATTTCGGTCATGTTTAGGTAACTGCATCTGTAAACTTTTTGTATTTATATTTTGTAGATTATTTTAAATTAGGTTAATAAAATAAATTCGTGCTGTTGTAGCGAGCGCTTTCATTCACAATACATTGAAACTTGAGTTTCGTTCTGTATTCCATATTCACCGAGCTTTTTGACTGGTACTTATTCATTTTTTACACTTATACACTCTACAAGTTGTTGCAAAATAATTTAATTAAACAAACGAAAATTTTAATTTGACAATTGGAATACTAGCAAAATTCAACAAACTTATAGTCAAGGTCCTTGTTTGTGAAATGGCAAATGATTAAATTCGTCTTAGCTATTATTAATAATCGTTTTCTTAAACTAATTTCTTTCGCTGCGAGCGGTGGCATTTAAATAGACCGTTTATTTGAATTCTGTGTATTATTTAAGATTCGATAATCTATGTGGCCTACATTAAGTAGACAAAGACGTAAACGTAAGACTACAACATTGATGGAGCTGGCTCATGCAAATCTGGTTTTTCCTGTTACTGGCTTTGTTACTGTACATACAATTTATACTTTGTTGCAGAAAACATGCAGACTAGCTTCCTCGTAACCAGCGTTCGTCGGGTTTCGTACGGATCGTTCAATTTGCATCAAACATGGAATGTACATTGATTATTTGTGGAACAGACAGTCATATTGACGTGTGATACAATGTTCTGTTATGGCCGAGATCCTGCGTCAGCGTTATGATATGCTAATGCACACAACTTACAGTTTAATTTAAGTGGGTCTGCGGTATTCATCATGAATTAATTATTTGACTCTTGATTGGTATAATACATCGCACATAACTTGTCTTCATCTTCTGAGCATTTTACAAGATCACAGATGTTGCTTAAACGACATATGATGTCTGCGTATTCTATTAACAACTACAAGATCAGCTTAACACACGAACCACTTACACTTGTATGTACCAAAGGTGTAAATTTTTAGTTATTTCCAGAAACGTTCGTTTAACCGATTCCGGCAAAGTTCTTGGACATTTTTTTTTCTGACGCCTCGTTTGTGTGTACCTTTTTCATTCCCCTAGAGGAAATACGGTAAAAGAGTAAATGAGGCCCCGGCCGCCATGTTTTCGATCGTGGCTACACCTCTTGTGGACGTTTAAACTGAATGTATGCAATTGGTGATACATTAATTCGTTAAATTCATCCTACGAGTATTTGAATCGTAGTGTGTACCGTTAATTTCGGCTACGCAATCAACCTAGGGGTGCGGTATGAGGGGGGCCCACGGGCCCCTATTATTATTTCTCAAAACTATAACAAACTCTCTTTTTCGGTAGACCTAGCGCAGTCCGCTCGCTTCGCTCGCTGCGGGCGCGCCGCCGTTTCCAAATCATTTCTTCGGCTAAACTCATTGTTTCATGCTGTCCATCATGTGTGGTATAGTTTAGTTACTAGTAACTTACAGTAACTTAACATGTAAAAGTATATTTACTCGCATTCAACCTCCACTGCGTGATTAGTTTGAACCGTTATGTTCTTTTAAGCGAACCGTTAGCGATCAAATATTTGAAAAGTATGCATGCGTCGCGCTTTGCATAGCTTCAGGCGCTTAATGTGAACCAGTAGGAAGAGGAGAATCTAGCCCGGGGCCTCATTTACTCTTTTACCGGAAATACTATACCTTTTGCACCCGACCAGCCTATGCGTAAAATTTTCGCTAACAGGCAGTTACGTGAAGTATCTTCTCGAGGGGTAACCAAGGCAGCAGATGGGTTGCTGTCAATTTTCCTTTAGCCACAGGTTCAACAGATACAACTTTGCGCTAGCCTGACTCTAGGTGGATATTGTTTCATTCGGGAGTTGGTGGAAAATTTACCATTTCTATGACCCCGTTAAGAATGAAACATAAAACCCACGTTTCGGTCGAATGTTCTCGAAAATTCCTGGGAATGGTTTAACACATCAAACATGCGCTGCAAAACTACTATCCTGCACACAAGTACTACCTTATTTTCTAACCTGCTCTGCTTTCAGCTGCGGAGGAACCAGTACAGAGGACTATAAAATGGTGACATGGTAGGGTTTATCCTATTCCGCTATCGTAAATCGCAAATAACTTTAAATCCCAGGAGAACCAAATATCAGATTATTTTTGGATTTGTTCAACGAATCTAACCCTGAAACAAAAGGAAGGTAAACATTCTTCATAGTATGATGAATAAACATAGAATAGGAGGAACCTGGATAGGAACTATTTTCTTTTAGTTGAATATTTTACTTTTCAATAAAATATTTGTAGAAAATCAAGTGAATACTTGTAGATTGACAAGAAAAATCATACACGTAGTAGCAGGCTCTAACAGATTCCAGGAAGTGCTTAGTCAGTAGGGCCACCATCTTTTTAACATCATCACATCAGTTGACATCAGTTGCTTGAACAATGCGCGTGATTCGGATTTGTTTAATTATCCCTACGGGGTGGGCGGTGCCACGAGCGACAAAATAGTTCCATGATTATGGTGACGATTTTGATAACCATGTTCATAGATGATGCTGGGTCATTTGCCGCTTACAAATTCATTAAATTAGTGTGAAAATTTACTCTTCCAGCTCTTGATGATTTGACTTTTTTATTAGTATTGAAGGTAACAAAAACATACTTTTTGTAATATTTGTTTTCATTTATTACACAAGTCATGCAACGGATTTTCCTGTCAATTATCTCATAAATCATATGAGTAAATTGTTATTCATTAGACCACCTCCGGCGGGTCTTGATGGTTCAAGGATTGCGATCGATCTGTCCAGCATTCATTTATTTTCCTTCGCTTTCGCTCAATACCACGTACCAGTTAATCCCTCCAGTGCTTGTAGTATTCCCTCAAACTATCTGTACTCTTCCATCGTTCCCGTTGCTTTCGCGAACCAAGAAGAAGCTTGTGGTATTCGTGGAAGATGGATGAGTAGATACAAGATGTTCATCTATTTTATCTTCGCACTCCTGTCCGACCGGTACGTAGGAGGTTAGAAAACACTATCTTACAGTAGGCTTTCGAAGTTCGTCGAGAGAGACCATTTTTCCACCGATCGAAGAGGTTTTACCCATCTTGCCATTGAACCAAACTGGCAATCTCTAGCGAAAAGGAGCTCTTTCGATTTGTTACGATTATGTTCTCTAGCCAGGGTATCTCATTATGGTTGAGGTGAAGGTTTACCACAGCATCGTTTTGTTTCGCCAGATTTTTGCTGGTTGCCGTGGGTGTCGGAATGGATGGGAGGGACGGAATCGCTAAATGGCCTGTCGGTCTTGGGGAAAAATCCCATCAACCATCGTACCGAAGGTGCAAAACATTAGTAAACATTATCGTAGCTACGGATTCTGGTAGCAGGGGAAATCGATAGGTTTCTGAATCAAACCGGATAAAAATACGGAATAAGTCTCGGGTGAGAAGTTTGTTGATGTTTGGAACACATCGTCTATTTCACTTTGCACGACGGATTAACATTAAATTTTGTCGCCAAATTCAAACCAACTGCAGTGGTATGATTACTTTTGTTGCTTATTTTTCGCTGATAAAGATTAATAAACACTAAATTTACTATAAAAAAAGTCGCTCCAGAAAATCCCAGCCGAATAAATCGCACAGCGGCTACATGGCTAGGTTACATTTCAACTCAGAGGTCGAAGGGCAATGAGAACAATTATGCTGACCACATTTCATTTCGGCCTGTCCTTGAAGCAGGTACAATCGAGAAACAACAGCTTGTGTGGCCAGTGAAGCAAACGAAGGAAATAAACATCCTTTTAGTAGAGTTTAACCATAAATCTTCATCGACACCATATAGTGCAGTATTTCGACCGCCAATGGAGATAGTAAAGTATTGACGCCGTCAACTTGACGGTAATATTAAATTTATGCCGTTTGGTTAGAAATTGCTTACAGAATGTCATGAAGTAATAATGCTGTGCTGGAAATTTCTTACTATGCGACAGGAAACATCAATTGCTTGGATCGATGGAGCTATAATAACTTCTGGATATTACATGTATGTCGTTATGATAAACCTGCAGATATATTCATTTCAGCACTGTGATCGAAAAGGAGCTCTAGCTACCGTTGCCTCTTCTCGAATGACATTTTGGTTGTTTTAGTTTATGAGGATTTCCATTCGTTCAACCTTTGTCGGTGCCTATTTACACTCAGATAGACATTGCATTTTTTACCTAGTAGCAATTGTTTGGTATGATGCAGCTATACTGGATCGGCAATTGGTAGTTTTAAAATGGAAAGCTGTGGTTGATAACCCATTGAATCTGTTTTTTTGTTAAACTTGTCCACCTATACGCCAGATTCACTCTCTGGCATTTTTATCACCCTCTGGCAGAACTTGTTTTTTGAATATATTTTCAATCACTTCCAGTTCTGACTTAAATATCTATAAGTGTATCTTTATCTCTAATTTTGTAGTAAAATTATTATTATTTGAATTTATCCAATAGTTCCAACTCTTTACTAATTATTTTTAAAGGTTGGGCAAAGCTTAAGGAGGGAGATTGATTTGAAATTCACCTTGTACGTGTAGAGCACGGACTATGATCGAAATCCGTTCGACGGTCGGTAAAAATGAACTCTGTGCGTTTATACCTTATATGTTCAAAGGTTCCTATGAAACCTCCAGCTTCGTTTATACCTAAGGCGCTTAAGTGTTTCCATGAAGTAATGTTATTATGTGGCGCTACAGCCGCTGAGCGGTCTTGGCCTGACGAAGCTCCATCCGAAACCGCTCACGGTTGCTCTCCACCTTCCACCTTCGTCTACGCCATCCTTCCACCTCAATTTAGGCCTACCACGCCTCCTCTGTCCTTGGGGACAGCCTAAAAGGACTTTACGGGCTGGGTCGTCCGGTGCCATTCTCTTGACATGACCAGCCCACCGGAGCCTGGCGAGTCTAATTCGCTGTACGACAGTGCGGTCTCCGTACAGCTCGTAGAGCTCGTCATTATATCGGCTCCTCCATTGTCTCTCCTTACATACGGGGCCAAAAATCCTCCTGAGCATCTTCCTCTCGAACACGGCTAAGAGGGTTTCGTCAGATTTGGACAGAGTCCATGTCTCGGAGGCGTATGTGAGCGACAGCTTCGACTGTCTTGACAGGTATCGTGAGTGGAAGAGATTTCTCAGACTGTATATGACCGGTTGGCTGCCAGCACCCTAGCGCGAATTTCATCTTCAATGTTGTTGTCGGTGCTGACCTTTGACCAAATTTTAGACGACTTCAGAAGTGCGTTCACCTACTTGCACGTCATCCCGCGTAGGCTTTCGGCAATTGTTGGCAGGGCCGCTGATGGTGCCACCATCATCTTGGTTTTTCCCTCGTTTATCTGCAGTCCGAGGTTATTCGCCGCTTGCTCGATCCTTTGGTATGCTTCTGCTACAAAGGAGAGTCTTCTACCAATAATATCAATATCATCAGCGTATGCCAGGATCTGGATTGACTTATAGAAGATGGTCCCCGAAGTTTCCACCTCTGAGTCTCGGATGGCCCTCTCTAGCGCTAGATTGAAGAGTATGCAGGCAAGCCCATCCCCTTGGCGAAGTCTTTTGGTGGTAGCAAAGGAACTTGAAAGTTTTCCATCCACCTTCACCTGACAAGTGACGTTAAACATGGTCATTCTTACAAGTCTGATTATTTTAGCCGGGATTCCAAATGAGCTCATGGTTTGATACAGTTTTACCCTGGCTATGCTATCATATGCGGCTTTAAAGTCAATGAAGAGATGGAAAGTATTTTGTTGGTACTCTGCCATCTTCTCCAAGACTTGCCGCATGGTGAAGATCTGATCAGTGGTTGATCTCCCTCTTCGGAATCCCCTCTGATAGTTTCCTACTATCTCTTCAGCGTATGGGTCAACATTTTTTTCAACACCGTAATCAACACCGTAATACCCCTGTAGTTACCCAACCAAATATTTTCGGCGATAGTGAACCAAAAATATAGCCTTTCGCTCTTACAAATGTTGTGTTCTCTTCTGGAGTTTTTCTCTTCTGTAGTGAGCAAGTTTTTTCTCACTTCACTGGCTATCACCGAAAGTGAACTGTATCTCGCTGGTGTTTTCGGGTTGGCTTCGCCAACGAATCACCCCCGAGAATATCAGCGAGAAAAAGCGTGGTGTCTCCTTGGGTAGTGCAGTCAAACTTATCTCCCTTTTTGTTCTCTAAATTTGCGCCTCCATTTTTGATCAGTTTGGCTGTTATTCCGTCCGTGCCAGGCGTCTTATTGGTCTTGAGGCGTCGGATAGCCTTTCGTTTTTCTTCAATGCTAGGTGGCTGAAGCATGATTTCATCTGCTGGTGGAGCCTCCAGCTGCTCGTTAAACTGATCATTTAGTGATTCATCGAAGTACTGAGCCCTCCGTGAGAAGACCTCTGGCTGGTTGCTGACCAGATCTCCATCCTTGCTGCGACAGCAGGTCACCTTCGGAGTAAAGGTGCTTCGGTGGCCTGCTATCGCTCGGCAAAAATGTCTTCTGGGTTTGTAACGCACTGTGGTTTCCTCGAGTTTTCGCATTTTAGTGTCCTCCCATAATTGCTTTTTTTGCTTGAAAACTCGTTTCTCTTCTCGTCTCGTTTCTCGAACCGGTGGTATTCTTCTGCGCATGCCCGTGTTCTTTGCTTCTGCTGCATTGTTCAGTATGCGCAGTTTTTACGTTCATTTTCAAGTCTACACTCCTACAATCGTTGTTTTTAGAGCATCCCATCTCCCGCTCGTATCTGTTTCTCCTTGTTGCAGTAGTCTCATCTATGGCTCCGTGGTAGGAGAGTTGGACTCGACTCTCCTTAAGAGAGTCCGTGTTGTATCGTGTTTGCGTGTTGTTTCTAGCCACATTGGCTCGATGGGCAGGCGATCCTGCATCTTATAACTCAGCCAACCAAGTAATGATCAGAATCGACGTTGGCCCCTCTATAAATTCTGACGTTTAACAGACTCGATTGATGGCGGTGATTTATCAACACGTGGTCAATCTGGTTGGAAGTGGCTCCATCCGGGGACACCCACGTGATTTTGTGGATGTCCCGTCGCGCAAACTTGGTACTTCCGACGACCAGACTGGACCAATCTACTACCGTTTTCGTTGACTGTGCTCGATGTACTGGCGGTACATCGACTCCCTACCGACTTTTGCATTGCAGTCCCCCAGGATTATTTTGACGTCATACCTGGGGCAACTTTCATAGAGTTTCGCGAGGCGGCCGTAAAACAGGTCCTTGTCCTCTTCATCTTTGTCTTCGGTAGGGGCATGAACGTTAATGAGGCTTATGTTATAAAATTTGCCTCGCATGCGCAGGTAGCATAGCCTATCGTTTATAGCCTTGAAATCAATGATTGCGGACTTCGCGAGTTGACCTGCAGCAAAGCCCGTGCCAAGCATGTGGTGGCGGTCGTGGCAGCTTTATTAGATGTCGTAGCTGCTGCCACGCCTGTTCTGCACACCACTACCTAGCCAGCTTATCTCTTGTAGTGCGACGAGGTCCATGTTTAGCTTGGATAGTTCATCGTCCAATTGATTCAAGGCTCCGCGGAGCTCCGGTTCTATACATTGTGCGTACATTCCATGAGCACATTTTAATCGTTGTCCTGGGGCGTTACATAGGTCCGTTATCGTCGAATCCGTTCCATATATATATTCGTAGTTCCGTAGTCGATGTTACCGGGGGCGGGTGACTGGCCCTGCGACCCAGTTGCAGCTTTGGTTGAGCCTGGTTGCCCCCCAGGCGTTCAAGCAGCCCGGCAAACCGAACTGCTCACCCCCCTTCTGCCTTAGCCATGCCACCCCATCCTCCCAAGGGGGTGAGATTGGACCCGTTTACCCAAGCTCGGATAAGCGGGGCTACATGTACACGGACTGTATGGCTTGGACATACCAGAATAGGAGTTGGGTAGGAGAGCCTATGTAGCTTTCAGGAGGCGTCGGATCCTACCCCATAACACAGACCGAGAGGATTTCATGAAGTGGATGATTGTTTCTTTTCAAACGAAGTTGTTGGTAATCATTTGAATTATTACACAATACAAGCTGACCCAACGAACTTCGTCTCGTCCAATAATAATAATACACTAATATTGAAAAAAAAACAAAGCATTACAGTTCAAGGGAAGCCCCATTGATTTGTTGTCTGAAGATATCGACTCATAACAATAACAGATCCATCTTCAAGTCGCGGCATATCAGACAAAGAATGTTTTAAAACTCCAGTGAACGATTCACGGCTTCTTTTTCATTTTCAATACGATTAATCAATTTATATGAAGGCAATGGTCCAGCTGAAGTCATTAGCATAAGTTTTTTAAGCAGCAAAAATTGTACGTGCACTCAACCAATCTTAGTTTCGATACTATGGTGCATTCACATAAACATTTGTGATAAATCATTTTTAGTTTAAGCGAATTGGCAAATAGCGGGTAGCAAGCCCACGATACTATTCACCAAGCAGAACATTTTAAATTCAACGATCGGTGCTGGCATTTGAATTTCAGTCAATAGAATGCTACTCGTAAACAAACTCCCATTTTCAATCAACACCAATGCTTCATTGAAGATCAATGATTTTTTTATTCAAAATTTCCCTTTCAAAAGTGATGTGAAATATCTTCGGCGATGTCATTTTTATACGTATCTCACAATCAACAGGACTTTTTATGGCTTCATCGAAATAATCTTAATATTAAGTATAGACACTATAGTTATTGCTGTTCATTCATAGATTCCAGTGATTATCATGTTTCAGCAAGTGTAATTGTGTTCTCGTAAAGTTGCACATCATACTCAACGCTGTCCGCAATGGCTCAAACAAATCGAAGGTATTCGTTTTCGATGGATTGTGTAAATTTGTTGAAAAATTTATTTATTAATTTATTTATTTTATTTAAATTTTTTTTTTGCTAAAGCAAAATTAAAACACACCTCTACGTCCATGTATCGGACACCCTTGCTTTTGCATAATCATTTCTCCGATGCATTTAATTTATATGTGAAGTAACTGCGAATCAAGCAATAATCTCGGAATAGAATCGCTGCTGCAAGTTGGAATCTTGTTTCTTATGTTTTTTTTGCTTGCTGTACTCCTGCCTCAAGAGTTCTTGGTGTCAAAAACCGGCCTATCTCTTCCGGCGACGTTCTTGCAAAATTGTTTGATAGTTTTCCCTGAACTTAAATACTCAACATTCATATGTATTTAGCAACAAAGCTCTTTTCTAGCACTCAACAAAATACATTCAACTCCTATCAGAATCAAATATACGTGATACGCTTGTTGATTAACCGAGATGAAATTATTCGATGATCTGTGAATTCGCACTCAGGATTTGTCACAATTTTAATCGGTATGAGTAAGAAGGAAAAAAGTCATCCCAGAACTTCGTTAAGATTGGCCAAGCAGTTTCTTAGTTTAGTTATACATCGTATATTTGATTTGATTGTATGGAAATCTGCAATTTTTACAAATCTTTCCATTTTCCGGCTTTTCGTTAGGGAACGTTAAAGTTGTCTTTTCTTTAAACTTGCCATGAATAAAACCGAACAAATAATCTGATATTGTCAAGAATGGCTCAGCCGATTTTGAATTTTAGCTTTAAAAACAAACAAACACTCATTTTTATAAGTTTCATTTTTTTGGGAAAAAACATTTATCGAGTTTTCTGGATTTCTGGCTTTTCCTAAGGATTTTTCTAACTTTCATTGTTTTTATTGGGCCAAAAGAAACAAATCATCAGAAGACTTCGTTGGGATAAGTCCTACCGTTTTCGTTAGAGAAGATAAATAAATTTTTTTTATATGGAAAAACAGCCGTTTTTACCGAATTTTCAAATTTTCCGACTGTTCCATGGGAATTTTCAAATTCTCTTTTTTCCTAAACCTTTGTTGAGTAATAAGGAACAAATCATACGAAGACGTCATCAAGATTGGTCCAGCCGATTTTGAGTTTTAGCGAACATACAAACATTCATTTTTATAGATATAGAGAAGAAGAAGAAGATATAGAGAAGAGATAGAGAAGAGAAGAGATAGAGAAGAAGAAGAGATGATAATAAATTCATGAAAACTACAAATTGGATCCCAAGAATAGCAATTAACACACTTTTTTAAAAGCAGAACCCTCAAATGTACGAATTCGTTGAGAAACCGCGGCTTAAAACTTAGAGGATTTCTTCCCATACAAACGGGAACGACCGGATTTGCGAAAAGAGTTCATTTCGTTCATATTCAAAATGGCAGGTAAAATGAACATATTTAAGGGGAGTTGAGTAAAATTTTTGGCCGCCTTTTTTCACTTGACTGACCTTTGACAACTCGATTAGAACGAATATTTTTCCGTTCTCTACGCGATATACAACACCCAGCTAATGTTGACAACATGGATGAATAGGTCTCTCTAATAGTAGGTGCATAACTCCTTGATAGAAATTTATTGATTGGGTCATTGAGCCACTCATTCACCGGGAACTTCACAGTTCCTTTGCTCGTTGGGGAACCAAGACAACAAAATTAAAACGTGTCTAACGTACATGAACTAAAGTCAATGAACATTTTGAAAAAATATTCTAAAAGAAATCGGAAAGGATCGAACAAGTCAAACAAACTAGAGGGAAAGCAATAAAAGTTACAAACTAAACCAAACTCCCAATTATTTCGCACTTTCTTTAGTACAATGATATTGTTTATGGGTAACCAAAACACCTTTTGTTCGGCGATTTAAATGTTTATTTAACTTGCATGTTTTTAAACTCATCTACGCATTTACATTTCCATTTAAATTGTTTACATTTACATGGTTAAATTACAAAGTTATTACATTTTACAAAATAATCGAACAATACAATAATCAATCGAACTACATCTAGCTACAAGAAAATAAAATAATTAATCCTGCCAAAAACTGATCCATCCTTCGTTGAATTTTTTTCCTTTGGGGCGTCGATTTCGGTATTCTTTTTTTCCTCCAGGTCATCTTCATCTTCGGAAAACATTTCCCCCTCTTCTTCTTCAATGTCTCCTAGCGAAGGTTTCCAGCCCTGGAAATGAGAGAAAACATGTTAATGTATAGTTTTACTACACATAAGATTTTATTTTTCTCTTACTCACCAATACTTCTTCTTTTCTTGTCAGCCTCAGGTAGCAGACGCCGTAATCCTCGTCTGCTACTTCTTCGTTTCCTTCATCCTCGTTTGCTTCATCCTCGTTGACTACTTCCTCGTCTACTACTTCCTCGTATGCTTCATCGTCGTCTGCTGCATCCTTCCCTGCTACTTCCTCGTCTGCTTTATCTTCGTCTAATTCATCCTCGTCTGCTACTTCCTTGTATGCTTCATCATGATCTGCTGCATCCTTGCCTGCTATTTCCTCGTCTGCTTCAACCTCGTTTGCTACTTCCTCGTCTGCTTCATCCTCGTCTGCTTCAACCTCGTCTGCTACTTTTCCATCTGCTGCATCCTCGTCTGCCACATCCTCCTCAATCCGGGTGTTGTTAAGTGGATCCAAGTCTTTATTTTCTTCTATGAAGCTGCAAATCACTAATTCATCCTCATTCGGCTCGAGCTTGACCCTGAAACAACAAAAGAAATCCATAATACCCATATCGCAAATTTTGAGCATCCGTACTCAATCGTTACAAATGCTCAAATAACAACATATGTATGCTGCGATTGATTTATAGCCTGTTTCGAGGGCAGCAAATTGCATTTAATAGTCTACTAGATGCATTCGGTTTGATTTAAAATTTTGGCAATTTCTATTTAGATCTCAGTTGACTGAGCCTTTACATTTTCGCAATTTCTATATAGATCTCAGTGCACACTGAGCTCTCAGTTAGCACCAGCGTTCAACATGGTAAAACATCGAATGTGTATATTTACTCCGTGTAAGATTTTATATTTTATCTTACTTACCAAAAGTTATTACAGTTTTCTTGCCCTGTGGCTATTGAATTTGTTGCTTTTGACTCAGTTTGTTAGTGAACTGTTGGCGGTACGTAAATATTAATCAAGAACAGAATTAACGAAGACTTCGTTGAGAAAATACTAAAAGCTGTCAACAACAATACAAAATGAGTCGAGCCCAGAAGCAGCAGTGAAAACATTGGAATGACTTTGTGCTGAGTGACCGAAACACGATGGAGGACACTTCAAGAATTTGGCATAATTGGTGAAAAAAAAAAAATTGAGCCCGAAAAATTCCGATGAATTTAATGCAATACCTTACTCCAGTTTTAGTTTTGAATTTTTGCCCAAATACCGCCAAGTACTTTTCGAATTGTCCTTTTCTTGCGATACATCCGACTGCACTCCTTTGAAATTGACGTGGGTGACGGTGCAAGTAGGAACCCAACGAACCTTTGATAATTTATTCAGCTAGGTCCGGCTTTGTGTTTACGGACCTCTTGCATCCGTGCAGTGATGTGTCTGTTGTTAATAAGTTTTACTGTTTCAAATTACTTTGAAAGATTTTATTTTCATTAGTTCTCCGTAGCGGAGTGGAGTGTAATCAACATCGGCAGGACCACCGATATCCTTGATGTTTCAAATAGTTCAACCCGATCGGCAAACTCCTTGCTGGTGCTTCCAAGGTATATACAACACCTAGCTAATGTTGACAACATGGATGAATAGGTCTCTCTAATAGTAGGTGCATAACTACTTGATAGAAATTTATTGATTGGGTCATTGATCCACTCATTCACCGGGATCTTCACAGTTCCTTTGCTCGTTGGGGAGCAAAGAAAACAAAATTAAAACGTGTCTAACGAACATGAACTAAAGTCAATGAACATTTTGAAAATATATTCTAAAAGAAATCGGAAAGGATCGAACACGTCAAACCATCTAGAGGGAAAGCAATAAAAGTTACAAACTAAACCAAACTCCCAATTATTTCGCACTTTCTTTAGTACAATGATATTGTTTATGGGTAACCAAAACACCTTTTGTTCAGCGATTTAAATGTTTATTTATCTTGCATGTTTTTAAACTCATCAACGCATTTACATTTCCATTTACATTGTTTACATTTACATGGTTAAATTACAAAGTTAATACATTTTACAAAATAATCAAACAATACAATAATCAATCTAACTACATCTAGCTACAAGAAAATAAAATAATTAATCCTGCCGAAAACTGATCCATCCTTCTTTGAATTTTTTTCCTTTGGGGCATCGATTTCGGTATTCTTTTTTTCCTCCAGGTCATCTTCATCTTCGGAAAACATTTCCCCCTCTTCTTCTTCAATGTCTCCTAGCGAAGGTTTCCAGCCCTGGAAATGAGAAAAAACATGTTAATGTATAGTTTTACTACACATAAGATTTTATTTTTCTCTTACTCACCAATACTTCTTCTTTTTTTGTCAGCCTCAGGTAGCAGACGCCGTAATCCTCGTCTGCTACTTCTTCGTTTCCTTCATCCTCGTTTGCTTCATCCTCGTCGGCTACTTCCTCGTCTACTACTTCCTCGTATGCTTCATCCTTGTCTGCTGCATCCTTCCCTGCTACTTCCTCGTTCGCCACTTCCTCGTCTGCCTTTTCTTCGTCTACTTCATCCTCGTGTGCTACTTCCTCGTCTGCTTCAACCTCGTTTGCTACTTCCTCGTCTGCTTCATCTTCGTCTGCTTCAACCTCGTCTGCTACTTTTTCATCTACTGCATCCTCGTCTGCCACATCCTCCTTAATCCGGGGGTTGTTAAGTGGATCCAAGTCTTTATTTTCTTCTATGAAGCTGCAAATCACTAATTCATCCTCATTCGGCTCGAGCTTGACCCTGAAACAACAAAAGAAATCCATAATACCCATATCGCAAATTTTGAGCATCCGTACTCAATCGTTACAAATGCTCAAATAACAACATATGTATGCTGCGATTGATTTATAGCCTGTTTCGAGGGCAGCAAATTGCATTTAATAGTCTACTAGATGCATTCGGTTTGATTTAAAATTTTGGCAATTTCTATTTAGATCTCAGTTGACTGAGCCTTTACATTTTCGCAATTTCTATATCGATCTCAGTGCACACTTAGCTCTCAGTTAGCACCAGCGTTCAACATGGTAAAACATCGAATGTGTATATTTACTCCGTGTAAGATTTTATGTTTTATCTTACTTACCAAAAGGTATTATATTTTTCTTGCCCTGTGGCTATTGAATTTGTTGCTTTTGACTCAGTTTGTTAGTGAACTGTTAGCGGTATGTAAATATCAATCAAGAACAGATTTAACCAAGTCTTTGTTGAAAAAATACTAAAAGCTGTCAACAACAATACAAAATGAGTCGAGCCCAGAAGCAGCAGTGAAAACATTGGAATGACTTTGTGCTGAGTGACCGAAACACGATGGAGGACACTTCAAGAATTTGACATAATTGGTGAGAAAAAAACATTGGGCCCGGAAAATTCTGATGAATTTAATGCAATACCTTACTCCAGTTTTAGTTTTGAATGTTTGCCCAAATACCGCATATAAATTAATTAATATTAATATTCAATATCCAGAAGCAGTCTACGAACTGTTTCTTCGTCATCTCTTGAATAAAGCTGCGTAGTTCCGATGAAAGCCGATCGTAAAAATGTTAAGTTTGTTGCCTTTGGCGGCAATTTAAGGTTTCAAATCATTATTTACGGAGAACTGAAAACGTAACCATTCTACACCGTTGCACTACACCCAAGTAGACATGCTGTCACAATTATAACTGCAGCATGTGATTATTTTTTCCACCATCGTGACATCATTAAGAAAAGATAAAGCATAAGTTAGTATGGTTGTTAGGATGGTTGTTAGTAGTGCAATTATGCAACCTGAAGGTTTCCCCATAAAACGAGAAACGTTTGCAACCATTGCATTAGCATTGTATGCCATGTTATCCAATTACAAACGGCTCGGAACGGATGAAGGAAAATGTGAACGTATTTCTTAAGGGGACGGGAAACGAAGCGTAATCGCTAGCGTAATCGTGTTATTCTGCTGGTCCATCTGTCAAAAAGAATTTTGGCTCACCTACCCTATAATCGCATGCGTAATCTTGTCAGTACGTAAACAAACGAATCAATAGTTCATTCATCGTAATTATTTATCAAATTTATATGATTATTTAGCGCAGTTTTTGTATTTTTAACAATAAACAACAAAATAATAGCAGTAGCTTCAAGAAATGTTGCCATTTTTACAAAATTGCAAAACATAAACAAAGCAAAGATGACGCTTGGCCTGAATATCGACGATACACGAGAGACCAGCGATTACGCTTCGTTTACCGTGCCCTTTAGAAATTTCTGTCCGTATCTCGTTAGGAATGCATCTGTATCTTTTTAGCGGTGCCATTCGCTTTTTTGCTTGAACTCAAGGACCAAAGAGCGTACAGCATTACTTTTAAGATGTTTTTTTCCTAGCATATTTTTAGCCTGTTTGCTGCAGAAAGCAGTTATAATCCTGTATCAACTGTTTAGTCAGTATGGTATGGTCGTAACAACAAATGGAGTTATTAAATTTACCTTTGGAAACTTCTTTCCTCTTCGAGAGTGAAAGAAACCATACAAAAATGTCCTCCTCCTCGGTCCTAAATCTTCTGGATTACTCCATATTTTCAACAAAACAATTCCCCATGGTCGCCGAGATGACCTAGGTTCCTGCTTTTAGTAACAGATCTCTGCATTTGACACGTACCAATTCAGTACCATCGTCCAAATTGTACGAAACAGCCCAAAGTGGGTTCTGTATTCCTTGGTCGCGATGTCCGGTTGTGAAAGAGTGCCATCTGTAACGAACCGACTGTCCGGTCAAGCACGAAGGTTTCCTCGACCGAGTGCGTCATCGTTCTTGACGCGAGAATCTTCACCGGGATTCGGAGGTCCGTCGGTTTCGGTGTCAACGTGTTCGGTCCGGGCCGTGACTTGCCGACGCTGGAGAAAACTACATTTGATACCTCAACCTGAAGTTAAGGTAAATCGGGAACCCCGCACACAACACATATGCATGTAAATCGAATATCAACTTGAAATAATCGTACTTCTATGCAATATGATTGAATCGTAAATGATGCTAAAATAATGCCTATACGTACAAAAGTGGAGGCGCTAACCGTACATTGTTCAAAATGTATATGTTTAGTCGTATATTTTCTAAGTCGGCATCATATACGACTTACGATATACATCAGCCGTACATTGTTCGTATATCTATACGTATGCATAAAGAAAATCGTATTACATTCTTAATCGGCATCATATGCAATTCCGATTCGAAATATACTAATATGAGATTCAATTTATTCAACTTAATACGACTTCGTGTTGTGTGGGCCCGTCCGCAGCGTGACGTGCCGCTAACGGAGAGGAATTCCAGCGAGTTTTCTTTAACTCTTCTCGGACGAGGAGTTTGGGAGCGCTCCGGTCCGCGCCGTGACTATGCCGACAACGGAGGGGACCACGCAGAAAGCTAGAGTTCCGCAGTGTGACGTGCCGCTGACGGAGAAGAGTCAAGCGTAGGGTGAAGTAGGGTGTTCGGAAATTTTCGAATTGGTTTTCGGATATTGGAGTCGGACTTTCCTCACAAGTGTTCTGGTGAAAATATCTGCTTTATTCACTTATGTACTAAAAAACTCCTTATCTTCTAATGAACGTAAGCGAGATAGAGGATCTCGATTTTACACGCAAGATTTTCATGCGCAATGTTCGGTCCTTGCTACACGATCGTCCCTTTTACTCTTTCCTCGTGGAAAACGCGACCGTACATGGGCATCTGGATCTTATCTTTGCCTGAGTTTTCCTTGCATTTTTCGATACCCAAATTTTACGACCCTAGCATAATCTCGCTTTCGTTCGTCCGCATCGTTGTGTGGGTCCTATCTTGCGTTTTGTTTCCTACGCATTTACATTTGCGAAACGCCTGCGCACATGCGTTGGAGCGCCTGCGATCCCACGCATCGCCTAAACCTCTTGGTACCGACGCGTCGTGTCCCTTCCTTTTTATGTTTATTTAGGATCACGATCGTGACTGTACCGAGAAGTTACATGTAAATTCTAAGAACGTCGCGTTGGTACCGCGATAGCGGTTATCGCCGCCTATACCTATTCTCGTGTCCTTCGCAAAGGAGGCGTAATGTTTACAATCGCGTTCCTTCTCGATATGCGCGTCTGGATGTTCTGAATTTTTTTAATTTGTTTCGATCATGTTTCCGTTGTGACTTTTTCTGTATCTTCCTAATCTCGTTGGTCTTTAAAGGAGGTATTCGACCTACGTCTTTCCCTATTTTCTCTCCTCCATAATTCGGTTAAAGTGAAAACCCTATCACGAACGAAACTATATCGTCTGTTCGTAACACCGCCTTACGAGGGGCGCGTACATTAAGATTTAAGCAATTGTATAGGACGATGTTTCCCTATAAAAGTGTTATTCCTTGCTAAGCAACTTCACTCGCGACATTGTAATTATCTTTCTGTCATTATGATATTTTGGTTGGGCAATGTTAGTATTATGCCTTACTCAATTTGGGATTGATCCTCGCTTCGATTCGTACGTCCTCTGCTTCCATGCAGCGTAGTCGGATGCCTTCGTTCTGCTACAGACGTCGCTACGTTGCAAACCTTTGAGCTATTGGTCAGGTGCGTCAGGTTATTTAAACTTGGTGCTCGATGAATTAATTCTATAAAGCTGGTCAATCGTGATTCTCTGCTACTTGCCATTTGTTGTCGAGATGTAGCAGTCGATGCGTACTTTGGTTGCAGCCGAATATAGCAATTCCATGTTGCGCTGACAAGTCTAATCGTCTACTTTACTGTTTGTGTTTCGAAGATGTGGACGGAGACGTGATGTTTGTCTCCTACGCATGGTGATACAGATGCTTGATGCGTTTCTTAGTCGGACGCTGGTGACTATGTTTAACGACGATTGATTGTTCTACGATCGAAGATGACTGTACGTTATTGCCTCAATCGTTCTTGGACGCCGATTGTCTTGTTGCCTTGCTGCCGTCGATGTAAATCTGTCACTGAGCTAGTTGAAGCCACTAGTTTGCTGATGCATGATTCCAAGGGATGCTCCCGCCGAGACCGGATATATTGTACGGTTCACCGGAAGATTACGGAGAGGGTAGCGAATCTAAGTCGCCAAGCATGCTCGATATCGGTTCGTAGGTTAGTTGCATCCATAATGCGGATGTGCTTCTGCTCATATTTGTCGGGATCAGCGACATAGACATTATTAGCGGATGGTTCATCTCCTGTTGATCGTAGCAACGCCAATATCGTCATGGCATTGCCCTTGCATAATTTGACGCACTGTCTGCTGCATACGGTTCTCGAATATGTCTCGATGGCAACTTCTTTTCGATCTATTATTTCTGGTAATTGTGAACGTTGATGTGTTTTGAACGCATCTACGGTTGTAGGTTCCTCGAAACCTCCTGCTGAAGTATCGTGTGGCCACCACGTCCTTAACTGCGTTGGATCATTTCTCCGATGATAGCGTGCTGCGTCATTTAGTGAGCAACTTTCTGGTATCAAATTCCTGCTGAGATGATGTTTCTCAGCATACAGCTTCTCGCTCCTTCTGAATCACTTGTTGTTCAAGACCTGACGCAAAGGTTGACCGTTGAGCGTTGCTGCAAGTCGCCAGTTGACATCAGCGTCACCGTTATCCAGGATGTCCGATGGTAGTACATGCTGTTGATGCGGCCCTCGTCGTCCAATGAGTAACTCGATATGATGAACTCCTTATTCGCACAATCGTGAGCAATCAATCCCTTTAAACTACTTTCAAGAATTGTTTGTAATGCCCTTTATATTTTGACATATTACTATCGTATGATCTTCCTATCGTATGATCTTCTGACATTTCTTCGATGTTTTTTCTTTACCTTTAATCATTTCGAAGATTAATTGTACATGGATTAATTTTTCTTTGTGAGCATGTTTTTTTACTACATTTTTTACTGTAAGTGAACTACCTGTTTTGATTAGTTATACTGTTTTAGTTTTGTTTGAAATTCCTTTCTAAACTGCTTGGCAAGAATGTTTAGCACGGGCAGGTATTTTACCGGTTAAGCCGGAGCTGGTTTCTCAATCCTGACTGATTGAGCTTGTTTATACTTGCATGTTATTCGACCTTCCCCTTCCTTTATGCCGGTTGCCTTGACCACTCTTACCTTTACCTTTACCGGCTCGGAATTGTACTTCATGGTCGATTGTAGCTACTTGTAGTTGCACTAGAGGTGTGTTCCTGGAATTAAATCTCTTGAAAGCAGATTCTATTAGTTTATTTACTTTGAACCATGTATAATTTTCATAAATCTTATTTCATGTCCTCGTGCCGAAACCCGAGTCACCAATTTTATTTTGTATGCGGAACGCTACTCGCATCAACGAGTAGCTGGTAATGCTGATATCATTGCTAGCACAATCTTCTTCTTCTTCTTCTTGGCGTGAACGACCTTGTTGGTGATGCCTGCCCGTTAAGGGCTTGCGAGACTAGTTTCCCAGTTGTACGTGGACAGCCAGTCCTCTCATACAGGGGAGGGTCCGGTCTCGGGTGGGATTCGAACCCACGCCGTCGAGATGGTGAGCCCCGGCGCTCATGGGCCGATTTTCTAACCAGCGCTACCGCCCCGCTGTCAATTTTTTATATTAAATAAACATGAAAAGGAAAAGGACACGACGCGTCGGTACCAAGAGTCTAAGGCGATGCGTGGGATGAATAAACATTACGCAACGGCCGACGCATGTGCGCATGCGTTGCGTAATCGTAGCGCAAGGAACGCACCCCGTTAGGACTCACGCAACGACGCGAACGCAACGAAAGCGAGGATAGGATAAGACCGTAAAATTCAGGACTCGCGAGATAACAAACTAAGCACAAAATTCTCGCGTGTTAGAACGGGATCCTCCATCTCGCTTACGTTCATTAGAGGATAAGAAGCGTTTTAGTATATAAGCGCTTGAAACTTTTAATAAATGAGTCATTTTTCAACCGACACTTGTGGACGAAAGAATTTTATTTCGACGCCCCAATAATCCGAAACTAGGCTCCTCATTTCCAACCTCCTTACGCTTGATCACTTCTCCGTTAGCGGCATGTTGCGCTGCGAACCGGTATCTTCGTAAGTTTTCCAAGACTTAGAAAATTTTCGAAGGCTTCTCTCCGACGTCGGCCAGTCACGGCTCGGACGGAACTTCAAAATTTGACAAGTCCCCTTCCCCGATCGAACTTAGAAAAATTTCGAAGGTTTCTCTCCGACGTCGGCCAGTCACGGCTCGGACGGAACTTCGAAACTTCGACAAGTTCGATCCCTCCAATCGTCCAGAAGGTTAAGGAAAATCCGTTGGAATTCCTCTCCGTCAGCGGCGTGTCGCGCTGCGGGTTCCCGATTTGCCTTAACTTGAAGGTTTCGTCATCAAGCGTGGTTTTCTCCGGTGTCGGCCAGTCACGGCCCGGACGGAACCCGTAGATTCCGAAACCATCGGACAACCAAGTGTCCTGTTGGGGAATACTCGTGTGACAGACGACGACGCACTCGGTCGGGTTCACCTTCGCGCCCGCTCGGACAACCGCCTCGTTAAATGGTGGCTCCAGAGAGGATACAACACGGTTGTATTCTATAACGAATTCACAAAAAGGTGTGCTGTCGCCTGAAGAACAGCAAGTGTACGGTGTGCTATCAGCTAAAGAATAGCAAAGTGTAAAGGTGTGCTGTCGCCTCAAGAACAGCAAAGAGTTAAAGGTGTGCTGTCACCTAAAGAACAGCAAAAAGTTTAAAAGTGTAAGGCGTGCTATCGCCTAGAGAATAGCAATCGTGAGGCGTTTAAACGCCTATGAAATACGTGCCCGTTTCAATAAGAAACATTTAATCAACCAAAACGACGTAGCCAAGGAAAGCCGTCGTAGGTTAGAAAGGCCGTATAGTGTGGTGAAAGTTCACTGAATTCCAAATGGAACTAATCTTCTGAAAGTGTAGTGAAAGGTTTAACTTACGGTGAAAAGTTTACTGGTTTCCAATTGGAAGAACTTTCAAACAGTGTAGTGAAAACACGTGTGAAGTGTCACTCACTCAATAAGGAGGACAAAAGGTTATCCTCATAAGTGAAATCGTGAAGTGTTCAGTTAAGTGAGTAAGAGTAAAAATTCTCAGAAGAGAACTCTTACAGGTGTTTGCGTCATCGGACGGACGCAAAGAGAAGAAAATTCTCCGGTTATCGAACCGCACCATCGCCAAATTGGCAACAAAGGCGGATGTTTGCAATCAAATAGACAAAAGTGTGACAGTTCTTCTCCTCGGAATTAGAAAATAACTCCTAATTCATATCGAGAGTGCGAACTAGTAACCTCTTCAGGGTGATTATAATCACCGATGCCAAATAATTATTTTATTATTATAAAATAATCATTTGGAAGACGCCAGTTGATACTCGATAGTATCAACAAATAGGGTTACGGATATCGTACCCTAAGAACGATCAAAAAGACCTTTTGATCGTAGAAATCTTTCAATCGAAAGATTTGTGACGCTAATAAGCGCCACTTCGCGCGGACTTCCTGCCAAAAGAGGCTTGTGTGATCAGTGTGTTACAAGGCCGATTCGCTCGGTACGAATCAAAAGTGTGGTACCAGCGGTCATAAAGTGCGTTCACCGAACGTGCTAACGAACTTAAGGTGCAGTCGATCCGGAAAATAATAAGCTGATAACTGGATCAACAACAAGGGCCGATCTGCAAAGGAGGTCAACGAGAACGCACCGAAAGAGAGTAAGATAACTTCAAATTCATCGGAATTTGAGTGGCAGGTAAGTGAAGGTATTTCTGTCAACACTGTCAAGGGAAACGAACGAGGGATCCTAAACAAATAATTGTAGGGTAGATTCATTGTAGCTGGGACGTAAAGGTAAAAGAATAATCATGCCTTTTACAGCTTTCGGGATCAACCCGAATGGCCATTGTCGCCTCTGCCAACATGCAGATAGCGAAATTAATACAATGATAGTTTGTTCCGAGTGTGACAGAATGTTCCATTTGACTTGTGTCAAAAGGACTCGGCAACTAGCGGAGGGAGAGAAATGGGAATGCGCGAAATGCTCTACGAATAGATACGAAAAGACAAGGCTTTCGGATCAAAACGTAGAATTGCTAGCGGCCGTTAAAGCCCTTACGAAACAAAGGGAAAAAGATGGAGGCTCTTCAAAAGGGGAATTGCCCCAGGGAGAGTCATCCAAGGGAGAATCCTCCAAGGGAGGTTCACCCCAGGAAGATTCGTTCAGTGGAGAGTCATCCAAGGGAGACTCATCCATTGGAGAATCATCCAAAGGAAGTATTAAGATTGAAGAACCTGCCGTGGTCAGGGATAGGGTTGTGGCTCAACCGATGATAGCCCAACCAGTAATAGCCCAACCAATAGAACCGATGGAGGCCATGCTACGAAGACAATCATTGGCACAATTACCTAAATTCGGTGGTAACCCGAAGGAATGGCCAGTCTTCAAGCGTACCTTTGATGACACGACTAGGGAAGGAGCTTTCTCCGATTTAGAAAACTTGAATAGATTGAATCAAGCTTTATACGGAGCAGCTCAAAGATGTGTCTACCAGTTAATGCTGGATTTCCACAATGTGCCGGAAATTATCAGCGTACTGGAAACGAACTTCGGAGATCCGGAAACAATTTACATGGAATTCCTTGCTGACGTTCAAAAACTCAAAAAGGATTCCCGTAATATTGTAGCGGAAATGAATGTAGCAGTGGGAAATTTAATTAGAAACATTCACTTGATGGGCAAACCAGAGTATCTAAGCGATCATCGCCTAGTAAGGGAACTGATTACAAAGTTACCTAACGACCTTCAGATGAAGAGAGCGGAATATATTAGAGTTACCTTAGCAGCTAATGCTGGGGCGAATATTTTCTCACTTGAAGGCTTTATGAACTGGCTAAAGCCAATTGCTGAAACTCAACGTATTTACAAGAAGTTTCACACTATGCATAAGGGAGACGTAAACGTTCTTGATAACCCGGTAATCAAGAAACCGGAAGAACGTTTGCCCGTAGCGAAACCACAGGTAAAGAAAATCCCGCAACGTAAGCCCGGTGATCAATCCTGTTTGTTGTGTAAGCAGTCTCATCATATTACGAAATGCGCCGTCTTCCAAAAACAAACACCCGCTGAAAGGAACGCGGCTGTTGCGGGAAAGGGGCTTTGCTACTAGTGCCTGGCAAGGGGGCACCTTATTAAATTTTGCAAGGACAAAAATAAATGCAACATCAATGGATGTTACGGAAAGCATCATCAAATGCTACACGTGGAAAACAATGCACGCCCGGAGATGCAAATTGCACCCGTTAATAATCACTCGGTGATATCGTCCAAAAGGACATATTATCAAATGTTACCGGCGACGTTCATTAACGGCAAGCATAAAGTTAAAACATATGCATTCCTGGATACAGGCTCATGTTTGACCTTATTAGAAGAATCAATTGCAAAACAGTTGAATTTAAAAGGAAAGAACGTTCCGCTAAGCTTAAAGTGGACGCAAGACTTCACAGCAGAAAATGAAGAGAGCTGTGAAGTTTCTTTGAAGATACAAGGTTCTTACAAGAAATCTTACAAATTGAAAGACGTAAGAACCGTAAAAAACTTAAGTTTGCCTCGCCAAGCCCTAGATTATGAAACCTTATCCGAAGAATACAAACATCTCCAAGGGCTGCCAATTAAAGACTTCGGAGAAATTCGTCCCACATTATTGATCGGAGTTGATCATAATCAACTATTAATGGGACACGAACATAGGATTGGTAGAAACGGTGAACCGATTGCTATGAAAACCAAGTTAGGATGGGTAATATATGGCAAACTCGACGTTAACAAAAAAAATGATGAATATACAATGGTAATCCAGGAAGATGAACAACTCAACAAACTAATGACTAACTACTTCACGGTAGAAGATTTCGGAGTGAAACATGTGGCCAAACTACCGGAATCAGAAAATGATAAACGAGCAAACAAAATTTTAAAGGAAACGTTAAAATTTGTTGATGGGAATTATGAAGTCGGCTTATTATGGAAGCACGACAATCATCAATTTCCGGAAAGCCTTTTTTATAACATAAAAAGGCTTGAAAATTTGAAGGATAAACTCCGCAGAGATCCGGAATTAATGAAATGGGCCAACGATACTGTGAAGAGTTATGTTGAGAAGGGGTACGCAAGAAAATTGTCTCCCGTGGAGGTCATAAGAGATTGTAAACAACTATTTTACCTTCCAACCTTCATAGTCATCAATAAAAATAAAGACCCGCCAAAACCGAGATTAGTTTTTGACGCCGCGGCGAAAATTAAGGGACAATCCCTTAATGATGCGCTGCTGTCCGGTCCGGATAGCACCACAACTTTGGTTATGATTCTTCTCAAGTTCAGAGAAGGGCAGTACGCCGTTTGCGGGGATATCAAAGAGATGTTTCATCAAGTAAGAATCAGGAAAGAAGATCAAAACGCCCAAAGATTTATTTGGAAAAATTGCGAGAAACGCTTTCCGGATATGTACGTCATGCAGGTAATGACGTTTGGCTCTACCTGCTCTCCGTCGTGTGCCCAGGCTGCGAAAAATGCAACTGCAGAACGCCTTAAAGATAAATACCCGTTAGCGCTTTCACCTATAATCGATCAACACTATGTTGACGACTATAACGATAGTTTTCATGATTTAAACCATGCGAAACAAGTCGTTGATCAAGTAATAAAGGCACACGACAAAGGTGGATTCTTTATTACGAAATTTTGCTCAAATAATAAAGAATTGCTAGCCTCAATTCCATCCGACAGGATAGATCCCGAAAAAATTAAAATGATAGAGGATAAAATCGAACAATCATTGAAAATACTGGGAGTATACTGGAATACCCAAAAGGATACGATCGGGTTCCAAGTTAAACTCGACAGATTGCCAGTTGAGGTGTACAATAAAATTAGACCCCCAACTAAACGTGAAGGAGCATCCTTCGTCATGAGTATCTTCGATCCGCTGGGATTAATATCCCATAAAACAATTCATGGAAAAATTCTTCTGCAGGAGATGCATAAAGAAACGAACGAATGGGACCACCCCGTGTCAAACGAACTATTTAAACCATGGAATAGTTGGCTAGAAATGCTAAAACTGGTCAAATATATTAAAATACCCCGCTGGGTATTGAAGAACAACGACCCTATGGTCGAATTACACGTTTTCGTGGACGCTTCGGATAGGGCATTCGCAGCAGTCATTTACGCTAGAAGCAATTTTGATGACCCGCACGTTCAAGTGCTTATTGCGAAAGCCAGGGTAGCGCCAACGAAAATGTTGTCTATTCCACGATTAGAACTACAAGCCGCCTTGTTAGGAGTTCGTTTGTTAAACAAGGTTCTAGAAGGGACCAGATTAAAGGTCGTTCGATCTATACTTTGGAGCGACTCGAAAACGGTATTAGCGTGGATAAATTCCACACAAAGAAAATACAAACAGTTCGTCGCTCACCGTATAGGTGAAATCTTAGAAACAACATCAATGAATCAATGGAGGTGGGTACCATCCGAACAAAACCCAGCGGACGAAGCGACGAAGGTTACTACGAAACCTTCGAAATGGGTACCAGGACCAGAATTTCTAAAAACTCAAGAAAAAGAATGGCCATTATTAGAACCAAAAGAAGTAGCGGGAACATCTGAAGAAGTATTTCTTGTTTCAGAAGAACAACAAGAAAACTTCATTATGGAAGATCAATTCTCCAATTGGTGGAAATTAATAAAACGAATGTGTCTAATGATGAAGATTATCGAATTCGGTTTAAAGAAAAATTTCGATAATAGTTACACGGTGCATGACCGGGCAAGAGCCGAGAATATATTGTTTAGAAAAGCTCAAAGGGATATTTACCCGGATGAAATAATCGATCTACGTGAGAATAATCAATTAACAACGATCGGTCCATTGTCAAAACTTACCCCGTTCCTTGATAAACACGGGGTCATGCGCTTCAGAAGCAGATTAGAATTTGCAACAAATCTACCAATGAACGCCAGAACCCCGATAATATTACCGCAAAATCATCAAATTACTCGTTTGATAATTCAGTGGTATCATGAAATATACAATCACCAATCCGATAAGGTTGTATTGGCCGCAATCAAACAAAGATTCCATGTAATTAAACTAAACGTGGCCTTCAGATACGTCAAGGCAAGATGTCAATACTGCAAAAACATGAAGGTGAAACCAATTCCGCCAATTATGGCTCCGTTGCCAGAATGTAGAACCGACACTTTCGTTTTTCCGTTCACGCACACCGGAATAGATTATTTCGGTCCGTTTGATGTAGCGGTTAAACGCTCAACGGAAAAACGCTGGGGGGTAATATTTACATGTATGTCTTCTCGAGCGGTTCATCTCGAACTCGCTGAAAAGCTAGATACCGACTCGTTTTTGCTATGTTTCATGAACTTTCAGGCCAAACGAGGAGCGGTATCGCATGTCTACAGTGACAACGGAACCAACTTTGTCGGAGCTAATAACGAGTTAAAGGAATTAGTTAAACAGATTAACTCAAAAATGAATTCGGGAATAGCAATGAAAATGAACATAGCATGGCACTTCAACCCACCGAAGGCACCGCACTTCGGAGGTGCCTGGGAAAGATTGATTCGAATAATCAAATCAAACTTAAAGGCTATGATTGATTCCCGGGAACATAATCCGTCAGTAGAAGTCCTGAGAGGTGCGTTATCCCAAGCAGAATTCATATTAAATTCAAGACCGCTTACGGATATTCCATTAGACCAGGAGGACGACGAACCGTTAACGCCGTTCCACCTTCTAATTGGTAGAGCAGGTAGTTATTCACTGCCACTCGAATTCGAAGCGCACAAGTTAGAACGCAAACATTGGCGACTAGCGGTGTGCTATGGCCAATACTTTTGGCGGCGATGGGAAAAGGAGTACCTACCCCTGATCGCTCAACGCCAAAAATGGAATAAACAAACTAGACCGATACAGATTGATGATATTGTCGTCATTAGCGATTCAAATAATAATCGCAACGAATGGTTGAAGGGTCGCGTTGTCGAAACTGTAAGAGGCAAAGACGACCAGATAAGGGCAGTAAAAATTAAAACCATTCAAGGGATATACCATCGTCCGGTAACATCAGTAGCGGTACTCGATGTTTATAGCAAGGGTGTTTTGGAGGAAGACCAGACGAAGGAAAACAAGAAAGACTTGAATAGTAAGGAAAACATGAATGAAAAAAGAGGCGCAAACGCACAAAATAATGACCCGAAAACTATCAAAAAGAAAACAAAGGTAGACCTTAACGCTGAAAGTCAAAACTTTGTTGCCCTTCACTTGGAGTCTGGTAAAGAATCCAACCCTAAATCCCAAAAAAGGAAGCGACCTAAGAAAAAACTAGCCATCAATCCTTGCACTTGGGGTACGGATGAAATGCAGGCTAAAACAAAACACGCTACGGCTACGAAACGTAAAGCGGATCCTTTGAATATCCGTTACGAATCAAGTAGCGGTGTTAACAAACCAAATGAAATGTTTTGTAAACATGGCGGGGTCAAAAGAAACCGTCATAAAGCCGTGCACCTAGGATAATAAAGAAAATCACAGAACAAATTGTTGATTCGGGTGTTCGGCACGAGGGAATGGATAAAGTTTATGAAAATTCACACACAGCCCATACTGGGTAAACTAATGAAATCTGCTTTCAAGAAATTTAATTGCAGGAACACACCTCCAGTATAACTACAAGAAACTACGATTGACCATGATGTAACAATTCCAAGCCGGTAAAGGTAAAGTAAAAGCTGAGACGCAGCATGGTCAAAGCAACCGGCATAAGGGACGAGTGGTTAAAGATCATGCAAGTATAAACAAGCTCGATCGGACAAGATTGAGAACACGGCACCGGCTTAACCGGTAAAATACCTGCCTCCCAAAGGTTCTTGATAAGAAGTTTAGAGAAGATTTCAAACAAACAAAATAAAGAGGTAATTCTTGCAAATGTATTCAATAAAAGAACATTAAGGTAATACGAGATATGTTCACAGGGAAAGTTAATCCAAATACTTCATACAAATTGATCTTCAAAAATGATTAAAGCCAAGACAAATAAGAAAGAAAAAGTTAGGAGGATCATATGATACGAATATGTCTAAAAATGAAAAGCATTAGAAACGATTCTTGAAAGTAGTTTTAAGGGATTGATTGCTCACGATTGTACGAATCCAAAGGAGTTCATCATATCATCGAGTTACTCATTGGACGACGAGGGCCGCATCAACAGCATGTACTACCATCAAACATCCTGGACACTGGCAACGCTGAAGTCAACTGGCGACTTGCAGCAACACTCAACGATCAACCTTTGCGTCAGGTCTTTAATAACAAAGTGATTCGAAAGGAGCAAGAAGAAGGAACAAGAAGCCGCATGCTGGGAAACATCATCTCAGCAGGAATTTGGTACCAGAAAGTCGCTCACTAGATAATCGATAATCAATAATCGTGCATAACAGACAGCGCGCCAAATCTGCAAGACAATAACGACATTGGTATTACATACAATCGACAAGAGATGAACCGACCGTTATTAATGTTCATCTCGCTGATCCTGATGACTATGAGCAAGCACATCCGCATCCTTCATTATGGATGCAACTCACCTACGAATCGATCGTCGACTTCACTTCGCTATCCGCGTCATAATCATCCGGTACATCGTTTAATATGGCCGGTCTCGGCGGTAACATCCTCTGGAATTTGCAAAAGCATCTGCATACATACTGGTATCAGCTAGCACAACAAAGATTTGCGTCGACGGCGACAAGGCAAGATATACTCAATCGACGACCAAAATTGATTGAGGCAATCTAGGACATTCACTCTCAATCCTAGAACAATTAACCAATGTAAACATAGTCACTAGCGTCAGACTAAGAAACTCATCAAGCATCTGTATCGACACGCGGAAGAGACAAACGTCACGTCTCTGTCCGGCATCTTCGAACACAAAAAGTAAAATAGACTATTAGACCTGTCAACGGCAACATGGAAGTGCAATATTCAACTGCAACGAACTACGCATCGACCGCATCATCCGGCAACAAATTACAAGTAGCAGAGAATCACGATCCACCAACTACATACAGTTAATTCATCGATTAAATGACCTGACGCAGCAGCTCAAAATTACAACGTAGCGACGTCTTTAGCAGAACGAAGACAACATCATAAATAGAGGTATATTTAGAACACCACGTGTGAGGTTAATTGACAAAGTATTTTTTTAAAGGGTGACATCGTCCTTACAGTTGCGTAAAACTTAATATACGCGTTTTACGAGGGGCGGTGTAACGAACGGACGATGTGTTTCGCTCGTTCGTCTCGACCGAACGAAGGAAGATAGGAAAAAGGAAAACCATACGGTTTTTGAAGGTCAGGACGAAACGGAACATTCGTACCGGATGCATATTTTTTATAGTTTATGATGCCAGAAAGGAGCAAAGATTAGCTTAAACTTACACGCTAAAAGAATTTGGGTCAAGTACGAACGAGATCGTACTTGCGACGCTTGTTAGTTTAGGATGAAGCGAAACACGCGAGAATAGAAGAAAACGGCGATTACCGCTGTTGCGCGCCCATGAGCCCACCCAAGAAAGGCAAAGAACAGATTTACATGTAAACTTTCGGTAACGACCGCGATCGTGGTCCTAAATAAACATAAAAAGGAAAGGACACGACGCGTCGGTACCGAGAGTCTAAGGCAATGCGTGGGATGAATAAACATTACGCAACGACCGACGCATGTGCGCATGCGTTGCGTAATCGTAGCGCAAGGAACGCACCCCGTTAGGACCCGCGCAACGACGCGAACGCAACGAAAGCGAGGATAGGATAAGATCGTAAAATTCAGGACTCGCAAGATAACAAACTATTGAGGGTATTATGATTGGGAGCGCGGAAACGATAAACTTCTCGACGCTGGCCCATACAAAAGGTAAACAACTCTTTGAAAAAAGCGAAAAAATGGCTGGGCGTCTCGACGATCCAAAACGACGCCACCTGCGTGTCGAGACGATGCGCGGATACGAAACGACGCGCGTCGTTATCGTCGAGCAGTTTCAAGCACCTCCTGGTCGATGGATCTCTATAGACCGTATGTGTCCGAAGCATATGTGGGTTCTATGGATCTTGGTATTTACCAAGAACATGATAATTCAGGATGCACTTTTCATATCAACGTTGTGTTTAGACAAGTCACTTTGATTTATTTAGCCATTTAGCCATAGTATAAAACACACCAATAACTCGATCGTTTTGAAAATTGATTAAAAATCAAAGAGCTCGAAACTTGTTAAAAACTATATATTTATATACCTTGAAATACTTGTATAAATACCCAGGTTGCTATTCGAGCAAATATGCGGAAACTTTCGAGCAATAACGCGGAACTGGATCATAATACCCTCATATGTAGGAACGCGTTTTCCATAAGGAAAAACAGAGAAGAAAACTGCGTAACAAGGATCGAGCATTAAGCACAAAATTCTCGCGTGTTAGAATGAGATCATTGTGCGTGTTAGAAAACCCATTCCGCCAATAATGGCTCCGTTGCCAGACTGTAGGACCGAAACCTTCGTTTTTCCGTTCACTCACACCGGAGTAGACTACTTCGGTCCGTTCGACGTAGCTGTCAAGCGTTCAACTGAAAAAACGAAGGGGGGTAATATTCACGTGCATGTCATCTCGGGCGGTTCATCTCGAACTCGCCGAGGAACTAGATACCGACTCGTTTTTGCTATGTTTCATGAACTTTCAAGCAAAACGAAGTTGCTAAAAATGAATTAGAGGAATTGGTTCAAATCAGTTCAAGAATAGAATTGGGAGTAGCCATGAAGCTAAACATCGCTTGTCACTTCAACCCGCCAAGGGCACCACATTTCGGGGGCGCATGGGAAAGGTTGATTCGAATTATCAAATCAAACCTTAAAGCTATGATCGATTCACGGAACCATAATCCGTCAGTAGTAGTTTTGAGAGGAGCATTATCACACAGCATTCACGACCTCTCGACAAGAGGACGACGAACCGTTGACACCGTTCCACCTACTGATCGGAAGAGCAAGTAGCACTCGCTATCTTTAGAATTCGAAGCTCACAAAATGGACCGTAAACACTGGAAATTAGCAGTATGCTATGGCCAATCCTTCTGGCGGCGCTGGGAAAAGGAACACCTACCTCTGATCACTCAACGTTCCAAATAAAAATCGATGACATCGTTGTAATTAGCGATTCAAACAAAAATAGCAACTCATGGTCAAAGGTACGCGTGGCCAAAATATCAAGGGTTAAAGACGACCAAGTAAGAGCGGTAAAAAAAGGCCATTAACAGATAAGCACATCAATGACAGCCTTATTGGGCGTCCCCTTGGCGCAACGGCAAACTTATTGTTCCACTTGAAACTACGGACACTTCTGTTCTCTAGGCGACAGAAACCTTTCACAACTGTTCTTAATTAGGCGACAGTACACCTTCACAAACTGTTCTTTAGGCGACAGTACACCTTTTTCGAGCTGTTCTTTAAGGCGACAGTACACCTTTTTCGAGCTGTTCTTTAAGGCGACAGTACACCTTTTCACATGAACTCGTTCTCCGAGTATGACCCGCGCGATGTTGTACTCCTCTGTGGAGCCACCATATAACGATCCGATTGTCACTAGAATCTTCACCGGGATTCGGAGGTCCGTCGGTTTCAGTATCAACGTGTTCGGTCCAGGCCGTGACTTGCCGACGCCGGAGAAAACTACGTTTGATACCTCAACCTGAAGTTAAGGTAAATCGGGAACCCGGTCCGCAGCGTGACGTGCCGCTAACGGAGAGGAATTCCAGCGAGTTTTCCTTAACTCTTTTCGGATCAGGAGTTTGGGAGCGCTTTGTGTAGTGTGACCGATCCGTGCTGTGACTATGCCGACAACGGAGAGGACCACGCAGAAAGCTAGAACTTGTTGAATTTCCCAAAGTTCCGTCCGAGCCGTGACGTGCCGACGTCGGAGAGAAGCCTTTAGGATTTTCGCTAAGTTCGCTAAGGGAAAACTTACGTTGAAACCGGTCCGCAGCGTGACGTGCCGCTGACGGAGAAGAGTCAAGCGTAAGGTGGAGTAGGGTGTTCGGAAGTTTTCGGATTGGTTTTCGGATATTTGAAAAAGGATTTCGGGTCCTTTCCTCACAAGTGTCCTGGTGAAAATATCTGCTTTATTCAATGTTTCGAGCTCTTATATACTAAAACACTCCTTATCTTCTAATGAACGTAAGCGAGATAGAGGATCTCGTTCTAACACGCAAGATTTTCATGCGCAATGTTCGGTCCTTGCTACACGATCGTTCCTTTTACTCTTTCCTCTTGGAAAACGCGACCCTACATGGGCATCTGGATCTTATCGTTGCCTGAGTTTTCCTTGCATCTTTCGAGACCCAAATTTTACGACCCTAGCCTGATCTCGCTTTCGTTCGTCTGCGTCGTTGTGTGGGTCCTATCTTGCGTTTTGTTTCCTACGCATTTACATTTGCGAAACGCCTGCGCACATGCGTTGGCCGTAGCGCAATGTTTGTCGATCCCACGCATCGCCTAAACCTCTTGGTACCGACGCGTCGTGTCCCTTCCTTTTTATGTTTATTTAGGATCACGATCGTGACTGTACCGAGAATTTACATGTAAATTCTAAGCCTAGCGAGATTTACGAGAGCGTCGCGTTGGTACCGCGATATCGGTTATCGCCGCCTATACCTATTCTCGTTTCCTGTGCAAAGGAGGCGTAATGTTTACAATCGCGTTCCTTCTCGATATGAGCGTCTGGATGTTCTCAATTTTTATGATTTGCTTCGATCATGAAAGAAAAAATATGTTTCCGTTGCGACCTTTTCGGTATCTTCCTGATCTCGTTGCACTTTAAAGGGGGTATTCGACTTACGTCTTTCCCTATTTTCTCTCCCCCATAATTCGGTCAAAGTGCCCTATCACGAACGAAACATATCGTCCGTTCGTAACACCACCTGTGAACAGAACTGCGTGCAAAGGCCTGTACCTTCCACAGAATGTGAGTGTCAGTGCAAGCGGGAGACAATTAATTTATTTCTTTTCATGTCCCACATCTTTCGGAGCTCGTAGTGGAAAATGGAAAATCTTGTCTTTTTTTTGTCTTAGTACAGTGTAACTGGAAGCTTTTGCAATTGATTGTAAACAACTTCTTGGCGTGCTATTTTAAGCCGGTGTTTCCAGACTAGTACTTTGTCGTTTTGTTTATCTGCTTTCAGCATCTTTGCTAAACAAAAATTCCCACTGATGCCAGGCTACGATTGTATGTGTGTGCTTTGCTTAAAATTTGTTATCAAATCAAATGGCAGCAAGCAGAACTTTGTGAAAAGTACAGATTTGACGTAGCAGCAGTTTTTTACACGCCAAACGATCGACTTTAGTGAGAGAAGTTAATAGTTGTTTCTGTTTTTCTATCCGCTTTCCAACCATCTTGCTGAGCTGTCGATGATTTGATCCTAATCTAGATTATAATAACTTCATCCAAATTATTTTGGTGTTAACTACAATATTTTTTGGATTAAATATTTTATTGTATTGTTTAGTTGCTTGTACAATTTAAAATGATTTGATAATATTTCTTTTTCGTTATCTTTTCTTTTTTCGTATCTTTTCTCTATCGAATTTTCGATATAAAATAAAACGCTAACATTTTTCTTAGTAGGTTAAGCCAAATCTTAAAGATGGGTAAAAAGTTTATATATTTAAGCCATAATGACGATAATTCCATAATACTCTTTAGTTTGTGAAATACCCCGAGACCGGACCCTCCCCTATACGGGAGGGCTGACTACCCACGTACACATAGGGAAAAAGTCTCGTAAGCCCTTAACGGGCAGGCATGACCAACACGGTCGTTACGCCAAGAAAAAGATCCTTTTCATAGATTCCGCCGTTAATTATCTTACTTTGGATAAAGTCGACGCTTTTGCTCACATGGGTTTCTTGAACTTTTACGTTCAATGAGCATACAATAATGATTACCTCCAATAAGAGAAAATGCATTGTCTATGTGCCGTTGCACGCTTGAAATGTGTATATGAAATGGCTTATATTGATGAAGAACACTTTTTCAATTGAAAATGAACTCGTATACTCGAATCTCGTACGTACTCATTGTAATTTGAACCCGAATGAGAAAGAAGACGTACTTGATGTCACGTAATATATTCTATGGAATACACTTTACTGTTGAAAAAAAACACAATTCATTGATTTTTATTTGTTTAGCCTCAGTAAAATAAAGTGCATTGAATGCAACGTTGCCGGAAGTGAAACTAGCTCTTCGCTAGAGTTTTTGGCCCGTGGTTAAATGTTTTCAGCTGGAAAACTCTTGCTATAACAACGCGCTGAAAGTGACATTATTTTAAAAAAAAACTCCCAATTGTTACTGTGCTGCGGCATTTTTGTTTTCCTCTTTACCGAGTCATTGTGAAGTTTCGATTTTCTTTTCTTCTGCCAAGAGTGGTATGTTAGGTAAGAGCACACTTCCCCTGATGTATTGTACCCGCGATGAAACGGATAAAGGAAATAGATAATGTTTATCTTACCGTTCCAGTTCTCTGCTTGAGAAAGAATATTTTTTTCTCATTTCTTTGTTTACTAAAACCACGATCCTTCGCGCTTGGTAGAAAGTAGTTGCAAGGAAAAGAGAATCAGTGTATGGCTTTGATGTACCTAGGTAAACGTTAGCTCAAAGCTCTCTTTCCCTTTTCTCTGTAGGCTTGATGTCTGCTCCGTGTGCATGCAAGCACCGGATCGTTGAGCAATGCAATTTAGCTTGAATAGAAGAAAAAGCATCTGCACTCACGTGACTTTGAACACTGGAGCACTATTTTTCTTAAACAAACTTTCAAAATCGTCCGAACTTTCCCCAAGAATTCCCGTTCGGTAAAATAAGTTATTCAGACTATGGTAACATCTCCCTTCTCTCTTATAACCTTCGTCTGCAGCAAATGGAGACGGTAGTTGGTCTGGTCTCGTCTGTCTTTCCACGTGAGAGCAAGAGGATACTTTTGACAGGAGGTATTTTCCATTTTAATCTAACCTTTGAAAGATTTTCGCACGGCACATTTCCAAGTGATGTTTATTCTTTCGTCGCCTAAGGAAAACAAACCCGAACCATTCCATCTCTAACCTCCTATATAACCTCACTATTTTGCATTCCCCGTACCATATCACATTAAAAGTAGTGCAACTTGTAATGATTTGTTGCAGAAAATTTACCGGTAACCTGGAGACTAGCAGTTCAAAATATGATTTTTATATCGATGGTGTAGATAAAGCTGTTTCGAAAACTCATTATTTAAATGCCAAAACAACAAGTTATACTGGAAATAGTTATCTAAAACACCCTTCTCAATCTGACGTAGAAATGGTGCATGGTCGATAGCATTGTACTTTGGTCCATTTTTATTTGTTTTGAATTCAAGCGCGGAATTACAGATAAAGAATTGGACTACGCAGAGGTAATACGAAAAAGTAGTATGAAGTATTGTACATATTTGTTAATGCAATCTTTCAAACAAATATGGTCTTATCCTTTATCTATCTATGGTCAAGGTGACTTTAATATCCCCGTTCGCTTCAGGGACAGGTTTTAAATATCACTACTTCACTTCACACGCTTACTGCAATTCGATCAATCCTTTCCGGTTAAGACGTTTTTCTGTAAAGGTGAAAATGATCAGATTTATTTCTTTGCTACACTATACACTTCCTGTATCAGCTACGTGCTACGGCATTGAAAGGACGCTTAAGAGCAGTCGGCTGAAAAATGCGAATGCATATTTATCACCAACGGATCGAATATCTTCTGCTACATTGCATACACCATTTGTTGCATTTCCGAATACACAGTGGTCGAATGATTACAAAGAAGCTGGCTGTCTGTGTTTGGTGGAGGAAAGAAGTAAACATTGCGGACTATAATCGTTGGTACAAGAGTATGGTGTTATCCTTGAGAAAAATCCCCGCCTCAAAACCAAGTCCATTATTTTCCGAGACTCTGTGTTCTTCCTAGTGGAACGTCGTCTGGGAATGGAAGCAGCAGGAGCAAACCTTCGTAACAATGACAATTCTCTTCGGAGCGACTAATACAGCTTTCTTAGAGTTGGTACGAAGAAACGATTTCTTTGTTATATTTTCTGTCATCAAGCAAACTTCACTATTATTATTATTTAGTTTAGTAAGTGACACTAACCTGAATCTGCAAGGAACTCTTTGTGTTCCCTTTTAGAACGGGTTTGGAATTACGTATGCAATTTTTTGTTTAAATTTCTTACCATATGCTCACATTCTAAACATACAAAAAACATGCAGATATTAGGACTTTACAGTTGGCTCTATTACATACATATATCTATAATACAGATCGTAACATAACCGTTGGAGATTTGTTATGACATTGGCATTGATGAATTCATAAAAATGATTGAAAATCAAAGTGGCTTCAAACTATAACATCATTTTAATGGAAAACAGAGGAGTTTTTCTTTAGTTGCATAAGTCAATTTGAACAGTTTACTTCTTTATCTTTTTGAGATAAAGTGTATTCCATAGGTTAGTAAGCCTTTAGGGCTTCGAATTGGCAAAATAATTAACACTTAATACCTGAACTCACAGGACGACTTAAACGACTGGAAAATAAAAACTTAAATCGAAAATGGAAACATTTACAACACTCTCCTTAACGGTAAACATATCTCAAAGATAAATTAACGCTTCACTGTTTAGTTGAGAATTACGTATAGTATTGCTCAACAAATGCCAAAAGCTAGTAAAATAACGTCAGAAACAATCACTCAACATGTATTTCACTTTTTTTTTAGGAAGAAATGTACTTCAATCATTCGTACACGGTTATACCCACGGGAGGAATTGACTGACGGTTTTAAAATTACAAAATTCCCCACTTAGTTGGAAGTAGTGTTGGGTCAAGTAACACTTTTTGATGTGCCGTACTGTGGTACCACACACAATTTACTGTGCTGTTCATTTGTGGTAGCACAGTAAAGTGTCATACGGTCATATAACGTCTCTATTTATTCAGCAACACCTATTCGATTCAAAATGGTTAGTGTGTTCAAAGTGTTCTATTCAACAAGTGTATGCAGAGTGTTGGAACTCTGCGTGCAAAAAAAACACACACACACACACATGGATGCAAAAGTAACCCAGAATTAAACGATACAAAATTGGAACACAGTTTCTAAGGAACAACATGGATAAGGTGCATAATTTTGGTTGATATTATGTTTGCTAGATTTTAGCCCTTCACACTTCCATTCAACACTTATATATTAAAGTATATTATATTAGTATATAATATTCAATTCGAGCCAGTGTTTAAAATTTGTTCCTTACAGGAAATCATTAGTCGGTAATAGCTAATCTATTCAAAAAACGTTGCATTTTTATTTCAAGAACATGCGTTATATTTGAATTGCGTAGGGGAATTGCTTTTCTTCTTGGATTTGTTCCTATCGCGCATCAATCATAGCCTTTTTTCATATGGCAGTTTTCAAAATAATAATGTAAAGATTATGTAATAAAGATGTTCAAAATGCCTAAAACTGGTTTATACTTTTTATTCCTACACTATGGTAGCTATGGTATTGGTAAGGAACCACAGAACAGTTCTTACAATTTGTTGGTACAACGGTATGAAACTTTACTGTGGTAACGCATTTTTTGTCGAATGTCGTGTGTGGTGCCACACTTTACTGTGCTGAGTGTGTTGGGTAGCACAGTAGCACACGATCCAACACTAGTTGGAAGCATAAAGGACACGAAAGGAACTGCGGCTTCCGTGCCAATTTTTGCCATCCGTCTTCCTCATAAACTGAATCCGTTCTGTTCTCTTTCCATTTTTTGCGACACCGTCACTTCACCACTGTTTTGAAACATTGTACGTCACTTAGATTTAAGATATTGCAGAGTGTGAAGCCTGAGCAGACACCGATTAGATTCCAAATACAAATACGAATTTTGCAAGGTGCCCTGTTAAATTTTGTAAAAAAATGTTCGGATAGATTACATTAGATAACTTCTTCTTCTTGGCGTAACGACCTCTTGGTCATGCCTGCCCGTAAAGGGCTTACAAGACTTGTTTCCCTTAGACATTACATTAGATAACTAATTGGTGAATTAAAAAAATGTTAAAGGTTTCTAGTTTCATGACAATTTATAGAAAATTGAATTTTACATAACGACTGAAAGTTTCTGAAAATTACACCTATAAGTACCGCTTCATGTTGTGGTTATCTAAACTATCGATGTCTGCAGCGGCTCATGCGTCGGAAAATCAATTGTAAAACATGGTCACTATACAGAAACACCCACCTCATCAACTTGTCCTCTGCTTCGCACCTTATGTCATCTTTGATAAGGTTGTCTGTTTCAAGTAGGTTTTGTTGCCTTTACTAGGAACGGATCACATGCATCATAAGTGTGTTCTATCGAAAGGTTTGTGAAAAAATACGGTGGAAAATAGAAAAGCGTGACATAATTTTTGAATGACCCAGAATACCTTGAATGCGACCGAAAAGAAGGAAAATATTCTTTTGCTCTCCCCCTCCCCACTCCCTCCCCACCACAACACGTTAAAAAAAACTTTATAGTATAAAAATATGGATAGATGGCTTCTCCATGGCCTCAGGAAGGAGCGTTTGTAAGAAATAAAATCAAGGGATATTCATATCGCACAAATTGAGTTCGTTCGCTTTGGGAGGACAGAAAAAAGGATGGGTTAAAAATATCTCAAAATATATAATTTATTTTCCTCCACAGCAAAACGTTTTTCCGAACTGAAACTCGCACTACCATTTGACAATTTATATTTCACTTACTTGTGCCCAATTCGCTGCTGCGGCTCGGTTTCGAGATTGTATTTTTTGGATGACGTAAAAATGGTGGAACGCTTCGGAGGGAATTCATACCGCGCTCTTCAATTTTTGTCGTTCTTTTATCCTTTCCCTGTGTCAGTATCGGATGATTGAGTAATTTTATACAATATTTGAACAAAAATCGCATCTGACGGATAGCGCATACATGCAACATGAGTGGAGTTAGGGCAATTGGCTCTGTCGCTTGGGGGTGCTAGGAAACGTTGGAAATATTGATGTGATGAACCGCAATTGGATGTTGAGCTGATGGTAGGACACCGAGCCGACAGGATTATATTCATCCATCGTAGGAGTTGGTCCTTCGAGTTTGATTTGATAAGGTGTTGTTTATTTTCTTTGTCCGAGAGTACAACCAAAGCCCATGCCGCAGGAATGTTCCTACTCCGACTCAATCGAATGTTCATTTGATTTATTTGTCGTTTATCGATAGTTGTGTGGAGGTCGAAATTGAGAATTGGACATCTCGGTTAACATGCGTTGTTTGGTTTTTCGATGGAAAGTCCACAATTTTTATTCCACTAACGAACGTCGCAAAAACTTTTAATCTCATTTATCGCATCAATTCTTCTCCAATTCCTTTCAAAGTTTGCCTTATTAAGTTAGCTAGAACAATTTTGCGCACAACCTTGTTGTTACATTGTAGGCTTCTCGCAGTATTTTGTTGAAACGCTTTCCTGTTTCCGTGTACCTCGAGGGAAATTCAATTCATGAACCGAAAGCGGCAAATAAACAAATCGATATAGAACAGATTTTAAATAACGAGCCATCGTTCGGTGGTTCCATGGTATATTTAGAAACGGCATGTGATGTGACATGTGGTGCATTTTTCTCAACATCGAGATTGTGTTTCAAGCATTTCACTGTCAATTGTTTGTGTGCGCTCTTTATCAACGCAGCAGTGTTGCTTCTCCGAGGAACCATTATGTTGTTGATCGGAAAGCAAGTTTTCCTTCGTTTCTAAAAGGTGTTCTGTTGGATTCTCCTCTCGCCGGAAGTTGAGGTAAAAATGGAAGGTAAATACGAACGCTGTCCGAACGATTTAAGCGCTCACATACTTTCGAAGTGTACGGTCCGGACGATGGTAGAAAATCCCCCCGGAAATGGAATGGCAACCAACCTGGAGGATTTTTTTATACCTTGCTGTACGTATGTCGGACAGTTCGGTTGCACGTTGCGTGTCTGGGAAGGATTTAAATTAGAAACGGTTTCCAATCAATCGCACTGGGACCTGCTAGTTGACCGGCGGGCATGCAAGCAGCAGCATAGGTGGCCGATTCTTAATCCATACCGGCACTGGAGCTGTCCAGTGCGTTCCATTTTGGTTCATCGAACCATGGCAATTGCAGTTTGATCAGAGGTTAATGGAATATTCATAGCGTTACACTCGTGGTGAATTATTCACTGGAAACACCGGGTTGTCCCTCTTTTAACCCTCTTGTTTAGGATGGATGAAATATCCTACAAAGAGCATAAAATTCGTCAACCTTTCTATACACGAAAGCTATCATGTTTTGATTGAGCTAACTTATTACAAAGTGCACACTACATTGTATCTTACGTTTCATACACGACAGAATTTTAAACTGCTTCATATGTTTATGCAATGAAGAACGATCATATTTTATTGAAAATCATATTTTTCAAGAAATAAAACTGGGCATTCTGCGAACGTGTCTGAAATGTGTCCGTATTGTCAACCCTGAAAGGGTGCGTGTGGCATAAAATTCCATTTGTTATAATGTATCGCCCCAGGTTGTTCCAACAGGAAAATAAATTAAATGAAAAAATAAATTTTCAAAACAAATTTTTTTCCCTAAACGTACTAAAAAATAAAAAATAATGTATGTTAAATGACATATGTATTTATGTATCAATTTTTCGTTTTTATCGTTATTCGCATTACATCGATATTGGTCTCAGTTCGATCGCCATCTACTATGCTATGCGAATAACGACAAAAAAGAAAAACTGATACAAAAATCCTTGCTTCAATACAATTTTTCACTTTCTGGCATCAGTTGAAGATGTACCTATTTTGCATTAAAGTTTATATATTTGGGAGAGAACGCACATAAAAATGCCTGCCTATATGTCTGCAATTCCAGATAGTAATTGATTTTTTTTAGAAGAATTTGTTGTAAATAAATTGTTGATGAAAAGGCAATAATACGATGATGAGCATTTATTTGTATTGACGCATGATTGCATTTATTTGTATTATTGATATCAGGTAGTGTTAACGATCAAGTAAGTTTATATTCAATTTTATGAAACTAACATACTTCTTCATTATTTTCCTGTTGGGTTTCTTCATGTTTTGAAAGCTTTGATTTCATTGTCATTGGTAAATGATTAAATATTCTACACGTCTAATTCCACCAGCACTTACTAGCAGCAAATGCAGGCAATATAACAATTAATACTATTTATTCAATTGATGGTGCCGTATGATACCGAAGGTTCCGTCCGGACACTGCCGCGGTTTATGCGGTCAAAAACGTTTGGCGGATTCCGCATCATTTTTTGAAATTCTTGTCATTGCATATTGACAAGGTGGGGATTTTTTTCTCTTTTTAAAAATGGTATACCACCCACAGTCTAGCTACGTGGCAAGTACTTATCTAGCGAATTTTACACTACTGCAGGAATAGATAGAGAACATTGGTGATCTACAATTTTGTTAGCTTCGTTGCATTGTGGTTTGTTTTCACGACCTACACCATTCGGGATCCTCCACTTTATTGCACCTCTTGTTAGTCGATATTACAGGTTTGTTCTTCCTGTCATTCTGGCGGAGAGTGTCATCCCTCAAGGGTTCCACTTACAGTACCCCGTAATATTACACACTGTTTCTGTTGATTCTTCGAACCTAGAATAACAGGGGCAAGCTCAAGGAACCGAATGTTTATTGAGCTGCTTTCGAAATGGGTCTATTGATCGTTCCTGGTCCTGCTTCTTTCCATTATCCTGCAGCATACTAAATTAAACTCTCAGTCCTTGTAGATTAGGTTCCGGTCCGTGTTCTACAACATCCTCCGTATCATTTTTCCTGGCTTTTTCAATTACTTTACTGCGGCTGCTGCAGACTAAATTCTTCTCATCATGTTTGTTCACTGCTTCCTTCGTCGGCCTTTTCACTGCTTCCTTCGTCGATGGTTTCTGAGGATTTAAGGCAAAGTTTCTTGCGTGACGAACAAAGTCTGTTTCGTGGCCGTGCATGCATACTGAAGTGTTTACCTTATTTTTTCGTAAGGAGGATTTGTGTATTTCTTTTTATTGTTTTTGCTGTATTTTTTTTTCGACTTCCAGCATGTGAAAAAGAAAAACTGACTTACAAAAGTAAGTTATTAAGGATGATAGAGAGAACAGACATATTTTCGATTCTGGAGCTGTTGATAGAGACAGGGTTATTAAGAAATGCAAAATCTTAACAACGCGAAGCTAACATTTGTTGCTTTATTATATAATGCTAATGGTTTTAACCCGAGGTCAGTGCTTCCTTACTTTTCATAGAATAAGATGATCTCGTCTCGTTCTTAATCCAACTAAATACATTGCATTAATGTATGTATCAATGTATTTTTAAATGTTCAATCACCCTCGGATGAATTCTATGCGATAAGAACCAGTAGATTCCGGACCCTGTTCGCATCGTTCATTTTCTTTTCAATCTAATAATCTCATAATGACTTTCAACAGCAGAATGTTGATAAATGGGGGTACGCTGTAATTCTGTCGCTGTAAAAAAGATTCTATGCCGCGTTCAAAATTTAATGGCTTATCATTGGCTTAGGAAAAATTAGTTAAGGATCAAATGAAACAGGGTGGATTCTTTCAATTAACGCATAACAGTGTAGCATGTCCAAGCATTACCCTTTGGTTCCACACAATCCTCTTAACCGATTTACGATTACGTCATAACTTCATGGAAGTTTTAAAATCGAATCGAATGCAACCAGCTATACTAATAGTTTTGTACCGAATTAGAAAAGTTTTTATTTGCCTTGTTTGAAGTGATTTTTAAGCACTGAAACCAAAATTAGTTATCTTGCTAGTTCCTGCTAGTTGGCTGATGTGGGTATTTTCATACAGCCAAACCTGTAATACACAAATGCATGGAAAACGGAAATCGTGTCTGTTGAACATCAGTTGGTTAGAAATAAAAAGGCAAATGGATGTTGTTAGGATTCGTCCTAACGAGCGCGAATAAAAAAAGGGCTAAAGGATTAATGGTGATGATTACTGGAGCGATTGACCAAAAATCCAAAAATGGACCTTCCATTTCCACTTAATTTTTTATCGCGACTGACTGATTTTTGCTCGCTCTACCCTTTTTATACATTTGACCCGAACACGATGGCCGACCGTCAGGGGTCATCGATCAGCGACCAGTCAACTGGGCTATCCTTTTCCTGCTGAATTGACGGCTGGCCAAGGAAGGGTTAGGAACAAAAGGGTTTCTAACAGATGTGAACAACAAACATAACAAACCCCCCCTCCCCCCCCTCTCCCCTTCCTCCCCCATTCAATCGTGTCGTTTATCTCTATCATTATGATAATGAAAATTTTAAAAGTCAGTACCCTCTTCCGGCTTGAGGTTTACGAATCATTACTCACCTCTAATAGTCTTATCACTGATCACCAATGGCGCTTTTTCGCAGCCACTGAACGGACGACCAATAGCTGCAAATCTTAGATAGTCTGTGAATTATTTCCCTCGTGCTTTCGTGTCCTGTGCTATTTCAACCGGCCGGTTTTCGATTGGTTTAATTCATCCGTGCCGCAGATATATGGAACCGGTTGGTCTTGGGAAGGTACGTCTGCTCTTTTCCGAAAAAGAAACCCAGTGCCAAAGTTGTTGAGGTAGTACGCAAAATAAGATACAGATGGTATGGCACTACCGGTCGGCATGGGTCTGTTTGTGTGTGTATGTGGAACGTTCGTTCGTGGTTAGCCATTTGCTGCGGTTTGACGTTTTGGCGACCAATTTACATATTTTTACTGCTTTAATCTTAAAATGATGCAAAAAAATAATAAAGAAGTGGTCTGACCAGTTCTGCTCGTCGTCCATTTTCACCTTCGCGGTTCAAGATTTTCAGTCCGTACATATTTTCAAACGCCATTTAAATCATGTATAAACAAACCCCCAAACAAACGAAATTGTTTATAAAATAGGTGGCTTTGAGCTTTTTAGGGACATGGAATAGTATGAGAGCGGTGAATGCTCCCTGGACTGGAGTGGAATCTTAAGAGCAATAAGCCGACCGCTGAAACCAGTTTTGCCAGTTGAACATTCCACAATGTGGCAAGATTAGTAGAATCTTTATAACGCTCAAATCAAGGCTACATCAGTCGTGTGTTTGATTTCAACCAGTTCAGTGTTTGATGGTACAGAAGAGTGCAGACATTGGAAAAAAATGTCAAGTTTGAAAAGATCACTATCCAGAAAAATAAAATTTCAAAAATCTGTTGTTTTTTGGATGCAGTTTATGAGTTTCTTCCTTTCATCTAAATCGCAAGCTCATGGTGATACCGTTCCACTTATTCATAATGGCGTGGAGGCTAGACCGGGGCAATGGCCATGGCATGCCACGTTATTCATCGGAGGTGAACTTTGCGGGGGAGCTTTCGTTGACAGCAGCACAGTTCTTACTGGTAAACATATTTTTACACTTTCAGCCTATTTATCGTCTCAAAACTGTTTTTATTTTTCAGCTGCTAGTTGTGCTGTTATTGGTGTCAGACCCGAAAATGGTATACATGTGTCCGGTGGCCGTAAATATAGAGATGCATCAACTAAAGAGCTACAAGAGTTGAATGTGACGAAAGTTATTATCCATCCGGAATATGACCACTTGAGTCTGGCGAATAATATTGCAATTGTGAAATTAACGTCTGATATTCACATAACAAACTTTGTACGACCAGTGTCCATTTGGAATGCTGATAGTGATGAAAATCAAATATTTGGATCACAAGGAACAGTGATTGGATTTGGTTTGGACGAAGATGATGAATTAACTGATACACTTCACCAGGCAACGATACCTGTACTGGACACACAAACATGTGTTGCATATGATAATGAAACGTATGGAAACCGCTTAACAACTAAAATGTACTGTGCTGGTGGAAAAGACAATGGCAGTGCTTGTAACGGGGATTGCGGAGGTGGTATGTTTTTTAACCTTAATGATACGTGGTACTTGCGAGGATTAGTGTCATTCAGCCCAATAAGACCGAACGTGGAGGAAAATCTTTGTGACAGTTCCAAACCTACGGTGTTTACAGACGTTTCCAAGTATCGACAATGGATTATGCGGTATACAAACACGACAAAGTGGATAAAGGATCTAAAACCATGCGATGATAGGATTGAAAAAGACACTGAATGCAACGCTGCGACTCGTTTTGAAAATGATTTGTTGTTTTGGGTACTAGCTTCAGAGAAAAGTGTGAGCATTAGGCGCTTTTTATTAAATGATGATACAACTGTCAACGATCGGGAAGTCCTGGTTGCAAAAAATATTAACCGACTCGATAAAGATTGCACTGAAGGCCGTCTCTACTGGACGGAACGTGAAACACAATCAATTTACAGTGCAAAGTATGATGGAACTGATAAGAAAGCGTTTATCACGAAGGGAGTCGATCCATTAAATATTGCTGTGGACTGGATCGCACGTCGTCTATACTGGGTTGATTATGTAAAGGAAACCATCGAGGTAGCTAGCATGGACAACCCAGACTTGCGGACAACGGTGGTCTTCAATGTCGATGGTAATGATAGAATCGCTGTTGATCCGGTGCATGGTAAATTATTCAGAACGGTTGGAAAACGCGGAATTGGATGTTCCAATCTCGATGGATCTGAACCAGAACTGTTGTCAGATACTCGAGGGATCAAAGATATAACGGTTTCCATCGCTACTGGAGAACTCTGTTACGTAAACGAAGACACATCAAAGATCGACTGTATGGATAGTCGTAGTAAGCAGATCCGCACGATTGTCAGCGATGTTACCGACACTTATTATTTAGCCGCAACCAATGAGATAATTTTTTGGTCGAACTACGGCAGGTTAGCATTACTCTTATTTGTGTACATTGATGATGAACGTTTATACATTGTTCTTTCAATTTTATAGTGACACGATCGAAAGTATTAACCAGGATGGGGTGCGTCGAAAAGCTTTATCAAAACCGAATAATGCAACGGAATATGAAAGCTCCCAGTTAATCCCCGTGGCCGATGTCTGTCCGTTGTTCTACAGTCCGTGTGCCGTGGAAAATGGTGGATGTCCAGAAAACTCAATCTGCCTTCCCAATCCGCGTGCCCAATCTGGCAAAATCTGTAAAAGCACCATTTCCTAATTCTCTGACCAAACGGATCCATCGACAAAAAAAAAACGAAAATAAATTGGTGAAGGTAAACAAAGAAAATGGCCATGGCATGTTACAATTTATAGTACGCTGATTAATAATTTGTGCGGTGGACCCATCCTTAACAGAAACACTGTTGTTACTGGTAACTATTTTATACTCAACAGAATGACCCAAGTCTACTATTTATTTTCTTGTTTTATTTTCAGCTGCTCATTGTTCTTATTATAATACCACTGTGGGATATCGCGTCACACGTGAAAATAAGTGTGTTGAATGTGGCTCATATTATACTCTATTCCCAATATATTCACTCTAGCTTTGCCAACGAAGTCGCAATTATACAATTATCAACTGATATGAATAGTTCTAACTTCTTGCGACCTGCAACTGTTTGGAATGCAGAAACAGATATAACTAGTTGGTACGAACGGAACCGTGATGGAATTCAGTTTTTACGAAGACGGTGAGCTATCGGACCAACTTAAACGTAATTGATACGCAAACATGCCTTGAAAACGATAATGCAACGTACGAAACCCGTTTATCAAGCCAGTTGTATTGTGCATATGGAAGTAATAGTAATACTATTTGTAACGGAGGCGGTGGAGGAGGCATGCATTTTAACATAAAAGCCACACAGTACTTGGTTGTGCTATTAACTACGGCGATTGCCTATTGCACACGCTTTGCCTGCGAAACCCAAGCGTCGCATAGAGCAAGATCTTTTGAAATGATGTATCGTTTTATTTTTTCAATGATATACAATATACACCAACGAAGGTTAAATGGTGCCACATGTATCACACTAGCATAGCATAGAAATATCTTTAGGTTTTACACCGTTTTCGAGCCCAGGTAAGCATCGTTCAACTGCTTCTGTATCACTGTTCAACCGTAAGTAAACATATGACGTCCAACTGAAATACTGTTGCCTATCTGTGCATGATCCAAACGTAAATGAATAAAGTTCAATCTCAACGAAACATTTGATGCCTCCAATGTCAATGCAGGTTTATATCGCCCGGATTTGTTTTTTGTCCCATTATCGCTTTTTACCATCGTTGGAAAACAATCATTGAGTGGGAAATATTATGCTAAATAATTAGCTGCGGAGCACAATGAGCTTTTTTGATCGTTCAAGTGGATTATTTACGAACATGACACACATAAATAATGAAAAAAAGCTATCCTGTAATCTACGTAAACTTACAACAACTATGAACTACGAAAACGACTTCCTATGAAGATCAAGAATTTTTTACGCCGAATGTAGTTTATCATTAAATTTTAATGTCTAAACCTTAAACCCTGTCCATTTGCTATAAGACTTACTATATGTTAAAAAATGCGTTCGCTCTCGATTACGTTTTGGTAAAAACCCAATAAATGTACTTAAAAAAGTTCCGAAATTCGCAGTATATGATAACATTCAAATTATCTTCTAATAAAATGTTGCATGGAAGTCCATGCAATGATTGTGCAGTTAATGCAATGATTGTGCAGCGTTACAGCTCGGGTGTGCGGTGGCCCGGATCACCTTCCCATGCAACCCTTGGCATCTTAAAGTGCGAATGGATTTATGCATATTTTTTTTTGCTTTTAGTTGCTCGTTTGACGTGTTGCATATGTATGTCCATTTTTTTCAACACTGGGACATGAGTAGCCCGGGATTCCCTCTTTTCTGCTCATAGATTTCTGAAAATTGCTTTTTCATCAGTAGCCGATTGGGAATAAAAACAATTAACATCAAAAGGTGAGCAGATTCGAGGACATTCAACTATCAGTATTCCATTATCATCGTAATACAATCTCCCTAACATCATAACATCATCGTAAAAGGACATATCAACAGTGGTGATTTTTCCGAATGCTGGAAGGAACTGTTGCTTTTAATGTGATTACTTGTTATGTTAAGGTTAAGGTTATAAGGTTACACCTTATGAGTAGTGTCTTGGATGTGAATTAGGATAAAATAATGTTGGTTTTTCCTAAGATTTTTTTTATCTTGATTGTGATTCGATAGTTAAGAATATATTCAAGTAAAATAAGAATTATGAATCATACTTTGACTAGAATTGGTCATACTAATATAGTATTGAACAAGAAAATTTTCAAACAGTTTTTCAATAATGTTTTTTCTGCACGGTGATATTTTTACAATATTGCACGATCAATTCCTTCCACGAAATCTGAAAAATCACTTTTCGCAACAATTTTGGTAATAAAAGGTGTTGCTATCTCTTCCGCGAATGCCATTATTACCAATCTCGTTCAACGGTTTCTATACGTCTATAAGCTGGCTTTTTGAGACGTTGATAACGATCCCGGTACTTTCGCTATCGTTTGCTCTGGCAAATGTTTGTTGGTTCTACATTTTTCTTGTACACTTCATCCTTATTTATGACATAAGGGTGGCTGGGGTAGTATGCACTGCTGAAGCAAAACGTACATTTTCCTATTTCTTTTTATTTACGCGTTTTGGTCGCGAATAAAGTAGTCACCCTGTAAGAGAGAGCTAAAACATGGTCACCATGTGTATTTGATGGCGCTACATCAACAGAAACGCGAAATGACAAGAATATCATCGGTTCCGACAGGTTCTGATTTAATTTTGCTGACAACTGCTATAAGGAATTCTGTGCGAAATTCAATGTTTTTATACGTGGCATACATAGTTCTGTTAATTAGAATCACGGCTTCAAACTACATATAAAATTCTCAGTAAGTATGCAGATTTACTTATTTTTAAACTAGTTTTTTGGAGGCCAGGTACCTGGCCCGTCGGTAACTCCTGGATCCCCTTCCGCCCCATGGAAGGTTTCATGTCGTCCGCGTTACTTTTGCTAGTTCTTTCTGTAGAAGGTCTTTTGTGTCAAATGGTGGTAAGCGGGTTAAAATACAAATTCGAATTGTGGAATCAAAAATTAGATGCGAATCTTTCTGGACCTCTTCCTGGTCCAGGTCGAAGCCCCGCAGTATCAGCTCGAAACCCGGAACACTGTGACGCATGTTATCCCCCACCTTCTGTGTTTCTCGGAAGGATGTATCTCCCTTATCCCGCCTTGTTCGTTCCAATTAACTGACCACGTTGCTACCAAAGTCGGCCAGCGCACGGTTGTTCCCGTTCCCCCTCTTATGCTGCCCCTCTCACGCCCCCACCCCCTCACTCCTCATTCTCTCTCTCTCACGCCTCCCCCTCTCTCCCTCACTCTATCTCACTCGCTTCCCACCCCTCTCTTCTCTCTCTCTCTCTCTCTCTCTCTCTCTCTCTCTTTCTCTCTCTCTCTCTCTCTCTCTCTCTCTCTCTCTCTCTCTCTCTCTCTCTTCTCTATTTCTCTTCCATTCCTGCTTCCCCAGTCTATCTGACTTCCTCCTCCCTCTGCTCGTTCTTCTCTGTCATGTCTCTATTTCACTTTTTTTTGGCTTTCGAGCCCAAGGTATATATATATAGAAGGTGACATTACGTCGCTGTGGCAGGTGTGCCATAATTTGACTATTGGTTTTGTCATAAGCTCAAACCTTGTCCAATATTCACTCGAAACTCACAACAATACCAACAGCAGTGTTACGTCAAGTCATGAAATGCCATTTTACTCTGGACGACTTCACTTTCTAATATATACACCTTTGTCTCCAGCCCTCCTCAAAGGTGTCAAAACTGTTGCATCAAGATGTCAAAATTATGACAAAAAATTAAATCACCTTGCAATTCCATTTTTTTATTGAAAAACCCATGATGATATTCCATTATCTCTATTTCATATGCCGGTGTACACCTTGGGTTTGCACGAAGATCAGTTTTCACATGCCCATTATATTTACATGAAATAAGAAAGTAAAACCGATTGCTATCGTGTTTCTGCTGATTGTTGTTCGCATAAACATTTTTTTTACGGAACGCATCACATCTTTTTGAAAACAAAAAAATGTGCTTATACAAAGATACCTTACAACTCTATACACACCTTGGGCCCACCAATGGATAACCAAATTACTGATTTTATCATAAAGTCTCCTTAAATTTTTGAATGCTCCTTGTACCTTGCGTGGACAAAGTTGTTTTCATAAAATTAACAGCGTTAGGATAGTCGGAGTATCTTTATTTTTCGAAAATAAAAGCATCATTGTATGTTCATCAAATCAAAATATGAAAACCACGCTTCTTCAGTTTATAGTTTGCTAAACTAAAAATCCTGACATTTTTAGAACACATTGATCACAAAAACTATTGATTTTATAATAAAGTTACCTTGAAACATTATATATACCTTGTGCCTTGCCTGAAATTGACATTTGCATCAAATAACCAAGGTTGGGACAGCTGACGTATCTATTATTTTTCGATGATAAAAGAATCTCCATATGATCGATGAAAAAAATAAAGCAAACAGTTTTTTTAAGCACTAAAGGTGCAATAAAAGCATTTTTTTTATCTATTTTGATAACAAAACATGTTGATTTAAAAAATAGGTTACCTTGAAACGATGTACATACCTTGGCCCTGTCAGTGTCTTGAAAAAATATCATTTTCATGAAACTGGCTTACATTACCCCAAGGTGTATAAATATAGAAGGTGACTTTATGTCGCTTTTGAAGGGGTGCCATATTTGAGAAGAGTTATGTCAAAAGCCCAATCCTTTTCCGATACCCCCCCCCTCAAAACCCATATGAATACCCCAGAAGTGTTATGTCAAGTCATGAAATGTCATTTTACACTGGACGACTTCACCTTCTAATTTATACACCTTGACATTACCCTACCTTTACAAAGGAAATCAAAGCAAGCTGTCAATGCAGTTCCAACTTGTTCATTCGTACGTGTGGAGGTTTTGTTTACAAAAGTTTTTTCTAAAATACATTAAAACTTGTGCTTAAGTGAAGATGAAAACTTTATCGTTCAAGACACAGATGTTTTGTGTTATGCTGTAGTGATTTTGCTCTCGATGTTTTGCTGAAAACGATTCAGATAGAGAGTGTTTCCATCGCATGTTTGGTTTGAGCTGTGGCGGGCGCGACGGTCGAAAAACGCATGGTCGAAAAAACGCGTCAAACGAAAAAAAACGCTAAGCAACGCTCAAAACTATTTTAAGTATAAGGACTAGTTTTTTGGAGGCCAGGTACCTGGCCCGTCGGTAACTCCTGGATCCCCTTCCGCCCCATGGAAGGTTTCATGTCGTCCGCGTTACTTTTGCTAGTTCTTTCTGTAGAAGGTCTTTTGTGTCAAATGGTGGTAAGCGGGTTAAAATACAAATTCGAATTGTGGAATCAAAAATTAGATGCGAATCTTTCTGGACCTCTTCCTGGTCCAGGTCGAAGCCCCGCAGTATCAGCTCGAAACCCGGAACACTGTGACGCATGTTATCCCCCACCTTCTGTGTTTCTCGGAAGGATGTATCTCCCTTATCCTGCCTTGTTCGTTCCAATTAACTGACCACGTTGCTACCAAAGTCGGCCAGCGCACGGTTGTTCCCGTTCCCCCTCTTATGCTGCCCCTCTCACGCCCCCACCCCCTCACTCCTCATTCTCTCTCTCTCACGCCTCCCCCTCTCTCCCTCACTCTATCTCACTCGCTTCCCACCCCTTCTCACTCTCTCTCTCTCTCTCTCTCTCTTAACTCTCTCTCTCTCTCTCTCTCTCTCTCTCTCTCTCTCTCTCTCTCTCTCTCTCTCTCTCTCTCTCTCTCTCTCTCTCTCTCTCTCTCTCTCTTTCTCTATTTCTCTTCCATTCCTGCTTCCCCAGTCTATCTGACTTCCTCTCCCTCTTGCTCGTTCTTCTCTGTCATGTCTCTATTTCACTTTTTTTTGGCTTTCGAGCCCAAGGTATATATATATAGAAGGTGACATTACGTCGCTGTGGCAGGTGTGCCATATTTGACTATTGGTTTGTCATAAGCTCAAACCTTGTCCAATACTCACTCGAAACTCACAACAATACCAACAGCAGTGTTACGTCAAGTCATGAAATGTCATTTTACTCTGGACGACTTCACTTTCTAATATATACACCTTGTCTCCAGCCCTCCTCAAAGGTGTCAAAACTGTTGCATCAAGATGTCAAAATTATGACAAAAAATTAAATCACCTTGCAATTCCATTTTTTTATTGAAAACCCATGATGATATTCCATTATCTCTATTTCATATGCCGTGTACACCTTGGGTTTGCACAAGATCAGTTTCACATGCCCATTATATTTACATGAAATAGAAAGTAAAACCGATTGCTATCGTGTTTCTGCTGATTGTTGTTCGCATAAACATTTTTTTTACGGAACGCATCACATCTTTTTGAAAACAAAAAAATGTGCTTATACAAAGATACCTTACAACTCTATACACACCTTGGGCCCACCAATGGATAACCAAATTACTGATTTTATCATAAAGTCTCCTTAAATTTTTGAATGCTCCTTGTACCTTGCGTGGACAAAGTTGTTTTCATAAAATTAACAGCGTTAGGATAGTCGGAGTATCTTTATTTTTCGAAAATAAAAGCATCATTGTATGTTCATCAAATCAAAATATGAAAACCACGCTTCTTCAGTTTATAGTTTGCTAAACTAAAAATCCTGACATTTTTAGAACACATTGATCACAAAAACTATTGATTTTATAATAAAGTTACCTTGAAACATTATATATACCTTGTGCCTTGCCTGAAATTGACATTTGCATCAAATAACCAAGGTTGGGACAGCTGACGTATCTATTATTTTTCGATGATAAAAGAATCTCCATATGATCGATGAACAAAAATAAAGCAAACAGTTTTTTTAAGCACTAAAGGTGCAATAAAAGCATTTTTTTATCTATTTTGATAACAAAACATGTTGATTTAAAAAATAGGTTACCTTGAAACGATGTACATACCTTGGCCCTGTCAGTGTCTTGAAAAAATATCATTTTCATGAAACTGGCTTACATTACCCCAAGGTGTATAAATATAGAAGGTGACTTTATGTCGCTTTTGAAGGGGTGCCATATTTGAGAAGAGTTATGTCAAAAGCCCAATCCTTTTCCGATACCCCCCCCCTCAAAACCCATATGAATACCCCAGAAGTGTTATGTCAAGTCATGAAATGTCATTTTACACTGGACGACTTCACCTTCTAATTTATACACCTTGACATTACCCTACCTTTACAAAGGAAATCAAAGCAAGCTGTCAATGCAGTTCCAACTTGTTCATTCGTACGTGTGGAGGTTTTGTTTACAAAAGTTTTTTCTAAAATACATTAAAACTTGTGCTTAAGTGAAGATGAAAACTTTATCGTTCAAGACACAGATGTTTTGTGTTATGCTGTAGTGATTTTGCTCTCGATGTTTTGCTGAAAACGATTCAGATAGAGAGTGTTTCCATCGCATGTTTGGTTTGAGCTGTGGCGGGCGCGACGGTCGAAAAACGCATGGTCGAAAAAACGCGTCAAACGAAAAAAACGCTAAGCAACGCTCAAAACTATTTTAAGTATAAGGATAAAAAATATGTTCAACTATGAACGGTTGCATAATGAACCCTGTAGGTAAGGGCAAAAAGCATCAGTTTGTAACCAAACTAACACGAATTCTATCGTTTTATATAAAAATATCTAATAATAAAAGAATTCCTGGTGTGCAAAATCATCGTTCCATCTTGTTCTGTAAACAACGAAACGAGATAGCATAACGATTTTGCAGGCTGGGTTGAATCCTTTAATTTCGTTTATTTTCGATCAAATTACAGGAAATTGTTGAGCTATTTAATTGATCCACAATTGTTTATTCGAGGAGTGCTGCATTTTTCCTTACTGTTATGGTGCATTTTACCTCTTTGTTTCGACGCGTTCTGCCACTTTGTTATGGATGCAGATCTAACAAAATTCTTTGTTTCGAAAAGTGGAAAATTCATAATTTTTAGCAAAAAACGACAAAAAATCCTCAACAGTTCATTGAAAATTTAATAGTTTTCCTTAAGGTGAACGTATTACCTCAGGAACCCCTGCTCGTGCACGTTGTTAAAAATAGTAGGAAGGCGGTAATGGGAACAAAACTCATACAGCGTTAACGACGTTAGTTGAATGCATAAACTGTCCCGGGGTCATAAATTTCTTCTGCCATTAGCGACTGTAAACGAGGGGAAATTGGGAGGTTTTCACGTTGCAACGTTACGTCTCACTTCCTGTTTACTCGTGGAAAATTTAACGTCATAGAAATTGCTGGCCCAATATTCGTCCCTATCATTGTCGTATACGTTTTTGAAACATTTTTTCTCTCTCTTATATACGGTGATTTGGCATTGTGGGTTTCCTTATATGGATGTCGTAGCTTCTGACTGTGTGGCATTGGTTGAAGTTATAGGCAATCTTATTTTATTCCTCAATCCTTATCCGTAATATGCACTGTCGTGAAATATAAAAAGGTTGATTTACCTCATTTCAATACTACAATAGTTTAAAAACAACCTTATTTTTAATAAATTGTATACATCTAACATGTTCTATTTATTTGAAGAACATGTAGTTTCTCGGTTCACATGACGCTATACACTCATCCGGCACTAGCTTAATCTCTGTGGATAAGAAACGAGCCTGAATTCGAGAGGCAGGAAAAGCAAATCGGTCGCGTGTCCCGTTTAGCAAGACGACACAATCATTGATTGAGTTAGAAGAGTAATTTCAATTTCTTCCTCCCAATGCCTCCATTCTTGGAGGAGATGATCATACATTTTCCAGAGAAGCCGAGAGAAAAGAAGCGTGAAATCATTGTAAAGAAACTTCAATTAAATGGAAAGACGTCTTAAAGGTAATCGATGTAATTCAGAAGGGAAACGATCTTTGAATCTGAAACGAGTGCAATATCGTGTTTGAAAGGACGCGTCCAAGGTTTTGAAGAAACTATCTTGCGAAAAAACTTTAATGCTTGATTCAAGGTAAAGGGAGTTTCAGGGGAGCAAAGCTGTGAGTTATGGATGACGAAAAGCACTCCAGTCCTAAAATCGGTTCCTGAATCTATTTTTCACAGCCAGCCAGCCATTTTCGTCTATTTGGCGAAGTCCCATTTTACCTAATTGTGACTATAATCGCGGAGATTCTGAGAAATATCGTCAAGCGAAACAGTACTTTAAAAAAAGGCTGCCGTGTGTTTGAAATGATTCAATTCTGACTAATTTGTTAAATCTTTCAGACAGACCTAACGAGTTTTATACATTTGCCTCTTTCCATAAGCGAAAACTTAAGTCATCTAGTCTAGTTTCTTCGAGCTGAATCTTTTATGATACATAAATTTCAAATCAATTATAAATACCGATATTTTTCTCACTTATCCGGCAAGTCCCTTAAAATGAAAACTTCACATAATCTCCCATGATATATTTCTTTTTTTTTTGTTTTTGGCGTAACGACCTCTTTTGGTCATGCCTGCCCGTTAAGGACTTACGAGACTTACGAGTTGTACGTGGATAGTCAGTCCTCTCGTACAGGGGACTGTCCGGTCTCGGTTGGGATTCGAACCCACGCCGTCGAGGTGGTGAGCCCCGGCGCTCATAGGCCGATTTTCATGATATTACATTATTGATTGTCTTTCAACCTCTCTCAAGTGCAGAATGAAGCATAGACTCAAAAGATCACTATTTTCAAAATAAAGAATCTCTTAATCTCTTAAAAAATTTCTATTGCCATGTTGATTGTCTGCCGCACTATGTTCGTAGTGAAATACCATGTCAAAAATCGTTGGTCTAGTGGGAAAATAAATGTGTTGACAATTTTCCCATTATCGCAAAGGCCACGGCTGGCGGTTTGGGGGAAGGGGAAAGTCAAAACGAAAACATAATTAAAGAATTACAATTTCTTTTGTTGCTCTAGCTTTAGCCGATTGGCCCTGGTTAACTACATGTGCCCGGGAAAAGTTCATATCTGCGATATTTGGATCGGAAAGCAATAAATCCAACGATGAAACTTTTTTTACTAGTATGCGTCTGCTTTGCTGGGCTCAAAACAGAGTTTGTTTGGGAAGATATACAGTCTGCTGCAAGTAAAATCGGACGCTTGAAAAATGAGACGGTCTGCTGTCTTTCCACAAGCCTACAGCATTCCCGGAACCGAATATTGACCTTCAACGTATACAGTTCTATTCATTAACTCTTTCACTATGTAAGTAAATTGAAAACGAAATCAAAATCTATTGTTTTACTGAGATACGGCTCAAAATATGCGCGAAGATCCGAAAAGCGGACACGCAAGTAAAATCGGACAGCTAGGTTTCTTTGCCGGTTGGTGCACTTCAAGTGGTCGCATGTCGTTGTACCTGCACATTTATTTGTTGGCCACTATTGTTCTTTGTACTTGATTTATAGGTACCCAAATTATCATACAAAAAACCCATAAAAAATAACGATAAGCTGACAAGAATGCAAACAAAGATTGTTACTATTTCACTGTGGATTATTTGTAATGTTTTAGTTAAAATTTAGCTAAAAATGATTTTTTATCATAAGTTTCTAACACAATTCACTTTATGCAATGCAAATAATCAAAACAGGTGTTTGAAATTCAGCATTTTCTCAAGTTTTCACTTGTAGCTAAAAAAAACTTGTAGCCGTTTTGGCGTGCTTCCAACTTATTTTTCGTAATTTTCTTTACATAAACTCTTTAGTTTACGTCTTTCAATTATCACAAGAAGTTTTAAATTGGTTTGTAGTCGTACAACCACCACCATAAGTTCCTACAAGTGCTTTGTTACCCACAAGTGTATTGTTATTGGATGACGGTAGTGAGCAGTTTGGGCAGTTGAATAATACCCATAATCTAGTGTCCAGCAATGTGTGTTTTGGATTATAATCTTGATAGAATACAAAATATTACTTCAAATGTTAGTTATTAGGTGCTAGGTTTTGACTTAATTTTGAAAATATTGATGTAATACACCTTGTTCATGATGCCGTGTATGACATGCAGCTTCCCAGGAACTTCGACGGAGTTACGATACCATATGATTGATCAATCATGTCCAAACTTCAAGATTTTTTTAACTGATATGAAAGCTAATGGTTAATACCTTTGACTGTGTTAATATATATGATGAATTTTCTTCATTTAACCATTGTTTTCTTACTTTAAGAACTCTTCTTCCCACGTTTCCAAGTGGGTTACTGGGTTATGCTTCATTGATCTCGTTAAACTCAGGGCTTCAGTAATGAAATTAACAAACTTTCATTTCACAAGATTATCCAATCCTATTCTGGTTTCCTCGTAAGTAGTTTCCCTTCATGTTTTGATCATCTTACTGACCATAATCTGGGCCATAATCCCATCTGATACTAACAAGTATAAGTTTGTTGCTTCTGTGAAAAATTTGAGTATTTTTGTTTCTTCACTTTGTTGTCTACCTTGCAACTACAAAGAACAATAGTGGCCAACTCATATTTGTGGTACTAGAACGACCTAAAGTCACTTGCAGTGCGCCAAACGGCAAAGAAACCTAGCTGTCCGATTTTACTTGCGTGTCCGATTTTCGGGTCTTCGCGCACATTTTGCGCCGAATCTCAGTAAAACAATCGATTTTGATTTTGTTTTCATTTTTCTTACGTAGTGAAAGAGTTAACGAAAAGAATTGTATACGTTGAAGGTCAATATTCGGTTCCGGGAATGCTGTAGGCTTGCGGAAAGACAGCAGACCTTCTCATTTTTTGAGTGTCCGATTTTACTTGCAGCAGACTGTAATATACAAGGAGGATACAGACTCGAGTGAATGTTTTCTTGTTGGATGCAAATATATTCATATAGAAATGCTTTCTTCTAATCCCAAGGGAGTTCTTCAGCGAATGAAAACTTTATTTTATTTATGATGAAAAGTTATATTACTACAAGTTGGATGTTGCGCCTACTAGTCTTTCTTGGAAATTATCCTTAACAGTCAGTTATACTTCACACATTGTATATTACTTTAAAAATCTCACGCTATGTGACATCACGAACTCTGTGTTGTTAAAAAATGAGAAACAGAAGAGATCTTGTCAAAACTGTGTTCGTCATAGCATATATCATTTATGGCACCCGTCCAGCATGAGCATCCGCAAATTTAATCCCACATTTGGTGTTCTCTAATGTGATCCGAAGACGTACCAAAAAAGTTCTGCAATGGCTGAAGAAAAGGTCTAATATGGCCCAAAATGTGTTACAAATAGTTGCAATGAATGTCCATAAATTATGTAGTTAGTTCCTCTTCGAGAAGTTGAAATTTTCGTAATGCTCCATTGAGTTATTGTTGATTGATATCTTTTCGATCCTGACTTTGCCGCACTGATTGTTACACACAAACGCTATCAGTTTGTATCATCATGATACCAAAATATTTTTGTCATTTTGCACGCGATGATAAATAAGATTAAATATAGCAATAACGTTTCCTTCGTTCGAGCAACCATTATAATAATTCAATGGCTCGAAATAAATTTTCCGACAGTGACATAAATTTTACACCTCTTAGATGTTGTTTTACGAGTATATTGTTCCAAAGCACCAACCCACTCTTTGCTCTTTTGTTGAGTTCTCTAGAGCTTGAAATTCTTTTAATAATAGCTCCCGGGGAAAGCCAAAAAGAGCATCAAATTGCGGAAAAGTTCATTCTGACATCTTGCGACACATTGACATAAAATGCTGATTCAGCCAGTTTTGCTCGCCTTGTGAATTTGCTGGGAAACAAGAGTCTTCCGGGTGTAAAATGTTTGAAAGGAAGGATATGGTAGCTTGTTAGCGTTGCGATGAAAACTGGAAGAAGAGGTTTCTTGAAAAAAGAGAAAAGCATGAAACACGTCGTAGCACCATTTTGACATGTGATACGTCTCCGGTGCGATCATGTTTCTTGTTCTGTTTCATAACCACCAAACCCCGTCGGTAATAAAGGCTTATATACCTTAGTATTATAACCTAGCAAAGTATATAACTGATCAAATAAAATAAACAATTATACTTTGAAAGGGTGTTATTTACAACATTTGGTAAGATAACTATATTAGTGTCTGGTGTTTCTCGACTTAATTGATGCTTTTTGTTACGTTAAGCAGTATAACCTTTGACCTGCCAGCATTAAAAATCCAATAGTTTCCAACATGCTTTTCCTTCGTTTCAGCAAAATTATGACCCTCCTTCTACAATAAGAAGGATATGAAAATTCACATAATACTGCGACAGTTGCAATCTCGAGCAGTGGTGTCAAATATGGATAAAAACATAGCTAGTGCACTCTTGACCTGGTGGCTACTCTTATAAGTCACTGACTAAGAAGAAACGTTGACTAAGCACATCGCCATTGTTGAGCATCCCAGCTCTAACTTGTGAAATGGACATTATGACGCATTCAGTATTTTTTTTTACCCACTCGTGTGTGCGCTTGTGTTTGGTGCTGCAAATGAATTCTTCTCGGTTTGTGCACAAATTGTGCCATCCCAATTGCACTACGACCCAAAGTTTTGTAGAACGCCAGCAAGGAATGTTCGCGCATTATAATGTGTTCCCTTTTTAAGTTAGAGTTACATTTCTTTTTTTTAAGCTGTAATGACAATTTTATGAATCGATCTCTAATATCTTTATATCGCTTTACAATGGCGCAAAAAATTCCAGGGTGCAAAAAATTCAACGTCTTCAATCACGCGAAGCGTTGCGCATCATTTCCCATTGTTCTTGAATATGAAAAACTGAATACGTGGAAGTTAGCATGGAAGAACATCGAATGGCATCCTGCCTGCATGGGCGTGGGTTTGTATAAAATTATTTGATTTGAAGTCTTCAGCTTTGTCTTCAGCTTTGTAAGAACCGAGAATCAGAGCTGTTGGTTTTGAATGATCATTTCTTCCCGGAACAACTTGACTGTCAATTCCGCTACATTTTGAATGATTTCCCAATTTGCTGGGGGCATTGGAGATGTTCAAGTTCGTTTTTGCACCCCGTATCGATTTCCTTTGTAAAGATTCCCAAACGGTTGATTTTTACGATGAAGGTCGAAAAAGATCAAACATCATTATTCCATACCTTGTTTTTCAGGGCAAAAACAAAACATCTGTTCTCTTTTTGCTAAAGGAAATCGTATAATGTTTCGTCCAAAAGAGCAATTTCGACTGCCTCGCCTAAAACAGCTCAAACCAACAACCTGTCGGAAACGCTCTTTGCCTGAAACAGTTACCGTAGAAGCACCATACTTGGCGCGGGTCCAAACTTGGCGCTTTTTCTAATATTTTCTTCGAAATTAGACTATTTCCAAAACATTTCAGCCTAAAATATGCAGTCAAATATTTGTTTATGTTTGTACAATACATCCGCATCAAAACATGTTATTGGTTTTTAGTTATTGAATGTATATATAATTAAATGAAAAATTCCATCTCACGAGTGCGCCATTTTTTACCCGCGTTAGCTAGGTAAAAAAAAAACGCTGCTAAGGAGTGGGCGAAACGAAACGAAAATATTTTGCCCTAAGTTTGGCTCACAGTGTTCCTAATTATTCTCCGTGGAGAATATGACTGTTTGCATTGCTAGATATTTTTGAATCATAGAAGGCTTTGATGAATGAGATTATAAAAGTTAGCGATGAGATAGTTTTATTTCCACGGGAGAAGCCAAAGTGCGTTGCAAAAAAAGCTATATTGTTTTTTTAATTGCTGTTGGAAAGTGTTTCTATTGTTTTAAGTTGACTTTTGAATAAAGCTGTTGAATTCAATGAACTACATCCATTTTGTTTTAAGTGCGCCAAGTAAGGAACACATCGCGCCAAGTAAGGAACATTGCAAAAACCATGCGTCAAGTTAGGAACATAATGTGCCACACAAAGAGTTTCTGAAACTTGAAGAAATATCAATTTAAGAGTTTCTCACTTATTTTTTTTATATTCTATGGTAGTTAGGCTAGCACTGTGCAATAAATGGTATGATTTGACCGAACATTGATTTTGTTATCCAACTTTTTATGTAGAATTTCATTAACATCTGTACATCTACGGTACAGCGTTCAAGAACTAAATCACTACACAATCACTTTTTCATCTTCAATTAATCATAAGTTGGAACTGCATGTAAAGTTGCTTGCTTTACTTTTCTTTGTAAAGCAAGAAACTGGCGGACCTAAAGCAAATACAGTGATACAAGGTAACTTTATTTAAAATCAATATTTTTTGCTATCCTAAAAGACAAGGATTAACTTTATTGCACATTTAATGTAAAAAAAACTGTGTATGCGAGCAACAAAACGTAGAAGAATTATTGCTCTGATTCCATTCTATAAGAATACAATGATCCTTTTATTATCGGAAAATAATAGATACGCCAATTGTCTTAACCTCGGTTATTTCATTCGCTCAATTTTACGACCGACTGTGAATTATTGCTTTTACTAGCATATCCCTACATTTGTCTGGTACCAATTCACGAAGACAATTAATCAATTGTTTTCCACTTCCCACGCGCTATCACGCGGAAACTTAGGCAGAGTAAGCTTCGGTGAGGTATATCCGACGGTTTAGGCAAGCGACGACGGAGTTAGTGTACTTATTTAATTAACTGCCGCCAACGTTGAAGAAGAGAGAACCGCTCCACAACGAACGAATCCTATCGAATATTATATATTAAGGATATTGAGTTACAGTTCCCATGGCCTCCGATCGAGCGAATGGACGGCACGCTCGGTACTCTGGTTATCTGCCAGTAAGTGTCTTCTAATTTCAAATGCGATTTCTTTAAATAACCTTTTTCCATACCGCAGAAAGTAAAGTTTTTCCATCATGATCGAAAAAATAACTGGTCTGAATGGAATGAAAAATTTACGAATTCTCGCCCTTGGACGGAATTACATCAAATCGTTTAACGGTCTTGTAAGTGTTGCTCTTTGGTTTGTTCCAACTTTTACCGAGCTCTAGAAGGTTTATAGTTCATGCTTTAAAATACTGCTCAAACTTTATCAAAACAAGGAAGCAGTAGGAGACACTCTGGAAGAACTCTGGGTCAGCTACAATCAGATCGATAAGCTAAAGGGTGTGGAAAGCCTACGCAAGCTAAAGGTTCTCTACATGGCGAACAACGCCGTACGCGACTGGACCAAGCTGGCAAGGCTGCAGGCTATCTCGGGGATGCTGGAGGATCTAGTGTTCGCCGGTAACCCGCTCGTGGAAAACCTTGACGAAGCGGTGTATTTCCGGGAGGTTACCAAACGGTTGCCTACGCTCGATGGCATTCCCATGCTGACGGACGAATAACACGATGTGGGCGCAGGTCTTATTTCGTCTGCTTTGGGACGAACTTGATGGTCGGGCTACGAAGTTTGCACATAAACCCGAGATGAAGTTATACTGCTTCTGAAAAAGGCAAACACGAGCACGATTTTTGGAAGTCTGGAATGCGGGTCTTTTTCAGCTTCTAGCGGAAATTGGAAACTTTACTTAGTTCACTGCAAATGAAAGTGTTTGAAATTGATTGTAAACAACTTTCGAGCGTGCAAACTGCAGTTTTATGCCAGTGTTTCAAGAGTAACACTTTGTGTCGTTTCACTTCCCAGCTTTTAGCACTTTCAACGCGTAAGAGGTTTTCACTGTAGTTTTCACCGACCATCCTTTTTTCTTTCTGAAACAATAATGCCAACGGATACCAGATTGCGTCTATGGTGTGTGCGTGTGTCTTGGTCGCAGAGTGTTATCAGATGCAGTTCTGTGGGCAGCGAGCAGTGTTGACACAATACCGGACACGAGAAAATAAATATTTGTAAAACCTATTTTGGCTTCTACATTCCCATTTTATAACCTTACTGTTTTGTCAAGCATTACTATATTTTTTGATAATTGAATCGTTTTTCGTTCATTTATTCATATTATAACTAATAATGTTGTGTATTCTCTTTTCTTTACATACTTTTCGATTTAAAATAAATCGCTACATTTGATCTATGTAAGCCGAATCAAAATACAAGCGTGCATGTAATATCCACATCCTTAAGGGACGCTTATCCGAAAATCTGTAAGATAGTAAGTGTGGGAACGACTTTTTCGCACCTAGATTATGCTTTTAAATACTATTATTTGGAATGAAATCGATGTCAGAGTGGGATGTCCTTAATTACCATACAATAAAGATCACGTCCAAAGAGAGTCAATGAATTCTCTTCAGTACGTAGCGCACTAAAAATGTGTTGGCGTATATTGAGTTTAAAATTAGATAGCATAGAAGAACACTGCTGTAGAGCTAAAACACTAAATCGTCTTCATTAGTGCCGAGCTGCGTGCCTGGTCGTTCGAACTCGGGATAATCTGTTCCTTTTTTCCATTCGTTTCCATTTATTGTACAGTATCGCTTATACACAGTGCAACAAAAGACGGAAGCCTAATGAGAATGAGGTCGTACTTGATGTTACGGAATATCATCTTTGTAATACACTTTTCATTCGAAAGAAGAATGAATTGGATTTAATGCAATGTTGGAATTGAGACTAGCTCTTCGCTATTTCTTTAGGTCGGTGTTTCAATTTGTTTCCGTAGTTTACTACTCCTGACATCGCTGTACAAATGACACAGTTTTGTCCTTGTCCTACACCTGCTACGACTGCACCGGAAGTTTTGCTTTTAACTTGGCAGAAAAAGCATCGGCATAATAAAGTTTGAGTATTTAAAAACTTCTAACAAAGCCTAATGTATACAGAATTTTGTTCTTTAGTCTTCTACTTCATTTTTTACTATTTTGACCTTTATTATTTCCGACCTTTACTGTTCTAATTAAAAGCTATTGCCAGTGATTAAGGAAATATTTGTATCATAAGTTGTAATCCATGAGATTGAAACTTGCTAGCGACACCAATCACAACTATTTCGGCTGTCCACTCCTGAGCTTGATTTTCGGCAGTGGTCTGGTTTCGTCTGGAAAGTTTTCATTTCTTTGTTGTCTGTCAAGGAGAGAGTAAGAAGGTAATTTCGGCGGAAGTTTTTTTCGTTTTATCTCTGAAACCCACCTTTAATTTCTTTACGAAGGTAGCATTTGCCAGTAATGCTTAATCTTTTGTCGAAATGAAAACAGGATTCCATCAGAAGCTTCGAGATTTCCGTTTCTTTTATGCAGCTTTTTCGATTGTTGAAAATAACCGCAGTACGTTTTATGTTCTGCTGCGGTAAATTTGCATCACGTTGGAGATCTGCATGTCCCGGACTTTGTGCTTGAAACCCAAATGAGACCTTGTTCCACAATTTATGTTACGAACGGACGATATGTTTCGTTCGTGGTGCCAACGGGTAGAAAATTTCATACCTGACCGCGAATAGAGAATAAACAATGTATGAAAAGCAAGGAAAGCGGGAAAAAGACATGGGATAAAATTTTCCCTTCTTAAGATGAGAAAGGTTAGGGCAAGAAAGTCGTAACAAAGAAAGAAGGTACGAGAATAACGCAATCGAGGAAAATCCAAATATTTTATGTTTTCCAGATGGAAAACTATGCGTGCATAGCGATGTAGGAATACAATCGTGAGCATTGACGCCACATTTTTACGAATAAGCGACAATGCATGATGTCGCAAGAGAACGAGCATGCATGCGCTCGAAAGACCAAAAAAGGTCAATTATTAACCACAATGTTTCCTACGACGGATAAACTTACGAACCCCGGATTCCCACGTCAACGTGACGATAACCAGACGCCCACGCTCGAAATTTTGAATAAACCAGATATTTTCATCAGGACACTTGCGAGTAAAGAAACCCGAAATTCTTCTTTCCAATCATCCAAAATCCAAAAATTCCGAACACCCTTCCACCTTACGCTTATTTCTTCTCTGTTCAGCGGCACGTCACGCTGCAGACCGGTTTCACGTAAGTCCTTTCCCGAAATTAGCGAAAATTTTAAAGGCTTCTCTCCGACGTCGGCATGTCACGGCTCGGACGGAACTTTGGAAAATTCAATAAGTTTCCAGCTTTCTGCGTGGTATTTGCGCTTTATCAAATTTCCTGTCTTTTTGCCGATTGCCCAATCGTCATATTGACATTGTACATATTTGCTAATTTGCTTTAAAAAAAACACGTGTCGCTGCAATTCTGGCGAAAATTACAGATTTATTTCCCTGCTACACTCTACGGTTCACTTTTGCCATGCAATATCAGCTACGTGCAACAAGCACCGAAAGGACGTTCAAGAGCAGAGAACCCGAACGGACAGGGACCAGAGAGGCTCCGTTTCAAAATTGGACTGAAAAATGCAGATCCTGATTGATCGCCAGATCGAATATCCTCTGCTTCATTGTATTCACCATTTGTTGCATTTTCGAACCCACGGTGGTAGAATGATTGAAGAGAAGCTGGCTGTCTGTGTTTGGCGGAGGAAAAAAGTAAATTTTGCAGACTGTAATCGTTGGTACGAGAGTATGGTGTCATCCTTGAGAAAAATCTCCACTTCAAGATGAAGTGCATTATTTCCCAAAACATATTTCGAGCAGCAGAAACAAACCTATGCAACAATGACAATTCCCTTTGGAGCGACTAATACAGCTATCTTTCAGATGGCCACCATTTTTTTTTGCTTTATTTTCTACCATCGAACAGACGTAATTATTAAAGTTGCTTAGTTTAGTAAGTGGCACTTATCTGAATCTAAAAGAAATACCTTTCTGTGTTCCCTTTTAGACCGGGGTTTTGAGTTACGCGTACAAGTTTCTTTTGATTTCTTATGTTGTTATAAAATATGACTAGATGAAATACAAAACGTATAACATGTATGTTCTCTTAATAGATCGAGCACATAGGAAATATTTTATAAAGTTGTTCATCAACCATTCCATTTCCATAGATTAACTTCATCCCAAGTAATTAATCTTGAATGGGTAAATTATTTCTATAATCTAAAATTGGATGAATTGTTAACTTGTAACTTATTTATGAAAAGCTTTCACTGCTTTGATAACTAAGGAAATATCACCTAACTGAATTTTTATTTTGGCTGAACTGCCTCATCCATTTTTTTGTTTTTGATACCCCGTTTTGTATGGAGGAAATTTGTTAGTAAATCTTATGTAGATAATTTTCATATGTCCTCATCATTTCACCGGTTTCATAATTCTTTTCGATATTGGTTCATTGTAGCATCCTACGCATTTCACTCAACGGCTTACGAGGCGTAAAAGTATACGGTGCTTTCGGTGTTGCCAACCGTTCCTGTGTAATTCATTCCGTTTCATTTGACTGAACACATTCCGAGCAATAATATGTCGAACAGCGAGGAGAAACTCTTACAACGAGCTGTACGTTCGGTTTACATTTTGTCAGCTTCGATGGCTTGAGCCAGCACCTATTCTCGGTCTGGTAAAATTACAAGTGTTTTTCACGCATCAACATTACACGATTCCACACAACGCTATCATGCCCTTGATTGATGTTACATAAAATATCATCTATTTATATATGTGGGATGATTATGTTGACCAATCCAGAAAAGATGCCTTCAGGATAAAAAATGGCATACGAATGCTATGATAAGTACAAAAAAGAGGTAAACTCATTAACATTCGACGTGTGCTTAAGAACCACTTTACATTTTAATGATGCTCGTTTTCACATGATTTGTGTTTTCGATGCGAATGAATTATCAACGCATGCAACGCGAATAATGTTACATGTTCTCGTGCAATTTATGATTTCCAGGTTATTCTAGGTTTATAATATTCTGCACAGAATGAATGCCTGCTTGATGGCAAATTGCTGGTCATGCTTCTTCTCCTATTGCATAATTTTACCGTTTAAAAAGATTAGGGATTGCCAGCTGCCCTTTTGTTTCAAATCATCGTTCAATAAACATGAAAAAATCTATAGCCAATTTGAGCGTATCCAACTGTCCTCCATCAAGCTTAAGTATTCATTCGGGAAATTTTTCATTGCTGTTTTTGGAAACGAAAAGAAAAGCTCGAGGAGGAATCTGAAGGCATCCATTCATCCGAAACAGATTACGCTTCAGATACAAATGAATATTAATAAACGGTATTTTATGAGTACAGCGAGAGTAAGCCACAGGGAAGATTGGATATGAATTAAGGATTTTAAAGTTAAAATATTTCCACCTTAGATGGAAGGTAGAAGCAAAAGAAAATAAAGTATACATTTTTCAAGGGACGAAACAACATGGCGACATTTTAGATTGATGGTACGTTGCTTGGGTTTTGCAATCATGAAAAGGTTCTGGTTCCATTTGAATGCCTTTTTGAACGATGATATTTTGCGAAGAACGCAATCATGGAAAATTTAATCGTAGAATTATTAGTAAATTCTTAATTGTGATTTTTTGAGTTCATAGACATTGCTCACAACATTTTGTAGACAATTAATTTGACTTTGATATAAGAATTGTAAATCTCTGAGGTACTATCTCTACATTGATGGTAAACACTTCATGTTGGATTACAGCGGTGCATGTGAAGGAAAATCAATTGTAAAATATGATCACTTTACTTATGCACTCGACTTGCCAAATTGTCGTCCACTTTGCAAAGATAAGATGTGTCTGCTTTGCATCGAGATAAGCTCCCCTGTTTTGAGCAGGTTTTCGTTTTGTTTTCTAGAAAACAGGTCGTATCATAAGTGCGCTTTGACCAAAGGGTTGTAATGCAACAAAAAAAAGGGATGGGAAGTAGCAGCAGTACGGATGCTTTTCTTATATGAATGTTACCTTGAATTTTTCTTTTTTATCCCACACACACGTGACAGAAAAGAGTGTATCTCCTCTTTGTATGTGAATGGATAGCTTTCTCATCAAGACCCCAGGAAGCAACGTTTGCAAGAAATAAAATCAAGGCATATTCCTGTCGCACAAATTGAGCCCCTCGAAGGAAGAACGAAAGGTTGATAGAAGTTTCGAAATAAATAATTTATGTTTCTCTAGCACAATGTCGGGGAGACTTTTCCTACCGAAAGAAAGAAAGAAACGATCACACGTACTCTTATCACTCAGTTGGCAGTTTATATTTCACTGGCTTGTGCCCTATCCGTTGCTGCAGCTCGGTTTCGAGACTGGGTTTGTTGGTTGTCGTAAAAAGTGTAGAACGCTCCGTTGGGCATTTGACGGAATTCATACAGCGTCTCTTCCATGTTTGTCCTTTTCCAGTGGCAATATCGCATGGTTGGGTAATTTTAGTCAATATTTGAACAGAAATCACATCTGACGGATGGTGCATACATTCAACATTCAGTTAGGCCAATGGGCTCGGTCGCTTGGGGGTGGAAGGAAACGTTGGAAATATTGATGTGAAAAACTTTTCTCAGATATGCGCCATTCGGTTGATGATCTTAGCGAATTGAAGACGATGCTGCGATGAACCGCAAATGGATGTTGAGCTGACAGGAGGACATTCAGTCGACCGGACTATATTCACCCACTGATAGGTTCAGTGTGGTCTTTCAAGTTTGATCTATATGTTGTTATACGTTTATTTTTTTATATATCATTTTGCAAATGGCCTTTCATTGGACACCCTCTAATTTTCATCCCATGAAATCACTGACAACATGTTAATTCGTTACAAAGGACTGATTGAAGAATGGTTTTATTTGTAATTTGAACTTGCCATTGCAGATACGTGTGTGCCATTTGATTAGAACGATTTTTGTTTCCCTTTTCCTCTTCATTGCACAGCATGGTTGAACGTCACGTCGAGAGCAAACGCGTCCAGCACACGAGGCGGTGCTGTTCGTATTTGGAATCAATCAAATGTTTATTTAATTTATTTGTCGTTCGTAGATTGCTTTGCGGAGGTTGAAAAAGAGGATTGCAAAACTCGGATAATATTTGTTGTGATTTTATTTAAATTTGACTTTGTGACCCTTGTGTGCATTCGAGTTTGTGTATGTGTGAGTATAGATGGTTTGTTTTCATTAGTCCACAAATTTTATTTTCTTAACGGTTACTGTGAAAATCCATTATCTAATTTCCTTAATTCTTCCTCTTTACACAATTATTACATTTCAACGATTACAATTCAATTCATCAACGGAAAACGGAAAAAATCGACACACAGGACTGGTTTCAAGTAACGAGCCATCGTTTGGTAGTTTCATGGACGAGACGACTCGGGTCTCGTATGTACAGTTACTCCCAAATATGAAGGTACAGTGTCAATTTGCTCCTTTAACCCCAATTCTCTTGGTCAATTCTCATCGTATCCGTTATATTCTACAAGCATATAATCAAAAGAACTTGTAACGCTCCAAATAAGCCTCTAACGAGATTTTTACAGGCCAAATTTTCTTAGTTTTAAGCTATTACTTGATAAAACCATATTGAGAACTCACAAAAGTCATGGTAGTAAAAAGTAATTCCTGAGGAATTTTCTTGAAACTAAGGTAATTATGGCATACAGGGTTCAGGATAGCTTGCAAACTTGTTTCACGCTTAATATCCTTGGAGTTTTCAATGTTGTGCTGCGAAATGGAGGAGTCAACTGGAGTTGAATTGAGGAAACGAATTATTTCACTGTATTGCAAAGGATATTTAATGCGAAAAGTAGGTGACATAGTTGGGTGGACACATTCTACAGTCCAGCATGTAATTGACAGATGGCGATACGAAGGAAGAGTGAAGAATATTCCACGAAGTGGGAGAAAAAAATGCTATTGGAAAATGATGAAAGAATAATAATCCGAAAAGTAGAAGAACGTACCGCCAGTGCCCCAAAATTGTTAGAGGAGGTATCGGGCACTATGTTAAGGTCATTTTCTGCTGAAATTATCCGAATAGTATGAACAAAAAATGGTTTAAATGAGAGGATAAGAAACCTTTCATATCTGTAGTCTGGGAAGAAATAAACCTTTCATATCTACAATAATATTGACAAGTCATGGTTAAACGAGGAAATTGCCACTGTACCTTCATTTTTGGGAGCAACTGTATGTATAGAAACACCTAGCGAACACAAGCAGTGCATTTTCCTGTACACTGAGATTGTGTTTCAAGCATACACTGCCATTTCTTTGTGTGCGCTTGTAATCAACGTAGCAGATTTGCTACCTCGGGCAAAGCATTATATTATTACACGGGAACCGCTTGGTCTTTCGAAGAGGTTATTTCCTGAAGGAAGTTTCTTCTGGTCCGTATCGTTCCGATTCCTCGGATTCATCGCAGCACAGCAATTGCAGTTCGATCGAAGGTTAATAAAATAATAATAATGTAACATTCGTTGTGAATTGTTTACGTCGAGCATTGAGTTGAATGAATCAGAATGGACTGCAGATTATAAAACTGCTTGGTATAATTGCTATTTACATATATATATTGCACACCTCGTTCAATTTGTTGTTATGAATTTTCCAAGAAATAAATACATACATTTAAAGAACGTGTCTGAAATATTCTCGAAGTGTTCTGTAGTCTACTTCCAGCTGTATTTATTAGCAACAAAGTCAAGCAATAAGCAATAAAAAGTTATATTATTTATTTATTTGATGGAGACGCATGGTATCAGCTGATAGTGTCATCCCTGAAGAGTGTACGATTCTACTTTTACGCTAACATCCATAGGGTTCAAAAGAAACTTTAGTATGTGTCTAGTCGAAAATAGGGGGTTTCACTGTAACATCCACTTTCTCTGTTTATGTTGGGTGTGATTGGGGTGTTTTCGAAATGGGTTTATAGGCCGTTATCTTCCACAGCCTGTTTCTTTCAGTAACTTGGTAAATGAAACCCGCGGTTCTACATAAAAAACGTGTCCTATATCATTTTTGTATCATTTTCAATTACATCACTGATGTTGCTATCGATTGAATACTTCTCATCGTACTTGCTTGTTTACTCTGTGAGACTTTTCCATGCTGTATTACTGGCCGTTTCCATTGTCTCTTTCGTCGATAGCCTGGAATACAGCCGAAGCAAAACAAAATTTCAAGCTAGGAAAAAGCCCACTGATTTCATAGGTTAAGGCAGGGATGTCAAAAATGCGGCCCGCAAGACCATTGGGTGCGGCCCGCGACCCCTTTGAAACATTACATCGAAAGTTTGGATCCTTGAGTATTGGCTTATAGCAATTACCAAAATATTTAATGTAAATTTTTTCACGAACTGCGAATTGCAAGAGAACTGAACGAATGTCAATTTAAACTATTTCAATAAGAAAGTGATATGGAACTTTGCAGCAAAGGTTTTACACAGATTTTTCTAGACAAGTGGATAAATAGTGTTTATAGAAAACAAACGTTTCTATACTACAAGACCATTCCAAACAAAATAACAAATGCGGAACAATAAGTTAGCTATTGTAATTACAATACCTTTACTTTTCTAAAATCAAAATACACAATAGTGTTGAACTGCAACATATATTTCAATAAACTTGATTTGAATTCGTTAAAATTTGGAAAATGATTGAGCAACAAACCCTCTCTTTTACTCAAAATTTATAAATTTTATAAGAAGTAATATAATATGAAAAAATGTGAAAATGTAAAACATGATTGACTGTTAAGATAAAACCACATTGAACATATTTTCATCACTCCAATCAATTATATGGTTTTGCCCGCGTGCCTATTTTGGGAGAAAATGCGGCCCGCGAACCTATTTTGGGAGGAAATGCGGCCCGCTAGGTGAAACGAGTTTGACATCACTGGGTTAAGGCAAAGTTTCTTGCATAACGAACAAAATCTTTCGTGTGGAAGATTTACGTATTTCCTTTGTTATTTTGCTGTATGTTTCTTGTGCGACGCAAGGATTCAACTTCCAGCTTGTAAAACATAAAAACTTAATTTCTACAAAAATGTTCAAATGCAGACCAGCTTTCTAGAAAGACAGGAAAATTTCCGATTTTCCGTCCTTTTTTTAATTACTTTGCTTTTACTTAAAAGATTATCCGTTCGTAGGATATACAAGAAATGGAAAATTTTACCCACTCAAGGCGACCATTTATTGCTTTATCATCTTATGTTGAACCCGAAGCCGCTGCTTGCTAGAAGCATACAAAACTTTAACTTTGTTTTCTTTTTACTTTACTTAAAACAAAGGTAAAATTTGGAAAAGAATTAGATGAGATTAGAATTCCAAGAACTTGATCTTTTTGCTAGTCTTTAACATGTAAACTTCTTCCGTCAACCTTCTTTATGACTTTCAACAGTAAAATGTCAATAAATGGGGTTGCTCAATAACCCAGTGAATCTACGAAAAGTGTACACGCCACTTTTGAATTGTAACGGCTAATCATTATTTGCCATTTTAACACCCGGATTAAGACGACAAGAGTCAAACGAAAATTGGTGGAATATTTCAATTAACATACAATAGTGAAGCTTTTGCTAAATCTCCTATGTGCGGTTTACTCTGCCTAGGCAGAGGCGGATTAAGCATTCTAGGGGCCCCAAGCAGCTATAAGTTGGAGGCCCCAATATATGCAATACTTTCAGCATTCAATTCTATATTCCAAAATTTATAAAATTTCACCAATTAGACAACTAATTTATTTTTATTTTTTCAATGAATTTCCTTTTTGTGTTTTAAAATTGACAATTTTGAAATGTTTCAAAAAGAAGAGGCGCGAATGTTAATCAAATTTACAATAATGTGTTACGCCGTGGATCCCTTTATTTACACGTCTGTGCTTCTGGATGATCAATACAGAAGTGGCGATCTATATTCGATCTATATCCGATCAGATCAGGTCAAGTGTCAAGTGATGACAGCGAGTAAACGTCATTTACGCTGGTCACACCCGACATAGTGTTATACCACTCATAACTTTACTTTATTTGGGAATGTGCAGCACATTACTTTTGCTAATCCATGTCCATTATCCTTAAGCTATTGTGAGCATTTTCCTCTTCTTTAATCAAATTTCTACACTGATCTCTTTCATTTTCGCCTGTGCATCAATCTCATATTTTAACCTAAAAATTACGGCACCTGTTTTGCATCAAAACACAATTCAGCTAAGCTGCAACATTTTGACATTTTCATATTTTTAATTTATTTTCATTCAAAAGTAAATTCATGACCTCATTACGCATTTGATAAACAAGCAACTTTGTTGTAAAATAATAAAAAATATTCCAATATTACAGTTAAAAAAAAGGCACCAAAACGACGGGGCAACTCGAAAGCCCGGGGCCCCAAGCAACTGCTTAGTTTCCTTACTCTATGATCCGCCTCTGTGCCTAGCGAATCGTAGAAGTTTTAAATCATACTAACGAGGAAAATAAATCAGCCCTGGAATTAATAGATAAGTCATTTGGTACCAAATCTGAAAAGGTTACGATTAGCCTCTAATTAACACAATTTTTTGTCAGAACAAGATTTTTCACTAAAAGTAAAAACAGTTTCGTTGAAAATCTAATCAAAATGAGCTTTCTTTGGGAAACTGTTGGACTTTCAGTTACTTCAAATGAGTCGAGTCTAATAAACTGTTCATGTTTTTCTTACCGATAGACCGAAGGTTGGATAGGTAAAAAAACGCAATTGTTGACGGCGATGTTTCAATATTTTCATAAACCAGCATCAAAACTTTATCAATTTCACTCTTCTAGCGCGCTCCATCCAGTCTTGCATTGAAGGGAGAAAATAATCACAGTCGCTCGTTGTGCCGTCCTGTCCAAGAAAACTTGCCCCATTTTGAATCATCTGGAAGGGAACTTTACCAGTTTGGACAGTTGATCTTTTTGCGGTAAAAACGAACATGATCGTTCATGGGAAACTGTATGACGATATCCAGAACTTGTTGGTATTGTTTAAAATGTACCGCTTCATGCTTCAACGTTTTTCTAGTAAATTATTTTTCTTGCCTCTTCATTTGTTTATTCCGGTAGATTGACAGCAATGTTTGCCACATATCTCAATTTGATTTACTTTGCAATTATATCTGCTTCAATTCTCTCCAAAGCACTGAAAAAAGGAGAGTAACGTACCAGTTGATATCATCATTCCGGCGCACACATATTACTTATCATGATAAAGATGGTGGTTTTGATTGGAATGTGTTTGTAAGGTGCAACATTATAAATTGAAACTATTGACAAATTCTACAAAATTGTATAAATATCATTCAATATTCAAATCTAAATTTAGTTCGTGCTATGGAGTACCGTTTTGTTATGGAGTACCATTTCAAAACTAAAAGAAACAAATTCATCGCAGATAATTCGATCTAACTTTCTCGATCACGTTCCAAAACGTTCAATGCCACTTTGAACGTTGTGCTAAATTGCGAACGTACTGCAGACGATGTTCCGTAATCCTTAATCCCATCGAGAAGTATCACAGTGGCTAATGTTGAAGAAAAAAACATGTTAACGGCTCTTTCATGTTCCTGGGCAAAGCAAAACACCCGTAGGGGTGGAAAAGTGGAATTGTAAATTATCTGCCTTTGGGCCATCGTTGGTCAAGGTTGTGTTGACTGCTAAAGTTGGCTCAGAACGGAAAATACCCCATAGTAATGGTTGGTGCTTAATGGAATTGAGCTAGAAAGGCAAAGCAGTAAGAAGGAAAGTAGACCTTAGGGGGTGCTCAAAAGCAATGTCATCCAAGATTTTTGAATCAGACTTCGGAATGAACTGAAACAAGTTCTCTCGCGTGTACATGTATTCCAATAAATAAGGAAAACAAACTAATTTGCAGTTTCAAAGTAAATTTTTGCTTTGGTCAATGAAATATTAAATCTTCCAAGGTGTTGGTTTTACCTACGAAACATCTTAAGTAAATTTTAGGATATGAGTTATGTTCAGTAAATCGCTAATACACTAAATTATGCACATGTATAATTCACTCAGCCCCAGAAAATATAAATCGTTCTGCGACGCCGAGCAACCCGAGATGTTGATCCTAAAATGCCTATTAATTTCAATTTGATACAGTACGATTGAAACCATGAATCATGCCGTGCCGTGTGCTCGAACATTCTATCTACGCTCAAGCTCAAAAAGGAAAGCCATCTTCAACCATATGTTTTCCAAAAACAATTTCAAAAGGCAGACACATTAAGGCTTCTAGCAACGCAATACTCACAAATTCATGAGTTGATAAATGGCTGTGGAAAATTTGCATTGAGAAAACTGCGAAAATATATTGCAACCGAATGGAAGATGCTTCACACAGCGATGTACATGAGCCTTATTGATTCACGCATGAGTGCAGGTCCTACCTACCTCCCTTGCCAAATATGACGCTCCCCAAAAGTCGTAACCAGAACGGGGTGAAGCTAATTTAATTAAAATGTTAATTCACATGCAGCAAAAGCTTGAGCTGACACCAAAGTCAATGTCAGAGAGTGATATATGTGCGATTTTCAGCAGTTTATGTCACCATATGAAGTCAACATGTTCAACACGAATTTTGGGACGATATTCTGCAGGAAATAATGGATGAAAGCGTAAACGTAAAGCAAAGGAAAATAATTTTCGAATGTTAAACAATGTTTTCGGTAGAACAGGCAGCTTCACGTTCGGTTTAAATGAATGGGTATAAGGATTCCTGGTGTAATGTACACCATTTAATGGAAAGTATTGAATTTTCAATGAACTTTGCTAGTCATTGTTGTTTTTATCAATATATTTTATTCATTAACGATCAAACTAAGGGGGATAGGGTGTACAATTAAGTACACTTTTAATTTGATCCGTATCTGGTTTAGGCAAAATGCATCTGTGTTGTAGAATGGGTGCATTATTCTCACTCTGCTCTTCATTTCTCAGGCAAAGGAACAATACACGTCAATACAAAGAAGCAAAATACACTTTGCAATACACAGTGTTGCTGCACCAACGATGTGTTCGAGGACAAAATACAATAAAACGGTCAATTTGAACTCCAACGACTCAGCACCATAAAATTTAACAAACGCTGCACCAAAAGGAAAACAAAAAGGTCGAAAGGCAAAATCCCACCATAAATTGTAACATTTCAGTATCCAGTACGATCGCTTGTCCAAATAAAGAACTCTCCAAAACAACAAGACGTACCGGAAACGAGATGCCCAAATCAACATACATCGAACGCATGGGTCGATCGCGCATTTGTTTAGGACGAACCGAACACGTGGCATAGGGAACAGCGATTACCGATGTAGCAATGTACCAACCGAATAAATATGTAGATCGGTGCCATAAACGAACCCAAAATGTAAACTCTCGTTACCGATCGCGATCCTGATCCCAAATAAACATAGAAAACGGACAAGGGACACGACGTAACGATAACGGGAGGTGCAGGCAATGCGTTACATCATAAAGTGGGTAGGATATTCAAGAAAAACGCAAAATAAGGATCACGAATCCTTCTCGCCACCTATCACACACATACATTTAAAACATTGAAGTATTACATAAACACAAATACTATGAAGAAATTTTGGTATATAAACGGAATTAATTTATATAATTTAATATAATAATTTTGAAATACAGTGAGCCCAAAAAGTATTCGTCTAGACGAAAATTTCTTGAAAATCCCATATTTTGGAGCGATGTAGGCTCAAAAATGCGTTCAAACAGCCATGGTCGCTAGAGGATTGGTCAATTCGTATATATCAATCAAATTTGCTAGTACAACTTAACAACGCTGGTGGCCATGGCGCAATATTACAAAAAAAGCATTTATGATGAACGCAAAAAGTATTCGTCTACTTCGGATTGTTGTCCTATTTTCGAGGCAAGCAGCTTACTGTGTTAAGATTTAATATTTTTTTAGGGTATCCCTTTGCTTCAATGACACTTTTTGGTCTACGTGGCATGGAATTGACCAAATTTGTCAAGACGGTAGGCGACATTCAGTCCCATCCTGCTTGTAATGCGCCTTTCAACTCATCCTTGTTAGAAATTGTCCGTTTTCGAAGGGAACCATCTCAAATCTTCCAAAGATGTTCTATCGGGTTCACATCTGGACACTGTGGGAAGCGAATGGAGTTGTTTTGGGACATTATAACGAAGCATCAACTTGGTATTTACGGCTGTGTGCTTAGACTCGTTATCTTGTTGGAATAGGAATCTTCCTTGAAATCCTAAATTCTAGGCGCATTTTTTACAACTGTCTTTCAAAATTTTAACGTAGGTTTTGTGATCCATTACCCCATCAATGAAGTGCAACTGCCCCGCTCCTGCTGCACTCATGCACCTCCAAACCATGTCGGAACTTTCACCATATTTCACCGTTGAAACAAGCTTCTTTGTTTGCATCTCAGTATTGCATTTTTTATGTGGTTAAAGCTCGTGGCCGACCTTTTCGTTGCTTAATTTTGAATGTTTTTGAGTCGGAGAATCGATAAATTACCGATTGAGCTCTAAAACAAGAACTGGCCACAAGTTTTGCTATCTCGTTGGTAGACTTGCATACATTATGCAATCGTACGATTAGTTTTTCTCTTCAAAGGTTATCTCTGACGCCTTTTGACCTATGATGTGAACTAACTGTACATTCCGAATTAACACATTAAGCGCTACGTACATTTGCACTGCATTCCGTTAAGTCGTTAATTCGTCATAGACCATTGACGGTGAGTAGTGAGCTGTGCTTGCATGTTCAAACATTCCTTGGCGATATAGAACAATGCAAATAAGTGGTAAAACAAAGCTTTTTGTAAATATTTTTACTCATTTCCCGACACCACCTAAACAAAAGGTTTCAATAACGCGAACTGACCACATTATTTTAAGAAACGCGATGTACTGTCGGCCATAATAACCTGGTTTCCCTACAAAAAAGCCTGTGTCAGTTCCACAGGACTAAGAGAGCGCTTAACGCGTTAATTCCAGACCCTGGTATGCTAGATTTCACTCAAATTGAAATATCATGTCACTTGCGTGATGCGCCATCAATTAGATTCAGAGAAGCCCACAGGAAGGCGGTCAATTTCCAACTAGACGAATACTTTTTGCGCTAGCAAAATATTTATTTTTTAGTTTTTAATTTATTTTACTTTTAAGTTTATCAATTTTTTCATTTTTATCAAAAGTGATAGTGCCTAGGCCTTGACCACACTCGATCTGACCGTCGGATTTTTTTTTTGTGCGCCTACTAGGCTTTTAAATCGGGTCTTTCCAACAAATATTCGTCTAGACGAATACTTTTTGGGCTCACTGTAAATTGAGTGTTAAGTAGAAACACAAAAGGTTTACTTCGTATGTTATTTTGACCGCTACACTCACTGGTATTCTGCCACCAATCCGAAAGATCGAAACGATCAACTCTCCCCATCTGTTGCATAGGCCTCCGATACAAGCATTGAGGCAACTAGCTTGATGGTAACAGAGAGTCAGAGACTTCCAATTTTGTCCCAGCAGATATCAGTAATCCTTTTCTTAAAAACCGTCACCACACAAAATGCACCATTATATTAAGGCAAGTGCCACTGTAAAATTGAGGTTTAGTCCACTTCTCAAGCAACCAATTTTGTATTAATCAAAAAGTAAAAAAGTTTTATGTTGCATAATCTTTATTTTAATTATAAAAATTCGTTTTAGTTTATTTACAAACTGATGCATTTTGCCCCGTCAAAAGGTGAGCATTATGTCCTCGTTCATAGTTCAACCCATTTTCAATTTAAATACGAGTAGATCTACATACTTTTCAAAATTTCAAATTACATAAATGCAATTTGAAGCTCTGTTTTTAATGATCAAAACTATGTATGCCATGAATAAAGAAAACCATTTTTGCAATGTTTTTTTTCTCAGTGGAGTGGTTAGCAAAATTATATCAAAGCCTGTCCGATAATGTTTTTGCTTTGTATTTATTTCACGCTTCTGTCGATGAGCCATCAAACACACACGGTGACAATATTTAAGTTCACTCTTGCAGGGTGACTACCGTAGATGTACCATATTTGGCGCAGTTAAGGAAATTCTGCATAAAAAGTTGAATAACTAAATCAATGTTCGGTCAAATCATACTACGTTTTGCACAATGCTAGCCTAACTATAGAATACAAGTAAAATAAGTGAGAAACTCATAAATTAATATTTCTTCAAGTTTCAGAAACCCTTTGTGTGGCATATTATGTTCCTAACTTGGCGCATTGTTTTTGGAATGTTCCTTACTTGGCGCGATGTGTTCCTAACTTGGCGCACTTTAAACAAAATGGCTGTAGTTCATTGAATTCAACAGCTTTACTTCAAAATTCGAATTCAAAACAATAGAAACAGTTTTCAACAGCAATTTAAAAAATAATTTAGCTTTTTTTTGCAGCGGACTTTGGCTTCTCTCGTGAAAATAAAACTATCTCATCGCTAACTTTTGTAATCTCATTCTTCAAAGCCTTCCATGATTCAAAAATATCTAGCAGCGCAAACAGTCATATTCTCCACGGTGAATAATTAGGAACACTGTGAGCCAAACTTGGCGCAAAATATTTTCGCTTCGAAATTAGTATAAAAATCTCAAAAAGCGCCAAATCTAACCACGATTCATTGGAAATACTTACGTTTTAACAGTTTCTGATAAGAAAAATCCCTAATAATTTTTCCTTTGCGGATAAATGGTTGGAAACAGTTTCACCATCTCCTTAGCAGCGTTGCTAACGCGGGTAAAAAATGGCGCACTTTTGGGATGTAATTTTTCATTTAATTAAATTTACATTCAATAACAAAAAACCAATAACATGTTTTGATGCGGATGCATTGTACAAACATAAACAAATATATGACTACATATTTTAGGCTGAAATGTTTTGGAAATAGTCTAATATCGAAGAAAATATTAGAAAGTGCGCCAAGTTTGGACCCGCGCCAAGTATGGTGCTTCTACGGTACTTTATTCGCAACCAAAACGTGTAAATCATATTATATTGAAAAAGCTTTTCTTCATTCAAATACTTAGCTAACACTTATTATTAAACTGTGGACTGTTCTGCGCACTGTTGTTTCTCTGGCATGCATTTGTATTCTGATGTGTTTATGTACACCCGGAGAACGCATCTCCAGTGCATCGTCAGTGAATGGAACCGAGGTAGAATAAAATTACTCGAATCGGTCAACCCATCATGACACATTGGCTGTGTGGAATTGTTAGGTCGCGTGCAAACAATCTTGAGGACAAAGAACTCTTCAACTGTTCGTTACTGTATGATGTACGGATTATTGGCCCCTGGTGAAGAAGTGCAGTAGGTAAATAGACTAACCATCAAAGACGAATGTGTGTGAATAATTTGTAATTACTACTATATAGAAATACACTTCCATAAATGAGAAATGCATTGAAATAAGAGGACGCGTAAACGTCTGTACTTTCTTCTTTTCATTGCATTTAGCATTTTGTATGCTGCTCATCATTGCAATTGAATTAGATCAAAATCTTCCTTCCGATCGGTTGCTTTTACATCATTTTTGCATTATTTCACATTCTGTAGCGTATTTAGACCATGTTGGTGAATATGTATCAGTCTATCCAATCCAACGAGAATCCTACGAAAAAAACGGTTGAAATGATATGAAAAGTCGATTTGACACTACGACATCATTGTTGCAAGCTTTCAATAAATCTGTTCTACTATTCTAAAAATATTCATCCGGTGCAACCAATTTTCCATCCATTAAATCTATTACGGTTCGTTCCATTTCTTCCGAAGTGCAATCCTCCGAAGCAGCGTCTCAGGTTCTTCGGCTGACAGCTGATCATTTTCTCATCATAAAATATTGATTAATTGAGGCTAGTAAACTAGTTCATCCATCACTTCACGGAGCGGGTTGACGTTCGAGGTTTCTTCGCTATTTTGTTGTTTCCTTTAACTTGATAATACACCGTCGAGCTCTGCTTTTTTCTCTATATACGTCTTATGGAGTAAACCTTCCGTCTATTACAGTTGCAACTGAGAGGAACTGGTGCTTTTGGTTGGAGTACAAAAACGAAACGAAAAACGGTAACAGCTATGTGTTATCGCGAGCACCTCGTGCAATATTGATCTCTAATTCTACTACGTAACGTTCGTGACAACGACACTGGCACGATGTAAAGCGTATCTTGCCACCCGAGACTCGTACCTTGGGGCCCATCTTACAGGGTTTCCATTCATATAATGGAATATTTCAAAAGGTAGAGGGAACTTTTCAAAAGCATAGGGGATATTTTCAACCGGTAAAGATAATTTTGCAATCATATAGGGGAATGTGTCAGACAGCTAGGGGAATCGTACAATGTCACCGGGGAGCTTTGCAACCGGTTAGGGGAGCGAGCTGTCAACCTCATAGTTTGTTTACTTTGACTCGATGGAACCGACAACGTTCGCGCCAGAAACAGTGAATCAGTATAGTTTGGCTCATCTACTAAGGTAATTTCATAATAGCATTGCATCAAATTGTTATTTATGTTAAACATGTCTTCTCTTTAGTTTTACCGTTTAGTAGTAGTAGTACCGTTCGTAACAAGTCGAAAGAAACAGATGCAAAATTGGAGAAAGTTGTTGTATTTTAGTTGAAAATAACTTATACGATTTTCGAATATTTTACTATCCATAGTTATAACGTTCCTTGACATAAAAATTATGAGTTTAGTGAAATTACCAACTCGCTCCCCTAACCGGTTGCAAAGCTCCCCGGTGACATTGCACGATTCCCCTAGCTGTCTGACACATTCCCCTATATGATTGCAACATTATCTTTACCGGTTGAAAAGTTCCCCTATGCTTTTGAAAAGTTCCCTATACCTATTGAAACATTCCATTATATGAATCGAAACCCTGTATCACGAAGGGTGTCTTTGTTTCATTGGCTCGTTGGCAAGCTTCACTTGCAGCGATTTACTTTGCCACCTCTTGCAGTCAATTTTATCCCATCGTAGAATTTGCTCCGACAAGCACCAGGCGTCTCCATTGCGCTCGTTCTCGAACGTCGAAGAAGATTTACAAAGGAAAATGTTGTAAAGAAGATAAAATCTGTTGGGAATGAGAAAAGAGGAAGGTTTATGAGAGGAATTATACAGTGCAGTGACTAATGCAGCATGCACAATGTGACAATTTTGCGTCACATTACTTTCCAGAGAGGGTTCCAGGTCATAAAACACCTGCTTGAGCCGGAAGCCCTGTGATAGTTAAACACACATAGGTAGAAGATTATCTGGAGTATAACATAAGTATGATATGTTGAGTAGGTACGAACTCTGTATGAGAATACTATTTCAAGTTGTTCTAAGAACATATTCAGAATTATTTCAAGCATTCTCATAACTTATTATATCGCTTATTTTATTCGAGGAAAGGAATGCTTTGTAATATTTAAAGAGCTCAACTCGTTATCGATATTATTTCTTTTAATTCGCAATATCAAATAAAGAAGAGCATTTCACTTAGGTTTCAATATGAAGGTTTAGATGACAGACATTGTTCAAAGCAATCCAAATTGAACACCAACTTTTTGGATGATCCACGATTATGGCTTCGAAAAATAAGGATAATATTATGCACGCAAACAAGTTCCACCCTTGTTTTTGTGCATGAATTTCTCAGTGAAGCATGTATTTTTAAGCAGTTCCTCTTTTTCAGAAGGGTCCGCGACAGCTGATCGGTAGCGCCGGTTATAAAATCGGCTCATGAGCGTTGAGGTTCACCACCTCGACGGCTTTGGTTCTCGAATCCCAACGGACACCGGACACTCCCTTGTACAAGAGGACTGATTATCAACGTATAGCTAGGGAACAAGCTTACTAAGCCTTTAACAGGCAAGCATGACCAAGTCGAACGTTACGCCAAGAAGAAGAAGATTTCAACCCAGGAAAAAACACGAGAAAGATACGTTTGGTGACCTTTCCTGCATCAAAACCAAATTCAGATCATTCAGTTTCATCATTCTCGCATTTTCATACTGTTTATTTACTTTCATTCGGAAAAGAAATCACAAATGGCGCGACTTAAAGATGACATCTTCATGAACCGAATCTATGGGGCTTCCCTTGAGTTTCAATACTTGGTTATTCCAATATTAGCGTATTGTTCATATGGGACAAGGCGAAGTTTATTCGGTCAGCATGTTCGGAAATAAAATCACAAATTTGTCACGCATTTGTTACGACTTTCTGGAAAAATAATCCCAACATTGAAATTTGACAAACTATGGACATATGGATCGCCCCTGCTAGTAAAATACTCTCCATGCTACTCTATATTCTTTTCGAATAAAACCATAATTCATCGCAGTACATTCTCAATCAAAGAACGCGATATAAAATGAAAATTTATGTTGCCGTTTTGGAAGCTGAATAGGAGCAAAGCGTCCCGGCGAAGTGTGACATATGCTTATTTATCGTCCATAAGGCTGCGTTTTGTACATCCCGAGGCTACAGGAGAGCCGCCCACAGGAGGCCTGTTGAATTTCAATTTTCTAGGTTTGTTTTGCCAATGGCCAAAGTTGGTAATTCTGATTTAGTGCAAGGCACTCGTTGTGGTTTCACTTGAAGCGTATGTCTCCCGACACGAAAGGGTCGTACAAAATCGGCATTGGTTTTCTAATTGAAATGCATTGAACAGTATTCAAAACTTTATTATGTAGATGGATTCTGGATGTTACCGATTGTTACCGAGCAACAGATTAACTGTTTTGGATTCATTTATGACCCCGATCTACATACTTACTTACCTGACAAGTTCACTATTTTTTGACCGTTTGGATACATAAATAAATTACCCCAATCCCATCAACTTGTGTATAGTGTTGCCAGAAATACATTTCGCGGAAAGCATTTTATTTGTATATGATATTTCTTTAGGGAATTTCAATTGTTTTAAATAATATTTCTATTTAACTTTTGGGGAAAAAAGCTCCTAAATTGATTACGAGAAAAACTGATATGAGTTGGAAATTCGGAATGCAAGTCGAGTAGTGAACGGAGCGGTATAAACTGCCTAGCATATTCTTTCGTTGAATGCCGAAGCAAAACCAGCTTCGGTCTGAACGAAACAAGCATCGGCAATTCAGTCCAGCGAAACATCCCGTGGCGTGCGGGTCGTGGAAATGTCAGCGTTGTAAAGTGTAGGTTATTTGGAAATTTCGTTCGCCGCGTACATAATTCAGCCCTACTTCCTTTCCGTTTTGAGGATTTCAACCATTTAACCAATCATCGTTACCAAGCTGTTCCCATAGCGACCGTTGCTAAAACGTTTAAGTGTTTTGAAGTGATTCGTTGTGGTTGTGAGAATAATCATTTTGTGTTTCTAATCCTCCGTTCCCTTAGAAATAAGCAAAAGTTTACAAACGGAACGTCGAATAGTTTAAGTGTAGAAATTCCTTTGGATTTGTGTAACAAATTCCCTAACTACGATACGTGGGAATGTAAAGAATGATTATTATTATGAAAATCCGTGAAATGCAAGCTGAAAAAAGTTAGACAACCATCGTAATAATTTTTCCCTGTTATTTAGGTTCTTGAAATATAGAATCGTGATAGTGTGCATCGTTTGAGGAGTATTGTGCCCACAGGAGTTAAGTGTTATCAAAGGATTAAAAGGCAAAGCGTAAAACTGCTCTGAAAAAGGTGAGTCATGTGAAATGTGTTTTTTTTACTCGTCCCTCACTGGCTACAACCTTCTTGTACCACGATGTGAGGCACACTTAATACCCAAAATGAACTTTCCAACTAAATGAATAAAAATTGTTATACACTATAATTTCCTGAATTCACATGGAAAAAAGATTGAAAACATGGCGAATGCAGGACGCCATTCACAGTCGTAGTTACCGTGGGAAACGCATCGACGGAAGCAAAAACGTAGTCGAATCCAGCGTCACATCTATGTTCATTTTGTACGTTCACTTTCTTCTGTTCCTTACCTTTATCAGTTTTTGGCCAGAAAAATGGTTTGTAATGCGCCAGTTGACAACGCGTGATAATTTTCTTATTTTACTTTTCTTTGCGCTTTGGGTGGATTCTGGCATAATTTTTCTTCAATTTTAATTAATGAATGTATTTGTTCAATAAATCATTTAAAAATATTCAAGTCTGTTAGTGTTATATGGACGCACGCAGCCAGCCACTTACGTGCGCTCTCCGAGAAACGTCGGGTTTCTTCGGTTGACGAGCAGTGAGTGGTTTTAGTATATCATGCCTGGAAGGCGCGCACCTTGATGATCAATCTTTAGACGGTGGATCGAGAATTCGTATCTGGATCACCGAGGTCAAAGATTGCTGCCAGGAGCATTTAGATAGCATTAAAGATAAGTACCAAATAACTCCGGTCTTTTGTGTACCTTGGCTTAAGCGGTACGCGTTGAAAGAACATAGAAGTTAGGATATTGCATTAATATGTTGAAATAAGTGTATGGTGGTATAGATGTAAACCACACACATCCAGTATATTTGAGCTTTTATTTTTGTTGTTGTTGCACGAATCCTTAACAATAAATGTTGCACGAATTCTTAAAGGACTCTGAAGCAGAATTATCGCGAGTTTATGGTGGTTCTAAAATACAGAGACTTATTTATATTTTTGGATAGTTCGCTTCGTATACAATATCAACAAGTTTAGCATATTGTAAGATTTTGTTTGAATATCATTCACTGAACATTCCTGTCTTGTAAAATATATCAAAATTAAATGGACGGAATATGTGTTTGCTTCAGTGTTTCCTTTCTGAAGCTCATTTAGTAGATGGCTTCGAATTATTTAGGAGCAATACGTTGTACAATGAAGCCTTTTTCGCTGCATTCCAGACTTACAATAGAGCGTTCCCTGATCCTTATGAATGGAAGCTCTAGCAACACAATCCTTTCGGTGGGATTCATGACCTCATATACGTGTAGCTTGAAGTTCAACTCGAATCCCACCTGTCTGACCCTGAGTTTGGGCCAATGGATCAGAGATTAAAAGTAACTTGAGTCAACTATGTCTGCTCCACTTTTTTCACTGACGTTTAAAGCATTCCAAAGGGTTGAACTTAGCACGACGACCTAAGTTCTAGACATGGCTTTTTTGGGTCGATCTGGCTAAGAAAACTACGTGTTTTGTCGCTTGCTGTTAGTGAGAATGAAACGAGCAATGCAAGGTATCAGTGGGACTCAATCATGCTGCGGCAAATTGTGTCGATTTCTCGAAAGGTCTCGATGCGATTGGGGCAGCCTTTGAGACAAAGCATCCTCCGGGGAAACTGAGACACTGGAACGGAGCCATGACTACAATTTTCAAATGCTCTTTTTGCATCTCTAACATAGTGAAGATGTCATTTGTACTCAAGTCAAAGTGGCAGAATGTTGAAAAACCAATGTCATTACAAAAATAGCTAAATCCGATACAAGAATAGTCGGATTGTAGATAAATTTTACCGAATCAAAATTTATAGTTTTCTCCTCTTTTCGTCAATAATTAAATGGAGCTCCAAGAACTGTTTGGTATATTTTTTAAAGGTTTATTGAATCAATGAAAAACCTGGCATTTATTACCAAATCACGACTTCATCGTAGTTTTCAAACATTTTTATTAGGTTTCTGTCATTGTGAAACACGAAAAGTATCAAACGGATGTTTTTCGTTCGAAACATTCGTTTTCGTTGACATGTCCACAAAATCGTCACCAGAAAACCAATTTAACCCTTCTAGAATTCATATTTATCAAATTTATGGAAGCTATTTTAACAATTTATGTCCACGTCGTTGAAGTTTCGACTTATTTCCTGTTTTTTTATTTTTATTTTTTCGGCCGAAAAGCAATTGCAAACGATTTATAGCACAATCGTACCCTTTTCTTACGATGCTCATTCATCAATCTAATGCCGAAGAACCATTCGTACCATTGCGTTTTTTATTCAAAATGTTGATTTTTTTTAAACCGCTGCTCAGAATGTTTGACCCGTTTTAATCGATGAATATAATGGAAATTAAAATTTAAGTGATGCAAACCTTGGCTTTGGAAAGTTTTCTTCTATTTGTAACTAAGCAAATCCAACAGGTATTTTTTTCTAAATAAATACGAATGTGACACAAATTAGGCCTAGTTCTTCAACAGCTTGCCCTAATGCTTACATGTAAACACATGATCGTAAACTGGTTTAGCAATTTTCATGCCAAACGTTATAAGTTCGTTTAAAGTGTCATATATTGCTGTGGTCTTTTGTCTGCATCATGGTAATTAAACCACATGTACGTCGACCTTTTTGTTGGTGTCTTTTGTTCAAATAAAAAATTGAACTCCTTACCTACATCATCTCATAATACAAGAAAACGCGAACATCATCATGCAACTCAATGTTGTTCACTTTACCCCAAGTTTGAATATTTGCCTTTTTCATACCGCACAGTTGATGTCACAAGAGTAAAAATACGTTACCAAAGGCCAAGTTTTAAACGGGTACTCTGAGATAATCTCGAATTCTCACATTATTCAAAGCGTTGACATTGGAACAACATGTTACCGTAAGACAAAAAGCGAGGCATACCTATTTCGTGTTATCAAACACAACCAGGACACCTTTCTTAGGTCTCCATGTACGAATGTTTGGTACATAGTTCAAAAGAAATAACCAAGCAATGAAATTAAAACAGTTTGGGGTGAGAAAGATTCAGCTAACAACATCTTCCAATAGAAGCGGTGCCATTTGGGTAATTTGCTCATTTGTTCGTGATGTGTTGAAAAAGGTAATGTAGTAGAAAATGAAAATGAAAATGGTAAAGTGTGTGTCTCTGTATGAAAAAGGATACTTTGGGTTTGAGACCTTAGCTTGCTAATCTGGTAAGTTGGTATGATTCACGACAAGCATTTGATTTTCGTCTGGGATTGTGTTCTGCGTAAGGGTGTCTTTGTTTTTGTATGTTGCTTAGCCGCTATCAAAAACCTTGATTGTTTTTAGTACGTTTTTGAAGTTCTGTCTTTTCGCTAACAAAATTTTCTTATCACCTACAGTTTGCTTCCAAAAGCGATTCGCTTAGGTCGTTTTTTAATGCTGCAATTTTCTTGACAAAGTAATGCGCAAGAACTGAGCCGTTAAGAAAACAGATCGGTAGCTGTTCAAATAAAGAGATGATGATGATGATTTTCGGATGCCTCCGAAGCCGAAGGTCTCTCTTGTGTCTGAGTCACCACACACACGCCACTTATGTTGGGCTCAGCATCCGCAATCGTCTCAATCGTGCGCCTCATCCGGTTCGGTATGACGGTAAAAGGACCGATTCTTGATAAATTTTCAAGAAGGCTGACCATTTCACATTGCTAAACCACACTTACTACTGTATTTATGTTCCAGTTCAATAAAATAACAACTTTATTGTACCGTTTTCCTTCATTTTTATGTAATCGGATGATATCGGACCTCTTCTGCAAAGGAGTTCCTTTTCTGGTCATTTTGGGCCAAAAAATAGTAAATTTGTTATCAACCATAATTGAATTGATTAAAACATTCACATTTTATATCATACAACCCCAAACAACCACCAAAAATCCAAGTAAGTGCAAAATACAATACAAAACATGATGAAACATCGTGCTGTGTACTCACATTGTTTGTGCGTGTTTAGGGTGCTGTGGCACTATTTTGACCATATCTCGGAAATCCAAACTCGTATCGCAGCCAAATTACATAAAAATTAAGAGGATAGTGCAAGGAGCAATTTCCCTCCAGTATTTATCAAACCTGGATTATAAATTAGTATCCAGGTTTGCGTGAACATTTTCAAGGACCACGTTCTGCCATGGACGAAAACCAGGAGCACATCAACACGCCATTTTCCAAAAAGGACGGAGCATCGTAGCCCCTATGTTGGCTCCCTGAACGCTTCAATTGCCAAGGCATGAAATTCGATGACTGACTCATACATTGAGAAGGTTTGGGGGGGTTTGGAAAAGGTGATCGAGAAAAATAGTGGACAGATAATGTAATGTGAGCAATGTTATCATAAAAGGCTTAAACATGATTCTCTAAATAAAATTATAATTTTTTGATAATTTTATGAAAAATAGATTTATTTGAAATTATTGTCTCAATTTTCGCTGTTCTTTATGAGACATACTGTAGATGTTGATGTTGCGCAATGCAAAAGAAGCAATCAGTTGAGTCTTGGATAATTTTATTACTACACAGCGACGAGACAAAATTTCTTACCCATATTAACGCTTAAAATGGGCCCAAGCGAACGCATGAATTCCGTTCGAGCAACACTTGCGCGGGTTTTCTGTTGCTTGATGCTTCAGTCTGGAAGCACAATTGACACCAGCCTCCTTCCATTAGCGCACTGCGTTACGGAACGTTGGAATTCAACCCGCCGGAACGACTGGCGTTTGTGTGATAAAAGGAATAAAAGATAGAGAAGGCGTGTGCGAGTGCGTGTGCTTGGATAGGATTTTTATCTGTTAGGGGTTGAAGGGGCTTGTGAAAGGCTGGATATTTTTATGGGTGCATAATTTCTCGCAAAGGAGTTCGCCCTCCTAATGGGGTGATTTCATTGATATGTTTTTATCTTCCTAAACCTTCAGAATCTTTCAGCACAGAGCTGCAGTCTTTCCCGTTACCACATTCGAGGAAAATCATACGAATCGGTTTGCTCTTTGATGAAAATAATTTCTGGCAGCGAATAAGCAAACTCCCAGAAAAATGGTCGGTTCGTCTGCCGTGGCGGGTTTAATCGATATCGTTTAGATACTTGCACACATGTCGACGAGTGCTCCCAAAGCGCGACAGAGTAGACGTTGAAGAAAAAAGACAACTAAAGAGCAGACCTCTTCTCGGGTTATGGAACGTTCCAATGGCTTCTCGGCCGGGGAATTCTCAAATATCAATTTTGACATGAAAAATCATACAAGCATAGAATGAATGAGCTGGGTTTGCGAATTGAATATTTCTAAAAGTCAGTGTTGGTAAATGTTAATTTTTAGTTTAATATACTCCCAACACGAAGTTTCAATATTTTATTCATTTTCAGGTCATCAACATTTTGAAAATTTGATCACCAAGCTAAAGGCCGATTTTGATTTGAACGATTGAACTTCCTCTCTCCGCTTGTTGAACGAGAGACTGCAAATTTATGTAAATTTGGGCAGTTTTACTCAACACTAGAATTATATTGAAAATTTCTCTCCTTCCAGAAGTTTGGTTTTGCATTATTTTACCTCGCATTTCGGCCATCCTTTTATTGGTTTCCATTTTTCACAATGCAATTTTGCGAATCTCTACAAAATGCACTCCCGATCGTATTTTATTCTTCATCAATGCTTAGGTAGCACGGAACTACCTCGAACGTCCACGTGGCTCCCACTCAAATTGGCTAATTTCCATTCAATGAACGGACCTCTTGAATCGATCTAACGGAACTCAAGGAAAACTTATTGAATGGAGTTATTCGTTGAATGCATTGCCTCCCTAAATATCCTCCCAATTCACGTTCGTCCAATGTGTGTGTATTGTGTGAATATATTGTTTTTCTTCTTTAGAAAACCACTATAAAAAACGAAACTGCTACGAACGAAGTGCAAACTCACTATGCGCAGCAGTGCAATGCTTCAAAAATAATGGATATTAGTTTTGTTCAGTCCTCTATCTCGGTTAGTCAGTTAGTTTGGAAAATTTCATAAAATTTTCCCTTCAAAATGGTTCTTCGTGGCGATATCTTAACCGGATATTGCTTTTTTTTGGGTTTTTTTCGGGCTTATGCTTGATTTGATGGCTTGACATTAAATATTGCTTTTTATTACTGCTATTTTTGGTTTATGATGGATGGGTCTGATTCGTAGAGTTTTGAATGCTTTTGAGCTCAGCTCGACAAGCGTCTGAAATTGTCAAGGAAATTCATCGGTCAATATTAATCTTAAATTAGGTAAAGCAAGAAAATTTCGCTGGAGTATAGAAACAGTTTCGACTCTCCCACCGGAAAATTTTCAATAAAATTACGATAATTAATCTTTTTTCGTAGAACAGTCTGACGAAAATCGATTTTTCTTCGTTTTGCAAATTTCTCCAACCTGAACCACATCAGTTTTTTTATAGTGCAGTTAACGAACGGATTTGCAACATTCGCGTGCAGGCTCAATTTCTTCAATCAGGATAATGGAAGGACTTGGTTGGCAGAGCTACATTTTCTGGTTCGGGGATGTTTGAACTTGTTTGGAATGGGATATGAGTGATGACGATAGCAGAGTGTAACGATAAGATAAGTAAAGTTCAAAGTCAAAAGCACGAGCAAATTCCTCGATTCGATCTCGACTGGGTGGAAAGAAGGGGAACCATTTTAATATGACTTTTTCCGAAGTGGGCTACGATATTCCATCCGCAGCTTTAATGTATTTGTGGCCAACGGGGACCGCTGATCCGTTTGCTTGGTTTGGTGCTCGGAATCTGTGTTTCCGGAAGTGGAAATCGCGTGGGTATTGGCGCGGGATGTCTCATCCTTAGCGTAAGCCAAACTGAGCTAATTTCGAAGCTCGTTATTATTTTCTGATGAGTTTTTGATGCAATTCGAGAAGATTATAAATCCCGTTTGGCAATCATAAAATTTGAAGGTTAAAGTTTATTTTTAACGTTACTTCCTTAGCTCAAGATTAATTCACGTCCTCAAGGTGTGCAACATCCATTAAAATTGAATTCCAATATTATGCCACCTTATTTCCATTGTACTGTATTTTGTGCCTTTCTTTACCTAGTGAACTTTAATGAACAATCACATTCCGTAACAGCGCCTGTTGTCGGATCATCTCTACTCTTGATTAAGATTCTTTACGTAAGATAAACTTTACGATCTTCCTGTGCGAACTTTACGTACGTGCTGTGAATTACGGAATCCTTGCTCCTGACCCTTTGGCGCCTCTATTCCCTCAGTATTTCGTTGATTGAACGCAGGGTTACGTTTCTTGACGTTTGCGTATGTCAGCTAGAGTTTACTTTTTCCTGTTCGCCCCTTTCGCCAGACAAAGTCGTTTTTTCGGTCGCGAAAAAGTAAATATTTAGCGACATTTCGTTTCGTCTTTCTACATTTACCGGCTCCTTCACTGATAAGAAACAATCGCCAGCTTTTCTTTCTACTCCTAAAAATCACGACTTGCGACTATTAATATATTTTTGCGCCCCGGTGCGTCTGCTTACTCCATGTTACGATCCAACCCCCGAGAAACACGTCAATTGCTCTTCAGAAGTTGTCTTTTTTTTCATTTTACTATCGATTGTATATTTCCCTACCTTTGTGCGTGTGATTTGACCCGGCTTTCACTCTTCGGATGGATGCTTGAGAAGCTGAGTAATTCAGTTGGTGGAAAAAAAACGCGAGGACGGAGGAAAGGTGCGCACATTTACGGCGGCCTTTCGTGCCCCATAATATTTTTATCGTACGTGCTGTGAAACGATTTCGTTCTGTGCTTCCTTGTGCTGTATTTCTAGAGCCAAAGTACCCTTGAGAAAGTGGTGAGGTAAGTAAATGGACAACAGCGCCGGTAAACGCGTTGGTACCATCCGGGTAGAGAAACAAGCCAAACTGGCGACTCGTGCAGAATCATTTTGTTTGAGGTTTTTAAAATTTGCAAACAACGTGATCGTTATAAATTGTTACATGTCAATATTCCGTAATTTAAAGTTTAAACAATTTGATGGTCTATTAGTTTATAAATGCAAAGCTCATAGAAAGTAATAAATCTGTACATTGTAAAATAAATCATAAAATTATTTGATCTGCACTTAACAATTTGTTAACAATCGATTTTCCTTACTTGTCCACCCATTATGTCCACTGTGCACGAGGAGCTCGCTGCCATAAGGACGATAAATTTTGGCGTCGTTATGTGTCGAAAGCGTGTTTTCCGCCAATCAAGAGATCATGACTTATGGCAGCCATAGCTAAGAAGTGTTTATTCGCTTCTCTTTTCTCGATCTCTTGTCGTTTTGTCGCGACGTTATGCTCTAGTTCGCCACGACTTTTACTTTGTAAACGTAAAAATCATAACAAAAAGCCTGTTCTAGACAGCCTTTGCGCTACCGACTGGGCCTATCGACGAAATGTCTGTATTTCATTTCCTATCTCCCGCAGCGTAGTAAATAAATGGATTCCTCGAAAGTAGAGATGTGAGTGTTCAAATGCCATCCAGATTGGAGACGCTTCCCTGGCAAAACTGGTAAATAAAACATGCTGTGTGTTTTATGGTTAATCGATCGTTGAAGTCGGCTTCCCGTGGGAAATCGAATAGAAGTTCCTTCAGTACTGCTTTTTGCAGAGACTTTTTTCTATTAGGTCTTTTTTCTTAGGTCTTTTTTGATGTTCAATTCCAGAAAAAGTCATTAGAAACGAACTAAAGGGGTTTTCCTCTTGTATACAAAAGATAGTTTGGCTACCGTATACCGTATTCGTTTTTAGTCTGCCAGGCAAAACTGTGCAGCAACAGTTGTTTTTGATTGACGATTAATGTAAGTAATTATTGTGTCGGAACTTGGCATACCACCATTTTACGTTGGATGAATAATTTAATCGCCATTAAAAGAATAGACACGTCTATTATTGACCATTGGTCATATCCACGTCCTGCGGTCAAAGTGTAGAAAAAGTGCAGAGTACGAAAAGACCTGTTTGATGTGTTATGGCTACGACAGGAAAAACCTCCTAATTAACCGCAACCACAAACGCTATTCTTTCAAAACGTTTCATAGCCAAACCAATCCATTTTTTTGTCCCTTGTTTTATTGTTTACACGATCTGCGAAAAGAACACATCGTAGAATGCAAAATTAATGTAAAAAAAGCCACATGTTCCTTTTCTCATTAATTATTCGTTAAACGTGTTGGATTCTATGTGATTTTTAATTACGTAGTGGTATTTTCAAATACTTTCAAACAAGGTTGGTTAAATATTTACTTCCAATTGTCTGCTCTTCGTATCTGAATGAACTATTTGCCAGGTGAAACGTAATTATCGTTTTCCTACATAAATAATCTGATAGCTCATTTTGTTTTCCAGTTTATGATGCATAAACCCCACTTTTATTAGATTGGTATTTTAAACTATTTATTTTACTAATTAGCAATGTTCCATATCTTGCTTTTTCACTACTAGGAACGATTATTTCCATGCGAACCGTTTCAAACTTCACAGCAGTTAATTATAATCCTTTCCATGAAGCCAGAGATCAAATAGTGTTTTTATAAATTCGCCTTCGGTATATATGTTGTAGAAAAACAACGATATCGTAAGGACTACCAGCACAAATTTAATTTATTTGCTGATATAAATAGATTTGAACCTAATTGGATTCTTCAAATCGTTTCATTCTATCCCTGGTCTTTTCACCCATGGAAAAAAATGATTCCGTAGAATTTGATAAATAAGATAGTCCATAAGTCGAACCTCACACCTTTATCATTCGTTTCCCTAAGGATGAGGCACAAGACAAAACTGATTATCTTTCAAAATAGGTGAAGCGTGGTTTATGAATATTTTCAATCCTTGCCTTTTTTTAGTTTAGTATAAATTTCGATTAGATACTTCTCATCAGTGGTAATATTGAGTTCATCATTTGCTAATAGAAAAAAATGCGTTGACCCAAACTTTTTCTTTAAGTTTTCTCGGTTTTATCGGTGGTTCGGTGAACATCAGCAGATAGCGTATAAAGTTTGTTTGATCATGCAATGAATGTTTAGCCTACTGCGCTCATTTTTAATGCAAAGCAGATAACAAATCTTCTATTTTTGTTTTCAATAGGCCTCTCTTTTACGTGACAATCTCTCTTTTAATCCGTTAGATTCTCCAGCATTGTACAAATCGGCTGAATGAAATGATTGAAAGAAAAATTCTACCCAAATAGGGTGATGTTGGTAGTGCAGCTCGCTCCCGGGAAAACTAAGGCAACATTAATTCTCTTCCTCTTTTTTGCCAAGCTCTTGTGCTTCGATAAGATATGAGGCCTTTTCCGAAAGAACGCCTGAAACGGTACCGACACTTTGCGGCCCAAAAGTATCATCTTCTCGGTCCAATCGGAGACGGATAAGTTTCCAGCGAAACGCACAGTGTTAGTTGTTGCTTCTTACAAACATATTCTTATTTACCTTTTCGGTGCATACTTATTGTGCTCGTTATGGCTGTGATTTTGTTTTTGTTTTTTTGTTTTTTTGTTTTTTAATTTGGCTACAGAAGAATGGTAAAATTTCTTCTTTTCGGTTTTCCACAGTCGTGGTTTGGTAGTATTTTTAGTAAGCGAGCATGAAAATCAATATTCCTAAGTACTTCAATTTCAGCTCCAACTTCACCACCAAGAGCAGATAAAATCCCCCAAAAGAATTCAATGAGAAGAGTTTCCTTCTATGCTATAGTGGCTTTTTTATTTCGTACCCCATAACGTTGTTCTAGATGAGATGCTGGAAAGCACAGAAGAGTAAGCAACACACACGGCTTCATGAGTACTGCAGATGAAAATAAAATCACGTTCCACTCATAATCATTGTTTTTAAAAAAGGCAATATGGTTTCAAGTATCGCTCTTTTCTGCCACTAGAGAAGCGTGCTACAAAAATGTGTAGGACAGAAAAGAGCCAAAGGATCAAAAACGGTAGCCATAAGCATTGCAAAAAGTAAGCGACTTTTCCATGCAATATGCTGTGATGGCGATGACCGTTCTGTTATCTACCATGACCATGCGTCGACGATGGCAGAAGGTTAACTGTACGCTAGTGGTAGAAATTAAAATATAATTTCATATTGCACGCCATGTGCTGCATCCAGTGGAATGTTTAGTGGGTTTTGTTTTAGTTACCATTTCATCGCAATTGGGTGAGATAAACAAGAGAGTTTTATGTTAGTGCGTGTAGTTTATCCTCGTCCTTCTTTGTCTGAGAGGAAAAGTGCTAAAGGGAGTAATTCCAATGAAGTCGCTGTTTCCGTAAAAAATCAGTTCATTATTATTAGCAGCAATACTGCTGCGAGTTTTGTATTACGTTGCTGTGGGACACTGCGCATTAGAACCAATATCCCATGAGGCAGCTTAATTAAAAGTTTTACATTCGTGAGTTGCACAAATGGTTATTTAATTTATAAATTAACTTGAAACCTTTAAATAACTTTTAAAGCAGGAAATGAAGTGAAAGGGAACACGTTGTTCAAAACAGAACAAGGATCGAAATTTCCCTTGTAGTGCAGGTTTGCGTAATATGTTAAGAAAAACTTACTAGGAGGCAGACCACAAGAAGATAAATTTAAACTTTTAAGTAATTTTTGTAGTGTAGTGCCACTGTAGTTCATTTGTATTTGTATGCCACAAGGAACGTTTACATTGCACGGTTTAATACAATTTTCCATTTATTCCTCCATCGTTGCTACGAAAACTCCTGTACCAACTGGGAAAGTAGCCAACAACTAGTTCAGCACATCTGTCTTTGTTTCCCTTTTGAATGGGATGGGTAATCCTGCGATACAAAAAAAAAATTCAATCCTAGACTGTCCTTACTCAATTTAAACGAAAAAGAGCTCACGTTCACTGTATCACATATTATCAAAACTTTCAGTTGTTTTTACACGCACTGGCGCTGGGTATTCAGAGATTTTTTTAAATCGACTTCAGTTTTCGAAAATCTGTTTCCGCATGTTTTTGTAGGGCTGGTAGCGTAGTGAAGTCAATTTCAAATTAATTTAAAAGTGAAATAGAATGGTCCACGATGGATGTTTTAATCTAGAAAAGTTACGCTACATAAAATTTAGTCAACAGGGGCAGAGGCGGCTCAACCCATGCTCGGGTCCCAAGCGGTGGAAACCTTCCGACATTTTCATTGCATTCAATGTTTTTATGTTGTTTTGTAATGTTTTATGTGATGTTCAAAGTAGGATTTTTGAATAAGAGTTTGTAACCCCTTGGATTTCCATTGAAATACGATGATCTACTAATTCTTCAACAATATAATGTGATATGTTGTTCCCAATTCATTTTTCACTATTTGCAAGATATTGTAAATGAGACTTTGGAACTTATACATGCTCAGTTATGTAATCTAAACAAGTTAAAAAATTGCCCAGTCATTTGTGGCCTGCCAATCCCAAACTGAGCGGGTGTAATGAAAAGTTCTCGTTTTAATACTTACCTTCTAAAAGCTCGTTCTTTTCTTTTTTTTTAATTAAAACTAATTATAAGTGTTTAGTCATTTGTTTTATTACACTTTAATGATAAGTAAACCCTACGGACTTAGCATTCATAAAATAATCGTCCGATTCATGTCATATTTATATTTCCAATAAAATCATTCATGTTTGTACCGATGTGTCATTCTCTAACATGCTTTTTGCGTCGTTGTATTTTAGAATAATTGAAAAACTTTATTTTTTGTAAGCCATTGTAAGAAAGAAACTTGCGATCTTCAAGCGTAACTATTTTTTCAACATCATCTCGCTAAATTGAAATAAACGTTCCCCATTTTTTGTTGAAAAGCTCTGCGTGGTCATTGCCTTTCCTTTCATTTGTCGGGAATTGTTGGGGTACAACAAATGTTGTGTGCACAGTTTTTTCATCCCCAATGGTAAACCCTTATCAATTGGTCATTATCTTTCTCCACCGCCTGCAATAGCTTCCGGTTATACATTGTCCGACGGTGAGTTGAAATAATTATCCAAAAGGGTGGCAGAGATGGAGGAGATGATCATCAACGGTCATTCAAACCAACCATTACACTAGTGATGTGCGCTCTGAGTGAGAATGAATGAGTGATTCGAATTTTAATATTGAATGAACGATTTAAATCCTAACAGATAGTTTTTGTGACTCCCTTTGATTTGAATCCTTAACTGGGATTCGAATCCCAAAAGAATGAACGAGTTGGTAAAAGAGTCGCTAGTCACCATAGAGATTCGAATCCCAAGTTGTGATTGGAATCCCAAGTTGTGATTCGAATCCCAGTTTGGGATCACTACATGGGCGACTAGCGACTCTTTTACCAACTCGTTCATTCTTTTGGGTTTCGAATCCCATATAGTGATTCCCAAACTGGGATTCGAATCACAACTTGGGATTCGAAACACAACTTGGGATTCGAATCACAACTTGGGATTCGAATCGCAATGGCGACTAGTGACTCTTTTACCCACTCGTTCATTCTTTTGGGATTCGAATCCCAGTTAAGATTTCAAATCACCTCGAAGGTTAATAAATCATTTTTCACGTTTTAAATCACAAAAGAGTGACTTAAAGATTCGAATCATCGTTATGATTATTCACTCTGATTCAAATCTCTAAAAAGAGTTGTTATTCTCATCACTACATTACACCCCGCTCGTGCTTGTGGTGGAGATTTTGGCGAAGCAGCGGAGAGTATTCACACAGTATTTTCCTGCTATCTGTGTGTGACATCTGCTCTTTCGAATAGGTTTATGCTGCTTCGGGAAGGTGGAAAAACACATGAAAAATCGTGCAAATAAAGATAGAATCCCTTGCCAAATATTGCTCTGGTAATGGTGACATACCGGAAAACGGGGAGTTTCAAGCTTCCACGGGTGGAAAATTACGTTTCCCTAAGTATCTATTTTGTACGTGACATGTGTGCCCAAAATGACGTGTACCGGCTCGACTTTTTTGCCTATAGTTCCTGACCCCTTCTTTACGTCCAATGTACGAAAAACCCCACGATGTTTTTGTTAAAGTGACCGTCGGTAACTAAATTTGAATTTAACGGTCTATTTGACCGATAGATGATAATATCAAAAGTGTGTTTTGTAAATTACTGTATACTTTGCAGGTTCATCAAGAATTTCTTATTGCTGCAAGTTCTACTAATCCACTGCTTTGAAACTTAATTTTTGAAAAGACTTGCAATTTGTTTGTACCTATTGAAAATCATAAGGGGACGGGAAACGAAGCGTAATCGCTAGCGTAATCGTGTTATTCTGCTGGTCCATCTGTCAAAAAGAATTTTGGCTCACCTACCCTATAATCGCATGCGTAATCTTGTCAGTACGTAAACAAACGAATCAATAGTTCATTCATCGTAATTATTTATCAAATTTCTATGATTATTAAGCGTAGTTTTTGTATTTTTAACAATAAACAACAAAATAATAGCAGTAGCTTCAAGAAATGTTGCCATTTTTACCAAATTGCAAAACATAAACAAAGCGAAGATGACGCTTAGCCTGAATATCGACGATACACGAGAGACCAGCGATTATGCTTCGTTTACCGTGCCCTTAATCCTGATTCAACACTTTTCCATACCGAGCTTCATTGCATGCACCATCCGACAACTTGTCACACTCTGCAGAAGCATCCGAATTCGTATGCTGGGTCCTTCAAATTTTGAAAAAACAACAATCTTTACATTTGTGTGCTATCCTTTAGGAATTCCAGTACCGTAGGTAGCCATTCGTTGTATTTTGTAGTCCACTGCACGCGTCGCGGCGATACTACTTAGCATTTTTCTAACTTTTCCCAGGTTCGTTCATTTGCCGCCTCCCAGATTGTTGTGATTTTCCGATACTCTTTTCTGGAACGGCCATAAAAAGCGATTAACACCCGGTTTATTTTGCCTGTTTATGCCTTTCTTTTGTGACAAGCACGTCGCGTGTCCACCGTGGCTGAACGAAAAGCGTTCATCTTGTTTTGGAGGCATTGCGAGTTCGATTGCTTTTACGCGTGATTTCGAACGTTAATGATGGTAATTTATTCATGTTCGTTTCCCTTTTTCGCTCGAGGGGTACTTTATAAGATTGGGATGTGATTCGACCTTTTCCTCTAGCTTCTGAAACTGAAGTTTATTTCGGTGCCTCCCGGAGAAGGTTCTGTTTGCCAATTTGCTGCTTCGTTCAGTGATCAGGTTTTCCAGCTAACTTGTTTTCTGGCTAATTTTATATATTGCATGGTATCACACCATGGTTCAATTTATTTGTTCTCGTTAAAACCCTTCTACTCATCAAAAATGTTAAAAAAAAACCAAGCGTTCATCTCGTCTTGGTTCAGAAAACCACAATAAGTGGTTTGCGAGTTCTTACAAGCTTGAAAATTATTTTTCATAGATTAGGATAATGCCACATTATCTCCTTACTTTTCTTCTTTGCGCCCCCATAGCAATTTTAGGCATAATGTCTTTATGCATATTTTATCCGCTTAATGTGTCGTTCCGCGTATTGTGTGTGTATTTTCGTATTGTTTTTTTTCTCCCGGGGGCGTAGATTATACGCATTTACCGCTTCACTGCTCACGGATTCACGAAGATTACTTTTTCATTATTATGGCCGCTACCTACGCAACAGGCAGAAAGTAGACAATGAGGAACAAAAACAACAGTTTTCGTCAACAGACGAGCAGTTTCGGGGACACCTAATCACCAATATTCAATTATCATCGTAATACAATCAGTGTAACATCATAACATCATCGTTAAAGGACATAGTCATTTAGGTCAGCTCACTATCTAACAACAATGGACAATCAACCACAATGAAATTGTGGTTTCTTATGTGTGGTGTCTGCGATGACAGTTAAGTTAATATTTGACACTCTTGTAACCAAAAAGTGCAGAACTATCCCGTAAATCCTGGCTTTCTTACAGGTGTAACAAGTATACGAAGATAAATGTTAATAATGACTGTTTACCTGCTTGGTTCAGATTTTGAACACCATCAAAGAAAGGACAAATAACGATAATTTATAAACATCCTTTTTTATATTACTAGCATCTCTGATATCTAAGACGCTTTATTTATTCAAAGAACATCTATTTCCTCTATCTACATAACGCCATAATTTGTCAATGAAAGGACTTTCGATGCTAGCCTCTATAGAAAAGGCACGATCCTTTTTAATTAATTTTAATTTCCTTCGCCGGAACGCCCTGAATTCTGCCATCTTTCGAGAGGAAGGAAAAGGAAATCGGTGGCGTGTCCCGTTTAACAAGCCAACATTATCGTTGGTTGTGTTACAACGGTGTAAGATTAGCGAGCGAAGTGTGACGTAGAAGCGTAATTTTAATTTCTTCCCGACAAGCCACCATTCTTGGGCACGATGGTTCATTGTCCCGAGAAGCCGTGCGAAAGGAAGTGTGGAAGTATTATAAGGGAAGTAGAGTTAAACGGAACGGCGTCAGAAGAAATGACGGATGCCAGCCATAAAGGATACGGTCGTAGAAACTGAAACTTTACTCCTCGAGTAAGTGGCAAGTCTCGTGCTTGTAAGGATACTTCCTTGTTTTTTGAACAAAACAACGGTTTGTGGAAAGCTCGAAGAGAATTTTCTAATTCGAGCCATTTTCTCAGGGGCATAGCTGTGGATGTTGGCTGAAGCAGGAAACACCAGTCCCAAAATCGTTTGCTCTGGCAATTTTTCATAACCGCCCGGGATTGGGATCGGGATGAAATCGGGAAGTATTGTCAGCGAACTTATACTTTGACAACAGACTGTCGTGTGCCTGAAGGGATTCAGTTTTGAATAATTTCATAAATCTTCAGAACAGACAAAACGAGTTCAATGGATTTGCCTCATTTCATTTGGAAAAACTCAGAGCTGGTCCCTGGAGTTAAAACTTACATGGTACAACTATTTCAAATCGTTTATAAAAGATTTTTCTTAGTTTCTTTAAAATTACAGAACAGTTGTTAAAATGGAAACGTTCATTAACTTGTGTGTTCCCTTGTTACAACATTGTAATTTGTCTGCCTAAAGTGAAAAGGAAAGTGAAGAATACCCTTAAGATAAGTATTTGACAAAAAAGATCCATTATCATTTTGATTGTCTGCCGCTTTTCGTTCTGCATGGGTCTAGCGGGAAAATAAATGTTTTGACAATTTTCACCCAAGCCCTGCAGCTGCCAACGTTGGTGGGGAGAGGAAAGTTGAATCGAAAACATAATTTAAGAATTACAACTTCTACTGTTGCTCGAGCTTGAGGCGATTGGCCCAGGGCTCGGTTAACCGCATTTGGCTGGGAAACGTTCATACCTGCGATCTTTGGATGGAGAAGCAACGTATGGTGTATACGTTAGAACTTTTTTTTTATTGTATTCGTCTTCTATGCTTTGCTCGAAAAGAGCTCTTTTTACGAATATTTGACTTTTAAGGATGGTAAAGACCCGGAGTGAAAGTTTTCTTGCTGCTTGCATATATATTCGTAAAGAATTATTTTCTTCTAATCCGTAGAGAGTTCTGTAGAGAATGAAATCTTTTTAATTTATGGTAGATTTATATTTTTACCAGTTGAAGACGGTGTCTAACGCATGATCTTTGAAGAATATCCTCAACAGTAACATATGCTTCACGCGTTGATTATCATTTTAAAAATCCCACGTTCTGTAGCTTCACGAACACTGTGTTGTTAGGAAAGAATAAAATATGTGTTTGTCATAGCATGTATTATTTATGGCTCCCATAAACGTAACGCCACATTTCGTGTTCTCTAATGTGATCCTAAGACGTGCCAAAAATTCTGCCATGGTCCGTCTCACATCCTCCGCAGTTTGTTGCAAGTAGTAGCAATGATTGTCGATAAATCATATGGTTAGTTTCTCTTCGGGAAGTTAATATTTTCGTAATGCTCCATTTAGTAAGTGTTGATTGATATCTTTACGATCCTATCGTTGCCGCACTGATTATGAACCTGTGTGTTTTAGTTGCTTTTTATATCATTCAATTGATTTAATGATGTTTCACGGATGATTATATCACGACCTTTATAGAAAATTGTCTAAGTTTTTCTTCCTTATTGGTCAGTTCTACCTCCAATGGGAGCCTTTATACTTCCGTTACATTCTCGCTGATGCGCAAGTGATGATAAATTCTGTTTAATTGGATGATAAAAAGCAAATATTTTTTCCACGTCCCACGGTAGGTGGCTACCGTTGCAACATTCGAACGGTTCCGAATGAGTTTTCTGACAGCGACTTAAATGTTTCACCCCTAGGATGTAATTTTAATCTTTTTTTAGCATCAACAACCCTTTTAATCTTTTTTTAGCATCAACTTGTGGAAAAGCTTGTTTTACATGAAAAGCTTGCTCGTTGTGGAAAAGCCTGATAACACATCGACATAAAATGTTGAGTCAGCCAGTTTGGGTCATCAAAAGTTATCTATGTCGATACACTGGAAGACACGGGGTTTCCGAGCAGGAAACTAATGGCAGGAAAGATGCAGGAAAGAAGTAGCTTAGTACGGTACGATAAGAAAATGGAGAAAGTGGATTCTTGGAAAAACTAAGAGCGTATAATAATTCTTAGCACCATGTTGAAATATCAGTCGGCATGATATGGGTGTGAACATGTGTTCTGTTGTGTTCCATAACCACGCATCCTACGCTCTGACCCATATATTAAGAAGATGTATATTTCTTGTTAAAATAAAATGGCAAAGTATAATACAGCTCATAAGAAATATAATGCAAAAAGTATAGAAAGTTCGTAGATAAGGTTGTTTGAAGTCGGAGTTTTCTCGGATTTGTTTTGACCTGCCACAATTGCTCATTTTATTCGAATTTCTTCGCATTAATTTCTCTGCGTGGAAGAAAACTTGGGTTGCTTCTGAGATCATGCTTTTCCTCATCTTCAACTTAATTATAAAATAACAATTTTGTTCGTTTCTTTCATATTGCGTTTGGCGTCTAACAAGAAGAATATGATAACTCACATCAAACTGGCACAATTGCAATCTCCCCCATGATGAATGGGGACGAATATGAGTATAAAAATAACCTGAGGAAAGCACTCTTTCACTTTCACAAGCTGTCCAAAATCTGTGTCTTGGCGTGGTGTTAAAAAGTAAATATCTTGAGTTCCAGCGGAATCTCCCCATCACGATGCTGGCTGGCTGGTGCTCTATGCATTTCCGGCTTAGATGTACTTTGTCATGATGCTGCTGGTGGTGTTGGTGGCCTTAAGCCGAACGATAAAAAGCGTTAACTAAGCACATATCATCTCGCCGTTGTTAACCGTCAGAGCTTTATCTCTTCAAATGGAAAAATAAGACGCATTCAGTTCTACACTTTCATTTGCCCACTAGCGAGTGCACTTGTGTTTGGTGCTGCAAATGAATAGTTCTCGGTTTATGTGCAAATTGTGTCAGAGTTCGTATGATGACATGCATATTTCATCTCATTTGTACTGGGACGAACCGTTTTGTAGATCCCCAACCTTGCTGTGCACTAAAAAGCATGTTCCTGCTTCAGGATGTGCTCTTTTTCAGAGTATTAAAAATATTGAAAAGTTTTGATGAAAACAATCCTACTTGGAAAGTGAAACTGGAATCTGTAATTTGTGTTAATGGCAATTATCAGAAAGTTTAGTTATATCATCTATTAGTGAAGTGAGTTATTTTCTTCTTTACGAACTGAAGTACTGTTGTAACCCTTTTAAACATTCCGCTTTAAGACACTTATTAACACATTCCGCTTTAAGACATACTCCCATGTGAGCTCCCATGTTTACTTGATTAACGTGAAATAAAGATCACGTCCAACGAGAAAAAGTGCATCACTTTCAGTACATAGTGTAGAAATAGTGTAGAAGCAGTTTGAAATTGGACATCATAGAAAAACACTTCATCAGGAGGAAAACATTACCGATGTGTGCTCGGGTTCTCCATCTCGTGTCCGGCCCGTTAGAGCTGAGACACTAAAACGTCTTCATTAGTGTCGACCCGTATTGCTGGCTTTTTCAGAGAGTTTATCTTTTCTTACTGTCTCATTCAACTCCATTGGTGTGTCCATTGCAGATAATGAAAAAAATGGAATTCTAGAGAGAAAGACATATTTTTTTTGAGCGAAAGACACTTCATTGGGTTTTTTTTTAATAGCCTCGGCAAAATCAAATGCATTTAATGCAACGATGCCGGAAATGAACCTAGTCTTTCGTTCAAGCTTCGGGTCTGTCTTCCGATTTTTGTCCCGCTGGAAAATTGCTAGTTACGCCGTGGTCCAAATGCCTTTTTTTTATTTATATACGTGACCCTTCCTTTCACTATCCTGGTTAAGGTTTGTTGAAGGAATATAATTATGTTTCGCAAATGAAAAATGTCTAATTGTTACGGTGATGCGACATTTTCTCTCCTTAATTTTCTCGCGCCAGAGTAACGTTTCGCTTTTCATTTCAATTGCCGAGAGTGGTGTGTTTGGTTAGAGCACACTTCCATGGATAAAGGATGAAGATAATGTTTATCGTTGATTCTAATTCACTGCTATTGAAAGATCATTTATTTTCTTTTTCGGGAGAAAAACATGACTCACGATCCTTTACCTATAGCCAGGAAAACGAATGAAAAACAGTTTTTTATTTAGTGATTTCCGTTCTGAAGAATTTAATTTCATGCTGTGCATCTAAGTTTGCAACTGTTGTTATAAACAGTTCTAAATCCATTCGATTGCAACTTTCTATCGACACCAATCGCTCCGAACGAATCGCACTAATCCAAATTTCTTTTACTGAGCGTGACTTTCCGCTGGAGCTCTATTTTTCATAGTGTTATTCCTATGTCTCCCGAAAAACCACCAATACCTGTTCGTCCTGCAAGCGAAACGATAAACATTGTGGGGGTCACGATATAATCTTCCGTCCCTCGTATAACGGCACGTCCGTTTGCACAAAGTGGAGACGATAGTAGAGTCGGTCTCGTCTGCAAAGTTTTCATCTCTTTGTTGTCTATCAAGGTGAGAGGAGGAAGATAATTTCAACGGAAGGGATTTTCCGTTTCCCATCCATTGTCCGTCCACTCTTATAAGTCATGTGTATTCTGCCTTCTAAACGGAAAATTCCTAGGAATTTTATCACTAGTCTCGAGTTTTTCGTCTCTTTAATGATCTTTTTTTTCGATTGTTAGAAATAAAAAAAAAATTTATATTTAGCTATAGAACATTTGCATCCCGTTGGATATCTGTATGGCACCGGATTCTGCACTTCAAACTCTCATTCGATCTGATCCGCCATTTCAGCGCACCGATAGATTCCCGACCCTTTTTATTTTGTTTACTTTTTAGTCTGTTTTGGATATTAAAACTGGCTTTAATCAACGAACTGTTCGTGTTAGATCACAGTGTTGACCTAGGTTCGGGTAGGTAAGGTTGCCTTTTGTTCCTTGTGACGAATTCTATCACGGCTCTAAAGTCAAGGTCAAGGTAGGTTTTAAATTTTCATTCTTTGGTGCTGCCTTTTTACATGCACAATTGTCTGTAAAATCTTACTAACACTTTTTGTAAGTTCGCTTAGTAATGTTTTAAGCTGATAGTATTGATTTAAGAACGGTTTTGATTCAAAAATAATCAAACTTTTTAAAAACAAATATCCCTCATACATGCACGCAAAAGATTTAGAAAAATCCCGTAAGAAATATTTTGTATATTTTTCAATGCACAACTGCAAACATATACGGCTATATTGTTTATATGTGTCAAAGAGAATATCATATCATGTCTTGTCCATTTCGGACTTTTATTTGACACATTTACTGCTTTTAAATCTATCGCTTCTTGGTAACACGTGTGGCTGTAAAGAGGAACAGAACACTTAATTCTCTGCAATACGCTACGGTTCGATTTTCCTATCGTTAAATAACAAAATTGTGCCAGCGTTTCACTTTAAACGGATTTAGAATTTGGATAACTTCTTTACTGTTTTAACGTGGTTGTTACATATTCAAACAAAGAAACATCATTCAGATATTAAGAGTTTTTACATAAAATTTAATATAAATACTGGTGAATTGGATGTTTAATGTACTCAAAAAACAACTAAAGAAATGTTATCAAATGAAAACTAATTTGGATCTTATTTTTAACGAGAGCCGCAATATTCATCTTATATTGAAAGCGTCTTTTGAAAGAATGAAATGTTTGAATAAATTTTGTTAGGACACACTTCAGCTGCCAACCCGCGCCACCACCTGTATCATAATTCATTTCGGTATGGGTTTAGCATCCACCGTTTTTCACTCGATGGCTTAACGAGGCTGAAAATTGTACGGAACTCTCGTTTTTGTTAGCCATTCGTTGTCAGTCAATTCATTCCGTTCCAAGTGGCTGAACACATTCCGAGTAACAACATTTTGAACATCCCAGAAGAACTCTTACAACATACATTTAACTTACATTTTGGCAGCTTCGATAGGAGAGGGAAGTATTGGCGGTGTGGTACAAGTACAATTATTTTTCAAGCATGCTTATTGACTACTTGGTTCAATACACCAATCTCATGTCATTGGGTGATTATACATAAAGTATGTGGCGAGATTATGTTTACCAATCGCGAGATGATGCCCTCAGGATCAAACATGAAATACGAATGCCATGATAAACCCCTACAAATAAAGGTAAACGCATCAACGTCCGACTCATATCAGTTTGCTGAAGAACCACATCACATTTAATTAACACTGGTTTTTTCACTTGATATTCACTTATTGGGTGTGGTATTTAAAAATTAATTAATTCTTCAATTGGCTCGTTTTCAATGTGAGTATTAACCCATAGAAAGGGAAAATGAGGAAGCTACATTTGCAATTAAAAAATTTGCCAGTTATTTTATCAATCCCGTTTAAAAAAACCAGTATTCCAAACTGGTTCTCTCTCTCTTTAATTCTAGCAGTTTTTTATTCTATGATGGAAATCTCTTTCATTCTAGAAGTTTTTTAAAGTGACTTTAACGAGATAACTTTTTTACATTTATATTCTCCATACAACATGCAGTCTACGGTCTACTTGGCCGCAAGTTCAAGCGACAGAATAGAAGTCAATTTATGTAAGCAACAGATTTGGCAGCCAAATAAGACAAATCAACTGCTTACTGTTGAGTTGACAATAACGAACAGTGTTGCTCAACAAGTGTCTAAAACATTCATTAATCACTCTGACTGATGCGAACAGCGGCAAAAAAGCCGCCAGAAACATTCGTTCAACTTGGATTTCACGTTTGACGAAAAAATGAACTTCAAGACAATTTGAATACGGTTTTAATTTCCCAATGCCCAAATACATTAGTAATTTTTTTTTTAATTCTACACAGAACAAAATAGCATGAAACTCGTCAGAAAATTGCTGATCATGTTTCTTTACGTGTTGTACGTGTTTTTTCGTTCAAATGATTAGAAATTGTTGGCTTCCCTTAGATTTACAATCAAAGTTTAATAATTATAAGAAAATCGAAAACCAATTCGACCGTATACATCGGTCCTCCATCAAGTTTGTCGAACTTGACATTTGAGAAATTGAACCTTTTTGACGAAGGAAAATAAAACCGCCTCAAGGAGCAATCTTAAGGCATCCATGCGCCCAAAGGAGCTAGCTAATGAATATCAATAAGCAATACTTTGAGCTTAGAGAGAGTAAGCCACAGAGGAGATTGGAAATGAATGAGGAATTTTAAAATTAAAGTTTGTTGTATGACAAAACGACACCAAATCTGAAGTTTGAAAAGGTATGAAATAGTTTTGTGATATGTTGGATTTTAATTATCAGAAGGATCTAGTTTCACTTGAAAGTATTTTTGCAGGACTTTTGATTTTGCGAAAAGAGTTATCCTTGAATAGTTGTTTGAATTCCATAATTTGTTGGTGAGATTGGTTGAGTTTACAAAGGTATGTTTGTTTCACAGTGTTTTGTAGACAATCGAATTTTATACAAGAACTGTCAGTATATGAAATGTTTTCTGTATATTGATAGCTAACGGTCAATGTTGCGGTTATCTAAACATTTTGATGACTGCAGCGAAGCACGTGAAGGAAAATCAATTGTTAAACATGGCAACTATGCTGACCCGCTCACCTCGTCGACTTGTCGACTGCCTCGTATCGATAAGATGTGATCTTTTGATAAAGTCCTCATGCACGTTTTTCTTGACTTTTTCAGCAAACGGAGCGCATCATAAGTGCGTTCTATCAAACGGTTGACGTTACAGTGAGGCATAGGGTGGGAAGCGAAGATCTCATGCGACATTTTCATTATTATCGAACATCTCTTCAAGAAGCCGCTGTGAACTCGGCTGTAATCATGCTGTCGACCAAATTGTGCTTCTCCTATTCTTGACGAAAGGTAAAAAAGGAAGTGTTAGAAACACTTTTGCTTCTAACGCCAGCTGTCAATTCGGCTAAGAACAGACAGCCTGACGATAGCGATAAGCCAAAAGGGAATTTCATCGATCAGCTGACGGATCGGCTGATCGAGAGGAGCGATGACCCTTGGCGTCGGCTTCGCCGGCAGGAGGCTATAAATAGGGCATGTTTGGGCGCGATGAGCGATTGTGCAAAGATAAGCGATTAATAAAAGACTAATTTTTTGGTTCCGCACCACAGCGGTTCGTAAGAAATTTCTTTTTCTTGTTTTTGCTTGCACAACGTTGGAACAGTTTCCAACAGGAAGGGTTGAAATGTTTCAAAATAAATAGTATATTTTTCTCCACCATAATTTACGAAGAAACGATCATACAAACTTCAACCACCATTGAGCAGTTTCTCGTTGCTGCGTTCAAAACTTTTTCGTTTGACGTAAAAAAGGGCGTTTAATTTAAGTCATACAGGGTTCCGTTTTAATTGTTCGCATATTATGTTTGCGTATCGACATCGCATGGTTAGGTAACTTTAGTCAGTATTTGAGCAGAAATCACATCTAACAGATGGCGTACCATCAGCATGACTAGAATTAGGAAATTGGGCTCAGTCGGTTCGGGGAAGTAGGAAGCATTGGAAACATAGAAACGAAAAACTTTCCTTTGACTTGCTCCATTCCAAAAACTTTCGTTTGACTTGATCATTTTGTTGATGATCTTGGCGAATTAACGACGATACTTTGAAGCACGGCTTTCTATGTTGGACTAAATGGAAACTAAGCCGAAAGGATTATATTCAATCCCAGCAAGATTTGGAGTTGAATTTCTGTTCTGTATTCCAAAAGATCGAGATTAATGTTACAAATTGAGGCTGTGACAGGAGTTTTTAATATCCATGGATTGAAGTTTCGGGTGGGATTTGAAATGAAAACGCATACTAAATAATCCTTCAATAAAAATCACAATCAAACAAATGGTACGAATGTGTGATCAATCAGTGTAATTATTCAATTTCATTGTACAGCCTTAGACAAATGGCTTTCCATTATTCCGTTCCGACTGAAAATGTCACGTCATCTCAAAATGTAAATATAACTGAGTGCCAATAATTTAATCATCATGTTGTTATCCTCATCTCCACAATTCACACGTTAAACATGCACAAATGTAAGTCCATTTCAAAGAGGTGATGGGAAAATGGTTTCGTTTGTAATTTGCGCTTGCCAATAGTATGTGCCATTTGATGGGAAGGATCTTTCTTTCGTTTTACCATTACATTACGAATCAAAGGATGGAGCGATAAATCAAGAGAAAACCCATGCAGTCTAACCACATGACGTGGGTTTGTTTCTTTTTGATTTGATGTTTGATTGATTCGAAATCAGACAAATGGTTATTTGATTTATTTGACTGTTATTGATTGTTACGTGGAGGTTGAAATAGGGTAAGTGCACCCATAGTGAAGCTAGTACCAATAGTGGTTGTAGTGGAAAAAAATCCTAGCTCTACGCCGATATATATACAATGAAGTTATTTGTTCTTCTATGAAATGTTCTTTGATCTTCTGCGGAGTGTTAAAAAGATGAACCATCTTATTCCATAATATATAAGCTCCAAAATTCATATTTTCTAAACAGGTTGTCCCAACACGCTGCATTCCTTAAGAATCTATAACGAATATCATGATTTCCTTAAGGCTATAAATCACTACAAAATCATTAAAACCGTATGATTTCGCTTCTTACATACTCCAATATAATTGATTTATACGAACTTAGTGCATTTTAGCATAATTTTATTATATTTTTATAGTTTTTACTATAGTGCCACTATAGGCACAAAAACCCAAGTTGTTCCTGTAGTAGCCATAGATTTTTTCACAAGTATATTTTAGTTTTATGCCGGTTTTTGACCAATATAATCAGGTAAATTTAGTGATTTTATTCTGTTTCTACAAAATAAACAAATCGGAACTGGAGAGAAGGCTCAGCAGAAAAAGCAGAGGAAAGAAAAAAGAAAGCGGGCGAAGGATACGCTATAAAGCGTATACTATAGTTTTAGCTGTAATATTCAGAGCATTTTTTATGAATTAAAATTGGACATATTTCGGTAAAACAATACAGTCTTTTCAATGACAACGCATTGATCAAGGAGTATTTTACCATTCTTTTCGAAATATGCTCCAAACATAGGTTATAGTCAAAATATATTAAAGTTTTTCGTACTACCACCACTATAGGAACACGATAGCACAACTATAGGAACCATACCACCATAATAGGAGCAAACGACTAGGAAGAAAAATACGCTTTTTTCGTGTATTTTGTACGGTTTACGGCAAAAATAGATGTTTTTCAGAAGAAAAGTTATGTTTCGATCATAATTGATTCAAATATGTAGAATATTCTGTTCTTAACACTCATAAATTACACCTATTTGGTATTTACAGTACTAAGTGCACCACTATTCGTACAGTTACCCTATTACATTGAATAATATGCATTTTAATTGAATTGACTGCTAGGTATTCTGTGTCTTTGTACGACGGATAGTTAGCTATATTTATTTATCAAATTTTCAATTATTCTGTCTCATTACTCCCCAATGTTCACTTGTTTCAGACAATTTTACATATATCCTTGTTATTACGTTGAACGCTGTTTCCTTGACTAAATGCTCCATCGTTTCCGCGTGCATCGAGGGAAATTCAATTCATAAACGGAAAACGGAAAATAAATCGTCATAAATCGACACACAGGACAGGTTTCAAGTAACGAGCCAGCGGTGGTTTAACGGAAAATAAAAGGGTTTCGTATGTAGATTTAGAAATGACCAGCAGGGACATGTCAAGCGTTTTCCTCTGGATCGAGATTATGTTTCAACCGTACACTGCTTTTTTGTGTGTGAGGAACGCAGCAGCGTTGCTTCCCCGGGGAAGCATTATGCTGTTACCCGGGAATCAATTGGACCTTCGACAACGCTTGTACCTGGCTTCTTCTGCCACCGATATTTTGCTGGCTTCTTCTGCCATTGGAAGCAGCGACCAATACAGGCAAGTAAATAGGAACTCTCGGCGAACGATCAAAGCACTCATAGACGTATACAAGGATACGTTCGGGTCGATGGTAGAAAATCCCTCCGGAAATAGGATGGGAATCAACCTGTGTGACAGACTATTCTCTTGTATTGGACGTACACTCACACGTCTAGTCAATCCCAACATTACGGCCCGCCAGACACCGGAAGTGGTAACACGTTGCGTCTCTTGGGGGATTGGAATTAGAAAACAGGTTTCAATCGAACGGATTCCGACCGGTTGGTTGACCGAAAGGGGATGCAGGCAACATAAGTGGCCGATACTTAACCGATATCTTCTACTTTGCGCGGCCCACTGCTTGCCGTGTTCCTCGGGTTCATCGAAGCACGGCAATTACAGTTCAACCGAAGGTTAATAGAATATTCATATGCACCATCGTCCAGGGTAGTCCTGTTTTCACTGCCGCTCAGGTTGGATTAGAGATGTAGACGGTTGACGATTTTTCCTAAAAATGAACGCCATTGGGGTCATTTCTTACAATGGGTATTTTCACGATTGTATAATACTTCGTATTATTGCAAATAAAGTTTAAACTATGTATATTGAGACTTCATAATTGGTTGGTTTTTGATGACGACATTCTGTTCAACTTGCTACGATTTGTGTTCCTCGAAGTAAAGTCCCACATTGAAAAAAAAAACGGCTCTGGAATGTGTCCATATTATTTAATATTAGGTGGTGCATGAATTTTCAAACTCTTTTTCCAGCTTTTCAATGCAAAAAGATATCCACGTGTTACAAGAAATCGTGCATGTAGCTCTACATTGTTCGGTATACGTACCACGACATTAAATACAAGCTTTAAATATTTTTTAAAATAATATAAGTATTTTCTTCCTTATGCAGTATAAAAATGATTGATTACTGGGCATGGCAGCGGACGAACCGACCACACATTGGACATTTTTTGGTATAAAACGTTTCACAGAGCCGCATTCCATGCTCGGTCTAGGAAAGTACGAGCTTCTTACAAAGCGGATCAAATTAAATAAAAATAAAGGGACCATGATTTCAGCTAAATGTATCACGTTATGTGAGGTAAGGGAACGTTGTGCCAGTCACAGCTTCCCTTGCTGCTCGTCTATGTTTTGTTTTGGTCTAATTTACTGACCGACTGGTGGTGTAAGGACTTTTATTCATTACAACAGGTTATTTGGATCAACTTCTGCAGGCTATTTGGAATAATCTACCGGTAATATTTGTTTGGGACACTTCAACATTTTTCCTCTTCATCTGTAAAGCATCTCCTTGTTAGCAGCATAGCATTCTGCTTTCACGTCTTTCATTTGGGATCCTCCACTTCATTGCGCCCCTTGATGGTCGATATTCAATATTTGTTCTTCTTTTTACTCTGGCAGAGAGTGTCATCCCTCAAGGGTGTACGAATCGGTTTTTACGCCAACGTAGAGTTCGGTACGTAGAGTTCGAACCGAAACTTTAGTATGGGCCTGGTCGAAAATAAGGTTATGAATTTGTTTCAGTCAGAGGGCTTCGCAGTAACACGCTCTTCCTCTGTTGATTCATCGACCCTAGAATAAGAGGACGCAAGCACAAGGAGCCGATTGTTTATTGAGAGGCTTTCGAAAACGGTTCTCTGGATCATTTTCTTTTGCGGCCTTCCTCTTCTCTCTATTATCCAGTAGCTGTCCTAGTAGATTTGGTTCCGGTCCCTGTTCTACAAAAAACAACGTCTCCCGTATCATTTTTCCTGGCTTTTTCAATTACTTCACGTTCTTTCATCGTTCTTGCTTGTTTATTCTATGAGCCTTTCACGAGCTGTGATACTGGCCCTCTTCACTCTCTCCTTCGTCCATAGCCTGGAAAACAGCCTGAGCAACACAAAATTTCAAGCTAGGAAAAAGCCCACTGGTTTCGAAGGATTTAAGGTAAAGTTTCTTGCGTAACGAAGAAAGTCTGCATAGTTGCCGTGTATGCATACCGAAGCGGTTACATTCTCTTTCCGTGTGGAAGATTTGCGTATTTCTTTTTGTTTTTTTTTCTGTATATTTTTTCTTCGACGGAAGAATTCAACTTCCAGTATGTGAAAAAGAAAAACTGACCATCCTACAAAAGTAAGTTATTAAAATTGACAGATAATCCATCGAGAAGGACAGACGTATATCCGACTCTGATCCTGTTGACGAAGACAATAGGTGGAATCGCATACGGATTTGTTTATTTAACCATGGTTTATTATATGATGTGTCTGGGCTAGTTGTTTAATAAACAAATCTTCCGCGCAAGATATTTTATTGTAAAATATCAATAGGGACGTCGATATTTTTGTGAAACTTGGCACAAGAATATACATTTTTAAAATTGAAGTGGATGAAAAAGCATTAATAAAAAAGTAAAAACACAAATAAATACCGGTTATGTCGCCGATGGGCAAACGAGTGTTTAAAGAACATTTGGCAATTTAACACCTAAGTTACTATGCATAGGATTAGTTATCGAGCATCTTTTTTATATTTATTAGCTTAACGAAAAACACATGAGTTTTTTTTTTGAACAGATTTGGTTGGATTACTTAACGAACCGAACCATATCCGGTTGTATGAACGAAGGCAAAAAATGGCGTATTCCTCCTTATTTTTATAATAATTGAGAGATACATGTATGTACGTTATATATTTTAGCATTTATTTATAATTTGAATGCAGTTTACAGTTGAGCCAAATGCCTTGCTTCGATACGAATCAGTCGTTATAATTTTCTACGATATGGAAATCCACTAGAATATTTTCTGTGGCTAGAATTAGTGGCAGAAGATTTACTTTGCATTAATTCCCGTTGTAAAATGTCCCACTTCTTGTGGGCCAATGCCTAATGTTTTTACGAATTACACTAGGTAAAAGATTTCACAGGTTTGTGTTTTCCTTATCGTGTTGTTATTGGTTCATCTGTAGTTAATAAAAATGTACCAATGCCAAGAAAAAAACTAGTAACAATTTTAATTAATAATGAAAAACAAAAAAAGGAGTTTTTTTTATTAAAAATTGTTTTGAAAACGTTCAATTCAAATTGTTTGTAATCAAATCGTCAAAGTAGGCTTTGTATCAAGGGCTTAATTTAAGCCATGGTTAAAATTAAACAAATTCGTATGCGATTCCACCTAATGTTATTAAGAAACGCAAAATCATACCTACGCGAAGCTAACATTTGTTGCTTTATTCTATAACTAGGATTTTTAGGCCAGGTACCTGGCCCGTCAGCAGTCCCTGGCATTGTAGCTTCCATGCCGTCCCTGTTACAGTTTCTAGGTCTTTCCGCAGAAGGTATATTGTGTTGACAATTACCGAGCGGTAAGTGGGTTCAAATACAAATACGAATTGCGGGATAAAAAATTACGAAATAATCTGACTCTCTCTCTGTTCGACCAGTGCCTGATCTTCACGCGCAAGATGTCTCCCTTTAATTGAAGCCCCCTTCGATATGTATGCGAAAGCACTGTTATATCGCAAAATGTAACCAAAAAACCAAACGCCTCTATCGAACAGCTCGGTTAGTAGGAGATTTTTCGAAGACAGGGACTTGAACCGAATTACAGCATATTGTACCAGTTTCTGTGCCACACAACACATGCAAAATCTGCGCAAATGTGTTTTCGGTCGTCCAGTGACAAATAGGTTTGCAAAAATTTGCGCAACTGGTATTGATTCCAAGCCGATGGAAAATAGTTGTTTGTGATGATGTTTAATGTTTGTTCAAAAGATTTCGGTGAACATACTCCTCCTCTCTGTAATTTTTTACAGTTAAACATTCAAATCAACACTGAATGCGCTTTCAATTGGATCGGCTCACGAATAGTAGCATCGATACGAAACGAAAAAAAAGTGACAGCAAAATCGACATTCGTGCGTGTATTTTAAATCTGTTACGTCTCGTGCAAATTAAGCATGAAACTCCTGCTACGCATGATAATCCACATTATTGAGATTTAAATTGGGCATTGTTTCGGCCAATAGCACAAATCAACTCAAACAGGAACAAAACAATTCAAAGAAGTCAAAAGCACTTACTCGCAGCCTGAGCTTACCGAACAGTCAATGTTGCCGGTGAACATCCTTCACTCTCCAGACCATACGTGCTGGAGCTATTCCCCTCGTTTCCGGTTTCTTCTTTCATTCGTTCGTACTGTAGAACCCTTCCATGTGTGTGATGATTCGCGAAAAGCGCAGTATCGGCTTGACGGCCAGCACACTCTTCCACTTGCTATCCCTCACCTTCTGTGTATCGCGGAAGCAACTATCCCCCATCTCTTGCGTAGTTCGTTTCGCGGAAGGTAAAGCTACCTGCTCGCACAGCTCAGACATACCGTCCTATGCCGCTCGCATTCTCGCTCTTTCTTCCTCTCTCCTCTCACTCTCTCTTTCTTTCTTTCTCGTTTTCTCCCCATCCCTCTCATTCTCACCCAATCCCTCTCTTTCTTTGTTCACCACTCTATGTCCATTACTTACCCAACTCTCACCTCTCACCTTCCACCACCCATTTCCAGCCACCCACCACCCCACCCCACCTCCCTCCTCCCACCACCCATCTACCACCACTGATGACCATCCACCCACCACCAACCGCCCACCAACCACCACCAACCGCCCACCAACCACCACGAACAGCCCACCAACCACCACGAACCGCCCATCTCCCATCTCCCATCTCCCATCTACTCTTTCTCACTTTGCCAACCACATCTTTCATCGCATTCACACTGTCTCTCTCTCTCTCATTATCTCTCTCTCTCTCTCTCTCTTTCTCTCCCTGGTTCTCTCTCTTTCTCTCTCTCTCTCTCTCGCTCTCTGGCTATATCTTTCCCTATCCCTATGCCTCACCTTGTCATACTTTCCATTTTTGTCTCTCTTTTTCCCACTATGACTGCCTCTATCTTTACTGTATGTCTCTCTCTTTCTCTCTCACTTTCTCGTTCTACCTTTCCCCATTTCTTTCTCTCACTCTTACACACACTAACAACACAAAATTCCAACAATTACGCACAGAAGGGTCGGTTTTGTTTAGCAAGCCCAGTTTTCTGATTTTGAATTAGTAGCGACATCGAATCAGACATCGATCGAATAAGGGTTACTTTTCGCGCGCGTGTTTGTTGGGCCATGGTCGACCCTCGGAAGGAAAATTATTATATAGGATGATAGTGATTTTATCCCGAGGTGGATGCTTCTTTACTTTTGCTAGAATAAAATAAAAACAGAAAGACTTTATTTACTAGTTATTTATTTTTAAATCGTCAATTACCTTCCGAAGAATTTTATACAATAAGAAATGGTAGATTGAGGGCACTGCTCGAAACTTTCGTTTCGAAACTTTAATGTGTACCACAGTTCAATGTTCAATCTGCATAATGATTTGCAACAGCAGAATGTTGATAAATGGGGGTACGATGTAACTCTGTCAACCTATGAAAAGGGTTCCCCGCCGCGTCTAAGTCCCAACGACTTATCATTGGCTTAGGTTAAAATGGGTTAAGAGTCAAATGAAACTGGGTGGATTCTTTCAATTTACGCGTAACAGTGAAGCGTGTCCAAGCGTTACCCTTTGGTTTTACAAAAACCACTTAAGCGATCTGCGATTCAGTCTGGTCTGCAGTCTAGTGGAAGAGAGAAGTTTTAAAATCCTACCAAAGATGAATACAACAACCTAGGCTAATAGTTTTGTACCGAATTAGAAAAGGTTTCTTTTATCTCCCTATTAACGGGTACATTGTTGGCAAACATGATATTTTTCATGAAACTCAAATTGTTTAAAACTCAGAAAAGAAATGTTGATTTTCAGTTCACACGACGTGAGTGTACTTCCACAAAGACTCTTATATTACCATACTGGCTGACCTCAGCATGGAAAATTGAAGAATCGTAACCACTGACGATAATATTTCACTTTTTCAATAAACCAGAATAAAAACTTTCTCAATTTAATTCTTCTATCCCGCAGCGTTCAGTCTGCCATTGTGTGGAGGAAAAAGCCATAGTCGTTCGGTCCTTTTTCCCGGAAGAAAACTTGGACCATTCAAAATCGTTTTGAAAAGAACTTTACCAGTTTGGGCTTTTGATTTTTGTTGTGGTTTGATTGTTTGTTGAAATCAATCGATGGAAACGCGATTATTTCTTACATGAACAACATAACATGATCGTTCTTGCTAAACTGAATAGCGATCCTGTCAATAGACCCTTTTATTTATTTATTATTACTCTCGTGCATTTACAGTAATTCATATTTTATTTTCTTTGCAGATAGAGCGATTTCCAAAGTGCTGAAAATGGCTTCGTTAGGAATATCGTGTGTGCGCTATTTGGTGTTTTTCTTCAATTTCCTGTTTGCGGTAAGTCCTTTCCTTCGAACTGTTCACAGAGAATTCTAAAATACAAGTGATTGGCGGTCGTGAGAGCATGAAAATTGTGATGCTGGTAATGATGTAACCAGTATCTGTAGCAAACGGAAAATATTTCGATGTGTCCTGCAGGCACCTGCGACACCCACCAAAGCAGGGAAGAAGGTTGTATGCATTGTGGCAGAGGAAAGTTTCCGAACAAGTTTAGTTGTACATGTCTCGGTTCTCCCTGGGTCCCTGTGGTTTCCCCTCAACCATGGCTCGGAAATCATTAAAACAGTCGCCACGGTACCTACTCCACGAAACCGCGTCCAATGGACCCGTTTCCCACAGAGTTTGGTCAGAGAAGAGGATGGGTAACGAGTCGGCTGCATCTGAATCAATTACGGTAATGGAAGGAAAATGAGAAGTGCAACGATGTCGGAAATCCAACCGAACTTGCGTGCATCGTTGCAACTGAAGTGCTCCACCCAAGTTTCACTTTTAAAGGGAGTAGCTTAACCGTTGATGGTATCATTTCGGCGAATGTAAAATACTAGTCCTGACAAAGGTAGGGCGTTTTGGTTGGAATACGTTTGTAAGTTGCATTCGTTAGGGGCTTATGTTACTGAAGATGTATGATTTTTTGGCAAAATACTATATTTCAATAAAAACAAGATGTCGCTTTATTTAACATTGTTGATAAATTTAACTCTCATCGTACCTGAATTTCAATCGTATTATAGAATATCGTTTTGTTCCATACAAAAACATTTAGGAGTTTATTTAATCATGGAAAACCTTGCTAAGTATTGTATTCCGCAGTCCTTTCGCCCCAATTATTATTAACATTATTCAGTCTCATTGCTATAAGTTCATTGTCGCTTTAAAGATTGTGTTAAACTGCGAAAGTACCATAGACGATTGAGAGATTTAACGAAATTCAAAAACAGAAACGATTTGTTTAAGATCCAGGAAAAGGATCCCCATAAACAAAAAAAGAAAAACTCCGTAGCGATGGAAAAAGTGGAATAAATTGGTAAGTCGGAAATTATCCGCTTTTAGGCCATTCTCTGTGGCTAGCGAGAATGTAGAAATCATAATCAATGAAATACACGTTTCTCGAAAGGGAAAAGGCTGCTAAATAAAAAATCAAACAGCTGGACAGACACCATCACCTTTTCCGTACATTCACAGATTCAGATTGCTGTACTTTGTCGTTTTGGCATTTCCAGATCATTTTAACAGTTAATATAGCTCGAATGCAAGCACTCTTTTAATATGTAAAGTTTACATATTAAAAGAGTGCTTGCATTGTAAACATTAAATAAACTTTAAAAAGATGTTTTTATTTCTTGCCAGTCTGTTTTTTCTTTTCAAAAATCTTTGGGTCGATTATACAGAACAATTCGAGCGGGCTGGATAAAATTTGCTGGCGGGCCTGACTTTGTCGACCCATGTTCTAAGGAATCGGTTTTACCGGAGCATGTTAAGTAAATTGTAGGGTCTGAATTATGTTATCACTAAATTATGCATAGTTATCTTATCATGCAATCAAACCCCAAAAATATGAATCGATCTACGAAGTCAAGCAACCCGAGATGGAAATCCTAAAATGTCTATTAAATTTAATTTCATACAGGACGGTTCATACCATAAATCATGCCACGCCGTGTGCCCGAGCTTTTCATCTAAGCTGAACTCCGACGGAAAAGCCTTCTTCAAACCATATGCTTTAGGAGTCCCAGTTCAGGGACAGTCGCACTTTCACTTCTCCCTACGCCTCCTTACGCAAACCCACAAACTACACGAGTTTTTGATAAATGGCAGCGAGAAATTTGCATTACGAAAACAACTGAAATAAATTTCCAACCAAATGGAAGCTGATGTTCCACAGAGAGCAATGTTTAGTGTTTGTTGCTGCCAAGTCCTCGGAAAATTATTCACGCACGTATGGGTGTAGCACCTACGTACCTCCCTTGTGAAATATTATGCCGCCGAATGTCACAACGATAACAGGGTAAAGTTTAAATTAATTAAAATGTTAATTCGCGTGGACCAAAAGCTTGATCTGACATTAAAGTCAATGTCAGAGTGAGATGTACGATGCTCCACCATGCTAAGTAAATATGTTCAACACGAATTTTGGGACGATATTCCGGTTAGGAGAAGGGAGTGATAGGTGAAAGGGGATATGTAAAGCCAAGGAAAATAATTTTCAAATATCGATCAATTTTATCGTTGCAGCAAGTAGCTTGACGTACGTGTTGAATGGGTGTATGATGTGTATTAATTTTGGTTAGAAAAGTTATCTTCACACCCACCAAATTTCAACCAAAATTTCAAACTGTGGATTGTTTTTTGTTGAAGCCGCCGTCAGAACACTGGTCACTCTATGTGTACATCATGTTCCGTGGCATGCATTTGCATTCTAATGTGTTTCTGCCCACCCAGAGAACGTATCTTCAGTGCATCGTCAGTGAATGACACCGAGGTAGATAGAATTACTCAAATCAGTCAACCCATCATGACACAACGTGTGTTGAACGCTGTAGGTCGCGTGCACACAATCTCGGGGACAAAGAACTCATCAACTGGACGCCACTGGATGGCCGACAGTTATGGTATACGAACGATTCCCCCCCGGAGAAGAAGGGCAATACGCAAATAGGCATATCACAAGAGTGAATATGTTCGTGAATAATGTTAAATTGCTTAATGGAATAGATACACATTTAAATAAGGTAAAGCGCAAATAGGGTTGGTCCGTGTGGGTAGTTAAACCGAGCTTTAACACTCCTTTACAAATGTAGGTTGTAACTCTAACTGTAAGTTTGTATATCACTCATGTTTTATTCAAAAGTTCTACTCTATGCCCTCTCTTCTTTTTGGTAGAATTTTGTGCATTTTTTACAATTCGATTAGTTAACATAGTTTCTTTAAAATTGTTCTGTTTGTTCTCTGATCGATTTCTTGTACATCATTTTTGCATTATTTCGCAACACTGCATTCCGTGGCGCAATTAGATCACGTTGGTGCATGTCTATCAGAAATGTGTGTCAAAAGTACATGCACCTTCAATCCATTGAAATGTCCAAATGAAATGAAAAGCCAATTTGATACCTTGCTGACATTATCTGCGCCGCCATCGTGTTCAACTTGTTGCAAGAACGTTGATTAGCCGCAACACTACAAAGAAAATACAAACTCTTTGCAATGACGTAGTGTTCCTTATCTTGTTTTATGATGCATCGCATGTTGACAGGAAATGGTGGCTTCTTCATTTTTGATGCGCTTCTTAGGAGGCAAATTCTTATCTGTAGACATGCTGACGATGTAACTGAACGTGTACAATAAAAATAGCAAAACCTGTATCATTTTTGCCTTCCACTCGGTACAACAAGTATTTTCTGATGGAAAAAATCGTCAATTTCTTTTGCTTTAAATAAACTATTTAATAATGTATTTTTTATGGAAACTTCCATCCATTACATCGATTAGGGCTCGCCTCTGTGCAGCTCCCTCCCATTTCCATTCCCCCGAAGGGCCATCACAGTGCAATCACCCGAAGCAGTGTCTCGGGTTCTTCGGCTGACAGCTGATCATTTTCTCATTATGAAATATTGATTAATTGTGGCTAGTAAATTACTTTTTTCACCACCAGACGGAGGGTGTCGACGTTCGAGGTTTCTTTCCTACCTTGTTGTTGTTGACGTCGAGCTCTGCTGTTTTTCCTGTGTCAAATTTATGGAGTGAGCCAGTCGTCTGTTAAAGTTGCAACTGATAGGACCGGGTTCTTTTGGTTGGAGTGTGTAGCGCCAGTGACAGCTGTGCAATATTGATCTCCAATTCTCTTACGTTACGTACCCGACAACGGCACTGGCACGGTGTAAAGCGCATCTTGCCTCCCGAGACTCATATCCTGGGACTCATCTTATCGCAAAGGGTGTCTCTGTTCCGTTGGCTCGTTGGCAAGCTTTACTTGCAGCGATTTACTTTGCCACCTCTTGCAGTCAATTTAATCCCGCCGGAGAATTTGTTCCGACAAGCACCAGGCGTCTCCATTGCACTCGAACGTCGAAGAAGACTTACAAAGGACAATGTTGTGAAGAAGATACAATCTGTGAAGCATGAGAAGGCTTTTGTGAGTTGCGTGTTGTACAGGGCAGCGCCCAATGCGGCGTGCACAATGTGACAGTTTTGCCCCATATTACTGTCAGTTTGGAAGAGATTATATCTTTTGCGGTGCACGTGGTTGTTTCAGGTTCCAAAACACCCGCCTGGGCCGAGAGTCCTGCGATGGTTAAACACACATAGGCAGAGGATTATGTAAACTCATCATTGCATAGATCTGATTTGTTGAGTAGGTATGAACTCAACGTGAAGATGCTGTTTCAAGATCTACAACGTACATGTTAAAAAATTTATGGAGCATTCTGAAATCTCTGAAATGCCAAAAAAGCGAAAACTTTGTAATATTTACATTACACCGGACCCTCCCCTGTACGAGAGGATCTACCTACGTACACATAGGGAAAAAAGTCTCGTAAGTCCTTAACGGACTTTTGCGATAAAAGTGGTGATAAGAGAGAAAGAATTGAAGGTAGGAACAGGGATGATGTTAAATGCAGATATCTTTTATCAAATCAAAGAAATTTGATGTATTCACACTTACTTACCATACCAGCGATTCAGTTTTACACAAATTCGGACTTAAAGTTTTAATATCTGATATCTAATGATCTTTCAAAAAATCAAAAGTATTCTTTCTAAATTTTGTGCATAATTAAACATTATGAAACTACCCCATTTCTAAGAAACAAAATACTTCATTATACACAATGCCTCACAGTCTCCATGTACATCCTTTTCTATTCCGATAAAACCATAATACGTCGCCACACGTTCTCAATCAATCAATTTATGTTTTCCTTTCGAGACCTGAATAGAAGCAGAGCGTACCGACGAAGTGTGACAGATGTTTATTTATCGTCCACGGAGCTAAGTTGTGTACTTCCCAAGGCTATGTGGGAGGCCTGTGGAATTTCAATTTTCCAGATATGTTTTGCCAATGGCAAAAGTTGGTAATTATGATTAAGTGCAAGCCACTCGTTGTGCTTATACTTGAGGCGAATGTCTCCCAAAATGATTGTAAAAAACGGCATTGGCTTTTTAATTGAAACGCGTTGTACAGTATTCAAAACTTTATGATGTAGATGTTCTGGATGACTGTACCGTTTAAATTTTTCAATCTAAATATTAAACTTTTAAATGAATTATCTTCCTAATTCGGGTTATTCCACTCACGGTCAATCATGCAATGCGCTTCTCGTTAAAGGTAAATTGTTTACTCTACTCTCTGTTCCATTCTTCTCCCTTGTAAAAAGGAAACTAGTACAAATTCATTTGCGCTGAGCGAGTCCATCAATTTCTGCATCGATTTGCAATTAATTTCACTTGGGACGCCCGTTCGCCATGTTTGCATTGACCGTCCCCGATCGTTTGTGGTGGTCCATCACGATGATTGATTTTTCTTTTTGTCTTTCGTCCTAAGTATCTAATCCACTCCTCGTAAATCGTTTCCTTTTGTTTCGCTTTTCCAGATCTCCGGCCTAGTCGTGATTGTTACGGGAGCCATCATTCAATCAAACTACTATCATTACTCGAACTTTGTCGGTAAATATTGAACCAACAAGACGGCGTTTTTTATATTTTTCGAACATTTTCTTCATTAATGCATTTTTGACTCTATTTTCAGGTGATAACTTCTGGACTGCCCCGATAGTGCTGATCGTGATCGGTTCCATCATCTTCGTGGTGGCATGTTTCGGATGTTGCGGTGCGGCAAAGGAAAGCCCATGCATGATCATCACGGTATATGCATTCGGTGTACTCGATTCTTTGCAGCTATCTAACATTGATTGGTGCATTTGCAGTTCTCCATCCTCCTGGGTCTGGTGTTTCTGGCTGAGATCGGCATCGGTATTGCCGGATACTACAAGCACGAGGAGCTGGGAGGAATTTTGGAGAAGGGCTTCAACAAGACGCTGGACAGCTACGCCACGGACAAGGGCGCCCAAGAGGCGTGGAATCTGGTGCAGTCGGAGATGATGTGCTGCGGTATCATGGGCCCAGAGGACTGGGAGCCAATCTATAAGAACGACACCGTGCCGCGCGCCTGCTGCCATCGGATGCCGGTCGGTGTGAACAAGTGCACCCGCGAGTACGCGTCGACCGAGGGCTGCTTCTCAAAGCTGTCCAGCTACCTCGGCGCAAAGTCGCTCATCCTGGCCGGCATCGGCATCGGATTGGCTATCGTACAGGTAATAGCAACTAAATGAAAGCCGAAATCTTGTTACACTCAACGATGGTTTTGGGTCGGATTAAATCAATCGACAAAACAGAGCAAAATTGAATGAAAAAGATTCCCTCCGCCCAAAAACAACATAAAAACCCAGAAAAAAACTTCGTGAGGCTAATGCAAATTTTCATCGGCAGAAAGGATAAAGTTGTTCAGGCCGACGTTCAACTTTTCGGTCGCATATTCTAGACCGTTGCGTATTTTACAGTGATGTCGAATGTATGAATATGCTAATAAGAAGGATTTTAGTCATCCGTCCATTGGTATGCTACATTCGCTATACACCCGTGCTTTTCAAACAGGATGAAATGTTCCGGCATACACAAGCTCACTGCTGAATAGCCTCATATTGCATTTCAGTTGAATTAGAAGCTGTTTCACACGCCTTTTCCAACACCTTTTCTTCTCTATTTCTTACAGTTGATTGCAGTCCTGCTAGCTTGCTGCCTGTACAGTTCCTTCCGGCGCCAATACGAAACGGTCTAAATGGATGCCAAGGTATCTACAGAATTGCGAATGGAGTTGGCTCTGACCAATATTCATTCAGTCAACGATAGCATTCGCGACAGATGAAACAATGATTCGGGTGTATATATAATATGCCTCGAATTATCATTTCGTCAACACCAACCTCGACCACATGTTCGCGTTTTGGACGGCACGCTCGGCTCCGAAGCGGAGTTGACGGAGATGTGTTTCCGCCGCACGGTAGAAGAGATCATACTCGAAGGCCCACTCGTATGCCGCTCGTTCCTGTACCACAAACGCAAGATGGTCCACCCCGTCATGCTGACTGTGGCTCAAAGCATGGACCGCAGGCGAAAAGACCTCGAGCAGCGTGTGAAGCACGAGCTGAATGGTGGTAGAGGAGAGTTGGTTCAGAAGACAGCAGGATCCTCGGAGTTATCGAGCTCCCGGGGCGGGAAAGGGAAAGCAAAGAATAAGCTTAATTTTGCAACCATTTGCAAAACGTAGGGTTACTAACTCGGATCAAATATATGTTGTTCCATTTTTTAGCTTCTTTCTGCCCTTTTTTAAATGTCCCCTATTTCCCAGATAGCAGTATGTTTGTGATATAATGTGTTCATTACAAATAAACATTCAAATGAAATGTAGAAAACGTGTCTTGTTTGATTGTTTTGGCGACGTTACATTAAAGATCTGTTGTTTGGCACAGATTCTGAAAGCAGTAGTACAACTGGAAAGAATTTTTTTTTCAAATTTTATAAATTTTTTGTCGACCTTCCCGAATTTGTGGCGTAGCAGCATGTGAAGAAAATGATAGATCACAATTGTTTGTAATCGCACAGAGTGAGTATTTTAAGTATGCAGTTGAATTTCAAGCTCACTGATTTCAGTAAATAAATAAAGTTCCATTGATATAGGGGTAAAGTGCCAGTTTTGGCCAACTTAGCGTAGGGTCCCCACAAAAGTTTATTTGATGTTTGGTAAAATCCCAAATAAGGCCCCACGTTTGCGTCTGAAAGTTATGCAATAGGTGACACATTAATTCAGTTTGAATATTTGAACCGTTGAATTTCCGTTAGCACAATGGGGAACTTGTATGGAACAAGCGGACATTACTTGTTTCAAGGAGAATCGGTGGAAATTTTTGGATGTTTTGTTGTTATTTGCACGTCTCTTACTCAAAACCAACATTGTAGCTATTCTACGAGCTTTTAACTTCTATAAATAGTGAATTATTTAATTTTTTATCATATTTTAGCGCCTGAAGGTATGCAATGTACAGCACACACGGTTTTGTAACAAACATATCTGTGATTTGCATTTGTATAATCACCTGTTACTTGCTAAAAATTTTATGAAATCAGATTACTCATGTGGGTAAAAGAGTAAATGAGGCCCCGGCCGCCATGTTTTCGATCGTGGCTACACCTCTTGTGGACGTTTAAACTGAATGTATGCAATTGGTGATACATTAATGCGTTAAATTCAACCTACGAGTATTTGAACCGTAGTGTGTACCGTTAATTTCGGCTACGCAATCAACCTAGGGGTGCGGTATGAGGGGGGCCTTATTTCTCAAAACTATAACAAACTCTCTTTTTCGGTAGACCTAGCGCAGTCCGCTCGCTTCGCTCGCTGCGGGCGCGCCGCCGTTTCCAAATCATTTCTTCGGCTAAACTCATTGTTTCATGCTGTCCAGCAAGTGGTATAGTTTACTTATTAGTAACTTAACATGTAAAAGTATATTAACCCGCATTCAACCTCCACTGCGTTATTAGTTTAAACCGTTATGGTCTTTTAAGCGAATCGTTAGCGTTCAAAAATTCGAAACGAATGCATGTGTCGCGCTTTGCATAGCTTCTGGCGCTAAATGTGAACCAGTAGGAAGAGGAGAATCTAGCCCGGGGCCTCATTTACTCTTTTACCTAAAAGTATATTAACCCGCATTCAACCTCCACTGCGTGATTAGTTTAAACCGTTATGGTCTTTAAAGCGAACCGTTGGCGTTCAAAAATTCGAAACGAATGCATGTGTCGCGCTTTGCATAGCTTCAGGCGCTAAATGTGAACCAGTAGGAAGAGGAGAATCTAGCCCGGGGCCTCATTTACTCCTTTACCGAAAATTTTATTTTTGAATACGAATACATAAAAATTAACATTCCATTGGATGTGTGAAAGTTATGCATTAACATTGGGTAGAATTGTTCAGCCTTAAGAAATAAATGTCAAAATGACTGGTCCGGTAGATCTAGTGTTAAACCAAAACATATTCTATTCACTATTACGTTCAACAATATAAGAAAAAGCGAAGAAAGTGCTGGTCTGAAAACTACACTGTCGTGCTTTCTTTTTGCGCCATTTTCCTTTTCAATTCAATCACTTCTCGCAACCTGTTATTGGTCTTTTTCTAAACTATTTAGCACACTTCTTCTGAACTGTGATTGTTCAATTCCGTTGAATTATGGGGCTCTTCTGAAGTTTGCAATCATCCTTCAAGGACTTCTGTGTTATTCTTGGCATTGACTCAACATTTTCAATAATATCATCATCAGAGCTGTTGCTGTTATCTTTTAAAACATCCGTTTTGTTTAACTTAGAGTGCATCCATGCTACAGTAGTTCGATCAAATTTAGTGGTAACTTGGTAAACTTACACTAAAAGCTGTTTTCGTTTTAACGAGTATCGATCGGATGGAATTAGTTAGTGCTTGCTGATAAAGTCTGTAGATTGCATCCGACGCTGCTTCAAATTTTTGCAGAACAAAATTCATTGCACCTTGACATTGTCGTTAACTGATTCGTCAAACACGATGAGATCAACAATATCTTGATAGTTCCATAGTTACTGTCGACTCGAATACCAAAGTTACTGTCCGCCAAAAGAATTACAAACACACTGAGAAGAACAAAAGATATCACTCTGTTGACAGATGTGATAAACGACTAATATGCGTGTTTTTCATAGTAAGATGAAGAACTTATCTGTTTAGATCATGATTGTTTTCAAATCGTTTTCATTGTTTTTCCATAGAGACCAGGAACGTTTTTATAGTTTTTTTTTTAAATTACGGTTGGGGTTGATCTGGGTACATGCCGGCAGTGAAACTTTGTTAAATACTCAAAATTAGTTAAGTTTTGTTTCTCAACACTAATTAGACCAGAACACATCGAAACATTGTTTTGCTGCATTACAAAAGTTGAAAAAGCGTATGTTTTCCATAATGCCACACAGTTTTCCTTGGCAAAAGTGAGTAAAACATGGTAAATGTGCATATTGAATATTTTTTTATGAAAGCTGAATAGATTACTTTTCCAACGATGTATAATACATTTAGATCATAGTTTAAATACTGCTAAACCGATTGCCATCAAGCAATTAATAAAAGTTAGATTGCTTGACTTTGATGCTGCAGCTTGACTTTTTTGCTTAAGAATTGACTTTGATAGATAATTACTCAAAATCAACTCGTCCTAAAAGGCTAAAAAAGGTTGGATCGGTCTTAGTTAACTTGTCTACTCAAAGGAAATGCAACTTAAATTATCATACTTTCATCGCCTAATGTCCGCCTTTTCCCCATAGTGCAGTGTCAAATCGCGTTTGACAGTAATATTGCTCCCGGTTGACAAAATTTCAAATTTTTTGCAGCTGTCACAGCAACCCGCTAAGCGATTTTTACAGCAACCCGCAAAGCGATTTTGAGCAAATCGCCCTAAAAACGTTCTACGTGACACAAACATAGAGCAGTTTTGTATGGTGAGTAGAACGAAGTAGGACGATTGCTCGAAAAACGTCCTACCCCGGCTTGCAAAAAATCGAGAGAGAAAGTGCTCTTTCTGTGCCAACTTACGAAAGTACTACTTTTTCGGGCTAGAGTGAGCTTTTACAGCGTGCTCTCAGGAAATACTCTCTCGCTTGCTTACGCTCTTTCTACCGGTTCGCGCTTTGCGCGGTCGTTTCTTTCGTTATTTTGGGTAGCCAGTAGACAAAAAAAAACAAAAGGATGCATTTTGTTTTGAATTCTTATCCGTTTATTCAATCGGATAGCCAAAACTTATTTGGAAATGCACATTTAACCGCGTTGTTACCAGCTTTCGGGCTTAAAACACCAACACTTCTGTTTTTTCTTCTACCACTTCCGCTGGAGTAAATTTCAGTACTGATCTTCAATCCAACGTCCTGGGCCTTCGTAAGCCAACCTGGAGATGACCATTTGTCCTTCTTTCTGAAAACACCAACACAAAATCACAAGTTTTTACTGTTGAAAACGAGCGGACGAACTGTAAGTTCACCGACTGCACAAGTTAGACAATTAGACTGCGCGGCAAAGCCTGCTTTGGCAGTTTTTTACTCGCGCCGCTCGGCCAAAAGTACGCTGTTCAAAGAGAGTGTACTTTCGTAGGCGAAGGGTACGTTGCGGTAGGCTGAAACGTGGGGAAGCGCGGTGAGGTGAGCAAAAGTTTGCCTGCACGAGAGAGAATCGAAAGATGAGTTGAATTGTGCAGGAGAAATACAGATGAACAGCGTACTTTTGGCCGATCGGCGCGAGTAAAAAACTGCCAAAGCAGGCTTTGCCGCGCAGTCTAATTTTCTAACTGGTGCAGTCTGTGAACTTACAGTTCGGTCGCGCGTTTTGAACAGTAAAAATTGTGATTTTGTGTAGTGCTTTCAGAAAAACGGACATATGGCCATCTCCAGGTTGGCTTACGAAGGCCCAGGACGTTGGATTCAAGAACCGTCCGGTAGTAAATCCTCTCGAAAGTGGTAGAAGAAAAAATAGAAGTGTTGGTGTCTTACCCCAGAGTGCTAGCAACAACACGGTTAAATTTGTCTTTCTCAATATGTTTTTCCTATCCGATGTAATAAACGGATAAGAATTCAAAGCAAAACGTATCCTTTTGTTTTTTTCGTCTACTGGTGTACCCAAAACAACGAAAGAAACCCGCGCGTAAAGCGCGAACCGGTAGAAAGAGCGTAAGCAAGCGAGAGAGTATTTCCAGAGAGCACGCTGTAAAAGCTCACTCTAGCCCGAAAAAGTAGTACTTTCGTAAGTTGGAACTTTCTCTCTCGTTTTTTTGCAAGCCGGGACATTTGTTTCATCCCCATACAAAAAAGTAGCATGTTTGTTCGCAGGTAGGACGTTTTTAGGACGATATTTCGAGCTGCCTAGCGCCCAATCGCAAAAATCGGATACTGTTCGGACCTCTCACTCTAAATCTGCACTTTCTCTCTTGCTTCCACTCGCACAAGGGTATGCAAGCACTTTCTGCCGCGGCACCGAGCTGCGAGTGTATGCGTGAGCCATGCATGAATTTACTCCCCGCATCACGCATCCCCCCTTTGGGTCCCACGAACTTGCATGGTTCGTTTCCTCCATTCTTCATGCCCCGCGGTCGTTGCCATGCGTCTGTCGTTTTAAATCGCTTTCTGTCTCTTTCTCGCTTATTTTCTCTTTTGCTCATCATTTGGCTTCGCGCCAAAACTATGAAGTGACGTCACATTGCACTTGTTAATACGATTTTAGTTATCACTTGCGGTAGAATTAAATCATAGTTGCGTTGATTACAAGTGAACAAAGTTTTCCAGTGTTTATAAAGTGAAAAATTATACCTTGAATTGTGTCAAAATGTCTAATCTTGATAGAATGAAAAAAACTGGCAATTTCAGTCGTAGGGTCGCAAAATACCTGAAGATGGATTTACCAGTCGATGAAGAAGCAGGATCAAGTGGATTGAATGAGTGAAAATAATGATTTAGTTATATTGAATTAGTATTAAAGCTTTATTTTCCAGTGTCACAACAATTACATGCCGTTAATCCTTCGGATAGCACCGATATGCCATCTGAACCACAAGAGCATCAAGCAGAGAGATCCATTCATTCCGTAGATCCGAAATTAACGGATTATTTAGAATCTAATTCGATTAGTATGACATGATGTCCTCTTGTTATCTTTTATATGCACTCTGGCTGCAGCATGTTGCAGTTTCTTCATCAAAAAGTTACCAACATGTTTGTCAGCTACTATTTTAATGCTCGTTACTGCATATTTCCTTAAAAATACTCACCACCTCTTTAAAATTTATCAAACCTGTCGTTGCTTGCCCAGGTGTCCTACTGATACCCGACCAATTAAAACTGGCAAAAAATGGCTTAGCAAAAATAATATCAATAGAATCGTGCATACAATTGGAAGGTTCTGCCCGCTGTTAAGCCAACAGTTTTCTTTTGTATTGAACGTTTTTTAGGTCATCTTCAAGCTTCAAAAGTTCTTCTGTGCTAGATACAGGAGAAAATTCAAAATCCGTCTCCGTACGGATGAGGCCTTCTCTAGGCTGACTTACTGCCACCATCGTGTCCAAAGTGACATTCGTAGTCGCAGTGTTGCGCAGAACTAAATCCAGTTTGGCTTCGAGCCTCTGATTTTGAAGTCGAAGTTCTCTATTCTGATTTTCTAGTTTAGTGAACTTCCTTTCAAATTTTTCAGACATAGACAAGATTTATTAGAGTTTGCATTGTTGTATTGTTGTCCATTCTAATTGGATTTTGTGTAGAGCACAAGGTGTAGGTAGCTAAAGCAAAAGAATTGTAATTCTGCTGAACAATAACATTCTGCTCTTTCATTTACACGGTTGTAAAACAAACAAATGTTAAAAAGAAACATAAATAACGCCATTGCTTTTGGATCCATTGCTTCAGGATAGTTTGATGGTGATGATGATGGAAATGAAGAGCAAGGTTTGAATGATTAAATAATAATGAAAACCTAATAATGTAACTTAATCGATCTTGGAAACTGCTTGATCGATCACGAATGGTTCGATGACAGTTGACCAGTCGAACAAATTGCCGCTAGAGGGAAACTCCTGATAAGGATAAGAGAGTAAGGAGCAGTCGTTCTCACTCTACTATCTGGTATCTAGACAAGTTATTGAGGATGCATCAGGATGCACTGGTATCAGCTGATACAAGTCAATGACCTGTGACAAATCCGAATTGGTTGGTGGATTTTAGAACGACCGTTCTTTCGTTCTGCATAGCGAAAATTTTTAAACTTTGGCTCTAGTAAAATTATTGTCAATTTAAATGCTGAGAACTTTTTACACAAAGCGGAAAAGAAAACACGAATCGATGTAATGGCACTAAATTCGTAAAATTATTAGATAGTAGATTGCGTAGCACTTTAAGGTGTAAACTGAATTATGCTTACATTCAAACATTTCGTTATTTATATTGAATCACCAACTGGTCATGCAGAAGAGCAGCCGATAGCACAACTGGAAAACACTTCGTTCCATGGGTAAATATAAACCATCAAATAACGATAATCAATTCTTACTTGCCTTCTTTCAGGAACAATTGCACCGTAGAAAGTTAGCTCTTCAATTAGAATAATATGATATGACGCTTCACAGGCACGATATACCCGCGCGTGTAAGAGCAAACGAGAAGCAGACAGCTGTCTAGACTCCGGATCACGGAGCCTAAAGTACAAAGCAGGAGAAATAATCGAAGAGAGAGAGAACACGGGCAAAACAAATACGACATAGATTTTTTTTTATGCAACGCGTTTGTGACGTCATCAATCCGGCATCACCCTAAACACACCGCAACACCGCAAAAATCGGGTGATGGCAAGTACTCATGTGTGTGTATAACGCGTCGCGCTTCGACCGCAACACCCAAAAATTTTGAATTTGGCGATTGTTTAGGGGCTCAATTGGATATCCAATTTTTCTATGTGTAATATCCAATTTAGTATCCAAAACCCGCGTGTTCAAGTGATTGGGGCGGGAACTCGCTAGTCGATTTCGAGCAATCCAGCTAAAAACGTCCTAAAATGAAACAAACATCGAGCAGTTTTGTATGGGAAGTAAGACGAAGTAGAACGACCGCTCGAAAACGTCTGCATTTCCCAGCGAACGGTTTTGCTCGAATCAGTTCATTTTACAGGCGAGGGGTAGGGAGAATCCCATCTCCACGACCCTCTACTGTGGACAAGATCGAGATAGCTGCTATTGATGCTATGCCCTGACTCTTTCTTCCTCATTGGGTCATGCATTTGCTGTTAATGCGGAATAAAAACCGGTTGATGGTGTGCGTGAAGCGGAAGGCATATGCATTGTATGCGTGTTGAGGATTCTCTTTCAATGCTTTCTGCTGTGTGCAAAAAGAGCATGCCTCAAATGTGCTATCTCTTTCACTCGTATTGGACCTGTGTTTGTTTGTATGTGTTATGATTTTTATTCTATGTTATTGGCACAGCTGATTGCTGAGCAATGTAGCGGTCTCCAGATTTACAAGCGTTCGAAATTGGTAGCAATCGCTGCACGGTTCAGTTTGTTTCAATAATGTGAATGGCCATTATTAACCAAAGGCTTTGGCTCACTTCTTTGAACCGAAATCCGATGAACCTTTACTCAAGCTGACACGAGCACACGTAAATTGAATTTACCTTAATCAACCCGTACAACATGCATACAGCGATTAACGGCATTATTGCGGTTGTTGTGCTAATGTGATAACGCAGTACTACCATATTTCAACCCATTGCAATTCATAAATTTTTAATCGTTATTTTAATGTAGTTCTTTCATTCATTCAATTCTATAGTAAAACGTACGAAGAACAAAGAAAATGAAGAAGCAAAACGACAAATAAAGAAATTACTTAGTTTCATGCATGCAATTTCATTACATTAGCTTGACGCAATTTCATTCCGCAATCAAAACAATCCCCATGCATGCATCGAACACATACACCATTCATATCATTGACTACGAACAGCTGTTTCCGAAACCATCCGTGCTTACACCTGAGCGGAGCAAAGTAGTGCGCCATGATGGGAGAGAGAATGGAACGTCATGGAAAACGATGTCGATTCCTCCTAGGTTAATATTGGATGTTAAACCTCGGGCATCGCCAACTGACAAATAGCCCAGAGTGATTATTGCACTGACTTATCCTATCGAGACAACATGACGACTAAATAGTAGAAAAAGACGCATTGGTGAGAATTGAAGACGAGCTGGGAGAAAGCTTGGGGGCTGAGCATAGTAGCGAGCGGAATAAGAGAGCAACTATGTTTTTGCCCTTTTTTTGCCTGGCGCGCTTGGTGTGCGTGTCACCTCTGACTCAACGTTGTGTGCGTGTAATCCGACCCCCCGTTAAGCGGATATCGGGGGGTCCGAAAGAAAAAGGCAAAAAACTGCTCGATATTCAGTGTACCGCCGTTCGCTGGGTTGTTTCACCCCCATACAAAAAAGTAGGACGTTTCCTTCCTACCTATCCTTCTTTCCTATCGGAAAGTTTTTCCATCGCAGATTGCTGGGACTCTTGCTGGAACTACATGCTAGCAGCAAACATTTAAATTTCTGTCAACCAGGCCATCAGTGTTGCCAACAAAAACTTTCCGCGGCGAGCATTTTATTTGTTTATATTCTTTTCTTTAGGTTATATCATTTGTGATTGTCATCAGAAACCACAAAAACACGGGGAATGAGAATTCTTTTTACCTTTATGAAAAAACTCCTAAATTGATTGCGAGAAAAACTGGTTTGAGTTGGAAATTCGGAATTCAAGTCGAGTAGTGAGCGGAGCGGTATAAACGGAGCGCATTCTTTCGTTGATAGACGAAGCAAAACCAGCTTCGGTCTGAACGAAACAAGCACGATGCCAATCAGTCCAGCGATACATCCCGTGGCGTACGGATCGTGGAAAATTGAGCGCAACAAAGTGTAGGTTATTTGGAAATTTCGTTTGCCGCGTACATAATTCGGCCCTTCTTCCTTTGTGATTTCTGGATTTCAACCATTTCACCATTCATCGTTACCAAGCTGTTCCCATAGCGACCGTTGCAAAAACGTTCAAGTGTTTTGAAGTGATTTGTTGTGGTTGTGAGAATAGTATTGTGTGTTTCTAATCCTCCGTTGTACAGTGGAAATAAGCAAAAGTTTACAAACGGAACGTTGAATAGTTAAAGTGTAGAAATTCCATTGGATTTGTGTAACAAATTCCCTAACTAGGATACGTGAGAATGTAAAGAATGCTTGTGATTACGAAAATCCGTGAAATACAAGCAGATAAAGGTTATACAGCCATCGTAATGATTATTTTTCCCTGTTATTTAGGTTCTTGAAACATCAAATCGTGATAGTGTGCATCGTTTGAGCAGTATTGTGTTCACAGGAGTAAAGTGCTACCAAAGGATTAAAAGGCAAAGCATAAAACTGCTCTGAAAAAGGTGAGTCGTGTGAAATGTGTTTTTTTTTTCGTTCCTCTCTGGCTACAGCCTTCTTCTACCTCGATGTGAAGCATATTTATTACCCAGACTGAACTTTCCAAATATGCATACATAAGGTTTCTAACATTTGATCAAACGTGAATAAAAATTATTATACACTATAATGTCCTGAACTCACATGGAACAAAAGAGTTGAAAACATGGCGAATCCGGGACGCCATTTCGAGGAGTGCACAAAACAACCAAAAACCGAAGCGTCCTAGCACCGCACAGTCGATGGTTGCCATGGGAAACGTATCGATGGAAGCAAAAACGTAGTCGAATCCAGCGTCGTGTCTGTACGTGCATTTTGTCGGTCTTCTTTCCTTCCTTACCTTCACCATTTCTTGGCCAGAATAATGGCATTGAAATGAAAAGCGCGATGGTCGCTCTTCTCTGGCTGCTGCCGGCGTCGGAGTTGCCTTTCCTCTGCGCATACCACCCCCTTGATGGACTCCTTTGCTCACTTAGCACTGATTTCTTTTTTCTGTTATCCGGCTGGGGAGAAAGACGCGAGCAAAACAACGAATAAAATCAAAACAACATAACGGAGCCATCATCGCGAACGTGTACCGCGTACTTCGTTGATGGTAGCCTACTTTGATTCGCGTTGAATAAAAACGGTTTTTCACCTGGACCGATCCAAACGAGCTGCGAGAGCAGTTCCACTCGACAACACATGATAATTTTCTTATTTTCCTTGGTTTACTTCGCGCTCTGTGTAGATTCTGGCCTGATTTGGGACTATTTCCTTTTCTTATTTGGTCTTTTTTATAAGTCTGTTAGAATATTGCATTAATTAAACATCATGTTGAAATAAGTGGTAAAGATTTAAACCACGCAAAGCCAGCATATATGTCTCGTTTGACGAGAAGTAATCAAATGTTGCTTGGTACAAACTTTATCCCACAAGTGACTGGTGGTCCCAAAATACCAAGATTTATTTTATATTTTTATGACAGTTGTGTTTATTGTAAGTTTTTGTTTGAATATGATACACAAAACATTCCTCTCTTGTAAAGTGTTTACGTAAATTTAAGCCTATAGAATGTGTTTACAGTCTTTCCTTTCTGAAGCTCATTTAGTTGATGAATTTGGAGGATTTAAGAGCAATACGTGTGCAACGAAACTTTTTTAATTGTATTCCTGGCTTGCAATAGAGCCTCCCATGAGGTTTGTGAATCGAAGCACCAACAACTCAAAGCAACGTACAGTTTTTGACCAAATGGCCAGAGATTAAGAGTCACTTAAGGAGCCAACTTTGCCTGTCCCACTTTGTTCACTGACTTTTAAAGCATTCGAAAGGGTTATCCTCTGCACAACGACCTAAGTTCCAGACAAGGCTTTTCTGGATCGATTTGGCTGAGAAAACTAAGTGTTCTGTCGCTTGCTGGGAGCGAGACTGAAACGAGCAGTGCAAGGTATCAGTGGTGCGCCATCATGCTGCGGCAAATTTTGTCGATTTCTCGAAAGGTCTCGATGCGATTGGAGCAGCGTTTGAGACAAAGCCCAAGCCATCCTCTGGGGGAAACTAAGACACTAGAACTGAGCTTGCCATGATTACGATTTTCTAATGCTCTTTTTGCATCTCGTGAAGATGTGACTTCGTGAAGATGTGACTTGTGCTCAAGTCTAAGTGGCAGAAGGTTAAAGATAGAAAAACCGATGTCATTATCGAAATAGCTAATTCTGATACAAGTATAATGTGATTGAAGATAAATTTTACGGGGTTAAATTCAAAGTCTTCTCTTCTTTTTGTCAGTAATTAAATGGAGCTCCGAGATTTTTTACATATTACATGGTACCAACTTTAAACACAACACATGACCGTAAACTAAAGCTGGTATAGCCATTTTCATGCCAAACATTACAAGTTCGTGGAAAGGGTCAAGTCTTGCTGTGGGTTTTTGTCTGTATCATGGTAATTAAACCACACGTACGACGGTCTCTTTGTAGGTGTTTTTTGTTCAAATAAAAAGTTTGAAATCCTTATCTACATCATCGCATAACACAAGAGAACGTGGAGACTACGATGCAACTCGTTTTTCGCTTTGCCTCATGTTTGAATATTTGTCTGTCTCATACCGTTCAGTTGTTGTCACAAGTGTAAAAATGCGTTATCGAAGGCCAAATTAAAAACGGGTGCTCTGAAATGATCTCGAATCCCCGCATCCTCCACTCCAATCAACATGTTACCGAAAGACAAACCAAAAAAGCATACCTATTTTGTGCATTTTGGTGTGATTATCATAATTAAAAGGAAACAACCAAGAAACGAAATATAACCAGTTTAGGGAAAGAAAGATCCAGCAAACAATATCCTCCGGTGGAACGAATGATTTTTTTATTTTATTTACAAGCGGTGCCATTGACTCGTTTGCTCATTTGTTCGTGATGTGTTGAAAATGGTAATGTAGTAGAGATGCTAGATACACAAAAGAAGAGGAAAGTGTATGTTTCTCTCTGAAAAAAAGGATTAAATTTATTTTGAGTTTGAGACTCTAACTTGAAAACCTGGTAAGTTGGTATGATTCACGACAAGCATTTGATTTCCGTCCGCGATTGCGTTTTGAGCAATAGTGTCTTTTTTAGGTATGCTCCTTAGCTGCTATCAAAAACTGTAAATGTTCTTAGTACAGGTTTGAAGTTCTATCAATTCTCTAAAAAAATCTCCTTATTACTTACAGTTTGCGTCATAAAGCGATTCGCTAAGATCATTTTTTTAAGCTGCAATTTTCTTTACAAAGTGATACGCAAGAACCGAACCGTTAAGAAAACAGATCGGTGACTGTACAAATAAAGATGAATACATTTTCAGATGCCTCTGAAGCCAAAATTCTTACCGCCACACTGTTGTTTACATTACTCTGTCGATCACTTTTTTTTGCATTAGACGCTAACTGTTGGTGATAAGGAGATGTTTTTGCAGGAAGGCCGGTCTTTTTTGTTTTCTTTTCGATAATTAAAAAGTATGAAACGGTATTACGTTGAGCACTACATGCATTGAATGTTGAGCGCAACACTTGAAACTAACAGAGTTACGCTCGTATCGAGGTCGCTATTGAATTTCATATTCAAATAAACCTTCAACCCTGCCCAATCGATTTTATTATTAAATTGATTTTATTATCTTCCTTTGCCCTGTGTATGCAGACAATACTTTTATCATTTCCTCCTTATTCATAAAACCAATCATTTTCGTGATTTGTTCTGCTTCTGAAGCGCGCCAAACTCAATTAGCGCGCCTCTACAGTAAGACGTAGATGTTGACGTTGAGCATTGCAAAAGAACCAATAGGTTGATTCTTGGATAATTTTATTACTACACAGCGAAGAGGCACAACTCCTCACACACATAAACTGTTAAAACGGGCCCAAGCGAACGCATGAATTCCGTTCGAGCAACACTTGTGCGGGTTTTCTGTTGCTTGATGCTTCAGTCTGGAAGCATAATTGACACCAGCCTCCTTCCATTAGCGCACTGCGTTACGGAACGTTGGAATTCAACCCGCCGGAACGACTGGCGTTTGTGTGATAAAAGGGACCCACCAGAAAGAGAAGGTGTGTGCGTATGCGTGTGTTTGGATCGGATTTTTATCATTTAGGAGGTGAAGGGGCTTGTGAAAGGCTGGATATTTTTATGGCTGCACAATTTCTCGAAAAGAAGTGGGCCTTCCCAATGGCATGTGGAAGGATTTTGTTGATATTTTTTTATTTTCCCAACGCTAAGAAGAAAACTCAGCATAAAAAATAAATCTCTCAACATTGAGCTGTTGACTTCCCCGTTACCACATTCGAGGAAAATCTTACGAATCTGTTTGTTCTTTGATGAAAATAATTTCTAGCAGAGAATGTACATTGGATCTGACAAAGGGAATCTTCTACTAGACTCCCGGAAAAAAGGAAGGAATTCAATGTGGTTCTTCTGCCGTGGCCGGGTTCAATCGATATCGTCTTGATACGTGCACACATGTCGACGCGTGCTCGAAAAGCGCGACAGCGGTAGACGTTGAAGAAAAAAGACAAATAGAAAGCAGACCTCTTCTCGGGTTATGGTACGTTGCAATGGCTTCTCAGCCCGGGAACCCTCGTTACGGTCAGATTAATTAAATTAAACTCCAACCAGTCGGTGAACCAGACAGAGAACAGGAGCAGCGGGTATGATTGGGCACAGAAAGCGTGAAAACATTTTGTAGATGGGCTTTCTGCGATTTGAATGCTTTCGCATTCTCAAATGCAATGCGTATTCTGTATTTTTTAAATCATAGAATGAATAGGCTTGGTTTTCGGATCGAATATATCGAAATGTAAATGTTGATAAATAAGTGTTAATGTTTTTAGGTTAATGCAGTTCCAGCATGAAGTTTCAATCTTCCATTCATAATCAGTACATCAACATTTTGAAAATACGATCACCCATCAGCCAAAGAACGATTTTGATTTGATCAATTGATATTCCTCTGCGTTTATTGAACAAGAGCCTGCAATTTTAAGTAAATTTGTGCAGTTTCACTGAATAATATAATTATATCATAAATGTCACTACTTCAGGAAGAGAAGTTTGGGGTTTTTTTATTTCTGCTTTGCAATGTTGCGAATCTCTATAAAGTGTCCTCCCTATCGTCTATTATTCTTCGTCAATGCTTAGGTAACACGTAACACTCTGGAACTTCCTCGGAACATCAGCGAGGCTCCCATTCAAATTTCCTAATTTCCATTCAATGAACGGACCTCTTGAATCGATCTTACGGAACTCATACAAAACTTCTTCTATAGAGTTATTCGTACAATGCGTTTCGTCTCTAAATATCCGCCCGATGCACCTTCATCCAATGTGTGGGCATTGTGTGAATATATTGTTTTTCTTCTTTACAAAACCACTATAAAGAACGAAACTGCAACGAACGATGTGCAAACTTACAATGCGCAGCAGTGCAATGCTTCAAAAGCCCCGTTAAAAAATGGATATTGGTTTTGTTCCGTCCTGCATCGCGGTTCGTTATTGTTGGCTTGGAAAATTTCACAAATTTTCCATCCAAAATGGTTCTTCGAAACGATCCCTCAACCGGATGTAGGCTTTTTCTTTTTTCGGGGTTTACGCTTGACGGTTATTTTTGGTTTATGATGGATGGCTCTGATTCGGAGAGTATGGAAATCCTTAAAGCTCAGCTTACCAAAGCGTAGGAAATTTTCAAGGCATTTCATGGATCAATCGGAAAGCCTGGGAAAGTTTCAAGTTAGTTCACCTGTCAATATTAATTAGGGAAGGTAAAATAATTTCGCTGGAATATAAAAACAATTTCGACTCATCCACCGGAAAATTTTTAATAAAACTAGGATAATTAATCTTTTTTCGTAGAACAGTCTGATGAAAATGGATTTTTCATCGTTTTACCAATTCCTCCAACCTGAACCACATCTTTTTTTTTTGTAGTGCAGTTGACGAACGGGTTTGCAACATTCGCGTGCAAACTCATTTTCCTCAATCAGGATAATGGAATGACTTGGTCGGCAGGTTGAATTTGTGCTCTTTCTGGTCCGGGGATGTTTGAACTTTTTTGGAATGAGAGATGAGTGATTACGATAGCAGAGTGTAACGATAAGATAAGTAAAGTTCAAAGTCAAGAACACGAGCAAATTCCTCGATTCGATCTCGGCTGGGTGGAAAGAAGGGGAACCGTTTTAATATTACTTTTATCCGCAGCTTTAATGTATTTGTGGCCAACAGGGACCTCTGATCCGTTTGCTTGGTTTGGTGCTCGGAATCTGTGTTTCCGGAAGTGGATACTGACTTTATACCGACGACAACGCCTGTGGAAGTTCAGGCGTTTGTTAAGCATCAAATTGGCGTTGACGATACCACCGTAGTCAAGCTTGTACCGCCCTCGAAGGATGTTAATACACTGACCTTCGCGTCATTCAAGATCGGAATGCCAGCTGAACATAGAGAGAAAGCACTTCAGCGATCCACTTGGCCTGTAGGAACGGTTTTTAAGGAGTTTGTGAATCGTAAGCTGTCTAAGAACGCGGTGCTTGCGGTCACGGACGATCGCCACCCTCCATCTTCAATCACAACACCAGTTAGTACAAGAACCGAAAATTCCGTACTATCCCAGAATATTACCGACACATTGACCACATGTAGCGCGAACTCACAAACACAGCAATAGCTGTTTAGTGCCACCACCACAACGTATCCTTCCCCAGCACCGCCTTCGATACCGTTATTATCCAACGCACCACTAACACCACTTACCGCTTCTCCTGACACGCCGCTTTCGCCGTCGCTAACGGTTTATTACCAAAACGTTCGGGGACTGCGCACCAAAACTACCGATTTTTTGCTGGCCGCATCTGCTGCCACCTTCGATTTAATCATCCTAACGGAGACATGGTTAAACGAGCAAATCCCGACGCCGCTCCTATTCGATGACCACTACAACGTGTTTCGGACTGACCGGAATGCTGTTAATAGCGCATGTACACGAGGCGGAGGTGTACTAATAGCGTGTACAGCCACACTTTTGGCACACGAGGTACCGGTTCATTCCAGTCTGGAGCTTGCAGTGGTGGCTGTGAAACTACTGGATCGTTTGCTCTTCATTTGCGCTCTATACATCCCACCTACACATGCTTCGTCAACGGATGCCTTCACCCAGCTAACAAATGTACTAAATTTGCTAACTGACCAGATGAACACAAAGGACATGCTTCTCATCATGGGCGACTTTAATCTCCCGGGGCTTATCTGGTCGATCGGGGATAACCATCCCTTCAAGCATTATACGGCCACGTCGACCTCTGCATCGTCATCCTGTTTTATTGACTGCCTGGCATCGAACGGTCTATTCCAGCTTAGTTGTGTCCGCAACAGCCTAGACCGTCAACTCGATCTGGTGATCGCCAACGAAGGGTTGGCCGAACTATACCCAGCAATCCAGAAAAGCGTAGTTCCACTGCTCCCTATTGACCCTTATCATCCAGCCCTCGAATTAACCCTAACTCTTAAGATTAATGTAGCAAGTAATGCAAGTCGATCTTCCCATTCTCGTCCTAGTTATAGTCCTGTTAGGTAGTTTAACTTTAACTTTAGTAAGATTAATGTTCCAAGACTTCGTTCTTATCTCTCAAATGCTGATTGGAGCCTGTTCCATGAGGCCACCTCTGTCGATGTTGCTCTACAGTCCTTGAACCACATCATCACCTCCGCTTTCCCAATGTGCTGTCCCCGCCTGAAACCCCCTCCCAAGCCACCGTGGTCGGACCGTCTGTGGCATGTGTTGAAGCGTGACAGACGGCGGGCGCAACGCGCATGGAGTAGTTCCAACACGCCGCATAGGAAACAGGTGTACAAATACGCCTCAACTGCATTCCGCATACACAACCATGCTCGCTATGGTTCTTATATAGCCAGTGTCCAACACCAACTATCCCATAACCCCGCATCTTTTTGGCGATTTATAAATTCCCGTCGGAAATCCTCGTCCATCCCGTCTACAATGACTTTGGGCAATGTTAGCGCCTCTTCACCCACCGAAATCTGCGACCTTTTCAAAATTCATTTTTCGGATACCTTTGCGAATTCCACTGCAACCTCAACTCCTCGAGCTGATGGTTTGCCTAACGCGCCTGTGGGTGTCTTGGACATTAATAGTGTGGTGCTTGACGAGGCCTCGATACTCCGGGCTATTCGCAAAATTAAGGGAGGATGCTCCCTTGGTCCTGATGGTATTCCTGCCATCATATACAAATCTTGTAGCGATATCCTTGCCCCTCATCTCTGTAAATTGTTTAACCTTTCCCTTTCCTCCTCCTGCTTCCCATCCTTGTGGAAGTCTTGCTGGCTGGTACCAATCCTAAAAAGAGGAGCGCGTAATTCGGTCTCTAATTACCGCGGTATATCCAAAATTTGCACCTGTGCCAAGATCCTTGAAACTTCTATCCATTCCCATATCCTCTCCCATACCAGCAGAGTCATCTCGTTCAACCAACATGGCTTTCTGCCTAAACGTTCTGTCGTGACTAACCTTATGTGTTTCGTCACTCGGGCCTCTGTATCTATCGATGCTGGTCTCCAATTCGACGCCATCCAGACGGATTTTAAAGCTGCCTTCGACAGGCTCCCCCACGATCTGTTGTTGGTCAAGCTGGAGAGACTGGGATTTGGCAACCCGATGTTGGCCTGGTTCGAGTCGTTTGTATCAGATAGGGTATATCACGTCAAGTTGGAATCTGCCTTATCCGATCAGTTTTCTAGCAGCTCTGGTGTGCCTCAGGGTAGTGTCCTTAGCCCTTTGCTATTCCTCTTGTTTGTAAATGATGTTAGCCACGTACTTCCTCCTGATTCATTCCTTATGTTTGCTGACGATCTAAAACTGTTCAGTCCTATATCCTCTGTAGCTGATTGTCTTGCTTTTCAATTCCTTATTGACCAGTTTTCCATCTGGTGTTCCGCAAATGGATTATCCCTGTCCCTCCCCAAGTGTGCTTCGATCTCCTTTTGCCGATCTGGCCGCCCGCTGCAGTATGAGTACAAGCTTGGTAATGAGCTATTATCCAGAGTGTCCGTCATCAAAGATCTTGGTGTCTGGATTGACGATCGGCTTTCTTTCACTTTGCATCATGACAAAGTGATAAGTAAGGCTTATCAAACTCTTGGACTCATCCGACGCATGGCATCTGATTTCACAGATCCCATGTGTCTCAGAACCCTCTATTGTAGCTTGGTCAGGTCCCATCTGGAGTTCGCTAGTGTCATTTGGATCCCGTCCTCTCCTTCTGTCATTGCAAGGTTTGAAAGTGTCCAGCGAGCTTTCACGCGCTTTGCGGTTCGTAGAGTGTTTGGTCCAAGCACCCCGTTGCCCCCCTATGCTGTCCGTTGTCAGGTTCTGAATCTTGAACCATTGGAGCTGAGGTGGCGGGCCTCTCAAGCTCTCTTTGTAGCCGGCCTGCTATCCCAATCGTTGGACGTTCCCTTCCTTTTATCCTCCCTAAATTTTTACACCCCATCACGCCCACTTAGACCTCGTCCTATCCTCTCCCTGGCTAGGCGTCGAACCCAGTTCGGCGCCAATGACCCGTTTCTCCGTGCAGTGCGGGAATTTAATGAGTCTGCTGATCTGTTCGACTTCAACACCTCCCTCTCCACCTTCCGTACCAACCTTCGCCATTCTCCTTCCTCATAAACTGTATCCGTTCTATTCCCGTTCCATTTTTGCAACATCGCCATTTCCATCACTGTTCTGTTAAACTGTATGCCCCCGCTAAGAATTTGTTAGATTTAAGACTTTATAGAGTGTGAAGCTTGACGCAGACACCAGTAAGCCAATAAATACAATACAATACAATATACCTGTCGTTAGTCACAAGCATGGCTTAGCAGACGCTCACTGAGCAGAGATACAAGGAAATCGCGTGGGTTTTTTTTCGTGGAATGTCTCATCCTTAGCGTAAGCCGAACTGAGCTGATATCGTTGCTCGTTACTATTTTCTGACGAGTTTTTGGTGCAATTCGAGAAGATTATAAGTTCCGGTTGGCAATCATAAAATTTGATGGCAAAAGTTTTTTTGACTCAAGGTCTGCAACATTCATTAAAATTTAATTCCAATGTTACAATTCCACCTTAATTCGGATCGTCCCTCCCTACTCATCGTTCGATGGCGTTGATTAAGATTCTTTACGTAAGATAAGCTTTACGATCTTCCTGTGTGAATTTTACGCACGTGCCGTGAATTACGGAATCCTCCTGACTCCTGGTCGCCTCTATTTCCCTAGTGTTTCGTTGATTGAACGCAGGGTTACGCTTTTTGACGTTTTCGTATGTCAGCTAGAGTTTACTTTTTCCTGTTCGCCCCCTTCGCCAAACAAAGTCGTTTTTTCGGTCGCGAAAAAGTAAACATTCAGCGAAATTTAGTTTCGTCTTTCTCCATTTACCGGCTCCTTCACTGATAAGAAACAATCGCCAGCGTTTCTTTCTGTTCCTAAAAATCACGACTTGCAGGTAGAAAAAGGACTTTTTCTTTTAACTATTAATATATTTTTGCGCCCCGGTGCGTTTGCTTACTCCATGTTACGATCCATGTCAATTGTTCTTCAGATTTTTTTTTCTCATTTTACTATCTATTGTATTTTTCCCTACCTTTGGTGCGTGTGATTTAACCCTGCTTTCACTCTTCGGAGGGATGCTTGAGAAGCTGCGTAGTTGGTGGAAAATACACGAGGACGGAGGAAAGGTGCGCACATTTATGGCGACCTTTCGTGCCCCATAATATTTTTATCGTACGTGCTGTGAAACGATTTCGTTCTGTGCTTCCTTGTGCTGTATTTCTAAAGCCAAAGTACCCTTGAGAAAGTGGTGAGGAAAGTAAATGGACAACAGCGCCGGTAAACGCGTTGGTACCATCCGGGCAGAGAAACAAGCCAAACTGGAGACACGTGCAGAATCGTTTTGTTAGAGGTTGTTGAAATGTTGGAAACTTTGCAAAATACGTGATAGTTCTACATTGTTACATGTCAATATTCATACTGTGGTATATCAGTTAGAATTATTGAACGATTAATGAAATAGTATTTTGTTTAAAAATGATACTAAATTTTAAGATGTTTACTTCTTTTAACTTAATGTTCTATTAGTTTTTTTTAAATACAGAACATATTGAAATTTTTAAATCTGTACATTGTAAATAAATCATAAAATTATTTGATCTGCACTTAACAATTTGTTAACAATCGATTTTCCTTACTTGTCCACCCATTATGTCCACTGTGCACGAGGAGCTCGCTGCCATAAGGACGATAAATTTTGGCGTCGTTATGTGTCGAAAGCGCGTTTTCCGCCAATCAAGAGATCATGACTTATGGCAGCCATAGCTAAGAAGTGTTTATTCGCTTCTCTTTTCTTGATCTCTTATCGTTTTGTCGCGACGTTATGCTCTAGTTCGCCACGACTTTTACTTTGTGAACGTAAAAATCATAACAAAAAGCCTGTTCTAGACTGCCTTTGCGCTACCGACTGGGCCTATCGACGAAATGTCTCTATTTCATTTCCTATCTCCCGCACCATAGTAAATAAATGGATTCCTCGAAAGTAGAGATGTGAGTGTTCAAATGCCGTCCAGATTGAAGGCACTTCTCTGGTAAAACTGGTAAATAAAACATGCTGCGTATTTTATGGTTAATCGATCGTTGAAGTCGGCTTCCCGTGGGAAATCGAATAGAAGTTCCTTCAGTACTGCTTTTTGTAGAGACTTTTTTTCTATTAGGTCTTTTTTCTTAGGTCTTTTTTGATGTTCAATTCCAGAAAAAGTAATTAGAAACGAACTAAAGGGGTTTTTCTCTTGTATACAAAACATAGTTTGGCTACCGTTCGTATTCGTTTTTAGTCTGCCAGGCAAAACTGTGCAGCAACAATCGTTTTTGATTGACGTTTAATGTAAGTAATTATTGTGTCGGAACTTGGGATACCACCATTTTACGCTTGATGAATAATTTAATCGCCGCAGACACTTCTATTATTTACCATTGCTCATATCCACGTCCTGCGGTCAAGAATGGCTCTGTATTTCTGTAGAAAAACTGCGGAGTACGAAAAGACCTGTTTGATTTGTTATGGCTACAACAGGAAAAACCTCCTAATTAACCGCAACCACAAACGCTTTTCTTTCAAAACGTTTCCTAGCCAAACCCAACATTTCTTTATTCCTTATTTTATTGTATACAGGATCTACCAAAAGAACACATCGTAGAATGCAAAATTAATATATGTATGTAGTAAAAGCCACATGTGCCTTTTCTCATAAATGTTTCATTAAACGTGTTGTTGGTTAATTATAAGTGGTACTTTCAAACACTTTCAAACAAGGTTGGTTAAATATTGACTTTCAATTGTCTGCCGTACGTATCTGAATGAACTTTTTGCAAGGTGAAACGTACATATTTATTGCTGGTTTTATCATTCGTTTCCCGGAATGTGAGTCACAAGTTAAAACTGATTATCTTTCAAAATAGATGGAGCGTGGTTTATGAATATTTTTAATCCTTGCTTTTTTGAGTATAGCATAAATTTCGATTAGACACATTTCTCGTCAGGTTGAGTATTGAAAATTTCGGGTTGAGTATTCCATTTCCAAATTCGCGTTGACGCATAACTTTTTCTTTTATTCTTCCCGGTTTTATTGGTGGTTCGGTGAACGTCAGCAGACAGCGAATAAAGTTTGTTTGATTATGCAGTGAATGTTTAACCTACTGGGTTCATTTTTAATGCAAAGCGGATAACAAATTTTCTATTTTTGTTTTCAGTAGTCCTCTCTTTGACGTGCCAATCCCTCCTTAAATCCGTCTTAGGTTCTTCAGCACTGTACAAATCGGCAGAATGAAATGATTGAAAGAAAAATCCTACCCAAATAGGGTGATGTTGGTAGTGCAGCTCGCTCCCGGGAAAACTAAGGCAACATTAATTTTCTTCCTCCTTTTCGCCAAGCTCTTGTGCTTAGATAGGATATTAGACCTTTTTCGGAAGAACGCCTGAAACGGTACCGACACTTTTCGGCCCAAAAGTGTCATCTTCTCGGTTCAATCGTTGACGTATAAGTTTCCAGCGAAACGCACAATGTTAGTTGTTGCTTCTTACAAACACATTCTTATTTACATTATTTACCGGTAAATGCTTGTTGTTCTCGCTGTAGCTGCGGTTTTTCTTTGTGATTTGGATACAGAAGTAACATTTCTTCTTTTCGGTTTTCCACGGTCGTTGTTTGGTAGTATTTTTAGTAAGCGAGCATGAAAATCAATATTCCTAAGTACTTCAATTTTAGCACCAACTTCACCACAACAAGAGCTGACAAAATCCCCCAAAAGAATTTGATGAGAAGAGTTTCCTTCTATACTATAGTGGCTTTTTTATTTCGTACCCCATAATGTTGTTCTAGATGAGATGCTGAAAAGAACAGAAGAGCAAGCAGCACGCACGGCTTCTTGAGTACTGCAGATGAAAGTAAAATCACGTTCCACTCATAATCATTGTTTTTAAGAAACGCAACATGGTTTCAAGTATCGCCCTTTTCTGCCACTAGAGAAGCGTGCTACAAAAATGTGTAGGACAGAAAAGAGCCAAAGGATCAAATACAGTAGCCATAAGCATCGCAAAAAGTGTGCGACTTTTACATGCAATGATTTTTTATAAGTATATGTACGTTTTCCATTGTGGGAGGGCTATGTACAAACCCTGGTCGTCTGTGATGGCGAGGACCTTTTTATTATCTTCTATGACTCACCATGCGACTACGATGGCAGAAGGTTAACCGTATGCTAGTGGCAGAAATTAAAATATAATTTCATATTGCACACCATGTGCTGCATTCGGTGGAATGTTTGGTGCGGTTTTTTTTTTGTAAAATAACATTTCATCGTAATTGGAAGAGATAGACAAAGGAGTTTTTTGTTAGTGCGTGCAGTTTTTCAGGAGCAAATCCTGTACAGTCGCTGTTTCCGTCGAGTGATTAGTTTGATGGTTGGTAACTATCAGCAGCAAGACAGCTGCGAGTTGCTTGCTACCAGGCAGCAAAGACGAAGTTTTAATCCTCTTAATTTTAGATATCTAAGATTTTGAATTATTGTTCAATTGGTAAACCTCTATATTTCATAATAAATTAATAACATCTAGATCTTAAAAATTACACGTTGTTCAAAATAGAACAGGGATATAAACTAACTTAGTACTGCTGGACTAAGTTATATGACAAGAAATATCCACCGGAAGGTAGCGCACTAGAGGTCAAATTTATACTACAAATTAATTTTCCTCGTGTGCCAGGTGTGGTACTGTTGTTCATTAGTATTTGTTTGCCACAAGGAACGATTACATTGCACGGTTTGATACAATTTTTCATTTGTTCCTGCATCGTTGGTACGAAAACCCCTGTGCAACAGGGTAGTGTAGTACATCTGTCTTTGTTTCCCTTTTGAATGAGAAACCACAGGAGTAATCCTGTAATACAAAAAATACCAACACTATCCACCTTTACTCATTTTTCACGTGAAAAGCAGCCGTATTCTTTATTGTTAAATTTATTAACATATGGATGTTGGGTATTCAACAGATTTTTATTAAATCAGTTTCAGTTTTTCCAATTTCCAATTCTGTTTGCATGTCACGCTTTCTTAAATTTGGTTAACAGTGGTTTGTATTGCATTGCGCCTCAAACAGATTATGTACTATATTCCGTTTTTTTGTGATTTGAAGCGCATCAAGAATAAGCGGCTTGATTAACCTGATCTGCTATGTAAACTTGCTTTTTTTTCAATATGTTTCAATATATTATGAACAATTAGCTTTTTATCGAAATTTGGAGCACTAAAGAGTTAGCTTAGTAGTGCTGGTAAATTGTTTGTTTTATTGTGCTTTAACGGTAAGGTTTATTTTTCTCTACTTTTCTAACTATCAGCATCAAAGTAAGTACAATTTTAATTAAAGTGCACTTATGGCATGCTTTTTTTCAAATGGGCTCTAGATGCAAACGGGACTTTAACCAAAGTTTACCAAGAGCAAACAACGCTTACCGAGGAACCATAGCAAGTTGAAGTTGAAAATTGCGAAAGAATATCGCTATTTGATCGGTAAACGTCGATTTAGAAGCAACATTTTATCTTTACGTACAATAAAAAAATTTCACAATTGGAATTCGAACACCAAGCCTCCGGCACAGTACACCCACGCTAGCAGTACATCATTCGTGAGTATCGATTATGTCGAAATTACAGATTATATTACTTCGAGAAATTACAGATACATAAGGCTCTGTAAGCAAGCTGAACCACCAACTTTTTAATATAATCATGGTTATGATAATTTTAAATGTACGTATCAAAATTCGCTCGAATCTCTAAAAACAATCATGTGCAATGAAAAAGTCTTGTAACAGACGATCATGGGGCAGGCATGACCAACAAGGTCGTTACGCCAAGAAGAAATACAATGAATTTTGTGCAACCGTAAAAAAGATTTTCGCTGTCCAGATACGAACATCTGGGTCTCTCGACCAACATTCATGCAGCTTTTCCTCTACACTTTCTGAATGTCTATTTCCGTGCAAAATTGCACCTCGTATTTATATGTCTGTAGGCACACTGAATGTACGGATATAGGATACGGAATAGGATACGAAAGAAAAATAAAAATTATAGTAGTATTAATGTTTTCTCTTCCCGAGGTTCGGACTTCAAGCTAGTCATTCATAAAATAGTCGGCTTATTCATGTTTCAGTTTTGTTTTTCCTCAATTAAATCATTCAAAGCCTTTTCCACCGATGTGTCATTCTCTAAAATGCCTTCTGCGTCATTGTCTTATTGAGTTACTAATAAACACTGTAAAAATACGGTACAAAAAATGTTGTGTGCACAGTTTTTTCACCCCCAACCCTACTGCCTTACTTATTTGGCGTTTTCCTGTCGAACGTTATCAATTGCCCATTATCTTTGTCCACCACCGGCAACAGCTTCCGGTTATTCGTTGTCCGACGCTGGGTTGAAATAATTAAACAAAAGGTGGTAGGGATGGGGGAGATGATCATCAACGGTCATTCAAACCAACCATTACACCCCCCTTTCGTGCTTGTGGTGGCGATTGTGGCGAAGCAGTAGAGAGTACGCACTTAGTCATCTCCTGCTACCTGTGCGTGTCATCCGCTCATTCGGCTTGGTTTATGCTCCTTAATGTGCCATAGATGGAGAAATACAAGAAAAATCGTGAAAATAAAGATAGAGTCCCTTGCCAAACATGGCTCTGGTATAGTGACATACCTGAAAACGGGGAGCTTTGTGCCTCCACGAATGGAAAATAACGTTTCCCTAGGTAGCCATTTTGTACGTGACATATGCTGCCGAAATGGCTTTTTGAACTATTACGCGCTGGTTTGACTTTGTCGTCGATTTTTCCTTCACCTGCTTCCGTGGAATCCCTCCAATAATTTGGCTGTCGTTTATTAAATAGAAATAATTTATTCTATTTGAATGGTGCATAGATTTCTATAATATCAAAAATGGCTTTAAACTTGATATGCTCACCAAGAGTATTACATTACTGAAAATACTAATAAATCCACTGCTTTGTATAGTAATTTTGTTAATATCATGCCTTAATCAGGTTTAAAATGTGTTACACCTCCGGAAAACCAAAACCCCGGGACGGAACTTTTCCTATCCAGTTCACTTTCATGCAGGTCGACAACTTGCCAGACAGGCTCTTAAATTTGTATGCCATTGTCTAGGGCAACTTTGTCTCAGCAGAAGTGTTTGGAACCGCGAGCCTGGTCTTCCAGAACCGGAAAAACGATCTTTACATTGTGTTGGATCGTTGTTTGTGTGCTGTCCTCTGTGTATTCGGATGCCGTGGAGTGCTTTTGGTATACAAAGCACGCCCTTTGTGTGTTTCGCCGTTCACTGAACGCGCCGCGGCGATTACTTCGCCGTTTTACTTTTTCCCTTTCCGGTCTTGTTGACTTGCCACCCCACATGGTTGTGATTTTTCGACACTCTTTGCTGGAGCGGCCACGAAAAACGATTAATTCCCGGTTTATTTTTCTACCCATACCCTTCCTTTGTGACTAGACCTTCCCGTGTCCACCGTGGCTGAACGAAAAGCGTTCGTCTTGTTGTGGCGGTATCGCGAGTCCGATTGTTTATACGCGTAATTTCAAACGATAGTGGTGGTAATTCATTCGATATTGTGGTATTTTTCCACCCGAGGGATACTTTATGCGATTGGGATGTGATGCGACCTTTTTCTCTTGCTTCTGGTTCGTTTATTTGAGTGTCTCCCTGTGGAGGTCGGGTTTCCCAGTTTGCGACTTCATTTAGCGATCAGGGTTTTCAGCTATTTAATCCAAGGTGTTTTCGGGGTATCTTTTGTATCTTACATCTAATTGGCTTAACTTGTTGTCTCGATTTCTTTGGATTCCTTGTGTATTACATTATCAACTTGATGGCATCAAACTACGTGCATCCATCCTTACTAACCAACAAAAGGGCCCTTGCTTGATAATTTTTTATGGATTAGGAATTCTACATTTATCCTTGAAAAGCCTCTTTGTGTCACCACAACAGTTGTAGGCCTAATGTCTTTATGCATATTTCACCGCTTAAATTCTTGTTCCACGTGTTGTGCATGTCTTTTCATATTTTTTTTCTCTTCAGACGTAGATTACATGCGTTCCCCACTTTTCTACTCATGAAATCATGAAAATTGCTTTTCCACCAGTATGGCCGCTACCTATGCAACAGGCAGAAAGTAGACAATGGGAGGACAAAAACAACAGTTAATGTCAACAGCGGAGCAGTTTCGGGGGCATCTAATCACCAATATTCCATTATCATCGTAATACAATCAGTGTAACATCACAACATCATCGTCAAAGAACATAGGCATTTAGGTCAACTTATCATCAAACAACAATGGACAATCAACAGTGGTGTTTTTTCCGAATGGTAGGAGGAACTGTTGCTTTAATTGTGGTTTCTTATTTGTGGTATCTAAGATGGGAGTTAGGTTAAGATTCGATACTGTTGCATTTCTATACAGGCGGTATATTTTATGTTTGTCTTGGCTGTTACTCGAAAATTAAGAATTATTTGAAGTACATACGAACTATGCATTATAATTAGAGCAGAATTATTCTACTTGAATTAGACGAGTTTGTAACCGTGTTTCAATTTTGCTTTTTCCCATAGTAACATGTTTACAAGCTCTTTGCTTTATTTTCCCGATCAATTTATAGCATGTACCTCGTGAAATCATATTTTGCATAAAAATATGCAACGGAAGATGTTTTTGTACACTTCTGCGAATGTCATAATTAGCAAACTCGTTCAATGTTTTCTATACGTTGTTAACACTAGAACTACCGGAACAGTCGTTTTGATTGGTCAAGTACCTTTTCATTCACATTTATTTCTTAAAGCTGAACAATTCTACCAAATGTTAATGCATAATTTTCACACATCCAATGGAATGTTAATTTAAATGTATTCAACAATAAAATTTTCTTTTTAATATTGAAAATAATTTGCGCCAAAGTTTCAAGCGTAAAAACCGCGGTAGTTCTAGTGTTAAGATAGTTTTTTGGGACGCTGATAACGATCCTGGTACTCAGAAGCCGAGGCAGTGAGGGTTTGCTTTTCTCTACAGTTTGCTTCGGTTAGTGTTTCTTAGATCCGCTGCATTTTTCTAAGTGGAACTAAGTGTTTCAATTTATTGCATACTTGTCATTAAAAGTAGCAAAAGAGCAGTGATGAGAATAAAAATCCGAACAGCTTTTGCGGTCCTAGTTCAGGGCACGACATGTCTCGAGTTAATGTATTTCTTCCTCTATATGCGATAGTAAACGGAGGACATTGGGGGTTTTCAGGTTTTGTGCGAAGAAAAATTTAACGAACGTCAAAGGTGATACTTGCCTGTATGCATTTCAATATTCATACTTGCTTTAGTCTACATATCATTATTACATAGTGTAATCCTCTATCGATCTATGTAGCAGATCCTGGATTCCTTGCAGAAGTAACCAAACATAAGAAGATAAATTTTACTAATTATCATCTCCTTCTTTCGTTTCAGATTTTGAGCACTATCAAAGAAAAGATACATAAAAGGTATGTAATAATAGTTTAAAAGTATTTTTATTTCCTTAAGATAGAATCATTGGCATGCAAGATGCTCTATTCATTTTAATATCATGTTAATCGGCCCACGTACGTAAAAGAAAAAAATCTAGTAAGCGCTCCATGTGACAAGCATGGCCGAAGACGATCGTTATGCTGACAAAGAAGCCACACGAGGCCATACATTGTCAATGAAAAATCATCCGACACTAGGCAAACCTCGGCAGAAAAGGCACGCTCCTTTTTAATTAATTTTAATTTCCTTCGCCGGAACGCCCTGAATTCCGGCATCTTTCCAGAGGTAAGAAAATGAAATCGGTAGCGTGTCCCGTTAAACAAGCCAACATTATCGTTGGTTGTGTTACAGCGGTGTAGAATTAGCGAAAAGAGTGCGACATAGAAGCGTAATTTTAATTTCTCCCCGCCAAGCCACCATTCTTTGAGAAAATGGTTTATTGACCAGAGAAGGCGTGGGAAAGGAAGTATGGGAGTATTATAAAGAAAGTAGAATTAAACGGAACGGCGGTAGTAGAAATTACGGCAGCCATCCAGAAAGGATACGGTCGTAGAGACTGAAACTTTACTCCCCGAGCAAGTGGCAAGTCTTGTGCTTGTAAGGATGTTTCCTTGATTTTGTAGAAACTGTGCCTTGTGGAAAACTTGAAGAGAAAAGCCTAATTCGAGGTAAAGCGTTTTTTTGAGGGGTATAGCGGCGGGGTATGGCTGAAGAAAGGGAACACCAGATCCAAGCTCGGTTGCTGTGGCAATTTGTACCGCCCATCTTGCGCCCAACTTACATTTTAATTAATTGTGATGGTAATCGTGGAGAATTCGGAAAATATTGTCAAGCGAACGTACACATTGAAACCGTTGATTCAATTTTGACTGATTTCTGATATCCTTAAGACAGACATAGCAATGAATGATGTTTAACAATATCATCAACAGTAAAATATACACCATGCGTTTTAACTAAAGATGTGTTACTAAAAATGTGTACGTCATAGGATGTATTATTTATGTCCAGTGAGGCATGACCAACATGGTCATTACTCCAGGATGAAGAAGCCTAATAATTCAGAGATTCTATTCTAATAGATGAAACATGAATTATGAACGAAAAAAGTTGAACGATTTGAAACCACAACTTGATATTCGTCGTTTGTTGTTGATGCTCACATGGGTACGTACGAGTTTTGTTGGTTACTTGTGGAAGGAAATTTCAAGAAGACTGACAATAATAGTGGATCTGGCTAAGCAACTATGCTGATGTTTTCAAAACTATAATTTACACATGGAACAGGTATGTAATGAGAAGTGAGGATGTCTAAAAGAGTTGCGGAATAGATGTTCACAATGCCTTTTTACCTTAATGTAGGGGTTGTATGAAAGCCACCACACCATCTCTGCAAGACCGTTTATTTGCGTTCCAGAGCAGGGTATGCACCGAATTCTTAAAAACTCTGTCCCATAATCATAGCGTTTCTCTTTTATGAAATATGGAAGCGATCCTTTTCCGCAAAGTAGAAGACATTTTACAACATGATATGATCGATTTGACTAGTATGAGTATCATTTTTTGAGAAAATAAATACGTTTTATAATAGTTTTGTTATATTTCTTTTCATAATTTTTTACGGATATGCATTCAGGAGGGATAGGCAGAAAAGAAAATATCAATTGTAGTGGTCGAGGGTAGAAAACGTTAGAGCTGAGATTGATCGTGAAGAGTGTGGTCATTCTATTTAGCGACCACAAATACTACTCAATCAATTTAGTAGTGTTTGTGGGGTATCAAACCCATGTTGCGTTATTAACATTGATGCGGTTGAGTAGTACAGGAGTCACCCTAGCCTTTTTTCTTAGAAGGATGAAACTACACCACATGTATCCGTATTAATGTAGCGCATGTACCAATGTTTAGATAGAGTCTGGTCCATAATGCATTGCAACTGAGTAGCAATTTGTTTCATCACTTTTAAGAGGAAGATGTTCAAGAGGTAGTAATAGGATATCAACAAAAAAATAGAACCCAATTATACTTAATAAATAAGCTACCGTGAGCCCAAGTTTGGTGCCAATCGACTCAATAAACTGCGTTATACAATTGCAGGTGTGGCATAATAATTAAAGAGGGTTTGACCTAAACAACGCTAATGTTTATTTTAGTTGTAGAGGAGGAGCGAAGAGGAAATTGGGGTTATATTGATCATTAAGAGTGTGACCTGAAACAGCCATTTGATTGAATACTACGCAACCTATACTCATTTTTTTTTAATTTGTAATACTACGAAACCTATACTCATATTATGTTTCTACTATTTTTGAGGAAGAGAGTAGTACGGGTAGCCCCCTTTCTTCCTTTCCCTGGATGGATGAAATTTTAACCCGTGCTATATCCCTATGTAAGTAGTATTTTTACTACAGTGAAAATCCGTTTCATAATCATGAGTTAGATTTAGTGTTCGGGAGGGGTAGGGAAGTAGGAGGAAATCAGTAAAGGAAGTACAAAAATCTCATATTTGGAAAATTTGCTACCTTCCAGCCCAGTTTGGTGCAAATCAGTTCGAGCCCCTTAAAATCGTGATTTGCTCAGTTGCACGTTTTATCTGAATCACTTCTGAATTTATGCTCTTAGCTCGCTTCAGTACAATTATGAAATAACAATTTTGTTCGTTTCTTCCATCTCGCGTATGGTGTCTGCAGCAAGAAGGATATGATAATTCATATCAAACTGACACAATAGCAACTTCTACCGTGATGAATGGTGACGAATATAAATATAAAAATAGCCTGATGAAAGCACAGTTTGCACTTCCACAAGTTGAGCAAAATCTGTGCCATGGCGGAGTGTTGAAAAATAAATATCTGAGTTCCAGCGGAATCTCCCCAACACGATGCTAGCTGGCTGACGCTCTATGCATTTCCGGCTCAGATATATTTTGTCATGATGCAGCCGGTGGTGTTGGTGGCCTTAAGCCGAACGATAAGAAGCGTTGACTAAGCACATCTCCACTCGCCTCGTTGTTGACCGTCAGAGCTTTATCTCTTCAAATGGCAAATAAGGCGCATTCAGTTTTACCTTTTCTTTTGCCTACTAGCGAGTGCGCTTGTGTTTGGTGCAGCAAATTAATACTTCTCGGTTTGTGTGCAAATTGTGTCAGAGTTCGTATAATGACATGTATATTTAATCTCATTTGTACTGAGACAAACCGTTTTGTAGATCGAAAACCTTGCAGTACTTACAGAAAATGTTCGTGCTTCACGAAGCGCTTCCTTTTAAAGTTAGATTTTTCTTAAAATTCTATATTGAAGACAGATAAAAAATATTGAAACGTTTGCGTAAAAACAAGCCCACTTGAAAACTGTGAACTGCGTACTAGAATCTGCAAATAGTATAAATGTGAATTTTCTGAAACAATGTCTAGTATCTTCCAAGGGAAGGTGAACGATTTTGTTTTCCCTCAAAACATCCCGATCGCGAAACAGTTGCGTTACAATGATTGACCTTCTATTATTTGCAATCGTTTGCATATTTTCTTTCATTCTCTGAACCAATCCGCGGAGGAGACTGTGGGAAGCTTTCCAGAATGCAAGAAATTCAACGCCGTCAGTGACGCGAAACGATACGCATCATTTCCCATCGTTCATGGAGATGGAAAACTGGATTCGCAGAAGACAGTGGATAACAAAGGTATCAAATGGCATCAAACCGGTTGTGCGGATGTAGAAGTATTGGATTCTTGAAGCCTGATTTGCAAAGCGGTTGCTGAACGCTATAAGACTGTGGGTTTTACATGATCATTTTTCCTTAACGCAAAATATTGTCGATTCAGCTACATTTTGAACGATTTTCTTTTTCCCGGAGGCAATAAAGACGTTCTATTTCGATTTTAATAATTTCCTTGGTAAAGAGGACATAAAATAAGCAAATGGTTTTCGGGATCGTTTACGATGAATACGGAAAAAAATTAGACATCATTTTTCTTTCCTTTATTTCCTTATTTCTATAAATTCCATTTTAAACAATTTCCGTACAATCAAATATACCAGTTATCAGACACCTTGAATCCATGATTTTGTATTGGTAAATGATGGAATTCTTGTTCGCAGCTCAATGAATGACATTAAGTACACAAAGACAAGTGGAAGAGTACAGCATTGGCCTGGATCTCGTTTTTGCCTTGCGAGAGCTTTTGAAACGCTTATGCTATCTGGTTTTTCCTGTTCTTGGCTATGCTTTTTAGAAGACTAGCATGCTCGATGTTCGTTGGTCATCGTACGAACAGTCTAATTTGCAAACACATTATAGTGAACATCAACGGTATTAGTCATAAATGAATTATTTAACTCTTGATTGGTATAAACCATACCCATGTGATTAATGCGTTGTAAAAATCATTACGACCATCTCGTAAATCTATGCTTGTATGCTACTGACAGCAACAAGCCTCACTTGACAAACGTACCACTTATGTTATGTCGAAAATTTGTGTGTCCGTCCGTTCAAACAAATCCGACAGTATTCTTGGAAAACTTTATTTTCGAATGTGCACATTCGGGTGTGTCTTTTTCAACTCCCAAGGGGGAAACCTTTTACTCCTGGCAAGTTTATCCGCAATACGTTCAATAGCTGGCGTTTGCGTGTAGTTGAAGTATCTTCTCGAGGGGTAACCAGGGCAGCAGATGGATTGCTGTCAAGTTTCCTTAATACTTCTACAGCTACAAATTTATGCCAACCAGACGCTAAGAGAGTGTTGTATCTATGACACCATTAAGCATGAAACATAAACCTCACGTTTCGGTCGAATGTGCTCGACATTTCCTGGACATGGTTTAACACATTGAACATGCGCTGCAATACAACTATCCCTAACACAAGTACTACCTTATTTTCTAACCTGCTCTGACTTCAGCAGTGAGAAAGAGTTAGTAGAGAGGACACCAAACTGGTAAAATGAATGGTCGAAGTATCTTTTTTTCTCTATCGTAAATCGTGGATAAATTTGAATCCCAAGGGACCCGACCAAATCCGCAAAATCTTTCAATTTGTTCAACAAATTTAACCATGAAGCGAACAACGGTAAACATTTCTCGCACAATAAAGAACAAACAGCGAAAAAGAGAATTCTGGACAGAAACTGTTTCGCTATAAATGAAAATTTTACTTTTGCATAAAATAGAAACATGGAAACAATATCCAAACTAGTTTGAAATAAAAAATCCCAAACCCGATTGTCCCAAAATTAACTGCAAGCACAAAGATCCACGTAGAAACCGGGGTTCACCTTCAGTCTTCAAAATTTTCAATTGCAATTATAGTGCCACCGAGAGGACAATGCTGGAAAAGTCCGCTAGCAACTAACCGGAAGTGACCGTCATGTGGATTGGTCAGAAGAATCATGCATATACTGCCAGGATGTAACAAACCCTGGGGAGTGAATAACCGGAACGGGAAATTATCCTGGTTCTTCTTCTTTGTGACATAACATTATCCGACTAATGAGCATCATTCTGATTGAATTAAGTATCTCTCTGGGATGGAAAAATCTTCCGGAGCTCTCACAAAGTCAGGATATTTGCCGCCTTTTGTTCCGTTTGCCTTTTGTTTTACGAACGACAAAACGGACAAATGATTATGGTGATGATGATGTTGGGCCATATACCGCACGGGTAGGTTATACAGGAAAGAAAAATACATCATGTTAACATAGATTCATTAAGTGGTTGTATCGTTTAGTACGCAGGTTATCCTAAGGCCAATTGGCTGAAATTTGTATTTAGCGAACAACGAAAAAAAAACGTATTTTTTTTTTTATATTGGTGTTCAGTAAACGCGTCATGCAAAAAGTTTTCCTATCACTCTTTTCATTAATCATATGATTTGGGAAGTAAATTTTTATTCATTAAACGACCTATGGCGGGTCTTAAGGGTTCAAGGATTGGGATTTATTTGTCCAGCACTAATTAATTTTCTTCTCCTTTCAATCGCTCGTACCATCAAATCCTCCCAGTGTTCGGAGATTTTCTGCAAGCTAGCTTTACACATTCATGTTTTCGTATTGCTTTCGTGCACCATAGAAAATCTTTCGGCATTGGAAGACGAATGAATTGATACACGATGTCCATCAATTTTATCTTCTCACCCCAGACCAATCGCTGGAAGATAGAAAAATACTACACTTCTGCTACTTGCTTTCGACATGAACCAACTGAACTGAAGACGTTACAAGCGAATCAAACCGCGTTACAAGCGAATCATCAACTGAAGACGTTACAAGCGAATCAAACCGCGGTTATGGGGGAGGTGAAGGTCTACCGCAGGAAATGCGTCGTTTGGTATCTCGAGATTTTCACCTGTTAACGGAAAAATGGGATGGAAGACAACATTAAAGGATCTGTCGGTATTGGAGACAAATCTCATACACCATGGAACGAGTGTAGCATAGGACGTACGATAAGGAAGCATACTGCTTCCTATCGGAAGTGCAAAACATTAGTAAACATTATCGTACCGAGGTATTCTGGTGGTTGTGGAAATCTATAGGTTAAAAAATTTTATTGGCCGGAAAAAAGCCCAACCTGATAAAAACGTGTCCAAATTGTGTGTTAGGAGGTTTCTTTGTCTGCAAAATTATACCGCTCCTTCAACTTTTCACGAGGGGGGATAACATAAAATTTACATTTTGCTGTCAACTCCAAAATGTCTGCAGTGATGCTTGCTATTACTTTTGCTGTTGTATGTTTTGCAGACCGTTTTTGCGCATCTCCCAAAACCCGGTTGATCTGAGTCATGGTCGAGATTTGTAGATCGACAAACTGTAAATTTATTACAAAAGCTTAACCTCATTGATTTTTAGGTACATGACCCGCACAGCAGTCGCTTGACGAGGATTCATTTCAACTGATAGCTGATGCCCCATCGGAGGTTGAAGGGCAACGAGAACAATTATTCTGACCATTGAATTTTGGACTGTTTTCAAATAAGATCCCATCGAGAAACAACAGCTTGGGTCGACAAGGTACAAGCATACTTTTAGTAACGCTTTACCATAAATCTTCATCGACACCATATGGTGCAGTATATTAAATTTATACCTTTACGCTGGACTTCGCTTTCGGAGTACAATTCTAAAAATAAAAGCTGATAGGAAATAAATTGCCTATTGTGTGATAGGAAACAACGATTGATTGGATTGATATATATTTAGAAAAGAAAACATATCGTAAAGCAGAAACATGCATATTTATGCATTTAGATACAGGAATCGAGACCAGTCTTCACAAAAATCGTTTAGACCCCTGAGGATTGCAAATTTAACGCTTTTCTAGTTCAGTGCATCCCGTTGTTATTCGCACTTAACAAGCTCAAGATGGAATCCTTTTAAGGAAGGAAGCACATTGACAAACGCATGACCATCAATATTTTGCCAACATCATAAATCTGCCACTTTTTGGCGGCAATCTATGGTTTTGATTCATTATGCACGGAAAACTGAAACAATATTTGAAAACCCCGTTGCACTACCATTGTATCGAAAACACAGTTGAAAATGTATGAAAGAATTACAAAACAATACGCACTTTGTACATAACGTCTGCTTTTTAATAGAGTGACATCAGTAAAAAAGTGTATGTGTATGTAACATGCTCCCTTTAACAGTGTTAAGAAACAATGACTAACAATGTTTAATTGTTGGAAGTTTCTAAATAATTTTACAAAAAATTAGTACAATTGGACAGTAAGCATTTAAAGTAGAATTAAAAAAATTGTATAAAATACAGGCAAGACATGGAAAATAACTTAATATAAAGTGAACAACATTTAACTGCAACGTGTTATTCTTTTTTCCACCATCGTGGTATTATCATGGAAAGATGAAGCATAAGTATGTGGCCACAGCTTGTCAGTGGTGCGATTATTCACTCAGGTGTTTTTTCCACAAAACGCAGCGGAAAGCATTGGCAACCGTTCTGCTAGCAGGTGTATGCCACATTATCTGATTCCAAATGGTTCCATTTCTCGGTACGAGCGAAGAAAAATTTGATCGTATTTTTCAGAAATTTGTGTCCTTATCCCGTTAGGAATACAACTGTATCTTTGCTGAGTTGCGAAGAAAATATTTCGTCCTGAAAAACCTAAGGGCGTCCAATGATATTTTTAAATGTTCTTTTTCCAAGAACACCTTCTGTCTGGTTTTACAACATAAAGCAATTGATATCCTTTATTACAGTGTAGTCAGTACGAAAGAAGCAGACGTAGCAACAAACGGAGTTTTAAGATTTTGCTAGGAAAATAAATTTCCTCACGGAGAGGAAAACAATCCATGCAATAAAATCGGTCATGCTTCTAGAGCTTATGGGTTTCTCCACATTTTCACGAAAACAACTCCATATGGTCGTCGAGATGAAATAGAAATTGCTGCTTTCAGCAGCATATCTCTGCATTTGACACGTACCAATTCACCACCAGCATCGTCCAAATTGTACGAAACAGCCCAAAGTGGGTTCTGTTTTCGTTGGTCGCGATGTCCGGATGTGAAAGATGGCCATCTGTGCGGGTGGACAGAAATGAACTCGTGCAACAGTTCGTGGCTCCGACCGAGTGCGTGCGTCAGTGCAACCGGGAGACAATTAATTAATTGCTTTTCACGTCCCACACGCTATCATGCTAAAACTTTGGCAGAGTAGGCGGTAAGGTATATCCGACGATCCAAGCAGGCGACGACGGAGTTAGTAAGCGGTTTAATTTGGCGTCAGCTGGAAAAGATAGAACCAGTGAAAGATGGCACGCTCGACAACCATTAAGGACGCACTGAAGCGCTGGCAGGAGGATCACGATGGGCAGAATCCAATCGAAGCGGAGGATATTCAGTTACAGTTCCGATGGCCTCCGATCGAGCGAATGGACGGCACGCTCGGTACTCTAGTTAACTGCCAGTAAGTTTCTTCTAATTTCAAATACAATTTCCTTAAATGGCCATCTTCCATATCGCAGAAAGTTAAGTTTGTCCTCGAACATGATCGAAAAAATAACTGGTCTGAATGGAATGAAAAATTTACGAATTCTCGCCCTTGGAAGGAATTACATCAAATCGTTTAACGGGCTTGTAAGTGTTGCTCTATGGTTTGTTCCAACATTACCGAGCTCTAGATTGGTCAAAATTCATACTTTTAAATTCTGTTCAAACTTTATTCAAACAAGGAAGCGGTCGGAGACACTCTGGAAGAACTCTGGATCAGCTACAATCAGATCGACAAGCTGAAGGGTGTGGAAAGCCTACGCAAACTAAAGGTGCTCTACATGGCGAACAACGCCGTGCGCGACTGGACCGAGCTGGCGAGGCTACAGGCTATCTCGGGGACGCTGGAGGATCTGGTGTTCGCCGGTAACCCGCTCGTGGAAAACCTCGACGAAGCGGTGTATTTCCGGGAGGTTACCAAACGGTTGCCTACGCTTAAGAAGCTCGATGGCATCCCCATGCTGACAGACGATGACGAATAACACGATGTGGGCGTGTTTCGTCTCCTTTGGGATAAACTTGAAGGTCGGGCAACGAAGTTTGCAAGTAAACCCCAGACATGAAATTATACTGCTTCCGAAAAAGGCAAACACGAGCAAGGTTTTTTGAAGTCTGGAATGCGAGTCTCAGCTTCTAGTGGGAATTGGAATCTTAACTTAGTTCACTGCAAATGCAAGCGTTTGAAATTGATTGTAAACAACTTTCGAGCGTGCAAACTGCAGTTTTATGCCGGTATTTCAAGAGTAACACTTTGTGTCGCTTAACTTTTCCGCTTTTAGCACTTTCAACGCACGAGAAGTTTTCAATTAGGGTTTTCTCTGGTCATTTTCTTTAGACTAAAACAATGATGCCAACTACTTTCAGATAGCGTATGTGTGTGCGCGATCCTCGCTTGGAAGTTGATATCAGCTGAAACCCTGGAGTATGCAGGAAATAGTATTTACAAAGCTCTGCGAAAAGTACAGACTTACTTCACAGGCAAGTCTTCACGAGCTCCGACGACCTACGCTGCTAGGATAGGAGGTGATAAAAGTAAAATGTTTCTGTTTATCTATCACGTTACTAACATTCTTGCCAAGTTGCCGATTATTTTTAAAATAAATAGTTCACAAAAACTATTTGGAATTCTACATTCTAGTAACTTAATCTAAACTCTTTTAGTGAAGTTCGTTATTTTCATTTTTCATTGAAGTGTTTATTCTCTTTTCTTTACAGAATTTTCGATTTAAAATAAATCGCTACCTTTGATCGTGGTAAGTCAAACAAAAGCTTAAACGTGGGTAAAATTTTCACAAAAAGATACAGGATATTTTCTGTTCTTCAATTTGTGAAATACGTCCGATTAATTTTCACCATTTACATATTCCTACTTAACATCAAGCTGAAGCTTTTGTTCACATGGATTACTTTTAATAAATTAAATTCACGTCCTACGAGCGCAAGTTCCTTCCAGACGCTTCGCGCTTGGTGTAAACTGATATGTTTAAAATTAGACGGCATAAACAACAAATTTTCGTCAAGATGAAAGCGTTACTCGCTGTCGTATCCGGCCCGTTAGGACTAAGACACTAAATTGTCTTCATTAGTGTTGGCTGTTCGAGGAGTTTATCTACTCCTATTTTCTTATTCGGTTCCTTTCATTTGTTTTGTGTCTCTTATTCACGTACACATCGAAAAAGAAAACGCGATCATTCTGAGAAAGTGGACGTACTTGATGTAACGGGATATCTTCTGTGGAACACACTTTTCGTTTGAAAGAAACACACTTAATCGGATTTTCTTCTTATAGCTTCAGTAAAATAAAATGCATTTAATGGACCGGTGCCGGAAATGAAACTACCTCTTTGTGCGGGCTTCGAGTTTGTGATTAGGAATTTTTCCCGTTGGGAACCACCGCGGTGCACATGAAACATTTTTCTTTTCCTATTTCCAGCTGTTCGCCATCCTGGCCGAGCTGTGGCGAAGGCATTTAATCATCGTTTGTAAATGAAAAAAAAACTTCTAATTGTTATGGTGCAGCGGCATTGTTATGTTTCGCTTTTCATTTCACTTGCCAAGAGTGGTGTGTTTGGCTAGAGTACACTTCCCTTGATGTATTGTGCTCGCGAAGGAACGGATAAAGGATAAAAATGATGTTTATCCACCGTTTCAATTCACTGCTTGTGAAAGATTCATTTCTTCTTTTTCTTGTTTCTTTGTTTCGTGAAATAAGAATCACGATCCATTGCAGTAAGCAGAAAGTAGTTGCATTTACTAGAGAGAAAACAAATATTTTTTGTTGCTTTAATGAACCTTCGCAAAGCTCTCTTTGCTATTTCTCTTCGGCCTTGACGTGATATATGAGTGCATAAATGTACCTGGTCGAAAGCAATGCATTTAAGTTTTGCTTGAATTAAAAGAAGCACCTGCAGTCATGTTTCAACTCTAGTTTGGTAGAGAAACATCACCAAGACAAAATTCGAGTGTTTTAAAACTTCCAACACAAATTTACTAATATAAAATTTCAATTTTTGTTATATCTCTTGATACAATCCATTTTTCTTCTTTCTTTAATAATTTTATTGCTTGAGTAAGAAAATCTTGAGAGTAACTATGCGATTGTTGTTACCCACAGTTCTAAATCCATGAGGTTGCCACTTGCTATCGACACCGATCGCAACTAATCCGGCTGAACACTCACACTCCTCAGTGATTTTCTACTGGAGTTTTATTTTAGACTCATAATTTCCGTCCAACGACAGCCAAAACTTACCACTCGTCCGGCAAGTGATACATAATAAACGTTTTCCAACCTACGCTAAAATCTTCCTTCCCTCATATAACGGCACGTCCATTTTCAACCGTAGTGGAATCGCCTTTCTCTGATCTCGTCTGCAAAGTTTCCACCTCTTGGTTGTCGGCCAAAGGGAGAGGAACAGGTCAACTTCGACAGAACATATTTTCCGTTTTCACTACTCTTGAATGCTTTGCAAAGATCGCATTTAGAAGTTTAGTAAAGTGACGATTATTCTTTCGTCGAGAGGAAAAAAGAAACCGAATCCGTTTCTTCTTCATGCAAGAATATTTCTTCTCTTTAATGCTTCTTTTCAATTGCTAGAAATAAACCGGTGTATATTTTTGATGTTCTGCTGCGGAACATTTCCATCAAGTTGAGTTTCTACAAGTCGCCGACACTTGTACAAAAACCTAATTGGACCTGATCCACCATTTCACTGTACAGTTGCGTTTTCTCTATGCAGCAGTATTTTTCAGGTACTAAAACTGGATTTAATCAATTGATTGCTCCATTACCATATTTAAATAGGTTTGCATAGCCATGTTTGACTTTGGAGAGCAGATTCCTTTTCTTTAGTGCTGATAAGTGCTGATTTTGATTTATATGAGCAAATTCTTTTAAAAAGCAAATATTTCCCATTAGCTTGTGTTTCAAAGTCTTAAGGAAAACCTCGTACGATAATGTTTTGCATATTTTTCAAGGCAAAATCTTCAAACATCCAAGGTTGTATGCTTTATGTGTTTCAAGGTTAATATGGTATCATCTCCTGCTTGCTTCGGTTTTTTAATGATGCTACTTCTACTTGAAAACTACATTCTCTGCAATACTGCACGGTTCCTGCCATTCAACAGGCATCGAAAAGATGCTTCATTCAACAGCATACTACTCGAACGCAAACGGACCAGAGCGGTTCCATCCTAAATTGCACTGCAAAATACAGATCCTGATTTATAACCAACGGATCGAATATTTTCCGTTGCATTACACACACCCTTTGTTGCATTCCCGAGCACTCAACGATCCTTAGATTGCGAGTAAACTGTCTTTGTGTACAGGAGGAAAGAACTAACATTGCAGACTGTAATCCTCGGTGGTATAATCCTTGAGAAAACCCCTTGTCTCGAGATGAAGCCCATTATTTTCTGATACATTTTTCCATCCATTCCTTTCCGTGATTGGTACACCTTCGGGGGATGGAAGGAACATAAACCAAGCGTTTCAACAATGATATTTCTCTTCGGGACGGTAACGGAACTATCTTTGAGTCGGCACGTAGAAACGGTCTCTTTGTTATATTTTCCCTCATCAAGCTGACTTCCATTATTGTTGTTTAATGTCGTCTACTGTTCTTTTTAGTTTTAATGTGCGTTCAGTTTACATATTTGTTTATTTGTTTATTTGTTTATTTGTTTGTTTGTACTTGTCCGCCACATTGGGCTACACAAGTCGGTATAAAGAACGTGAACACAAAATATACAATAGATTAAATTTTGACGGGAAAACTTACAAAATTATAACAAACTAAAACGAAGAGCCTCGCTAATACTATGTGACGACACATTAAAATCGATTAGAGCGTAATGCTGGTTGAAGCTGCGGGCCATGGCAGACATTGGCTCATTGGCTGCATAATCACTGCTGTATCTCTCAGTTTGTAGTGAATAGTTTGATCTGGAGCTTAATCTAGGTACATGGAAACGTAACTTGGACAGGAGTTGAGGTGCATCGTACATATTAAAACATAGAAACATCATTCAGATATTATATCGCTGTATTTAAATCTATCATACAGAACCGTAACATATTAGTAGATAAGTAACAACAGTCATGAGTGGGTTAATTACTGCCATCTTTTTTATCCTTATCGAGAATCGTTAGCGCATAAGCTTCATAAATCCCACTCAATAAATCTATAAAAAAAAACAATTCTGGGGCATTAGATGCTTTTATAGTTACTAAATGAAATTTTACAATGAATTGGATTAGGGTAAACTTGATCTCCCAACCCTGTGTTATATTTCAATAATTTCAGCTGTATCATATTTCTCTTTGCTATTGTTTTAGCATCCACCGTATTTTACTCGAAGGCTTAACATGGCTTAAAATTGAACAGAGCTCTTCTACCATTGTTGACGACCATTCGTTGCCACTTGGCAGAAAACCGCCGCGTTGCGACAAACAACAACACCGAGGAACTCTTACAATGCTTTGTACGATCGACATACATTTTGTCGGCTTCGGTAGCTCAACCAAGTAAATGGTCTGGTACAGGTATTTTGTATTGACTACACGGTTTCAGACACCTCCTGCATGTCGCTTTATGTGGTGTTATATAAAAATAACCAATTTATGGATGTGGTAATCGCGTGGTTAGGCTAAAACATGGAATACGAGTTCAATTGTAAATTGTGAAGTAAATCCGCAAAGTCCTCAACTTTCTGCAGATATCAGTTTGTCGAAGAACTACTTTACATTTAATTAACACTTTTCACTAGATTTTTGTTTTCGACGCAAACGTGTGGTATCAATTCGCATGTTATCCATGCATGTATTAACGCATGCAAAGGAAAAGTGAGGAAGCCACAGTTGCAAAAAACAATTTGATTAGTTTCTTTATTTGTCCTTTTTAGAATGGTTGTATTCAGTAGGATTATCTTGAACAAGCCTCTAGAGCAGAGGTCGGTAAAGTAAAGAAAATTTGAGTGAAAAACATACGAATAACACATCTCAATTCTTGTCGAATTTGTTTATGATGTTACGCATGTTTTATTTCAAGTCCAATCAAAGATATTAACTGTACAACAAACAAAAAAAAAAGTTAAGTTGTTTTAAGATTCTATGACATTGAGCTTCAATTTGGTTGAAAAAGTTAAATGATAAAATTTCAAATATTTTATCTTGTATAACAAATTCAAACAAAGAAACGGCCATCGTGAAACCTGGCCAAAAATTGGTCGTCATGTTTCTTTCCGTTTTGTATATTTTTTTCATTTAAACGGAGTAGAGATTGCTAGCTTCCTTTTTATTTCCAATCAACGTTCAATAGGCATAAGAAAATCGAAAACCAATCCAATCGTATCCAACCGTCCTCAATCAAGTTAGGCTATCCATAAGGTAAATTATTCTTGTTGTTTTTTGTTGGAAAAGAAAATCGCCTCGAGGAATTATCTTAAAGAATCCATGCACCCGAAGTAGTTTGTGGCTCAGGTAGTAATGAATATTAATAACCGGTATTTTGTGCTTAGAGAAAGTAAGCCACAGACGAGATTGGAAATGAATGAAAAACGACTCCAATTCTGAGTTTAAAGGTACGGAATAATGTTGTAACATGTTGGGATTTTAATCATGAGAAGAATCTAGTTTCACTTGAAAGTATTTTTGCAGGACTTTTGATTTTACGAAGAGCGTAATCCTTGGATAGCTATTTGAGTTCCATAATTACATTTGAGTTTACAACGATATGTTTGTTTCCTAACTGTTGCGTCCTGCAACAGTTTTCGGTTCGAGTTTCTTTCTTTTCTCTTTCTAATCTCGTGAAAACACTTCGTACGATATTTTATTTCTGAATTTGATGAACTCGAATGCGAGTGTTAGAAAATTTACTCGTGTCCCTACTGAAGTCCCTTTTGTCTTCCTTCGGCCGCGTCCGTCAGCTGGTCGTCTCTTTCCTCCCCAAAATGGATCCTACGAACCAGCCAGCGGACGCGGCATCTCGCCACTACTCTCAAGCCCTCTCCCGACGGCTCCAACCGGTTAATTTTGAACTGCCTGATCGAACCGTTGTTTTCACTACCATTTTGTAGAAAATCGAATTCTAGACAACAACTGTCAGTATTTGACATTTTTTCTGTATATTGATAGCTATCGCTCGATGTAGCGGTTATCTAAACATTTTGATGACTGCAGCGAAGCACGTGAAGGAAAATCAATTGTTAAACATGGCAACTATGCTGACACGCTCGCCTCGTCGACTTGTCGTCTGCTTCGTATCGATAAGATGTGATCTTTTGATATAGTCCTCTGTTTCGTGCAGGTTTTTTCTTGACTTTTTCAGCAAACGGAGCGCATCATAAGTGCGTTCTATCAAAATGTTGATGATGCTGTGAGGCAAAGGGTGGGAAGGGAGTATCTCGTGCGACATGTTCATTATTATCGAACACCCCATCAGGAAGTCGGTGTGAACACAACAGTAGGGATGCCTTTTCTTCTATGATTGTGACCTAGAATGTTCCTTTCTTTTGTCCCACACACACGTCAAAGAAAAGAGTGTATCCCATACAAAAGCGTGGATGGATGGCTGCTCCACCATGGCCTCAGGAAGGACGGTTTGCAAGAAATAAAATCAACAGATATTCGCACAAATTGTGCTCCTCCTATTCTTGAGGAAAGGAAAAAGGGGAGGATAGAAAATGTTTCAAAATAAATAATTTATTTTTCTCCACCACGATGACGGTGAAACTTTTCCCGCCTGAAGGGAAAAAAACGATCATACAAACCCCAACCACCATTTGGCAGTTTATATTTCACATTCCCGTGCTCGTTCTCGTGATTTTGTGACTGGTTTTTCGGTTGACGTAAAAAAGGGGAAGGCTCTGTTGGGCGTTTTGTCTGGAAGTCGTACGGCGATCCTTTTTTTCGTGCGCATTTCCTTTTCCAGTGTCGATGTCGCATATTTGGGTAATTTTAGCTGATATGCCAATATTTGAACAGAAATCACGTCAGACGGATGGCGCACACTCGGTCGGTTGGGGGTGGGATGCAACGTTGGACACATTGAACTTTGATATGCGCCATTCGGTTGATGATCTTGACGAATTTACGACGATGGTTCGATCAATGGCGTTGGATGTTGCGCTCACTGGAGGACACTCAGCTGACAGCATTATAGTCACCCGTTGATAGCTCCGACAAGACTCCAACTCTTTGCGTGGGTGCGGGATTGCGATTTTGGTTCTGTATGAGTTATGTTTCGAATATTTTATTTTTCCGTGAAATTGAGATTCATGATACACATTGAGGCTATGACAGGAGGACGATAAATCGATGTAAGCAAACAATTGCAATCAAACAAATGGTATGAACGAGGGATGCGTGATAAAACAGCATAATTATTGCTTGTGTTTGTGTTCCTCTTCTTCATCAAATAATTTTAACTGTTTAATTTTCTTAGTTTAAACGCAACACACTACTAACAGCCATGAAACAGTATTTTTCCGATATTCCATTCCGACTGAAAAATCACTACAAAGTGTAAATATAACTGAGTGCCAATAATTAAATCATCACACCAACAACCTGCATTCGCGCGGCATTATTGAGCTTCCACAAATTTTGATATCCTCTTCCCCGGAATTCACGCGCTAAACATGCGAAAATATAAATGCATTTCAAAGGGGTGATTGGATTCGTTTGTAATTTGCGCCTGCCATTTCGAATATGTGCCATTTGGTAGGGAGGATTTTTCTTTCGTTTTACTATTTTATTACGTATTAGAGGGTGGAGTGATACGTCGAGAGAAAACCCGCGTATTCCGAGCACATGTCGTGGGTTTGTTCCTTGAACAATTTGAATTTTGATTGCTGCGAATCGAAGCAAATGCTTATTTGATTCATTTTAATATCGTTACGTGGTGGTTGAAATGTAAAATTGTGTAATGCAACAGGTTATTTACAACTTTTGATGTTAATTGAATTGCTTGCTGGTTGTTTTGTTCTTTCTTACGATGAATAGTGCACATATTTTATTTGGTCATCGAGTATCGTAAAAGTTTCAATTTAATTTTCTGTATTCTGCCCCATTCCTCCTCAATGTTCGCTTGTTTCATACAATTTTACTTGCATCCTTGTTATCACGCTTAAGGCTGTATCCCCGAGTAAATGCTCTTCCGGTACCTCGCGGGAAATTCAATTCATGAACGGAAAACGGAAAATAAATCGTCAAAAATCGATACGAGTCATGTTTGGTAACAACCCAACGTTCCATGGATGAGACGATTCATGTTTCGTATGTAGATTTTGGACGGCCGGCAGGGACATGTGGTGCATTTTTCTCGACATCGAGATTGTATTTCAAGCATACACTGCCATTTGTTTGTGTGTGCTCGTTATCAACGCAGCAGTGTTGCTTCCCCGAGCAACCATTATGTTGTTGCACATAAACCGTTTGGCCCTTGGCTGAGGCTCGTTCCTGAAGGGAACTTCTGTTGACTCCTCCTGCCACCGGAAAAAAACGGTAAAAATGGAAAGTAAATAGGAACCCCCGCCTAACGATCAAAGCACTCACAGACCTATCGAGGTACACGTTCCGGACGATGGCAGAAAATCCCTCCGGAAATGGGATGGGAATCAACCTGTGCGTCAGACTATTCGGTTGTATTGAGCGTGCACTCACACATATGTCAATCCGAACATTACGCCCCGCTAGACACCGGAAGTGGTAACACATTGCGTGTCCAGGGGGATTTGAATTAGAAAACCGTTTCCAATCGACCGGATTTGGATCGGTTGGACCGAACCGAAAAGGGGATGCAAGCAGCGTAAGTGGCCGATACTTAACCAATACCTCCTACTGGTGCGTATCGTTCTGGTTCCTCGGTTTCATCGAACCACGGCAATTGCAGTTCGATCGAAGGTTAATGGAATATTCATAAGGTAACACTCGTGGTGAATTATTCACTGGAAACACCGGGTTGCCCCTTTTTTTACTGCCGTTCAGGATGGATGAAATATCCTACAAAGAGTAGGCGGTTGACGTTTTTCCATAATACGTTCGCCATTATGTTTTGATTGAGGTATTTTTTTGTTAAGTACGAATGTCCTAACATTTTTCATTATTTCAAATAAAATTGAAAGTAGTACCATATATGCATCTTCAAATTGCTTGGTTGCTTATATCGACATCTTAGTCATTTTATTATATTATATGAATGTCATGTTTAATTTCTTAAATATATCTGTAAACGAGTTTTGGAAAAAATAGTGACGTTCAATCGGGGATAGTCGATGCCGTAGGATCGAGCGGTGAAAGCTCACCGCCAGACATCGCTGGTACTCCTGAGGAGTAAAAACTGGATCAGCGACAAGAGAAGAGAAAACAGAAGCAGGATTAAGTTATTCAATTTTTCAGTGTAGGACCGTATGACGGTAAAGAGTTTGGTGAAGCAAACTAGAAGGTAAATAGATTAATTTTTTAGCAACGGAGCAGTTGCTTGAAAAGTTTATTGTGCTTCTTAAGTTACGATACTCTACAGTCTTCGTATTATACATTGGGTGCTGCATTTTAATCTAACCAGATCGTAACAATGCAACGGTTGTTTTTCACGATTCACATTTCAATACAAAAATATATCCACGAGTTGCAATACGTTTTGCATGTAGTCTATATTGTGCAACATACTTTCCACGATATTAACTACAACGTTCGAACACAATCATTATAAAATTGTCGAAAGCAAATAAAAAGGCTTCCCGCAATTAAAATGGCTGACTGCAATAAATTGATGTAGTAAATGCAAAACCAGAGGTAGTGATTTCGAACCTCGAGTGTGGTACCCCCCAGTACCTTGGCGCTCAGCCCGTTCCATTAATCTGCTTCGTTATATGTTTCATACAAACGTTTGTAACACCGTCTTTTGGTCTCAGTAACTATCTTCGGAGAGAGGCAAAAAAATGCAAAATACAAAGTCTTTCGAAGAGCAAAAATACGATGTCCGGAGTTAAAAATCAAACTAGTTTTTATTTCATCCAATAAAGCTTTATATTGTATTCCTCACATATGTTTGGTATGTTTCCGCTTTGATTTCATTTTCATTTCAGAGGAAAATGCCAGTGTATCCTGTTTTTTAACAGTGTTTTCCTATTTTAATAATCTTTCGGAAAAATCAAAATGGATTAATTCATGAACATGGTAACGCACGAACCGACCGTACATTGAACTTTTTTTTACCTATAGTCGGACTGTAAATATGTAATACTAAATATGTAACACTGATTAGAAATATGCCACAGATAACACCTATTTTAATTTCAATTTTCGTTTATTAATTTGTCTGGCCTTATGGCCTACATAAATCTTAAGACTAGACTTAGCAATTAAACGCGAACATAGCGTAAAATATTATAGACCGAATCCGCAGTCAAATTAAAGTCCAAGGAGTGCGTCAAGTTATACGCGGAAGCCATCCGGAGCAAAGGGTCACGAGCACAAAAACCATTACGGCGAAAAGGAACGCTTAACAAAGATCTGGATCTGAGGGATCGACTTGGTGCGTAGAAATCAATTTCTGCCAGAAGAAACGGAGCATCAATTTGGTCAGTTAGCAATTTTTGTAGAAAAACAACCTCGGAAATCGTCCTCCGGCGTTCCAGCGTGTATTTTAGTAGAAAAAGTAGTCTATTTTACAAAAAAGCGTTTAATGAGTTATGTATAATTTACATAAAATCTTGCTACTGCCAATTGAAGACGAATGAAAAAAAAATTTCTTATTGCATTCCATGCTCGAGTTACAGGATGCTACCTGTACCACACATACAGAGCATACTACCCGTGGCTACATTAAGCACACTGCATATTTTGGCAGTATATACCTGATTGGTAATTAAGCATAAGACATATCCGCTTACCCACATTCATGAGCTATACCTTATAGAGTAATATAAAAGCTAGTCAAGCAACACCACTCTCAGTACATCAGTCGAATAATAAACGTCGTAAAAACGCAGAACTCAAAGAACCTGGTTGTGATTGATTTCACCCCCGAAATCCACGAACGTTAACTCTCGCAAGTACGAGTTACTTACAAAGCGGATCAAATTGAATGAAAATGAAAGGACCATGATTTCAGTCATATCAATCACGGTATGTAAGGTAAGGGAACGTTGTGCCAGTAACATGGTTATCTCAGCATCCCTTGCTGCTCGTCTATTCTTTGTTTTGTTCTAGTTTACTGACTGACTGACGGTTTAAGGCCTTTTATTCATTACAACAGGTTATTTGGATCAACTTCTGCAGGATGTTTGGAACAATCTTCCGGTAATATTTGTTTTGGACACTTCAACATTTTTCCTCTTCATCTGTAATGCACCCCCTTGTCAGCAGCAGAGAATTCTGCTTTCATGGCTTCCATTCCATCTTCCACTCCTTAGCGCCCCTTGTTGGTCGATATTGACTATTTGTTCTTTCTGTTACTCTGGCAGAGAGTGTCATCCCTCGTGGGACTACGAATCCCATGTCACACCAACAACCGTTCGTACCGAAACTTTAGTGTGTTCGTGGTCCGAAGAAGGACGGTTATGAATTTATTCCACTCACAGGATCTCGTAATACTACCCACTTTCTCTATTGATTCACCAACCTTACTGTAAGAGAACGCAAGCACAAGGACCCGAATGTTTATTGGGGTGCTTTCGAACTGGGTCTATGGACCGTTTTTTTGGCGTCGGCCTTTTTCTCTCTACTATGCTACAGCTGCACACTAAGTTAAACCCGCAGTCCCAGTAGATTTGGCTTTTCGGGCCTGGTTCACTCAAACATTACGTCTCCCGCATCATTTTTCTGGCATTTTCAATAACTTCACCTTGGCGGCTGCAGATTAAATTCTTCTCGTTGAGCTTGTTTGTTTATCCTGTGGGACTTTCTACCGGACCATCTCGTCTACCGTATCGTTTCCACTGTCACCTTCGTCGATAGCCTGGAAAATAGCCGAGACAACACCAAATTCCAAGCAACGAAAAAAAGATCCAACACGCTGCGGGTGTTTCTAAGGATTCAAGACAAAGTTTCTTGCGTTACAAACAAAGTCTTCAATGTACCCGTGCATGCATGCCAAAGTGGTCAAATTCTTTTTTCGTTTGGGAGATTTGCGTATTTGTTATGCTGTGTATTTCTACTTTGACGGAAGGGTTCAACTTCGAGGCCGAAAGAACTTGCTTAGTTATTTGGACCGGTGGATCAGCCATCGAAAAAGCTGGTTTCAAATTCTTAGGCTGTGGCAAGCTTAAATAGAAATTGAACATTTTGCCCACGGAAAGCCTACATTTGTTGATTCATCATTTAACGTAAACGATTTTACCCGAGGCAGCTGCTTTCTTATTTTTACTGGAAGGAGGCCCTATTTTCTATGAATGTAATTATTTTTTAAATCAACAATTTTCGTCAAACGAATTTGATGGTAGAACAAAACACCAATGCGGTGCGCTTTTTACTTCACCATTTTGATTAATTATTTGGCTTAAACGTTAAAATTCCACATTAATACGATCGTAAAACACTGAAAGTTGTGAAACTGATTGCAACAACGTTTCAAACTAGAAAAAGATTAAATTTTATGTAAATTTTAAAGATATCGGCAAAAGACAGGGTGGTGCTAGCTTTCGTTTTTTTTTTTTTGCTAAACTTTAACTCGTAACACACTTCAATCCTCGATCTGCCTATTGACTGTCTATATTAAACCTAGAAGAAGGGTCCACGCCGACTCCAAAACCGAGCGGCTTATCATTGGCTGAAATTTCAGCTCCCGGATTTAAATTGGATCAAGGGTCAAACGAAAAGGGATGGATTAATTCAATTAACGCAAACTGGTGCAGCTTATATAAGTGTCGTCGCCCTTTGGCTTTTACGAATTCCTCTTAAGTCCTGTGCGGTCTAGCTCTGGTCTGCAGTCTAGGGAAAAGTAGCAGTTTCAAAAGATTACCAATGACGAATGCAACCCGCTTGGGAAGTATTAGAGTTGTAGTTTGGCATTGCTGTCAGAAAGGTTTCAACTACCTCCAGATTAACGGACCGAAAAAAAATACATAAATAAAATTTCTTACTGGCTGTACAGGGAGAGATTAAAAACACGTAACCACTGACGGCCATAGTTCAAATTTTCAATGAACCATATTCAAAACTTTCTCAATTTCTCTTTTGTATCGTGTCACATTCATTCTCTTATTGTGAGAAGGAAATAATGATAGTCGTTTCTTCGCCCTCCTAGAAGAAAGCTGGAACCGTTTGAAATCGTTTTAAAGAGAACTGTATAAGTTCGAACGGTTGATCTAGTTTGTGAACTGATGATACGAACCGATTTTTTCAACAAAAACAGAAAAAAAGCTTTTAAGCAACAACACACAATTTATTCGTATACATTGACAGTAATGTTTTCATAATACATTTCAAATTTATTTTCTTTCCAGTTATATCAGCGACAGCTATCTCCATAGCACTGAAAATGCCTTCGTTAGGAATATCGTGCGTACGTTATTTGGTGTTTTTCTTCAATTTCCTGTTTGCGGTAAGTCCTTTGCCTCGAACTGTTCATAGTCAAAACACAAGTGATCGGCGGTCGTGAGAGCATGATGATGATGCTGGTGATGAAGTAGCTAGTATCTGTAGCAAAAGGGAAATTTCTAGAAGTATCCTCCAGGCATCTGCGATATCCGCCAAAGCTGGGAAGAAGATAGCTTCCTGCAGGTAGTAGTACATTGTGGCAGAGGAAAGTTTCGGAACAAGCTTAGTTGTGCATGCCTCTGCTGTTTCTCAATGTCACTGGTTACACCTGAACCACGGGTCCGAAGTCATAGAAACAGTTGCCACGGGATGTATCAACTTCATCGGAATCAATTACGGTATTGGACGGAAAATGAGAAGTGCAACGAGGTTGGAAAATGAGAAGTACTACGAGCCAACCGGACTTGTGTGCAGCATTGCAACTGAAATGCTCCACCAAAGTTTCCCTTTTAAAGGGAGTAGCTTAGCGGTTGATGTTATCATTTTGGCGATGGTAAAATACTACCCCTGGTGAAGGTAGATTGATTTGGTTGGAATGTGTTTGTAAGGTGCATTCATTAGGGGCTTATGTTATTGAAGATGTATGAATTTTCGCAAATAGTATATTTGCAACAAGATGTTGCTTCATTTAATATTATTAATAGATTAAACTCTCATAGTACCAAAATTCCAATCATATTATGGGATACCGTTTTCTTCCCTTCAAAAACTTTTAGGCGTGTATTTAATTGAGGAAAGAACTAACGGCAAGGTACAAACATTGGCTCGCTTTAAATAAAACATTCCTAGTCTTCTCGCCCCAATTCTTAATCGGCGATAATCCGATCTAACTTTATGCAGTCTTATTGCTAGAAGTTCATTGTCGCTTGAAATGTTACGCAAAGTTGTGAACGTATCGTAGACGATGTTCTGTAATTGAAAATCCCATTGAGAAGCTAACAGTGACTAACACCAAAAATTTAAAAAAATAGAAACAATTCTTCCAACACTTTGGAGAAAGGATCCCCGTTGAAAAAGAAGAAAAACCCCGTAGTGAAGGAAAAAGGGGAATTATAAATTGGAAAGTATCCGCTTATAGGGCATCGGTGGCCAAGGTTCTGTTGACTTTTGAAGTATCAAAAAGGGAAAGACCCCTTAGTAATGGTCGGTGCTTAGTGGAAATGAGCTAGAAAGGCGAAGCATTAACACGCAAAGTGAACCTTAGGGGGTGCTTGAAAGCGATTGCGTCCAGGGTTTGGAAATCGGACTCCGGGGATGGGCAGACACAGTTTCACTCGCGTCGGCATTTTTATTTTCGTTCACATTTTGACCAAATGGTGCAAATGAATTAGATCGGTGACTCATTTCCAGTTTTATAGTAAACTTATGCGTTGGTGAATGAAAACTTAAAGCTTATTAATAAGGAATCGGTCTTACCTACAAAAAATCTTAGTAAGTTGTGGGGTGTGAATTATTGTTTAATGTATCTCTAAATTATGCATATTTATCGATTCACTCAACCACCAAAAACATAAACCGATCTGTGATGTCATGCAACTCGAGATGCAAATCCTAAAATGTCTATTAATGTTAATTTCATATAGCACTATTAAAACCATGAATCATGCCACGGCACGTGCCGAGCCCGAACTCCGACGAAACAGTCATCTTCAAACCATATGCTTTCGGAGTCCCAGTTCAGGGGCAGTCACACTTATACTTCTCCCTACACCTCCTTACGCAGACCCACAAACTAAATGAGTTTTTGATAAATGGCAGCGACAAATTTGCATTACGAAAACAACTGAAATAAATTTCCAACCAAATGGAAGCTGATGTTCCACAGAGAGCAATGTTTAGTGTTTGTTGCTGTCGGAAAATTATGCACGCACGTATGGGTGTAGCACCTACCTACCCCCCTTGAGAAATATTATGCCGCTGAATGTCACAACGATAACAGGGTAAAGCTTAAATTAATTAAAATGGTAATTCGCGTGGACCAAAAGCTTGATCTGACATTAAACTCAATGTCAGAGTGAGATGTACGATTATGACACCATTTTAAGTAAATATGTTCAACACGAATTTTGGGACGATATTCCGCAGAGAGATGTAAAGCAAAGGAAAATAATTTTCGTATATCTTTTTTTTCTTTGTTGGAGCAAGTAGCTTGATGGTACGTGTTGAATGTGTGAATAATGTGCTTTATTTTTGGTTAGAAAACTTATCTTTTCGCTCATCAAATTTGTCGGCATTGTCAAACCGTGGATTGTTATTCTGGCATCTTCAGAATACTGGTCACTCTCTGTGTACATCGAGTTCCCTAGTACGCATTTGCATCCTAATGTGTTTATGTCCACCCAGAGAACGCATCTCCAGTGCATCGTCAGTGAATGACACCGAGGTAGATAGAATTACTCAAATCAGTCAACCCATCATGACACAACGTGTGTTGAACGCTCTAGGTCGCGTGCACACAATCTCGGGGACAAAGAACTCATCAACTGGACGCCACTGGATGGCCGACAGCTATGGTATACGAACGATTCCCCCCCGGAGAAGAAGGGCAAAACGCAAATAGGCATATCACAAGAGGGAATATGTTCGTGAATAATGTTAAATTGCTTAATGGAATAGAAACACATTTAAATAAGGTAAAGCGCAAAATATTTTTGGTCCGTGTGGGTAGTTAAACCGAGTTTTAACACTCCTTTACAAATGTAGTTAGCAACTATATCTCATTCATATTTTTCCAAAAAGATCCACGCGGTCATTCTATAACTTTCCTATTCCTTTTTTGCATTTTTTATAATTCTGCTTGTTACCACATGATCAAAAAAATATGATAATGCAAACGCTTATCATAACTTTCTCTCGATAGAATGAGATCACAAACTTTCCTCTGATCGGTTGCTTGTACATCATTTTTACATTATTTCGCAACATCGCATTCCGTGGCACAATCATATCACGTCGGTGCAAGTCTATCAGTTTTGTGTGTCAAAAAATACATGCACCTTCAATCCATTGAAATGTCTAAATGAAATGAAAAGCCAATTTGATACCTTGCTGACGTTATCTGCGCCGCCATCGTGTTCAACTTGTTGCAAGTGCGTTGATTAGCGGCAACACTACAAAGAAAATACAAACTCTTTGCAATGACGTAGTGTTCCTTATCTTGTTTTATGATGCATCGCATGTTGACAGGAAATGGTGGCTTCTTCATTTTTGATGCGCTTCTTAGGAAGCGAATTCTTATCTGTAGACATACTGACGATGTAACTGAACGTGTACAATAAAAATAGCAAAACCTGTACCATTTTTGCCTTCCACTCGGTGCAACAAGTATTTTCTGATGGAAATAATCGTCAATTTCTTTTGCTTTAAATAAACTATTTAATAATGTATTTTTTATGAAAACTTCCATCCATTACATCCATTATGGCTCGTCTCTGTACAGGTCCCCCTTCCGTTTATCCCGAAGGCCATCACAGCGCAATCACCCGAAGCAGCGTCCCGGATTCTTCGGCTGACAGCTGATCATTTTCTCATTATGAAATATTGATTAATTGTGGCTAGTAAATTACTTTTTCCACCACCAGACGAATCTCGTGTCAACGTTCGGGTTTTCTCTGTGTTCGTCTTATGGAGTGAACCAGTCGTCTGTTAAAGGTGCAACTGAGAGGAACGAGTGCTTTTCGTTAGAGTGTAGAGCCGGTAACAGCTGTGTGTTTTCGCGTGCACCTTGTGCAATATTGATCTTCAATTCTCTCATATAACGTTCGTGACAACGACGCTGGCACGGTGTAAAGCGCATTTTGCCACCTGAGATTTTTGTCTTGGGGCCCATCTTGTCGCGAACGGTGTCTCTATTCGCTTGGCACATTGCAAGCTTCACTTCCAGCGATTTACTTTGCCACCTCTTGCAGTCAACTTAATCCCGCCGGAGAATTTGTTCCGACAAGCACCAGGCGTCTCCATTGCGCTCGTTCCCGAACGTCGAAGAAGACTTACAAAGGAAAATGTTCTGAAGAAGATAAAATCTGTGGGGCATGAAGAGAAGGCTTTTGGGAGGCGCGTTGTACAGTGCAGTGCCTAATGCGGCGTGCACAATGTGACAGTTTTGCATCACATTACAGCCGAGAGGGTTCCAGGTCATAAAACACCTGCTTGAACCGGGAGCCCTGCGATAGTTAAACACACATAGGTAGAAGATTATGTGGAGTATTACATAAGTATTATATGTTGAGTAGGTACGAACTGTGCATGAAAATACTATTTTAATTTCTTCATCGAACATATTCAGAATTATTTCGAGCATTCTCATAACTTATTATATCGCTTGTATTATTCGAAAAAAGGAAAGCTTTGTAATATTTAAAGAGCTTATTTCATTTTCGATATTATTTCTTGTATTTCACGATGTAAAATTTAGAAGAGCCTTTCGAAATTATCGCTTCGGTTTTACTATGATGGTTTAGATCAGGGGTCTCCAAAACGCCGGCGGGCCTGGATCTCGAAGATCCGGGTTTTTTTTCAATTTTATGTGAACTAAATGACGTTGTAACTGCGATGAAAGTGGTGATAAGAGAGTGGATTGAATGTGCTACTAGCAGGGATGATGTTAAATACAAATATCTTCTTTCATATCAAAGACATTTTACATGTTCATACTTACTATACCAGCGCTTCGGTGTTACCCATATCCGGTCTTAAAATTTAAATATCTCCGCAACTTATACATTGTGCACATAATAATATTTTTTAAACTATCCTACTTGAAGTAGAAAACAAAATACTTCACTATACAGAATACCTCACAGTCTCCATGTACTCCTTATTCTATTTCGATAAAACCATAATACGTCGCAGCACGTTCTCAATCAAAGAACGAGATATAAAAGGTGTGGAAATGAAAATTTATGTTTTCCTTTCGAGACCTGAATAGAAGCAGAGCGTACCGACGAAGTGTGACAGATGTTTATTTATCGTCCACGGAGCTGAGTTTTGTACTTCCCGAGGCTATGTGGGAGGCCTGTGGAATTTCAATTTTCCAGGTTTGTTTTGCCAATGGCAAAAGTTGGTAATTATGATTTAGTGCAAGGCACTCGTTGTGCTTATACTTGAAGCGAATGTCTCCCAAAATGATCATGAAAACGGCATTGAATTTCTAATTGAAATGCGTTGTATAGTATTCAAAACTTTATGATGTAGATGTTCTGGATGTCTGTACCGTTTAAATTTTTGAATCTAAATATTGACCTGTTAAATGAGTTAACTCCCTAATTCGGGCCATTTACTCATGGTCAATCATGCAATGCGCTTCTCGTTAAAGGTAAATTGTTTACTCTACTCTCTGTCCCATTCTTCTCCCTTATAAAAAGAAAACGAGTACAAATTCATTTGCGCTGAGCGAGTCCATCAATTCCTGCATCGATTTGCAATTAATTTCACGTGGGACGCCCGTTCGCCATGTTTGCATTGACCGTCCCCGATCGTTTGTGGTGGTCCATCACGATGATTGATTTTTCTTTTTATCTTTCGTCCTAAGTATCTAATCCACTCCTTTTTCGTCAATCGTTTCCTTTTGTTTCGCTTTTCCAGATCACCGGCCTAGTCGTGATTGTTACGGGAGCCATCATTCAATCAAACTACTATCATTACTCGAACTTTGTCGGTAAATATTGAACCAACAAGACGACGTCTATATTTTTCGAACATTTTCTTTATTAATGCTTTTTTGACTCTATTTTCAGGTGATAACTTCTGGACTGCCCCGATAGTGCTGATCGTGATCGGTTCCATCATCTTCGTGGTGGCATGTTTCGGATGTTGCGGTGCGGCAAAGGAAAGCCCATGCATGATCATCACGGTATATGCATTCGGTGTACTCGATTCTTTGCAGTTATCTAACATTGATTGGTGCATTTGCAGTTCTCCATCCTCCTAGGTCTGGTGTTTCTGGCTGAGATCGGCATCGGTATTGCCGGATACTACAAGCACGAGGAGCTGGGAGGAATTTTGGAGAAGGGCTTCAACAAGACGCTGGACAGCTACGCCACGGACAAGGGCGCCCAAGAGGCGTGGAATCTGGTGCAGTCGGAGATGATGTGCTGCGGTATCAAGGGCCCAGAGGACTGGGAGCCAATCTACAAGAACGACACCGTGCCGCGCGCCTGCTGCCATCGGATGCCGGTCGGTGTGAACAAGTGCACCCGGGAGTACGCGTCGACCGAGGGCTGCTTCTCGAAGCTGTCCAGCTATCTCGGCGCAAAGTCACTCATTCTGGCCGGCATCGGCATCGGATTGGCTATCGTACAGGTTAGTTAAAGCTTGAAGAGCTTTGTTTAATTCAAAATATAAACCACTAACTGAAAGCCCAAACACTCTACGGTAATTTTGGGACGGATTAAATCAATCGACAAAACAGAGCATAATTGAACGAAAAACTTTCCCCTCACAATGAAAAATCAGGAAAAACTACGTGAGGTCAATGCAAATTTCATCGGACGAAGGATAAAGTTGTTCAGGTCGACATACAACTTTGCGGTTACACAACCTAAACCGTTTCGTATTTTCCACTGATGTAGAGCAAACTTGACATAACGGATCAACAAACAACCGGAATTTGGACGCGAGTATATGAATATGCTAATAAGAAGGAATCTTTTAGTAGTCCGTCCATTAGTATGCAACATTCGCTAAACGCCCGTGCTTTTCAAATATGAAGGAATGTTCCCGAATGATATGCTACACAATTTCACAGACGAATAACCTCATATTTCATTTCAGCAAACCCTCGCAGCTATTTCATACGCTTTTTCCAACTCTCTTTTTCTTTTTCTTACAGTTGATCGCCGTTCTGCTGGCATGCTGTCTGTACGGTTCCTTCCGGCGCCAATACGAAACGGTCTAAATTGAACCCGCAACTGCAACCATCACGAGACCCACCAACAAGCACAAAAACTAACACCTTCAAAGAGAACGGAAATGCATTCTCGACATCAAGGTCAAAACCAAATCGCCATAGACCCTTTCCATCACTCTCCCGGACTGAACCTAATCCAAACCAGACAAGGTCCATCCCTTGAACCGTTGTTCATAGTACAGGATGCATTTAAACTACCTTGTGAAATGCTTCAAACAATTACCACAGTACACACAAAGTGAGCATTTGTCAACTCTATGATGAAAAATGATTGATGAAATATTATGAAATAGAAGTTGAAAGCAAAAAATAAAAAATAACAAGCCATTTGAATACCTCCTCAAAACCGTACCGCGACGAGACTCACCTCTCTCCTCTCAACCCCTATGATCTATCTCTCCCGCCAGCCAACATACAATTCGAATGGGAACAAATTGAAATCAATAATTTTACTCTAATATTCGATCGATCGGATTTTGGTACCATCATTTCTACCTAGTATTTGTCCGGAGGAGTCCGGTTTAGCAGAAAAGTGGAGTTTAAACTATAATAGTACATATACTACCAATTTTCACCCAAAAAAAAAAAAACAAAACAAGCGTTACGTGCCGTGCACGAGAAATCATATTTGTCTCATAGTTTAGCAAGCCACGAATAGTAACGATGCTCTGTAATGAATATTTAGTAACACATGTTTTGTGACCAATTAAAAAGCTTGCGCACTAAATGAAAGCATTAGGCAAACGCTCGCATATAAATATGTGAGTTGTGGGTTTGTTGAGTTCAGAATGGATTTGTTTTCGCATGTAGTTATGCTTGCAAGTCACGTCGAATAGGGCGAGAACTAAGAATATCGAATAAAGTGGGAACTAAGAATATCGAATCAATTGCTGCAAAAATGAAATTTAACATGATATGGTTAAACTGTAGGCAAAGAAGATGAAATTCAGGAAAAATCAAAATATTAAAGCACGGTTCCGTGCGTAAAAATATTTGCGTGATTGACGTTTTGTGAGACTTTCAAAGTAGAAATGTACCATTGCTGTTGGCGTGCTCGTGATAGGCTTCGGCGAGAATACGTGATTAATTGCGGTACCAAAAGCGCTCTTTTAACCGCTAGTGATTACGGTCAAACCAAAATGCATTCCATAATCAAATCTCACTGGACGGTTTGTTTAATTTATGGAGGCTCAATATTAGAATTGATTGGGAGAATCGAAACGTACTACCGTGGTTACAACATGTTACGTCCGCTATAATTTAATCACAAACATAATGTAGAATTATAACATCACAGTATATTGCGAGGCATTATAGCGTTTGTATCTGGCTGCAAGTGCGCCTATGCGAAGAAAGATTAGTAGGAAGAGCGTAGTGATTTGAAGGAATGTTTTGCACACAGACAAACCACAGAACGACGAGCAGTGTCGGGTTGTGGACACAATTAAACATTATATTGCACGACGTGAAGGATTAAGAGAAGGGTCACATTCAATTGCACGATCACTCTACAAGAATCTCACACATAAATTTGCTCATACGAAGTAGATACTGTTGGAAGTTCCACGAGTACGGCTTTATTTTTTCTCTTATTTGCATCTTACACAAATTAGAGCCGGATCGAGAAGGGCATACAAGTTTTGTTTTAGTTGGCAAAGATGCTCAAACGATATCAACAACAAGAATGAAGTATGAACATATGAATCTTTTATAGTAATGAAATCCAGCGTACCGTTGAAAACAATAGTGACTATTTACTAATCTACCTAAAATCAAACAAAACTATATCATTCAACAGTTGAAAAAAGTAAAATTGTTGAAATCTTATTTTACAGTTACCCTTTTTTCTCTACCATCATCTGAAATAGACAACGTTTACACAACTTGCTTAATAGATGTTTACATATACTAGAATACTATTGTTACTTAGCTATCGTACACCACGTGCACGCGGTCCATGAGAAAAATGTTTTCAAAGCACACGATAACATCATGGAATGGATTAGGACACTGTAGGTTTATGTGCTGGTATTTTTCACTTTCCTCTTCATCCCGACAAACGTACATTTCCTTTATTTTTTGCGTCAATGTGAGCAAGTGAAATATGCGGTACAGAGCAACGGTGTTGATATTTTTATAAATGTATTTTACTGATTGAATGCTAGAAATTACCTAGAATAAAGGTATAGGTCGTACACGACAAAACGTCTCGTGAATTTACTCTTTGATGACGTGTTATTTGCGGTAAGTAATACATTTTTCTGACATGGTTGTGTATATATGGATTTATATGTATATGGCCATTACAGATCGTGTATATATATAATTACATGTATTTTTTAGTATTATTCACCGTATTATGTATACATGTTTTACTTGAATTAAAGATACTTCGACCTTCTTGGTCATCCGTCTCTAAAGGCTGATTCGCACGTCGGCAAGTGGCAAGTGCAAGTGGCAAGTTGCCGTGTACCTACCCCGTGCGAATCAGGACCAAGCAAGTGGCAAGTGGCAAGTAGCTACTTGCCAGTGGAATAGAACCGAGTCTATTTTTCGGGCAAGTAGGTGGATGTATTGGTTGACAACTCGTGTAAATATAAGATGTCAAACAAAAACTGTTTCATTTTCGTGATTTGTTTAGGACAATTTTCGACTAATGTTCGAGAAATATTATTTGATCGTATCGTTGATCAATCTTTTTATTTATTGATGATGAAATAATGGTAAAATAAAATTTAATCGTTATTGTGTACTTGTGTGAGTGATCTAGTTACCGGCAAGTACTTGCCTGCAGTGCGAACGGCTACTTGCCACTTGCCTGCTTACTTGCCACTTGCACTTGCCGACGTGCGAATCAGCCTTAACTACAAGTTATATGACCATCATACAATGAATGTAAAGCATAAAAGTCTTGGTTTAAAATAAAATAGATCATATAATTGCCCTCGTTATTTTATTTTATGCCGTTGATGTATAAAACGTATAAAATATAAAGATTCCCCAAAAATTATTCTAAAAATATTATGAAAAAATAAGAAGGATCTTGGTTCCCGAGTGAGGGTTATTTAATCCAGATAATCAAATATTCATGACAGTTACATTCTGTTACTGGCCGTCCACACGGCATCGTAGCGTAGCGATTTTGACACTCCATCGTAGTGTCAACTATTTTTTATGGCCGTGGCTAAGGCCTCTCGATCAAGATTTACACTACGACGGAGTGTCAAAATCGCTACGATGCCGTGTGGACGCTGCCTTAGCTAACTATAGCTAGGCTAACTAAGCTAGCCTTTTTTTCGCTTTTTTTAAAGGTGTTGTTTACCTTTTGTATGGGACCGTGACGAGAAATCTGACAGTTTGTATCGTTTCCGTCCTCCCAATTGTAATATCCTCATATATTAGTTCTGAATGAATTGCTTTGCATTTACACCCTCGTTTTAAAACTTTACAACCACGTGCTGGTAAATAAATTGTAGTGAACGAACCTAGAAACACAGTTCCACGAACAACTCGAGTGCAGGTTCAGTTTGAATCACCATCACTAGGCGATCAGAATCAGAAACGTCAAACGTCAAAAAGAGCAAACAAAGTTCGTTTCCAACAAATCGGAGTTCCGATTGTTGTTTCCGTGTATTTTGGTATGTTTATGCTGTAAATCGCTTAGAAAACTCCGTTCGCAACCGGTTTTTGCAATTCTCGTTGCGCAAAACTTGAATTTAATTGACAATTCATTCATATTTGTGGATATTTCACGGCCATCGGGCAGGAATTTTGTTTTTCTCGACTGGTGTTTTTGTGCAACTGTGCAGCAAGTGCATTTGTTTTGGTGGTGTAGGTGGTTGTTTACTGCTTTAGTAGTAACGGGAGGTTGTAGTGCAAGTGTCCGCTGATTGAACATTCTACTAGCTGTTCGACGGTGAAATTCATTTATCCGGCAATAAAACAAGCTGCATCCGGAATCGGAAATCCTGCCATGGACGATCTTGGTGAGTCATAGATTTGTAAGAACATTTTGTCATTCCGGATGCAGCGTCTACATGACGTAGGTCAGCTGTAATTTTGTGTCACTATTGTACTGTTTTAAAGATGAACTCACTTTAGTAGGGGCTCATGAAATGGCCTTTACTAAATTAATATCTTAAAATAATTTATTGCATTGCTTCGAAGGTACGATTGTTCGTACAACTAAACGTCCCTTCCCAATCGGACTTTTTCGGATCGGACTGGAAGGGAAAGAAGCACACCCCTGGAAATGGGGGAATGTATGGGCCGGCGGCAACATAAACACGCTCAAATCAATCTCCCGAACGCACTTCCCGCGGCCATGTTCAATGCCGAAAATGGAAGGCCATGCGACGAAAAAACCGGACCGTACAGAGATGAATTTCCATATAAGGAATCTATCAAGTCTGGCCGCTGCAGTAGCGACGGCACTGACCAAAAACCTTCTCGCAAACGACCGCCGTGGTCAGCGCAGTACACCGTGCAATTTAACGTCTTTCGATCTCGCGACATTGGGGGAGCTTGTTTTATGTTAGTATGCCCACGATGCCGCCGTACAAAAGAAACCGAAACAAACGTAGAAAACCTCATCCTAAAACTACACTCATTTGAAACACTCTGTTTCAGTTCATGTGTTTCATAGCCATCGAAAGATTGGAGGTTTCGCACCAACAAGTATGCGTTTGATTGATAAACAAGTTTGTGAATAGGTTTGGGGTGCCTTTTTTGGTGAAGCATTTAATTGTTACTCTAAGGTTACCTTTCTAGCCACGCGTAGCTGCGACGAGAAAAAATAATGTCAACATAATCCACATAAAATAAACAAAAATGCATAACAATTAAAGAAACAAACCATTGAATAAGTTAGCTAAGCTATTTGTTTGTTAAACAGAGAAAACAAAATATAAAACAAGTTAAGAATATTACACTATTTATAGCAATTCAAGCGCTCTGCGCCAACAGACTTCGAGATAAATCCTTGACATAGAACTTTGATTTCGTAAGACTTCGCGTCACGGCCACGGTTTAGTTTGTTGGTCCGATTTCAAGTGGCCAAAGCAATAGCAGCTGGCGATTCATCGAACATCTTCGTTTGTTTTGTCTTTCAATTTCGGCTAAGACGATGATCGATTGATGCCAAACGACGATGCAAAATGTTGGCGAGAAGATCTTATGTCGTTGGAGGTCGATGGAAATTTGTTTCTTGTTCTATGCTCAACTGTATTTGTTCTATATTTCCTTCATCAGAGTATCCACAAAAACATGCTTTATTTATTTCTCATAGTACACATTTAGTATATCACGTGTTTGATATGTTGTAACTCATTTATGGCAGTTTGCTACTGCCCAAACCCATTCAAACATGAATATCTTCTTCTTCTTCTTCTTCTTCTTCTTCTTCTTGGCGTAACGACCTCTTGGTCGTGCCTGTCCCCCGTTGAGCGCTTACGAGACTTTTTACCCTATGTGTACGTGGATAATCAGTCCTCTCGTACAGGGGAGGGTCCGATCTCGGTTGGAATTCGAACCCACGGCGTCGAGGTGGTGAGCCCCAGCGCTCATGGGACGATTTTCTAACCGGCGCTACCGCTCGGCTGTCACGGACCCCCCATGAATCCCCCAACATGAAAATACAGTAAGTCCCCGCAGTACGCTATACTCGATATACGCGAATTCGTTGCTTGAGTTCTGATTGGTCAATTTTGCTTTGTTTTGGTAGAATGAAGATTTTAATATGCACTTTTTATCAGAGATTTAATGGTACAATAGAAGAAATGGAACACTTATTAGTGATTTGGATAGAAGATATGTTAAATAAGCGGTTCCCTCTCAGTGTCAACTCTTCAATATGAGGTATAAACGATATGGCAGTGGAAATCCGCAATACGCGAAAATTCGATTTGCGTTCGGTCCCAAACATTCGCGTAATGCGGGGCCCAACTGTATTTGTATTATATTTGATTTCTTTCCCAAATAAAGTTTGTGTTAGTATTCAACAATTGTTTCTAGTGTTCATTTACATGATAGTGGCCGGATTCATAAATCAATAATTTACTCTGCATACCGAGCAAGACAAGCAAGAATACTGAAGAAGCGTTAATACGGCCTGGCCGTTCAAACTAAACTTAATAATAATAATATTTACTTTGTCCCTCAAACTTTTTTTGGATGGGTGTTAATGAATTCGCATGCACTTACGATGCATTCCATCTCAAAAGATGAGCAAGAAATTATGTAAAATCTCCCTTCTCGCAATACCATATGTTTCATCGTTGTCATGGAAGTAATTATTTGCTGTCGAAGAAATTATGGAAAGCTAATCAACTTGCTGCTGGCAAAGGAGTGACTATCTAAATGTGTACATGTATCATTTTTTCTCGATGGACGCCACAAAAGTGTAGATAAGGTATCTATGATTAATTGAAACATGAAAAAAACTAGCCTCCCAAGAACAAAACTGCCTATTGAGTATAGTTTGATTTCTGAATAGAGGCACAAATCAAAAAGATAAACGCAGTGCGCCAGTGCTCCATCCTAATCTGGGCCACTTTCAAAATTTTGTCTCGGTAAACACTGCGCGTTCTTGAGATGAGAGAAAGAGAAAGAAGTAAGAAAATTATCCCCAGGGGAGTCGTCCCTAGGTCGATTTAGACGCCAGCGCGAACCCGTCTCGTCTACTAAAAATACACATACTTACTGTCACGCGAGATAGTGCGCTATTTGGACAAGACTCGTTTTCCACCTTTCAGTTTTTCCGCTACGGCAAAAGCCGCCTGTCGGCCTCCCAGGGAAGAGGGAGACGATTTGGAGTAAATCTATTTCCCCCCATCCTGTTGCATTTGGAAAACCGGGTGTCCATTTCGTCCATGGAAGCCTGGTTGCTACGATCGGCCCTTCGTAAAGATGACTGGCAGGGTATTGGGAAAAGTTTACTTCCGTCACTGTCTCTCGACAGTGGTTTCTGGTGATTCACGGTGGACGCTCGCTCTCCGCGACGTCACGGACCCTTGGGGCACGCCGTGTCGAAGAAGGCATGCTGACAAAAAGTGCAGTCGAGACGGCGTGCCCTCCTCGTGATCGGTTTGCCTTCGTGATCGTTCGTGGCGTCTTGTGCTGCAACTGATCGATGGCTTAGTCTAGGAGCGTTTTTCGCGCGATTAGTTTATGTTTTGAGCGCGATCGTGGCGGGTCGAGGTTTGAGTTCGGAAGACGTAAGATCGAAACTCGGTGTTTTTTGGTCTTTTCATTGCATTCGAGTACGTTTAGAGTGGAGCTGCGTTTCCGGTTGTCACGGTTTACAAAGTGCAGCTTGATCGTGTCTTAAATTTTTCACTTTTATGTTTGTCACTTAAAAGTTTAATTCTTTGCACTTCGTTCAAGAGCTGTTTTGATGGTGTTAAAATTTACCTTTTTCACCACATTACCTAAAAATAGTTATACAAAAAAAGTACGCTCTTAAGTATTGAATCCCATACGATCGCAGGCCAAGTGACAACAATTGTTAGTGATCTTCTTTGAGTCGTAATCGTGACGGGAATCGTTAAAAATCTCTACCTATCGTTATGCTCACGGCATAGAAGGGGGAATGTGTTGTTTTTATTTCAATTTTACGTTATTTACCATTCGCTTTTGGCCTCTTAGTTTGTCTCTGTGTTTCAGTGTTGATTTTGTCACGGTTGGTGTGTTTGCACTTTTCGCTCCACCCGAGGACACGTGCACGAGCTCGGGTGGGCTTCGTTCGAAGACCATTTGGTGTTTGATTTGAAGAGTTTCGTGTTTCATTTACAATCCAATGCCATGCTTTCGGATGGTGCAGTGCGCGGGAATAGAGTGTGAGTACTTTACTTGTGAGCTGAATGCGGAAACCGAGATAACCTGGAGATGGACCAGGTTACTCCCATCTTGGCGCTTCTTGTGCGACGGTACCATTTGCTCACAGTCGTAGTGATATGACAGCTAGAGTTGATGTTTCTAATTAGCATTCCACGGTGGCGTTTGGTTGCGGTAAAACAACGGCAGCTGGAGGGAGACTCCGTTGAGTAACGAGGCAAGTTTGTGATGGAAAAGTGAAAAGTGCCAAAAAGTGCAGAGCGAGAAGGTACGGAAAAATTAACAAAATCATTTGCTAGACGACATTTGGCAATTGGGCATGGTAGCGATGTTAATGGAGGAAGATCAGATTGGCATATCAATATGAAATAATATTTTTATTAATTTATTTTAATATGTCCTAACGTCGAGATATTTTTCATTATTTATTACATTTGTTTACTCCAGTCAAATTTGTATTTAATTACACTTCTTTTCGGTTGTAAAAATCGATTAATTTTATTTTCAGCAAGCGCCACTAGCTAGTTTACTTTCATACCATACCAAGGCATTGTGAAAGAAAACCAAAACCACATGTTTGGTTGTTATAATATTTTCTATCGGTGAGGCATGAGGAGCCAATATACCAGAACTGGACCTTATAATCGCTGGATGAATTATACTCCTACATGCGAACAGATGTTGACTGCAATGAGACCTCGACGAAAAGGGAACTGAATCGATTCCAGTGCTACGAACCTCCACACCCCTCGAGGGAAAGTCACATCAGAACATGAAGTGTAAGGAAATGGTTGAAAATTCTTTAATCATTTCGTTACCCAACCCACAACCACGAGTTTATCTACGGGATGGCCTAGATTTGATCCTCTCCTCTTCAGCAGATGAAGATCTAATGGCATATGTTTCCACTATTGAGTCAGTTTCTTTTGTTCATCAGTTCGTATTTAAGTGCGCAAAGAAATGAAAGAACGTCGATCAAGAGAACAGCCGGAAGCGAAGACACGTAATTGGTATGAATAATTGGTCGAAGGTCGCTACACTTTTCCCTTTCGCGGTTTTTATACGTCCGCAGATGCAGAAGAGAAGAAAATATGAAGCAACAACTTCACGCCTGGCGATCGGTCCGGTGCGTGTTGTGAAAGGTCATGGCATAAACGCTTCGTAGCGCGTGGTCAAGTGTAGCAAACTTCACCACAGTCGGTACTTTGCGCGTCCTTGCGCCGGGACGTCCCATCGTATCTCAGCGCGGACGACAAATCATAAAACGCACCCGAGAGATCGTCTGAGCATCATATGGTGGCCTCGACGTATGGTCACGATCCGTGCACTGGGTTCTCTGGCGTTGCTCTGAGGTTGCTCTGTGGGGGCTACTTTTTTGTTTATGTTATCCACAGAAAACCGATCGTAATAGTTGACCATATTTGGTTGTAATCGGTCCCAGAAGAGTCTGAAACAAAAAGCGGGAGGGATATCATGGCGGTATTACTAGGTCATTTGTTGCATCGGCTAATGTTGGTTAAAAGGCCTAACTTAAGCGCACGTAAATATGCGCAGAATAACAAAGACGCGGAATATACAAAATTGAGTACCTTAAATTTTATCCTCTTTTTAAATGGGAACAAATTGCGACATAATTCTGTTGATGCTTTAATTTTGAAACTTCATTGAAATATCTCTGAAGAAAGTTAACTGAGGACGAAAGACGGTATAGATCAGTGGTCAGCCGTTCGTAATACCGAGAGGTGCCAGACTCGGGACTCGGCCACAAGAGAAAGTAAAATGCTGGAATTAAAAGGTTGTACAAAGAACCATTTGACGAAAACCACGAATTCATTTTTTTTAAATCATCATACATAAATAACTTAATAACTGTGTGTGTATGAAACATATTCTAGAAAAAAATTATCAACGAAATATGCAAATAAACTAAACAAAGAAAATTGACATTACTTAAAGAAAAAACTAAATCTCTTACCACCATTTCCATTATAGAGTCACCGCTGCAACGGAAATTTCAAATTATATCGAATTGCTTGTCATTTTTTTCATTTGCGTGTGTCACTAACACATTGACCGGAATGCTGTGATTGACTTGATGAACCGGTATGTCGTTTCGCGAACCGGTAATTTTGACCGGGTTTGTTCGTGGCAAGGTTAATGAATCGGTAATTATTGGTCAGCAAAAGCAAGAAGGTAAATCGAACAAATTTAGCTGTCTTTACTTCCTCAATATTTTAGAAGTTCTTTTGTCTTGAAAGAACCTTTTATTTGAGGGGTTATTTGTAAATATCGGTTGAAGGACTAAAAAGTTACAAACAAATTGCGTTATTTTCTACTCCAGACCAAGGTTGCTTAAGATTAGTGTATGCATGTGTGTGATTCTTTCGTAGCAACACACACCGCTACATGACTGACAGTCTATACAACTTTCGGACCATGTCGTCCGACTGCTGAGTTGTGCGCAAATTTGTGAAAAGAATATCCGAAGCTGCTGTGTCGCGGATCAATTATTATCACAATTTGCAACGATTGCAGTGCCGGTTGGTCATCCAACCTCTGTCCAGCATTGCAAGCGGCGAAGAAAACAATTCACATCCATTTGTGGAGCGTTTTCTTTTCCTTCTTTCTCGGCAAGGTAGTAGAAGAAAATACGCACCAGTGAATGTTCCGCTGCAAACGCGTGTGACGGATTTGTAGGGACGTGGAAAACCTTCGGCGGCTTCATCGATTGCGGGGTGCGATTTTTATGTCTTCCCTTTCTTCGCAGCATGCCTTGCTATTGGGAAAGACTGAGCAGCCCAAGAACGAGTTGGATCGGATTAGTATTTTAGTGTATTCCTTCGATTGCTATTGCATCGAGATTCGCGTGTGCGTTTTCGATCCGGATATCATCGTTCGGTAGCCGCGCAGAAAAAAAAGGCTGGATAAGAAAATTCCTCCCTTCCTTACTTTCTGCGTAGCTACGTTAAATATTTTAAACCAGATTTTTATTGCTTTATCTTTGCCTGTTTCGCTTGGTAGCAGTAAAACGTAGCTATAAAAGGACAGCGAAAAGAAAGAAGGTGCAAAAGTGTGAAGAGTGTGTGGCAATTTTGTGTGTGTGTGTGTGGAAGGAAAACTTCAGTCCGCGTTTCCGAGTTGCAAATTGTTCCGAGCAACCGTATCCTCCGAAAAGGCAGCAAAAGCAAAGTGTGATACGCCCAATAGATCAGCGACGACAACCAAAGCGACCAATGTTGTGAATTTCACAACGCAAACTTGGTGCCCCAGTGTCCCATCGAACAAGCACTGTGCGACAAACCGATCAATCCCAAGCCGACGAATGTTTGCCGTCTTCATAACCGGACGCCCCAGAAGCAGCAGCGATCGCCAAAGCGAATCGGGAAGGAAGGAAATAAGGAGAAAATCAAAAATCCTTCGCAAAGATTGCATAATCTAAAGAGTTGCTTCCGACGCGAAAACACCACTGCCGGTGTCCGCTATTTGATAGTCCTCAAGAAGCCTCATCCAAGTTAGCTCATCGTACAAATAAAGGTGAGCATTTAGTTGTCATACAAGTGAAGCTAAGGAAGCATCCGCACAAAATACAGGCAAAGGTTAGGAATGCGGTGGCAGTGGTTTCAAGTTTAAAGATCCTACCTGATGGGCAGTGTTTTCCATAATTTATTGTCTTTAAAGATTGGTTTGATGTTGATTGGTTCCAAGTTACTTCTCGATAGTATACATTCTCATTTTCATAGCAATTAAAGCATAATTTCAATATTTTTATTTATGATTATTTTTGAGATCACCGCAAGGAAGAACCACGATGACAGAAGCGTTTCCAAACTTGTTCACCTTTCACCACTACATCAAAGCATTTGTAAGAATGACGGGCAATTTGCGTTGAAAAATGTGTCTTTTGGATAAGTCTTCAGTTGATTCCAATCGATTGCACTCACTGAACCATATTCTTTGTGTTATTTTGGAAATGTTTTTGTCAGCTGCGAAAAGATACAAAAATGTGTATACTTTTCCGCAACAACCCGGTTGTCACTTGACAAATGAGTATGACGCTTTAACTGTCATACTCTCACGCACTGCTCATTGCTCACTGCTCACTGCATTCGGACAGTTTTTGTGAGAAGAAAGGTCTTTGCTTGCTCATCTGTTATTGCTGCTGTTTTCCTTAGTGCAGGAAGGCGTCCACCGTGAATTGCAAAATTCTCGTGCGCGTTTTTTTAATCCTTTGTCCTTCGGCGTCGCTAACGTTTCCAAAACCAATCTTTCCTTTTCGGAACTGTTGCTGGTGAAGGAGCTACCCAGCCGCTTACGGGTGAATATTGGCCAAGACCGATCGAGCGACACTGCGGAAGTGGCGAAAGAAAGGATCCTCTCAAGGATCGGTGGAAGAACAAAAACAACCGCCGGAGCAGCAGCAACAGCAATCGCGAAAGTGGATCGGAAGACGTGTCGGCTTTCGCTGGGGAAAAGAAACAACTAAACCTGCAGCGTCCGGAGACGTTGACGGAAAGTCCACCGGGGCTGCTGAGATCGTAGAATCGGCGGAGTGCACCGAACCAGAAAACCCTGTTGCTGCATCCGTTGCAGCAAGGCAGAAGAAAGCAACCAGTGACAGTTCCCTCCGCAGCTCGCTCGTAGCGCCGAAGCGCCGCAAGGAAAGCAACAACATCCCTGCCGGGGGTGGTGGTGGCGGTGAGGGGCGTGGCGTCGGCGTCGGCATCGAAGAGCAAGAGTCGGAAGGAGGCGCAGGAGGACGTCGACGTGGTGGAGGTGGGGGCGTAGGCTTCCAGCTGCTGACTCGCTTTCTCACAGTTCTCGGTGGAAAACGTGCGCACCGAACGGCCGCTAAAACGGGGAAGGAATTTCTTCCGACAGAGGGCTTGAAGTACGTATACCACAGCCTCGATTGCCCGCCTGCCAACAATGATATAACCTGTATGACCCAAATCCTTCCTTCCCATCTAAACATTCCTGCAACAATGACCTTTGACTTTCTTGGACATCCCACGCAATGCAATTTTTGCAGAGTGGAATGGATGCTTCCATCGTTGGTTAACGTTATTGTTTCTTTCCATTCTATCGGTTCCTGAGGCGTGGGATGAGTTGATAACATTGTTATTTAATGATTGAGTTAAATGGCTTCTTGAAGGATATGTTCAAGCATGTTTAAACACGGCATTCCACAGTAAAAATTTTTTTTGTGAAACTTCTTTTTTTTAAGTTGATAATTATACATGATATGTTTCCAAATACAAGTACAAATTATCATTTTTCATAGAGACCATCCTAATTTTTGGTCCAGTGTTACTGCTTGAATATTTTCTATCTTTTAAAGAACTTTTTGTTTGTAAAATTTATATGTATAATGACTTATTTAGTCAAATGAAAGTTACAAGAGGTACTTGAATCACGACATTTCGATGCGGTGCGATTTAGTATTGAAACATATCTTTGATCAAATCATCCTAATGTCTCGTAGGAATCGAAATTTCATCCCTACCCTCCTTTATCCCAGTATTTCCCAGAGAGAATATTTATCCGATTGTTCTGAAAGATTTTGTTTTTCTTTTTCTCGTCCTCTTTTTCTATCTTTTTTATAATCAATCATCACTTTTGATTGTAATCTCATCGCAACTTTGTTACCCGAATTTCACTTTTGCATCCTTGTTGTCTTTTGTCCGATGTCCTATAACAAAAAAAAACCACCATAACGTGCCGCCCCTGTTCCTACTTCCTACGTTATTTTCGTCCCATACCAAATTTGTTCATATCCTGGTGAAACGACATGAACTCGACGGAACCGAAACCAAAACGTTGTAAAACCTCTCATTCTAGCGCGATGGACTACGACAAAACGGTCGAAGCGATGGACACCCAGGACGACAATGAAATCGACCCGCCCAACATTCAGAACCTCACGAATACGGTTGCACCGCCGACGGCAGCCGCGAACGGTGGTGGCGGTGGTGTCGGAGGCAACGCGGACGGCGGCGGCGAAGCGATGGCGCTCGACGATCAGGATTACATGAACGACGAGGTGCGCTCGGAAGCAACGTTCAGTTTTCAGATTACAAAGTTCAGCCGACTGACGGAGTCTGTTCTGTCACCGCCGTACTTTGTGCGCAATCTGCCGTGGAAAATACTGGCCATGCCGCGCACGAACGAAAACGCGGTTGCCCCCGGCAAAGGGCTTGGTTTCTTCCTGCAGTGCAACGGCGAAAGCTCGAGCAACAACTGGAACTGCTCTGCATCGGCGGAGTTGCGCTTGCTGAAGGTGGACTCGCACGCGGAACCGTTCATAAGGCGCATCAGACACACGTTCTGCATGCAGGAAAACGATTGGGGCTTCTCGTCGTTTATGAACTGGCAGGAGATTATCGATCCGGCGAATGGGTACATCGAGAACGATACGATCACACTGGAAGTGTACGTGAATGCGGAGCCACCACGTGGAATATTCTGGGACTCGAAGAAACACACTGGCTACGTGGGATTGAAGAACCAGGGTGCAACGTGCTACATGAACTCGCTCTTGCAGACGCTGTACTTCACCAACCAGCTGCGGAAGGCCGTGTACAAGATGCCAACGGAGGCGGACGATGATTGCAAGTCGGTCGCGCTCGCCCTGCAGCGAGTGTTCCACGATTTACAGACGCAAAACAAACCGGTCGGTACGAAAAAGCTAACGAAGAGTTTCGGTTGGGATGCGCTCGATTCGTTTATGCAGCACGACGTGCAGGAGTTCCTGCGCGTACTACTCGATAAGTTGGAGAACAAAATGAAGGGCACCAGTCTGGAGGGCACGATCCCAAAGCTGTTCGAGGGCAAGATGATCTCGTACATCAAGTGCCAGAACGTGGATTACACAAGCCGCCGCACGGAGACGTTCTACGACATCCAGCTCAATATCAAGGGCAAGAAGAATATCCAGGAGTCGTTCAAGGATTACATCGCGACGGAGATCCTAGATGACGATAACAAATACGACGCGGGAGAGCATGGATTGCAGAAGGCAGAAAAAGGCATCCTGTTCAGTAAGTTCCCGCCCGTGCTGCACTTACACCTGATGCGCTTCCAGTACGATCCTATCTCGGACAACTCGGTCAAGTTTAACGATCGCTTTGAGTTCGACGAGATGATCAACCTGGACCCGTTCCTCGAGAAGCCGGAGGACACACCGGCCACCTATATCCTGCACGCGGTTCTGGTACACTCAGGTGATAATCACGGAGGTCACTATGTTGTCTACATCAATCCGAAGAACGATGGCAAGTGGTGCAAGTTCGACGACGACGTCGTGTGCCGCTGCAGTCGCAACGAGGCAATCGAGCAGAATTATGGCGGTCACGACAACGAACTGAACCTGCGGCACAGCAGCAACGCTTACATGTTGGTATACGTGCGCGAGTCCGTTGTGCACCAGGTGCTGGAAGAGGTGAAGGAGAGCGACATTCCCGAGGAACTCCTCGAGCGGCTGAACGAGCAGCGACGCATCCAGCAAGTGCGCCGCATCGAGCGCACCGAGGCGTCGAGCTTTGTCAACCTGAATGTGCTGCTTTCCGACTATATGGAGGTCCATCAGAAGTCCGATCTGTTTGATGCGACGACCGCCGCTTACCGTACTTTGAAGGTGCGTAAGACGCTCGACCTGGCAACGGTGGTGGTGCAGATTGGGCGGGCATTCAAGTTGGAGCCGGGCCAGTTTCGACTGTGGGAGGTGAAGAAACCATCTAACCAGAAGCCCCACAAGTTCGAATACATCGATCCGTCGTCGGCGGAGACATGCAGCAAGTACGCGTCGCCCGAAACGAAACACTCATGCACGATCTTCCTCGAGCTGCCGTTGCCCGGCCGTATCGAACTCGAACCGGTAAAGATAACGTTCGAGGATACGTTAATGTTTTTCAAGTTCTACGATCCGGTCGAGAAGCGACTCAACTACTGCGGCCACGGACTGTACAAGCCGACGACGACGGTGGCGGAGCTGGCACGCGACCTATGCAAGCGAGCCTACTTCGAGCCGGACACCGAGCTGCAGCTGTACGAAGTGGTAGATATTAACAAGGCCCAAAAGATCACCGATCAGTTCCAGACGCTGCAAACGGCGCTCTCGCTCCTCGGCCATGGCACCATCATCGTGTTCGAGAAGCTGCACCCACCGCAGGAGAACCTGGAGTTTCCGACTTGCGAGGCGTACTTCAAGGACCTGTTCTGTCGCATGGAGGTCGTCTTTCTTGACACGCTCATACCGAACGATACCGGCTTCACGCTCGACCTGTCATCCGAGTCGACGTACGATCAGATCGCGAAGGCAGTCGGACGCCGCATCAACGTCAACCCGTACGAGATTCAGTTTTTCAAGAGCAAAAACTACAGCGACTTACCCGGACAGCCGCTCTCCCATAGCTTCGGTGGTTCCCTGCGGGATGTGCTGCAGTATACCAAAAACAAAACGGTACGCAAGCTGTTCTATCAAAAGCTCTCGATCAACATCAACGAGTTGGAGAATAAGAAGCAGTTCCGCTGCCTCTACCTGATGCCGAACCTGAAGGAAGAGAAGGAACTCATCCTGTACCCGAACAAAAACGGCACGGTGCGCGATCTACTCGAGGAGGCACGCAAGGTGATCGAATTCGGTGAGGCGAGCACCAAGCAGCTGCGGATTTCGGAGTTGTCCAAAAACCGTCTTTCCCCCGGCCCGGCCGACGATACGCCACTCGACCAGCTGCACGATTACACGGAGAACCCGTTCGTGCAGAAGTCCAGCATCGGCAATCAGATCATGTACCGCATCGAGGAGGTGGCCGAGGATGAGGTGGCGCTCGGTGAAAGCGAAATGCTCGTCCCAGTATTGCACTTCACCAAGGATATCTCGAGTGTGTTTGGCATCCCGTTCTTCATCCGCGCAGTGCAGGACGAGACGTACGCGTCACTTAAGGAGCGAATGAAAAAGAAGCTTGCGGTATCGGACAAGGAGTGGGAAAAGTACCGGCTAGCGATCATCACCGAGCACATCGACTACATCGACGACGAGATGATACAGATCAATCTGGAGATGTTCCGGGGTGACCGGACTGATCCGCATTCACGCACCTTCCTAGGACTGGAGCACATTAACAAAAACACTAAGCGCAGTCGGTTCAATTACATGGAGAAGGCGATCAAAATTTACAATTAATGCAACTAATAGAAAGGCATAGAGGATGTGGCAAAAGTATCCAAGAGCGATTCAGCACCTCTCGTCAAACGACAGAGTGAAATCCAGCATGAACGGAACCGTGCCCTTTTACGGTAGATTGATTTTGTTCGATTGTCCCTAGATCGGCCATTCTTTTCTCTACGTTACTCACGAACGGAGATGTTTTTTACTCCAGCCAAGCTTACATGAGCTTAAAACGTTTGTTGAGAAACATCTACGTAGGATTATAAAATTGAAGTGCAAGTTGAAAATATAATTGTTTTTTTTTTAATTTTTTTTTTTTTGTATGAAATTCTCGTCTCAACGTCCGTTGCGCGTTTAAGAAGGATCTACTTTAAGCCAGACCTACAGATATGAGAGCGATAACGAAGCGATTCTTTTTGTTTAATGTGCTGAAACTTGTTTTTGTGCGGAAAATGTTTCTTTCCTCAAACTATAATAATGTCGAACACCCGTTGACATATTGGCCATTTTCGTTGGAAATCGAGTGTTAGTCCTGGGAGGTGGTCGTGAAAGCTTTATCGTCTAAACGTCTCAGTGTATTATGGTTAGAAGGTTACATGTATCATCCTTTTATTATATACATTTATTATTATCATAATGATCGAGAAAAATGTGTTTTCGATTTGTTGCTTTTTAATTTGTCTTTGTCTTCTACTTCTTGGCGTTACAATCGTGTTGGTCATGCCTGGCCGTTAAGGGCTTACGGGACTCTTTTCAGTGGATGTGTACATGGATAGTTAATCCTCGAAACCACGTCGTCATGGTGGTGAGCTCCGGCGCTACCGCAATTTAATTTTAATTTGTAATTGCTCCCGAATACTTTTTTTTTCTACGTGAGGTTTGTCTTGAATGAAAATATAACCCACGAAAAGAAACGATCACGATCGGCAGAGTCGCAAATCGTAGGAAATAACAAAAATGTTTGATGTATGAATGCCAAAATGTGCTCGGCAACTTGTTGAGCTCCGTCACAGTCATACAACATAATTGTTCACCAAGCTACGATTAAAATTTTCATAGCGGTGTGTTCAAGTGAAGCACATTTTTCAATCATGAGAAAGCGCCCATCGTGCAAGTACAACTTTTGAAACAGAAATTGTCTTCGATGGCTAGGGTTTCTGAAAAATGTTCGATAGACAAAATATGGTGGTAACGAAGACAGGCCGTGAAGTGGTCACCAAGTGTCGAAAAATGGATAGGTAGCAGTGCACAGGAATAAATATGGTTTTCGTCTCACAAAAGAATATTTGGAGATTATTATCATATTCAGCAGGCAAGGAGGGGTACATGGAAAACCCCTTGCAAATGTCAAACAAAATTGCTGCAATGTATGCGCGCTGAACAAGGTAATATTAATGTAATGTACAGTGATTTAAAAGAAATCAAAGCAAGTGGCGCTCCAGACAGACTAGACTGATCCTTAGCGCCTATCCTTTCGAGCATGTTGTGTTTATTGTGATTGAATTGTAACAAACCCGAAAGAGGATGCGTCACTAAACTAAGGAAATGATGAAAACGACAGGAATTATTCAAAAAGATAAATATGCGCGTCACGAAACTAGCAGGTTTTTGTTCCCAATACTCGGTTCCGGCACGATTGTGGACTGTGGAAAAGGGATAATGTCTTCGAGTGGAACATGCTTGATTGCGGTGTTAGATTGAAGAAAAACGTCGTAGCATGATTAAAATTTAATGTTATAACAAAAAGAAAACTTTGTGGCCACCAAGACGGTTGAGAGTTTCAATAGCAGTTGAGAAAACGTCTGACACGAGAGATGATTTCGAACGGCGCTCTGACAGATTTGCAAAGTGTTTGAGCTAGAGAGAAAAACAGTGAGAGCTGAAGAAAAGAAGAAAACAAAACAAGATTTGTAAGTGGAGATATATAAAAAAGTAACAAAAAACATCCAACATTTACTGGCTGAATGTCAGAAGTCACCAGCGAGAGATTAAAGAAGTTAAGGAAAAGAAATAAAACAAAACTTGAAAGTAAAGATGAAAAAAAACTAATAAAAGTTATAAAAATATTCATAATTGTTTAATTTTTTTATAAGTAAAGTGATGAGTTTCCAAAAATCCCCCAAATTTGTTATTATTAACTGCTGGTTTGAAAACTGAGGAACATTGGGAGAGAATTTTTGACTTCTTCTTTTTGGGAAATGCATTTTTAACACACGTAAATTACATTGTTATATTATATGTCCTAGAACATGGACACCAACGAATTCATATTTGTTTCATTATAGTCTCTTGTGCTAGAAACTTCACATCCGTTTCGTGGATTTCGTGTTCCTTCCTTCTTGTTCTGCTTTCGTGTAACGACCGTCATGCATGTCCCATTGAGAGCTTACTAGACTTTTTCCCTACATGTACCGTCTTTTCCCGTGTATAACGACCCCTTTTTAGTTAAAATATTATCAAAGTCGGATTAAGGGGTCGTTATACACGAGTAGTAACTTTTCGATTCGATCATAGAGTGAAGGTTAAAACACGTATAACATTGTTACAACTGAATTAGATTTTTTTTTTCATAAACATTGAAATTTTTTTCGGGGTCCGTATTCTTATCCTATTCCTATATTCCTTTATTTGCCACAGCAGTAAAAACTTTAATGTGCTTTAACTATTTTCTCTTGTGAAGAAAAAAAAACCAAATAATCAATTTCAAGCATAATGTAATTGTGAAACATTAAAAACCAATCTAAAATTGTCCCAGGTATATCCTTTCCTTGTAAGGAGAGGAATGTAAAATGAGAACATTACTGTAAATCCATATCCAACCGGACAGTTGCATTGCATTCCGCCCTATTTTCTACCCCTTTATCGCCCGAATCAGCTTATTTAATTAATGTTTTATGGTGAAAACATTTTTTTTTAAATTTCACCCAAAGATTTTATCGCACCATCTTTCGAAGCGTACACATGAAAGCAACGGAAGTGTGCTCCTGCCAAGTATTGCTTCCGGACGATCGATTTTTTCTATGCACCACCTAGATCCAAGCCCTTCGAAGGTTGGAGTAAATCTATCATCGTCAAAAAGTGAACCTGCCCCCCCCCTCCCCGCCCCCCCCCCCCCCCCCCTCGCGCGACATCCGAAGTGATGACGGCGTGTAGAAAAGGTCAATCGATCGATACGGCGACCGGGTGGGTGTGTTCCGTGGTCATTAGAGTAAGAGAGCGGTCGGTGGCTCGCGTTGTAATCAGCCTGCAATCAGCGTTTTGTTATGGATGGTGATGTCCCCCCAACTTTGTTTTTTTTTCGCTTTGCAACACGCGGTAGTGCCATCGTCCGTGACCGCGTGCTTAGGAGCATTTTTTTTTTTTTATTCAAAACCGCGTGTGTGAGAGAGGATGGCGGTCAAGGAAAAAAGAACCTAAATTAACCAAATAAAAAAAGACAGAGAGGGACGGAGCAACTGAGAGCTCGCGGGACCGTGGTGTGGATAGTGGAGGAGTCCGCGGCGGACGACACACAACGCAGCAACAGCGCGACCATTTGAAATCCCGCCACCTCGAGCGCGCGCTGATCTAGTGTTCGCAGTCAGTCAGTCGCCAACGGTCGTTCCCCATCGTTCCTGTCAGCTCGATCGTCGCGAGTTTTGTTGTTTGTGAGTTTGATCCGACGCGTGGTGCGATCCGTGGTGGAGTGAAATAATCTAACAACTGATTTGGTTCATCACGTTCCTATACTTTCATGTGCGCTAGTGCCTTGGTGCTTGCGTGTCACAGCGTGATGGTGCATCATTACGCAGACACAGGTTCATGACCGTTTAATGTGTTCCTCGATGCGCCAATGCAGAAGTGGGTTTCAGATCAAGGGATGGCAAAAAAAAACCATGTCTTGTGATTTGCCACTCTTCGCGTCGGTCTCAAAAAAATGTTTCGGTGTTCCTCCAAAGGACTTCCTCCTAACCGTATCAACCGAAATTGAATGTTAACAACCAATATGTTTCGTGTCCATTGAGGATCGGTTTACGCCTGACAATATTCACGAAAACGAAATAAACCAGCATTTGATCGGTTCAAAGCTTCGAATCGATCGCGTGAATCCTCAGTATCCTTCCACCGGACAAAATGCGTGTTTGCTTGTGTGTCGGCTTCCTAATGGCTTAATTTGTTTGATTCCTCGTACCTTTTATTTGCGTCTGGAGCATAGACACTTGTATATTGCACTGAACCGCGAACGTGTGTATCGATGGAACATATATTCATCCCCTTCCGGAAGGGATGCGGGTGGAAACCGGCGGGAAGATAATATGTGTGTGGTTTATTTTTAGTGAAAAACCACCGTCGTCAACCATTCACCATCGTGGCCGCATTGGTTTTTGGTGGTGGTGTTGGAAGATCGTTAGATGCGACGTTTGGAGGTGCGTTTCGGTCGCCATCGTCACAACTGGCTTTTTTTCGTATTCACAACACAAGTGTCTCCAAACACCTCTGGCCGCCGCACGGACTGCAATAAACGATGGCGTGGCGATGGTGGAGGACATGTGTGAGTTGATAAACGAAGTCCGCGTCGTTGATATCAGGTGCTCGAGGGGAACCGGTATTTGATAAAATAATACGACGAAGCAGAAGCGGTGGCCGCGAAAGGCGGCTTATTTGTGGATGCCACTCGGGGTCGGGTGATAATGCTACATGCTAACGTTTTTCTTTCCGACTGTCCTGTATTTGTTTTCCTATACAACACAATTCGTTTTCTGGAATCTTCTGGTTGGTTGGTTTGTTTGTTTGTTTGAACAGCTACTTAAATAATGCAGCGAAATTCAACGCCTCCGACAGCATCCATGTTACCATTTTCTAGAAAAGTATCGATCCAACATTGAATCTTATCAGTTCAAACGGTTCTAAACTGATATTAACCTGGTACGCCGCAAATTTGGCAAGTCGCATTTGCCGATAAGAGCCTGCCGGATTTTATTTGTTATTGTTTTGAAATGGAAAAACGTTATTTCGATTGCACTGAAAGTTGAAAGTTAATTTTTTTTGGTCTAAATAGGGGATGATTTGGTTGGTTGCACGTATGGCCGTTAAGAATGTGCTACTGCTGGATTATCAATGTTTTGAGGTTTATCAATATAGCTTGTTTTAGAATAAATGCACTCAGTAGATCAGCGGAGAACACTGGTGTGTTCGAAATATCGAAATGTTTTGGTTGGAATTACTCTTCTAACAATTACTACGGGCATATATTGTATTATCACAATCAACAGCTAATAGGTGTTTGCTTCGATAACTCGTTTACTATAAATAATGATCTTTTAAGTACACTTTGAATGGTACGGGAGCTAAATGATTGTAGAAAGAGATATTTAAAATTATGTACTCAGCCATGAGATTCAAATTCAAATTTGAATCTGAATCGATTTCAATCTATAAATTCAAACTTAGATCGAGAGATTCATGAGTCTTTGAATGAAATATTTAAAAAACTCACAGATTTACAAAAACCTCCTGTTTTTGCTTTACCCACAAAAAATAAAACAATCATAAAGATTTATAAAAGATTGTAAGATGCATAATAGTTTCAAAATACTTTGAGATGAGTCAATATAATGGCATAGAAAATTATTTTAACAAAATAGTAAAGCTTGTTAAACAATCTTCATCAATCAATGTGCGTTAAATGTAAATTGAATTGAACTTTGTTTTATAAAAATACAAGAGACAATTAGATCGGAAAAGTTCGGAAAAAATTTCGCGAAACAAACTTCAACAGCAAAAAAGCTAAAATGTAGCAAAATGAAACCTAATAAATGATTGGTCTACAAACAAGCTGCACCTACTGTCTGCATGCAATTTCTGCTGACGATTGCAGTTGCAATCCCCGGGTAGATACTATTGGTCCTTCACGTTTGCCGTTCGCCCCTGCAAAGCTATAAAACGGTCATTCCGGGGTCTACGTTGCCACTGGCCGTGTCGCTCAGGCCATGCCGGCCGCCAACCTGTTCGTCGTTTCGGCAAAGGCGACGGCTCAATCGTCAGCCGGCCTCCTAGCGACTATGATGGGGGAGAAGAAAGGTTCACCCCTTGACCGGAAAAGGCACGAGGGAATGGTTGGTTGGCGGCCCATTAATAGAAAAAACCAACCTAAGAAATCCGTGGTCGTATGCAAAACGTGAGATGCGTGTCGGTTGAACCCGATGCAGACTCGCGCGTGTGTGGACGGGATTTTATTTTAAATTTCAAATTGTGACAGAATGATCTTCTTGGTTTGGCCGGATTGGTTCTGCCCGTAGGGGGGAGGGGGTGAGAAAAGGAAACGTTTCCCTCGGGCAGACGCCAGTTACACCAACACTGGGCCAACCCCCACAGTTGCCAGACGGGAAAACCTTCATGATTGCGGACACACAATCGTGTCGGCGAGTCTTCGATGGCTAGGGGTGTTTTTCTCTCAATTGCAGTGGACGGACTTAAAAATCCCTGTTGTTTTCAATCCTTGTGCAAATAAAACGTTTGTGGTTCTCGATTATTTGCATACCTTTAAAAGCAAGGCAGCATTTTTTCAACTTTGGCTTGCCGATTTTGTGAAAAGATGAAATTTTCTTTTTTCCATTTTAATTATAGTTTTTATCATATACAGTACTATTTACTTATTTATATATTTACTTCAATTGTGATATCCTAAGCGTTTTCTTTAACTTATTGTCTAAATTTGATTTGTGGTTCTGTAAAATTGTGATTTTTCATTTACCCAATGATGGCAGATGTTTAGGGCGCTTAGTATTTTTTATACAATTTAATTCGAAACACAACAAAATTAGATGCGAGCACACAAAGTTGATATGTAGAAAGAATATTGTCCGATATCGTGGCAAAAACTTACGGCTCAGAGGCAAAATTTAGCAGTCCGTACATGCCATAAGCAAACAAGACATTTTTCTACTGTTTTAAACACCCATACTGGTTTGATCAAACTCTACAATGATGACGACAGGGAGTCGACAAACAAATGCGGCCACCAGATGTTAGAATCTAGCATCCACTAACCCAGGCAGAGAAACGAACCTATGGCAAAGAGCCCACGTTGACCGGAACGGCGCTTTGGTTGATCTTTTTCATTCAATTGGATCAACTTGATCCCGCGCGATCCAGCCTCCACAAACCGTGGGATTTCGCCTAGAATCGGATGTCATTGCAAACGCAGTCGTAGAATCGAACAGTAGTAAGCGCAGCAAGACGTGTGAAGAGTGTCGTGAAGTGGAAGTGACGACGACGGTTCGGTTTGTCTTCTCGTCACGGATTTCGTGCAGCCCATTTTTTGTGTTCTGGGTTTGTTTTTTGTTTAGAAACTGATCTCTCATCTCCCTCCCTGGGATGGTAGATGAGAAGATTTGGGGACATTATTGCTCTCCTCACGAAGAACCTAGTCAAACATCCCGCCCCAAACCGAGTCGCTGAATCGATCGGTGGAAGAAAGAGAGCACATATGCCGGCTCATGCTGGCAGCTAGCCGCGGGCAACGTGTTCCGGTGTCGAAATCATCCGTTCCGTCCTTAGCGGCGCCATGCGCCATGTTTACAAACAGCGAGCAACCATTTTTACTTTTCGTTCGACAACCGTCCGGCTGTCCGTCGGATGGGCAAGGGGACTCATCACTGCGATGGCCTCATCTGGTGCGCCGTAACATCCCATTAATTAGCGGCGTGCGATGAGTCGTCAATTCTCTCCCCCGTTGGAGGTATCTGTGGTGGTCCGCTTTTGGAGCGGCTGGCGATCGCATCGGTGTGCTCTAACAAGTGTCAAGTGTCGACAACCCACTCTGAGTGTTCGCTGCAGGTTGCACCCGTAGTGTAATTGTTCCATTTCCACTCGGAGCAGAGAATCTTAAAACACAGAACGTCATTAATTACGTGGGCAGTTCGTAGCCTCCCACCAGTTTGTTTGGCACAATTTGAAAACATACAAATGGCGTGTTTTAGAGCAGTGATTTGTTGCTATCAGTGATACATCGATAAGATCATCTGTCGTTAGGAATGCTGTGAAAGTCAATGTCCCAAATTAAGACTGATAATTACATTGTGTTATGTTTTGACGTTGGGATTCAATCCCCGATTGATTACCAGATCCAATACCAGAAGAACCTGGAAGCTGATGATCTAACACTTTAAGATTTGCCGACCGAGAAATATCGACACAATTTATTCACCAAAAAACCACTGAGCCAGCGTCATGAAATTATTTTTGCGAAATTTTTTTACATGCTATCTGTAGTTGTTAATACCTTATTTTAGTAGTATGATTCGATTTCATTCTGTTTTCAAACTCTGTTCAACATTCAATTCTATGCAATTTTTTATACATAATAAAATCCATAAATAAAGATCCACGTACGTCAAAAAAAATCAAATCCAGTTCGACAAAACTCTAGCAAATTTACTCATGAAGTTTGAAGAAGAAAAAAGTAATCAAATTGATTGTGTACGAGTTCAGTTTCAACTATTTTTGTTTGAACTAAGCAATGTGCATTTCCCGTATTTCCAACTACCTGACTCTTTCTAGAAAAAGATTAAATTTCTCTAAGATTGCTTTCAAGCTTGTTTAATAAAGTCCTAAAATGCTGTGATTTATGCTTCTCTGCCCCAACATGATCGAAATTAAGATAGAAATTTATTGAATTTGCATCGTTACCATGTTCAACCTCTTTGCAACATCTAATGTAAACAACATACTTTCAATAATTGGTGGACATTGTCATTCTCATCAATCCTTAAAGTTTCGTCACGATCAACTATACATCCAACACCTCGATCAAACGATCGTCAACAATCCCTTCGTATAGTATGTTCCCGTAGTACAAGCAGCGCTTTTTTCGTTCTCGGTAAAACCAAACTACCAAACCAAAAAACCGCCTACGACAAACACCTCTAACGAACCGTTAGCGCCGCCAGGATTAGCCGTCCTGTTATTTTTAGAGAACAACATGATTTTTCTACGTCAGCTAGTTTTAATTTCGCGTATTAATGTTACATTTGTTTTGTGGTTCTCTGGCATTTTTGTGTGTCGTTTTCTTCTCTCCCGCAACTTGGGCTTGTTTTGCTGCTCACTGTTCACTTCATCTTCTGGGGGGAGGTTTATTATTGTTCTGCAGCTCAGCTGGTCGGTGGTAGGTTCCGAGTAGCCAAAGTTCGCTTTCGTTGCTCTCATTTTTCAACGGGTTTTCAAATATGTGTTGCCTAGCTGCCAAGATAAACTTCATTTTCCACGTAAGAGAAAAAAGAGCCGTGGCCTCGAGGATCGTTTTTCTGTTCGTTTCAAGTGGGACCGAGGGAAACTCCGGAAAATGACCAACCGGTTGGTTGGGTTAGCCAGGAGCGACATAATTTATGGCAAATAAAGCGACGTCGACCATGGCTGTGCTGCGAGATCATCCATTCGGCGTGTGCAGTTCGGGGATACTAAATAGACTACACCCAAACTCGTGAACACACGCACAGTGGAAACTCCCACCCGCCAACCAGCTCGAGGGGGAGGATGTGGTGCGTAAATTAGACAGTTTGAATCATTTTTCATCTTTCATTCGCCTCCCTTGCCATGCCTCATTTGCTAGTGCGCCTAGTATTTTCTTTTTTGTTTGTATATTAGTTTTTCGGTCGTGCGTGAGACGTCGTTGTATTAAATATGCTGCACTTTTTCTTTCTTACTTTCAAAATCCACAAACAAATTCAGTATGGTTCCAACTGGACAGTGAGAAAAGTCGTTCCGTGAAGTGGGTGTTAGAAGGATCAACAAAATATTCGAACGGTCAAGCCAACAAAAATGGTCGTAAATATGCACCCAAATTCCAGCGAAAACACAATCCGATCCGACCGAAGATGAAAGAAACACAGAGAGTGCTTTCCAATAATAAACTTGCCTGCGTTGGTTAATGGTTTCTCATTCGGCAAGAATCGAATCGCGGGAGTTGTCAAATTAAAATTGTCCCGTCCACCAGAGTGAAAAAGTTATAAGTCATAAATAAATACGGTGCAAGCTGAAAGTGTGACTCCTTGGTCGATCGTTTCCGACAGGTCGGTGTTTGTGGTTTGGTGTCCCGTGTTTAGTCCCGGTTTGGATGGTTTGTTTGCCTGGCGTAACGCCGGAGGAACCATCATGGACCGGACGTGCTACGGGAAATTTGATCCGGGAGCGCGCCAACCGTACCGATGCACGCTGAGAGATCGTGGCATTGCCCCAGGATGTAAGTGTTGATAAACTAACAGCTCAAACAAGTGTGAATTTGCTTATTTCAAGTATATATGAAAAGTTTTACTAAACTATGATACATCATTAATTCATGTTTGTTTCTTATAAATCGTATTACATTGGGATGTGCTTTATGTGAAACACTCAGATGACTAAACTAACTGCTTGGTTTAATTGAAAAATGTGATTATAGCCGGGAAATCACGTCCTAATATAAACTTTTGATGATATTTGACATAGCCAGACATGAATGGTTTAACGAGCGAATATTTAGCTTTTTAAAACTTTTTAAAACAGAATATTTGTTACAATATATAGGTTCACTGCTGTAATACTCAATAAACTAAATCATACTTTTGTTTGATTATGCGTTTTTCGAAATTTATTCGTTTGATTCAATTTGGCAATAGTTCAACTAAAGGTACGCAAAAAAAAAAATGTTACTGCATCAAAATTGATTATTTGTGCAACCCATATAGTTCATTTTATCAGCTTTCTGTACTCGTTCAAGCAATTGTTGTCGCCTCTGGTATTCCATTGTGTTTTCCGATAGCAGCGCCAAATAATCCGATAGAAAGCCCACCGGATCCTCAGGTTTTGCTCGCGCAACGGCTGCCAAACCTTTCCGCAGTGAGACCCCAAGAGTTTCCTCGATATAAGCTAAATCGGACGCCACTTGTTCTTGCCGATCCTGCACCGATTCCGTATCAAACAGTGTATCATCTGGTGTTGAGAGCTTTGACTCGTTTGCCTCAGGGACACTGGTGTCATTTGTTTGATGCGAAGCGACTGCACCTAATTGGGAGTTGTTCGCTTGAGAATCAAATTTAGAGATATAAATCCGTACGCCAGCGTCATCGATGTAGTACTTCCCGTGTGGATCAGTGAAATACTGACGGTGGTAAATCTTTTTCCCGAACTTGTCCATGTAGTAAACTCCAGTTTCGTCCTCTTGCATTGTCTCAGTTGACGACTGACGAATTTGCAAGTGGCCATTCACTTCTAAGTGTTCAGGAATTTGGGAGTTTCGATGATACAGTGGTTCTCCTGTGCTCGATCTTACCCGATCCAATGTAGACAAATTTTCATCATATTCTGCCTGCTGTTGCTGTATCATAGTCTCAATTAGCTCCAGCTCTGACAACGTAGCTTGTTGTTTCTTTAGTTCGAGTTCGGCTATCTTTGCGATATGCTTGCTACTTATTTCATCACGCAAGGACTCCATGTTCTGAGCAAGGCTCGAAGAAATTCGCCTCAGCTCATCTCGCCGCACCTCCAGAAGGCTTATTTTGCTCTTGTGAGACTTTCTGCGTTCCATCATTTCCGCGTCGTACACCTCCAGTAGTTTCTGGTTGTGGTTTGGACGCATGTTTGTATCTTGCATGACTTCAAGTCGATGCTGCTCGGAGATTTCCGTTTGCCTTTGAAATTCTACGATTCCGTCCGATATTTCCCGCTCGATCCTTTCGATCAGCATTTCTAGAAGGGCAATTTCGTGGACGCATTCATTTAGAAATTGTTTCCGATTCTCCAGTTGGGTCTGGATGGTTTCCCGTTCGATAATTAACTGAGCCACACGTTCTTCAATTTCTTGCTTATCGCCCTCGAGAATGTCGATAGCTCGCATCTGCTCCTTTAGATCCATCTGACGCCCATCACGCTGATCGATGGCGACGGTTCGTTGTGTCGTGAGACTCACCGTGGAAGGGAACAGCTTTTGGCGGAGCAGGATCAACTCATCTTCATTCACTTGCATTTCATTGAGCGATTGTCGAATATCCCGCTGGAGCTTTTGATGAAGTTCTCGGAAACTTTCCTCACCATCCATGCTTTCAAGTAATTCCGAAAACCGTACTAAAATAACAACTTGCACGGTATTCACCGCAAACTTTAGTCTGGAGCAGCTAATGTTAATAATGTGCCGAAGATCTATATACGAGAGAAGACGAATACAATTCAGTTGGTTTTTACGAATAACTTTCACTAGATGGTCGGTGTTGGTCAGGGCTGATTCTATTTCAGCGATTAGGGAAATATCGCCAAGATGCCAGAACGCTCGTTGTATTTCGCTTTGAAACAGTGCGTCCGTTTGCTGCAGATGTAACAGATTGCTAGAAATAATGGACTACTATGATTGGAGCTTATTTTTTTCATCGGTTGAGCATACTCACCTTTCTAATATTTTTAGTAACCGCTTCACAAGTTCCTTATCCGGGTGGTGTTTCAGAGAACTGTTAAATCTGGATATTCGATGCAAGCATTTCGTTTTCAACTTTTTCAACCAATGTACCTGCTGATTGAACAACGAAACCACAGCGCGCGTCCCACTATCTAGCGAGAATCGATCCAATTCCTCGTCAGCTGTGGTCTGCACTAATGCCCGTTCAAACGCGTCGAATTTGTCACAGAAGTGAAGAAATTCCGCATCAACCAGCAGGAGACTATCGAGTCGTCGAAGCTGTTGGTTCCTTAGCTCTATGTCCCGTAGCAATGTGTCGAACCGCCTTAGGTCAGCTGCGTTCATTATTCGCCGTCGCCTTCAAAGATACGGTGAAGGCAAACTCTGGTTGCTGGGATTTTAAACATTGTTTCCAACCTAACTGTTTGGGAAGTTGGTGATGGTGATTGATTCATGATCAGAATTTTTTCCATTTTTGGTTTGCAAACTCTGTTGGTGGGTACAAAAATGTGTATAACGCTTTTTAGCTCCAACCCTTATCAGATTTAGTTGTATTTTTGTTTTGGTTAAATTCTGGTCAAGTGTCAGTTATTCGTCAGTAACGTATTTTTTTAGCCGTTCGTCTAAGTTGGTTTTGCGTCAAACACCCGAAGGCCTACGGGTAACCAGGTAGCATTGGTTCCAATCCCATATCCTCGTTTATAAAGAAAAAACAGGGAAAAGGCAACGTGCTGCCAACATTGGCCTTTGCAAATTTTAAATGGTGCAGTATGTAGGCATAATTTTATTGACGTAGGATTGGATAGTTGTTTCAATTGTTATCCGATTGCTTGTTAGATGAAAAAATCTTTTCAAAGGTTCGAAAACATTGATCAATTGATCGATAAAATTGTGCTTTAAATTATCTTTCGAGTTTCGTGTGCTTCAGCTAGTTTTGTGGGAATAATTAAATTTGATTAGCGATGTACGGATTTTGATGAGTGCCTAGAATATTGAAGCTCATTTTGACATTGATCTAAGCCAGTGATGTCAAACTCAGTTGACCTCGCGGGCCGCATTAGCTCCCAAAATAGGTTTGCGGGCCATCAGGTTGGAATTATGAAAATATTTTCTTATCAGTGTGTTTTAAACTTAATAATCATGATTTAGGGTGTATTATATTATCTCTTAAAAATTGGCTATGAATCATATCCAACTTTTCTTTATCACGCCGACATATGGCCGTGGACAAGATCAAAGGTTTTACCCAGATTTTTTGAGGCAAGCAAATAAATAGTATCTATGGAAAACAAAGCTGATGAACTACAAAAGCATTCTAAATGAAATTCAGATCAATGACTGAAGACCAGGTCAATCAGTCAGAAACCAATCTTAAGGAGAAGTTTACATAAGTTGGTTAAAGCGCATTCTGTAAAAACGTATTCCAAATTATTCACATTTTAATTAAATTCGCAGCAAACATTTTATCGATTTTTATCGAATCGGATACAGCTTTTTATCCTGAGCAATTTTTTTTACAAATGAATCAAAACTAAGATCACGGATAACTAACGATCATATTTGTTGTATCGAACGCAGATCGAAAATAAATAACGCGAACTTTGATTTGATATCATTTGCAGTGCAGTGATGAGCGGGTCGACCCGAACCTATCGGGTCGGAGCGATCCGTAACCGACCCGGAGCGCTCCGGGTCGAACTCTCGATTCCAACGACTCCGGGTCGACCCGTGGGTGCAACGAGTTCGGGTCGACCGGTAGGTGCAGCTGCCCATATGCGAGTTCGAACCTTTGGTTCGGGTCGACCCGTAGGTGCAACGAGTTCGGGTCGACCCGTGGGTGCAACGATTCCGGGTCGACCAGTAGGTGCAGCTGCCCATATGCGAGTTCGACCCGTTGGTTCGGGTCGACCCGAACTCGTTGCACCTACGGGTCGGAATCGATTCTTCTAGGGACGGACTCGATTCCGGGTCGATCCGTGAAAAGAATCGTAAGACCGCGTCCACACGGCATCGTAGCGTAGCGATTTTGACACTCCGTCGTAGTGTAAATGTTGGTCGAGAGGCCTTAGCCACGGCCATAAAAAATAGTTGAGACTACGACGGAGTGTCAAAATCGCTACGCTACGATGCCGTGTGGACGCGGCCTAAGACTCATCACTAATTTGCACGTCAAGTTTAAAAAAACGCGATCTTTATTCTCCGTTACAACAGTGGTGAAAAAGAATCACTAAAACACATTATTTGACAAAATATATTTGTTCTGTTCGCTTTTGCAATTTATTGTCAGGATTGGATATTTCAAAACACATTCTCTTGATCACAGCAATTCAGGTTTTTGAAAAGTTGTTGATTGTCACAATTCACAGCTTCGTTCATAATACACTACAACACATGTGTAATTTCAATGTGAAAGCTCTTGTAGTTCATCAGATATATTCGTTTGTCTCGAAAATTCTGTGTAAAACCATTGCTTAAGGGTAAGCCATCTGTCAGCCTGATGTGGTTCAATGGTTAGTAAGACTTTCTTATAGAAATTGTTTAAATTGTTGGTGGTTCAATCCTCTTGCTTGTATGAAGTCCACTGCTTGTGAAATCATATTCACAACAATATTTTCCATTTAAACGGAAGCCAATACTCAAAGTTTAAAACTTTCCATGTATTGTTTCAAAGGGGTCGCGGGCCGCATCCAACGTCCGTGCGGGCCGTATGTTTGACACCTCTGAGCCAATACACCGACCGGATCATTTAGATGTGGACAAATCTTCTTGTTTTCAAATTAAAAAGTTTAAGGTTTTAATTTAATGATAATAATTAGATTCCAAATTCCTTCGCTTGAAAAGATAATTAGTAGTATTAGTAAATTTTTATTTTTAAATTAAAAAGGAACGCTCATTAAAACCTGTTGAATATATGATTTATAAACAAAATTTGATTGCAAATTGCTGTTTTTGTATAAAATCTTGTGATTGGTAATTGTTGCTGCATTAATTATTAGATGAAAGAATGTTTTTCATCGACATTGAGCAGGTGTCCAAATGGTGGGGATTTCTACGCTTTTTGATATTTTTGCCAAGTAATGGTCCTATTTCAATGTTTCTCTAATCTAAAGCATTCTTCAGTGTGACAAAATTGTTTTCATATGAGTATCATGCAATGCGCAAAAAAAGTGTAGGAACTATTTAAAGTTTTCATTTCACTCTTTATTGTAATACTCACAGAAAAACGCAGTTCTTAAAAAATCGAAAATGATAACTTCCATAAATTTTGGATTGGTTAAAACCGCGTTGAACCTTTAGGTTCAATCAAACGGCTAACTTTAAATCACATGGTCAAAGCTTCGCGACGTTCCACCATTTCTAAAGTCGGCCAACAGATGGTGCTGCATGGCGGCTGGATAAAGAACTTACGTCTTTCGAAGCGTTTCTTGTGATCTTGAACTAGAAGCAAACTGGGGAGATATTCCTCGCAAAGACTCAACACATGTTCAAAACGAAAGGAACTTAACGTGGGCTGCACCCTGTCTTCTCTTCCACCCTCATCTCCTCATCCTCTGTCTGAGGTCATTCATATACCGGTGGGCGCCCCATGGTGTGGCGCACAAACCAAAATGGCATTCCATTATGGCACCATTTTCTCAGGTGACACCAGACTGCTGCTTCCTGTCCCCGGCTTCTGTCTGTATGATGTCATTAACGCGCGCACCATGGTTGGCATTGCGTCAAGCGCCTAGTTTGCTTGAACAAATCCTCATGTTTGTTGTGCCCCACCCGCGTTTCACCATGCTTCCCCAAGATGGTTGAGGATGATCGATCGGAAGAGAAAGATTCATTCATCGGAAGTTCGAACGTATGCTGGCTGCGTCGGCGCAAAGATTGCCAGCTCATCGTATGTGTTGGTGACTAATCGATCGTATCGAAGGCCTGTTTGTTTACATTAAATGTTCTATTCTATTTAACCCTTGAGGAGCGATTTCTTCACGCTTATTTTTCGTTTATGAAGTTGTTTTATCAAGTTGATTTTAACATCCCTTTTCTTTAAAACTCCTAAAAAAATTGCTACATATTTTATTGTAAAGATTTCATATCTTTCAACTAAATCTGCAAAAAAAAATACAAGCTCATAGAATCTGCAATTATCTGCAAAGTCATGTACCAGTATCATTTTGAGGAATCATTAGACTATAGAGCTGAAGTGTATATGTTGTATTGGAAGCTCCGATGCATTGGAGGATCTGGCTCAGACGATGCAAAGATAATCCATTCATTCGCATATTACAGCCAGGAGGAGCCGTTTCTATGTTTTTTAGCCTTCAACATTCGATGTTCATTCGATGCGCGACTGCGGAACTGTACCGTCTTTTTTACTGGACACACTTCTCTGAATCTAGCCCTTTACACAATGATCGAGAGGGTGGACAATAGCTCAGGAAGATTATAACCTAGCATAGAATTTCAAATGCATTTGATTCACTTAAATTTAAAAATTTACTTTTAACTCAAAATTGAATTATAATGATGTAACTAGAACCACATACAAAGTTTTTCTTTTCCTAATTTTGAGTATCTTCTTCTTGGCGTAACGACCTTGTTGGTCATGCCTGCCCGTTAAGGGCTTACGAGACTTGTTTCCCTGTTTTACGTGGATAGTCAGTCCTCTCGTACAGGGGAGGGTCCGGTCTCGGTTGGGATTCGAACCCACGCCGTCGAGGTGGTGAGCCCCGGGGCTCATGGGCCGGCCCCCAATTTTGAGTAAGTTATGCCCTATTAATTTTTAGAATATTACCGAATTAATATTAGTCGTTAATAATTTAATTAAACTCTAATTAGAGATAGCCATCGGGAAAACTACTATAGTGATCTTAATTTTTGTAGCTGTCAATAAGATCAAACTTTTTCCCTTTGTGTACGTGGATTGTCAGTTCATTCGTACTGGGGAGTCCGGTCTCGGTTGGGCCGCTAGGTCTTTGATCTCTAAATCGACTGCATATTTTTACAAACAAGAACACCTTTTTCCTTTGCACCGAATTAACGAATTTTTAAAAATGATGAAGCTATAGTGTTTAAAAAAATACCGGTTTATTTATTCTTGTGTTAAATAATTTCTTTTAATTCTACCAAATTATGTCTACTGTAAACATATCAATCAAACTATTTCCAACATGCATGTTGGGTATGTTTCGTGTTGATTGGTCTATCACTTATCATGACATAAGACCGCTCCCTTGTCATTGTCCGACCCACTGTGCTCCGGTGAAATCTCCAGCGGCTTTCTTGAACCCCCTTTATGCTTCCCGCGCAGTTCATGATCGGCTTACACGGTCACTGGTGCTGTTGTTGCTGCTGCTGCTGTTGGTAGTGGTGTCATTACGGGGTCTCAAGACGCGCCAAGCTGCCCCGCAAAACCAGGGGAGCTTTAATCGGTGTCGGTTGAGTTTTGATTTAGTATTCATCGAAACAGCACCGTTCCGAGTTGCAGTCCGTATCGTTTGCGTTGCTTGCGCGTCGAATCCAGCAAACACATCAATCCTGTCCATCCAGTCATTCGTTCGACCCGTCTGGAGCATTTAAAGTCCGGTCGCGTTCCGTTTATAATACGTTCAAACGTTTGGCAGATTGTGTGCTTCATTTGGATATTCCCGGCTTGTTGCTGCGAGCAAGAGTTAGCGTAAAACGGCGTTAACGGCGTGTGTGTTATGGCAGTCGGTGACCAAATGTTAGGAAAAGTAGCATTTTAACTCCCGTGTGCATCTAGTTTTTAATGTCGAGTGGTCGCAATCGTTTACTGATGGAGTAAACTATCGCTAGTTGCCAGGGGAAAAGTAAGAAAATTCCCGAACGAAGACAAATCCGACGAAAACTGTGCTAACTTGTGCTGCCCAATAACGATCGATAAGTGCATACTTGAGGAAGGTCTTCATTCCTGTGCACCATATCCATACATCCAATAGTAATCGAATTCCAAAGATCGTGCAAAAGAACCCTTGCTTGTCCACACATCCCCAACATGACTGGTAAGTTCCTTGGATCTAGAGCAGTGGTTCAATCATCTGTTTTAAACTGGTTTTTCCTACACCGTGACGTCATGAAGACGTCTTGCGTACAAACAAGCTCGCGGAGGTTTTAAAGTTTGACGGCGTGAAAGGGGCCGATCAGTCGCATTCCAGTCTGTTTGAAGAAAGTGATTGCCTTCTCCTTCGCGCTGCACGCATTCTTTCGCGATATGGGTTAAAGGAAAATATCTACAGACAACATCACATGCCTGCTTGCTTGTAAGCCAATCTTGTGCCATCTTAAGACTTTGGAAATCTTTTTTGTGTTTTTTTTTCTTACATGGATGAAGACGAAAAACATCTCCGATGCGTCTGATTGAGATACGATTGTGGCGGACGGAAGACCACAAGTCAGCGGTTATTTTTAGCATTCCAAACACGCCAGCTTGCCTATAGGCACTATAGTGTTCGAGGTGCGTTAAGGTGGTCAAAACAATGATTTCTGTTTTTCGATGCGTATGTTTAGCAGGTGATAGTCAGTCTTGTAGTTAAACTTTTCCTAATATTGTTTGTACCCATAACATTTTCATGGAGTTGGTACGTGTGTAAAAAACCATTAAAATTCAAACTACTCGCACTATACATCTTTTCGCCTATCCGGAACCGAAGGTGCAAGCGTACCGTGGAGGTGGATCCGCTGCCGTTTCCTTCCATTTAAGCCCGAGCGGAAGTTGAAACGATATTGATCGTAGGGTCGTCAAGTAGTCAACGGTCGCCTACAGTGTTTTGCCACAAAATCATGCAAATGTGTAGCAGGGCGGCGTGATCACCTGTGAACTGGGAGATCGGTTGTAGGCGTAAGAGATGTAGCTTCAGTAAACCAAGTTTGCCGCAAACGTAAAAAAATCAAAGAAACATCCGTGAAATGTTTACTATCCATGATATGAAGTATTCGATGTCTTTTGCAATAGCAAACGGGTAAATTGATATCTCTTGTAAAGATATGAACCGTCTGAAGTACTCATACATCAATCCACTTGAATCATTGCACATGTATGTCAATGCATTTGAAAATGCCTAGAGAGGTTGATGCTCTTTTTTCTCAAGCTGGTTCATAGTCCTAACAAGGTTCATATCAATGGCACATACAATATGTAAAAGTAGCCTTCCGGAGGAACTTTTATCGAAATTAGTTTAACTAACGATAAATAATTTGAACTTAGGCAAATTAAATTGCTTTTTGAATACTTTTATTCTAACCTTTAATATTTAAGACCATTAAGCGAACAAAAACCCCTTGTAACTCGTCCATCCGGTAACCTTTAATTGTTTTCGTCACAGTATCGTTCTTGACATTCCTTTTCTCTTGCCAACGCCTCGTTGAAGATCGTGAGCGCGTGCAAAAAACGTGCAGAGCCCTTCCTCCAGCAGAAGAAGAAGGGCAACTGGTGTGGTCGCCCATTCAGCATAAACCGCGGCCACTGGCAAGAGACATTGTTTTTTCTCGTGGCACGACTTTGACTTTCCCATTTCCCTTGTTCTATCGTCAAACGAACGAGTTTTTTCTCTTTCATCTAGAGTTTTCTCTAGTTTTTAGGGTTAGGTTTCAATTTTGTGCAAAAAACTAAACAAGAAGTGCATGATGTTAAGTGGTTGTCTGCGTTTCGATTCACAAGAATGGTTCCGGAGTCGCATGTCAAGCTGTGTTGAGAGTAACGAAGGAAGAAAGCTGTCAACTGACTTGTTGCTTTAAGTTAAGTTTAAGTTGCTTGCTTTAATCAAAATGGAAAGCAGATTAAAAGCAAACTTGGACGGTATATGTGTGTAAAAGTCTATTTTAATTGACGCTTGATTTAGGGATAGAGGAATTCTTTAGAAGTATTGTGATGAGATTAATGAATACTTATTTAGGTTTTGTGATGAACGATAATTTAAGTGTAACCGCAATTTCATGAGTTGTGAAGGGATTTTTATTTATTTATTTTATTTATTCATGGGAACGACCTGGCTGGCCGTATTGCTTAACACGTTAAGCGCGACGTCGGTCCCGTGGGGCAGACAGTATTCTTTCCCGTAAGCCGGCGAATTTGCACATAGTGTTCAACGTGTTAAAGATAAATATTATATATGGGTAGTTTGGCACAGGCTTGTATTGGGACATTGTACCCATTAGCAGTTGATGTGGTGGGATATTTCAGGAAAAAAATCATTTTGTTATTGACTAAAAATGTATTATTTATTGATAATTTGATCCATCTGCAGCATAATCTAACGAAATACTTATTTTTTGTTAAATGACGCAACGTTGAGCTTTAATGCATTTCTATCGGATAAGAGTAATAATTTTTGTAAATAACACATGAACAACGTTTGAATGTTCAGATCCTATCGCAGGTGTGAAATAAAGGCTAATTTGACAGCATCTAGGTCAACTAAGAATTCATTTGGTTTTTTTGTTTGATTTTTAAAAATGTTCGTATCCTACTCCAACTATGGTTTGTTCATCATGCGATGTCGTCAAATAGGGATCCTCTAATTTATTAATGCTTTTACCATACCATCACCATATGACATCACCGTTTTTGGGTAAACAACTGTTCGGTAGACGGTAAAGCTTGGTTAGTGGCCCAACTGGTTTTTGTATCATAACTAACGGCTGCTCCGGACCATTCTAGCGATATGGTCAGATTGGCGGCCAAAGGAATTTAGCTTCCATAAATATCCCCACTAGGCCCCGCAAATCCTTCCCACCTTTTCGTTATTGACTTATGGCAAGATACCGTATCTTTCCGCCAGGTAACGAAATAACGTCACTGTGGGTGATGGTGCGATTTAACGTACTACTGAACGTACAGAAACATCGTCTCTGCTAAGCTATAGTCTGCAGACTTAAGCTACAAGAAATGTATAATTCGTTTATCAGCCTCAGAATACGAGATAAACCGACTAGTAAAACGACTGCTGAGCACAGCGATTTTCTGTGACACGCTGTCCGAATCCGGCATCACGGATGCTGGGGCGCCACACAGACAAGTCTCTAACTGCAGATCCATGTGTTGCGCCACATGGTAAAGCGGGGATGGGGGCTGCAAAAAATAAACACGACTCACACAGGGTTGTACCAAGCTCGGACTTCGATGACACCCGCGCAAACTCATACCGCCTTGCTTGTTTATGAACCACAACACAACCATCCGCGCTAAATCCGTTCCTTAGCGCCCCACCGGTTTGTGTGTGGCTTGCGCCAAAGATGTCGCCATGTGGCACAGTTCGGTTGGTGGTAGTTTGCAGCCAAGATACATACAACACAGACCGAAACCCGTGTTACTTAGAGGTTTGCTTCAGTCGTGTTCGAGCTTCGCAACGTCATTAGCTGTGATTAGACGAAGCGAAGAACCGTATCAAGTATTGTAATCAATTCCTATCACTCTCGATGTAGTGTGGGTTGTGGTAGCAGTAAGCCAACTCGGGAAAGTGTGTGAATGAAATTGTGCACAATTTTCGCATGCAACATCATGCCGTTTGTTTTTTCTTGCTTGATCAATTTGTGTGCGTGGAATCGAACGTCCCCACGCTGCTGAAGACGACTAAGCGATGCGTTTGGGTCTAATCTCGTTCGCTGTGTGATGCTGCAGCAGGGTGTGTTGGCCCGCTTCGCTGTGTCGCAGCACTAGGCAAGGTCGACCGAACCGAGACGAACGACGGGCGCGAAGATCAGTACGAGCTGTTAAGCGATCGGAACCAGTAGCGTGGACTGGTGCGTGCCACCGACGTTGTCGTTTGGACCTGTGTGTTACGGGTTTTCTTTTATCGACAGCGGAAAAGTGTCCCATGTGGATTGGATTGCATTTCCTTCGAAGAAATATATGTAGTTTGAACAACAACGAATAACTAGGGTTTGAAAGTGTAAATTGTGCTTGTTCAAAAGTATCTAAAATATTACACACCTTATCCGACTTAAAACACAAGCGAAACAGTGTTTACAGGCGATGAACAAAAGAAGGAACGAGATAAAGTGCCTCAAAATTCCAAAGATAACATAACACGGTCTTTGTTCTGCGCTTGTGTGATATATCGTGAAAGAGGCAAAAACACCTAACGGCAAACGATTTTAAACCGATAATGCAAAACCTGCCGTATCGGACGGCATTACTACCACCAGCCAACACACGGGGTTGGAGGAAAATAAAATACTAAAATACACAGAAGTGTGTGTATCGCGGTAAAGTGTTTCCTTGGTTGAGGCCTCTGCATCTGCTTAAAGGTGTGCTCCTCTTGGTGGCAGTTTAAAGTCTCACAAGGGTTGGTGATGGTCCGGTCGAGTGTAAACTGTTGTTAAATCGCCTAACACCGAGCGTGTAAAGTGATACAGAACAGCATGCTTGTGTTGAAGGAAGACGGTGGCTGCTTTCCATTTCGTTCGGTTAATAATATTTTTAGCGCAAAAACAAACCGTGATCTTCGTGGCGCAAAAACGGCGCGTGCTGTATAAATGCAGAAGAAAAGTCAACGGAAAGCCAGACACAAATATACAGTCAATAGCATTGAATTATCTACAAAAAACACGGCTCTTATATTGCGATTGTAAATTTACGATTCCTCCTGCTGAACAGTAGTTTATTATACGATGCATGACGAAGTAACCGAACAATGTGTCTACAGAATCAATCAAATTCTTGCGCGCGATGTATAAGGAAGAATACTTGTCTTCGAAGTTTTTAAAGAGGAAAAATAAATCACTATTCTAATGCACCGGGAGTATCTTATTTCCGATCGTTCACAGTCGAACGCACTACAGGCAGACCAGATCGATTGTCTTATTTCGATCGACGAGAAGAATGTGCACACACACGTTCGAGGACCGCTCTCCGTTGGATTGATCAACACAGTTATTGTTATTGCTGTTGTTTCTGTTAGTCTGATGGGTTTTGTTTATGTTTACACCCCACTGAACACGTAACCTCCCGCCTCGGGAGCTATGTGCCATTTTTCAGCCAAGAAAAGAAGAGCATTTTCTTACGCCGTGTGCGTTCGTACGGCGCTTGTGCACATGTAAGATGGCATCGCTGTGCTGTGATGTATGCTGTGGTTGATGCTGCACTTACTGAAGATACCCGGCTGGTGGAGGTTTACGGCGCCGATCGTGACCTTGTGCCCCTTCCTATCTTAGTAGACTGTTTGTAGTGTGAGAACGAACACAAAAGCCGGGTGCACCAATGTGAATTATAGGGGGCAACCTACATTAATTTTAGTAGTTTTGTTGCAAACAACCCAAATAATATATTAATTTAGTGTTTTGTAGCTTAAATTCATGTTCCTATTATATTAAAAAAAAACATATTCTTTAATCATTTATTAATGTTCTTTTGCCAGAGTAATCACATCTGCTTATCCAATCTTAATGTTTAAAATTAAAGAGTTAAGTTCATTGATGAACTTTATCTTGCTGAATCAGTATGATACTTATAATCAGTAATAGAGCAACAATTGTCTCTTACCAATGGATCGCAAACATTTGCAGCTTCCTTCCATTGAGTTTTAACTCGTTTGCATACATCTATCTTCTCGATGGATTTTGCAGATTCTCAGGCTTCCTTCTAAGCGTTAGACGGCCATTAACATCAACCACTTTTCTTCGATTTCGCTTCGATTCGCTAACCTTGGCGGGTTGGTCGGTGCTTCTATCGATTCCTCGAAACATAACACTCGCTAGATCCGACTTATGGTCGAAGGTCGAAAATGTTTGCGCAAGCTTTCCACATTTTCGATCGCATTGAATATTTTTTTCTTTTGCTCTCGCCCTCAGACGGGTTCTTCCATGTGCTTGCTTTCGGTTGTGTTGGGTATGGTTCTAAAAATAACTTTTAGAAAAGGTGTACAAGGTGTAAGAAAAATCCACATTGCTGTGAAATGTCCGTACTTTTCGGCACGCGCACAATCCTTACGTTGTGGTTAGAGTTTTGTTTTTGATTTTGCAGTTAACTCTTCTGGCAAATGTGATTTTTTAATACAGTGAATAGATAGAACCTTAGCTCTCTTGTTCTTTGTCGATTTTTTGTCAATCTTGAATCAAAAATTTACACTTTTCTGTTTTCAACACTTCAGTATTATTTGTATGTTTTTATTTTTATGTCTTGAGATCATCAAATAATCCATCAACGCTATGACACGCTCGTTGAAGTTTGTAAAAGACGTTGAGATCGAGATGGTCCATAGATTGTGTTTATTGCACTTTGTGTCTGCCACTTTCGAGTCGTTCGCGCCATCCCTATTTTATAGTTCTTGGGTGTGAAAATTAACTGGTGGCGGGATCTTTTCCTTTTTCAAGTCGGCTGCAGCGTGTCATAATTGTTCTGGCGACGTTGACAACGACCGATGGCGTCATACAACGCATAACAAAACCTCCCCCCTCTGTATCACCATCGAAGATTGTCGATAGGAGTAAGTTTGTGCAAGAAGTTAGTTTAACGGGCTTACGACCACACAACCATAAGTTTAATGTTTACTTCAATTACATTTAATATTGCACATAACACATTAGTTTCTTTATGGTTTCTACTTAATGTCATGTATTGGTTAGGATAAGCTACTGTTCAGAAGAAAAAACAACCTGACAACACACAAACTTGTATCGCAGTAGAACACACTCATAGAAATGGGTGTGTCACGATAGAACACTATTCAAACGAAGTGAGGAAAAAAACAACGATAAAAAACGAAATAGCAGTGCCAGCCATTTGTTTCTAGCGATCGTTTTCGGCTGGAAATAAAACTTCCTACGGAAACACAAACATTCATCCCCGCACGCACAGGCGCAACTTTATGGCGTCTAAAATGTCTCGCTCCACACCAATGAAGGGTCGGGAGGAAGGTTTCGAAGATTATTTGGGTGAGTGCTCAAAGTTGGATGGGATTTCCCAACGCTTTTCTTACGTCTCGATGATAGATGAGGTATGGTTCGTGTCACGGCGCAGTGTGATTTTATTCCCATTTATCTCCAAAATGACTTTTTAAGAAGGTTTAGCATCGATTAAACAACTAAATGCATCCCGAGGACATCCGAAGCATGTGTGTACATTGTGCTCCCAATTAACATAAATTGCAGAGAAATGATCGTTTTGAACTACCTTGTCCCATTTTCCACACAGACGTGCATATCACGTGCGAGAGCCTATTATACAGGAGATCGCCTGAATCAATATTTTTGCATCCGCCTCCGTCTGCATATTGGAGCATATTAAATTGATCGCCGGGTGAAACTGCGAATTGAGGGCGATGGGTTTTGAATTGCATCCTCAGTCCTTCGCTGCCGATTATATGAATGTTATATTTATAGCACGGCAAACTATATGCAACAACGTACGCAAGCTCATTCTAATACTGAGCGAAACGAAAAAGGAAATTTATAGTGCATTTTATGTTGTACCTGAGATGCTATAGTATAAGTTCGAAACTGTTCTTCATGAGTTGATTAATTCCCAGATATTTTTTCTCCAACGCCTAACAATTTATTTGTCTTATCGACATTTTTGCGTAAAGAAACACATTAAAAAATAAATAAAAATACTATACTAAATAACTACTAAACAAACTTTTCCATGTTATTTTTCTTAGTGATCTGCGGCCAGCTAAATAACTGCCGCAAAGAACAAGTAAAATACTACTTCTATTTTTTATAACAACATTGTTTTATAATTCATATTTTTGACATTGAGTGTACCATAATCTTGTCACATTAAATTTTAGAAAGAAGCAACTAGAAGCAGAAATGTTTTCATGTTTCCTGATGCATAAACAAAAATAATTTATTGTATTAATTAATCGCTACCAATACATTAAAATACAAAGCTGCACGTTAAAACTAGAACTACCGCGGTTTTTACGGTTGAAACTTTAGCGCAAATTATTTTCAATATTAAAAAGAAAATTTTATTTTTGAATACATAAAAATTAACATTCTTTTGGATGTGTGAAAGTTATGCATTAACATTTGGTAGAATTGTTCAGCCTTAAGAATTAAATGTGATTGAAAAAGTACCTGACCCGTCAAAATGACTGGTCCGGTGGTTCTAGTGGTTATCAGTCCGATGCAGTAACGTTGTATATTTATCCTCGCTGTCATTGCCACAATATGATTCACCAAAAACCAACCTAATTTTATATTCAAATCTCGATATTTTTTCTTTCGCATTGTTCAGTCTATTTTGGATTGTTTCACTTCAAACCCAGTCGGAGAAACACTTTTTTTTCTACATTCTTCCTGCTGAGTCACTTAAATCGTACAGTTATAAAATTCCTCCTACAGAAATGTGTCATATGTTTGTCACTGGGGAAAATTGATGTGAATAAAACATAATATTAGTTAGAACATAATATTATCTCTCCATTCGAATGATGAAATTCATGGGAAAATGAAAATATTGTTAATTTTTTGAATAGTAATTATCTCATGTTACACCGCTTCTATATTTACTAGAGTCAAAATTTTGACTAGTATTTCTAAGATTGAGGTACAGTGGGGTTATTCACTTCATTCACATCAATAATTTTCTTCTTGATTTGTAGTTGATTGATTGATAGTGAAACTACTTAAAAGCCCAATTAACGTTATGTGTTAATAATACGTTTTTAGAGCATTTATTTCTGACCTCTTGACCAAGGATAGAACTACTATATGAGCATAATAAAATAAGTTAGTTTGATATTTTTGGCACAGTGACATAACATTTATAAATTTGGGAAATGGTAGATAGCATCAATTTTAATGGACATCACAATTTTTAAACAATCAACCAACCATTCTTGAACACCTTTACTTTTTAATCACCTCGTTCAAAAGCCTGGCTGCCAGTAAACCAGACGTGCTGTGCTTATCTATCAGCACATACAGCCGCTCCTTATCTTGAAACCGAAGTCGGCAACTTACCGTTTAAGGTGGCGAAAACAGAACGCAGAAGGAGCGAGGGAGCACAAAAAAGCGCAGCCACAAATAGCAAACTCTTCATTCCCTCAACCTGTACACCGTTAGGTAGGGCGTTGTGCGTAGAAGGCAAAAACCCCTCGCGCAACATCAAAATGGATCACATTCATTCACAAAACTTGCCAGTCGCTGCTTGGGGAACCACGTGCAAAACGCGATCACCAACACCACCACCGTCACCATCGAGCGGCTAGTCACGAAGACATTCCAGGGAAATTCGTCACCTTGGCTCGACTTGAAAACTGTATCATCTTCCCTTGCGGCTGATGATGGAGCGTGTTTTACTGTTCGCCAAGTCGAAAAAAATCCTGTCTGGTTGGTAGACGCGACGGTAGTGGTAGTAAACTCGGTTGCCACCCCTTCGGTTGTCGTCATAGGCGATGTGCGGTATCTATGGTGATTGCTGGGTGAAGAAGCAACCGGCGGTTTTCGCGTGCTCCAGTCTCCAGCAAGTGTCGCACGGAAGAGAACGCAAACGAAGCGCCAACGCGTGTAGCCGTCGCGAGTTTTCTGCTGTCACCGCGAAGAAGTTAGGAATTAAAACAAATAAATTCCAACCTGTCCGCTGGCTGGGTGGGAAAGTAGCAGTCGTAGCAGCACGAACGGCGCCGACCTGTTGTTGAAACCGTTGGCTGGGTGAAGTTTTGTTGCTTACTCACTGGGACCACACATCCCTACCAACGTCGGTCCGTCGAGGGAATTGATTCACCCGACGCGATGGAAAAGATAACCTACGAAAGTGTGCAGGAAAACTGTCAAGATTTTCTCGGTATGGGCATTGCATGGGGACCGGTGGTGTGTGTGTGAATTGAGATACCTGGTTTGGAAAAAGAGATTCCCTGGAGTTGCCATCGATCGAATCTCTTACCCACCTGTTGGGCAATAAGGGCTTCATTGGGATTGCTCCAGTTTCATCGATGAATCAAACAAACAACGTCGATTTGCTCTGATTATTCATTTCTTCGTTCGCCTATTCTTTCCCCTTTCCAGACGCACTACTAGCCGACCTTCAGAACACGGTCCCTGGACACAATCAGCACGGCGGAGGCGGTGGTGGCGGTGGCTCCTCGGTTCCCGGATATGGCAGCCTGAACGGAGTCCGGAACAAGCAGCAGTCCAGCCCTATTCCGGTAGGTTGTTAGTGCGTTTAGCTGCCAAGCGCATGGAAAGTTCGCTCGGTTTACCTCAAAGGAATTTCGTTGAAACAACTGCCATAAGAAAGATCATTTGAAATCGAAATGAAATAACGAACGCTGATGTGGAAAGCAAGGTGGTGAAGATCCAACGCTTCAACATTGGGTGACATTCAATGTGTGCATTTGTGTGGCTGCACCGCGCGTGGTGTTGCTCTTGAAAAGTGCGAGAAAGTGCATTCATTCGGCATCGAAAAAGGGAATAAGAAACCCGATCCAAATGCGAACACTGCTGTTGTGGAGCATCGAGTGAAAAGACAACGGACTTAAACAAACAAGATTCCGTCCATTCGGTGCTTTGGTTTGCGATGGATTTTATTACACCCGATTCGCAGACCTTCGCTGTGTGCGCGTACGTTCCATTTCATCTGTGAGTCAGTGGTGCAACAGAGCAGAAAACAAAACCGTAAAAAGAATCCTCCGTTTAACGATTGCAGGAGAAGTGCGCGTGCATCGTGCTGGACCACCGAGGACGGATGGGAAAAGGCGGAGCTGAATGCATCGTCATACGGGGTGAGCGTTCGCGTGGCCACCTTCTGACGAACTCTGCGCTCCTGGTAGGGCACTTACAACGAGTCAGCAGTCTTGCGGCACCAGTTTCGCGAGGCAAACTGCAAACAAACACGCTTCCATCATGGCCCCATCGGGCGCCGGTTGGTCGGTTCGTTTTTTTTTCCTTTTTCCGTTTGTGGTTTGCGGTTTACCGGGGGTAAACCTCGGTGTTGGGCGGTGGCAGGTTTGTGATGCACATTTCCCTCGCACCAGTGCCTGCGTCTGTCTTTGGCTGAAGCATTCGCAGTGGAGTCAATCGAAGAAACCATCGCGTGTGTGCGGTTTGATGACGATCGACGAAGGAGAGCGGAATTAATGCGCCTTGCGGTTCGGCGGTGCACATTAATGAAGGCGGTTTATTGCCCACGCTCGACGAGAAGTTTAAGTGCGTTCGGTAATTTTGCAGTTGTTTAGAGTTTCAATTTTTTCCTCCAACGTTCGTTAATCTTCGAAAATCTACCCTACAAGAAATAAACGGCCTTAAAAGATTGAATTTTACGAAATCGAAATCGATCTATATAATTCTCCAGTATCACTTGTTTTCTCTGAAAGCTTTAGTATAAAATGATAGGTAGCCATTGTCTAACACTTGCTCTTGATGATACGGTAGCTAGTAAAAGGCAGTGACTCATCTTCCCAGTAACCGTTGACCGTTAGAAACTAGAACATTATGTCTAGACAGCTGTTGCAATCGCCCAAACGGTGAAGGCATTTTCTCATCACTAACTGACGCTTCTTCTCCTTTGACCAATACGTTTTAATGAAAGTGTGTGAAATGAGAAGATACGGTAGACCAACTGATGATGGACGGGGAGTGAATAAATCTGTCACTAGTGACAGTCATTGGACGTGCCCCAAACGTCCTTCTTTTGAAGTGTGAAACGAGGAGACCAATAGCCAAATAACTACTTTTGTTTCACTAAAAGTAATGTGCCATGACGTCAAGTGCAACTTTTTTAGCAAAGTTTTAATTACGTTTTATTAAAATGTGGGACTTCACTACCGTTTAAAGACAAAAATATTATACTAATTATAATTGTTTTAATAACATTTTTTTTCTTTTCTTCTAGCAACAAACGTATCAAAACACCACTGCTAAAACGGTCACCGAATCGCGCGCCACAAACGGCTACAATGGTTCGCTCCCAAGGTCCACCACACCGCACAACTCGTTGCCTCGTTCCGGCACGCCACAGAAACTGCAAACGTCCGCTTCCGGTAACCTCTCGGAGTTGGACTCGCTACTGCAAGACTTGAGCAGTGCCCGTTACGGGAATGTGGCCGATAAACGTAAGTTTAACGGTTTACCGTACTAATTCTAAGTAGTATTACCCAATCTCATGTTTTCACCATCTCTTCGGTTTTAGAGCCCAACAATGCCATCGCCGTTGCTAGTCCCTCGCCGTATGCCATAAACGATAGCATTAAGCGGCCGTCGGTCGACAGTCTTCTAGAAGAGTTGAATAATGCCCACTCGAATCCAATCTACGCGGTTCCGCACGGGTAAGTGGAGTCCAGGCGCATCCCCACCATCTAGAGGGCAATGGCCGCTGGGCTGCACTGGTGTACTAATGGATGCTATTTTGTCGTTATTTTAGGAATCAAAGCGCGGGCACACCAGGCAGGCAGGTTACGATAACGGTTCGTGAAACAACGACGGAGAAGCTAACCGGTACACCAAGTGCTCATTATCAGGACCAAAGTAAGTGAAAATTCTATTTTTTACCAGTTTTTCTACCTTAAATGTAACAGTTAGTTGTACCGTAGTAATCTACCCCCACTGATTTCTAGAATAGTGCAAACACTTTGTAAATATTATGAATGAACTCAAATGCCTTGGTGTATTCTTTGATATCCCTAAAAACTAAATTATACAAATCCGCTGGTCTGAAAATTGACCAAACGGCTGACTATGAAGGCACGTAAAAGGAGTAAACCATTAATGGGAAGGCTGGACTGAACATGGTCGTAACGCCTTAGAAACTTAAAAAAAAGTGAAATTGTGCTGTGCTCTCATAGTGAACTTTTTTAGGAACATTTTTAGGCAGTTTTGGGTTTTGCAAAAACCAGGAAGAACAGCGCATATATTCAAAGTAGTTGATAAACTTAACTAACCAATCGAGCAACATAAATTAACGCAACCACACGTGTATAATTCGTTCAAGCATCATGCGCCTCCATGCTGTTAAATTCCGCCTGTGAGGTATGCAACAAGCTTAACAACAAAGCAACGGTTTTGATTTCAAATGGTAGACATCTCGCTCCCTTCCTTCCTCTCTCTCTCTCTCTCTCTCTCTCTCTCTCTCTCTCTCTCTCTCTCTCTCTCTCTCTCTCTCTCTCTCTCTCTCTCTCTCTCTCTCTCTCTCTCTCTCTCTCTCTCTCTCTCTCTCTCTCTCTCTCTCTCTCTTTCTCTCTTTCTCTCTTCTACTACAAAAGTGCACCAATTATTTATCTCTTTCGTCTCTCGTTCTCGCTACCACTACAGTGTACCAACAACAACTCGTCCAGAACGAATCACACACGTCGTCGGCCACCAAGGAGCTGGATGATCTAATGGCGTCACTGTCGGATTTCAAGGTAAGCAGATTTGTTCTCTTATTAGCTCTTTTCCTTCTCTTTCCACACCCACAGGTATAGGGAAAACTAAAATCTACTTCGCAAAGAAAAATTTGCACACTTCACAAACCATTTGCGAGAAGAACGGTGAAGAACGAACGAACAGTTTTGACGTATTTTGTGGCCACCTCTGGCATGGCCTTCAGGATGAAATTATGAAGAACAAAATGATGAAAATAACGGTGTCCCGTTTGCTTCGCACTGATTAATTGTTCTCTCGGAGGTAATGCCGTGTCGTGTTTATTTTATGTCAAACGAAATTTTCCACTCAGCGGCTTTAAAAACGCGATGCCGAATCAGAGGTTCCCAGCCGACTGTCTGCCCAACCATCTGTTTACCAGTACACTAGGAATTTAGTTTCCATGTGTGAGTAGTGTGTCGCACCGGTCATTCACTACAATGGCGTGAAAATTGCGACCCCAATCGACCTTTCAGTGCGGTCGGCCTGAAGCACCATGCGCCTCCATATTAGTGACAGCTTTATGGCAGTCGCCTGTCGTCGATTGCGATTCGCTGACATTCGCTGCCTGGGCCACGCTCTGCCGGCGGTCACTTTGTAGGGCGGCTTCTTCGTGTCACCTGTGCGAATCGGTGCCAAAGGTTTGGGGGCGCTTCATTAACATAACCATTGCCGAAAGGGATGGCTCAGTATCCCTTTCCATTTTTCGAGAGACTTGAGGCAAATGGTGCCCTTCGCCATCATTGGCGTTTGCTATTTTATTTATTTTTTTTTTATGCATTCGTCGATCTGATTTTATTTTTTGGCAGGCTTGAAGCTCCTGCCAAATCGATCATGCCATGGATCTCTTTTGGGGGCATCGCATCAGTCACCGTGTGATGCCAATCCTTTTTTCTTGCATTACCTTTACAATGGCATTCAGCTGGTTGTACGTTGGCTGGTGCAATGGATTGTATTTTTTCTTTTTTAAAGCATCGTTTTTAATTTAGAAATTACCGTGTACACCTCCATCACGGTCACACGCCATTGATTGACATTTTGCAGTGCGATCCCCAGCACGAGTAAAAAAACTTCTCAGATATAGTTTCGATCTCTTGCAAAGTCTTTAATTCACCAGAGGACTGCTCTGGATGGGAGATGACTTTTTTTTTTGCAAACTACAGAAACGTTTCGCAAATTTAGCAAAAAGCTTCCCTGCGACCGTAGTCAGTGGCGATAAATTATTGTTTCTAAATTTAGTTCCCCTTGGCTCGTAGGTGAACCCCCCTGATGCATGGTAGAAAGAAAAATAGAGACAGGATGGCTGACTTGAACGCAAAATGGAACGCGCATACGCGGTCTGTTCTCAACGGGTCGCGGATTCGTGCACAACTAGGAGTCATCTGAAAGAAACGTGACTGCAGGGGAGGGTCGGGTTTAGTTTGGCCGGGGTACAGCGGTAGGTTTTTGTTTTCGCCAGCAGGCAAACCGAAGGGGTTGTCGTTTTGGGCCCGCGCCCGTCCGTGGTGTGTGGTCATGATTATTTTCGATTTATTAACATTCGCCCGCTCGCGCTCTCGAATCGATGCCTGAGACGTGGGACGCCGTCATCAACGTTTGACAGCACGGGAATAGGGACGGAAAAAGCGTTAGCGAACAAGCAAGGGTGGGAATTGTTGGGGGAGAGAGGGTGGGGGTGGAGGAACAAATCCCATTGCCAAAATGTTGTTTTGTTAGCACATCTGTTTGGGGAAAATTTATCATGATCGCCGACCGTTACTAACTTGACGTTAATGACAGCACTAACTGTCCGTTGGAAGTGTCCATTTCTGGCGTTTGAAGGCACCAGAATGCTGGCCCGGCGACGGTTGCATCGCTGGCCGGATCGTTTGTTTATCTTACGTGGACGCCATTTGTCGATCGGGGCAATGAATTTATTATTACTTTAAGAACATTTTGTAGTTAGTAGGCTTCGCCGTCACCGAAACAGTTTCGGTGCATGTTAAATTTGTAAACCAAACCGTACGGAAAGGGATTCGGTGTAAGATTCTACAATAATAAACACTTTACGCAATGTGCATCGATGGCAGCGATCGCGTATGTTTATAATTTACTGTCAAAGATCATCCGCTTTCCGATAAGGTTTGTGGAACAGTTTTGTGCACGCGTGCCCGTTTTGTTTGTCTTATTGCACTTGAAGACAAGATTCATGAAACATTTCGTAAGATAAGTTTTATCAGAGAGTCGATTTGGTTTTACTTCGATGAAACATGATGTAAAAAGAGACCTCAATTCCGTCTTGCATCCATCATCTCCTTTCAATTGCACATTTGAAGTAATGATCGTATTTAATGCGATTGCCGATATTACATGGTTTCGTAAGCCGTGCCTGGTTTTGCGGTCGTAACCATTAAACATTTCGTATAGCTTCATCACTCAACGGAACCAACAACAAATTCCAACGGTACCAGGAATTTTCCCCGACCAACCATTATTTCTTCTGCACCGCCGGAAGACTGCCACGGGTCAGCGTCGAGGGAAATGAAAACATATTTGAAAACGATGGCTATCGAATATAAATAAATCATTCGCCAGAGATAGAACGCGTGGGCGAACCGATCGAATGAGACAGATATTACCAGGGTGAGAAAAACTTCCGTTTCCTTTCGCCCAATTCGTGCTGTTGGTTCAACTCTGATTCCTTACATTTTCAAATATCACTTTACCTACTTCTGTTTAGTTCTGTGGATTTAAGAAGGTGGACTGCTTCTGTCACTGGTTTTTCATTCTATTTTTTGTACATACACTATTTAAACTCGTCGTTGAAACAAAGTTAAAAGCGGTTAAATTATTCCGCACGCTAGTAAACCCGTTCAAGATCATATTAAAATAGTCGCGTGACACCCATCACTTTTGATTAACTTTGAAAACGGATCCTTCAAGCTTAATCGGAAGGGACAGTGCAATGGTGTCACGGCGTGTGGGCTAGAGACGCCGTGTTCCGTCTGTGTATGTGTGTTTGTGACCTTGGTCGCATCGCCTACGGAACTGCGACCAGAGCCGGTCAGCCTCGAGCGCCACTGCGTGTAGACATTTTAATGAACATCAATTGAAATGGATCCGATATATCATTTGTAGTTTGTAAATTTGTCCACGACATCGGGAAGGAAGAGGCGCCGGTGTGATGAAGCTGTAGAATATTGCCGACATGATCCGGGTGGCTAAAACTGACTGTCGCAGTCGACTAGACGACATGTTGATCGTCTTCAGTCGATGCGCGTTTCGCCCGTTTAGATATTCATTTATCACGAATGTTCGTGCTTGGTGTATGCTATTTTTCTTTTTTTTTCATCCCATTTTCTCCCTATTCTGTTATGTATGCATCCAAGTCTTTCGCCATTAAGAACATTAATTAATCCATGAATGGTAGGAGATGAGCAAGTGGAAATCGGAGTGAAGGATTTGAGAGAAAAATGTCCGCTCTGCTGGTTTCGTTTGTGGTTCAATTCGCGTGGTTGTAATATTAATTTTATTAACCATGATACCAGTGCTACCTTTCTCACGGTACACTTTCCTACACTCGAGGAAAGCAACCGAGTAATTTTTTTGTTTATAAAAGTTTTTTTGATTTTTTGTTCCTATCAAAGACTTAATTTCTTTTCAAAACGACATTTAGGTCTATATCTTTTATGAATTTATTTATTTATTTATTTGTATAGTTATATTTTGTTGAACAAAAACTAACCTATCATCGCAACTTAGTGTCGAGTTTTGGCTTTTGAAATTTGTTCTAAAATATTTGTTTTATGATCCCCACCGAACATTAGCGCCAAATTAATGGGGCTATTAAACTAACTATGTCAGACAGCGTATGCGTGTGAGACAGTTGGATAACACTCAAAAAAGTTCAACCCCAAACTATTCTCGCTGGGTTTGCTAGAATCCGCTAAGTGAAACCCCTCATCGGCTTCTCGGTAACGCCCTGCTGATTTGTGAAACGATTCGTACTAATTACGTTGGATCGTTAGGAACGCCACGAGATAGCCGTTTGAAATGTACCGCGAACTCAACAAGCAGTGACAACGGGATTCGCAACATGACTACGCTATGAGAAAGGGCGAAAACTGAATATCTGAAAACTGACCACGGTTATATGCATGTGCAACGAGAAGTGACGATTACTTTCATTTTGCGCAGACCTTTAATTTGGTTTTTATGTTTCTTCAATCGTCAGCCGCCGCCGCCCACCCTTTTGATAATATTTATTCTTCGCCTCTCGCCGTTCGCGAAATGATGTCATGTTTTCTGTTTATAATTTCTGCTCCGTTACTGCTGTAACATTCTTTAATGCCGAACGGGCGCCCGCGCACGGCGCAATGCAACGTGCAAACATGTGGAGGAGCTTCATAATGCCAATTATTATTATTATGGTGCCGAGGACGCCAAAGAAAGTGCGAATCGTGATGCTCGCTGATCGCGCACCTATGGTGGGTGGCCACCTTATCTTTTCCAATTCAAGGCGGTATTGTTGGGCTGGGTCGCGGAAGCACACAATCGATTTGATGGTTGTTTGGCATGCGAACGTGAAACGCGGTGGCCTTTTTTACTTGCGTCCGAAAAAGGGCACGCGACAGGAACGAGAGGGAACTTCTTTTCTTCCTTCGAAGGGCGCAAAGCCGTAGTCGTCGTACAATCGATCAATCGGCCAATTCAATGCCACCGATGATTGCACGCGCCTCTCCCAAGGAAGGAAAGCTATATTCAAGGCTGGAAAACACCCAGAAGTTGGCCTTGTGTTGCCGCGAGCGCTCTAAACGGATTGGCTAAGTACAATCGTAAACACGAACTATTAGCACTAGTCTAAGTGTGTCTACTTTTTCTCATTACCATGCCGTGCTTGCCGGTGACTTTGAAGGAACAAGTTGTATTACAACTCGATACGCGTGCAACCTGAATTTGCATTCCCATGTGCCGCTATTGCGAGGCAGGGCAGGGGTTAGTGGTGTGATGGGTGATATCATCCTGCGCATTGCTTTTACACAATTAGTGAACATTTAGATGCACTAAAATGGCGTCACGTAGTCTCACGGGGGTCAAAACAGTGGCTCGTGGTGAGTAAAGTTTTTCTCAGTTGCTCCATTCTAGTGCTTGATTGTACAGGATTGAAGTAACAATATTTTAACGGGCATTAAAACAAAGACTGAATTAACCAAATATTCTACCTCTGTAATAAATCATTGAACAAAAATATTTCTAGTTTTATTACGCCTAGGAACTGTTTAGATTTTTGGAGCCGCTCAAAAATTAGATCGTATTTTTTAGATTACTGATGCTAAATTGATCCGTCTGTCATTTTCTATGGCACAATAATAAAATGATAAAATTAAAATGTTGCTCATGAATGCACGCGGCTCCGAACTCGGGCTATATCGAATGCATCAGGCATCTGATCAACAAGCACACCTCCTAACAAGCACAGCTAAGTACGCAATGATCGTCGCTCGAACAAGACTCGTTTTTGATACATTCAAATCGGCCAACTAGTGTCATTTATTTTATCGACGCTTGACTGCATCTTGAGGAGTTCACACTTCACTTTTAAACTTTATCTTAACACCCTTAACGTCCCAAGGAAGCATCTGACTCATCAACCCGCATGTGTTCGGTTCTGCATTGATGAACCACGTCGCCGGGAGTAGTTTTAATGGGAATTCTATTGTTCAATTTAATTAAATTTTGCGTATCAACACGCTAACCGCTACAAGAATATTTACAAGAGCTTCTGTGCTAGAAAATCCATAGTTTATTTTTGATATTGTTTTTGCTTTGTAGGTTTTTTCAACACAAAATTAAAAAATATGGCTCGGACTTCCAATTTACTTCTATAAAATCCTTGCTAACATTAAGTCGGTAAACATTATCCTCTGTCATATTGCGTGGAAACAATATTTCAAGGTCAATTGAATGCTCATTCTTTTCTAATTAAAAAGCATTCAATTTTTTATTGTATTTTATTTTGAAATATTTGTGACTAGAAAAAAATTCCTTAAAGTTTTTTGCGAAAATGCTTAGTAGCAAGAGAAATCCTAATGACTTAACTATGGTTCATATCAAATCTAAATCGTAGCTCGAGAATCTTCGTTTTGGGTCTTAACCCCGAATAGGAAAAATTGTTTATCACGTTCTGTGAACAAATTTTCAAAAATAATACATTCCTAAAACAACAAATTTTATGCTACAATATGATATACGATCTTTATTTTGACTGTTTAAAATTATTCATATAACTGGAGAGTGTCAGTAAAGAAAATTTTAATTAAACTTTATCTTACATTTTTAATAAAATATTTCAAAATACGATTTTACGACTAATTTTCATATCTATGATTCTACCCTTTGAAACACAACGTAATTTTTTAATTTATTTGTTAAACGTATCCATTTATGTAGACATCTTATGGTCGGATTTGAAACCTCTAAATGCATAGAGTGACAAATTGTTAAACTCAGCTGATCAATGTAACTATTTATGGATTAGTTTCAAATAGCTTCAAGAACTGGACCACATGACCCAAGTGTAGCAGAAGTTTTGGTAAAATTAACATATTACCTTTTTCTGTCACATCGAGATCGACTCGGACCGTCCACCCACCTTATTGTAGGCCACACAAATGTTTCAATCCGTTTTGGAATCCTCAGTTCATTAGTTTTGACCGTGCTCTGAGGTTAGCCTTTTGTTCCATAACTGAAACCAGAGAGCGCATCAATCATTTTTCCCAATCCACCCACCAAAACACTTACTAGATCTCAGGCCATGTGTGCGAGGAACTAGCCGGCCATCTTAAGGTATATATCGAGTTACCATCTTAAAATGGTCCGCCTGCTTCAGTAAATTATTCCATCCTGTCCATCGATGGTTTCGATATCTTGGCCAAATGATCGATTTTGGTCGTAGTTTCACTACCGAAACCATTCATTGTAACCCCGATGCGAGCAACTTTCATCTCGCATGCCCGATTTATTTTTAACACCCACGGCCAGATCAAACAAATCATTTCAGTAATTTTGGGAAAGATAGAAGGAGTAGCTGCAACGGACTTGGTTTACCTCAACATATTGACAAATGAGTGGTGATCACTGATCTATCGTTTTGATTCGCTCTTGAGTTAAGCTCCAAAAGAAAAAAACAAAGGCGAAAAGATAAACTTGTTTGATTGTTTAAATTCCTTTGAGCAAAACATTGCGTGTTAACAGGATTGTTCTTTTTCCATTCACCAACATTCGGTCCGAAAATTCGGCGCAGCTTTTTCAAATTGTTTTTCTTGTTGGAAAATAACCAACAGACCGGATGTCTGTTTTCCAAAGGTAGAAAAATACCGGCGAAAAGGCCCAGGAAAAAGGGGGAGACAAACCTCCCCCCCCCCCTCCCCACACCCCCTTCTGTTCTTAGGATCCGTACCCATCCGCTGTTGATGGATGGATGGCTGAACGGATCGGTGCGTGTGCTCATTCGTGCTCCCTTTTTCTGGGTCGGTTTATGCGCGGTTTCATCGAAAGCAGGTTCCAATTTCTTGATGACCGAGTCCGAGAGCAAATTCAAAACTTTTCCTACCAGGACCACCATAACAAACCGAACGATGTTTGTGTAGTAGCACACCGCGCACACACGCACACAGCGCTGGCGCGCGATCATCAAAACTCGTCTCTTCTGCACACGGCGCGTCACTATTTTTCCGGCTCATTTCGGAAGCAAACCGAAAAACCACCCGCCCGCGGCCGGATGAGTGCAAAAGATGGGTCGAAAAGTGGAAAAATAGCGTCCTCCCCCTGCGGTGGAAGGGCGGACGATCAAGGGTGAGATCGGTGGGGGAAGGAAAGGGGGTAAGAACAGAGCAAAAGAGTGAGCAGGAAAGCAGGAGGATCAGTTGGAAGGCCACCACCCCCAGAAAACGCCGAAAAATCGGACGCGTGGTGGAGACGCATGAGCGCCTACTTTCGTGTACGTCTTGGACGCAAATAAACAAAAAAAAACACACACACAACCACGGCGAAAGAGATTATTCAGCTCCGGATAACGGTCCCAAGGACGGGAAAAGGTGGCTGAAGTGGTGATCTTGGAAACAAGATGCTAAATAATTCGATGCCGCTCAACCAACAATGATGAAGTGAGTCACAAGCCCCGAACTCGCCTGAAGCAGCGTAGAAAAAAAGGAACAATTTTATCACTCCAGACATGATTTGTTTTGATTAAGTAAGATTTAAATTTCCACTCGGTGGCAATGTTCAAAAATTGCCAAATGGTTTTTTCTGACAAACTACGGCACACGCGCTCGATGGAAAGGTTGTGAATCGGCGCGGCTTACAACCGCGTTGATCATGTCATTTAATTTGTGATTCATTGCGTTATCAGCTAATTGGTCTTTCGGAGCTTCGACAATAGCAAATCCCTTGGTCGGGAAGAGTACTGCTCGAAATCATTCCGACGATAAACTCTTCAAAGGCTCTCCCCTTAGCTTTGTCATAGTAGAAACATGTAAAGCGATATCAGCAATTAACCGATGTGGAACGATAAAAGGTTTAAACTGTTTCCATGCCCCGTGAGTGCAAGGACCTCTAGAAGTGTTTCAAGTTAACGATCCCATAAAAAATACCCTTACTATCTATTTTTATAACCATTTTAAGGTTGAGTAAAAAAATCTATAAAACTGACAGAAATTCACTTCCCGAGGTCAAGATTATATTTTCATTTTTGTTTTATGTGGTGTTTCGAATTTGATTTTAACTGAACCGAAACACCAATCGCTAACCCGCTTAAATGGTATCTCCAAAACAGATGCGAATTAATCGATAGCAGATGATCAAGAGCTTCAACGATGAGTGAAGTGATTGCATGGAAATAAAATAGAGGAAAAAAACATACATTAGAGTAACACAATCAGAGCGAAAAAGAATCCTGCTTTCGGTTGGATCTCGTTCCCACATTACAGTAAACACGGTTGTGCCTCGATGAGGTCCGTCTGTAGGTGGAAAATCTGTTTTTTTTCTCCATTTCGGAAAATACTAAATCGGAAGGAAATCTCTTGGCTAAACCGACTTCCACCAAATTGGTTTGCATTTCCTTTTTGCTTGTGTCCTTCGGAAGCGAACAGTTGTAAAACCTGGTTCTGGGTGTTTTTCCTCCAACGCAAATCACATCCGCATCCTCCACGAAAACATTCAACCTACCCCGCCCCGTCGATTCTCCAGCCGCACGGATGTGTTGGCTCAGATCGCAATCGCTATACTGTTGCACTACCTTCCGCACGGAAGCGTCATCTTCCATTATAGCGTTGGCATATAGCGCCGACCGACATTCAACTCTCTGCGCATCCGTTGTGAGCGTGCTCAGGTCCGTGTAAGACGGAGTACATCGCAGCAGCGTCTGCTTCTTCAAAACCTCGTTTTAAGCGACTGTAATGAACACTCGCGGTCTTTCCGTGCCGCGTACAATGTACTGTGTACGGGCGTAAAGGAGAGACATGTAGAGAGAAACGAGAGACTGAATGTTGGGTTTTTGGTGTGTGTGGTTTTATGGAAAGTAGTAGACCGCTTCCCCCCACCGAGAAGGGCGGTGGTGGGTGGCTACTAAACGGGAGAGGAGCACGGGGATTGTTAGGGTTTTGTGGAGTGCAAAATCATCGTCGTCGTCAACACATTGCCAGCGGCAAGCAAACACGCCGAGCAAACGGACGGTGCTGCTCAGTTCGAATTGAAACCGCATCGCGGCAACATCTCATCGTCGCCAAAAGTCCCGGATTCACTCGCCCGCTTTTACTCCGCAACGCGAAAGGTTGGTCAGGTCGGTTCGCGGCACAGACAGTTGGATTTGGTTTCCAGTCCCGGGTCCAAAGTAAAGCAGCAAACATCAACGTGCCCCGCGTGTGGAAGCGCTTGTACTAAAACGTTGTATTAAACATTTGCTTTTCTTCCACGAATTCCCTTCCACAGATCAGCCAGGGCAGCTCGCACCAGCATCAGGCGGTCACGGATTACGCGAAGCCGAACCAGGGAACGTCGCACTACCAGAGTACGCTTACCACGGTGTCGACCACCGAGCACCTGCCGCCGTCGTCCGATCAGCTCGATTCTATGCTCGGCAATCTCACGGCCGACATGAGCCGCCAGGGTGTAAACACCACGCAGAAGGGCTGCTGCAACGCCTGCGACAAGCCGATCGTCGGCCAGGTCATCACGGCGCTCGGCAAGACCTGGCACCCGGAGCACTTCACGTGCAACCACTGCAACCAGGAGCTCGGCACACGGAACTTCTTCGAGCGCGACGGCAACCCGTACTGCGAGTCGGACTATCACAACCTCTTCAGTCCCCGCTGCGCCTACTGCAATGGGCCGATCCTGGATGTACGTGATCACACCCTGGAACGGATATTTTTCTGTCGGTTGACAGAATCTTCAAACTCTATCTAACCATGTAACTTCCCTTGCTGTTCCGTTTGGGATGTTTCTTTTTCTCTGTTTTGTTTCTTTCTCTTCCCACCGACGGAGCAGAAATGTGTGACGGCATTGGAGAAAACGTGGCACACGGAGCACTTCTTCTGCGCCCAGTGTGGCCAGCAGTTCGGCGAGGACGGGTTCCACGAGCGCGACGGCAAACCGTACTGCCGCAACGACTACTTTGACATGTTCGCACCGAAATGCAACGGGTGCAACCGGGCCATCATGGAGAACTACATCTCGGCGCTCAACAGCCAGTGGCATCCGGACTGTTTCGTCTGTCGGGTAAGTCGGGGGGTTGGGGCGTAGTACCCGCGTTGGCGTTGCGAAAGCGATGCATTTTGGTTTGGTTCTGGAGGCGCACACAGTTCTTGCGTGGTTATACAATTGGTTATACAACTCTTGATTACCCTGTGTCAACTTTTTCCCTATCAGCAGCAGATCAGTAATCGATTTTATTTATAGGACTGTTCGAAACCGGTCACTGGCAAGTCGTTCTATGCGATGGAAGGCAAACCCGTCTGCCCCGGGTGTGCCGGTGCCGACGATGACGAGTAAATAAGCAACCACCCCAACAAGCCCCCTCAAAGCATCATTCATCTGGTGGGGTGGATGGGAGTGTTGGCAACCTGTTGCTGCGCTGGTGGTCGCATCATTTTTGCTGGCGGCGTTTTTTGGGTTCGGTTTACTCGCAAGGATTTGTGGAAACGGCTGCTGTGTTCCTGCGTGGTCATTTTTTATTCCTTTCGACGACACGCTTCGTCCACGGTTTGAGAAGTGGTTCACGGTCTGCCATCGGACGATCGACGGCGTGAGAGTGGAATTTAAAAATAGATTCTTAGCCCATCACCCCTCAAAGGTGAGACGAGGTTGCAACCGCACCTGATGGAAGTAGCGGAATAAATCCTGCAATATTCGGCACGCTCGTGTGAACTCGATACCACATGCTAGAACGCTGCAAGTTATCGCAAGGCCTGCTGTGGAAAGTAAACGATCGAACGATCGAAAGCGAAGGAAAAACCTCAATCCAGCCGTTCCCTGCACCATGGTGCAGCAACCGTTTCGACCAAACCGATCCCGATAAATCAACCCGCCAACCCACCGCCAAGGCCTCCACATTCACACACATAACCATTTAGACATACACACACACCCTCTCGCGCTCGCACACGAATACCACATGGATGACCCACATTTAGTCCATCAGTATCTTCCACCCTCCCCGGGATTACTAATGCACCCAACACGCCAGCCGATACGCCACCTTCAGGAGGCAACCAGTTTCACTACAACCTATTTTCATCGTGCAGCATAAACACCACCGGCGGAAGAAATGGGTCTCGCGTTGATCCTTGCGACACGTGGCCATGCACGTTACCTTCACCTATTCCCGTTCGCAGATCAACGTCGTCCGGCCTCCGGGGGGGCTATAGCTTTTTCCACTTTCATCTTTCATCATTTCGCGTTTAATTTTTGTCGTTTCCTAAACCGTTGTTCCCTTCCCGCCTTTTAGAAGAAAAAGTCCTTATACGAGACAAGACAAACAATGGCACTATAGCCCGGAGTGCCGATTGATGATGATGATGAGGATGTAGATGATGTTTATGATGACAAACCGCTAACTCGAATCGACACACGATTCACATGGCCGGTACCCGACACATACGCAAACAAAAAGGAAACTTACCCGGGACTGACTGACTGACTTTTGCAAAATCCCGCTTTATGTTGAATAGGGGTGTACCGACGCAATTCATTTTCTCACTCATTTTATTCAAATATATTATAAATGTATATTGTAAATAAAGAGCGATAAAAGAAGACGATAATAAACGAAAAAAAGATAATGAAAAACCAAACAAACAAATTTCAAGACAGACCGGTGGGTTGTTCCCCCTAGGTCCATTCTGCCGCCCTTGAGACACGTGCGTGTTCCTTACCACCTTTTTTTTGCGTGTTCGTTTGTCCGTTACGGATGACATCATCTGTCATGCCGGTGGCGTCATGAACTTGCCCTAGAATAGACACTGTTTTTTGTTTTTCGTTTCTTCCCACTCGGTCGCAGTGTGTTGATCGACCCAACCTAAATGAAGGGATTTATTTTCCCCCCGTTGGGCATTGTTTGCATGAGCCACCAGACGCCTCCATCGGTCGGGCGATGGTAGAATGCAATACACTTCGCAGTCCTGGAGGGACGCGCTAAGCGAAGGAAAGGATGGCGGCATTAAATGAACTAATTGTAACCCGACACCAGCAAACAATCCACCGATGTTTCGCCGGTTACTAGCGAGAGGCTGGATTATTGCAGAGGAACGTAGAGAAAGCGAGACAGATTCTCTCTCCACCGGACCATGACCATAGTTTTGTGTCGTGGTATTCCAATCCGGTACAACGTTCGGTTGACGTAATGCGGTCGCGGTGTACGCCGATCGAGCTGGTTTCGCGAGAACATCTCTTGGAGTGAGAGCAGATGATTACGAGCTGCTGACAGATGTGATGATCTCCGTCCGCTTTTGTAGGCGTTCCAAAGGTTTAAAAGTTAATTTTGGATGCCTTATTTGGTGAACACGTTTAACGTCTGTTTATAACACTTTCCGTTGACCGATGATCGCTTCATATAATGTAATACGTCTGAGGGGGTGTGAGTTTCAAATCGATCACAAAGTTGCACCTCCCGTGTAGTACCAAAGTATTATGAGTAAGCATTTCTGGAGTCTACCGTGTCTAGACGGTCGGGAAACGCTCCATCTCGGGTGTTATGTCATCACGCACATTTGTTATTTGTCTTTACTAGACTGCTTCCCTGTGCTAAGACAGTCGGGGTTATTGTGGTAATATACACTCTTTCCATCCAGTTCAGGCAACGCCGACAGGAATTGGTCGCTTATCACGTCTAGTGTGATTAGATTTGTTGAACCGTTGCACCGTTGAGTCATTCGGGATGATTTTTATTGGCACGAAGGTGCGTTTTAATCTCGGGTTTGGTTGGTTCAAGCACACCAGACCCTTTTTTAAACTTTGTTTTATTATTTTGTTTTCTATTTTTGAAACGAACATATACTGTTCATATTCGTCGGGCACGTTCAACTTTTCAGATTCGCTCTGACCAAAATCAATATTACACCTGCACCACAGCGCCGTGTACTTTTAGCCCGTTTTATTTACCAACGGTGTTTATTTGCACATTGACACGGTTGGTAGCTGGGATGATGAATCCATCGATCAAACATTCAAGCTGCTACTTCGGAGAATTTTACGCTGTTGAGCGTAGGTTTGTTTTCAAACGATTGTTTAAAAAAATAGGCTAATACCTTGAACATGGTATTTATGAAGGTTTAGAAAAACCTCGTTTTTGTTTGGCTATACTTGTCGTAGTAACACTGACGAATAAGGCCAACGTATGTGAGCATGACATCGTAGGTCATAATCCTAAAGTAAGTTACAAATTAACCTAGTCGGTTGAACCGAAATATCAAAGAAAAGCTTAAAAGACGAACGTAAACTCGTAAACTCAACTGAACTTGTCAAAGAAAACGAAGCAGATTCTGTATTAATAACTTCCGGCATTTGAACATCATACAAAAACTGAGGTTCTTAAATCCCCCCAAAAATCAATTTAGTTGCAGAAAAATCCAAACCTCATACGAAATGTTGGTAAAGAACGCACGATCCTCGTCGTGCATGGTGAATGTATACATGTGTGCTATGTTTTAGAACAAACATTGCCGATTGTAGGAAACGATATGTAAATTTATTTGCTGAAGCGTAACAAATAACGTCTTCCTGCCCCGTATGCTTTCAAAAAATCGTCCCAATGGCAAAGATCGTAGATATTTATAGATTTGTGTTTATTTTTTACTTCTACCTTTTCACTGTCTTGTTTTTCTCATTCTGTAAATATTTCCGTTTCTCATTCATGTCCATCCTCCATCGTTTCGCACGTTTTAATTTTTCCCTTCATTTGCATCGCAACCGAACGGTAGCGAACATTCGATACGGCCATCGAGAAGCGTCACGCGATCTCATGATCGTGGGTTTTCATCACTGGACACTGCGCTGGACTGTGGGGGGGAAATTGAACTAACGGTTTAATTCAGTTCCATCAAAGTCTCGTGACATCGTTCACCGGGTGAAAACCGGGTCCTCGGGTTAAAAGCAACGCAGAACGGCGCCAACGATTGGCGCCGGACGTCTGTAGCTCCTAAGCGTGTGCAAAAACGACGCACTCGCCTACACGATCCGATTTCACCTTGGCCGGATGACATTGAAAAAAGACGGTTATTAGAAGGACCCGTTGAGAGCCGCATCCGGGAAACACCGGAAGGCGAGGAAAAACTTGGACAAAACCACACATGAAGACGGCTTGGATTAGACCAGTGTCAACTGAAACGAATTCTCTGGGGATCACGGCCACAATCACGGCTTTGTTTGTGTTTCGTTTAGTTTTCATCAAGTCCAAAGAAATGATTCTTTGCTTAGAAATATTGCAGTCCAAAAATAAGACGAGTAAAATTGATGTGAAACGACACCGCTCTGAAGAGTAGAGACTACTTCTCGTTTGATGATTATTAAATGTTTTACACCGGCTGACAATGGAATCGAACATATTTAAATGCTGATTATTCCATTGGCATAGCATTTAATATTTTCTAAAAGATTGGGATTTATCTCATTGGCGTTTCTGTAATATTTTTAGTTGTATACTAAGGTTTGTTTTTACAATGATCTTTTTGCATTTTTTTCAACAGATTTTCATTCCGTTGTAAATTATTTTCTACTTCAAAACTGGTGTTTCTTAATAAAATTTAAAAATTGACAAGTTACTAACAAGCAACTATCGAACAAGCTATCAATTACAAAACTACATATTGCTGTGGCGGTGAAAATGTGTTTTCGCAACGTCTTCAAATACAAAGTATTCAATGCCCATTTCAACTTTCATTCAAATAACAGGAGGCCACTGGTTGGGATGTCTCGTATTGCGTGTTTTTTTCTTTTCTGTTTGTAAATTTGAAAAGGCAACGTACCAAGAAACGACTTTACTAACGTTGTGGAAAACCTCAATTTACCGGGAAGACTTTATAACCTGTGTCTACCAGTCGTAGCCAACCTTGGGGTTTTTTTTCACCTAGTTTGTGTAGGTTTTTAACTAATGTTTTGTCCCTCTCTCTTTCTTTATTTAACTTTCATTTTGCAGGACTGCCGTGAACCGTTCCACGGTGGATCGTTCTTCGACCACGAAGGATTGCCCTACTGCGAGACGCACTACCATGCGAAGCGAGGATCGCTGTGCGCCGGCTGCTCGAAGCCGATCACCGGACGATGCATTACGGCCATGTTTAAGAAATTCCACCCGGAGCATTTCGTTTGCGCCTTCTGCCTGAAGCAACTGAACAAAGGCACGTTCAAGGAGCAGAACGACAAACCCTATTGCCATCCGTGCTTCGATAAACTGTTCGGTTAGGTTGGGAACAAGCAAGTTGCTTGAACGTGGATGAAATTCGTGTTTCTCGAAAAAAAACATTTCGAATGCGCTCCTTAAGGGTAAAAAGGTGATAACATCGCCTTAGGTTTGTCGATGCTGCACACATCGTAGTGCTACAGTTTAACTGTCTTCCTTCGCGCGATGAGTATGTTTTAATTTTCGTTTAACTCTTCTTTTTAATATCTTTTATTTCGTCATCGCCAAATGGTTCACCACAAATGGCATTCGATGTCCGATCGCGTAATCGATTCCCAAGCTTGCCAAACGCTTCTGAGTTTATCAAACGCGTTTTATCTCTCTGGGGGAAGGAACTTTATAATGCGGCATACAAAACACCGTTTCAGAATAAGTATGGAGATGCATCGTGTAACTAGATGAGGTGACCAATATACATAAATGTGTTAAACTTTAAACTAACCACAGAATGACAAATGGAATGCGTATTCTGAATGTAACAGGTTTTATTTGTTTCGTTTCTGATTAACAAAGATTGTACAACCAGTAAAGCGCGACTTGGCAGGCAAATTCTTCTATCGGCAGAATAACTAGAAAACGTTAGGAACCGCCTTCATAAACAACGCCCGACAACGAGTGTGGACGCTCCGAAATAAAACAATTAGAAAATTACACAGTAGATATTTAAAAAGCCACCAACCGTTAATTAACAACTCACATACACACAAATAGTGGCCGTGTTTGCTCTTACAAAACGTATTAACCTGTTGTGAGTGAATCCGATAAAATGGAGCCGATAGTATGTATTGTGTTTAATCGCGTTGCAAAGTTTTCATAACTCATAAGACGTTACTACAAAACTCTACCTTTGCCAATTCCATGAATGTTCTATCTACCAGGAGACACACTAGGTGACACAGCATTGCGAAATACATATAAATTAAAACGGTAGCCGTTCAATCCCGGGAAATCGATATTCCCTCGTTGGACATAAAAGAAAACAACACTCAATTAAAACTAAATCAGTAACATATGTTACTATGTATTGGCATATGCCAATAAAAAAAAATTACCGTGAGGTTCGAAGATAAAAAATCCCCTTACATTCGTGTTAGTTGATTGAAATGTCCGAAACTGAGCATAGCAAAAATTGATTGCGAGTTTTGCCTAGAGAAACTTATTATAATGATTTGAGTTTTTCTTTGATAATCGAGGATATTCCATTTTCGTACAAAATTGACCAAATCTCTTTTATTGAAACATCAGGTCAATTAAAAATATTCGGTGAAGTTATTTAAGTGTGTTTTTGATCATATTGAACCGTCATTTTAATAATTCACTAGTTTACTAAGAAATCTTCGGTTGCAATTTGAAATGTTTCATTTTCTAACAAGGTTCTTCTACAAAAGCTTCATTCAAGCTTTGTTCCAGCAACCTTGTCTTGCTCGTTGTCGTCAAGTAGTGTTGGGACTCAAATCGTTCGATCCAAATCCATTCGGAAATCCGGATCTTCAAATTCGAATCCCAATCCGTTATATACGTGCATTACTAGTTTATCGATTTTACACATCATTGGCTAAATTCATTGAATGATTTACCTATGAAAATCAGCATATTTTATAGGCTTCTTCTAATTAAATTTAAGCAACATGAACACTCCCCGGATGACGAAAAATGTCAGCTCATCCTGGTTTTGGGTCCCCGCATCCAAAAATCTGTACTTCTCCCCCTTCAACTCTATGATTAGAAATGAGAATGTGTGCGTTGGACGTTTTCTTAGGGAGAGAGAGGGTGCGAATGCTTCCTATGTATATTCTATCCTTTGCAACCATGCAACGCCAAACTATCCCCAATGTGATTACTGTGTCGTTATTCGCGTATACGCATCTACTTACGTACGAAACCTATTTGAGATATGTGAGTGTGTTTCTTGTTGGAGCAACCACAGCATCGTGTATTTGCGCATTCTGGTCATAGCAATCTCAGAGTGCAGGCGCAAGTCCATTGAGCAGCAAGTGTTATGATCGTGCCATTAATACTGTTGAGGTAAGAAAAAACTAATAAACATATAAAAATGATGGAAATCTAGGTAATTTAAATCAGTAACATTCTATCTATCTTTTACTTTAAGGAATGAAAAGCAAAGCTAAAGAATGCGTCGAATGATGCATGAGCTGGATCGCCTATTCTAATAAGAATTGGATCTTTCTGGGACGGCAAGTCCACTGCAGAGGCCGGATCTCTACACTGGTAAGTCAGCAAACAGTGTGATCGCAAATATCCGAATAATAAACATCCGATGACTTAATTCTCAAAAAGCAAATGTTTTGATTTCACCGCAGCATTCTGCGGGTAGAAGAAAATATCACATTCGTAGAATATACCATACACACACACACACACACACACACCTACACGCGAGCTAGTCTCACCCACACCACCAAGCAAACCAATGCAAATGTGTGCGGCAATACATAGGCGATCCGTTAAATTTTGAGTTGCTGGGAGGTTGCTGGGACTCTTGCTGGAAGTACATGACAGCAGCAAAAAATTTGAATTTCTGTCAGCCGGGTCTAGCCCTTTTGAGAAATTTGCAGAAAAAAACTGATTTTCCCCAGTTTATTTCGAGGAGAGTGCCGTGCGTCGTGGGTCAAACAGTGAAGCAAGTCCTTTTGATGTTTTTCCGCACTTCCTCGGCAAGGGATTTATCACGGAGCGAACATGTTTGATGTTACCGTAACATTTTTTACAAACAGCTCCTCGGGCTGATGTAATGTATTTGAAGCTAGATTGCAGTGATAGGTAAGAAACCTCGTACTTTGTGTCCATTTTGAAAGATATTACAATATTTAAAAAGTATTTGAGACATTCAATTCCTAAAGCAAGTGAGCCCATAAGAGCTGTTTTATTCACAGTTCAGATTTCAGTTACCCACCACTAGCGGTCTGTTCCACGAACCGGTAAACCAAACAGAACCGGCAACGTGTCTGTACACGGATGCGCATGTGTTGGTGCGCAGAATGCAAATGTGTTCGTGGCCCGTTTCGTTATCACGGAGAGAAAATTGTCCTCTCGTCTCTCGTCGAGAGCTGGTAGAAAAAATAGAAAAGATGTTCAAAATGTAAAATGTTACTTGAGACAAAGATACGTGTCTTGGAAAGACCTTTCGTTTAAGGGGTCATTTTTGGAAATCGGTCAAAGAAATTAAAAGATAATTGCAATTTTGCTCTTTTAACCTAAATTGTAAATCAAGGTTTCTTTACCTTTTCTACCAAAGAGTGAACTCGTTCCCACACAAATGTTTTTCTCAAAAACAAGAAACGATGGAAAATGTTTACCTTCGACACAGTTACGTGACTTGAAAAGACCTTTCGTTTGAGGGGTAATTTGTGTGAATCGGATAAGGAACTAAAAAGTTATGTGAGATTTGGCTATTTTAGGCAGTGCCGCAAGTGAAAACATGTTGTTGCAAGAACCTTGTTGAATTTGACACACACACACTATTGCACACTCGCGCGGAGCGGCGTTACCGGCATCCGCAATACACATTTTATCGAGCCGATTAGTTTTGTTTCAACCTTCGCCGGGTTCGTCTAATTTGAGTCGGTGCCTGCTGGAGAAGCGTTTTAGCGAAATTTCGGGAACAAACTGCTTTCGAACTGCACGAGGATTTTCCTTGAATTTTGCATTCTTGTGAGTGTGTTTATGTGTGTGTTTACGTGCATGCGTCGAATGATAAATTGACAGTTCGCTGGAAGCTATTTTCCGCGAAACGAAAGTTTTCCATTATCAGTGCTAATTTGTTGCCATTAAATTTCTAAGCAAACCTTCGTCTGTGATCATTGTTTGTTCCTGTGTTCGATGTGTGGTTCGCGTGTCTTCAATTGAACGTATTTTTTAAATGTTTCTAGTGCAAAACAAAGTGTGTACTGCGGGTCCCTTGCAGTGAAGAGCTGTATACCTTTTTCGACCAACAACGAAGGGAAGAGTCGGACGCAACAGGAAGTTCGAGATCTAGCTGAAGTGAGGAAGGGAAGAAAACAAACACCACAACGATACCACCAGAAGCAGAGCCGAATTGTTAGATAAAATCCTACGTGGTAAGTAGAATATTCCCCGGATCGTGTGGGAATTGACCAAAATGGTCACATGGAAGTCAGTCGTGTACGTGTTAGAAAAGAGGAAGAGAAAAGAAGCGAGAACCACACACCCTCGGCGCACATGTTGCGGGTGGCGCGGTTATGTTTTTCGTTTTTTCCACACATCGTACGATTCGAAAACGGGTGTGCGAGTGCCGTCCCGGACGAAGGAATACGAAATTCGCGCTAGAAGCAGAGGAGCGGGAAAGAGAAGGATTGCGCCGAAGAAGAACGGAATAAAATAATTAGCTAGGAATAGATTAGCCGCCAAAAAGGGGGGGCCACAGGCACGGAGCATACTAAGAAAGAAGCACCAAAACGCACGATGTGACTATGTTGCGATGTTTTTGGATCGTGTCGGAAGGGAAGCGAGGAAAGGTGGTCGTTGTTGGTTTTATGGCGTTTCTTATTCCGTCAGATGACTCACGTGTGCCGTAGGTGTGCATATGTATGTGTGTGGGAGAGAGAAAGAAAGAGCAAGGGAATGCGAAGCAAGAGTGAGACGAAGCAGTTGGCGCGACTATCGTTTGATATAGTAAAGTGAAATGTGGTCAAATGTGGACGAATTATCCGGCAGACGGCGGTGATAAATTTTCCACACTTTGACACTGCCAAAGATGCGAAAATGAAACCGACCGACTATTGGTCGTGCACCACCACGTTCGCTTTATCGGCCAGAGGTTATTTTCCTCCTGTTTGAGACGCGAATTCGCCTCCAAATAGGCGTTTAGAGAAGCGTTTGCAGCAAAACGCCGACCATCGTCGCAATTTGCAAGATGGTGAAATTAAAACAAACTCCGCTATCAAAGGAAACCATTGCTCCTCTGAATCTCTAGACGAGCAGATGTGCAGGGTGCGGTTTCGGGGAAAGATAGTGGAAGTTCACACTAAGGCGTCGACGCATAGAAAAGAGGATCGTGGAAAAGAAAGCGCAAAATGAACATTTTATTCGTACCGTTTTTCAGAGGATTTATTTTATCGATACCAATGGCTTCCTTTGGACAGTTGAAAATTTACACAAAGTTCCGTTTTCCTGATGGCCGTACGTATCATTTGATCTGAAAGGATTCTTTTCAACTTTTGGGACTTTATGGCTTCCCTTCGCATGTCGAAGGCATTACTAGGGGGAAAGTAACACCAACAAACAAACGAACAGAAAAAACAGAAAACCCCGCATGTATTTGAGCGTGTTTAAAGGTTGCTACAAGTGGTTGTTGGTCGAATTCTTTCATTACATCAAATACCAGTATGCCATGTATGCAAGTTATTTTTTTCACTTTGTTGTACTCGATATCATGAGCTATTATCGAGTTTTAATTTGTTGTTTATGTATAAACTTTTCGTTTAAGTTGTCAAGCCAAAAATCCTCCTCAGTTTGCCAATTTCATAAAAATGATATATTTTTTTCCTACAATACTTTTTTTTTGCATTGCACTTGAAACAGATGTTTGTAGGTCTAATAGGTTCAAAATGTCCAATCTATACCTATCTGTGCCGTACAAACTGCATCGTGTGCAATCATGATGGTGGTGCCAGCAAGCCAGTGGTGGGAAGCAAATTGGAAACGACAAAGATGGGGGTAGATTGTCACGCTTGCGCTTCGTGTTTTTATCCACACACTCTAGCTACAAAACAAATTAAAAAGAGTGTCATCCATCCAGAAAGAGAATGATAATAGAACCACCATTACCCCATTCAAGAACGGTGCAGATTGTGCATCGGGTGATGTCCGCCCACGTGCTGAACAAAACCACGTGACGTTTTGGAACAAATAAAAACGGGTGGATGAATCATCTCCGAACAGCTGATGGGGAAGAATGGGGAGAAAAATAAACAATGAAAAACTATTGATAAGGTTCAATGGTTCAATTTGTCTGGCATCCAACGATTTTTCATCATTGTGGCTTAAGGGTCAAAAGGTTGGGTTTAGCAATAAATTGTATGTTTGATTTTATTGAACTCTGTTATTTAAATTGTGAAGTACAGAAAAAAGATCGCGTCTAATGGCACTACGTTATAATAGTATTAATAATAGGTTACTAGTATGATGAAATTTTCACCGATGAACTGCATCAATTGCATCCACGCATAGGTGTGGTCTACTGACTTAGTAACCACAATGGCACGCTACAAGTTGAACAGGTTCGGCTTGGCGAAGCTCCATCCTGAACGCGCTCTTGGGTGATCCTCTCCTCTTAACCACATGGTTTTTCCAATCGATCCTCACGACTCGCAAATTAGTGGTAAGACAAGTAGGCCTGTGTCTAGATCATATTATTTCTACTCTTAGCTATTGGCGTGATTCAACTCGTTGGCTTTTCACATTACAGTTGACAAGCAGAATACTGAGCGGTTGACAAGAAAGTCCCAACAAACGAGTGTTATCAAGAAGCTGTGTCAAGGCACACAAATATCGGGGCGATACCGATCTAGTACATATTCTACAAGGTTACTGCAAGCATATTGCAAGCGAAAGGTGCATTTTGTTTGTGTTTGCGTGTGTACTCCAAATGGTGAAGCTTCGACCGTTTGCCCTTAAAGCTATCCATCTATTACAGTGCGAGTGGGGAGACGATGCACGGTCGTTGTTTGGATGAAACTAAAGACCGTCTGCTTTTACTGGTTTACCCTTGAAGGCACATGCCAGTTTATTAAAATAAAGATTGATTTGTTGATGTTGGAAAAAGCAAGAAAAGATGGTTTAATTTTAATCAATATGCAGAATATATTTGTTTCCTCCATGAAACAAATTAGTGCTCTTCACACAAGCTATAAATTCAGCGTAGAATAGGGAGATACTTTAACTTACTAAACTGAATTATTTTTACTTAACTAAAGCCCAAACCACTCACGGCCATTCGCTAAACTCGTATAAAAGCTTGCATGCGTTAATAAAATTTTTAAATAAAATTTTTAAATAAAATAAAATAATTCAAATAATAAAAGTAATGAAACTGCAAACTACTTATTTCCATGTCCCGGTACAACTGGTAACTTAGTATACGCCATCTTTCTTCCTTTATGTAAAGCCATCATGCCTCACATGTCCCTTGGGACATTTTTTATGTGCCGTCAATTTGTTTTGGCATGCCCAGCCCTCTGGATCCTTGTGAGTCCAATTCAGTCATTTAGTTGATCGTAAACTGGTACTGTTAGTTTAGTCAAAATACGTGTTTCAAATTATTGGAGGACTATAAAAGCGACTTCAGATTATTAAGAACCATTGACAGCCTGAATAATTAGAAAGTTGAATGAAGATACCAATTTATTCCGACGCTTCTCGTGCAGTTGCACCAAAGGGTTAAGACATTGTGTAATTCCATTAAAGCGATGACACACGCAGACGCGTGGTCGTTTCACGATGTCTACTAACGCAAAACCTTCGCCCTCGCGCGTTCCTCCGAATTGCCAATATTGACTGTCACACAACGCTTGTCGTCCACTGATAAGAGGAGTAGCAGCGTTGTCGCCTTACAATGTGGGACATTTTGGCGCATTGGCCCATCGTCCACGGGTGGTGACCCACGGGTAGCGGAAAACTGGCCGGAATGTTGCTATGGGGGAGGAAGGGTTTACAGAAGGTTATCAGTTTTTCTTTCTTATCGTAGCGATGGTGGAACCAGAGTTGCTCCTGCGACATAAGATACCCTACCTCCTGCACGCAGGAGGAGGGGTGGTTTCTGATTTTTAAATCGCCGGTCTTAAGGCGAAGCGGTTCAATTGGAATCTTTCATAATTCCTCTTCTTATCTACAAGGCAATAAGCTAACGACGTGTGGGGTATATCATTAGGATCAATAAATTTAAAAAAATGGGTTCCGCTCGCGCGCGTTTGGTGGACTGATTGTTAATAGAAATTCATTTATTGCGACAACAGAAGCCAAGCCTCCTGTCAGGAAGCATACATAATATCCGATGAGGTAAATGGATTACATTGTAGTTCTTTCTCCTTGACCAAGACGCGGTGTAAACATTGCAAGTTCCATCGAACGCTTATTTCGCTTCGTTTTATCAAACCTTATGCTTGAGTAACTAAAATTTCTGAGCTCAAGTTTGTTGGCTCCCCACAAAACTGCCATCTTAACGGAACTTATCCGCGCGTGCAACCACTCGTCGATGGATCAAAACAGTTTCGAGCAACGTGACCCGAATGTGAAAATACTCACACTCAATGCAAAAGCGGGTTGCGTCGGTTGGTGAAAATTCGTTCCAGAAGCCGATCCTCACCCGCTCCTCGATACGGTTGGGGAGAGTAGGGATAATTTTCGTTAAAAAAGAATGAACATGTGCACTGATGAATAAATATCGGTGACTAATGAGCGAAAGGCGCACAAATGAAGATTGATGTTTGAAACGTAAATTTTTTATATGAATTTCTAAGTAAATAGTTATCTGATGGGTTTTTCTTGACATTCTAGGAAACTAAAAATGTTTATAATTTACGAAGAGTTTGATAAAAAAACATTGATAATCTTATGTGTTCCCTGTATAGCTTAAAACATTCTTTCAGGCTTAAAGAAATCTAAAGTTTTCCAGTGAAGGAACTTATGTTTATCTATTTTTGTACACAATTCTTCGCATACAACAAAGGCATGGTTTCTTATATAAAGGTTTACAAAATGTTTCCGTTTGTGTAATCATTGTTGCATTTCAGTTGCTTTTACTTACATTTCTAGGTATTAAAAAAAAATCTCTTACAGACGTCGAACCAGACTGCTTAACGACACGTTTTGTTGAGCTTATTTTTATATACTCTTTTTTTAAGCACAATTTGTTTCGTGTTTTGGGAATGATACCATGAATATGTTTTCTCTTTTTTCGTTTGATATTCTATTGACATAATAAAAGAAATTTATATATCTTTTGTATTGTCGTAGCCCAATATACAAAATCGGTGGTATTACAATAAATATATTAGAGCCATGTAGTTAATTTATATCCTTTACTATACATGTAATGAAAAAAACAAGAGTCTCATATGCCTCCTTAACACTATAATACATTGCTTTGGAATTTTAGATTATTTTTTTATGTTACTCAACATACTAACGTTTTAGCACAAACTTTTTTTTCGGGATTTCCATTATCGATTTTGAATAAATAAAAGATGAAAAAACTCAATTTCGATCGTTTTTGCTTTATATCTAGCTAGCGGAATGATGAAGAAATGCATCTAAAAACCAAAAACGTCAAAAGTTAGTCAACAAATATACTAAAAAATAACAGTTTATGGATTTTAAAAATCTTCAAAAATAGTGAAGTTATAACGTTTTAAAAACAGGGGTTACAATGACCCCTAAAAAGCATTCTAGGACTACTGGTCGAACAGAAAAATCTGAAGTTGTTGTTTTAGATTTAGATTTGGATTTTAAAACAAGCCTTATTTTTTTGTAAAAATATTCAGTCGTTTTTGAGATATTAAAATCGAAAATTACGTTTGGGTCAAAATTACCCCGATTTGGATGCTAGTGTTAATAATTTGCTATTGGATTCTCAAACGTGTACAGCGCGTGCCAGTTGAGTGCTTCTTCCTCTTTAAAGTGGACAGCAGTCCAAGGCTGCTACAATCATTTCCAAACGTTGAAAAACGTCATATTCTACCGTGTTCAAGTGGAACACTTCTTTCCGTTTAGAAAAATGGAACCCTTCACTCCGTCATGTATGTGCATCTTTAAAAACATTTCACAACTTTTTTTCAGAAACATCTCTCCGCTTGAATAGTCGACAAGAGGACTCCGCTGGAAAACATCCATTCCTTCCGTAGGAGTAACAAGTCTCATTATGCCAACCGAAGAGGAACGTCTAGTTATACCGGATGTGCCCCGGGGTCCCCTATGTGCGTACCGGTCGAAGGCGAAGTTTAACTGGAAAGATTTTAGGCTAGTGCTGGAGGATAAGGAACTGATTAAAATTAAAGTAAGTTGAAGAAGAAAGGGCGGCGTAAAGAAACATTAACAAGTTGCTTGACTAACAATATATTATCGACTTTTAGTATGATATCTGGTGTCGGTTAGAATCGGAACCACTTTTCTCGCCGGTTACGTCAACACTCTCGGCCGACCAGCAGAAGGAACGTGCGGCCCGGCAGGTGAACCGGATCACAGATCTGGAGCTAGCGCCGTCAGAAATCTACTCGAAACCCTACAAGTACCGCGTCCGCTACCTAATGAGCATCAACGAGGCGCTGCACGCTGTCTGTCCGAGCCTGTCGGTGAAGATTGCGCTCGGTGTTGGCCTGTTCACCAATTCACTGCTGGCGATGGGTACCGAGCGGCACCAGGACACGTACAATAAGGCGTGGAATAGGGAGATCGTCACTTGCCTGGCGATCACGGAGGTTTCGCACGGCAGCAACACCAAGCGGTGCCGCACGACGGCCAAGTACGATCCGAGTACGCAGGAGTTTATCATCCACACACCGGACTTTGAGGCGGCCAAGTGCTGGGTGGGCAACCTGGGCAAGACGGCGTCGGTGGCGCTACTGTTCGCGATCCTCTACACGGCCGACGGCCAGAGCCATGGGCTGCAGGGATTTCTGGTGCCAATTCGCGATCCGAAGACGCTCCTGCCGTACCCGGGCGTGACGGTGGGTGACATCGGTGAGAAGATCGGGCTGAACGGCATCGACAATGGGTTCGTGATGTTCAACAACTATCGGATCCCGCGCGAGAATCTGCTGAACCGGACGGGTGATGTCACGCCGGAGGGTGTGTACGAGAGCACGTTCAGTGAGCCGGGTAAAATCCTCGGTGCGGTGCTGGAGTCGTTCTCGGCCGGTCGATTGGGGATCATGCAAGAATCCTCCAACACGCTCTCCCATGCGGCCGTCATTGCGGTGCGATATGCGGCACTTCGCAAACAGTTTGGCCCCGATCGTGATGGGCCCGAGCAGTCGATCATCGAATATCAACTACACGTAAGACGGCTTACTCCATTGCGCGGTGCTCATTTGGGGACTGACGGTCGATTTATTCGGGACTTTTCCCTTTCTTGTAGCAATGGCGCATCTTCCCCTACCTAGCGGCGGCCTGCGTACTCAAGGTGTCCGTGTTTGCCATGACCGAGATCTACCTGGAGACGGTGCAAAAGTCTCAGGCCGAATCGAACGGGTTCGAACTGCTTACACAGATCGTATCGGAAATTCACGCGCTCGTGTCGTCGTCGAAGCCACTCGTCACGTGGACCGCGCGGGACGCAATCCAGGAATCGCGCGAAGCGTGCGGCGGCCACGGGTATCTGCGGGCGGCCAACTTGGGCGAGCTTCGAAACAACCACGATCCGAGCTGCACCTACGAGGGCGACAATAACGTGCTCGGCCAGCAGGCTTCGAACTGGCTTATCCGGCAGTGGAAGAACGCCAAGGTGGAGAGCCCAGTCGGGACGGCCACTTTCATCAACCGAAGGCAGCAGATTTTGAATGGGAATTTTGAAGCCCTACGAGGTTCGGGTGTGAGCGTTGAAAGTTCACAGTGTAAGTGAGACGAAGAGAGAGAGAGAGGTTTTCCAAAATACGATGCTTTCACTGAGTATTTTTCGTATCGATCGATTCAAAGCAATTATATAAAAAAACAGTTTATTTTTCATAGTTTATGTACTTATATGTTTTAGTACTTACATCTTCTTCTTCTTGGCGTAACGACCTCTTGGTCATGCCTGCCCGTTAAGGGCTTACGAGACTTGTTTCCCTGTTGTACGTGGATATTCAGTTCTCTCGTACAGGGGAGGGTCCGGTCTCGGTTGGGATTCGAACCCACGCCATCGAGGTGGTGAGCCTCGGCGCTCATGGGCCGATTTTCTAACCGGCGCTACCGCTCGGCTGTCGCGGACCCCCAGTAGTACTTACATGTGCCCTTTAGTTTTTGACCAAGGAAAACCTAGCCTATTTATTTAACAGTTCATCAAACGAATTCTCAAGAGGTAGAATCTATTAAAATTACTACTTATCATTCATGATGAGACACACTATACTTTTATTAATTTAAAAGATCGTTCGTGCGGTGTTGAACTAAAATAAGGAGAGTATAGTTGTTTCCAATAGAATCGATGATCTGTTAATAATATTCTAACTGTGTGAAACCTAAGTGTAAAAAAAAGCTATCAACAATAACCTTTTTCCATATTAAGGTGTGCATTGCTTTTATTGAATTCTTATAAACAATTACCTTCAAACTAAAAGTCACATTTTTTGTCATTAAAAGATTGTTAGGATTCATGGAAGCACCTCGTGCTTACAAAAAAGATTGTCATTAAAAGATTGTTAGGATTCATGGAAGCACCAGCATGGCAAAAATCGTTAAATATGCGAGCAACATTTATAAAATGCCTTCAGTGACTTTGTGATGACTGCATCGCATTTATTTAAATTAAATAACTATAAGTATAGGCTTTATGATCAGTTACTATCACTATATAACGTATATTTCTTTGCCATTTGCATTGCATAATTAAAACTGGTTCTCTTTCTTGCAGTCGTTAGTCAGTGCTACGAGTGGCTTATGTGCTGGCTGCTCCAGCAAAGCGTAACACAGATGGAGGAAGCCAGTCGAGCCAACTTGGATTCGTTTACGGCCCGCAACAACTGTCAGGTATATCGGGCGCGTGACCTAAGCCGAGCCTACGCCGAATATTACGCGTTGGAAAGTTTCAGGTAAGGAAATGTCATCATTGGGCGGGGCGGATCGTTCAGCGTAAACTGATTTTCTTTTCCGTTTTTGTTGTCCTTTCTGCAGGACGCGATGTGCACGGAGTGATGTTGGTCAGGACCTCCGTCCGGTGTTGTTCAACGTGTACCTCGTGTACGGGCTGTGGTGCATCGACCGGCACATGACCACCTTCTACGCTGGATCGTTTGCCAACGGGCCCGCCTTTGGTGACGCCGTTCGCAGCACGCTGTTGCGCGTGTGCGGAGAAATGAAGGATTCGGCCGTGGCCATCGCCGATGCACTGGCCCCACCCGACTGGGTGCTCAATTCGGTGCTTGCCAAGTCCGACGGGCGCCTGTACGAGAACATTCAATCGGTGTTTATGACAAATCCGGGTGCGATGGAACGGGCCGCGTGGTGGAAGGACATCATACCGACGAAGCAGAAAAGCAAACTGTAAAGGGATGGTCGACCGGCGGCGGGTCGAGCCCTTAACGATGTCCTCTCCGGAAGGCAACGATTCGAAGTGTGCAAGAAGGTATTTTTGAAGGCTTTTTTACGGGTTTATTTTTGTTCTGTTTTACGGATACGGATCTTTTAACGAGGACTATCCCATCCGATCCGATACGATTTGGTAACGAATCACAACCAGTAGTGCAATCTAGGGAGAGAATCCGTATCTACGGAGAGAACCGGAATTATCCGTGAAGCATCATCGTACGTTAATGTCTGTATGTTAATGTGTATATTAATTGTGTCTAGGTCAGGCGAATAGTGCGTACAAACTCCCGTCGTCAACTTCTCAAATGGTCATTGGGATACAACAATGAGTTCATATTTGTACGTGCCGGGTGGCCATATCAATAAGGAATAACGTTTTCGCAGTTTCGTTTTAAATGCACACGGTTTTTCATAGTTTTTGTGTTCGCTCGTGTTGCATGAGATGGAGAGACCAAGGCATGGGAACCAATACGTTGCTTTGAATGCACGTGTTTGTTAACCTATCGATTAACCCTAACCACCGACTCCTCCACAGTCTGTTAGATGCGGAAGTCTCCTGTTTTTTTTTTACTCTCCGATCCACTGTTAACCGACCTCCTCGTTACCTCCCCCTATTATGGTGGAATAAAATTCCGCTCTTTTAAATATTGGACGTAATACTTTCTGTCCTCCCCCCCCTCTCACTCCCTTTCCCACTAACCGCCTTCTGAGCGTTGCGTTGATGTAAAGGTGTGCCAAGGGTCGCCTTCGCCGCAGCAGAGGACAAATCAATTTGTGAAAAAGAAAAATGTGTCTTATCTATATACCTTTAAACTACTACTTACTAGCGACAAAGCAACTCGAGAAAAATGCGAAGAAAACAAACACTTAAAAAAGAAACTTAAAGAAGAATCGAAAGTAATAGTCAAATCAGCCTAGCTAGAAAATGGAAAGAACAAAAATAAATTTTGTAGACTGTAAAATAAGTATGGGAAATGATCCTGAGCATATGGTTCTCGTTGTTGTATAATTGGTAGTCGTTTTTTTCTAGTGAAGTACCTTTGAGAATGTATATTTTTCTGCTCTAGGAAAAGTGCTGGAACAGATACAGAAAAGAAGTAGAATTTACCCAACATTCGGCACACGATGCAAAGGTATCACCCTGTAGAACGTTATGCGAATGCTTTCCCGCTCCACCCTGTTTCACCGGTCCTCCATATGGTGCCCAGTCTCCTCCACACCTCCTACCCGTTCCGAGTTAAGTCGTAACAAAAATAAAATATATGTGATGTGTTAGTCGTTTCGCGTAATAAATGTATTTTTGCATCGACAAACGAGTGCAAATATTAAAGTTTAAAGTGCACGGAGAACTCGAAACTCCCCGAAGAATCATCATAACGACTGGCTAGCCTATGATAGGTGGCAAAGTAATAAAGGAACGACCATAGCAGGATCTGCCGGAGAAGGATATACACATACGTAGTGCTATTGGCGAAAATTTGATGAAATACAGTTTCAGAAAGATCAAGAGCAAACTTTGCAAAACAGTGCATAGGGAATCTATACCTAAATAAATATATACACACCTACTTATTATGTATACAAACAAACCCCACACGTACATTGAAGCATATTAAATGCGCGTTTCTTGGACGCTGGTCCATAAACCGGATCTTAAAGTCTAGAATGTTGTGTTCCCTTGGCTTGTAGCGATTCGAAACTATTTTCACTTTATTTTTTTTCCAGGAAAGGTGGTTCAAGTTGAAGAATTTGTTTAAAGAACAACCTCGTCAGAGTCAATTCTACTTTATAAAAACAAAGCAGGCCATAAAACAAAACAATGAACTAGTAACCATTTTTATTTCAGCAATGCAACTAGTTTCATTTCAGTATCAACATCTGTTCGGTGTTTTCAAAAATAAAAAAAGTTAAGTTTAAAGTCAAACAAAACTTAACTCCGTCGAATGCTCGGGCGTGACCATTTCCTTCCAACACCTCCGTCATGAAGTAGTAAAACGTCGCACGCCGGTACAACACAGCCATCCACTAACAGATGCAGCATCCGGTCCAGAAGCATCTTTCTCATGTGTTCCAGAATCTCCAGTTCGTCTTGCTGCGATTCGAACAGCTGGATCAACAGGCAGTGAATCTGGTCATGTAATAGAGGCGTGTGTTCAACCATCACCTCGTCCAGCAAAGCTAGATGCAGCGGATAGCAGCTGAACAGTGTCGTAATATCACGAACCAGTTGAGTTGAGCTCTTCCCCATGTTTGTAGGGTGAAGAGCGCCCTTCTTTCGGTGTTTCTCCACCACACTGTCTGCGTACTCAAGCAGGTAGAGGTTCTTAGATTTGTGCTCCAAGAACTGCTGGTTATTTGAGGTCTACCGTAAGCGTGGTAGAGTAGTGTAGGGTAGACGCGGAAGGGCACAAGTGACATCCTAGACACTAGGGCTTTACAGACTTGCGGATATCGTGAGGTTTAAAAAAAAAAAATCTTAAAGGCCATCGTTATGGGTGTGACGTTGTGCTGACTTTTCAGAACATACTTTGTGGTTTCCTGTAGCAATCGCTGCATGATCAAAACTCCCTTTCGACTTCCGAGACAACACATGCAGCATCATTTGGCCGTAAAATTACGTGTCATGTCCGTGGCAGGCCACTTCAGCGCAGTCGTCTATAGCCTTTTGTCTATTTTCCCGATGACTCAGGAACTCGCCGGATATCATCGGTTTTAGAACGCGTGAAAATGCTCCCAACTGTCCGAGATAAATTTTATCCCCGATTTCAGCATCAAGCTGAGGACTCCAAAAGCTGGTAGACCCATGTCTACCATGTGGCACGCCACGTATGATGTTCGCATACCTCCGTCAACAAACGCCACAGACTATCCTCATCGCTGAACATCATGTCCGGCTTCTGCCGGTCAAACGTTTTCAGTATCATGACCTTCGCATGGTTTTCGACAATGGCTTGCATATATGTTTGCTGCATGCCGATCACCATAAGCCATTCCGTCAGCATATTAGCCTTCTGTGCGGATGCCGTGTGGTTAGCAGAAAGTAGATCTACTACCAATTTCGAAACGCCGCCTGCTTGGATTTAGCGCATCAGCTAGAAGCAAATGCCAAGTTCCTTGACGAAGTTGAAAGTGACAAAGTTTGAAACGCACTCGAGGAGAACCTGTTGAGGGTTAAACAAAGGTTCTTCCGGTCCATCGGATCCTTCCTCAAGCTGTCTATCCCGGTCACCAACCCTCGCTTCGTCACCATGCTCCATTTTGGCATGTCTTCCAGTTTGGCCTCGTATTTGTTTCGGGACTCTACTTCACTAAAATTAAATCCTCGCTTAATGCTAAATTAATTCTTGGCCTCAGGTTCCTTAAATAAAACTATTAGTTTGATAAAAAAGGAAGAAAACGTAAGTTTTCTTTCATTTACTAGTGCGAGTCATATGGTAAGTAGTTCAAGCCGATATACGTTAAATACAATAAAATGTAGTATTGTACGTTTATAATCTTGGATTTGGGATAATAGTTAATGCCAACAACAAAATAAAAACAGCGTCCCTATACACTCGACCATAAAATTCAACAGGCTAAAACAGAAACAAATGCCATTTGCTTTGTGAAATTGATTAAGAACCGATTGATTATGATCCATTTATGAGAGTAAACGTAACAATGCTGAGCTTAGATAGCATAGCCCTTTTATCTCACGCCGGGTTTTCGAATGATACGAAATTGTAAAAACAATAAATGTGTAGGAATGAACAGTTTCAAGGATTTTTTTATGAATTTTACAAGCCTTAAATTCGTCTAGCACACCCTTGAACGTGGAAAACAAGTCATTTGGTTAATTGATCGTTTGTAAAGTTTGGAATGTTATGTTTCAAAATGTCAAAAATCACATGAAACAATAGAATGATTAAATCTAATGATGAACATATTTTCATTGCAACTCTCTACTAATAGAAATACTAATGTGTACGTTGGGAGTTTTTGATTTTGCAAACACAAAATATATTTTGTTTGCATTCATTTATTTATAATATTTTATTTTTCCCCTTTTTTCCAAACATTGAAAAAACAAACCAAAAACGGAAAATAGGATGTAACACAAAATTGATTTGAGCAAGCCGAACGACAACATCCTCGACATTCCTCTACATAACACAGCATTGTTCGTCGTTTCTGGAAACCCCATTGGTGGTTCCCTTCGGCGAAGACTTGGACGAAACGGCCAGTCGGCCACCGCTTTCCTCGTGGAAGTACTTGTCCTTGGGTGCACGAACCGTCCGGTGTCGTTCGAGCAGCGCTACCTCTTCCCCTTCGCCGTTCACTAGCACCGTCGCCATCGTATCGGTTACCGTCCAGAGGGCGGCACTTTTCATCACCAGATCGGTCGGGGGGTCAGGTTTGCGGTTGGCAACGCTCGCCCAAACCGTCACCATGCCGTTGCCTTCGATTTTGGCCGACTTTGGAAAACGGAAGCACACTTCCGGAGCGTCCGTAGGCCGTCGCACAAGCTGCCATCCGTCCAGTCGGTACTCCTGCTTCGATCTGTTGGTGATCCGAACGAATCGGCCCTCGGGATCCGCCTCGGTTACCTCGATGTCGCCTTTGGCGCTGGCAAGCACGGAATAGTCGAGCGACTCGTCCAGGGTGTTGCGCTTTCGCTTGAGTGACGGGGTGCGGAAGATGCGGGATGCACTGGAACTGAACACCCCCGCCGAGCTGGAACTGCTCACGCTCGGTGCCATGTTGAGCCGGGTTTCCTCCGACGAGAGGAGTTTGTCGTACGCCGCGATCTCCATGTCGAGCGACACTTTAATGTCCATCAGGTCCTGATAGTCCTTCAGCTGCACCGCCATCTCGTTGCGCATACGATCCAGTGCGTCACTGAGCGTCGCCTTCTCCGCCTCATGGCGAGCACGTTCCTCTCCGAGCCGATCCTCCAAATCCTGGATGCGTCCCTCAAACCGTTCGCCCAGCTCGTCCCGGTTGTGCCGCAGCTGTTGGTCGTACTGGTCGCGCAAATCTTGAAGCGTCTGCTGCAGCTTCGTCTCGTACTGCTCCATGAGGAACCCATCGATTTCGCTGATCTCACTCTGGCGGCGCAGTTTGCTTTCGCTCAGTTCCTGACTGTGAATCTGGTCCTTGAACGTCAGCTCTTCCCGCAAGCTCTGCACGTTGTTCTCCAGGTCGACCCGCAGCAGCGTCTCCTGCTCCAAATCCTTGCGCATCGCTTCGGCTGATCGCCGCAGCGCGTCCGCTTCCTTCTCCACCTCGGACAGCTCCTCCTGCAGTTTCTTGCGCTCCGAACAGAGCGTGTTGTAGCTGGCCGTCAGCTCGACGCATCGGGACTCGCTGGCACGAGCCGACTTTTCCAGCTCGCTCAGCTCCTTCGTGCGCCGGTTCAGTTTCACCCGCAGCTGCTCGTTCTCCTCCCAGTAGCGCTTCGCATCGATCTCCACCTTCGCCTTGTCCCGGGCCGTCTCGTCGAGCAGCTTGCGGGCGTCGGCCAGCTCGTGCTCGTAGATCGACTTCAGTCCCGACACCTCCCGGTGGGCCGTCTCCTGAAAGTTGGTCAGCTCGAGCGAGAGGCGCGAGTTCTCCTGCTCGAGAAAGCGCACCCGTTCGATGTAACACGCAAGCCGGTCGTTCAGGTTCATCAGGCTGTTCTTCTCGTGCAGTCGGCTGCGCCGCGACGGACTGAGGGCGGTCTCCATTGACTCCGAGGCGCTCGAGACGGACGAGGCAGACGAGGAGACGGACTGGGCACTGCTAGGTGGAGCCATCGGGTGCTGGGATGCTGCGGTGCTGCTGGCAGAAGTAGTCGTCGTTGTCGACGACGGCTTTGTCGATGGTTTCTTCATTTTCTGTGACATCTTTTATGTGAACCAATGTACTACATGCAGCAACAAATGAAACTGTGAACGAATGAAATGGCCTCTAATGTAAGGTTATTGTCCGCGTCACCTCTGCTCACACAAAACCTTGTCACAGTCGATGCAATACTTTTACGGCGTTTGTTTCCTCCAAACTCGGCCAACTCGTAGACAGTAGCCACTATTTATCGCAGCCCTGTGGAACAAATGGTTTGAAACTGTGCGAATTCTATATTTTTACAATTGCTTTTGATCGGTTCTTCCATAAAAGCGCGCTTTTGGTAACACACACTTGTCCCGGCAGAGGCACAGATTGATCTGTGTTCGGCAGGATGGAGATAAAATGGCCACCAGCGCGAAGACAATGGATTCGAAACGAGTGACGTTTCGCGCGATTTAGCTTAAGTTCGAGTAAAATTCATGAAGTTATTTTGAACAAAGAAATACAGTAGAACATCGATTAAATGAGGTGTTATGAGGTAAAAGGGGCCTTCGTTTTTCCGGTCGTGGCTACACCTCTTGTGTGCCAATATATCTTAATATATGCACTTGGTAATATCTTCATTCGTTCATTTTGATCAACAATTATTTCATTCGCTGTGTGGACCGTTAATATTCGGTTTAGCAATCAACTTTTTTTCAGATTGGGATTCGGAATAGCCAATCCAGATCCCCGAATGGATTTGAATCGAAGAAAAAAAACGCTTCAAACGGTTCATTGAAACGCTTCGAACGGTGCGTTGTTTTCGATTGAAACTTTTCACCGTTTTCAACCATCGCAGTGTTTAAAAATTTCAAACTAACGGTTATTCTAAGCACTCATAAGCGCAAGCAAAACATCAATTTCTTTTAATATCTTCTACTGTGAGCTCTGCTTTATCTTCTTTTGGTGCTTTTTTATTCTTTTTGGCCTAATGGATGATTTCTGTAATGTCTCTTTGGCTTATTTGATTTTTTTTCGTTGAAATTTTGGTAGGAAGAAGGAGACTCTAGCCTCATTTACTCTTCTACCTGTTTTTGTAATTTTTTTTAGTGAAAAACTAAAGTAAACTAACATACCTAGGAATGGAACATAATTGGTAAATATTATATTTTTTTCTATCCAGCGATTCATGATCAGCGAAAGTTATAAGTGTTTATTTTCCTCAAATACAAAGCACTTTCACAGTTTTCATGATAAGAGGTGATGGTTATTGTAAATCTAAACAAAATAAACGTTTGATATGTACAACATATTACTAGAATAATTTTTGATTGAGTTCATTCTGGGAATTTAGATTTTAAATTGTTCCTGCTGTTCTCTTCACGATTACAATTTCAAATCCGTACCGTTTCAATACTTGCATTTTCAACACCGAGTAATACGCGGTGACAATTATTGATTGCACTTTGCTGATTTCAATTTCCGATTTCATACCTCGGTCAATTGCCTAACCATAAGGGAGTCCTTTTAAAGACAACTATGATCGTCATTTTTTCCATCCATGTAGCGCGTTAGACGTTACCATTAACCTTGAATACCGAGGTCTCCTGTGGTCAGCTGGAGTGGTACCGGACACGGGCCGTTTACGATTTTATTAAATGCGATCGACCAAAATGAATGCCGCGGATTGCGGACCTGGCGCGGGTTGCACAGATCGCTGATTTCATTACAACGCTTGCAGCGAACCGTGGTGGAGCATCCTCTGTCGGCCGGAAGTCGCCTCGTTCTTCGGTTGGCGATCGCGTTACTCCCTCAAAGCAGTGGCTGCTTTTTTATTATCAGGCGAAAACATGAGTTTGGCGGCAGTAATAAGCATCGTGCTTTTGGTTGGGACAGCGCTTCCCATCGTTGGTGCTAGTGGCAACCAGGGAGCGAAGACATTTCCCGGGTGAGCAACCGGCGAGGAGTAAAGATCCAACAAGCCGACGAAACTAACGTTCCTAACCAAGTCGTTCGCGAAAGATAATTAATGGCCGACAAAATGTGGTGCTAGTAGTTTTCCCATCCTTTTTCGCTAACAAAATCCTCTGTTCTGCGTCTTCCAGTGCTTCGCTCGTTCTACCAGCTGTGTTGCCGATTGTGGGGACTATCATTCCAGCACTGCTACCTGGACTGGGCCCGCCGGGAATTGGAGGTGGCCCCGGATCCGTGGGGTTGCCGGGAGTATCCGTTTCCCACTCGACGTCCATCGCGACTTCGGTACACAATCGACCGATCGCTATAAGGTGAGTAAATTATCCTCTGCAGGTCAGAAGTGTGGTCTTGTTTTCCGTTTTCATCGGTTTTATAGCGTCATCATGAGGCACAAACAAAATACCCCTTAAAACACTACCCCTTCTTATTTCACGTTCCAGTCATAGCGGATCGGTTTCAACGATTGGAAACACGGATGCCGGTTCTGCTGCTTCCGTCGGATCGCACCATGGATCGGTGAGCGCTCAGAGTAGCGCCCAGACAAGCCGGAAGTCCCACTCCGCCAACGGTCCGCTTTTAAGCAAACGATGGAGAAAATTATTTAAAAAGCTCGGCTAGCTCAAACTCAAGGAAGTGAGAATAGTATCGTAAATTATAACAAATATGATTTTTATTTTTGTGTTTTAATTAGTAAATAAAACTAATTTAATAAAGCAATAAATTATTAAAAGAAATTATATTTAATTTTTTATGAGGAATTGCTCGTCACAACTGTTCTAATGTTAGCTCATCGTGTTGCTCGTTCCGGGGGGAATTTCTAAAACCCATTAGCCGACAAAAATAAAATATGATATGCATATCCGTGAGCCGGACCTGAAACAAAATGCAACATCGCTAAGAACGAGGAAACCATTGATGTTGATATTAAATTATGGTCTTTTTGTTTTTTTGACTCCAATGCTTTGATGTTCTTTTCCTTTCGTGAGAGAAAAACAGATGTGTGAGTATGGCGTAACGATTTCGATGATGTTTATGAACAGCTGATTTGATTGGTCAAAGTGTTATATCTATCGGACGTCATGGGGATTTTTTCATTGACATTTTTTTTATACGATTATGAAAAAAAATATTATTGATCTTGTAGTTCTTGAACCCAACAATGCTTATCCTGTACAATACATCCGGTTGTAGCTATCGTTTTTATTGAAGAAACCACTTCAGTGAACTGGTGCTTATATGAAGTTAAGAATAAGCAAAAGTTATGAAAGATTACTACGCTGGCTCGCTCATCAAGAACCGGTTCTGCTCTTTCAAACAAGCGTCAGGAATATCGAGTTTCGTGGTCTAATTTCGACTGATCGAGGATTAAATTTGTTTGAAATTTCATAGAGTGTGAATTAAGGTGGAAATTACGAAATGATTGTAATTCTCCACAAGGGGCCCAAAATGTGAAGATCTCTGGAGAGCGATAAATAAGTCGAGTATGATCCAAATTTTAATATTTGAAAGTTCTAAATTGTATTGCGTTTTTGTTTGAGAAAATATTCACCTGTTTTCGAGATATTCAAGAAGAAAATAAAAAACCATTCACTGATTCTATTTTGATTCTAATGTAACTTATCGATCCTGCATGCATGAATCAAAATTAACATTTTCTTTGTAACATGCATTAAATCTTTTAATTTTTAAAACTTGCTAAAACTATGCAAGTTTCTGAACAATGTGGGACATTTCTCGACAAAATGAAAGCCTTTCTCCTTTTCATATCTGTAAAAAATGATGGAAAATTCCCAGCTGAAGAACTAGAACAGCTTAACACATGTCTATTTGTTCACTGATTGTGCTGTCATATGGAAACGTAAATTTTGAAAATCAGTAAAAATACTTACTTACTTGAAAAACTTGAGAAACTATTAACTCAACAAAACATTCATGAAACATTTATGAAAAAAGTTATTGCTCGAGAAGGATTTGATTCCAAGAATCATAGCATCACAAATAGTTTATTGTTATAGTTTGTTCTTATTTTTAGATGCTGGTGAAGTTGATATAAGAATATATGAGTTGTTTGTTGTAAATGTAAATAATTCATTACGTTTACTGCTAGGGAGGAAAATGGGTTTAAGTTGGCCTTAAATGTACACTGTACTCGTAATACTAAACGGTAACGCCTTTTGTAACTACGTTAACTATTTAAAATAAATCGTCTGTTTTATAAAAAGTGGTGTTACCAGCAACGTATATTTTATTATTTTTAAAGAATAAATTCCCCGCTACAAATATTGGAAGGAAATTTAACATGTGGTTATATCGGCACGACTTGCATCGTGCGAAGCAGAGTCACGACAACATCTCAAAAATTAAAAGGATTTGAATGCAAATTCATAACCGGCTTTAAATAATGATCGCTTTCTTCTATACGATACTGATAAATTCATATTTCCCAGTCATTTTTGTGTTAAGATGTAAAGAATGTTTGGTGCTTAAGTGGTATGAGTTTTTCGATAACAACCTGGCGGTATCACAGTGATAATTTATGTAAATCCAATGGTTGTTTTGAGTAGAATAATACTTCTTTACTTTCAGCGTATAGCCATACAATGTCATCTTCAATGTCAGCTGCTACTTATTTACTTATGTCGCTCTACGATCACTAAGCGATCATGATCTGATGAAACATATAAACTAATAACATTGACATATACAAATAAAATCCTGCGGGTGAACGACTTCCGATGGTGAGTTGTTGTTGTTTTGTCTGAAGTCCACGTGTCCTTCGCCCTTGTGTTACAGTGATCACTAATCATGGATTCGACTCTTCCTTATGTATATGTGGAAGCGTTATGTTGGGAATCACTGCGCATAACCCTAGCCAACGATGTAAACCGCGCACAAATATTTGGAAACGCTAAACGCTTTCACTCATTTGCGTAGAAACTGACGTCCACTTTTGGTTGATCTAGTCTTGTGAATTATGTTAAACATGTGCATATTATGGCTACCGAAGGATAATTTCTCCTCGGTCACCTCGTTTGGGTGTAGGATTTTGGACACTACTAAAAATCGCTTCGCGTATAGTAGCCGGTAACCCGGCGCCGAAACCGGTTCTGCGAGCAGTCCGTGTTTAACTTCTTGTTTTGTTTTGAGTTTGTCTTTTTTCGTATTTTATTTTGGCTATCACATACGGTTTTCACTCCGTTGGCCTCCCTCGTTCCAATGTCTCATTCGTATTTCGCGATGCCGCATTGACCGAGCGAGAATAAAAAACGATCTTCTCACGTCGATCTCTCGCAGTTGACGATCCTCAACTTTGCCTGTCCCTCTCTTCCGCACCCAAAGCATTGCCCTGCTATCTTTCTCACTCGTTCGCGCTGCGACTCTTCCTTCCGCGGGGATCGCGAGATGTTTACCTTTGTATAAAACAACAAGCCCACCGCGGGCCTGGCTCCATTCTCGCGCCTGACGTTCGAACGCTCGCGTGATCGATAAGAAGCATCAGTTCCACTCAGTTTCTACAGGTTGTGAGATCAAGTGTAAGTGCACCAACGGGAGTGAAGTCTTGAATAAAAAACGAAAATTGCCCAGGAGGAGAGAGAGTGTTTGGATTATCTACCTTTCGGTTATCACCGAAAAGGAAGGGCGGGACTCTGCTCAAGACGTTTGATAGTAGATGGTCGGCTGACCTCCTGGCAACGAAGGTGCATCGGGGAGTTACCTCGAAGTGAAACTGCAGTGCAGAGCAAAGTTCAAAAACTGATAGACATTCAAATTAGCACAAAATAGTCCTTATTTCGTACTTAGCTCCTGACGAATTTGGCGAGCAATATGATTTCTCCCTCGCTTTTAGAGGCGCAAAGACAGTTAGTTAAAGTGTGTTGAATGCTCGTTGGGGCCAAGATCTGCAGTAGATCTGGGATTACATTGTTCATTTATTTCACCTGTCAAAGGTTTCGACAGAATTGTTGTGAAGCCAACACCTTTATGACAAGGGCCTTGTGGTTGAGAGGTTAATGGAAGTGTTACTTCTGCTGTTTCGATGCTGGTCTTGACCGTGAAACCGACACGACTTTACCGATCGACCGTGTGCGTGTATGTGTGTGTATAAATAAAGCTTAGTATATGCATGCTGTTGCGACGTATTCATAACTCGGCGAGGTTATGCGACGTTATGCCGGTCGTTGGGTGGAACCAAGAGGGTTGTACCAAGGGGTATGTGGAGAAGGTCTTTTAAGAACCACCAATACCCCCACTACCCTTGGGAGTGGACAAAGATAACGCGACGCCTCGGCGAGATGTAAGTTTTGAATCTTCTTCCGCTTCTGTTGCGCGGAATGGTCGGTATCCATCATTCCAACCGGTTTTCGGGCAGCTTGTCTGGGTGTCCAATGTTTGTTCACCACGTCGAGTTCTCTCGACTTCCAGTTTGTCTGCCCGGGTTGATACGGTTGGGGAAGTACGTGGACAAATGTTAAGAAACAGGTTTTTCGGGCAGACTTGCTTGCAGCCCGGTGCGGTTGGCTTTTTTTTTCTTTGGCGATGTTTATGCTGATCATGCTTAACCTGCTGATGGTATGTTTTGAACACTGTGTTTTTTTCTCCAAAAAATTCTACACAAACTAGTTCACGTCAATTTAGGATGATGTTGTTGCAACAAATCGATCCACCAATCATTCAAACAAGCAATTAGTTTCTTAACAGACTAGGATGATTAGATGAAAAGCTTGTTGCCTTAAAGCCGATTAACAGTCAAGTCACGAACCGATCTCTCAGCTATGGAATTCCCGTGCCGGATCAGCATAAGAAAGTTGAAGTCGTTCGTTCGATGCAATCATGTGGCCCATTGTGTTTTTTTTCGTATGTCTATTTGGCATTGCGCTGAATTTAAATCACATGCAAACGAGTTGAGATAATGGCGGGTCACAACATGAATAGTTCTTGATCGTCGACTATATGATGATGTTTGCCAAAACTATGCATGCTTTTGCGTAAAATAGCAATTACTTGCTACACAAATATGTAAAGCATCCAGGTAGAAGTCACCGCTTAAAACATCAACAAACCCTTCTTCTGTTTTTTGGTTCGTTCAGTATTTCTTCATTTGTTGTTCCCAGTTTTTAGAGCTTGTGAGTCAAACAACGTTTTTCCTCATTTTTAATGAAACCACTTAACACGTTGACAGCTTCAGGTGACGTCAATTGTCTCCAAGCTGTTGATGGATAACTTTTTATCTTAATTGAACCTTCCTTAGCATTGTCAAAAATTGCGTCACTTTGAAGTGATCACACCTTTTCTAGAGATGCCTATATGTACATTGGGAACACAAACAATTGCACTACGCCAAATGATTTGTTGATTTTTTATGTTAGTTCAAGAAGTAATGTTTTAGTACATTCTTTTGCGACATCAATTTTCTTGGTTTTATACTACGATAGCTAATATTCAACTTATGGCTTAAATGAAGAGTTGAACTGGATTTTAGTTTTTGAATGCAGCTATCAATATTGATTTTCTTACGGATGTTAAGTTGAAATATGATAACAACAGAGTGTAAGAAAAGAGAAAGGAAGATGAGTGAAGATTCTCGAATGCAATTCAACTTTTCACGAATCAGGTTCGTCGTTCGTTTCGGGTATAGAAAGAGGGAATAAGATCCGGGATGAAGCTACACGTCATCTGGTCGAGCAGATCATGAACCTGCTCTTTCTTTTGATTTCTTCATCTTCGTAATGTTTTCGGGATCTCGAGTTGCATATTGTATTTTTAACGAATGACTAATATTTTTTTCTTAAATGGACTAGTGTCTTGCTGAGCGAGAGCGCGCTAGTCAGAGAGACGCATAATAAACAGAACCACGTTTGAGACTGTGTGAAGGACGGGGCTGTTTTTTTTTAATTCTGCCACTCTTGTTCGTATACTGCGCTTCAGGGGGCAGTATACACACAGCTGTTGACCGGTTTGGTGCTTTGGTTCATCAGGGTGATATCATACGCGAATCCATTCGAACGAACCGCGTTTTCGGTTTACACGTTTTCGGCTGAAATACAATTTTATATCGCGAAATCCTTCACGCTCCAATCCGAGTGACCATCGAGAGTGGCAAGGAGATGAATCCAAACGGGAACCCGCAGCAAAGGTTGGTGTTTTGTGTTTCTTCCCTTATCTCCTGTTAGCATCTTTGGCTGTGGGAGAGAAAAATCCCCAAAATTCGACCAAATATCGGAGAGAAAGTAGTTTCGACCAGTTGTGGCAAACGTTTGCGTTAACCGTTTCCTTGGTAGCAGAAAAAAAAGCCAAAATGAAAGGGGATGTCATACGAAAGAATCCTGTTTTGGAGATGGTATTAAAGAACCTGTTGTTGGGAGCGATTGTGAAATGCTGTTGGTTGCTGCCTGAAGCAATTGTTTTACCTATTTTTCTTTCTTCCTCTCCGACTTGGCGATGCCTTTTGTAGGTAATTTTAAACAGTATGAAGTTTCTTGTGTTGTGCACGTTAATTGCCGGTACGGCTGCAGGTAAGATGGAAAACCAAAAGCGCTAAACATCGCTGAACTTGTCGGGGCCACTCTTTCATTTGACTAATTTTTTTTTATGTCCACCCTCCTTCCAGCGTACTCCAACTCCGTCTATCAAAACGGAAAGGCGTCCACAGGTCTTTATAATCAAGTGCCGGCCGGTAGCGACTATGCTGACAAGTTCCCCCATGGCAGTACAGGTTACAATGGTGGCTATACGACGCACTACACCAGCCCGAACGGTGCCGGAGTGGCTGTCGGTACGGGAAGCTTCGCCGGTACGCCCGGATTCGGCGGCTTCGGCGGCCCGACCGTGGACTTCAGCAACTTCTTCCAGGGTGTGCAGGCCAACTTCGCAAAGTAATACAAAATGTTCCGATGCCTAGTGGACCAGGGCCAGTTGCTCGATGGTTGGGTGGCAGGCGGGGTCCACATAGGTGTATTTATTTGCTCTCATTCGTAGCTCTAGCTCCTAAGCTGGTGATGGTTTCGGTTGAAGGATAAAACTCTTCGGTTCTAGCTAATGGCCTCCCAATAACCTTTGCCAATTTGGCAAATAAGAACTTATACAAACAAAGTTGTAAACCGCAGAATTGATATTCGGCCAGATTGACTTCCCCAAATTGTTAAATGCTTGCAGTTGGATTAGGTCGAACTCAGTAGTAACCGTTTTTTTGATAGATTATATTTTAATCAACATTCCAAACCAAATAAATTTAATCATCAGCAAGTATTTACCTCGCGCACCGTTCAGATAAACAAAAAAAAAAAATTACAATACTGACGAATTTAGATAAGTAAGGTAAATTATCGTAAGGCGATGTTGACGATTGTTTAGAAGAATGTTTGGAGAATGTTTAGAAAAATAATTTTCAAAGTCGATCATGCTTTTATGAACTAGACTATGCTATAGATTTTTTTCCTTCCCAACTACTTTTCCTTGTATCCTCTTTTATTGGTTGCCGTTTCTAGGCTCTCTTAAAAAGAAGCTTGGCTTATACTGCACGAACTGAAACACAATTCAACCGCACAAGATCGTTATTTTTTATCGATCACTAAGATCTTGCTATGCACCAGCATTACTGCTTGCTTTTACAATCTTGCACTGGTAACTTTGTTTCTGCTGGAGATTCATAACTCCGCATTATTGCACCTCAAAAATGCACTATTTATGTTGTCATCTGAATACTTTAAAAAGATATTCTTTAGTCCACTATCATACCATATTGTGCTTCACCACAACTGTGCAAGCTTATGCCATAAAAACGTTACGTAGCTTACTCGGCGTTACCAATTTCAGCAATAAACAATTCAAAAGGTTGTTAAATGTGGTAAGAAAAAATCATCGGAATATTCAGCAGATAAAGATTCCATTACTTCGAAGCACATTAAATTCACTAGCGTTCTATTCTGACGACGATTGTATTACGTTCCCGGTGATATCCGTTTCCGCGAACCTCGTTAATTAAACCACTGCCGACCCTGCGCTACGACATAGTAGTGATGTCTGTTTATGTGAGGAGGTGATATTGCCTGCCCCTCGTAAAACCAAATCAAAAACCCACTGAATCGAAACAACAACATCCCATTCACCGGCTGGGGATCGTTTTCTTAGCTGCTGACTAATTCACCACGATCCATCCATCTAAGCTCCATGACGCAATCCTTTTCCGGGCCGGGAGCGACGGTGCAGGCGTCGGCATCTCTCATCAACCCCATGTGGATGGTGCCAACACAGAAGCAGTTCAAGTAACGTAGTTCCTCACGAATATCGCTCCGATCAATTACGGGGTCGTTCATCATCTGGGACAACATCAGAATTAGCAGGAAAATTTGCATGAGGAGCACTTGTCATCTGATTTTTGTGTGAAATAACCATGGGTTATAACCACAGCAGTGTTTCCGGTCGATGTTCTAGGAGAAGTTAGTTTCTAGTTCCGGGCGCAAGATCAACTTTTGCCAAGATTTTAAGACGGCATGTGAGGCTCGAGACGAAATCTGCTCTAAAATGTGCTGCTGTGTGGGTGTAACAATTAAAAACAGTTCATGACAGTAGTTTAAGCCCCTTGTTGGCAATGTCAGCTCAGTCGTTATTGACGTGGGTGACGACAATTTATTGCTTCCGTGGTACTATCCATTATCAGATCGTGCTCGACTCCATCTCATGCATCGTTATAACGTTCCATGTGAGACCATCTCACTAACTTCGAATTAAAACATCCTCCTATTTGTGTGCCATTTGTGTCTGTTTGTGCGTGTTCCTTCTTCATTCATTGTCAGATGTACCATAATCAAGTGAACAATCTTGCTAACTTATTTTTTGCCCATCGTAACCACCACTTTAAACCAGCATTTCTCTACCTCCCTATCCGTGTGTCGTAGTGCGTCATTCTAAGGTATCAGTCACGATCTTTTGCCAACGCTACGATCGCTAATTCCCAACGCTTCCTCTTCGTGTCACCTTCCGACAGCCTGTACCAGCAACAGTTCGCGCTCCAGCAGCAGCTGTTCGCCCAACAGCAGGCCGCTCTGAACGCCGGTTTCGCAGGATTCGGAGGATTCGGTGGTGCCGGAGCTGCCGCCGGTGGCTTCCCGGTGTACGGACCGAACTTTGCCTCCGGTAGCTACAACCGCATTCCGACCGGAAACTTTGCTGGTGCCCCGAATGTGGCCAGCTCCAGCGCTTCGTTCGGACCGGGAGGGTTCCACCAGACAGCTTCGATTTACCCGAACAATCCAGTAAGTGGCGATCGCCTTCCAGGGCATCGTTCGTATAGAATTAGCGTTTCAACTGACTAGTTCTTGTGCTTACATTTCATTTTAGGCTGTACCGAACGTTGATACTCGCTTCGGAGGATCAGAAGAAACGACCTTCCAGAGTGGCAAACCAGGTATGAAAAACAATCGGGGCGTGGAAAGAAGGAGATAAGGAAGCGATCTTCCATGATAGAGATCTACACACACGTGTTGAGAAACGCGCTATGAGTAGGTTGTTTACGAAGTACTGCTGATCGGGGCACTAGCCATCCTTGGGCGTAGAAAAGTTCCCTTTGCCTTCCTTCCGAGAAATTCATGGTCAAGGCGTTGCGTTGTTTCCCAACATTGAAAATCCTTGGCTGGTATAGAGAAACAGTGTTTGTTACACGAGTTCATAGAAGAACAGTTTTCCTACACGGATCCAGAGACAGGTCATTACGAGTTTTTGTTCGGCTATTCATGTGAATGCGATTGTAATGAACTGGCTTTGTAAATGTATATTAGGATATTAGGCTTTTTAAAGCCACCTTGTTTTTTTACATTTCTGCATATTCAAAGAAAGGGAAGTTTGTGAAGTGGTGCACATGATTACTTGATCTTCGTTAATTTTATCCCATCAAAGGATCGATTTATGCACAAGTCTATAACAATTTTATTAGAATATTCTAATTTTATGACGCAATTTAAATGGGGAGTTTATTGGGACCAAAATGGCATCTTTCGTTTTATCCCTTAGAGGTAGTTAAACCGTCATCAACCTTTTCTTTTTATAACCTACTTTTTGGAAGAATAACGGTTGTTTGTACTAAACCTGCTTATCAACGACAATAATAAAATTTCCAATGTACAGTTTCATAATTGTTGAAGAGCTCCGTTTGCTTTTTCGGGCCTATGCAAAAATATTCTTAAATTTCATTCATAAACACCGGGAGCAAAGCAAAATAAAAACAACCTGATTTCTTCATCATCGTCCACGGCGTAGACTGAGTTCATAATGTTTTTCATTTTGGTTCTACATTTTACCTCTATTGAGCCATAACAAAACAAATGACGTAATCGGTGTTTTCGGGGCAACGATTCTTCGAATCGCAGATGCGCCACAATTTGCCTGTACAGATAGCGCCCGAATGAAATCACCGCCACATTGGGTTTTGGGAAACCCTTAGAACCAACAAAGAATCATTTTTCACTTTCTAAATGCTAATAGTACTTTCCTTTGTGTTTTTTTTTGTTTTTATTTGTGTTGCTGCAGGTTTTGTCGGAGTGTCCAGCTTCTCGTCCTCATCGAACATCAATGGCCAGACGCACCGCGAGGCGGTTACTTCGGTGAACAACAATGGCAAGGTGACGACTCATCGCGTCCACTCGTAAATGGCAGAACCCGGATCGTACCCACGTTTCAGCCTCGGATCACGGATCTAATTTACATTATTCAGAAGACTACCCGTCCCACTCAGTGCGTTTCGAACAAACCTATGCTTAAGTGAATCGGAAAGAAGAAATCTGTGCGATGCGACTGTCAAGGAACGACGAGCCGGTCTACGGGACCATAAACGAGATGGAGAGACAGGAGAAAAGTAACGATCAGGAAATTAAAACGTACTTACACTAACAATTGACACTGTTTTCTTATGTCTGTATTTTGTGCATTTTGATTATTTTATATCCAACGTAAGCTGTGTATTATCGACAAGTAACAAGCCGGTGATCGAAAATAAAGTTGGGGATAGAAAGCTCCTAAGACGATGTGTGTTTTGGGGTCAAGAGGTTGGGTTGCTTCGCAAATTCTTTGAGATCGTTTGGGGTATACCAGCATGGCCTTCAATCGTGAAGCTGTTCATTCATCTCTACGGAGAAGGTTTCTTCAGAGCAACGGCTGACCTAGACCGAAATTCCGTTTACTGACATCCATTGACATGTGGTGCTGTCGATGGCACGGTACTTCCGTTTACGCAGGCATTAGCAGACATCACCAGTGATAAGCGCTTGCCACGGATCCCGGAATATAATCACTCACCACGCGAGGCGTCGTTGAAACGATCAGTTCGGGATCGGTCCGGAATTGGTGTTGGTGGAATGGATGGACATAAGGCATACACCGGTGAATGCTGATAACTAGTACCGATCGATGTACTCAGTGCGACTCGGAGGTCAGCCTGAACATTCGTTGCTGCGAATCCACGAAGCTGCTGATGGGCGATAGCTGCAAGCTATAACATAGCGGCGAGGTTCTATAAAAATATCAGTTCTCGCAAACCACTTCAGGAGTAAGCAGCGATCAGTTCGGAAGAAAAGAACTCGATTAAAAACGTGTAACAAGTTCAAGAGGTTGTGATTTCCTCCGAGTGCACAAAGACAAAACGGTTCGAACCTCAAGAAAAAGTGATATTTTCTACTTAAACAAGATCTAGTAATTATATCTCAAAGCGCCATGTGGAAATCCGTGGTGTGCTTCGCAATGCTGCTTGGTTGCAGCAGTGCAGGTAAAGAATCCGGATCTATCAAACAACTTTGAGGCTAGTAAAAAGCAATGAATTTAAACATTTATAAATGGATTCAGTGGTTATTATATGCCAAAAAATAACCCTATCAAACGAAAGTCAGTTCATCTGCGTTTCCATTTTCGGTTCGGGAGTGATAATGTTCTCTTTTCCCTGACGATCGTTTACATGCGTTATGATCGTATCAGCTCGCCGCCTTGCTCTTGGTAAAGAACATGTCGTCATCATTATTTTTACGCTTATCTGCATGTCTATGGTGGTCTAGTTTGTTCTGGAAGGCCTACGGTGGAAATCGAATTGAACGCATCACGGCAGTGCAGCAATCGGGAGGGTTTTAGTACAAATTGTACTAAAAATGCAATTCATACGAGTTTTCAAAGACATATGTTTAGTACTAGTTACATATGTCGACTAAACGACAAAAATGGGTTTAAAAAACGTACTTTCGTACACAGTGCAATAAATGTTATCGCTCTTTAATTTCTTGTTTTCTTAGGCACGGCAGCTTGGAGTGAAGATATTTCGGTGCACAATAAGTAAGTTTATAAAACTATATACTTTAAATGTTTTCCTTTCTGCAGTGTACTGATAATACGGTATTGTTGTTTTTTATTACCTTTTATTTCCGGTTTGTACGGAATTCTATCACTCGCATATTTTCCACCGTACTTGTTTCGATGACGTCGGAATCTGCTTGCTAACCATTCAATGCGATTCTCTCTGTAACCTCGTTTACGAACGACACTTTTGCATGTACTAAACGCTTGGGGTGTACTTTTAAAGTCAAGTGGTAACTGGAATGTAAGTACCTTCAGTATGTTAGTCTTTAAAGAGAATAAAAATAGAAAATGTCTACTTCCACACCCCAGTTAATCGTTATTCTACAATACATCGTTTACTCTCTTCCAGACACTACTCACAGCATGAGTCTTCGGTGCAAGCTGCCCGCAAGGCTGCCGCAGAACGCTTGCAGCTCCAACAGGCAGCTCCTTTGGTAGCTAGTGGACCGTGTGACACAATCTGTTACAACAGCTATACGGCCGATGCCGGGGATACAGAAACCATTGGACAGGGAACGGTCGGTTTCGCTCCTACCGTCGGATCATCTCAAAAGTACTCGTCTACTTCGTCCCGCCTTGAGTCAAGCGTATCGAATGTCCAGTCGGCCCCGATCGTGTACTCAGGATCGTCGACCGGAGCGAGATCCAGCTTTTCTAGCTCGTCAGCCTCACGTCATCATAGTTCAAGTTTGAACGGTGCTGCCGGAGGTCAGCCGGTCCTTGCCCAACTGTATACTCCTACTGTGGATTCATTCGGAAGAACGCATTCGAATGTGATAGCGTCGGGTGCCAGCCGCGAGGGCACCTACGTTCAACCGATAGTATATCCCGTCCCAGCACCTCAGACTCATGCGTCTCAAACGAGCTTCAACGAACGATCGAGTCAGGAACGCTCCGTAGTCAGCAGACCGGTCGTAGCGAACGTCGTCTACACTGCCGTACCTGTTGGAGGTGCTTCCCATTCGAGCAGTAACTTCAATGCACGCTCTAGCTTTAGCAACGCCGACCAACAGCAGCATGTTCAGCCTGTCTACCCGACAGCGAACAACGACTATTCGCGACAGTACGTCGCATCCCAGCATCAGGATCTCCATTACAGGCAATACCCATCAAAGCCCACTACCTACGTGGTATACTCGAAACCTCAATACTACGCTTCCGGTCATTCGCGAGTTCAGGATGCGGCGACGTCTCAGACAACCTACGACTCAGCTGGACGTGTGGTGAACCTGAACCTTGTCCAGCCAACTGTGCACTCGGATCGTGTAGATGATCATCGCACTCGGCAGCGAATTGACTCGACTCAAACGGTTCAGCGCCAGCAGGATCTTTACCCGGTCCGGGGAGCCTTTGACCATCAAGAGCACGACACACAGGACAACTTAGAGCTCGACGCCGAAAGTAACAGCACAGTGCAGGCCTATTCTTCTGACTCGGTTGCAACTGCCCGGCGTCGTGAACAGGCTGGAAGTGTTCGCACCGGAACGTCGTATGTTTCCAACGCTGGGTCCACGAACCGGTACGATAACACTGCTCAGTCTTCTGATAGCCAGCGACGTGTGACACATCACAGAACACAAGAGTACGTTCCTACAGTGACTGGCTCCAAGTACGAAAGTGCCTCCGAACAGGAACAGCGTCATGTTACCTCACATGGAGGCAACTCCTACGTTGCCCCTATCGTAGTCCAAGCGGTGCCTCAAGCCAGTACCGCAAGTCGTTATTCCTCTTCATCTTCCAGCTCTGCTCAGGAACATCGGGCAAGCTCTTCCCCCGGGACGTACTACACCGCCTCCGGTTCGGTGCCATCCTATGTTTCACAGTACTCTAACTCGGCACACTCGAACAGTCGCTACAAGGCCCAGCAAGGTGGTAGCCACGTTTATCCGATCACGAATGACGAGATGGGTCGTCGGTTTGGTGCGACTGGCGGAGCGGGTGGTTTTGGGGCCGATACGGATCTGCACGACATTATGAGTGAGTCCGAAACGCTAGCTCGCCTGCAGGCACAGAATGTGCACAACGGCGCCGTGACTGGAAGTGCGACGATCGAGATGGACTCGCGATTCGGTGGAGGTTCCGATGCAAATTCTCTTGGTAAGCTGCCTGGCGGCTTCCAGCGTACTAAATCGTGGTCCAGCAGCTCCAAGTGGGCCTCGGAACAGCGAGTAAGTAATCGACATGTTGGGACATGCTCAGTATTTGAATATCCTCCTACATCACCTCATATTCTTTCCATTCCAGTACGGGGACGACGGCAAACCTAAGAGCTACAGCATGCTCTCGACGGCCGAAAGCGAGAAGCACAACATCAACGGCAAGACCACGGGATACAAGGCGGCCACCACGACGCTGGAGGACGATGGTAAAGTGAGCACGTACAGTCTGCATACAACGTAATTGTGGTTCTAGCTTTATTAATGTAAGATTCCATTCGTTGTGTGTTGATTATTTTGTTAAGATCGTTGTTCTGAACGTCCCGAGACGTAGTCGATCGGACATTAATTTATGTAACGTTTAAAAAAATTGCTCAATAAATGCCGATTTCCCTTTAAAACAAACACGTGTCGTTTTCCAATACAAGAAATGGAAAGTGAAAGTATATCACTGCTTGGTTCATGTTCGAGAGTAGGTTGTTGTGTCGTATGTTTATACCAACTTCTTTTATTTTGTTAATTTAATTAATTACACTTTAATTTAATAAAAATTATTTTTTTTTTTTTATATGGCACGACATCCCCTAGTGGGACAAGGCCTCTCTCCGAAGAGAGTTTGTGTGACCGAAAGTCGGTATATTATAGATCGGTGGTCAGCCGTTCGTAATACCGGGGGGTGCCAGACTCGAGATTCGATCCCACACCTGTGGTGTGGTGTTTCCTCGCGCTACCGCTGCGCCATGGGCACCCCCAAAAATTAATTTAGTAATTAATAATTTCTTAAACACTTAGACTGCTATGCTGTTTTTAGTATGCCAATCTATTTTTAATGAATTTGATTATAAAATTTATTTAACAAACGATTTTTAAATATCATGAGACCATCTCGGGGGTCCGCGACAGCCGAGCGGTAGCGCCGGTTAGAAAATCGGCCCATGAGCGCCGGGGCTCACCACCTCGACGGCGTGGGTTCGAATCCCAACCGAGACCGGACCCTCCCCTGTACGAGAGGACTGACTATCCACGTACACATAGGGTAAAAAGTCTCGTAAGCCCTTTACAGGGCAGGCATGACCAACAAGGTCGTTACGCCAAGAAGAAGAAGAAGAAGAGAAGAGACCATCTCGAAGGATTAATTTTGGCATTTGCTAAATATATTATGTTTAATTTTTTCTGTAATCACATTTTAGCTGGCTTTAAAAATCAATCCACGTGTTTAGTAATCTATTTGGAAAAGTATTCTTATTTGTAAAAATTGTACCACTGACACCAAAACAAAATTCAATTCCATCCAGGAAAATGTAAAAATAGTTTGAATTATGAACTAAATGATTTTAATTAACAATGTTGTTAAAATTTGATATACAGTGACCGGCAGGAAAAAGTGCCCACTTCGAATTTTGTTGATTTTAGCTCAATATTTTTTTCTCAATCCAACTAAATATTCTGCAAGTATTTTTCGTATGTTGATTTACATATTTCATATAAGATCCACTAACGAGTAAGCGAAAACAAACATTTTTTGATTTTGAGAAAAAAATAATAAAAAAAAGTATCCAAAAAAACAGTGCCAAGAAAAAGTGCCCACTTCAGTTATTCATTATTATACATAAAAATAAGAAATAATAAATGCATTTTGATATTTTATGTGTTCTCTTTTAGCTTGTAGAACCTGCTGAAGGTGTTTTGGCATACTTTCTACTAGGATTTTTAGTTTTTGGGGATTTTATTCTTCTCAAGCGCGCAATAGAGCTTCAAAATTGTCGTTTTTATTCAATATATCAGTTTTGTCCACCCTGGCATCGAGAATTGCCCACAAATTATTAATCTCCGGGCTCTGAGGCGGTCATTTCAACAGTTTTGTCTGACAAGACGTCGAACTTGGCCCCGCCGGGCTGCGTCGAAGTTGCCCACGCGGGGAGAACGAACTTCTCTTCAAGGCCCGTCAGGATCAGTGAAATCTCAACATTTTGTTGCAGGATGTTTATGTTTATGTTGTAATCTGCAGTCTTAACACCTTTAATGTTCCCAAGGCTCCCCCACTCCACTGGACGATAAACAACCCCAGACCACCATATTGGCTCCTTCTTGGCATATTGTGCCCTGGATGTGGCGAACCTGCAACATTGCCTCCTTCGATCTGCACTGTATACGTTCATGCCATCTTCGATTAAAACGTTCAAATTTTGATTCGTTAGACCACAGAACCGTTTTCCAGTACTCTAGAGGCATAGCAGCATGTTCCACAGCGAGCTTAAGACGCTTGGCCTTATTGGCCTTGCTGATATAAGGGCGCCTCCTATCAAATCTGCTCTTTAACTCGTATGCAACAAGCCGGCGACGTATAATTCTTTCAAAAACTGATGGCTGAAGTATTTCCATGGTCTCCCTGACAGTTGCTTTTGAATTTTTCTTGACCTCACGAATTATTTTAGCGTCCATGCGCGCATCTGTTTTGCGCTTGTCTCCTCTACGAGGGCGATCCTCCACCGATCGGTGCGTTTAAAATGTAACTATGAATTTTCCTACCGCTGCGTTGTGGATTTCGTGCTTTGAATTAGTTACTTTAATGTAGATAAGTGCCATGAAAAATATTTTATGCTATTTAATTTCTTGTAACACTCTGATTAACTAGATACCTAAACCTAATATAAACAAATTGTATATTTACAGCCAAACATGAATTAAAAACGTGATCATACGTGTATAAATGTCAGAAATAGTGCTAACAAACCTAAAAAATATTAAAACGCAATAAATTGGTTAGCCCTCAATGCAAAACTTTATGCAAAACTCGAAATTTAAAAGTGGGCACTTTTTCTTGTCACTGTTTTTTTAGATACTTTTTTTTATTATTTTTTTCACAAAATCAAAATATGTTTGTTTTTGGTTACTCATTAGTGGATCTTATATGAAATATGTAAATCAATAAATGAAAAATACTTGCAGAATATTTAGTTGGATTGAGAAAAAAATATTGAGCGAAAATCAACAAAATTCGAAGTGGGCACTTTTTCCTGCCGGTCACTGTATTATGTAAAAAAATATTGAAGCTTTCGTTAATGAGTTTTTAAAAACAAAGCTTTTGAATTGTACATTTAAAATTGAGTTGTTACCGAAAAAAGTGCATAAATTTACATTATTATCGAAACATTAACTACACTACGCCACAATAGTCAGTAAACAGCATGCCAAAACAGAAGCAAACGCAATTTTCAGTGTTGAAAACTGATCGAGAACCGCTCGTTTTACCGTCCTATCGAACTGGATACGGCGCATTATGAAGAAGATTTGTATACTGAGCCCGAACTAACCTGGAAATTCTTTAATTAAATTCCTCTAAAGTGTGAGATATCGAGTGATAATTTACTAACTTGTTAAAATGTTTAATTTTTACTGAATGCCGATTGACGTAGTTATTATCAACACAGTAACACGTGATGCGCCAACGCCCTTTGAAATCCTCCACATGCTTTACAGTTAGCGATTTCTTCCATCTTAGAAGCATTTACATTTGAGACAATGGGGTTGATACACTGTTTTCATGACCAATTCTTCCGTATTAGCTTGTTTTTGCCCGTAAAGTTGAGTGCATTGCTCGCATGAGTCCCTTGTTTGGCGGTGTCGGCTGCGAGGCTTCTCGCTTCTGACATCCAGAGGGCGCTAGAGTTTCACCAAAACGCCATAATTCGGATAGACGTGCCGGCGGAGATGGCTGGCTGATCGGCAAATGAAAAAAAGGCATAAAAGGAAGTTGCTGTGAAACACTCTTGCATCTCTTTTCAAATCAATTCATGCAGATGCATATCTTCATACAGTTTCATAACGGTTACAAGGTTTTCAAAAACGTCGTTTGAATCACTTCAGCAAAATACAAAAGCCTTTTGCCGGACACAACTGAGGCCAACCTTATCTTCCGCATTAGAGAATTCACGAAGTTACTTTTTTGCGATAGCAGCGAGCTATGACATAGCGGAGAAGTTCGATTTTAAACTCAGTTCTCGCCAATCTCTTCACGAGTAAGTTGTGAAGAGTTTGAAAAAAAAATGGAATAGAACGAGCTATAAGTTCAAGGGGTAGTGATTTCCTCAGAGTCTGTGAGAACGCTACGTTATTGTCGATGAAGTCAAATTTTCTGTAAAAATCCATCTATCAATATAGTAAAGTTTATCTATATTGCAATTATAATCCAACTCGCCATGTGGAAAACTGTGATGTGCTTCACGATGCTGCTTGGTTATAGTAGTGCAGGTAAAGGACATGTAAACAACTCTGTGTCATGTTTAAATCAACTATTTCATACGGGTATACGAATCCACTTTTAAGTGGATTTAGTGACCATAATGTGCAAGAAATTGCCAGCCTTTCCAATCGTCACAGACGATTTTTTTTCGTATGCTGTGAAGGTTTCATTTCGAGTTCCATGTGTTTTAGTAGAGTTGTGGAAATCCGATACAGATTCATGAATCTGAATGACGCTTTGTTTTTAAGATTCGTGATTTTTTCAATGGGAGATTCATGAATTCCAAAGATTCATTAAAGCTAGAAGAACAGAAAGGTGAAGTCTAAAACAAAATGCAGAAAAGAAAATGAATTTACGAAAATTTAATAAATATGTGTGAAAGATTCATTAAGACCTCGAAAGATTCATCAAGGTTTAATAATTCGAATACCAAAAGATTTATGAATCAATTTGAATGATTTGAATGATCGTGATAAATTCATATGAATGAATCCGTCCACAGATTCAGAAGGTACGAAACTAGTTTATACGCTTATCTATTGGCCTATTGCACCTTCTGGTTTTGCCTAAGTGAGTCTAGGTGTTGTTGCTATAAATTTTGATGTGTGGTCGAAGCTAATGTGTTTGATCGAATTCCCTCTGCGACCGGACCTTTTACAAGAGGTCTGGTTATCCACATACACAAAGGAAAAAAGTCTAGTAAGTCCATTAACACTTTGCCTTCCAAGCGGTTTCTAGAATATTTGAACGGTCGTAATACCAAAGAAAAAGAAGAAGACGCTTCTTAAGTAGCTTATTCCAACAGAAAAATACTTTTTAGCCTTTTCCTCATTGTTTAGTAAATAAATCATGCTTTATTATCTGTTTTCCGATGCCTCGACAGCGTGGAGCGACGAAAGATTGTTATTCAAAAAGTAAGTTGGCTAATAACTAAACACTTTAAACATATCCCTTTCTACAGTGTATTGACAATCCGGTGTTGTTGTACTTTTTTGCCATTTATTTCCGGTTTGAATGAACATATTTTCCATGCCACGACGTCGTCACTTCCCTCTGTTAAACTGTTCGACGTGATTCTCTCTGTTACCCCGTTCGCGAACGACACGTTTGCATATACTAAACGCTCGGGATTAACTTTTGAAGTTATGCTGTTGCTAGCATGTAAGTACTTGCAGCAAGTAAGTCTACAAAGAGAGTAAAAATGCAAGACTTTTGTTTCAACGTACAATTTAATCGAAATTGTCATGTTTCAATACATCGTCTACTGTCTTCCAGACATTACTCACAGCATGAGTCTTCGGTGCAAGCTGCCCGTAAGGCTGCCGCAGAACGCTTGCAGCTCCAACAGGCAGCTCCTTTGGTAGCCAGTGGACCGTGTGACAAAATCTGTTATAACAGCTATACGGCCGATGCCGGGGATACAGAAACCATTGGACAGGGAACGGTCGGTTTCGCTCCTACCGTCGAATCATCTCAAAAGTACTCGTCTACTTCGTCCCGCCTTGAGTCAAGCGTATCGAATGTCCAGGCGGCCCCGATCGTGTACTCAGGATCGTCGACCGGAGCGAGATCCAGCTTTTCTAGCTCGTCAGCCTCACGTCATCATAGTTCAAGTTTGAACGGTGCTGCCGGAGCTCAGCCGGTGCTTGCCCAACTGTATACTCCTACTGTGGATTCATTCGGAAGAACGCATTCGAATGTGATAGCGACGGGTCCCAGCCGCGAGGGCACCTACGTTCAACCGATAGTATATCCCGTCCCAGCACCTCAGACTCATGCGTCTCAAACGAGCTTCAACGAACGATCGAGTCAGGAACGCTCCGTAGTCAGCAGACCGGTCGTAGCGAACGTCGTCTACACTGCCGTACCTGTTGGAGGTGCTTCCCATTCGAGCAGTAACTTCAATGCACGCTCCAGCTTTAGCAACGCCGACCAACAGCAGCATGTTCAGCCTGTCTACCCGACAGCGAACAACGACTATTCGCGACAGTACGCATCCCAGCATCAGGATCTCCATTACAGACAATACCCATCAAAGCCCACTACCTACGTGGTATACCCGAAACCTCAATACTACGCTTCCGGTCATTCGCGAGTTCAGGATGCGGCGACGTCTCAGACAACTTATGACTCAGCTGGACGTGTGGTGAACCTGAACCTTGTCCAGCCAACCGTGTACTCGGATCGTGTGGATGATCATCACAGTCAGCAGCGAATTGACTCGACTCAAACGATACAGCCCCAGGAGCAATCAATTAAATTTCGGTGGCAGCAGGATCCCCAACCAGCTACCTTAGAGATCGATGTAAAAGTAAACAACACAGTAAACACTTTTTCATCTGGGGATGTTGCAACTACCCAGAAACCTGAGCTGGAAACACAAGATAACTTACAATCTGACGAGGAGGGATACACCACAGACCAAACATTATCTTCTGACTCGGTTGAAACTACTCTACAATCCAAGTCCGAAAGAGTCTCCGGCTGATCCTAGGAACAGCGTGTAAGTAATCAAAATTTTAGAGCATTCTCGGTATGAGTAGATCCTTCACAACCTTATTTAGCTTTCATTCTAATACGGGGACGATGGCAAACCGAAAATCTTACAGCATCACAAACACAACATCAACTGTAAGACGACAGGATGCAAGGCGGCCATCACGACGCTGGAGGACGATGTCAAAGTAAGCACGTACAGTCTGCATACAACATAATTATGGTTCTAATTTCATTTATGATATTACGTTCGTTGTATTTGTTGTTTCTTTGTCAACATTGCTCAATAAAAGGCCTTATCCTCTTTATAAAACAAACGTCTTAGGAAGCTTAATGAGTAACGATCTCACTAATCCAATTTTTAGAAAAGGATATTGCGTTGTATATTTAGAAATGTTCACTAAGCAAATCATTTATAAAATAATCGTTAGTTTTTCAAAAAAATATTAGACCGCTCCGTGGAAACATCACGCCACAGGTGCGGAATCGATCCTCGAGTTTCTCACCCCCTGGTATTGCAAACGGCTGACCACCTTCATATATACCGTCTTTCGGCCTCAGTTACTATCTTCAAATATAGGCCTGATCTCACAAGGGGATGTTGTGTCATAAAAAAAATTATATACATGCGTATAGGAAAAAGTATGGCTAAACTTTTGATTAAGTGAGTTTTTTAATGTGGGTTGAATATTCAATAAATTATTGTAAATTATCAGGTTTTGGTTCATAAATATAAAGTCATAAAGTCAGTTTTGCCTGTCCTTGAACATTTACAAGTGTTTATTGTTCAAAACAAAGAAATGCGGGGCGTCAATGCACGTTGAAGTCCTTGAGCTGCGTGCTCCACAGCTTGCGATTCCTTCCAATTTAGAGTTGTAAGACGTCTAGATTACTGATAGCGACTCCTTGGAACCTTGAATTGCAAAACATACTCACAATCAGCTCTTTGTTTGTATTCTGTTCGGTTGATTGACAATTAGGTCAGGAGCATCAAGTCAATCGCTTCAACCGAGGATCAGTAGCGAATTGGACGTAACTCGGTTCGGATCGGTTTCGCAACGACTTTTACTGTGTATTTTAGACTCTCTGTATGCAGAATAGTGAACGAAATCGTAGTGATAATGCGATTTCTCGAGGTGTTTGTTGTAGCGGTCATCGTTGCAGAGGCAACCAGTTGTAAGTGTGCCGCGGTGCTTTGGTGATACCATCTATAAAATTTCATTTTTATTCTTGTTTGTTGTACAGCCCCAATCCTGGACTGGGGGAACAGGGATGGAAATAGTTTGTTGGAGTAAGACCGATACGGAGGGTAATGGAAATTTGAGCAGGGTAAATAAATTTTCTTTTTCCTCCGGCGCAGCAAAGTGACCAGCATAAAGCAAACGGTGTACGAAAAGAAACGCGAGTTCATCAATGGAATCAATGAGAAGGTATCGAGGGCCTTGTGGATTCCTCCCTGGTCGACAACAACGACAACGGAGGAGACTCCTGTGGTTGCTCCGGTGCAGTATGACCCTGCTCCTTCGGAAACACCGTCCCTTTGGTGGTGGCAGTCAACTCCGGTGCCGGACCATACATCGGCCATTCCCATGGCCATAACATCAACAACGAAACCTCCCAACACTTCCACTACTGAGGTTCGAGGAACGACTACATCAAAGCCATCGACAGTTCAACTGGACAACGATCGGCTGGTGTTCACCGTGGCCGATACGAACGAACTGGAGCTGCCGATCGTGTCAATGGTGAGCGACATTAACGGACTCTGGAAGGACTGTAACTGGGCAGCTAACGATTCCGACCCTTTTTTGTAGTACGCACGGAGCAACTTTATCCCTCAGGAGCTCAGACTGACCGATTCGGTGGAGTACACGGGTCCTATCTTCGGCGGAGGTCCTGTCACGGGCCAAGAGAACACAAATCGACTCGTAGTCGTCTAGAGATTTGTCGTAATAAATTTATTGACCCGTCACCGTATGTAAGCGACGCACTCTCATGGTTTCCTTAGATACACTGTCACTCTCGCTCGTGTCCATCGATGATTCGCTATCGGAACTACTGTTCTGTGGTCGTGACTGAGGAGTAACAGTAAAACCGGGCAAAGGAAGAGCCGTTACCGTCACGGCATGATTGCAGCCGACCAACCCTAGCAATTCCATTTCTTCCATCCGATCCATATCCGCTGAAACGGGGGCTGCAAGGTGCGTAAATTGGCATACGTGAACAAGGGCGATCAGGATCGAAGGTTAGTTTTTTCAGTACCTGTTTGTGAGATGCCAGCTAAACACAGCACTATCAGCAACCCGATCAGCGTTAATCCTAGTCCAGTCATCTTTACCGCTCTTCTAATACTTGTTAACTTCCAAACGATGCACTCGAAACGGGTGGCTCCTATCGGACGGTCGATCATAGACTGACATCGCTGACTTCGACCTCCAGGCCGGAACGCCGTTCCCGAGGTTGATGCTAAACTGCGTCGTTCGGGTCGTCATCGGTTCGCCCGAGCCGTGTCTTATCAATTTATTAGAGAGATGAAGCAGCCCATCTCAGCATTGTTGCTGGGAAACCCTTTCACGGTTGGCTTGCTCTGATGCGTTGCTGCTTACTTGATGTGTGCGTGTGTGTGTATGGTTGTTGTGTGTGCAGGTGGTTAGAAAACCAAAACCGGGAGATAACAGGCGGTGACATAATGCTGGAGCAGGTTTACCCGCGCACCGGGACGCCCTCGGGTGAGAAATAGATGCACCCGCGATGCAACTCTAGTCGGAGAGTAGAAAAAAGTTCAAAGCCCCAAAATGGTTGTAGGAAAAAAGTGTGTCAAATTTTATTGCTCATATACACAAACACGAAAATGAGTCCCTTTGGAATGTTTGTCCCTTCGCACGCACAGCGCCATTTCCGCAGGACTGGGAGATCGGTTTGGGAGGAAGTGGTGAGGTTGCCGTGGGTGGTAGTGGTGTGTATTTGTATGTGTGTGTCCCACGCCGTAGGCTACGAGTGGATCGATCGATAGTGTTGTCGCTGCTGCGAGTGAACCGGGACGTCGACTTTGTTGTCCACTTTGTGTCTCGGTGGTGACGGTGGCGGAGGTTGGTGCGGGCCAGAGGGCAGAACGGGATTCGTGGGGGCACGTGCGGCCCAGGGCTGGTAGATGCTGCAGTAACACGGCTTCCAGTCGCCCGAATGGTGATGAAGGCCGTCCGCCGGCTGGCTGTGATGGCCCACATTGTACGGAATGTAGCCCTTGTAGTAGGTCGGCTGTGGTTGACCTGGGTTCGATGAAGGGTAGAAAGCAGAGGATGAGTAGAGGGGAGAGGTGATTCGAGAGATGGAGAGAAACGTGAAGTGATGCACGTTTCGTGTGCCGCATGAAGATCGATATCACGATCAACTCCCACCATGGGAAATTGATTGTGCTTGTGTGTTTTCCGTGAATATGCATATGTCAACTTGTTTACCAGCCAGACTGCCCTTTTTCTTTTATCCGATAAAAGCTGAATGCCGACTTTATCTCATTGAATTTTTTGTAATTAAAGTTCGAAAAATTTGATTTAACTCTAGAATTCAAATCTAGAGCCGTCATTTTGACCGAAACGCAGTTTTCGATTTTAATATCTCGAAAAGATTGAAATTTTGAAAAAAAAATTTAAAAACAAAACGCAATTATGATTTTAAATCCAAAGCTAAATAAAATTTTCAGATTTTACAGTTGAATTAGCACCAATAAGAACCAAGTTTAGTTTTAAAGCTTTTTAGCAATCACTTGGACCGCTCATTTTTGAAGATTTTTCAAATCCTTAAACAGTTGGCTATTTTGGTTTTTTAATTAACCTCTCTGAACGCATAAATAAAGAAAAGTATGTGCTATAAATCAAATACATTACGCAACATTTTAAAAATAAACTAATATTTTTGAGACCTCAAAGCATGAAAATTACCCCAATTTACAAAGTAACACATCCCGCATAACGCATTAAAACGGTCGAAACCTATGGAAAAATCTTCCAAAATGAAGAAGTTATAGCTTGTTGAAAAGAGCGGTCAAACCGGAGCGGTAATTGCTAAAAAGAATTCGGACAGGACTCCAAAGCAATGTGTTCTAGTGTTAAAAGATTGTTTTTGTAAATTTTAAGCTCACGACCAGCACATATTTCAGCAACTAATTCATTATGTGGTTGATTGTGTTGTGTGCAATACGCGATTGTTTTTCAAAAGATATAATTTTATGTCCAACTAACTTGACGCCCCGGCGTTGCTCTGTGACGAAGGGATTGAGAAAAAAATTATGGTTTTAACTAATACTTCAAAGATATGTTTGAATTTAATAGTTAGAATAACGACATATTTGAAATGTTTGATATTTCTTCAATTTCCCCATACGCGGTTTTTTGAAAGAAATTTTGATAAAAGAATTACCTGGTATTGAAAACCTTAGAAACACCTTACCCATCAAGTTGTGTTGAAGTCGCTGTAGTTCATATGCTTTGTATATATTTTTGTGACATTTTGTTATTTTCATTCGGTGTCTAGCTTTAATGTAAAAATGACAGTGTTCGAGCTGAGGTGAAACTCATATTTATGGTAAACCACTCTGGTATCGTTTTTAACGACCTGAGACTTTAACGTGATACTTATTGAATGACTGAAAAACATCAGGCCAAAGCTGTTTGGACTGACCAGAACTATTACCAAACGACTTTGACAAAAATGAGGAAAAGAAACGTGAAACATGTTTGATGTCTGGAAAAATTTAATTGATTCGTTATTAGTCTGTCGCTTCAATAAAATTCAAGATCTTAAATAAAATTTACGAGAATAATGGCAAAAAGAGGATGGAGCACTTGTTTCGAAAGCAAATTTCACTTATTACTAATGTCGGGAAAATTTGATAGACTTTCAGGGATGAATGGCTTCCGTGTTCACTACATTTTACACATTTGAAAAGTTAAAGTGGTCGTGCTGAAAGAAAGCTTTTCCACTTTGGCTAAAATCGTTTAAATTCCATGACTTTGGAACGAAATGTCGATGGAATGCGCGCCTTGTAACAATTTTGAATAAAGATGAGAATTTGTTGTTTTAACACACTGTTTGATTTTATCATGGTTTAACCTGATTTTTTTCCAATCCATCACTGTTCATCTCCACATTGCGAACTCATAGGAAACTCTGGTGAAACTCCTGTCAAGCTTGTATGGAGTTTCGAGTTTCCCGAGTTCGCTAAGTGGACACGCATTTGTTTCGGTCTTCTTCGCTTCTTCTTAATCCGTCAGTTATTTAACGTCAGAACGAGGGGCTTTGCTAGTGCTGTCAAGAGTTTCCTACCAGTTTCCTACGAGTTTCCCAGCTGTTGCGGGAACTGAGTTCGACAGTTCGTCGGAGGAGAGTTCGCTATGTGGAGATGAACAGTCACACTCACCTCCAAAATCGTAGTCTGCTCGTCGCAGGTACGGTCGCTCGGTTGTCCAAACGGCTGTCACGGTGTGCGGATACCGTCCACTCCACCCTCCATCGTACTCCCCACTGATGCGATTTCGGTCGTCGCCGCCACTTCCGTAGAAGTTGTTTCCCGCTGGCCGCTGGCTAAGCGTCACTCCGGGGCGACTCCCGTGAGGACCGCGGGTCGCCGTTGGCTTCGGTTTGTACGTAACTCCGGCCGTTCCCTTGAAAACCGGAATGCTGGCGTTGTCACTTCCTTCCCCGTCGGCTCCTGCGTCCTTTTTGCCACCACCCGCGGGCTTGTTTGCACTCCCCGGTCCGTCGCGGTCCCGTTTGCCATCACGCTCCGAAGCAGGGGTTCGTGTGTCGTTCGCCGTTTCCTCCGAGATCTCGATCGTAATGTCCGTGCGCACGCCTACCGCCGGCCGTTCGATCGACTCCGAGACGGAGCTGCCGGAACTCCCCGAGCTCGACTCGTCACTCTTCGTTTCCGGCTGCGAGACGCGCTTCAGCTTGAGTGTATCGACCGTCACTTGGATTTTCGGAAAGTTCTTGTAAACGCTCACGAACCCACTCGCACCGTCGGTATCGTCGTTCAGCAGATCGTCTGCCTCGGTGAAGTCCACCTTCCCTGTGGGCGTCACGGCCAGCACCGTGGACAACACCAAGCTCAGAATCATCACACCAAGCAGGGAGCTACTTGCCCAAATACCCATCGTTAAATACGCAAAATAAACGCAACTCCAAAAAAGTCCACCCAAATCACTTGCACTCCGACCCGAGCGGAAGAAACACAAACGATATCTACGCGCCGTAAGCGACGAACCGCGACTGCCGGTCTGACAATCGGACAAAGTATTCGCGTGCAAAGAACGCTCAGGTCGGTTCGCGTTCTCAGCGTTACCACCAAGGCGCGTCTAATTATTTCCCTTTCGTTGCTGACCGGCGTGGGGAGCTGGTTTGTACGGTCAACTCGGCGTGGAAGGGTTAAGGTGCTTTACTAATGTCCGTCCGTCGGTGGATGAGAGATGATGATTGGGAGATTCTACCGATTTTAATTCGCCACGGTGGTGTAAATACGCGGCGATTTGGATGGGGATGTATGATGACCGAGCTGATTTTTAAATGTTTTTATTCGATGTTTTTTTTTAAGTACAGCTGCGTTGAATGTTAGAATAGCCATCTTTTGCTCGTTGGGAATTTAAGATTTAAGATTTTAAAAGTCTGAAAGCAAGTTAATTTTATAATTTAGTAACATTTGATTAGAAATCTAAAATTGTTGACAAATGTAAAAAGAAATGAACAAACTCCTTAATCTTTAAATATGAGTAAAACTAATGCATTTTATCTGCAATGCTTAGCAAAGTGAAATGTTATTCCATACATCAATCACTGTAAAATCACACAAATGATCTCACACAGTCGATTGCTAATATCTCTACCACAAAAACAAACAAAAGTATACGAAGACTCGACGAAAGCACGCTAGAACAACACAAAAGCGAGCTGCTTGTGTTGCACCGCAGCTTATCGCAGCATTGACATAAATTGTTTCCATAAATCACTCCACAGACGACCGTTTTCTTTCGACTCCCACAAGGCAATCAAAGGGTTGTCTAGAACCATTTCGACGATGGAGACGCCACAGCAACGATTGGCCGTTAGTCAAAGCCTCGCGCCGGCCGCCGACACGTTGTAAATCGTCTAAGAAGTTTGCATAACGGCGTGCAGTGGTCGATTAAGCGACCGGTAGCAAGAGTTCAATTCGCTTCGCTCGGTTGCCTCCCGGTTGACTGACGGGAGCCGGGGAAGAGATAAAATCAATCGATTGGCCCGATGTCAACTGCAGCGATCCACCACCGTGACCGCGAGGAAATTGCGTGAAATTCTCGCCCGTGAAGACGCTCTCCGTCGCATGCGCCACCATAAATCACCTTTTCGGGGCTTTTGCGTGCCGATCGTCTACGTGCAGGTGACATTCAGGCGGGCTCTCGTTCGCGCCGACATTGGATTCCGGAGTCTGCGACCTTACGATACGATGGCCAAGGTCAGGGGTGACGGAATTTATGGCCGATTGTCATTGTTTCGCGTAACGGGCCTGGGAGGCGGAGGGTGAGATTGGGGTGGCTAGGCCATTACAATCGAAAGTCGTCACTTGCAGTTTTCTTTGCCACTGTGAGTGGCGCTATTTTCTCAGCGTGGGAGGGTCTAATAAAACTATCCGACGATAGAGGCAAAAGGCAGCTTAGTGTCTAAATGCGTTGTTCATGGTCGTCATGGGGCTAGGACAGAAGGTTTCTTATCAAATTAATCTGGTGTAGAACGTGGTCGTCTATTGTTCAATCAAATAAAGTTAAAAATTAAAAAAAAAAAAAAAAATAATAATAATAATAATAATAATAATAACAGAAGCATACGCCAACCATATTCCTCAAACATAGGTACCTTAATCTGCTTCTTTATGACTACCTTATTTGTTACCTGATGATCATTCGATCAAATTATTCCCGAGACCTTAGAAGGAATAAATATCTACTAAGGTATGAATTATGGTCCACCCAACTCACTGACCATTAATATTAGCTTTACACTCGCATCATATCCGGTCACCGCGGAAAAAAATACATGAAATTAAAACGCAAAAACCCTTGACCGACGAGCGAGCACGGCAGCGCACCCAAGACAACAAATCACCGCCATCGCGGATCGTCGGTCACAAAGATTCATTCCCGTCCATCATAGCATTGCCCGATTGCGAAGCCATTACGGGCCGCATTTGAAACATTGTTTCGGCGAGCCGTTTCGTCGAGAGTTGCTCGAGTTTATAAAGTCACTTTGGGTTGTTTCTTTCCGAGCTCAGTTAAAGTTTCAGTTTCTACACCCGAATTGGAATAATAAGTCACTAAACGGACAACATCCGGCTCATGGGAAGAAATGTTTATGCCATTTCGAGCGTAACGGATTTTGCCCCCCATTTCGTTAGGTTTTGTTTCTCGAATTCTAGATGTTGTTCACTTTCAACGCGTTGTTGCTCGAATGGGAATTGCGGTATCTTTTCCATGGAAAAATCTCACCACCCAATCCATCATAAGCCACATTGCGTGTGAAGTGTACCCGCGGAGGTTTTGCAGCGAGCTTTGCGTGACAACCTTGGCCACCGCCAACAGTTGACAGCTCGTTTGGTGGCCGAGGTTTCAATCATAATGGCGCCACAATTTGGATAATGAAACGCAGTGATCTTCGGATTAGGTTTAATTTTTCTCTGCTTCATTCGCAATGTTTGCCAATCGAAAATGGCAAAGGAAGATTCTTCTTGAAAAAAGATAGCGGTCTTGAGCCAGTGGGACAATTTTCATTTGCAGAATTATGACTTCTATGACTGTGTTTGGTTGCGTTCACACGGTTGGCAAATGTCAAGGAAATTTTCGACCACAACAGTGTTTTGTTTTGTTGTTACATCTTTATTTTTGTAGTATTGCAACACCGTAGTAGACAACAATGAAAGATGAACGCTCAATTTATTCTCGTCAAAATTCAATTTAACTTATTACAATAAAACGAGTAGTAAGAAATGGAAGTATGTACATTTTAATCTCAGTGACAAAATCATCTTGAAAAATTTAAAACAATTCAATGTCAATGTGTTAAGATGGAATGTATTCAACAATATGAAATGAAACAGTAATTATGGTCCGTCTTACACATCCTTCCATTAGCTAATCCTTATTTGAGTCCTTAAGATAAACAACCTAGTGGTCCCCTCATTTACTGCTTGAGAAAGGACAAAGGGAACAAATTTCCTTTCGTAGGGTTATAATTTTGCCACTGAACGAGTTAAATCGCTCCAGCTTTCTTTGAGGCGTAATGAGGACAATTGAACGAATGTATTTTTGATTTGGGCAAAAGTGCAAACTTTCACATCTCAAGGATGGGTGAGAAACGTTTATGGCGCATAAACAAAACACAATAAATTGCAGATACGAGTAGCCTAACGTTGCTTTTGGTTCTAGGGTTAGAGAGTAGGGTTCAGAAGTTTGGAGAAAGACGGGAAAGCCGAAAAGTCCTCACAGAAAGAAAAGTAATTTATCGGGGCGGTTTTGGAACGAAATCTACAATCTTACACTCAATTCTGGAACGGTAAAGGCACAATCGCAGACCCGAGTCTCCACACTCCATCGAGTGGGCGGTCAAAGCCGAACCTTTAAACAATCGGAAGCGGAAAAACACCATTGAGAATTCCGCCTGTGGATGAGAAACGAATTGTTGTGTTTGGTTGCTCAATGGGTCAGTTTACGCTTTTATTAAATACGGAGGATAGAATGTGGTTCCAAGGGATGTTCAGATTTTCCCTTTTTCCATTTTGCTATTTTTCCGTTACTTTTCCTTTCGGTGACCGAATGGAAAAGGAAAAAAGTTGTAGACGATTCTGAGCGAACCGTTTTCTTGTATGCCTAAGCTGCACACTTCAAATTCACATTCGTACTATAATTCACAGAAAATGAGTGTTATCATTAAGTTGTAAAGCATGCAACCAAGGGTTTCTACGTCCTCAAGGATCGTGAGGGGTTGGAAACGAATAAAGGCGACAAGAGAAAACAAAACGCGCCTAGGAAAGTAGCCCCCGGACGATTTTATATACTTCGGGGATTTACGCTCTAACACCTTCGAACCATCCGTCCCGGTGGGATTTGGGTTCTGTGTTTGGATTTTCCTGGGGAATCTGGGTGAAGTTTAGCAATGGAATAAAACCCTCGACGGTTTCACCTCCGTCAAGAAGGTCTGTAGCAATTCAAGGGAGAAAAACTTGATTGTAGTGGTTTTTGCTACTGGGTAAAAGACTCACCTCTGCGAAAAACCGCGTAAAACTGGCATCGATGGCTTGAAAAGCAAGCAAGTGTTTCTTTAGATTATGATTTTTACTGTGATGAATTAATTATTCAAACGCTAAACGCCCTCCTCGTCCTGTTTTAGTAGGCGTATTTCCACGTCTGGCAATTCTCTTCAATTGGAGTGGATGACTTTGGAAGAAATTTTCCTTCCTACATGCCCATCGCTGCGTGCATTATTATCTTTATTTGGAGGGAGCCTAGCAAAAGAAAAATCTCCCCTCGAGCGAATATAGTAAACCAACGAATAATTTGCATAATGACTCAAACCTGTTACTGACACCATCGAATCGATACCCTGTGTAGCAAGTGTGTGCCGCCCGGGAAAGTTATTTGCGAGAGATTGCAACTACGTAAGTGAAAAACAGAAACGCCGCAATGAGCATGGTATTTTCACGAAGGGGAAAACAAGAAATGGAGATGGGGGACTTGCAAGGACTTGGAATAAAGAAAAGTAGGATCATCATCACCACCATCGCCCTCATTGGCGTCGGAATCGAGAATAATCGTCCTTAAGAGGATAGTACCATTCTTACGACTGCAACAACTGTCGGGTTTCTTCGGTCCAGTGAGAGGGGTCTTTCGGGGTTTTTCCGGCTGGAAAAACAGCAAACGGCAAACAGACATTTGCCAAGCCAACATGATTCCGATGTCCCCGCGTGATTGAGTGGAAAAGAAAAAGGACCAACAACTAATCCTGAGGTAAAGCAACATCTATGGAAAGGTATTCCCCTTGATTCATTCCCCTTTTTCTCAGAAAAACTGTCAGACTGCGAAAACGTGCGATTTCCGATAGCGGCAGCAATAAAAGAACATTTTTTAGAGCAAACTTTTGTCTCCAAACATGCACCGTTTGTGAAAAAACCACTTGCAAATACATAAAACGGCCTCAGCAGAAGGCAACAAATGCATTTGATCGTTTGTCATATTTTATCTTTCGGCAACACTCTCCCGCGGGAAATTGGCGGGACCACATTGCCCCGCACTCGATGTCTTAATTCGAACCGATCCCCTTTCCTCTGTCGGAAGGGAATATTACGAAGACAAACTAGTAATGGGGTGAAAAGAGTAGAGCAAACTTACGACTTTCCTACAATTTCTGGTATATCTTTACTTCTCGACACATAGATGAAACAACATAAATGTTAACTCCTGCTGTTATGAAGACAGTTATGGAAGTCGTACGATTGCTTCGTTGAATTCGTTAAGATAAGTTGGCCCCTAGAGGTAGGCAATCAGTCGAGCATCATCTTTTAAATCTTGTCGATGGATACAAATTGTGGAAAAATTTATGGGAACATAAACAGTAAATCCCTAGAAATTGATTTATTTAGTTCAATTTATTTTTATTTGACCTGAAGTAGTTGACAAACAGATATGTTGAATTCCATAGAAGACGCTAGCTTATTAAATGCGCATGATTGATATGTAGATCACTGGTGCCAAATTCAGTCAATCTAAAAAGTATCCTGACAAATGCTCTTCCTTAAATCCTTCCTAAATCTTTGGTAAACATTGGAAATATCTTTCGCACGATTAATGGGAAATAAAAATAAATCTAAACAAACAATTAAGATTTTTCCTCAGGCAAATAGAAAGAACAGCGCGTTGCTCTAATGTAGCGTGACTTTTTTTGCATCAAATAAACCAAACCCAAATTCGATCATCAGATTCATTATCAAAACGAAATTTTTTTCCGACAGCCAGACAGACTGTATTGACTCAATTTTCCCGTAATGTGACGCACTCTGTTGATTTCCAATGAGCTGTAACAAGTTGAGTTATCCTCATGGGTTAGGAGTAAAATTCCTTCGTGATGCTGTGTGTGGGTGCGATGTGGTTGTATAAAGTTAAGTTGTCTGGATTGTATTTTTAATCGTAAATTTGTTTTTTTTGTTCGTTCCTTCGTGACAAACCAATACCTTTCCCTATTCTTCACCGTAAAATGTCGGAAAATTCGGAAGCCCAACCAATGTTCGGTCAAAAATCAACGCCTATTAACTTCCTGATAATTTTCCTTCCTTCATGTCGATCAAATCTCGTGGCACTCGCTAAGAATTTTCCAATGTGTTCTATGTCGTTTTCTCTACGCGAGGCGGGAACCATAATTTAATTCGACACCATTAAAAAACAATTTTCGATAGAGGAAAACGTGTGAAAAATGGAAACCCTGTGCCGACCGAAATTCAAACCCCATTTGCCTTTGAGAACACGCACGACGGAAAGAGGCCTCTTATGTCGCACCGGAGGACGGATATCGTCGGGTGCGGAAAGCCGGAGGGATCGGATATGATTTGAAAGCAACCGAAAAATTCCTTCGCAATCGCTCGGTACTCGGCTGCGCTTCTAGTGGCTGGTGGCAAAAATTGAATTAAAATGTTGACAGAACGTTTTCTCCAAGTCCCGAGTCTATCGGTATTTCGCATTTCCGATAGGAAAAAGATGAAGATCTAGTTTTAAAGGGCTGCAAAGGAAAAAAGAGGAAAAAGGGTAATATTATTTATATTTCCCCAGGATCATCGGAACTTTGTGGCAAAGGGGCAGAGCATTTTCCGAACACATTGCGATCCGGTGCAATGTTGCAAAAAAGCCTCGACATTCGGATAGAGTCACGTTCGGGGTTTCATATCTTCGTTAGCTATCCAACCACTAGGAACCAAGGGCATCTTTCGTTTCTATTTTTCATTCAACACACGCAGTCATACACCTACCATTGTGAAAGTCTGACAACGGGACAATATGTTGAATGTGGCCCTGGAGAACGAATGTGCGTGTTCAATCATACGTTACAAGCCCTAGATATTTTTGCTGTATTCATAACGCTGAAACGTGGAATGCAAAAAAAGGGTATGTGATGACGTCCTCATTTGGAGCGCATAATAAATTAGGAATGGAACGCAATATATAAAGGAGGAAAAGATTCGTTTTATTTTCGTAGGGTTTCCTGTTGGTTCGAGAGGAAAAATCCTCATGTTGCATTGCAAATCATTACTCGGCATTCTCATGTTGCATTGTGAACCATTCTGCCCAACTCGAGTTCTGTTGAATCGTCAAAAGAATGCCTTTCAATCGATTTTTATATTTGCACGATTTTGGGGTCCTGATAAAATATCTATTCTTAAAAGGTGAAACTAACTTTTATCATGAGTGCATTTCAATACGAATTCTGATGAAGTGATTGAGAAATAATACTGTAATTTTAATATTTTCCTGAAAGCAGATTGCGTGTACAATGTATACCCCGGCGCTCAGCTATTAACATCCTTTCAGACATAGGTTTTTTTCTGTTTCTGGCGCTTCCAGACGATGTGGTAGAAAGTTGGCGATAAAAGGAAAACTCGTAGGCAAACGCCAAATTATACCTTCACATCTGAATCGAGAAAGCAACCTCCCTGGGGAGTAAAGTGGTCGTTCGCATGCAAAACTGGTGTGTAAAATATAAAAAAAAACGAACGAGTATTTGTAGTGTATAGAGATTGGGGCAGACTCGAAAATCATTTCTAACGCATCTTTACTCAACACCACCAGCATCGGTTAATCCGATGCATCTGGTGCTCTGGAGAGCAGAGTTAGGTAAGGTAAGATGAGGCAATATGCACTCGTAGAGAACATTCGTTTTGAGAAGAACATTCTATTTAAACATTTTTAGACTGGCCTCCTGACTGACCAGATCTCAATCCAATTAATTATTTTAACAGGCCATCTATGATATCAAATAAAAATAAGCAAAAGATGTACACTTTTACCCAGTTCAATGCCGCATTTCTTGGATTTTGAGAGAAAAGGAAAAGCAATGAAATTCGTGGAAGCCGCATGAATCGAGTCTGAAATACATGTTAACATGGTAAAAAAATTTGGTGGCGGTATTATTCGAAAACATGTGCTGTAATTGATCTATGAAAACATAGCTTTAAATTCGAAAAAATACCATGAAATTTAACTTGAAAATGAAAAGTGTTAAATATGTTATATGAAAACATATGAATTTGTCTAACAACACATACTGGACCTGGCCATGTAATAAACCAGTATCTGTTCGGTTACCACAAGATATCAATAATATAGAAAATGCTAAAGATCGTCAAAACAAACATTGTGGCAAACAACAAACACAAGAGCAGGTTATATTTCAAGAGAGATCTTCGGCGTTTCATAGGAACATAACCCGTCCAGGTGTATATATTGAATGTCTAAAAAATACAACAAATACAGAAAAAGTCGATTGCCGTCATAACGGCAGTAGCAAAGACCAAATTGAGCAACGAAGTGAAAGATGAGTTTCTTCCACCCTTCGATATTTTTTTAGATTGCATAAATCAACTAAAACATGCCGATGCATTTTACTCCATCAGTGCATCTTGCCCCATTTTTATCTACATTCCGTAGATAAAGGAACGCATATTTACATCGTGTACCATTTCGCAACCTGGCGTATAATGAAGCGAGTTTGTGCTCGGGCCTGGTGTTTGCCGGGAAGGGGCCAGGGCATGTTCATAAATTGTAGAAAGAGTTCCCATTTTTATTTAATTTTTTCCCTTTCCATCGGGCGCTGGAAACGACCATGTTGTGTGAAGACATGGATGGTAAGTTTGCTTCAGTCGTCTCGTTTTTCTGAAAAAATGTGGCCTAAAGTTGGGAAACGAAATTAAAACTCCTCTCGGTAAGTTCCATATCTTTTCTTCGGACGTCCAAGGGTGTCGATGATGGGTCGCTCATCCCCTCCAACACCAAATTATGCATGATCTTGGTCTGACAATGAATTCCCATTTGAAAAAGATTTTTGAATGAAAATTGAAAATTCCTTAACGCGTCTTCCTTATACTTAAAATAGTTTGGAGCGTTACTTAGCGTTTTTTTTCGTTTGACGCGTTTTTTCGACCATGCGTTTTTCGACCGTCGCGCCCGCCACAGCTAAAACCAAACATGCGATGGAAACACTCTCTCTCTGAATCGTTTTCAGCAGAACATCAAGAGCAAAATCACTACAGCATAACACAAAACCTCTGTGTCTTGAACGATAAAGTTTTCATTTTCACTTAAGCACATGTTTTAATGTATTTTAGAAAAAACTTTTGTAAACAAAACCTCCACACGTACGAATGAACAACTTGGAACTGCATTGACAGCTTGCTTTGATTTCCTTTGTAAAGGTAGGGTAATGTAGACCAGTTTCATGCAAATGATATTTTTTCAAGACACTGACAAGGCCAAGGTATGTCCATCGTTTCAAGGTAACCTAATTTTTAAATCAACATGTTTTGTTATCAAAATAGATAAAAAAAATGGTTTTATTGCACCTTTAGTGCTTAAAAAAACTGTTTGCTTTATTTTTGTTCATCGATCATATGGTGATTCTTTTATCATCGAAAAATAATAGATACGTCAGCTGTCCCAACCTTGGTTATTTGATGCAAATATTAATTTCAGGCAAGGCCCAAGGTATATATAATGTTTCAAGGTAGCTTTATTATAAAATCAATAGTTTTTGTGATCAATGTGTTCTAAAAATGTCAGGATTTTTAGTTTAGCAAACTATAAACTGAAGAAGCGTGGTTTTCATATTTTGATTTGATGAACATACAATGATGCTTTTAGTTTCGAAAAATAAAGATACTCCGACTATCCTAACGCTGTTTATTTTATGAAAACAACTTTGTCCACGGTACAAGAAGCATTCAAAAATTTAAGGAGACTTTATGATAAAATCAGTAATTTGGTTATCCATTGGTGGGCCCAAGGTGTGTATAGAGTTGTAAGGTATCTTTGTAAAAGAACATTTTTTGTTTTCAAAAAGATGTGATGCGTTCCGTAAAACAATTGTTTATGCTAACAACAATCAGCAGAAACACGATAGCAATCGGTTTTACTTTCTATTTCATGTAAATATAATGGGCATGTGAAACTGATCTTGTGCAAACCCAAGGTGTACACAGCATATCAAATAAAGATAATGGAATATCATCATGGGTTTTCAATAAAAAAAAAGGAATTGCAAGGTGATTTAATTTTTTTGTCATAATTTTGACATCTTGATGCAACAGTTTTGACACCTTTGAGGAGGGCTGGAGACAAGGTGTATATATTAGAAAGTGAAGTCGTCCAGAGTAAAATGACATTTCATGACTTGACGTAACACTGCTGTTGGTATTGTGGTGAGTTTTGAGTGAGTATTGGACAAGGTTTGAGGTTATGACATATCAATACTCAAATATGGCACACCTGCCACAGCGACGTAATGTCACCTTCCATATATATATACCTTGGGCTTGAAAGCCAAAAAAAAGTGAAATAGAGACATGACAGAGAAGAAGGAGCAAGAGGGAGAGGAAGTCAGATAGACTGGGGAAGCAGGAATGAAAGAGAAATAGAGAAAAAGAGAGAGAGAGAGAGAGATAGAGAGAGAGAGAGAGAGAGAGAGAGAGAGAGAGAGAGAGAGAGAGAGAGAGAGAAGGGGTGGGAAGCGAGTGAGATAGAGAGAGAGAGAGGGGGGGGGGGCGTGAGAGAGAGAGAATGAGGAGTGAGGGAGAGGGGATGTGAGAGGGGCAGCATAAGAGGGGGAACGGGAACAACCGTGCGCTGGCCGACTTTGGTAGCAACGTGGTCAGTTAATTGGAACGAACAAGGCGGGATAAGGGAGATACATCCTTCCGAGCAACACAGAAGGTGGGGGATAGCATGCGTCACAGTGTTCCGGGTTTCGAGCTGATACTGCGGGGCTTCGAGCTGGACCAGGAAGAGGTCCAGAAAGATTCGCATCTAATTTTTGATTCCACAATTCGAATTTGTATTTTAACCCGCTTACCACCATTTGACACAAAAGACCTACTACAGAAAGAACTAGAAAAAGTAACGCGGACGACATGAAACCTTCCATGGGGCGGAAGGGGATCCAGGAGTTACCGACGGGCCAGGTACCTGGCCTCCAAAAAACTAGTTGTTTGTCTTAATTTTAATTCTATGGCAGTAATACTTCAACCCGGTTTATGGTAGGAAACCTCGAAAAGCACGCTTCGGAAATCTGGAAAATTTTCGAACTGACCCGCCCACTTCCAATGGGGGAGGATATTAACCTTTCCGTTCCTTCGAATCCTTCCGTTATCGGTATCTCATTCCGACCGAAGTATTTTCCAAGCTTTCATCAACGTTGCATTAACACGACGAGCGCTTCCCTCGGTTACGACTTGCCTTCTTCCTACTGTCATTTCTTTCACACTTATGCCCTGGCTTGGAAATCATAAATCAACTTTACATTAACGACACCAGTTTGCATAATAAAAGGGAGATCCCATTAGATCGGTTGACGGTGGACAGATTTTTCCTTTCACTTCCCACCTCTATAGCGTGATAGATGGTGGATTAACTTTTCCTTTTTCCTCCAATATATTTCTTCTCGTCTTCCGAGTGCAGGAAAGGACTTGCATTTTCCGTTATCCTTTCGTGCATCGTTCACTACGGACGTTGGCGGTCAATTTTTCACTACACGCGTCCTTTTGGTTGGTGGTGAAGAGACAAATTCTGCAAAATGAAAGCAATCGAACGGAAACTCGTACTGGATTGCAACGCTTTCAATCTGATTCGTACCAAAGAAACGTTGTGACACCGTGCACATGCTATTATCGAGTTTTCCACATCATTTTCCTGGTGATGATTTTTCACGTGATGCGCTTCCAACGAGCGGAGCGAATAATAAACAAGCAAAACGTCCCGCTGCTACTTCCGGAAAGAGCCGTCGTGATTGAACTGATTCAAACCGATCTAGCCATGACATTAACGAGGACATGCACGAACACGTTGAATAGAAACGCTTAGATCCATTTTTTGCCTCCTGTTTGGGGAAACTCCATTAAAAAGCACACACCCGGTGGTACGCTGGAGGAAAAAGAGAAGTCATAAATCATCATAACCGGTGATTGAAAAATACTTGCAACCAACCGAAAAATCTTCTAGCAAGAGGGGTTGGGTTTTGATTTGTCGCGGCGTAAATCGGAGTGATTAATATTTCGTCAAGTGATTAATTTGCGTACGTACCTACATTCCGTCTTCGCCACACCATTAGTCTCGTGTCCCGATATCCCTTAAGGACCTTGACAGTGCACCTGAGGGAGCATAATTTATGTAACGTGAATCAAATATTGACGAGGAACATATGTTCCGATTGAAGTGTTTGCAAATGAAATAGTAGTGACAAATTTTCAGAAGAAAAACCAAATTCAACATTTTTTCGTCACGCTAAACCAAAAAGAAGAATATGTCCTATCTTGAGATGTATTTCTGTTCTATATCTTTGGTAAGCCTTTAAATATACTAGATATACAAATTACGTTGCTTTATTTTTAGCAACTAGTAAATCCAAACCCCCCCGCCCCTTCCCATCCCAAAGCCAAACCCGCTCTCCCGAAAAAGAGAACATCCCGACCCTATCCGAGTTGATCAACTCATTGTTGACCAGCTTTAGCATCCCTGATCCGCTCAAAGCGTTGTTGGCCGTCGGTATGCCATGGCTAAAAGGTATATTGAAGCAATGGCTTGGGCAATGGCCAGCTTTGAATGAGTTGGTGAATTTAGACGAGTAAATCTCTAAATGGCTAACATCATACAATGGAATTGTAGAAGTTTTATTGGCAAAATAGACCTTTTCAACGGGCTTACAAACCATCACGACTGTGATTTGTTTGCCGTTTCTGAAACCTGGCTATCTCCGGACACATTTCTCACCTTCCACGGATATAACATCATACGTCAAGACCGAAACACATCAGGTAGTGATAGGCGTGGAGGAGGGGTGCTGATTGGAATTAGAAGTGGTCACAGCTTCTATAGAAAATCGCTCCCTCCTCTACATGTCATCGAAGCAGTCGCAATCCTGGCTAAGCTAGGTGGTCTTGACGTATGTATTGCCTTCATTTATATCCCTCCAGAAGCCAGTTTGGACTTGTCAGAGATCGCAATAGACCTCGAAACAATAGCATCGGGGCTCTCCACACCGTATTTTATCCTGGGCGACTTTAACGCTCACGGACACGAATGGGGCAGCGTTAGAGAGGATAACCGCGCCCCGATCATCAGGGATCTTTGCGACAAACATAGATTGGTCATTTTGAATTCTGGTGAAGCAACTAGGGTAGCTAGACCTCCAGCACGACCCAGCGCAGTAGACCTGTCTCTAGTTTCGTGGTCGCTGGCACTGGATGTAACGTGGAAGGTCATTCAGGACCCGAACGGCAGCGACCACTTGCCGATCAAAATCTCTATCCCTAAGCGGAGCCCCCGGTCGAAAACTCCTCTGCTAATTGTGACTATACGAGGAATATTGACTGGGGGAGATACAGCGAGTTAATGTCTCGCTCCATGTCTCTTGTCGAACCTAATTCATCTCCTCTAGAGGAGTACAAAAATCTCGTTTCTTGTATTAATGAGTGTGCACTTGCGGCCCAAACAAGGAATCACCACCAAGGTACTTAATACAAGAAAACTACCAAACCTTGGTGGGACAGAGACTGTGAAGCAGCATCGCAAGCGAAGCGAGAGGCATATGTTTTATTCAGAGATACCGGCTCCATGGCTCTATATGATACATATAAAGCCTTGGAGAACAAATGCAAAAACTTGCTAAAAGCAAAAAAGAGGAGCTATTGTCGAAGATACGTAGATGGTCTCAACCCCTCTACGTCACTAAACTCGCTATGGCAATCGGCCAGAAGGATGCGAAACAGGAACGTAACAAATGCGAGCGAATCTTATAACGATGATTGGCTAGAGCCCTTCGCACGAAGGGTTTGTCCAGATTCCGCTCCTGCGCAAATCTTCACACAACATGCGCCTGGCTGTGACCCCATCATGGACTCACGATTCACGATGGTCGAGCTCTCCCTCGCCCTTCTTTCTAGCCGTGATTCCGTTCCAGGCCTGGACATGTTGAGGATCAAATTGATCCAAAACATGCCTGACATGGGACGGAAGCGTGTTTTGATGCTCTTCAACAGAATGCTGGAGCTCAACACCGTGCCGGAGGATTGGAGAGAGATGAGAGGCATCGCCCATTTGAAACCTGGTAAACCGCCATCAAGACATGAATCTTACAGACCTATCGCTATGATTTCATGCTTACGGAAGCTCTTCGAGAAGTTGATCCTTTTTCGACTAGAGAGGTGGCTCGAATCAAGCAACCTTCTCTCCAATACCCAGTTTGGTTTTCGCAAGGGTAAAGGGACAAACGACTGCCTCGCGCTATTGGTAACCGAAATAGAGATGGCCCGCTCTCGCAAAGAGATGATGGCCTCGGTATTCTTACATATAAAGGGGGCCTTCGACTCAGTATGTGTCGATATTCTATGCCAAAAACTACAGTCGGCTGGGCTTAGCCCGCGACTCAATAACATGGTATATAACCTCCTTTCGACCAGCCCCCTATTATATAATTTCTACGTGCGGGATATAGACTCGTGTATAGCGCCGAACTGTACACTTAGGCAACTGACAGACGGCGGGGTGGTCTCAGTCTCCAGCAAGACCATCACCGGTTTACAAATCCCCCTGCAATCCACACTGGATAATTTAACCACGTGGGCGGACGGCCTAGGTATCGAATTTTCGCCTCAAAAAACGGAAATGCTGGTGTTCTCATTCGCACATAACACGGAGAATAACAGACAGAAAAACATGGTTAACCCGGTCTTTGATGTCTTTATCTATGGCACAAAAATCACAATTGCCCGAACTTTTAGATACCTAGGCGTATGGTTCGATACAAAAAATGTGTGGAGGACACATGTCAATTACTTACTACAGAAATTTAGTAAGAGGATCAACTTCTTGAGGACAGTCTCGGGATTTTGGTGGGGAGCTCACCCCTCCGATCTCCTGAGGCTATACCAGACCACGGTGCTGTCCGTCTTGGAATATGGTTGCATTTGCTTCCACTGGGCGGCCAAGACGCACTTGATCAAGCTTGAGCGGATCCAGTACCGTTGTTTGCGCATTGCTCTAGGAAGCATGAAATCAACGCACAATATGTCCTTGGAAGTGATGTCCGGAGTGATGCCGCTGATTCTTCGTTTCACCCAGCTGTCGCTTCGCCTTCTTATCCGAGCCAGTGTATCTAATCCCTTAGTGATAGAGAATTTTGAGAAGCTGCTAGAGATGGGCTCAAAATGCAAAATCATGAAAACTTTTCATGACTTTCTGTCACTTCAGGTCTGCCCTAGCTCTCCTCCTGTTGCATATCGTACTGCTCTCCCAGAACCCTACAATTCCCTGATTTCTATAGACACCTCATTCAAGGAGGAAACCAAGGAAATCCCAGATTCCCTACGCAGGATGTCCATTCCCAGCATTTTTGTGAATAAGTTTGGCCACCTTCCGACGGCCAACACGTTTTACACAGACGGCTCATCCTCGCACGAAGGCACGGGTTTCGGAGTGTTTAACCACACCTCCGAGATCTTCCATAAACTGCGCCAGCCATGCTCCGTCTACATTGCAGAACTGGTAGCCATCTATCATGCACTGATGATCATCAGCGCGAGACCACCTGACACCTTTCACATTTTCACAGACAGTCTAAGTGCTGTGGAAGCGCTAAGCTCAGCCAAGTCTCTTAAGAGCAAAGATCACATTATTCATAAAATACACGACGTCTTGTGCTCAATGTTTGATAAAGCGTTCAGGATATCGCTAATATGGGTTCCAGCGCATTGCGGCATTGTGGGCACTGAAATGGCCGACATTCTAGCCAAACGCGGTGCCCACGAGGGCAGCTTCTTTGAGAGGCCGATTCCGCCTCACGAGTTCCTTTCCATGCCACAACACCTCTGCTTATCTAGGTGGCAGAGGATGTGGGATGACGATGAGCTCGGGAGGTTTCTGCATTCGATCACACCCCAGGTAACTTTGCGCCCCTGGTTCAAAGGATTCGGAGTGGGTCGTGCGTTCATCCGCATGATGTCTAGACTTATGTCAAACCATTTTGCGATGAATGCACACCTGCAACGTGTAGGCTTGGTTGGCTCCAAAGCATGCGGCTGCGGCGAAGGATTCCACGACATTGACCACATCCTCTGGTCATGCGTGGATTTCGACGCCAAATATGCCAGAGAATATGGAATCGCACTGTAAATAAATCCTCCTCCCATCCAAATTCCCTGTCTTCCTTTTGTTGTGTGAATTAATGTATAGGTATGGATGCAATGGACTTCGGGGAGGGGATAGCGTGTGGTGGGGGGCTGCATCGCTGCGTCTGCCGAGCACCACACATGCGATCTCCAGCCACCTCGCACCATACATGAGACCTAACTCACCGACCGCCCGCACCGACCACAGCAAAACCCGCCCGCACAATCCACAGCCAATCCGCCAACAACAACCGAGTTAACCCGGGATAAGGTTACAGCCGCTGTTAGCTGGAAGAAATGCCACGCTACAATTAGTTTTAAGCAGTAGGTTAAGAAAAATGTTATATTTTCGGTACAACAAGTACAATACAACCTGGCCGTCCAAATATATATATAAAAAAAAATCCAAATGTAATTTAATTTTTATGATAAAAATTGATAGTTCAAAAAACCTTCAAACTGATTTCAGCCCTTCATTTCTCGAAACAAAATTTTATAAAAAATAAAAATATGGTAAATTATAAAAATAAATCACAAAGTGAGATGAAATACCTGCAAGTACTGTCTTTTGTTTTCTTAACCGCTCGTCTTTTAGCTATAAGAATTAGTTCAGTGTCAGCTCCTTATATTGTTTCCAAGGATTTTAATGGGAATTTTTAAGAAACAAAATATTCATGATTGAGTTCAATCGTAATAGCGTAATTGCTTTATATTTGAATCCACAAGTGGCTGTCGTAAGAGCCCTCCAGCATTTAAAAGTGAATAAATAGCCCGCGAACAAGCGTAGCCCGAAGAAAAAAGCAGCATCAACTGCAATGGTTAGGAAAGTGAAGTAGTGGCTGGAACGAAATCCGTGTCACCGTGGTGGATAAGTCGCTCGTGAGCTGAACAAATGACAATATCCTATTCGGTAAATATTGAAAAATGAGCTTGGTCAGCCGAAAATTTGCAACTTCGGTTAACCACCAGAATTCAAAAGCCGGCCATGGTGATGTTGTGGGACGCCATAAAAGCCGCTGGTCGCTCACTCGTGGGGTCTTAATAAATGCGCAAATGTATTGCGAAAATAGTTTTTAGTTTCAATCAATATAATTTCAAAAAAAGGAAAAATATGAAGTTTTACTTTGTTGCAGTTTTTTCATCTCCCCTTGTACAGGTGAAAATATGGTAATATACTGTGTTTTACTATACAAGATTATGAAAAAAAAATGTATGTATGTCATGGCAACTATGAGCGTTTGTAATAAGGCCTTGCCACACAATAGCAATCTTTTCGACAATCTTTTCATAAATCTTTTACACACATGACATAAAGCAGCTAGTTAATATTACACAAATACAATTAACGAGTAGATTCCACTAACTAGAGATAAGCTAAAAAGGGAACTTCATCGATCAGCTGACGGGCTAAAAAACAATATGCGATTGTTCCAATGGAAATTTTATGAAAACTAAATATTTTAAAGTGACCAATTTACCATTATATAGTTATGAAACCAATATGGGATTTGTAGAAAACAGAATATTTTATTGTGTCTTTTTCTTAGCACTGATTATTCGCTTCTGCATTTCGTAAATTGCATTCGGCGTGGTCTAAAACAACATATTTTTACATTTTTTATTTTCATGTTTTGCTTAGAGTCAAACTATTTTGTTATTCGGTGATTCATAAATGAGTCTTACGAAGGATATTAATATCAAAATACAAACCTCCAGAAACAGTACCTTTACTTAGATTTGAAACTGTATGATATTTTAATTTTTTTGGAAATTGTAGTGTTGTGGACAGAGCACGGCAGTTCTGTCTCTCTGCTCGAGTCAAGCCACAGGATGATTGTCAACAGACCACGTGCTGTGTCTCGGGCGCAGCCAACGCGATCGTGAACTTCGTATTACATCAAGAACATAAAAAAAATGTTTGAATATTATTTTTTTCTTTTATAATAATTGATACGATTCATTTGCTTAAAATTTTTACCCACTCTGTTGGACATAGTCGTTAATCCAACAATTATTTCATTTTGAAAGAAGTTATACAGCCTTCAATCCGTTGATAAAATTCCTCTCATCTTTTTTAAGTCGTGAAACAATGTGTTAAAACGAATCTTATTGTTTTTATTTGCCTGTAATTACCATCTGTAGCATAAGGGTAGAGTGAGAGGTTTTGTGATTACCTTGCATCGGTCGATTCTGATAGAAAAATCGGTTTTTGACACCTGACCGTACCAGTTTTTTAGTATGGTACGCTTGATGTAGTCACGTGGTTAGAATTTCAAAATTCATGCTTTTTGGAGTTCCTTTTCTGGCCATTTTGGGCCAAAAAAGAAGTGAATTTGTTATCAACCATAGTTAAATTGATTAAAACGTTCTCATTTTATGTCATAAAACTTCAAACAACTACCAAATTACCACGCAAAAACAAATTACAATACAAAACATGATGAAACATTGTGCTGTGTACTCACTTTTTTGGTGCGTGTTTAGGGTGTTGTGACACTATTTTGACCATATCTCGGAAACCCAAAGTCGTATCGCGGTCAAATTACATCAAAATGAAGAGGATAGTGCCAGAAACAATCCCTCATTTTTACTTTTTTAAAACATTGGTTTCTTACAAAGTAAATGGCCTTTGTAGCTGGTTTAGCCTGCTGTGTACTGACTTTATGGGTACAGTGTAGTTGCTAGTAAATATAATTTGAGCCACATTCAACTCTCGGGTAGTGTCAGTGATTCCATCCACATAATCTCTTCCAATAAGTATGTATGACTCATCTTAATACCGCAATATACTTTGATGGTATTATAATACAACAATAAGCTGAAAATAAAACAAGAAAATAAGTATTAGACTTGGGTATTTCTGTAACGAATAAAATAGTTACCGGTAAGTATAGTGATTCTGTTAACGATGGATCCTCCACAAAAAATAGCCAGTATTATTTATCAGCGTTACATATAGGAATTTTGACACACCATGGCCATTTCTTTTGTTTACTTTCGCCATGTATAATTGGTTTAATAGGTTCGGTTTGTTATAATTGTTGATGAATCCGTTTGGTCAGAGAATTAGGAAATGGTGCTTTTACAGATTTTGCCAGATTGGGCTACTAGATTGAGAAGGCAAATGGTGTTTGCTGGGCATCCACCATTTTCCTTCGCACACGGACTGTAGAATATCGGGCAGACATCGGCCACTGGGGTTAACTGCGAGCTTTCATATTCCGTTGCATTATTCGGTTTTGTAAAAGTTTTTCGACGTACCCCCCTCAGGGTAACACTTTCGATCGTGTCACTATAAAATAGAAAGAGCAATGTACAGAAGTTCATCATCAATGTACATAAATAAGAGCAATACGTACCTGTTGTAGTTCGACCAAAAAACTATATCATCGGTTGCGGCTAAATAATAAGTGTCGGTAACATCGCTGACAATCGTGCGGATCTGCTTACTACGGCTATCCATACAGTCGATCTTGGATGTGTCTTCGTTTACGTAACAGAGTTCTCCAGTGGTGATGGATACTGTTATATCTTTGATCCCTCGAGTATCTGACAACAATTCTGGTTCAGATCCATCGAGATTGGACCATCCAATCCCGCGTTTTCCAACCGTTCTGAATAGTTTACCTTGCAACGGATCAACAGCGATTCTATCATTACCATCGACATTGAAGATCACCGTTGTCCGCAATTCCGGATTGTCCAAGCTGGCAACCTCGATAGTTTCCTTTTCATAATCAACCCAGTATAGACGACGTGAGATCCAGTCCACAGCAATATTTAATGGATCGAGCCCCTGCGCGATAAAGACTTTCTTATCGGTCCCATCGTACTTCGCACTGAAAATTGATTTTGTTGCACGTTCAGTCCAGTAGAGACGGCCCTCAAAACAATCTTTATCGAGCCGGTTTATATCTTTTGAGACCAGAACTTCACGATCGTTGAACGCTGTATCATCAGTTAATGAAAAGCGCCTGATGGTCACATTTTCCTCTGAAGCTAGTACCCAAAACAACAAATTATTTTCAAAACGAGGCGCAGCGTTGCATTCAGTGTCTTTTTCAATCCTATCATCGCATGGTTTTAGATCCTTTAGCCACTTTGTCGTGTTTGTATACCGCATAATCCATTGTCGATACTTGGAAACGTCTATAAACACCGTAGGCTTGGAACTATCACATAGGTTTTCCACAACGTTCGGTCTTTTTAAGCTGAATGACACTAATCCTCGCAAATACCACGTATCATTAATCTTAAAAAACATGCCACCTCCGCTATCCCCGTTGCAAGCACTGACATTGTCTTTTCCACCAGCACAATACATTTTAGTTGTCAAGTGGTTTCCATACGTTTCATTATCATATTCAATACATGTTTGTGTTTCCAGTACAGGTATTGTTGCCTGTTGAAGTGTATCAGATAGTTCGTCATCTTCGTCCAAACCAAAACCAATCACTGTTCCTTGCGATCCAAATATTAGGTTTTCATCACTATCAGCATTCCAAATGGACACTGGTCGTACAAAGTTTGTTATGTAAATATCAGACGTTAACTTTAGAATGGCAAGATTGTTCGCCAGACTCGTGTGGTCATATTCCGGATGGATAATAACTTTCGTCACATTTAACTCTTGTTGATCTTTAGTTGAAGCATCTCTATATTTACGGCCACCGTACACAAGTATACCATTTTCAGGTCTGACACCAATAACAGCACAACTAGCAGCTGAAGAATAAAAAATTTATGAGACGATAAACAGATATGACCCTGAAAATGTAAAAATATGATTACCAGTAAGGATTGTGTTGCTGTCAACGAAAGTTCCCCCGCAAACTCCATCTCCGATGAGTAACATGGCATGCCATGGCCATTGCCCTGGTTTAGCTTCCACACCGTTATGAATCAGCGAAACAATATTACTATAATCTTGAGAATCACAGTTGCATAATGATAGGAAGAAACTCATAAACTGCATCCATAGAAAAGCAAATTTTAGAAATTTGAAATTTCTGCACGATGATATTTTCCAAAGTAACATTTTCTCACTCTTCACGCCGCACGCTTCACTGACACCAAATATCGATCTGCACAGGTTGAAATCAAATACACGACTGGAGCGTTGATCTTAAGCGTTATGAAGATTCAACCACACTTGCCACATTGTGGAATGTTGATCTGGCAAAACTGGTTTCAGCGGTCGGCTTATTGCTCCGCTCTCAAAATATTGCTGCATGTTGCTAAAAAGCCTAAAATCGAATGTTTTTGAACATTTTCTTTTGTTTGGAGATTTGTTTATTACATGATTTCAATAGCGTTGGTTATCTGTGCCAACCGTTTAAAACGCAAAAGTGAAAATACAAGCAAGTTGTGTGAAAAAGTTACGCTTTAGAATAAAAATGATGTAGTATAATGGACTCACATCCATCCTCGCGTCGACTCTACCGTATGCGTGATAATGCTTGCACCATCGTACTAATATGGTTTCCGTATTCTTTGGGCATACAAAGCTTTTGCTTTCTTTGCATCCACTTAATCCTTAACTTGTACCAAAATAGAATGTGAACGAAAAACCACGATTTACTTAGATTAGCACTTGCACCATGATCATGTAGCAGTGTATTCGCGATTTGCCTCACGTGCAACTATCGCAAAGACATTTGCCGATGCCATAGGAATATCCCGATGGACCTTGTAAATGGTCTTGGACAGTGATAAGGTAGGTTAACTTTCCTCGAAGGTATCTACTGGCCCTCGAAACGCACCAAAAACTAGAGGCAGGAACATCTTAGATTCTGGTCGAAAGATATGTGACCACCATGCTGGATTCCAGGTTACTCAATATGGCGCTTTATGAAGGCCAAGGCTTACTCTAAACGCCAGTATGACAAGCCTACGGAAAAAATTGACCAGTTTTGGAGAGAATTAGATGAAACTAAATGAAAAAACTTCATCCTAAAATTTTTTAAGTTATTTCAAACTTTGCTATTGCTAAATGGTGCAAACATTATTACGCATACGGTAAATGGGTGAACGACACGAATTTTCACATCAAAATATGAAATGAGATATTTAATCGAATATTTTGGTTCACTCCTGCAAAATGCTGCTCATAAACGCTTACTTAGGTTTCTTACAGATTATAGTCCTGCGCAAGTGTTGTGTGTTTTATAAACAATTCAGATCGTTCTGAAAATGAAGCTCGAGTTTTCGTAAAAACAAAAATTTCGGAGAAAAGGGAATCAATAAAACTTGAAACTGTGTTCCGTAATAAATAAATAGCTGCATTTTCGACGCTCAAAATGACGTCAGCTATCGAAATTCTGCTGTTCTTTTTGCCGCTTTATGTATTAACCTTTTAGTTTTGATGCGGGTTTGTTTTGCTTGGGGCCAAATACGACTGATGTTTATAAAATTTGTGTAGGGAGAATGCGAAACAAACAAGACGTAGGAACAAAAATTAAGTATGGTTTCGCAAAAGTTTTTGAAGTAAGATGTTTTGGCTTGCAAACGATAAACATATGAAAAACGAACCATAAGATCGTTAGTTATCTCATGAAGAATGAATTCGACACATGAGGGTAATCTCATATAATCATCAATCGGCATCTTTTAGCTCGCTCTAGCTTTTCTTCTTGTTTCTGTGTTTGTTGTATGGAGAATTTCAAAATCGTACATAGAATTGATGAGGCTGCTCAAACCTGTTTATCCTGTTTTATGTCACATGTTTCTCATCATGTCTGTTGCTAACTCATCTAATCGAGTTAGTCATGATAACCAAGGTCAGCCGCTACGTTTACCCGTATTATGAACTGGAAATCTGAATATTAGTGTATCGAATTACGCTGTTTTCTTTATAAATCGATAACGAACAAACGATTGAAATTTCAGGGTGCTACAAGATCTTTTGGGACCGGAACGTGGAACGTTGAAAATGGAACTTGAAAGCCATGGAACCTTCAATGGAATGAGGGGGTGCCGGGGATTTCCGAAGGGGTAGGTACCTGGTCTAAAAAAACTAGACATAGGTATAGACTAACGTCTTGTAATCATTCTTGTTATTTGATTTGTTTTCCGGTTTAGCTAGTTCACCGGAACGCTTTTCCATTCATTCATGACGGAACCGAGGTCACAAAGCAATCTTGAAGACACACCAACAATAAATGCTAGACAAAAAGCTTCAATGAATCAGCAAATATAGCAGCCAAATGTCCTGGCGGATGCGCCCAACACCCTTTTTTCCACCCCTCATCGGACCCGGGAAAATGTGTCATGCCCCTTTTGGACGATCGGTGTGGCGCAGAAGATCTAATGAGAGGGCCTTAACCTGGACTGAAGAGGAACCAGCTCCGGTCCTTAGTAGCTTCCATCGTCGTCGTAGTCGCGAAGGTCGTTGTTCACAACTATGCAACTGGCACAGTAGGATGCGATGGTCAGAGGCGGATCTACCTATGAGCGGACTGAGCGGCCGCGGGGGGCCCCGAGCTTAAGGGGGCCCCGTGATGAAACCTCCAGATCGCAAAAGTAACTACCGATTTTATTTTTTCTCGCAGTGGTATACATATATGTATACTTTGTACATAAAGTGTACTTTGACCAAAGTTAGTACAGATGTTTTTTTGATAATGCTTAACCATAGTTAATTTTCACCTAAAACCTTGCCCTTATATGTTTTCATGAATCTTCTTTCTCATCTAATACTGTCCGTTTGACTTAAAATGCTCTCAATTTACGGCCCACCGGCAAAAGTCTCCATTGTTACCCTTTTAAATTGTTTTCATCATCGCTGTTAAAATTGATAAAAAGATTTGATAATTTAAGAGAAATTTAGAAACCCCCATTGCGATTTAGCACACATAAAAACCATCAGTGAACAGATTTTTTTGCATTTACTTAAAAGAGAAAAACATGGAATTTATCGCAGAAAAATATCAAAATGATTAGTTTCCAATAGGTCTGGTTGGTTTAGGATGTGGAGGTCATAGTTAACAGCACGAAAGAAAAATCTATCAAAAATCATGGAGATTATATCCTGAAAATATATATAAAGGATTGCTTGCTGTTGTAAAAAGTAAGTCTAATTTTGGCCATAAGTATGAAAACATTTAGAGCAATGGAAATGTCTGGAGGGCCCCGTTTATCCAACCGCTTGGGACCCCCGAACGGATTGATCCGCTTCTGGCGATGGTTCAGTTCCGAAGCCAAAGCAAACATCATTTCTTCGATACGCTCGAAAGGACGCATCGAGGATATCGACATACACAGATAAATATATTCTTCCTTTCTAGCCACACACTTCCAACTGAACCTTAGGAAACGATAAACGATGAACGATAAACCTACAATTCACCACGGTGGACCTCATTCATGAGTCTTCCTTGAATCCCTTTTGGCGCATCCAATTATTCCCGAAGCCAATCCGATGGCCTTCGATTTTGGTAGCCGAAGGTGAAACTAATTGGACAGGAATGAAGTGTTCACTGGTGGTGGTTTTTGGAATGGTCATGGTCCGTAGGGGAGATATTATTATTACTATCGGATCGGGTGTTGAAAGGGACAATTCGACGAACCTTTCGAAAGGTTCGGTTTCGACTGATAACAATTTACCTCTCGTCGCTTTTCGAGGGAAGAAAATCGAACCAAAATAGCACGTACAAGTTTCGTGGAGAAGGGTCAGTTCTGATTTTGATATCTTAATCAAGGCCACCGGCAGGACTTCCGTTTCTCGCCGTTCAAAAGCGTCGAATAAATAGTGCACAAACACGAACCGAAAAGAATCGGGATGGTTTTGCTTTTCTCCTCTTGTCGAAGCGCTGTTTTCGAGATGCTATTTTAATTCGACTGATCCAATAAATTATCCCACTGTCAGTACCTCGGGAGGGTTGGACGATTTGTAGTTAGGTAAGTTATTTCAATGGCCGGTGCACAATTTTCCGTTCCATTGACTGCCCATTTGTTGTGAACAATAGGCAGGTTGATGATTGGATGTGGTTTTCTCTTCAGTGTTTATTTTTTGTTACTCCTCCATCTAACTGCCATTTGTCCTTTGAGTGGTAATGGCCTTGAATCGATCATCCAAGAACAAGGGCGCAGGGACCAATGCACCAGGGAATGGTCTATTAAAGGAAGGCCAAACGAATTACTATTACTTCCATACGCTCCGAGTTCGTATGAAAATACGGAAAATCGAAGCAGAAAATGAAGTTGCGAACAGATAGCGGAGCCCGTGCGAGTTTCCATTGGGATTAAGAGATTCCTGGGTTAAGGGATTGTCTCATCACAAACATCTGTTATGGTGTGAAGTAGTATATTAGTTTGTTTCTGGTAGAGATGTACCGGAGAAATGAGCTAATAGTTGTTGATAGGATTTTGGTATTATTTTTTTTGGTAGCTTGACAAATTAAAAATGAATCGAACACGCTCTGAATTATTTCTTACCAAATAATTGTTAAACAATTCGGCATCAGATAAATTTTAATATTCATCCATTAATCTTAATTTCTTTGAGGCACAAGATCGTTGGACATCACATCTGTATAATATACAACAAAAAATATTCATGGATTTAATGGACAATAATAACTATAAAAAATTCAACACCCAAGAAAGATACGCAGCAAACCGTAAAAAGAGCCAAACAACATGAATTCAAGTACATAAGAAAATTAGTAGAATAGAACAACAATAATAACAATTAACAAACAAACATAAGAAACAATTTTTACAACATAATTTATCGAGCACGTTTCGCTCTCGTTGAACCGTCTACATTAAAATCGAACCACTTTCAAAGTTAGCTTTTTGTAGCAAGTTTCAAAATGATGAATGTTGTAATACAGCAAGAATCTACATTAAAAATATTAAGGAACAATAAAAAGTAACAATTTTTATAAAATGTTTATAGTATTGTCTAACATTGTGTAGAACAAACCAGAGTTGGTTATTTATGGTAAATGCTGTTTTTGATATTCTAGTTTTATTCAATCATACATGTCCTTTCATTCTCACCCTCGTCAGTTGTTGCGAACACATGATTACAAGATCCGTACGCCGGATAGATGTTGTACAAACGAACGATCGGAAATCCCAAACCGTCTCCAATTAATCGAGTGAGTGTTAAATGTTCTATCTTGTGAAAACCTTCTCCCAGTCTCCCAGAGACGTTAAATGATAGTTTATCGGGGGTTCAGAATAATATTTCAAACGAGCTTAATACTTCCGCATCCATTGCCACGCGTAGGACATTTTAGAAGAATTCCGACAAAATCATCGTCTCGCTTGCAAGATTTCGAAGTGCACGATCCCGCTTACATTTCTGATGGCGGTTTTCGGCTTTCCATCTCGGTGAACTAATAACCTTCGATTATAGAATTTCTCGTTGGCAATTTCTTGTGAGCTTTTCTCCAGAGATTTCTTGCCTCAGTTTACTTTCGCATTTAAAACTGCTTCGAGAGCAGCGTGAAGCAAAAAAGAAAATACAAGCACTATCCGGAGCCAAAACACGTCGTAATCACATCTCCATGGTGGTAAGATGTTTGCCCTCACTAGTATTGTGTATGTGTATGCAATGTTTTCGCTTGCTGTAAGCTTTGAATATTCGAATCCGCAAAGATTCATGAATCCATCTGAATGAATCTTAGGTAAAAGATTCATATGAATGAATCTCGCCAAAAGATTCATTAAGCACAACACTAGAAACAACGTCAAAACGGAAACGACCCCACAACGTCACAGTACCTCGCACTTTAATTCATTGCCATGATTTTTCGCCCGGCGAAGGAAAACTTTTGGAAAAATAAACCACGCTTCGGCAGTCGCTACAGAAACATTGAACGTTCTTGACTCGGAGAAACAGAGTTCCTTAGGAGTAAGGTTCGCATCTTCTTCGAGAACTTGGAGCAGGGACATGGATGTGGATGAAAGTCCCATTGTTATTTGCTGGGCGGGAAAAGATTCAAAAACCTCGCTGTTGGGACTTGATCGGCGTTAGGAATGCTCCCGACGTTTAGCGAAACAAGGACAAGGAAGGGAAACCGATGCAAACGGCCAACGCTTTCCGTCTCGGCTGTCGAGCCGAATGAAATCGGAATGTTTTCCGGGGAAAGCAAAATTGCGTTTTCCGGCGCACAAACCGGCTCGTTCTGTCAACGATAAGATGAAGAACGACGAGAAGGACCAACCAGTTGGTTGGGGCGAAACGTGGAAGGGTATTCACCTGTACACTCCCCTCTGACCCGAACCTTTCCGTTCCTCTGCGTGACATGTCGAGACATGTCGAGATAGTGAATCAAGGGAAAGGGCGGCCTGGCTTCCGGAGACGCAGAGCGCGGCATGTTGATGTTCATGATGACGATCATGGTTCGCAATGTGGTTGTGGTTAAGTGTGGAAGTGCTGTTCTGGTGAAATCCGAATTGGAACCCATCCGATACTCCATCTATACACATCCTACCACACGCAACATGCGTTTTGGCGCCAAATGAATCTGCTAAAACCATCCAATGGAAAAGGGAATATTTCTACTCAGTTCTCCGAGCCTGCCATTGCTAGAATAGAGCAACAAAGATTGTTATTTGTTATTTGTTATTGTTATGCTGAAGATGAAACTAGCGGAAATAACCAATTCTCCATGTACCTCTCTTCATCCCTGTGGTACCACGCTTGAAAAATCCATCTTTTGTACAGGAAGCAGTAGGGATTTTCCAGTTGAACCATATGCGATGTTGCGTCGCGTTTTGAGCACAGCATTGTTTGCCACGATGCCGTTGACGAGGTTGAAATGACACGGAAAAAGAGTTCGTGACTACGCCCTACGGTTCTCATAATTTTTCCCAACGATGGGGAGTTTTGCATAATTTTGTGCACAGCAAAACCGTTTTGAGGGGCGGGATGTGAGGATGCAGGTGTAGCGCCAAGGAAAGATTGAGTTTTCATTGTTTTTCCAAAAGTGCAGAAACGTTGGATGATGTCGGGCACGCTCTAAAAGCCGTTTGATGTTGAACACGCAGACAAGTAGGTCTTCCCCACCCTTGCAAGGGTTTGGCAGTGGTCGGTAAAAGCCAACCCGAAGGCTTATCACATCCCATGTTGAGTTGAATGGTACTCGCTTTAAAAGTAGACCTAGGCGTAAAAGGAATCGGGACACCAATTAGCCCGCAGAAAAAAAAACAGTTGCCGCTAATGAAAACTACTTTCAAGAATGGGCTCTAAAAACTATAGTAGTACTTGTGTGTAAGTTCAAGGGAGCTCCCATTTCTCTTTATCATTTCAAATAGTAGCTCAACGTAGCGAAGGTCCGTGACAGCCGAGCGGTAGCGCTGGTTAGAAAATCGGCCCATGAGCGCCGGGGCTCACCACTTCGACGGCGTGGGTTCGAATCCCAACCGAGACTGGACCCTCCCCTGTACGAGAGGACTGACTATCCACGTACACATAGGGTAAAAGTCTACTAAGCCCTCAAGCAGGCATGACCAACAAGGTCGCGTTCGCGTTGAGCTACTCTTACGCCAAGAAGAAGAGTAGCTCAATATGGCTCGTCATTGCTACGAATAAATCATAGGCAGGCACTTTTTGCCACCAGTTTCCTTCGAAAACGCAACGGGTGTTCATTATTCAATGTCATCCGGGGATAAAGTATGCTTGCCCAAAGCAATTAAATCACATCCATCTCCCACCATTCCAAAGAGGACGTGCTCGAGCAGTAACTCGTTTGCGTTTCGTTGATTCAAAATTCTCATTTTCGGTCGCGTCTTAATGCCTTGCTCGACAGGGATGCGATGTTAAATGCTTTTCGCGAGTTATTTCCAGTTCCACTTTGGTGCATCAGCATCAACTCGTTGCAAACACTTTTCTGATTGAGATTTATGCAACCACACTCCACGTCATTGTTTTGCGATCCCGTTTTCTTGCACGAATATTTATCAACATACCAACATTTTCTTCATCTAATAATTTTAACACACTCTCTCTTTTCTGAAACGTGGAATGTTGATGTAACACTATTTTTCTCCCCAAGATCTCAATACCCCTTCTTTCAGGCCTATCGCAACATTTGAGACTGTTGAAACAATGCTGCAGTGTAGCATAATATTTACAGAACTGGTGATTAAATCAATTCTTTACAACCAACCCGGCGCTTGTCGTGACCGTTTTCCCCGCGCGCAAAGTGCTAGTAAGTTTACAGCCTTTTTCCGCCCGGATGCTGCTTGCCGTGTTGTTATGGGTTTGTTGCCGTTTGTGCTTGAGCAAAACTCAACACGAAAAACTTTGCCACATTAAAGCGTGCCACCATCTAGAAAGTGCAATAAAATGTCTCCCCTTTCTCTGACCAGGCCAACTGCTTGAAACAATCCGATATGAAACAACCGATAGTTGTACTCGTAGCTGTTTTCCCTCAGCTCTGCCAGGAAAGAAAAGCATGCGAAGGCATGGAACGAGCTTTCACATTTAATTATTTATTTATGAACTTTGTTTAGCATAATTGTGTGACCTTCCCCGATTCTTCTTCTCTGTCTCGAGCTCGTGTAGAACCCAGTGGTTGGTCGTTTTTGCAAAGGTACTAAAAATGTGGGGAACATTCAGGGTTTCTGATCGTGTGCAACTGGTGCCCTTTTTGTTCCGGTTCCAAATCCTGTCTCTCCAGGGGATTACCAACCAGAGCTTTGTGTGAGGTTTGATGGAAAAACGGGGATAAATTACACGCAAACGTTGTTTTGAACAAGATAAGCCAGTATGTTTGCCGTTTGAAAGTTAGTTTCAACTTTTAAAGAGACGGTTTTATGCTAACTTTATTTCTACGATTTCGAATAAAACTGATAACGCCTACAATCGGTTATTTTGAAGGAAAGTTTGAAGTAATTATTTATAAGTACACTTTTCTTTAAAAAAAACTGCTTTTTATACATAAAAACTTCACAAAAAACGTTCATGGTATACTAATAATTGGCACTGGGCTTAGTTTTAACACAGTTTTTGTTTCCTTCAAAAGAAACAAATGAGGATCGAAAGAGGATTAAGAATTGAAGGGAAACTTATTCATAAAACTATGTCTAAGCTGATGTTTTAATTTTTCACACCATATCTTAAGGACGTCGATTGCAAATGACATCATAATTTAAAAAAATAAATGATGGATTTCTGTTTGCGAAAAAGGAACTTTCCTCTTATGGTATTCCAAAAAAGATTTCCCGCTGATAATTTTTATTGGGGCTTGATTTTTTTCGATTTCGAATTCGAATTCTATTCATTAATGTTAATTAGTATAATAACAAAATTTCTAGCGACCCCTACTTCCGGCCTGTTGTAAAATGTTGCCACTCGTTTGCATTGTTTTTTGCAGTAGTAGAATCTAGTAAGCAACGCAAAGGGATGCCCTTGAGGGTTTGCCCTTCCGCTCGAAGCGTTTCATAATCGATCTCGGGACAATAATTTAACTGGTATTAATGAACAGAACCGTCGTTCCGTTTCAATTCCGGCTGTTGCCACGAGGGGGATTGTCTGGATTTCCATCCTCGTACCAGTTTCCGTTGCCTCCCAGATTTAAGGGGTTGTTGCTCGATTCAGAAGGATAGCTTTTCTGTTCCAGTTTAAGTCAAATGGACCCGACCCTCGACGCCGATCAACGCTGATGATGCAACGTCGACGACGTCAGCTGCAACCTTTTGCCGATGGAGGTTTTCCCTACCGATGCACTATTTGCATATTTGTATGCTGGTCACCCTTCCACACGGTAGGAAACCACCATTTTATGCGTAATTCGTAGCTTTTGCCGAATCGAACGCACGTTTTCAGACTTCTGAATCGAATGGACAACGAAAAAAACAATGTGAAACTATCGTTGCGTTCTGCGCTTCCGAATGCCTGCGGACACCAGAAATGCCATTTGTTTCCCGATGCCATCGAGCGTCACGCGGAAAAAGGGACACTAAATACCGTCTCATATAACAGAGATAGAGTGGAGTTCTCGTTCAACATATGCATGACTGCAGCTTTAAAACCGACTGAAAAGCAGGACCTTTCAGAACCCGACGTGTCCATGACGATTGAAACGATTGACGTTCAAACCAGCTCCACTTCTGTTATTTACGGACAGCGGGGGAGGAAAAAGAACCGGAAAACCCCGACTCGCAGGTTAGTGCACGATTTAGTCGTTCAATTCCTCCCTGCAGACGATGGCGGCGAGAATTGGCAATGAATTGATATATTGCGAATGATCGATCAATTAGCAAAGCATTTTCAAGCTGCAGAGAGTATGCGGCTCACTTCTCCCATCACCCTCTCTCACCTGTCCTGGTGCAACTATTTTGTTCTTTAATGAAGCTAATCAGTTGAAAGCATCGATTGCAGCTGCGGTTGATGCTAAACGGATGGTAAATAATGCAAGAAGTAATCGACACGACGGTTGTGTGTGCCGTGGTTTTTGATCCTTTACCGGGCCCCAAGCGGGAAAAAAGTGGTTTGGGGAAGTGATTTGAGTTTTGATGCATACTAAATGCACTTCATTGAACTAATATATAGAATGGAGGTTTAACACACACAAGGTGATGTCTTGTACGACATATAGCGTTTGCCTGAGTAGGTTTTCTTTCCACTCACTTATTACCTACAAGACCATAATGAGGAGTAACATCGGAATGATTTAGTTTTTATTTATTAATTCGTGTAACCAGCGATGCAAAATCGTTGGAATGTATTGTTATTGTATCATTGGCACGCGATCGACGGATCACGCTTGGGTTTTGCTTTTACCATCTAACTACACTTTTGATCAAATACTTTAAGAGTTATAAGAATGGTTTAAAAAAACTCTGAACAATTACGAAAGGTTGCATATCATATTTACATTCAAACTTACGGACAACATAGGAACATCGCGATTTTTGTAAATAATGATAAATAACAGAAAAAAACAAAAATTCATTTCCTATTAATTTTTACATTATTAAATACATCTTAAACCCTATACAAGGCACATTCTTCAAGTGATTAGTGGTGTACTTCACCATTTTAATAATGTAACCTTCGCAGTCTTGTTTTGTGATCATTCGTGAAGCATTTTCAATGGCGTCAATTAGGCTGCCTTCATTATGAACGTTGATCCTAGAATTGATTTTCTGCAACTAGTTAAACATACTGTACACTGGATGGAGGAATGGGGGCGTTACTAGGGCTAGTAATAGCGATCATAGCGGAATCCGGCGTTCTGTGTGTGGTGGTGACGGTTTGGCGTAAGAAACATGTAGAACCGTTGACCAGAGCTGCCCAATCTCTAGACGTAGCGTGTCAGCTGTGCGTAGAAATCCTGCAGACAGATCTGCAGCTGTTCGAACGAGGGTCGCTCCATCGGTAGCATCGTCCAGCAGTAGGCCATTATTGCGAATCTGTAATGAGAGTAGAAAGTTGTAGATGTTTTTAAATAGGACTGATTTAGGGGTCATTTTGGGGAATATGCAACTTACAGCTCATCTGGACAGTTGATTGGTTGCGCTAACCGATAGCCATCAAGCAGATAGTGTTCCATCTCAAACGGATCGACCTATGAGGAGAGAGTAAAAATTATACAAATCGATCTTTGAGAGGGTGTTGAGTGTAGGCAACCTACCTCTGCGTACGGCTGTCGCGCCAGGGTACACAATTCCCACATGAGAACACCAAACGCCCACGTGTCGGAAGCTTCGCTGAACTGTTTGTACTGGATCGACTCCAGAGCGAGCCACTTAATCGGTCGGTTTTCGCTGTCCCCGAGGCAGTAGTAGTCGCCGGGGAAGAGATCGCGCGAAAGAGAGTTATCCGCTAGCTTCACTCGCAGTTGATCGTCAATTCTGCACAATCAAGGGAAGAAAGGTAAGTGTGGTTAGAAAATTGCCCTTGGAGTTACGATCGTGATGGGTGATAATACTTACACACAGTTACGGGCCGCAATGTCCTTGTGGATCACACCGTGGCTGTGCAGGTGTCCTAGGGCTTGTGCAAGCTGGAGTTGAATCTTGACGATCTGGATCGTGGTCAGCGTTCGGGCCACCGGTTCCTGGAGGAAGATCTTCAGGTTGCGCGAGTTCTCTGGCGCGAGGTAGAGTAGGAATGGTGCCGTATGGTCATCGATCGAGACACCCAGGACGGACAGGATACCGGGATGTTGTGCACCGTACAAGCTCATGCCTTCGTGTAGGAGGAGCGAGACCTGGATTTGGGACGCGTGCGGTCCGACGGTTTTCACCAGCACTTCCTGGCTGTCGTTGTAGCTGCCCCGGTAGACTCGCCCGAAGGTTCCTTCCTGAAGTAGGCTGGAGAGGCGCACCCGACAGCGTTGCACGGTCAGCTCGGAAATGCGTCGCTGCAGTTCTTCTGGTTCGGCATTCGCATAGATTCGAGTGCGGGAAAGGGTTGCTATCGTGGGGACAACGTAGGATGGTGAGAGTATCGACGAGGGGGCCGATGAAGCGTGTGGTTGGAGGCACTGGAAACTGGAGGTACGGATCGGTTGAGCGTGTTGTGGCTTTCGGCGGAACGATCCCTGGGCACAGTACGCGATCAAGATGATGGTTGCCACGAAAAGAATCGCCAGAATCCCGCCGATGATGAGCGTGATCAGTCCATTCTGACCGTTGGACGCGTTTTCTAGCAGGTAAGGATCCGGTTGGTTTGCATCAGGATGTTCACTGAGAAACGGGAGAAGAAAAAAGTTCAGTTCGACGTTCAGTTTTCAAAACACCTTCATGTTCGCACGACTTACCTCATCAAGCAGATCTTCTTCCGTCGAAACACCAACTCTGTTGCGTTTCCTGTGAGTCGATCGAGTGTCACTTCCACCGTTATGGTCACGTCAACCTCGGCCGTTTCTCGTCCACTGCAGCGCAGCCCGATGGCAAACGTTTCGATATGCTCCGGGATTTCACCCTGCTGGGAGATATTCATCGAGGGCTTCGGCAGTGCGATCGGATCCGGCGAAACGATGTTGATCTGGTAAGGAAGCGGCCTTTTGGCCAGGCTCTGCCAGGTGAATGAGATCTCCTCAACTTCCGCCGGAACGGGAACCGTGAAATGAAGAGCATACTCGTTCACCTGACCCTCGCGGACGTAGTAGATTTCTGCGGAAAGTCCTTTGGAAAAGAAGAAGGTTAGATAGGTTAGTGTTGTCATATGCGAACAACCTTTTTAATTAAAATGAAACGGATAATAACAATGTTCCTGTAATCCTAGAACCTAACTGCTTCACAGTATGATAAAGCCACACGAAGGAGCAGAATACAAATAGAACCACGGGGACAATTCGACAGTGTATTACGGAAGGTCCATAATTCAGCATTAATTTGAAAGTGGTTGAGCTCTTGCGCATTAACATTCTTTCCGGTGTTTACTTTGATTATCAAATTATTTTTATTTGTTATCTTCACTGTTTCATGCCAATTGTAGGGCCATTTCTCTGACGCACTAAGGGACTTTGGCGTTTGTAGTGGTCGCAAACAATGGTGAATCAGGTTCCGACAGGAGAAACAACAAAAAAATAAACAAAAAAGTGGAAAGATAGGACATCCAAGTGGAAATAAAAAATGGCAAACAATTGCAAGGTAAACAAGGACGCAAAGACATTATCCATCGATTAAGCATTACAGTAGAAAACAAATATATTGGAGGGGGCAAAAAGAGGGTGTGTTTGGTGTTGGTGTTAGCATACGGTTGTGGTTTGCTTTTTTTTCTAGTGTTCATCGTTCTCCATTTGCGAAACGTTCCCCGGCAATTATCGCCAGAGAATTACGAAGCGTTAGTGTGATGAGGCTATCCCCAAGGACAGAGGAGGCGTGGTAGGCCTAAATTGAGGTGGAAGGATGGCGTAGACGAAGCCGCCAATAAAGCCGGGATACGGAATTGGACCAGCGTGGCGAGCGACAGTGAGCGGTTTCGGATGGAGCTTCGTCAGGCCAAGACCGCTCAGCGGTTGTAGCGCCACATAAGTAAGTAGGGGTGGATGGGGTAATACGCACCCCTTAAGGAAAACTATAAAATTTTCTAACAACTTGGCTCTTGATTGTTGATTTTATCACTGAATAGGATTCATAAAGGTTCAAACTAGTTACCAGTTCAGTAATGTTTGCTTTTTTTGCTAAGAAAAACGTAATTTTTGCAGTTTTGAAAAAGTTCAATTTTTGATCGATCTGTATCTGGTTGAGGCAAAACGCACCTTTGCTAGGGGTAATACGCACCACAACAAAGGGGCAATACGCACCACAACAAAGGGGCAATACGCACCATAACAAAGAGGCAATACGCACCTCAACAAAGAGGCAACATCCACTGTCAAATAAAGATAGTTTGTGTACAAACTGGTGCATTTTACCCCGACATAGTGGGTGCATATTGCCCCCATTCATTGTTGAACACATTTTCAACTAAAATATGAGCAAATCTGCATACTTTCCGAAATTTTCATGACAGTCTCAAGCACTGATTCTCAATTCACTAAATTTCGTATTCCTCGTGGGTAAATATAGGTTTTTGCACATAATATTCCTTAGCGGAATAGTAAGTCACATTATAACAAAAATTGTCTGAGCTGAGAATGATTTAGTTTTGCGTTTCTTTCGCGTTTCTCTTGATGTAGAGCTATCAAACTCACAGGGTGACCATATTTCAGTTTGATCTTACAGGGTGACTACTTTTTACGCGTTGAAAACTCGTTTTTCAAGGGAAATGGGAAAGGGTGCGTATTGCCTCAGGGGTGCGTATTACCCCAGCCACCCCTAAGTAGTGTGATGTTGCCTAATACGACAGTAAGCTGCTATAAAATAAATTATAATCCGCTCGATTGGCATCCGTCCCGTCCAAACCTTTTCCAGCATCGCTGTGTTACAGAGGGAAATAAAGGATGCCAAATGTTGCTACCGTGTGCAGTGTTTGCCACTAACGAAATTAATTGTTACTCCAATGCACGGTTGAGAATGATGTGTGTATGTGAACGGTGGTTAATTGAAGGTTCTGACACTAAAACACACTAAAAAACGATCAATTTCACCTTCGTTGTTTTGCGACAACCGAATACGATGAATGCAAAATATTCCCATCGTCGAAGCAAGACGTTTTTGTGATGGTTTTTGGCGAGTTGAGAATAAAAACACATTAGACACGGAACGTAGCGCGAGCATTATCGTCATCGTTGTTTGCAACCTCGTTGTAATCGTTTGTTTTCTTCCGGTGCTGCCCCATTACTACCCACAGTTTTCCACCGCAAGAAACAGCACAGAGAGATAAATCACTGTCAAAACAACGCTGGGACCGGAGGTTAATCTAGGTGACTTCTACATTGGATCATAAGAAGTAAAAAGCTGCGGCAACATTAAATGATGCATACCATCCCGTGAAGATAATCGTTCCCTCCTCAGGAGCCCACGAGACTTTTGGGCGCCACTTTTCCACCAGGAAAATCTTTCATCAACAGTTATGGTTGTATGGTTGTAGAGAGAGACCTATAGACCTGGAGTTTTAAAATTCTACTGGCAATCTCGTTACCTCGTTAATTTAGGAATAAAGTTGCTTTCAATTGAAGTACGGAAAAGAGAGACTGCACCCAAATAAACTTGTTTTTACCTAACAGTTTATACATTAAACGGATTGGACCGAATGCCATTCAATTTACATCACTATCAACTGGACCCCTTGGTTTACACCCTTTTACAGTGGAAACTAATGGTGCACCCAGTTTTAAAGAGGGGAAAAGGAAACATAAATCTGGACCCTAGTATGACTGGTTGATCCGTTGAACTATTAAAACCCAACTGCTGAAGAGAAAAGCTACTGCTGGGAAAGTCCCCTTCCTTCCTTCCTTAAAAGACGTTCCTGTGAAGCTAGAGGCTGCTGACGAACAGATAATAATAACAACCGACCAGAAAATTGAGAGATAATCCGATTAAATTTAATAACAATCTGTCCCACCAAGCTCACACTGTCTTGCAAATCACGGGGAGAAGCACTTTGACCCGCCACTTTTCTCGACCTATTTCTTCGTTGCTTTTTCTTACGTTATTCCTATTGCATCCCTACCCAGGTTTGCCGACCGATTGAGGAGTGGACAAGTTGACACCTCGACGATGATTCTATTAAATATGTGCTAGATGCTGACAGAAGGGTTTATTTTCATCCGGTAGAAAAATAAAAACAAACGGAAAACACACCACAGATTCTGAAAAGGTCGTCAGGCAAACCAAAAGCACGCAATGCTAAGGTGTGGTGGTGCGTGTTCGGTGCTAAAAGGGGTAAAGAAAGACATAATTTAAATAATAGGGTAGGTTAAAAATAGGTTAGTTTATGCAAAACGTGATCGAAATTTAAATTAAAAATAAAATCATGATTACAACTCAAATCTATCAAGGAACATGGTTGTCAGCGATCATCTGCTTATTAGAAACGAGGATATTCGACGTGTCGATGAAAAAAGATGAATAATAAAAAATTAGCAGGGAGGGTCTTTAAATGATTTAAATTGGACCATTTTAATTTCACGGTTTATCCCCGTTATACGCTCACATCGCAAGACTTGATTCTCACCTTGTGCATAAGAATCGTTTCGATGTACAGTTAAATATAAAATTAATTTCAATAAACATACTTCTCAAATTGCAAACAGAGACGGAAAAACAAACAAGATGCAAATCTCCTCGAGATCGTAATTCGAACACTACTTCTTGAAACTGGTTTTTAAAAAGACGAATGAAATATGAGTAAAGCGATTTGCCTGTAAATTGACAGAAAAGAGCATATATGAACGCATTAGCTGCACCACCGCACTGTTCTTCGCCTCATCCGTGGTTTTATTCGATCGATAGTTGAGTGATATTCTCAAGAGAATTGCATTTACCCGTGTAAAACTGAAACCGCTTCGTAACCGAAATCAATTTAGAGAACAATTGAGGAAATGTTAGAGAACCATGAAGCATGAAGAACGCTGTGTGTAAAAAGGATACCTCCTTCTTGCATTACCATTGTAATCGGACTCGTGGTTCCAAAGGCAAGAGATAAAAAAACGAAATGGGAAGAAAACGGACTGAAAACTGAAAGATTGGAAGTGGGAAAAAATTTTTGATCTGTGAAACTAGATTTGTTATTCACTTTAGAACCATCATTTTATATGTTGAATATTGGTAACAAACAATTGCACATTTTATGTTCCCTTTTTTACGCTTAGTTCCCCTTGAATTCTATTGATCACATATAATATAGTATTTACTAGTTTTTTGGAGGCCAGGTACCTGGCCCGTCGGTAACTCCTGGATCCCCTTTCGCCCCATGGAAGGTTTCATGTCGTCCGCGTTACATCTAGTTCTAGTTCTTTCTGTAGAAGGTCTTTTGTGTCAAATGATGGTTAAAATTTAAATATAAAATCTAATTGGGGAATCAAAAATTAGATGCGAAACATTCTGGTCCTCTTCCTGGACGACCAGTGCCTGATTTTGTCGCACAGGAGTGTTGCTTTAACTGAAGCCCATATCCACATAAATGGAAAAACACTGATCTATCACCGATTCCTCATGAAATCACTTTGACCAAACCTTTCGGTTAATTCAGCAGGAGGTTCTTCATTGCCAAGCCGAGTTGCAACACATTGCAACTCTACTTTTTAAAGTGTCGGGTTTTTAACTCCTGCTACGTATGATAATCATCATGGTTGCGATGCGATTGCCACATTGTATACCTACTCGGAACCTGCGCTAACAGAAAAATGAATACGTCCGGTGTACATCCGTGTCTCTCCAAACTATCTTGCAGGATCCTTGTGGATATGTGATAATTCGTCCAAGGCGCAGTGTCAGCTCGAAGGCCAGAACCCTGTGCCGCATGCTATCCCCCACCTTCTGTGTTTCTCGGAAGGATGTATCTCCCTTATCCCGCCTTGTTCGTTTTACGGATGCATTTAGATGCGCGTTCCAATAAACTGACCACGTTGCTACCAAATTCCTAATGCGTACTTCTCTTTCTCTCTCCCGCACACCTCCCCTCTCACTCTCTCTCTCTCTCTCTCTCTCTCTCTCTCTCTCTCTCTCTCTCTCTCTCTCTCTCTCTCTCTCCTTCCCTCCCTCTCTCAATCTCTCTCTTTCTCATTCCCGCTCGCCCAGTCTTTCTGCTCCTTATTGCTTGCTATTGATTTCTCAAAAGCTCAAACGTTCTCCAATACTCCCTCAAAACTAACAACAATACCAACAGCAGCGTTACGTCAAGTCATGAAATGTCATTTTACTTTGGACGACTTCACTTTCCAATATATATATGTGAAGTCAAGACAAAAAACGCGATATGTCGCTCATAAAAGAAAACTTTATTATCAGCTCTACGTTCTGAACTTGACTCCTCGCCAGACAAGCGCGACTCGCTTATATAGCGCGTGTCTCTCCGAATTATTTCTTTCTCTCGGTTTTATTTCTATTTCTCGCTCTCCGCTCACACGGCCTTTCCTGGACAGATCCATCCGCCCCGGAGGATCTCTATTACAGGACTACCCCCGGTAGGGTTTCATGTGCGATGCAGCCGTTGTTGTCACCTTTGGACCTTCGCCGCCGATCTTCACCACGTCGTAACGGTCCGGTGCTCGCACACCTGTGACCTTGTACGGCCCCAAGTATTCCGCCGCATACTTCCGTCCTGAAACAAACTGCGTTCGTTTGATCGCCACCAGATCTCCTTTCTTGTAGACAGTCGCCGACCGCGCTCGAAGATTGTAGGAATCTCGTTGCACTGCTTGCGCCTTTTCAATCGCAGCCCTGACGCCTACCCGTAGCTGGTCACGTTGATCGTGGAATTGGGCAACTCTGATTTCCTCCATCAGCTCACCCAATCGAAGGTCTTCTTCATGTCGCATCGGGATACCAAACATCGCTTCGAACGGGGTAACACCGATACTCCGGTGTGGACTGGAGTTAATCCAACGCTGGATGTCGGCCACGTGTTTGTACCATTTTGCTGGGTCATTGACACTCGCCTTCCGCAGCATACCAAGAATCACTTGATTGACTCTCTCCACCTGTCCGTTCCCACGCGGAACTCCCGTCGTAACTTCCACACGCTCAATTTTCCGTTTTTCACAATAGTCTTTGAAATCATTGGAGGTAAAAGCCGTTCCTTTGTCACTGACGATGCGCTTCGGGTTTCCAAACAACTCGCTTTGTGTTGTCAACCGTTGAATCACTTCGAACGAATTTGTCGTCTTTGTAGGGTAAATCCAAGTATATTTACTAAACGCGTCCACTACCACGAACAAGAACTTGTATTTCTTCTCTGTTGTATCCATAGGACCCAAGTGGTCCACATGGTACGTATCTAACGGAACATCACCTTTCGGAATGGGGTTTAGTAGTCCATCGGTTTTTCCTCTCTTGCGTTCCGATAGGATACACTTAACACAACACTCAATTGTCTGTTTTATCTTCTCGCCCGCGTTTGGTATATAAAACTCTCTTTGAATAATGTCTTCTAGCTTCCGTGCTCCGAGATGACCTTTCTCGTGTGTTCTACGTATTAGTTCATTTTGCATCTCGGATGGTACGACTATCACTTCTCTACCTTTCACCACTTTCATTAGTAACCCGTCGCTGATGGTATATTCTTCGAACGGTTGAACTTTCAAAAGTTCCACAATTGCTTTCACTCGTTCGTCACTTAATTGCGATCTTTTAAGCGCTTCAATCATTGGGTCACTCGTCACTATCATAACAGGCGCTCTGCTTAACGCTACCGGACTCGCAAAATCACTCTCACTCTCTTTAATAATGCCTGCGGCCAACCACTCGTCGATCGTTTTGTCTAGCACTTTCTTTTCAGCCGGTGCAAAACTCCTTGGTGTTGAACGCACTGGTGTCTCGTCGTGCAAAATAATTCTCGTCTCGACACGACTCTTCACATTCACGGTTGGTTTGTACTCCGAAACCAACTTCTTCACCTCGCTGGCAAATTTTGGAGGTACATCAAGTTCTTCTTCCTTTTCGCACATGATGGACAACACTTCATTCGCTGGACTTACTGGGTAGAATTCGACGCCCGTCGTTGTTATTTTTACTTCGAAGTGGCTTAGCGAATCCCTTCCCAACACCGCCTCGTACGACATGCTTTCATTTGGTACTACGAAAAACTGAACCCCTTGGAACACATTCCCGTCGACGATAATGTCTGTTGAACAAGTTCCCAGAGCCTTTGTTCTTGTTCCACCGAAACCACGGAAACACATCGGCGTGTTACTTAGGTTGCCTCCTCCAGCCTTCGCGTGGCACGCCTTTGTCATCAGGTTCCGCTGACTGCCGCTATCAAACAAAGCCTTCACGGTTTCGTTGTTCAGCCCAATTTCGATCACGCTTGCGGATTCCTCGATGACGTAAATTTTCGACGAAGACGCGGTTTGGCTTTGCGCACATTCGTTTGCCTTGTGTCCGTATTCTTGGCACACGAAACACTTCGGCCCACCTTGCGCTTTTGTACACGCACGCGCTAGGTGCCCCTTGCCTCCGCAATTGAAACACCTGGATGTTTTCGGCCTTTCCGCTATTTCCACCTTCGCTCTTTCGTGAACTTTTGGGCGGCTCTCTGATGTTCTTCTTTTCTTTGCCGTTTGCAGTTTTTCGAACACTAGCAGTTTTTCTTTAAGTCTCCCTATCGTGGTTGCCTCGTACAATGTGGAACGATGGTATTCGTTATCGGTGACGCCGTCCACAATGTACTCACACAAACTAGGCTCATCTAGTCTGATCTGTCGAGCGATCCGCTGCATCTCGTACACATAGTCAAACATCTTTTCGTCAGATCTTTTTCTCCGATTGGTCAGCGCTCGATGCACATCATTCGCCCGCACATGAGGAGCGAATTCCTGTATAAGTGCCTTTTTAACAACGCTATAATTGTTTGCACTTTGGAGGGTGAATAGGAAGCGTCTCGCTGTTCCTGTTGTCTTCTTCCGGCACATTATCAACGTTTGTTCGTTATTCCATCCAGCTGACCGAGCCACCGACTCCAATTGCTCGATCCATGTGTTCACGTCTTCGCCGTCTTCCGCACCAAAAGTGTCGAGACTTTCCTCCATGTCTCGGAACGAGTATACTACCGGCTTTGCTATTTTCTCCTTTTTTGGGGTAGAGTTCAGCATCGCTGTTTCGAACAACCCTTCGTTCTCCCCATCGTCTTCTTCCTCGTCATCGCACTCATCTGGCTCTTCCTCATCGTTGTCCTCCATGGAAGCTTCATTGACGTCCTCAATATTTCCTAGATCATGCACGATTACACTTTGTGCGCTACCGTCGGTGCCCCCCGCCGTGGTCAACCCACGGTATTGAACGATTCGGTTAGCCATCTCGGCCTTTCCTCCCGTAGTCGCCAGGCCAAGCCGCTCGCATTCGCGGATCAATCCTAGCTTTGTGAATGCCTCACAAAGTTCCACTGCCGTCGCCATTTTAACGTTGTTTCCGCACAACCTTCGCAGAATTTTCGCGCACACGCGGTTTGCTCACAAGTCACACACGCACAGTTTTTTGTCCCTACGGACTGGCTCCAAACGTCACAATTACCCCACAATTGGGAAACTATCCCAGACTCACAGTTGTTTGTCCTTACGGACTGGCTCCAAACGTCACAATTACCTCACAATTGGGAAACTATCCCAGACTCACAGTTGTTTGTCCTTACGGACTGGCTCCAAACGTCACAATTACCTCACAATTGGGAAACTATCCCGGTTGAGCCCCCATGTGAAGTCAAGACAAAAAACGCGATATGTCGCTCATAAAAGAAAACTTTATTATCAGCTCTACGTTCTGAACTTGACTCCTCGCCAGACAAGCGCGACTCGCTTATATAGCGCGTGTCTCTCCGAATTATTTCTTTCTCTCGGTTTTATTTCTATTTCTCGCTCTCCGCTCACATATACCTTGTCTCCAGCCCCCCTCAAAGGTGTTACGACTTTTTCATCAAGATGTCAAAATTATGACGAAAAATTAAGTCACAGCATTGCATGTCTCTCTTCGAATCTAACAACCTTTATAGCTCATGCATTCCCATTCTCGAAAACCCATGATAATATTCCATTACCTCTATTTGATATGCTGTGTACACCTTGCGTTTTCGCAAGATTTGTTTCAGCTGCCCATTATATTTACATCAAATAGAAAGACAAACCGATTGCGATCGTGTTTCTGCTGATTGTTGTTCGCATAAACATTTTTTTACGGAACGCATCCTATCTTTTTGAAAACAAAAAACGTACTTTCACAAACATACCTTACTACTCTATACACACCTTGGGCCCACTAATGGATAACCAAATTACTGATTTTATCATAAAGTGCCCATGAAAACCATGCTTCTACAGTTTATAGTTTGCAACACTAAAAATCCTGACATTTTTAGAACACATTGATCAAAAAAACTATTGATTTTATAATAAAGTTACCTTGAAACATTATATATACCTTGGGCCTTGCCTGAAATAGTTATTTGCATCAAATAACCAAGGTTGGGACAGCTGACGTATCTATTATTTTTCGATGATAAAAGAATCACCGTATGATCGATGAACAAAAATAAAGTAAACAGTTTTTTTAAGCACTAAAGGTGCAATAAAAGCATTTTTTTTATCTATTTTGATAACAAAACATGTTGATTTAAAAATTAGGTTACCTTGAAACGATGTACATACCTTGGCCCTGTCAGTGTCTTGAAAAAATATCATTTTCATGAAACTGGCTTACATTACCCTACCTTTACAAAGGAAATCAAAGCAAGCTGTCAATGCAGTTCCAACTTGTTCATTCGTACGTGTGGAGGTTTTGTTTACAAAAGTTTTTTCTAAAATACATTAAAACTTGTGCCTAAGTGAAGATGAAAACTTTATCGTTCAAGACACAGAGGTTTTGTGTTATGCTGTAGTGATTATGTTCTTGATGTTTTGCTGTAAACGATTCAGAGAAAGAGTGTTTCCATCGCATGTTTGGTTTTAGCTGTGGCGGGCGCGACGGTCGAAAAACGCATGGTCGAAAAAACGCGTCAAACGAAAAAAAAACGCTAAGTAACGCTCAAAACTATTTTAAGTATAAGGATAGTAAGCACTACTAATTGCTTGATTTAATTCATACAAATTTCAAGAGTATGTTCAGTAATTTCATGATTTCGTCAGCAAATGTTTTGCGTGTAGCATGGCATGAGATAAACTGTTTGCCAAATGCTTGTAATTTATTGTCGTTAGTTTATGAGGAATCTCTTTTTTGCGTTTCATTTGCGTTTTTTTGTGAAACTAAAGTAGATAAAATTCTGAGCAAATGCAACGAAGAATCCTTTTGTATTTTATTTGAGAAACTGAAGAATGTTTCATTTTTCTTCCTCGCTTCTTGTCTGAGCAAGATAAGAAACTAATTTAACCTACCTCGAGTTGTGCCCGGTGAAACCGTTTTCCGGTTGCAAGGCCCTTTTCAAATAAAGTCTGACCACACGCTACTTGAAATCGTCGTTATGATTGGGTGTGAATTCGACCATTCGTGTTCTTTTGATTGTGCTTTTCTTTTTTTTCGGACTAAACGAACGAGGTAAATGTCGGAGGCCAAACTCAACGGTCTCGTGGGAGAATCCAGTAACGGTCGAGAAATGGAGGGAAAAAAATTTTCTTGGTGAAGGAACAGACAACCCACGATTCCCAGGTTGATGATAATCTGGCGGAACGGAACAGTTTTATTCGCAACTGGGGTTTTTTTCTGTCTCTTCATCTAAACTCTTTGTCTGATGCGGATCACATCAGTTCTGAGGTGTTTTTTCATTCTCCTCATCGTTTCAATGTAAAACAAATGTCAACCTCTGAAAGGTGTGAAGTACGCTATCTTTAAGTGCAAACGGCATGATTGTTTTTTGAGATTTGGTAAGTGAATTCTATGAAATTACTGCCGTTTGCCGCATTTTACTGGCAGTGTTGCTCTCATTGTTTTCCTCTTGTCAGAAGAAGAGCATTGGAGCTTATGAATTTTACGGCAGTAGGATTGAAATTCAATCCTATTCCAGGCAACTAATATGCTACTCACGTACACACGCACGCAGCCATCAAATGCAGGTCAACACAGACAATCCGCAATGCCAGGTGCACGGTGGAAAACGGTCCTTTGCTGTGTTAGACGATGTTCTAAATATTTTTCAACAATACAATATAATACGCCAATAGAAAAGGAATGAAAAATGTAAAAAAGAATAGAAACGGTTCAGCACAGAAAATCCAACGGAAAAGGAAAGGATCGGTGGAACCATTTCGTAGCAAAAACGAAAAGCAAATGAAAAAGCAGAAAAAAAGATGACAAAAGATCAATAGAATAATAGATATCCAGGAAGCATGGCAGAACCTGGTTTATGACACCATTGCTTTTCTTTCAACGAAATTTCGGGAAACAATTTGAAACCTTTAAAAAAAAAAGGATGGAACACAATCGAATAAGGGAACACGCTATAAAAGCGAAAAAGTACCATAATAATAGACAAAAAAAACCTTTAATTAAATAGCCCCGTTGTGAGGTTTTCATTTCATAGAAAACAAATTTATGGGTTGATTAGACGCTACAATTATGGATTGGCCATTTCCATTATAAACCATTTAACCATTATGGATATATTTTCTTTTATATTCTTTTGATTACGATTTGCGTGTTATTGACACTTTTCTGAATGATTATAATTTGTTTTAGGTCTTTCCCCCCCCATCATTTTTAAGGCTTAATTTCAAAGCATAATATTTTCTTTTTACCGAATGACAAAAATACAACTCATGTGAAGATGCGATGATTTTCGACTTTTCGAAGAAAGCACAGAACCAACAGTTGAGGTAGGGTTGCTTTTAATTCCACAGAACTTTTTCTCCTTCTATTCCATTTGGAAAACCAACATGAAATCAACACCTTTTATGTCTGGATCACAGGAGGTCTGATGAATTCCGGCTGGTGGCTATGGTCTACCAAAGAATAATGGTGGACTTAATGCTAATTTATAATTTAAAAACTTTCCTTACGATGCGAACAACTATCATTTACTGGAATTGCATTTCTTGTACCCGATAGCAACGACTGCTTGAAAAAGAAGACACTCGCCGATGTTGTCTCCACGACTGACGTCGTGCGCTTTTTGTATAATTCACAGATCTTCATGCAAACTATCTTCCATCAGCATGCAAAACGCAGCACAAAGTTTGGTTGTGGTGAATTCGCTGTGATTCAAATGCCGACCGTTACGAAGTCGTCTGTGTATTTGCCATCCCATTCCAAAGAGAGGGCTCCAGTTACCGCGATGATTAAGTGTATCACGACCGACGACGCTACGAAGAGTTTGTCTTAAGATTTTCAGTTCATGAATTTCAACTAAGAGAGACGGACCTTAAAGTCGACGATGACACACGCAAAACAGTCGTCCGTTTCTGCACAGATTTTTCACTATCGCACACACAAACACAGAGGTGATGCTTGCCGGTGGTGGCCGCGGAAGTGTACGGAATCCAACTCGGCTCTTCAACATTCTGCGCTTTAATTAGAATTAATTGCTTAATTTCCTCAAATCATGGGCGGTGCAAGCTGGGAAGAAAAAAGAAGAATGTCCTACATCCAAGAGAGTTATGGACTTTCAGCAGTTAATTTATTCCGTTCACATAATCGGCGGAGACGATTGTGACCTCTCTTGTGGAACAGTGGAAAGAAAAGGTTTTTCGGTGACATTTTTAGCTGAATACAGAAAGCCAAAAAGAGAAGATTGATAAGAGTTTTTGTTTCCGTTAAGAAAACAGAACTTTTTTGCAAATGCCTCTACGTCTTGAGTTGGTTGGCACTGGAAAAAGACAAGCTAAACGCCGGTTGAGGCAAACATGGTTTATGCTCTTTCAAAGCTTGATAAATTGAGTCGACGAATGTTGAGCAAGTGAAAAACAAACGACAAACACACCGGAAGAAAAATATTACAGTTTTCCGATGGACACGGATGGAATTGAACATAATTTTCCACTTGATATGCATGGTTGGTACGATCGGAGATAGGTTTATAGTTCCCTTCTTTTCTGTAGATGGAGGAAAATCCACGCGAACGGAACATGTGGAAATCAAAATGGAAATTTACCAGACAAATGGGACGCGAATAGGAGGTACATAGAATGGACGGCATAGACGAGTGTGGAGACGATGGAAAGAGCACCTTTTCAATTAATTTCTTCGTTTAATTAATTTCATTTGGACACCATTGGATCCACACAAAAACCGATATGGTTACTGCGACAAATGGACGTTGGAAAACGAGAAGACAGCCAGAGGAGGAAGCTCGTCTATGCTGGGTTTCCCGGAGAGTGAACGTCTATAGGACAAGAAGCGAGGAAGAGAAAATAATGAGATAGGAATGGAACGGACTGCAAATCATTACCACCGATTCGCCAATTGTTCTTCATCATTCAAGGAAATGTAGTGGCGGTCGGTGGCCGCACCTTCATCATCGCGTACATTCCTCGCTGAGGAAATTTAGTCTGACGTTACCCCTTGACCCAGCAGCACTCATTCAAGCATATATCCTTCATCTCTTCTGTTTTCTGACCACATAGACGTAGGAAATCGATTTAGTAGGAAGCAAAAAAAGGGATTGTGAAAAGCGTGGATTGAATTTGAAGTCCCACTGGAGAGATTGCCCCATTGGATCTACCACATCGGGACATTGGATTACTATAAGTGGCATATGCGTGAATGTAAGTGTGCCCGATGGAAACCACAATATCTCCTCCCTCCGGGAGTTCATCTCCAGCGTGGCATCGCCTTTTGACGGTCGTTAGAGCAGAGATCTCTCGGTTGTGGTTACGAGGTGCAACGTAAATTTCCATTTTATCCCTGCAAGTAAGAGACCTCGTTAAGTATTGGTGGTTTTTGCGGATTCTGTAAGGTCGAGCCTATTTAAAGAGGACCACAAGGGATGTATAAGATGTTTGAACAGTTTATGAAAAATCGCCTCAACAACAAAATGAGCATCCCGGATCGGATTTTTTCAGGGAAGGATAAAAGCGCGCAAATTGTTGCCCAGGATGCTTACAACTTTTGCTGACCATTAGAGGTACCAGAAACACCTGTTGATGGAAATCCCTGTTATTCTATACTTTGTATTTTTAGCTAGTGCATGTCCACCACAAACATATTCAGACTCTTCACAATTTTCTTATTGTGCGCATAACATGGTTCCGTAAACGGGTAACACTGTTGCATTTTTAAGGAGGATCGGACTGGAAAACAGAGTATTACCTCTAAACACATTTGATCGTCAAACTCTTAGGTAATTAACGCATGCGTAATTGTAAGTTAAGGTAAACGCTTGCGCGTTTGGTAATGTCATCGTAGTGATAATCAACGATCAGACGAGAGCAATCTAAAATCTGAATTTCACAAAACCTCATAATATTTTTTTCGATAGAGTATTTTACAATAATCAGAGTATAAAATTAATTAAACGATATATTCCAGTATTTTACACTAACGCATTCGGTGTTTCGGCAAAATATCTCCTGCAAGATGCTCACTGAATGGACTTTGAATCATCAAAATTCTTTATTGACCTAAAAATAAACCAGAGACTTAGATTTCAGCTAATTTCACTTTTGCAAACATTATAGCCCAGAAAATCGCAATCTATAGAAAGAAACTTCCGATCTAAACCCCAAATGAATACTTGGTTCATTGAAGACATTGCGTGACCAGAATATGATTCTTGGGCACCCTTCTTCTTCTCCACAAGAACCAACATAAATCCTCTTCCCAGCAGTCCGCAGGAAACAGCCGGATTTGTACGACGGGAGGGCAGTTACAGCTTTGAGGCAGATAATTGCTTCACAAATCGTACACTGAGGGTAGACTGCAAATGAACCTCTAAGGTCCATCGTTTCCTCCTTTTGGTACGAAAATCAGCCATCGTTCAGTTTGATGGAAAGGTTTTTGCAGTGAAAGGAACTACGGCGGCCCCAATTACAGCCAGTTTTCCCATTCGTTAGTTTCCCGGCGTTGGCGTCTCACAACATCGGTAGGCGATCAGAAGATACATCCGTCCTCTCTATCGTTGATTCGACACGTTCCAATTCCATATTTTCTGGGCTTCTGAGAAAATCGCATGTCACCATTGCGGAGCGTCGCGTGCCCTCCTCAATTTTCTACACACTTGAAGGAGGAGGACACCTAGTAAAATTGGCTAATAATAATTAAATTAGAACAGACATCGTCAACGACGTTAAGGTTTGATGGCTGGTTTGCTAGAGCGTGGGCACAACATAAATAGCAAATACCGTCACCTTTCCCGATCTTCAGTGGCCCTATTACCAAACAATGTTAATTAAATGCTCACATTTCACTTAGCCGGCTTCCCTGCGAAGTTAAATGACAGATTCCTTCAAAGAAAACAAACGAATAGTGCGACAACAAGACTGAGAAATGGAGTAATCTCTCGCAGAGGAAGAGGACAACAGCCAATTTTCCCTCAATGGAGATGAGTGTAAAGTAAAATCATCATTCATCGAAATTGACAGGAGGTGTGTGTAGGACACGTCTTGTGCTTCTCATTTCCAAAATCGAAGTCAAACAGGACCGAAAAAGACTATAGTTTCAGCCACGAGACATTAGAGAGAACACAATTTCACATCAGGAGAAATGTCGCCAAATATTTGCAAAACCATAACGCGGGACAATGAAATCTTGCTTGACGTTGCTGTGTTGCTCTTCTACCGTTCCAACGGCGATTATTCAATGGTTTTCCATGCGCCAGTGGAATGTTTTATGATGGAACGATAATTTAAGCTTATTATTGTACAAAATTATGTCGCGCTTGGCGATGGCATGGTACTATGTTGGACTACGGGGGTCAAACAATTCAGCTGGCTATTCTCAATACAAGACGGGCGCATGGAGGAGTTTGGGTCTGGAGCCCTGTTTCGTGACATTTTCTCGCGCCTTCGCCATGGGAACAATTTCAGGGAAAATAATCATCAAACGTCCAGCTTCCTTAAGAGCGAACGTGGAATGTAATGCGCTTTGGGAATTAGTTTCCATCGCCTTCCGATCCGTCAATGTAGGGGTGGTTGGGCGATATTGGTTGGAGCAGTCGGGCAATGAAAGGGCGACATCTAATACCTCCTAACAGCAAGTTCGTTCGTCTTCTTGGCCTGAAGAAATAAGCGTCGAAAAATATTCACAATCGGGTCAAATTGGGCTAATAACAATAATGCTGAAGTTTCGCTATTAACAAGAAAAACAAGGGATTCCAAGGAGCACGCGGTGGTAAACTTCTTTTGATGAACATTTTTCCAATCGCTGAACTTTCCTCACAATGAGGCACCTATAACAAAGAGGAAAACTTGATTTGTGTATCAGACGGAAACGAAAAACGGAAATATCTCGTCTCTGGGTCGTGGAATAAATAATCTCCTAAAATTTCGCATACAATCGATAAAATTGTTTCCTAAAAGTAGCTCAATGAAGTACCATGCCACCACCATGGCGGAATAAGTAGAATTTCCCGGTACGCTAAATGTTTTCCCAAGATATTGATCGTGAGATCTCAGAGGAGCAACTTCCAACTTTTGAGAAAGTGAAAACTTTTGTTAAACATTTTGATCAGATAAATCGTTCCGTGAGCAAATTTCTCGAATGCTCTGTTTAGTAACTTTTTTGCGAAAGCATGTTATTAACGTACTTTAAAGATTTGTTTCTTTTTGTTGTGAGATCTCAGAGGAGCAACTTAAAATCTGAAGTTTTAATCTTCAGAATCTGAAAATAAAAATCAAACCAGATCTAATATGAGTCTCCGCAAATTCGATTTCATCACAATTTTATGGTTCGTTTCCTTTCGTTCGCAGGGAGTGCGAATTATGATGCTGTGTAAATACAAAGTGCTGCTTTCGCCGGAGGGACACATAACCTCAGCTAAATACATTTTCATTGAGTATTTCACGGAAAATGGAATTACATAACTTCCTTGCGTTTCCTCTTGCCTTCCAAGCAATGAGATGAATCCGGTAGGGACTCATTTGGAATCTATGGTGTTGTTCACACCCGCGGCCGAGGAAAAGCGAGCTTCCATACAGAAACTCGACTACCGTTGATTTTATTATTCGCCTGTCGCGATGATTGAAGACTCCCAGATTAGCGAGTGAGAGGATAAGGATCACGCATGCTGATTTGTTTGTTCGCGCCTTACAAACAACAGCCCGAGAGTTAGGGTAAGATGCAGTCGTTACCCTAATTTACGGCGACATCCCGTTGTTCTTAGAAAGAGAGGGTTCTTCATTTGAAAAACTAGGACACGCCGGAAGTCGAACAAATCGAAATGCGTATTGCCGGATGTAATGTTTTGAGAGGGGTTTCTATTCGATTTTGCAGTTGATGCACAGTTGGCCCGTGGTACGGGCACAACTCTAGAGAAAACGAGGGGTCGTAGAGAAACCATGCTTCTGCTGCAGTTGTGTCTGCCTACATTTACAAAAAAGCGAGTGGCAGCAGCTATGGTCATCAGCCCGTTACACGAATATGGCAGTGGACTTATAGTTGTATGTAGTATGTAGTAGTTGGCTAGAATAATTATTAAAATGTATCCTTTGTAAAGCCTAGTTTTTGCTTAGGTTTCATAAACCGTTGGTTTAATAAATTTGATAATAAAATTTGAATAAAAATAATGGTATTAAAAAACTGTACTAAAACAGCTTTGCAGTCAACGTGTTAACACAGCTGGAGAAATGAATGGTCCCGGAAATGGTTACTTTTCACGGCCATGTTTCAATGGCACACAACCTGTTCGTATGGATTGTGTCCATATGGAACCAAAATGACTGCCCGTCTTTCAAAGTAGGATATCCTTCGATCGTTATTTTTAAGTGTACACGCACGAACTTCACACATGGCCGAGAATGTTGAAAGTGATTATTCTCATACCAGACCATTCGCGTCCAGGCTTGGAGGGCATTGTTTCAAACTAATGAACGGAAATGAAACAAGGGGAAAACCCGATCGATTGTGAGGATTTCAGGTGTACCAGGACGTGGTTTTGCTTGTTGTGACTTCCTGCAGAATTTGCTATTGAAATGGTCAAAAGTTAACGCGCCGGAGAAAAATTTCAGTGGGAAAATTTACAACAATATGTTTCAATCCGGGTTTTTATAAAACAACATCGAGAGCTGTGCGATTTTTACCAAACATTTGCAACATTTACCAAATTGCAAAACATAAACAAAACACAGATGTTGCTTGGCCAGAATATCGACGATACACGAGAGACCAGCGTTTACGCTTCGTTTACCGTGCCCTTAACACTGAAAACAAATTGTTCAGGAAGTTAAGTATTGGCTTGGCATTCGAATACCATAAGTTTAAAAAATGTTATAAACAAATTTTTGTCGACCGCGGGGATTAAATTACACCATTTTAAATGCAATTCATAACTTGATCATTTTTTTAGCACGCACCAGATTTCCCCCGAATGGAAACTGAAACCACCAGATGCGGCGAGTGAAAAATAATCAATATTGTATTCACGAAAATAATGAGTGCCAATTCTTTTGGCTCCCTATCCGATTTTCGCACTTTACCGCTTGCAAGCATGTAATATGTGCGTGCAATGGGTTGCATTCATCGATTAATTCAATCCACACTACCATGCAATCAAACATACACACACACCAATAGTGCGTATCGGGATTATAGCCGACCGTAGCTGTCATTCATTAAACCAATTAAAACCAGACACCCGCGGAGAGAAATTTGCCCGAATCGGGATGGTGTGAGATGGGTTTTAATCAACGCCTGAAAGTGATTCGTATCCTTATACTTAAAATAGTTTTGAGCGTTACTTAGCGTTTTTTTTCGTTTGACGCGTTTTTTCGACCATGCGTTTTTCGACCGTCGCGCCCGCCACAGCTAAAACCAAACATGCGATGGAAACACTCTCTCTCTCTGAATCGTTTTCAGCAGAACATCAAGAGCAAAATCACTACAGCATAACACAAAACCTCTGTGTCTTGAACGATAAAGTTTTCATCTTCACTTAAGCACATGTTTTAATGTATTTTAGAAAAAACTTTTGTAAACAAAACCTCCTCACGCACGAATGAACAAGTTAGAACTGCATTGACAGCTTGCTTTGATTTCCTTTGTAAAGGTAGGGTAATGTAAGCCAGTTTCATGAAAGTGACATTTTTTCAAGACACTGACAGGGCCAAGGTATGTACATCGTTGCAAGGTAACCTAATTTTTAAATCAACATGTTTTGTTATCAAAACAGATAACGAATGATTTTATTGAACCTTTAGCGTTGAAAAAAACTTTTGCTCTATTTTTGTACATTGTTCATCGATCCTTTTATCATCGAAAAATAATAGATACGTCAGCTGTCCCAACCTAGGCTATTTGATCCAAATAACTATTTCAGGTAAAGCCCAAGGTATATATGTAGTGTTTCAAGGTAAGTTTATTATAAAATCAATAGTTTTCGTGATCAATGTGTACCGAAAATGTCAGGATTTTTGGTGTTGCAAACTATAAACTGTAGAAGCATGGTTTTCATGGGCACTTTATGATAAAATCAGTAATTTGGTTATCCATTAGTGGGCCCAAGGTGTGTATACAGGTGTAAGGTATCTTTGTAAAAGTAAATTTTTTGTTTTCAAAAAGATAGGATGCGTTCCGTAAAACAATTGTTTATGCGAACAACAATCAGCAGAAACACGATCGCAATCATTTTTTCTTTCTATTTTATGTAAATATCTCTGGGCATCTGAAACTGATCTTGAGAAAACCCAAGGTGTACACACCATATCAAATAGAGGTAATGGAATATCATCATGGGTTTTCAATAAATGGAATGCATGAGCTATAAAGATTGTTAGGTACGTAGAAAGACAGCTTTGCAAGGTGACTTAATTTTTCGTCATAATTTGGACATTTTGATGCAACAGTTTTGACACCTTGAAGGGAGCTGGTGACAAGGTGTAAATATTAGAAAGTGAAGTCGTCCAGCGTAAAATGACATTTCATGACGTGACGTAACACTGCTGTTGGTACTGTGGTGAGTTTTGAGGGAGTATTGGAGAAGGTTTGAGGTTATGACATATCATTACTCAAATATGGCACACCTGCCAAAGCGACATAAAGTCACCTTCTATATTTATCCCGCTAGGCAATTTCGAGCAAATCGTCCTCAAAAACGTCCTCCATGACACAAACATCGAGCAGTTTTGTTTGGAGAGAAGGATGAGGAGCGCGATTGCTCGAAAAACGTCCTCCTTTTGTTTCATCCCCATACAAAAAAGGAGGACGTTTGTTCGCGCGGAGGACGTTTTGAGGACGATATTTCGAGCTGCCTAGCGGGATACACCTTGGGCTTCAGAGCCGAAAAAATGTGAAATAGAGTTAGAGTAAGAAGATGCAAGTGGGAGAGGAAATCAGAGAGACTGGGCAAGCGGGAATGAGAAAGAGAGAGAGACTGGGCAAGCGGGAATGAGAAAGAGAGAGAGAGAGAGAGAGAGAGAGAGAGAGAGAGAGAAAGAGAGAGAAAAGGGGTGGGAAGCGTGTGAGATAGTGAGAGAGAGTGAGAGGGGGGAGGCGTGCGAGAGAGAGAAAGAGAAGTTAGAGGAGGCAGCATAACAGGGGGAGAGGAAACAACTGTGCGCATTAGGAATTTGGTAGCAACGTGGTCAGTTAATTGGAACGCGCATCTACATGCATCCGCAAAACTAATAAGGCAGATACATCCTTCCGAGAAACACAGAAGGTGGGAGATAGCAAACGTCACAATGTTTCGTCCTTCGAGCTGATACTGCGCCATTGACGAATTATCACATATCCAGAAGGATCCTGCAAGATAGTACGGAGAGACACGGATGTACACCGGAAGTATTCGTTTTTCTATAAGCGTAGGTAGCGAGTCATCAATGTGTGCTCTTTACTTCTCTTAATTTTTGTCTCCCTTTTCGGAGAGGGTTTTATTCAATGACCGATAATGACCAATGTGGCAATCGCATCGCAATCATGTGGATTATCATGCGTAGCAGGAGTTAAAAACTCGGCACTTGTAGTAGAGTTGCTATGTGTTGTAACTCGGCTTGGCAATGAAGAACCTCCTGCTGTTTTAACCGAAAGGTTTGGTAAACGTGATTTCATGAGCAATCGGTGATATAACAGAGCTTTTTCATTTATGTGGATAGGGGCTTCAATTAAAGCAACACTCCTGTGCGCCAAGATCAGGCACTGGTCGAGCAGGAAGAGGGCCAGAATGTTTCGCATCTAATTTTTGATTCCGCAATTCTAATTTGGACTTTAATTATAACCGCCATTTGACACAAAAGACCTTCTGCAGAAAGCACTAGAAAATGTAACGCGAACGACATGAAACCTTTCATGGGGCGGAAGGGGATCCAGGAGTTACCGACGGGCCAGGTACCTGGCCTCCAAAAAACTAGTTTGTAACAGACTAATTTTGATAATCCTCCATTGGAGTTTGAGATGAATATGATAACGCTTCAAACGTCGCGCGGAAAATCAAGTTTTTTAAATTACTTGATGCTGTACCTCTTCAGGCTAAAGCTTTTCATGAAAAGCAATAAAGTGTCTACAAGCAATACGCTTCCGTTGTCTGAAATTGCAGTCTTATCGTTTATTATACCAGCTTTTACCCACCTACACTACACTGTACTTAAATGCCACATGTGTGGACCCACAGCACGTACTTAGAAAATTAGTTGTGGTGGCAGAATAAACTGTCATACCATCCTACAGATAAAGTGTGTAACTTCTTTTTACTGGTGAAAGTTAGAGAAAAATAATTTTCCAATCTTGTACCAAATACTAATTATACGTATCATCATTGCCATGAGAATTAGTATTTCAATAGCGGGCGGTATAGTAATAAAGAATAAACATTGATTAGCCACTAGTAAAATAGCGAATGCATTATTATTCATGCAACACAGTGATGTTAAACACGTTTGACCTATAGCATTTTGGTGTGTTACCACAAAAAGCGCAGCAAAATAAACTGTATGGCACATTAAAAATGGTTGCTTGACCCAACACTACGCCACAGACGTAAACATGCTCCATACCCTACGTCCCCACAATTTCCATAACGTTATGAGCACGAACCTGCGTCGTTTTGCAGGAAATTAAATTCTGTACGCCAATATAAAGTTGATTTCGTGTCACTGTTGTGGGTTGATCGGTGAATTCCAAATGAATCAAATGGCAGCGTCCAAATGAAAGGAAATGGCAGTGACACTGTAGGATGATTGGAAATTTAACCATTTCATGCAGTTCAAACAAACCGCTTAGAAAAACACATATAAATGGAAAAAATGGAAGCAGCATTTGCACTGAATTTGTGTGTTGGAAATACGATTTCGAAAAATATTGAAGAGAATCAGGTTAAAGGCTCGGGAATTGATACATGTCTTACAAATGGAGCGCATAGTTTTCCATGACGACATGAAAGTTCATAAAAATGTTGTTATAATGAAATGTGTCCAAATTGAACAATGATTTTATTTATTCCACGGATGCTTCCGTCTGGGAGTAGGAGAAAGGGATGCCACCACTAGTAGGAAACCACAGGAAAAATTATGGCGTAACGCAATTTTCCACAGTTTGAGGGTGTGCATTTCATTTTGATTTCGATAAGCGCAATCATCACGTCGAGGACAAGCAACTAACCATTTAATCCTTTTCCTCTTCTACTTCCGCCTATCTAGCAAAATATAGAGCACAGAAATTACACAAATTATGGGAGAAATGACACCCGATTTGAATTTATGCGCGATTCATGTTCGCTGATTTCCAACTCTAATGGTAACGCACATCGTATATTATGGAAAATTATGTAATGTTAATGGTAACAATAACTTATCGTGCAACACAAGAAGCGTGGATAAAATATTGATTCACGTGAAAGGTTTCATGAAACGTTAAAGTTACTCTTGGGAAAGCTGAACTTAGTTTCTTGCTTTCTAAACGTACGTTGTACAAGTTACTTTGTCCAAATGAACCTCGTCAGAGTCTGGTTTATGAGGTTAAATGTTGATTATTCCAAAGCAACAAACTCAATTATCGTCTATCGAAATATTCCATCGTCGATCGTGGACTTCCGTCCTGTTTCTTCTAAAAACTTCAATAGAGTGTACAGATTATCCCCAATTATTTTTGTGTAGTGCCTTCATCAACTGGCAGCTGGTTTAAGAAACAGGGCCAAAAACTGAATCTGCATGCCGTTCGTCAACCCGCGCTGTTGTTCGTCGTCGATGAGGTAGTTTTAGGACACCTTGTCTATGCAAAGGTAATGACACAAGATAACCAAGACGTCGATGAAGTCTCCCAGGCATTCAGAATAATGTGAGAATTAGATGAGCGATTGAAGAAGGGATTGAGGCGCTTCCGAGAATCTTTACACGTGAAACTTCGGAAGAATTTCGAATGTGGTCGATTAAAAGGCACAAGATGCATTTCGGTGCGTTTCATGAGACTGTAAGTTTTTTTATACTGTTCTCTGATGTTTATTTTAATGGTTGCTACCGATTTTTATGGAATCTAGGTCCTCACGTCGGTGGGGATGATGATGGGTATGTAAGCAATATCGTTCATGGAATAGTTAGAAAAAGAGAGTATAACACACGCAAAAACTTACCCCTTTCCAAGAAGCTTAAAATGGCATGTTCAAATGTTCTTTTTCATATTAAACTATACGTAGTCAAACTGTACATAGGGAATGTGTAAAATGAATTCCCACAATCTGCAAAATTTAAATGCAAAAAAAACCCAATCTCTGCTTCTCGGAAGTATTATTTGAAGTTTGGAACTCCTTTCGAACAAAGGTCCATTAAAGAATAATAGTAATCATTGCTACCGGATAGCAAAGCTCCGAGTTGCTGTGTGTTCGTCTAAATCTCAAGTCCTTCGTTTAACAAGGTTGGACAGTTAAACGATAAGTAATAGGTACAGAATGGAAGCTTTTACCGAAAGCAGTCCGGACCCGGGCCTAAGACTTTACGAGGAGTAGGCGATCCTGGTACTTCGATAGATTGATAGAAAAATGAAGTTTACTTATGCCGTTGGACGCATCTACAGCAACCATACGGTAATTTTTCCGGTAGTTTCTGTATCATTATCCCATGCATTTGGCTCACTCTCACTCTCGCTTCGGAAAACGGAAGGACCGGTTGAGAGATGTCATTAATTTAAATTCCTGACACAATCCGACGATGCTGGCTACCACCATCGACTACTGGTGCCGTCGCTTATTCCTGTGCGGAGATATACCCCTTTATCGCTACCAACCACCGGAAGGTTGACCAGCTGGAGCAACTCGATGCGACGAAGAATGGAGGAACTTCCGGCAAAGTTGATAAAACTCCATCAAACAACGACGAGGACGACGACACCGGTGACCACTACTAACAACACTTTGTTGTGCTGCTTCTCTTTCTAGCTCTAGTTTCCTTCCACCCAGAACTTCTCTCGGCATTACACTCCATCCGACGAGATTGCGGGATGAAACGTTCCCGGCGATTCACGTGCAAACGGTAGGAAATGATTTATGGAGACTGAAAACACACACACACACACACAACTCCACGCCGGTGTCTGTCAAATGGCCGAGAGGTAGTTGTGTCTACTTCCGCTAATAGCAAGTTACGGAGGTGGTTTTGCTGCCTTTGGAAGGCTTCGAAGCGATCGAAACCGAACCGTCCTGGAGGAAATGTTTATTCACCGAAGTTACATCATTAATCAAGTGATCAGGTGGCAGACGGCTTGGTAAGGTATTTTCAGTGTGACCTGGGTCGATGGGCTTACATATCTGTGTGCATTCAGATATTCAGACAGACTAGCTCTGATATGTTCTTTTTGTCCTACTTTGTTGTTCGATTCCCTTCCTTTATCCGCTGATGAGCATCCGCCAACCAGTTCAGTACTGAACCACGTGTGGCTCACAGTTCGGTAAACCGCCGTCTAATAGTTTTGCAAAATCCACTCCACTCTTCCAGTGAGCGCTTATTGCCGGTCGATTGGCACGTGGTTTTTGGATTCCGATGGATTTTCGTCAAGAGTATCAATACTCTTCTTTCTGTCCATATGGAGGCGACGGAATGGAAAGCTTTTCAACACGAAATCCGCTTTAGATATGCTAAATGCCTAACGCAAGAAAGCGTCGTGCAGATGAAATGTTTAGAAAACCGAAACGATACGGTTCCCAACTCGACAGGTTCGCTGCAATGTCAGCGCTATGTGGAATTCATTTCGAGTTGGTAAACCGTGCATTGCTTTAGGTAGTCTTACCATGAGGTATTCACCAATAGCTTTCGGACAGATTGTGATATCTTCCAAAAGCAGTTTGCAGAATACGGTCCTTCCCACTCGGTAAAGGAAAGCAGATTTTGGATTGCAATAGTCCGAATCGAAAAACTGTGACAAATAAAAAAAGTCCCATTGGTGAAAACCGTTTGCTCCAGTTACAAATGAATTGAAGGTCATACAATTTCACCCTTTTCCATAGTTTACACAATTTTAGGAGTAACAATTTTACCCCTCAGCTGGTCAGTTGAATCCTTGTCCTCCTGGTGGATAAACGAACCAGTCGACAAAGTGAAAAAAAGAAAAATGGAGACAACCATGCCATAAACCAACATTTTACGATGGACCTTTGATTGACGTTAGGAGGGTTTTATAAATTGTTATTTCGTAACCACAACAACCAACCCACGTGGCTTGGATTCTGGACACAGCTTCAAGGATCAGCTAGGATGCATCTCTGTTGCTTCAGATTACCACAGTTCAGTTGACATAAGCATTGAATCGCGTCGCATCTGTGATTGAGTTTATATTTCTGTTTCCCTAGGTTCAGTTGTTCATTCGTGTGACATGTTTTCTTTACTTCATTTTCTCGTTTTTTCCTCCAGACTTCGGATATGGTTGTTGAAAAACACTTTTGTCGATATGAAACATTTGACCCAATGAAACGGTTGATTGCAATCGATCCGCGGCGAAACCTAACAAAAATCGAATCGTCTACGTTCGTCCTCATGCTGGTGGCATATGTGACCGTCCTGGAGAGCAAATATCAGCTTTTAACTTCAGTAGCTTACCTGTAACGAAATTAAAAAATAAAAATATTAGCCACATCCAATAACCAGGCATCTGAAGTTGGCAACACGAGGTACAAAAATAAAACGGTAGTCAATGGAATAAACTTGATTTCTCATTTTATTTGCAGTCACTTTTCGCATGCACTGAAGAGAACGCGCATTTCAATAGCAGCACAAATCGACTCGCTGCTGGAGCAATCCAATTGAATTACTCACCGAACTGTGAAGAAGCAAAAGCAAATTAATAAACCACCGATATGCGTGTTCAGCACGCGAATCTTATGAAAAAGGGTGAAATAAAGATCATTTTACGCCTCACCAACTTAACCAAACTAGCGGTCAACATGTTATGAGGCTAAAATCGCATTACGCGGACTCTCCAGGCTCCTAACCAGGCTTGAACGAAATCAAACCAGGCTAAGACGATCTCCTCTTTCGTCGACAATGGTTGTTCGATGTGTGAAAAGTAAAATCGATGGATAGCGCGTCGTGAAGGGAGGTTCAAGATCTTTCTTTCCTTTTTTCGAGGACAGTGATTTCGACCTTCGCCAAAGTGTTGCGTTTGCTGTAAGAAGTTCTGTTCATGTTTTTTTTAATTTTCGAGAGCGTTGCGATATTGAGGGTGTTTGATTTCCACATAACCATATCTGGGACACACACTCACACACCTTCACACATAATTTATTGATAGAACCTACACTCGAACGTTTTTCTCCGGTCCCGATTATGATGAACAGTGTTTCGGAGGGTTTCTTTTCAATTTTTACACCCGCTGCGATGTTATGCTGTGGTACAACGTGGGTAAGATACTGCACTCCCCACTGGGAATTTGTTTAGAGCGCAGATCGGATTCGCAGCGTAGCGGGAGGTTAGGTCAGCCATCGTCATCGCCAACCCTCCCAGGAAGAATCGGAGGCCATCAACGAGAACGCTTTATCATTCGCTAACGATGATCGTGAGTAATGTGTTTGCATTGCAGATTCGTCTTTCCACCGGGAGAGGCCCGGGAATGCTGGCGACCACGATCCTTGGGGAGTTGTTCCGCTTCGAATTCATCACCGTCTGGTGGCTTACGTATTTTCAATTAACGATTAACGCTTTTTCATCTTTTTCTCTCTCTTTCTTGATCTCTAGGACCTAATGTTTCACTTATCTTTTTTTTCTTCTCCTTGCGACTATGGAATGGCGACACGCAATCAGCGTTTACCAAACTAACAGAACAAATCTCTTTGACAAATCGAAATTTGCGATTTATCTTCCAGCTTCTTGGCACAACACGGAGGATGAGGAGTCCAGCCGGCTTGGGGACATTTGCTTGAGTGTTACAATTTATAGCATAATTTATTCATTGTTTGCTGTCGAGCCTTTGGTGTAGGTAAAACGCGAGTAAAATGAGGTGTTGTAGGTGTCCACAAACTTGTTTCGTTTATGCGAGAGAGTATATGTGCAGATATTGTTGGGTGGTTGGATGAGTAATATTTCATATAAATATGATTAGCTCAACAACGAAAACTGTTACGAGGCACAAGCAGATAAGTAGAATACTACAACACAAGCAAAATAATTGAAGTTTGAAAGTTATGAAGGATTTAATAAAACAAATGCATTCCAAACATAACTCAATTAAGCTTCATTTCATAAGCAAATGTTTAGCAAATGTAGACGTTGGTGTCAGTCAGACGTCAAATATTACGAAGAATCCAATTCCAACCGTCTTTATCATAGCTAAGCGAAAGCGACATCGACGGCATACCAAGCACCGCCTTCTTCTTTCGTTATAATTGATGGGCTAATTTTAATATTTTCGAAAAGCTAGACGAGTTTTCCTTTCCAAAAGAGGCCACAGGGGCGACATACCGTCAGAAGGAACAGATTGAGAATCGATCACCAATAACATCCGTTGGGAAAATATTGGCATTTTTTTACCTTTATGCAAACCCTCCAGTCACGCTACGAAACCTGTGACTCCTTGCTCTAATTGGATTGCATTGGTGCTGCTCCAATGCAAATCAAATTTACGTCAAACGACGACGTTTTGTTTGCAATGGCGTCATCGTTGTTGCGAAAGGATGCTGTGAACGACACCAGGCAGCACCTTCTACCGTTTGTGTCCAGACACACGCTAACGCATGCATGACACGTGATTGTAGTTATTGACTTTTTGTTCCATCTGCCACCGGACACTTCCTTACCAATAGTTTGGCATTTATTCTCTCCGGTGGTGTTTTTAATCCTGCAATCAACCACTTGTGCTCGGAACTCGGAGTCCTTTAGGGGGTGAATTTTTAACGACTTTTCTCTACGGCCGAGCAGAGAAAGCAGCAACAATACCAACAATGGCACGTGGTACGCACACATCCTTGACGAGGCCGCCCCCCGCCTCCATTGAGGACGTGTGACAGTTTTAAATTGATATTTAAGTCTCGCCCTTGAGGAAGAGGTCTCGCCCGTCCGAAGTCAATTTAATATTTTAGAATCACTATCCAGGGAGCGGTATCATGTTCTAAACACGGTTACGGACCAGGGGTCACCTGGTGGAAGGGCTAACAAGCCGGATTCATCTAGGCGGATGAAGGAACGTTTTTTTGGAATCCTCTAGATCGAGCATGTTGTCTAGCTTCGCGGGGATAAGGGACGTAATCAGCAGCTCATAGCACATACAAAACTGACAAAAGATTTATTGGAAACGCGTGTCACTTTTGCTTCTGGTTCGCCAGGGGTGATGTGGGTACGACATTGCACCACTGCACAAATAGGGTTCATATCGGTCCCAGTAGACCTCCTGGCTAAGGTTCGTCGGAGTGCGTAAATGTTCTGACCTCAAGGATGTTTGCTCAACCCAACCTCCAACCGTATCCGTCGTCTGGACGACATCGTGTTTTACTTGATGCTGGTCGTCCTTCACTTACTCTGACAACTGAGAAGATGCATTTGAATCTGAAATGAAACGCAATCAGAGCATGGTCCAGGGTCTAGAGGTCATTAGTGGAAATCACTGGGATTGAGCCACTAGATCTGTGGTACTATCCTGTGGTGATTCTACTACTGGCTAAAGAAAGTAGTATTGGTTAGCACCCTTGATTGGTTTTGCGGTGCAGAAATCACTTTGGATACTCGTTTGCGTAGTTGAAAAATGCAGGGAGCCCCCAACTATTTCGCAGCTGAAAGATGACTATATTCGGAGTCATGCATTGAAGCGATTTCACTCTCTGGACAGTAGCTAACAATCGGACAACCGGGGAAAGTGGTTCCGTGAGCTGGGCGGCACGCGAAGCGATAAAAGTCAATATTTTGATCCTTATCTTCCTTAACGAGGAGCGGTGGGGGCTCCGATGTGGTTCCTCTTGCTATAAAATATCAGCTTAGATTGAAAACCGTATTATTGACGTCAACATAAGCAAAACGGAGCAAAAAGCAGGATGAGTGAGTGCCGTATTGGATGTCGCTTCTGTTCTAATTTCCATCAATATGCTGCCCTTTCTTTTCCTTCTCTGCCAGGAGGGAATCTTTCTCATCAATTGGTCTATTTTTTATCCGACTTGACTCGTCTGATCTTTCGCCTTTCGTCTTCACATTTTCTCTAGCGTGGAAGAGAATTGTTTTTGGTGCATGTTGTATTTTGTACCCTTTTTATGGCGGATGATTTTTAACTCGAGCGACGATTTAAGGATAGCCATACATTAAATGTTACTGAAATATTACACTTTTTGTAATTCAAAAACCGCATTCTATACAAAGATCGAAAATATATTCCTAATTTTTCTCCTTGTATAAAAAATATCCAACTGAAGGATTTAAATCAGGCTGCTGCGAAAGCAGGTAGTCATCTGCAACGTTGCGACGTTTCAAATTTCCTGCCCGATTATGAAGTTAACCTTCATCCAACGCTATTCGTTTGAACAAGAAGAAACAAAAGTTCGGCGAAAAAAGTATAAAATATGAACCCATTATTCAAAGGCCGGCATCCTGAACCCCTGTGGACATTTGCTGCTATCGGAGACAGGAAATTAGACTAAGAAGCCATCGAAGAACACGGAAACTGCTGGAAAAAAAAACTCAATCCCACTATATCTGCATCTATGAATCTCTTGAGTGTTGTGGATGTGTGATAGAGGGGCTTTTGTGAGGCGGAGAAACTGCAAACAAGCGGGTCAATTAATTGTACATACGGAGGTGATAAATTTTCGTTAAGCAAATCGTCGATCGTATCTTATTATTTATGAAATTTTATTTTAAAAGATTATTCAAAACAAGTGTGCTTATATTAAATATTGCTATCGGCGCTAAATTATGAGATTCTCAAGCTTTGCAGACGATGACGAATCCAGTTGCCTAGGGGCGCCACCACCTCTCTCACAAAGTGATCTTGAGTTTCCGTACAATCATCATGAACAACGCCCAAGCAGCTCAGGATGGCGAAGAAGTTCGGAAGCCTCCGGGTCTCGATGGCCGAAGGTCTACACCCTTCACCCTTTCTACTCGCCTCAGCCTCTTCCACTCATACCTGGTAATTTCTTCCTATTCGCAGGGTAAATCAATCAAACGGACGTTCTTGTTCCGGTCTTAGGAGAGCTCCCGCCGCTTTTTGAAGTGTTTTTCCAAAGATCTAGAGTTGTTGAGACAGGTAGCAAGCAGTTCGATCCCCTGGATGTCACTGGAGTTTAAACATGTTTTGAATTTTTCTGTCTAATGATATGATTAGAGGTCATTTCGCTTGATTGATTTGTTTCTCGCAGGGCTCCGCAACCGCTTTTCTTTCTGCTGTTTTGGTTTGTACTTTTCTTTGCCTTTGTGTTCAACCAGAACTAAGACCAAACGATGCTCTAATACAGCGTGGAAGCGTTGAAAAGTCGCAGAGTCTCGCTGATTCTTCACTTCGGATAATAGAACCCATGAATCGAGCGAAAATGATAATAATTACACATTCTTGGGTACTTCGACTTTTGGGTGTAGCGGTAAGGATTTGAAGACCTTGATAGTGGGTTAGTGCTGAGAGTTCAAAAAATGGGTAGCGAAGAAGGAGACTCGGGAACTCGAAATTTTCCACGTCGAATATTGAACGAAGCTGAAAAAAAAACAACGCAAATTATTGTTTCCTCTTTCGGTCGAGTACTCGTTGCCAACATTGGACTTTCATTCCATGTATCTGACAGGGTGTTCCCTCTCGTTCTTGGTCTTTCTTTGCTAGTTTCCTTGAGTTTCCACAGACCTCACATTGGCGGGGAACGCCATGGGGGTCGTTATGGATCGTTAGGTACGGATTATGGTCGACTTATGTTGTGCTATAATTAGCGGAACCGAAGTTAACTCATCTCCTTTTGAATCAATTTTTGATGCTTCTGTTTGGGGGGTATACGTGTTCACAAGGTGTTGTTTATTCATGTTTGCCCTTTGCGTTTCGAACATCCTCTTCTGTCCAACTTTCAACACTTATATTTATGATGAATTTAAAGGACCAACATTCTTCCCCAATGCTTTTGGTCGCAGTCAGGAAATGATGCTTCCTTTTCCTTCATTTTTTTCCAGCCAAAAACGTTTTTTTGAGATTACAAGAGTTAGCTTTTTGCTTTCTTCTATTTAGAAAATGGCTACTTTGCCGGTTCCAGCAAAACGTTGACTTATATTTGTTTTTCCTGGAGTAAAAGGCATTGGTCATGCTCTCTTCAATCGTCTTTAGGAGATGGAAGCACACTGTTTCTTCTTGGGTCCTGGTACCGATCGTCTTCGTCTGTTGATCATCGTCAACATTGCTCTTCATCAAGAAGGTGGTGGTTGATTGTGGTAGCCATAAATATTGTTTACTTTAGTTGGATACTCCACGCTACCGCCAATTGGGCAAAACTGTTTCTGCTCACGGGCAGTTGTTGGTAGAGCCACATTAAAAGATCTCGAAGGTGGAGACAAAACCTTCCCTTTTTCTTCGTTTTTTCAGTCGGTTTTCCAAAGGCAACAAGGAAAGGATACTATTTCTGTAGCTACTTTCGATTTGGGCGAACGAAGTTTGCTACTGATTCTCCCAAAAGACTGCGAAGCCTTAATTTTTGCAACGTCTGACTTTTGGTGGAAGAAATATCTTCCCCTCCTTCCATTGGGTTGCCTCCAGTGTCTCCAGTATGCTATCCTCCACAGAGTACCACTTCTGCTTCTTATGCAAACGGAAGTAAAATGTATTTTACGATGCTGATCCTCTACGGATCCTCGAGTGCTATAATAGTTTTTGCCTTGTGGGAGAAATTCAATTTGATAGCTGGTTTGTTGCAATAAATTTGAGCATAAAAAGTACATTAGCTCTTTTTTATAGTCAAGTGTGAAAAAAATAACCGGGAAAATATTTTTGTTGCAAACCGAGACTACGAAAAACCCAGTAAGTGTCAACTGAAAGGAAATTGCCGATGTCTTGCTGAGTAATTCACGATCTTCTACTCGTATCATCGTTCTACTCGAAATAATGTGGGGAAAACGTGATTTATTTCAAATTAGTTTTCTCCACTTACAATCACGCGAAAATGGTGTCTTTCCTCTACAGCCGCATTTTCACTTTCGAGAAGTTTATGCTTTGCTATCTGATCAAGTTGAACGTAGTTGATCATGAAACGTTTCGGGCGTTTCTTTCGTTCATTCGATTTTTTCAAAAAAAAAAGAAAATATATATATCTGTAGGAAAAACATGGGTAGAAACGAAGATGACATCGCAAGAGGACTTCCAGCTCTCTATTATTTGGTGCAATCCAGTCTTTTTCAAGTATTTATAACACTTTCACGTTTCTTGTTCAGTTTTCTTTTTTATTTTCTCTCTCTATAGTTTGCCGGCATTTTATGACAAACTACGGGCAAGAACGGTCTTTTTCCCCATGCAGTCGAGTCGGCTCGACTCGATTCCGGTGGCTTTTCAAAAGGTTATAACTGTTGTTGGATGTTCTGTGCAAACCATCGAGAGGGGCGAGATTCGCACCTTTCTGGTCCAAAGATGATAGTAAACGGAATCGAACCAATTCCTAACCTCAACTTCGATGCTTATTTTCTTAGTTCCTTACACTCGTTTATAAATGGAAAACTCGCGTTCCCAAAACTCGGTGCACCGTCTGGCTATAATGATTTTCTCCTAGCATGAACATTCCGTACTTTTTAAAGCGAACCAAAATCCTGCGGACCGTTGTGTCGGTTGCGAGGAGTCCTCATGTTGGTGTGGAATGAGTCCCATTTCCATGCTCTCCGATATGTCCTCTAACACCATCTGGGCTTCGCGATCATAAAACTATTGCGGTCGTTTTTTATTGATTGAACTAGTTTGCAGCAGGTGAAGAATATGCCAATGATCTGTTTGAGGTTGAGAATTTTGCTTCACATTCTGAAAGGAACCACCGTAAACGATTGTGTCTTTTTTTGAATCTTTTTTTAATTCCTTCCCAAAAAATACCAAAAGACAGAGGCGTTCAGAGATTCTAGAATTAAGAGTATTAGAAGTCACTATACAGTTACACATACAGAATTTCCCGATGTGCAGTAGAGCTCATACAATAAGCAAAGTTATTAAGTGTAGGGTGGTTATTTATGACGTTTGACGTCCGAGTTCACCGTCCGGGGAGGGTTCAGATATTGCCAGAAACTTCCCCCGATTCCCGGGTAGAAGGACCAATCTAGGAACGGCAGTTGTCGAGGTCCATTTGTGCCGGTGTCCCGGGTTTTGCCAGATATAGATAGGGTGGAAGATCACTACAACAGTCTCCCGAAGTCATAACGCGACGAGTTTAGAACCAACATCATCAGGAGACGGCTGAGATTTTAAAGATAGTCATCCAGTCCAGGCCACGAAGCCTTTTCCTATGTTCTGCGGTCAGTGGCAGGACGGGGACATTTAAGTGACCAAACGCTTTAAAAACCATAAGTCCAGAGAGGCATGAAGTGGGACGCACAGAACGTACTGCAGGACGGCGATAGCCTGATAGTGAATAACGTTTATAAAATGCAGGTGGTGAAGAGGCCAGAACAGGACAACGGGCCGTCGCCAAACTTTTGGTACGAGCAGAAAAATTTCATAAATGGACACACGTGCGAAGCAATATCTGCTGCCCTGCCAACAGAGCATGAAGTGAACCTGGGGCAACAATGGGGGAGCCACGGAAACTAAATAGCAATTTCTACCATCCATCCCAGTGTATGTGCGGGCTCGAATGCCGGCTAAAGTGTATGAGATCATATGTTATTTTATAATGGTGTTCAGGGGCCTGGCTGGGCTGCATATGCATGGGCAATAATTTAGTATGATAACTCCAAAGGATGCACAAAAGGCGAAACAGCTTGAATTTATCACCCGAGAGATTATCAGAGTAGAGGACCAACACACTAAACATATAAACGAATCAAAAATGTATCGTTGCTCCGGGTGAACTAACGATGGAAAACAGAATGCCAAACTATTAATAACAAAATATTATAAAAAAAGTCAAATAGATAAGTGGAGATATTCAAAATTAGAATGAATTAACCAAACTTTCAACAGCAGTGAAAACATTAACTGGAGTATTTTATTCAACTAAGAAACATAACAAAACCGTAACCGATTCCATGCTTCATAATCATAATTTTTTTGTTTGGACACAACAAAGCGGGGTGTGGTGATTAAGTGTGCAAAATTTATGACCGTTAATGTGTAGCATGTGACGCATTTAAAAAGATCACTGATTGTTGAGGGTTTTTTATTCGCGTTTCCCTAGCACGGTGGTGGTGATGGTGGTCGGTGATAATTAATTTCACGCTCGGAATACACGCCGCACATATTACTTGCGCAATCCCGCGTACATGCGATACTCAACCTATGCGTAAAGAGAGAAGGAAGCTGTTACTTCAAATGATTTTAACTGTTGGTGCAGCTTGCTGAGAGAAGTGCAACATTCTTTCCTTCCCCTTTTGACCGGTTTTTGTGTAATTAGAAGCGATACGCGCCAAAAATAAATTCGCGGACGTGAGTGCGAGCAACTACCACCATTACCGACTAAAAACATTCCCACAAACTAGAATTAAAAGACTACCATCCACACAAACATCTCCGACGAGAAGATGTATGTACCATTCAGTGCAGTGGGTATGATTTTTCACACGAACCAGTCATCCACGTGATTCGGCTGATGTCTCGATTGGAAAAAGAGACAGACGATGCTGGGAAAGTTGCAGGAACGTTTGAATCAAGGTGTCGAACAAGGGGGAATCGCACTGAGCAAAGCGTTACAGGACAGTGGATTAACCTAAAAAGGGCACGCACAACGCGGCTTTTCATTAATTGAATTCTCAACTGGTTTTAAGACTTTGGAAAAATCATGAACTTCGGGTTGAAAAGATATTTACTGATACAGTCGACTCTCGATAATTCGAAGTTGGAGGGACCCAGGAAAAAGTTCGATTTATCGAGAGTTCGAATTATCAAGAGTGATAGTAAATAAGCGGCTACGGTTGCTGAGTTATGAACTGGAAATGTGTATGTAAGTATGCGTGTATTGATTTACGTTATGCCTTTACCCACCGTTTTCGCTAACTTCTAACCTTGCAAGGGCGGCGCTGTTCACCGCACATTCAAATGTTTTACACAAATGACCGTTAGATGTCGTATAAAAGTGATAAGATAAAGACGTACGTTTAAATTAAATATCGTAATTAGTTTTTACGCAAAAATTATTATGTCAAAAACTAAATATGTTTTTTCCTTTCAATGCATTCCATTAGTTTTTTAGCACGACATCTAACGGTCATTTGTGTAAGACATTTGAATGTGCGGTGAACAGCGCCGCCCTTGCAAGGTTGCCAAACAACCGCAAGTTTGCAACCGGTTGGCAGACGCCACAATTCGCTTCGATGATTCCCCTCAGCGATTGGATCTCGCCACTATATGCTTGTAAGCCGCAATTGAGCAGGTGTATGAATCACCGCAGCGTTTGGATGGTTCAATTAACCGGATGGAACTAGCAATTGTATGACTGAAAATACTGCATCTTCTTGTTTTTCAATTTCAGAACATCTTCTTCTTCTTCGCGTAACGACCTTGTTGGTCATGCCTGCCCGTTAAGGGCTTACGAGACTTGTTTTCCCTGTTGTACGTGGATAGTCAGTCCTCTCGTACAGGGGAGAGTCCGGTCTCAGTTGGGATTCGAACCCACGCCGTCGAGGTGGTGAGCCCCGGCGGCGCTCATGGGTCGATTTTCTAACCGGCGCTACCGCTCGGCTGTCGCGGACCCCCGGGAATTTCAGAACATAGTCAGTATTAAAAAGCAGGAAGGCTTCAAAAGAAATAAATTTGGAAAAATATCAAGCCTAGCTTACCGAACTGTATATGTTTTTGCTTTATTTCAAACAGACGCGTTTTTCCTTTCCATACATCAAATAATAACATATGTAATTTAAAAAATGCCCCCTTTATATCCTAGGAAATCATCTCGGTCAAAAGTCATTTATTTGCTCACGGTGTTACAAGACTCATACAAACCGAAAGCGAAAGCAGAGCGATAGTACAAACCAAAGTAATAGCCTAGTTGGCTCAATGTGGTACTGATACAATCTACACTGGCTACTTCACTCTTCATCTGAATGCGTATATGGATGTAACTGGCTTCTATTTTCGCTCTAAAACCGACGCACTCTGTTCATTGTTACCCAAGCCATGGCAAGGAAATGGGGAAATTTGTAATTAGTTTCTCTTGTTTATTTATTTGTTTGGCTGCCTCCTGTTCGACTTTCCATCACCAGTGTTTTCCCGAACTTTATCAAATGGGAGCAGACACAACAACATCTACGACTAAAGCACACTCGGGGGTACATCTTTCGTTTTCGAATCCATCACGTGCTCCTTGGGTTGGTCTCCCGGAAGTAAGTAACGTAGCTGCTTGAAGCACGTCTTCCGGAGGTCACAGATGCGTTTTTAAGTAGTAACGAACAGCCTGACTTACTAGAGATGTTGGGTTGAACTTCGGCCCATCCGAAGAGCTTCAGGACGGAGCCCAACGCGAATGAAGGTTCGATGGATGTAAGACTTCCGGTTTGGGATGCATTAGAGAACGCCGCCTGTGGAAGAGAACTGAATGTTCCCTGTTGTTTTTGAAACCCGTCCACAAAGCAAGGATCATCGATATCGAACAGTAATGAGGTGTACAGGAGAGAAACTTCCACCAACAAATTCCTATTTCTTCAAATTCAAAACCAGGAGGTTTTTCGCTATCAGTTTACACACAGCCAAAGGGACAACATGAGAACCAACACCAGGACATCTGTTCGGGGTGTGGGATATTAGCGTAATTAAACTTTTTCCCAAGTATTCTAATTACTTTTAAGCGAACCGGAAATGCGCCGATCTGGAAGACGTTGACCTCCTTCCCAAAGACTGCAGAGTAATCGTTTAAGTCCGTGAAGAAATTCGAGAAAGCGTGTGCTCTACCAAACATTCTCCTTCACTTCCGAACGTTGATGGATAGCTCGAAAAGTGGGGATGGTTTTGCAAAACTGGTTACAACAAAATAAACTCTTTGAAAGGAAGAATGTCGCACGCATATTGAGGAAGCCGTAGTAGTTTTGGAAGAAAATTACGTTGCACCGAAAATGTATGAGAAAAAGAGAACTTGTCGTAGGTGTCGCAAGAAAATAAAAATCAAGGAGGAAGAAACATGGCGCAACTCGAGAAGAAGTTTCTCCCTGAAGCAAAGTGTTGATACCTTTGCTTGAATTTTAGCGGCTAAGGTAGTAAGTAATGAAAAGAAGGCTTTTACATTACCTGATAACCTTTGTGGAGTATAGTTTTTATAAGGTGTCATTAATGTGGGTAGATGGACGACTATACGAAGAGACTCACCTGTAACGAAAAACGTGAACATAATGAGTTGTGGGACATTTAAACTGGAATATTTTATAATCTAATTAATCAAGGTAGCATCAATGAGAATAAAACTATACGTGTTTGTCTCAATTGAGTGTCGTTCTTACGCAGTACTGCAGTGTTTGGTTTTCAGCTTCACTGAACATTGACTGAATGCAACGCAAATGTATCTAGAAATACACATTCACCTTCGCAATAGGAGCATGCACGTGACATGCAGCATAATTTAAGACACGTTCCAGATGCTCACGGTTCTAGAAATGTCAATGTCGTCATCAGTGCTTCGAGTGAACGCAACACATGCTATGCGTTGGTGCAAATTCCGACCGAATACAGATGATTTTTTGTCACAAAAACCTTTGTGGTAGCAAATTTCCACCGCAACGCAATCCATCTCATTTCTTACATTCGTTGGGATTGAATGTGACGTACGTCTCGTCGAAACAGATATTTTGAGAGGAAAAACCGCAACTTCATCCAGTTTTTAAACACAGCACAAATGTTGTACAGTATGAGCCACGCAGGAATTTGCGCCGTCTCCAACAGAAAAAAACACAAGAGAAATGCTCGCAAAAGGCTGTGAAACACTATTAAACTGAATTATAATGGTTTCGCAAAGGGTATGACTTACAACTTTATTATTTTACATTTGACAACATATTCAATCCTGTTCTCTAGTTTTCTATCATCAACATTGGATTTAAAATATTGAATTTATGTCATCGATATGTCTGGAAACCCACTTCTGCAGAACGAGTCCGTTCGTGACAGTTTATTTCGCCATCAAGTGCGGTAAATATGTTGATTGTCCGAGTTGTGCCGTAATTTCATTGCAACCGAAAAGCCTCATTCTGAGCAGCCTACAGCGGCAAAGGCGGTATATTGCCTGTGAGCCCAAAACTCGTCGTGGAAGCTAGCACAGAAAACAATTGAAGACAGTGTGGTGCCAACAATGATTGAATCACGCCACTAGAAAGGACCACAGAAACCGTAACCGTAACGTTAAATGGAGTAAATTGAACGAGTGAACGCTTCTGAGCAGCTTTGTCGGTTTTGCAAAACTAAAACGGACAAGTTCGACCATCCCGCGGACGACGAAATCATTTCGCAACGTATCCGCGCATTGAGCTGGACCTACACACACACACATACAAAATATCGACGGCAACATGAATTCCAACTACCGCCTCTCTGCTCTGCTCTCAACGATATTCCCGTTTTCTTGCTCAGGCTCGAAATGTATTCAACGTCCTTGCAATGTCGGAGTGTATTCGATCGTCGGCATCCCTGGAACGCAGTAGAAGGGAAGGTAGGAGAAGGAGAGCAATTTCATTGCCCAAACTAAGTTATCTAAGTTTTCCCAGAGGCGAACGGAGCCTGACGGTGGTTCATACTTGCCATCGGGTTCTACTACTGTAAACGAGGAAGCGCTGCCGGTGCAAAACTGACAAAATCTCGATACGGTCGAGGACCATCATACGTCGACCGGAAGTGGCCTACCGCCAAATTCCCCGCTTTTCTCTTATGTCGACCATTTGGCGTTCTCGAAATTAATTTCACTTTACAAGAGTTTCATTTCGCCCCCCGCACCACACTTCAATTGAGATCCTTGTTGCCCAAAACTGCCATGGTTCCTTTTGTATTCTGCGCTCTACCGAACACACATCATCCACTTGACCAGGGAAGAGTTTGTTTCCGGGAAATGACGAGACGGCTTTTCCTACTCTTCCTTTCGATTTTATCACTTTATTTCGCAACTTCACTCTGAGTTCACATTAATAGCTTTCAATTTCGATTAGCGTAATAACCATCCATTGAAGTTGGAGAGTTCACAGGTTGAGGGATGTCAAAACTTTCACACTATTTTTTAGATGTATTGATACATTATAGCAGCTAGACGTTTGAGCAGGATCGAGCACAAAAACGACGACTGTAATACATTTTTGTGGCCTCTCGTAAAACAATCCGGAGCAACGTCTAATAAGTGCACTACAATGTAAACGACATACAGTCTGCTGCAAGTAAAATCGGACGCTCGAAAAATGAGACGGTCTGCTGTCTTTCCGCAAGCCTACAGCATTCCCGGAACCGAATATTGACCTTTAACGTATACATTTCTATTCATTAACTCTTTCACTATGTAAGTAAATTGAAAACGAAATCAAAATCGATTGTTTTACTGAGATACGGCTCAAAATATGCGCAAAGACCCGAAAAGCGGACACGCAAGTAAAATCGGACAGCTAGGTTTCTTTGCCGTTTGGTGCACTTCAAGTGGTCGCATGTCGTTGTACCTGCACATTTATTAGTTGGTCACTATTGTTCTTTGTACTTGATTTATAGGTACCCAAATTATCATACAAAAAACCCATAAAAAATAACGATAAGCTGACGAGAATGCAAACAAAGATTGTTACTATTTCACTGTTGATTATTTGTAATGTTTTAGTTAAAATTTAGCTAAAAAAGATTTTTTATCATAAGATTCTAACACAATTCACTTTATGCAATGCAAATAATCAAAACAGGAGTTTGAAATTCAGCATTTTCTCAAGTTTTCACTTGTAGCTAAAAAAAACTTGTAGCCGTTTTGGCGTGCTTCCAACTTAGTTTTTGTAATTTTCTTTACATAAACTCTTTAGTTTACGTCTTTCAATTATCACAAGAAGTTTTAAATTGGTTTGTAGTCGTACAACCACCACCATAAGTTCCTACAAGTGCTTTGTTACCCACAAGTGTATTGTTATTGGATGGCGGTAGTGAGCAGTTTGGGTAGTTGGATAATACCCATAATCTAGTATCCAGCAATGTGTGTTTTGGATTATAATCTTGATAGAATACAAAATATTACTTCAAATGTTAGTTATTAGGTGCTAGGTTTTGACTTAATTTTGAAAATATTGATGTAATACACCTTGTTCATGATGCCGTGTATGACATGCAGCTCCCAGGAACTTCGACGGAGTTACGATACCATATGATTGATCAATCATGTCCAAACTTCAAGATTTTTTTAACTGATATGAAAGCTAATGGTTAATACCTTTGACTGTGTTAATATATATGATGAATTTTCTTCATTTAATCATTGTTTTCTTACTTTAAGAACTCTTCTTCCCACGTTTCCAAGTGGGTTACTGGGTTATGCTTCATTGATCTCGTTAAACTCAGGGCTTCAGTAATGAAATTAACAAACTTTTATTTCACAAGACTATCCAATCCTATTCTGGTTTCCCCGTAAGTATTTTCCCTTCATGTTTGGATCATATTACTGATCATAATCTGGGCATAAGCCCATCTGATACTAATAAGTTTAAGTTTGTTGCTTCTGTGTAAAATTTGAGTATATTTGTTTCTTCATTTTGTTGTCTACCTTGCAACTACAAAGAACAATAGTGGTCAACTCATATTTGTGGTACTAGAACGACCTAAAGTCACTTGCAGTGCGCCAAACGGCAAAGAATCCTAGCTGTCCGATTTTACTTGCGTGTCCGCTTTTCGGGTCTTCGCGCACATTTTGTGCCGAATCTCAGTAAAACAATCGATTTTGATTTCGTTTTCATTTTTCTTACGTAGTGAAAGAGTTAACGAAAAGAATTGTATACGTTGAAGGTCAATATTATGGTTCCGGAAATGCTCTAGACTTGCGGAAAGACAGCAGACCTTCTCATTTTTCGAGTGTCCGATTTTACTTGCAGCAGACTGTAGCTTTGATAAGCGGAAATAATGACGTTATATGCATGCTTTCTAGGATGGTTGAACACTTCTGGCATCACCAAAAGGGAAGTAATTAGTAGTGCTCGGACGATCCTTCGTCGTTTGATGTGATGTCATCCTCACTGAACAAACATGATGTTGCCAACAGGTAAGCAGCATAGATAGAGCGGTCTATGATGAACGTGAGCCTCGCGGAAACGTTATTAACGTGGACCATAGGGTTTGGCGGTGTTCCGGTCCGCTAGGTCAGGGTTCGAAGGACTTCATTATCAGGGTTCGAAGGACTTCATTATGACAACAGACTGCCAAATTAATGATATCGACGAAACGATGATGATGGTGGGGTTTTAAATTACCCACACATTTTTTTAAGGTCGTACGTGTTTAGGGATAATTCAATGCGCTTAATAGAAATTTGCATAACTGGCATTAAAAAACTGAGGCACAGTGAACATCGTTCAGCTTCACCATATATTGGGTTTGAATGAAAGTTGACCTAAGCGTACAACAATAAAACCTCATTAGATTGCTCCATTTTTCCGCTGTGGAATGTTCTAATTTTTGATTTGCTTATGAGTGTGCACGCGTCATCGAATCCCATTCCTTATCAGCGAGATTTCCTCATCATTTATCCAAGAAGTCAAAATGCGCAGAGATACATCGACGAATATTTATGCATGTCCGGTCGAGTGAATGTCATAAGGGGGAACACACAACTCTATACTAATATGTGGTGGGCGTTAGTTTAATAAGCTAGCCTTTCTTCAGCGTGAAGCGATCGGAACACGCCTTTTTCTCGGTGTTGAAGGGGAGACATATCTTAGGGCGCCTCACTATTTTTGTTCGTAAGTGGACTTCAGCACTAGCGCGGCCATAAATTTTAAGACCGACCGGGTGTTCCAGCCTGACCTCACTTCTTTTCTATATTCCCTTCTTGGTCAGTGGTAAAAATGCTATAAAAATGAAAATCATACAATTATGCATTCAGCCCTGCCTTGTTTCGCTCCTGTGCATTCCAATGGATTGGTGTCGAGGGCAAAACCCGAAAGGGTGTCGGATGGGGTGGTTGGCTAATTAATTCTTTGTAATTATAAGATAAATGACAACGTAACATTAAAGCCTGCAACGGAGGGATATACGGTAGGCATAGTTCCTCGGACGAGGTTTAAGGAATGTGGTGGAAAAAGGCGGTAATGTTCTATCGCCTACGCTTTGCGATTTTAATGGGTTTCACAACTTTGTAATCCTTCTTTTGTTGATTCAGTTTAAGTATACGTTTGTTCATCGTTTATGCTATGAATGATTGAGACAAAGCAATGAACAATTGAGAAAACTAACATACCGTTGATGAAAGTTCTTATTTCCTTGCACCCAAGTGCATCACGGCATGGAAATCAATTTATTTTAAAGTCCAATACTGAAAACCCGGGTAAATGTTATCATCTCTGGGTCGTACAATGGGATTCGGTGGAACTTCGATGGAGGACAAGAACTTCAAACTGAAACAAGAATCTGGAGCGGAATGAATTTCAACTTTCACATAGGCCGTGGTCACAATGGCACAGGAATCAATCATGGAAATCAATCAATCAGGGTTAACCTGGCCGCATAGTCGCATTCAAACTGTGACTCTCACAGAAAATCAAAATAATCACAGAAAATCGGAACATAAGGCCTTAGTACCCGGTCATTAACTCAATAGAGGTCTATGCCTCTAGCTTAACTTTTCGAAGGCCCAGGAAGCTGGATTCAAAAGCCGTGCTGGAGTAAATCCTCACTGAAGAAGAAGAATAAATTTAGATTTAAAAAAAGAACCTTCTCGCGGGGGCTACCGGAAAGTTGGTGCGCTCCTTTCAAAACGATTTGTTTTTGAGCCTGAATAAAAAAAACTATTACACACCGTAGAAGGACGGCGCAAACCCGCCAAACCAAACCATCTATAAAGACCATGATGCCGCCCTTCTTCTCCGTTGATCACTCGTCGACAACAGTTGACTATTTTTCTTCCCCATCAGTTCGTAAGTATCACGTTTTCTTCCCGTTTTATCGAACCGTTTAGATCAGAACACGAACCAATTTAATGTTGCGCGTCCTGCATCGCCCGCGTTAGGTTTTTTTTTCTCTTCTTTTTTTTTTCTTTTACCTGAAACTCTAGACTGTTCCAAAGAAGGAATCACTTGAATCGATCTTCCAATTAATCATTTTCTACCGAGTTCTCCATTCGAGAACGAGAAAAAAGACACGCGGTGTCGATGTTCCCGTACCAGCGCCTTGCCTTGGCTGGACAACATCATCATGTAGCTACAATATTTTATCAAAAGGCACGAGCAAAGAAGTTTCACCGGGTAGGTTCCTCTGAGGGAAACGGACCTCCCTTGGTGAAGAGGCTCTAGGAACATTGGCGGACAAAATCATCCTTAAACCAATGGAAAACCCCTTTGAACGATTCTTGTTCCTTTTTTTTTGCAAACACAAAAATTTGAAGCATATAGGATACGATGGTGCGTCCGTGGCGTTTCACAATATTTGCTCAAAGTCGTGCGTCGAGTTGCCCCGCTGACCAGTTCTCTCACATCACGACTGCAAGACACACACACAACGCTGGGTAAATGGGCATCGGACACCGGTCAGCGAAAAATAGAAACCCCGAACCAAAGCAATCTTCCAGGTAACAATTTCCAGATCCTCGCGAGTAGATTAGAAGAAACCTTTAACAAGATGAATAAACCCTATGTTAAACGAGGGCGATCGAAGATATGTTAAACAACCCGGTGAGAGAAGTGAAACATGTCTCCAACAAAGAGGTAAAATGGGTTTCTCATTTAAATAGAATCTGGAGATATCGATGCTTTCTCCTTCCATGGAATTGGGCGATTGTTTTTTATTTGGGTTTTGAATCCTTCACCCAAAAGAGATTACAGTTTTTTTATTTTTTAATGTATGTTAGCTCACTGGTAGAAACAAAACAATTAGGAAAGTATCATTTCACATTGGACTAAAAAATAAATATACCCACCGACAGGTAATATGCGGCATTTGATAAAGTAGACCATAGATTGCTACTGGCTAAATTTACCAAGCATGGTGTTAACAGTGATCTCGTGCTCTGGTTGAGTAGCTTCCTTTCTAGTAGATTTATTAAGGTAAATATAGGTGCGTCATACTCAGCAACATTCACAAACGCTTCTGGTGTCCCGCAAGGCAGCGTTTTAGGGCCTTTGCTCTTCGTTTTATTTTTAAATGACATTGTTAATAACCTACCTGATGCTTGCAAACTATTATACGCCGACGACCTTAAAATTTATTTACCAGTTACTAATTTAACCGACTGCCATATTTTACAAAAGTGTTTGGATGAATTCAGCTCATGGTGCATTAGAAATAATATGTATGTTAACGTCAGCAAATGTAATGTTGTCTCGTTCTCGAAGAAGAAGGCGCCAATACTGTATAAATATAATATAGCAGATTTGACAGTTCCTCGTTCTTCTGAAGCTCGCGATCTTGGTGTACTTCTTGATAACTAGCTATCTCTTCAGAAGCATTTTGACCTAACTATCTCTAAAGCTCTACGTGTTCTTGGCTTCGTTATACGTGTCTGTAAAGATTTTAACGACCCTTTTTGTTTAAAATCTCTGTACTGTTCATTGGTTCGACCCATCATTGAGTTTGCTAGTGTAGTTTGGTCTGCAACAAGACAGGATTGCTAGACTAGAATCCATACAACGGAAACTGACAAAAAAATTATTTTATCTTTTACCATGGTCTAGTAACATTGCCTGTCCTGACTACCGAACTAGATGTTTACTTTTTGGACTCGATTCATTAGAACACAGAAGAAGGACGGCACAGTGCATATTTCTACACAAGTCCTTATCAGGAACTATAGACGCCCCGTTCATTTTAAGCAAAATCAACCTTCTAGCTCCAAGTAGACAGTTACGACCCAGACAATTTTTACGAGTAGAATACAGATCCACAGTACATAGCACTAGTGACCCTTTAACACAAATGATGGAGGCGTATAATTCTATAAGTAATCTAGTTGATATGAATATGACGGTTAACCAGGTTAGAAATTGTTTAAGACAGCTTGTTTGACGATCCCTAGGTTTACTTTTCTACGTTTTATTTATACTTATGTTTTGTTATAAAGGCATAGATTGCAGATAACGCGAACCAATAATAAATAAATAAATAAATAAATAAATAAATAAATAAATAAATAAATAAATATACTGGGTTATTTTTAATTCTAATGCTAAGATGACAAAAGAAATGATTGTCTGTTGGCTTTCTTTATTATTTTCTCTTGCCAATTATAGAAGCATGAGGGTTTTTGCTTTTTTGTATTTATACTGAGGCGGATGATGAACGTATGATCTATTTTTGGCCATTCTCGCATCATTGAATTCGGCACACCATAACGTGAAGTCACGAACTGCTCCCACGTGGGTTTAATTTATTATGTTGGAAAATTAGACGAGACTGGTTTTTCAACATCGCTTCATCTATTTCAATCGGTCCCCGACAAACTGTACAGGAGTTTGGAAAAAGTTGAGCCCCGAAGAACGTCGTGTTCATGATTGGCCAATTGGGGAATGATTAATTATTCTGTCAAATGCCCTGTTGTCGGAGATGATCCTTGGGCGATCTGTTTCTTATTTGCTTTCGAGAAACGCCACACAAGGAAACATTTCGGAATCGAAATTCAATCGCAACATGTGGTTAGCAATTGACTTTCCTGCTCGGTAACACCCAAAAGTTAGAGTATGTAGCACAAACATTGTAAGGAAAACAACATAGCGCATTGAGTTAATAAATCTTGCTGTGACCCCAATCATTCACGGTTTAGTTCCTTCCTGACCCAAAGAGGAATGTTTGTTTCGAAAGTCTCACATGTAAATTCTTCCCATGCGATCACTTTTTACCGACGTGCGGGGTTAGAATAACCAGAAATCTTTCCTCGGTAGACGTCCTGTGGCGACAAGGCAAACTGGACCAACATACTGGGCTGCAGCAGCTGGAGCCGGCATTCTCTCGGGAAACACGATAGAAAGGAAAAGCATCTGGAAACAATTACCACGAACGCAACAAAAAAGTAACATTGTGTGCGTCGTGGTGCATTACATGTCCTCTTTTTCTCTCCGTCACAGGAAATACTGTTCTTTGGGTAATGCATGTGTTAAAGTGTAACTAAAGATTAGGGGAGCTCTAATTACCAAACACAGCATCAACAAAAACACACAAACATCCACAGCTAGCGTTATCATTCCCAAGGGAGGATGTGGAAATCGAACGCCAGCTAATTAATCCATTCGCACCAAATAAATCGTTCACTTTTCCAAACGCTCCACTAGACGATAGCGCCGACTTCCACCGAAAATCGGAATTATTGTTGATTCTTCAACCATCGCGTAGGTTTTCGAGGCAGTAAAAATTATTTTCACTGGATAGTAAGTGTTGTAACAGCCGATGGAAATGAATGTGGTAATAGTTTTCCTTGTCGACTGAATATCGAGGAAAAGAAGAAGGGAAAATGTTTGGCAGCGATCCAACGCTACTCCACGATATGCTGCAATTGCTTCTTGATCTGCGAACATCACTGCGAGACATGATCGTACCACGACGTTTCTCAAGAGAAAGGAAAAGCATACCACAGAACGTGAAAATCAAAGTGCTACGCGCAACGAGACGTTGAACTTCGTAGCGGTAGTTCTTTGGAATTCCTTCAAGAACGTCTCCTCTTCTCCTTCCATACAATCGTGCCGTCGTCTTCCATACTCACCCAAGTGCACTTGAATGTCACAAATTCATAACACAAATGTCCATAATGCTTCGATTACGAGAGAGACGTCTTGAGTTATGCCTTTGACACCCCCTGCTTAAAGATTTTCCTTTTCACTACGTTCCGCGGACGCAAGTAGTGCACTTTACCAGACCAAGGTTCCTTGAAACGGTCAGTGCTCGTCAAAAGCATCTTGAACAGGAGCGTTAACATATTTCAACTCCACTTGAAGCGCCTCCGAACGGCGGGGCTAACAAGTGCATCAACATGAATATTACAGGAGGTGAATTTCTTCAACAACCATTTTTTCTTGAATGACTTTTTTCTCCTTGTATCGAGTTACTGTTTATTTGTTTTTATTTGAGAGCTTCACGACTTTCAGAGACCAGATTCTGTTTAAAGACTACGCACTATCAAAGGCAATCAAAAGAACAAAACCAATTACAAACCGAGGTGTAGAATTCAATTTACAGAATTATTAAGAAACCGTGATATTTTTCTTCCCAATTTGGGACGACTCGCTTGAAAAATATGCACACTCAGTGCAAACATCTACGATTGCATGTATTTTCTCGAAGATCTCCTTTTCTTAAATCAATATGAGATTTGGCTGAGGTTGAATCGTCCAGACGAATTTCTGATTTAAACATATTAAGATTCGTACGTCACAAAGGAGCGTGACATATTAAAATGAAATTCCAAGTGTAACTAACAAGTATTGAAAAAAGTAAATGTCCTTTGAAGTCCAACAGCAATATTTGATTTGAATGATAGTTTCAATCAACGCGGTAAATAGTTGGGCACAACCAAACACAACCAGACAAAACTTAATTTGGATCACCCGGTGCTTCAAACTCCATCTTCTAGCAGAAAATCCCATATTAAAAGAGGGGTAATTAAATTCATGACCTCGACGTTTCCGAAATGAGGAATTTCTAGCTAATTGCTGATGAATTTCTAACCGAAATAATCAGTCAAATTCCATTGTTGCATTTGCATTTCAACGTCGATAGGAATAGGAGAAATAATTTAAGTTATCCAATCAAATTCCCCCTATACTCATTAGAATCTTAGATACTTGCACTGAATTGGCCACACCCATTAGCAGTATGATGTTCGCAAAAGGAGTATGTGTGATGTACATGTATCGTTTGGTTAGTAATCAACTTAATCTTTCGTTCGTAGAGTTTCGCTATATCGCTTGGAGTGAAATTCCTGCGACAGGACTACTGATGGATCTTGTAAATAGTGATACAGTCTGTCGGAATCGCCCAGTTTCCACCAAACATCTCCATATAGCCCGTGTAGTCAGAATCCGTCCGCATATCCAACAGCGACGTAGGTGCTTGAGTTAATTAGATCAATAAGCCAGAAACATACCTTTCCAGCCGCTAGATTAATGCAGTTGAAGCTGGGGAAAAGCGATACGATACAACCTGCTTCAAACCTGGGCAACCCAAAGCAAATTGTGTGCTGTACTAGGGATTTGCTCTTACTTGGAACAGCCTTAATTGTGCCCCGAAGCTGCCAACACTCTCGTGGTCGAGTAAATTAGTGTTATCCAGTCAAACCTCGCCTAGGACAGCTGAGGCGAGCTGGGATTGTGGCTACCCGGCAACGGGGAAGATGGGGGATATGATTTGCCGTAAGACAGCTTACACCGACGAGGATAAGCGGCAGGAAGGCGTTCCGCAAGCAATTAACTCATCAATTTGCCGTCTTGTACAAGCAAGCACCTTCCGTGTCGGTTTGACGCCTTTAAAAACGGGGGAAATCGAAGACGCAGCGCGACGAAAAAGGTATCTTTAAAGGAAGAAAATTCTGCTCTTTTGCGTAAAGATCTAAGCGTAACCAGGTGTTATTAGGACAGGTCGTATGCCACAGCTCAAATGATTTGTTCTAGGATGCAAGGGACGACACTTTCGTAGTGCATGAGTTAGCAGAAGTGTAATGCTATATTTTCAGTTAAATAAATTAAAATGCTGAAGATTAATAGACACAAAATGTTAAAAATCTTAAAGGCATCCATAGGATATGTAATAAAATTCAAAGAGAAGAACTCTAACAATAATGTACGCAACGAGAACTGCAGGAAGGGGTTTGTTTTAATTTTTAAATCTCACAAGACAAAAAATGCAAATTTCAACTATTTAAGTAGCGGTAACCTCACTTTTCTTCTCTCCCTGAGTGAAGATGACCGTACCATCATTTGGCCGAAAGCAGTTCAAACATAAAAAAGGTGGTGGCCCGCGGAAGGGGTGTAATTTCCTTTACTTTTGTCACTGTCAGACGTGCACTTCTTTTGCCCTTTTCCAGTGAGCCGCCGCCGCAAAAAAGTTCAACAAAAAGCATAACATTTTGACAGCTTGTTAAGCGTTCGATGAATCACTTCAACCCACCACAACAAACGAAGGAAAAATTATGAGGTTGAGTGCCGAAACGATTATAGGAGGGGTGTTGTTGGTTGAAGTGTTGGTCTACCATGGCAGTTGGCGGTCTTTCTCGTTAACCGGTTTACCAATTGGTAAATTGGTACCGACTAGAGTTGTGCCTTATGAATCTGTTGGCGAGATTCATTCAGATGGATTAATGAAATTTTTTGGATTTGATCCTTCAAACGTTTATGAATCACGACGCGTTTGAACAGTTTCAGTTACGTCTATTGGAAGTCATTTTTAGTTCCAGGCACATATTTATACCGGCTTCATCCATAAGAAAAAGAAAGGCTGAAATATTTTCAGATTCTAAATCTTCGACCTCCTGCGCTTTGTAAAAAACTATATAAATAATGGACGTCGTAAAATCCATTAAGGCTGACCCTCGTTAGCATCCAGCATTATCGAAACTCGATCAGATCCATCTACAAGAAGCACACGGAAGGAGGAGAAGACCCCAACGAACGCGATTTCTATTTTTGTTTTCTGCGTCACGTTATCCTAGCTACAATCAAATAGTGGCGGCTCTTCGATGAGTTTGGGACACGAAAGGACGTAGCCATCGTTTACCTGTTTATGACCACACACTCACCCATTGGATCTTGTATTCTGATTGTACCCGAAACAGAAGTGAGAGAAGAAAACGTGAACATGAGAAACGAAGCACCGTATGCATCTTATGATCAGTCGCGTCAAATAGTGAACGTTACTCAGAATTCAAATCAGAGTTTATTGTGTTTCCCTCATCGTTTCTCAAAATACGTTGCCCATGAAGCATCGTACAGTGAATCTAGCTCCAATTTTATGGTGCCTCCAACATCGGTAAATTGATTTTGTGAACAGAGAAATCCAGAGGCATCAGATATATTTTCATACACCTGTGTGTAGGTATACGCCTTATCGGTTAGGGTAATTTCCAGTAGAGCTCTCTCTCTCTCTTGGCATGAAAGCAACCGCCGAGATAGAGACCTTCACCACTAGATGTCCAGTAATTTGCACACGCTAACGCCAAACCAATTAAACACTCTACCATGAAATTATTAACTTCGATCAAAAAGCCATCAACATCGTCATACAGAAAGGTGATGGCTTTCATTTAACGCTACCACTACAATTACCGGGGGCTTATCCGGGAAGGTGCTGCTACTGTGAAAAGTTGTAGAGCCCACTGCACTGAAGCCACCATGGAGATGCAGCCAAGGATGGCGTTATCCCTATCGAAGGCAGGAGGTTTGCTGAGCTCATCAAAAGTTAGTGGCCAGGGGACCGATGTGGTGACCAGAAACCGAAGTACCGTTTCTCTTGATCGCCACAGCCTCAACGTTTAGAACAGGGGTCGGCAAAGTCCGGCCCGCGGGCCAAATCCGGCCCGCCAAGTGATTTTATCCGGCCCGTAAGAAAATTTTAGTGGTTCATTCAAAAAATCCAAACAATTTTTATCGGATTTGTCAGGTTCGTTTTCTTGGTAAATATGAACGATGTGTTCCTGTTATATTTTGGGATCCAAAATCAAAATTGCTAACAAGTAAACAAGTATGAAAATGTTTTAAAAAGTCTAATGCAAAAATTTCAAATATTTTATCTTTTACCACTTTTTATTATTATTTAGAAGGATGAAACTCCATTGAAAAGGTTACTACTTTGAAAAAAATCAGTCATCGTTTAAGGTATCCGGCCCGCGGTTTCAGTTTCCTTCTAATCATTTGGCCCTTTAGGGAAATGTATGCCGACCCCTGCCTTAAACGATGATATAATGTTTGTTATAAGTAGTACCCTTTTGAATGGTATAAACTTTTTAAAAAGTAAAGTTACATGAAAAGGAGCTAAAAGATACAATATTTGTAAGTTTATCGCTAAACTTTTTACACATTTTTACACTTATTTTCATTAAATTTTGATTTAATTTTTCAACATATACCATAAACACCTCGTTCAACCATTTTAATCTTTAATGTTGGGAAGAAAACAAACACAAACTGACTTCGTGAAAAAATTGAGTTGTGTTTTTGGTATGAAGCACTAAAATTTTCTTACGGGCCGGATGAAATCAGTTGGCGGGCCGGATTTGGCCCGCGGGCCGGACTTTGCCGACCCCTGGTTTAAGGTATCCGGCCCGCGCTTTCGGTTTCCTTTTAACAATTTGGCCCTTTTAAGAAAATGTATGCCGAACCCTGGTATAGAGTATTCTATCAAGCGGTTAAATATATATGGGAAACTGTTGAAGCTTTCAAATTTGCAGCTGCAACTTTTGTGAAATAATATATATCACATCTGCCTAAAAATGCCGAGCCAAAATTCAAAATAATAAACTAAGGTGCGAATTTTGGAGAGGTTAAAACGATTGTACTTGTCCCATGGCGAATGACTTGAAACATGCTCATTGGATGGGAAGAAACGGAAACGGAAAGATTTAAGAGCTCAACCATTTCAAGACAGGCCATCGTCGTTTCTTCGGCCTGGCACCAATCACCTAACCGGATATTTTCGCAACCTGCACAATTCTCGCACAATCATCAGAGAGAGAGAAGATGATTTAATGGGACCGTTGGACCACCGTGCCGACGTCGTCGCCTTCGAGGTGGTGGATGTTGTTGGCGAATTAAGGAGTGCAGTTGGGAGATGAAAACTTAAAGCTCAAGTGGATGCGGCTACGCAGGTCGGCTGCCTGCATCTTGATGAATGGTATTTCTACTCTGTGGACATACTCCCCACGTTAACGAGGAGGGGGGCATGAAAACACCTCCTTCCTTTAGAGCAGGGATGTCAAACATACGGCCCGCGGGCCACATCCGGCCCGCAGGAACATCGGATCCGGCCCGCGGCCTCTTTGAAGCGATACATCGAAAGTTTGGATGTTTTTTTTTAGCTTTTGTGTGAATAGCCAAATGTTTTTTGGTGAATTGAATGAATTGCAAAAGAACTGAATGAACTACAATTTAAACAATTTCTATAAGAAAGTGATATACAACTTTGATCCACATCACACCAATATATTGCGTTTGACAAGAGCAAAGATTTCACACAGATTTTCGAGACAAGCGAATAAATAGTGTTCAAACAAAACAAATGTCATGAACTACAAGAGCATTTTAAATAAAATAACAGATGTGGAGCAATAAGTTAGCTGTAGTAATAATGCACATTTACTTATTTGATATCTTAAATTTAACAAAAATCAAAATGCACAATAGTGTTAAAGCAACCTTATCTTTTACTGAAAATTGTCAATTTTATAAAAAGTAATATAATATTTAAAAAATTTGAAGGTGTTAAACACGATTGACTGTTTGGATCAAACCACACTGATAAGAGCATATTTTCATCAATCCAATCAATTTTACGTTTTGGCCCGCAAACCTACTTTTGGGGGAAATGTGGCCCGCGAGGTCAAACGAGTTTGACATCACTGCTTTAGAGCTTCCTCAAAGCTCTGCTATAACAGAACAGCCTGGAACCTTTCCGTCAGACCGATGATTAGTGCGCAATTACTCACAAGACCTCTCATCTCGGGAGCGCACGGCACAACGCCAACGGAAACTAACAAGCTCAAAAGACCGGTCGTTTGGTCGGTCGCTCGAAAGGTTTTCCACGTTGGAAGAGACGTCGTGCATGACGACCGCAACGAGGTGACGAGCGAAGAGATAGCGCGGCCTACAACCGCCCTCGGATGAGATGGGGTTTGCATTTTGTTTGGTCTGCCTTTTTTTTTCACCGTGACCCAAAAATGACGCCTGCGAGCACACAACCCCTCCGGGTATTTCTCAAACCGTCCCCTTCACTCCAACCCAGTTGCATTTATTTGCATTTCTTAAATGCATTTTCAATTTTAAGTTCATTTAACATGCAATTATATCATTATCTTTTCTTCGGCTCATCGGTTGGAGCAAAGCAATAACACTCAACGCTCCTCACGTTTATGCTTCTTTTTCCCTTCCTTTATGTAGCCCGTTTTTTCCGTGAACCGCAAATCGGAAATCGTTTGGGAGAAGAAAGGGTTAGGCTGGAGTATCACGTGAGGAGATGATGCTGAAAAACTGCTTGACGAGCCTCAAATTTTCAAAAATGCCGTTTGTTTTAGTTTCTCTCATTGTTTTCCTGCTTCTCGTTGATGATGATAAGTAAAACTGTATCAAGCACAAAAATGGTACAAATGCTCCCGAGGTGTGGAGCAGCTGAGCAGCTCACCGTAGAGAAATGTTTCTTCCATAAGGATGTAAGGAAAGAACTTTCAGAATTAAATTATTTCTTTGAACGATACCCGAAACGATCTCGATGACGGAGGAGGGATGAACAACCGTTGGGCTACTCATCATAAATTCGAACGCTGTAATCATTGACGTTGGCGTACGCGTTTGTTAATAGATATGTTGATTTTCCTTTGGGCGACCAATTCAATTTTCCCGCCAAGATCCTAGGGAGCAGCAGCATGTCGAGAAGCTTTGTAAAACAGCCAACGCTAATAACTTGTTTGAAATGTGAACTCTTGGACCCACCCCGTTGATGGAACCAGTTACAGGATATCGTTAATCATAATGGAAATCACCGCAACGGAACACAAGTGGTAAGAAGAATGTTAAACTTTTTCACGTCCTCGAGCTATCGATCGGTTCCTCTCCTCGGCAGATTGAAGAGAAGATAGGGAAGAGAAGATTGCATTTGATGTTGCATTTACCGAGACGAAAACATATCTATTGATCGATAGTGCATTGATGCGCATATTGTGCTGAAGTGCTGATTGTGAAGTTATGTTTTTTATCGCCAGTTTGCATCAATCGCGCCCTTCATTACATGAAGGACGTCCGAGGGTTAAAAAACAAAACAACAATAACAGTGGACAATAACAAAACAGCCTCATCACCGCTTTTTTCTTTGTTTACTATGTGGTTGATGAACAATAGCTTCATTTATGAATTGATTTCGAATGCTTCGATAACAAACCTTTGGCAGAAGTTACGTGCTTCTATGGATTTCCATGTTTTAATGTGCCAGAAAAGTAGATGTTTGATCATGTTGAGTAGATAGGGTTCCGTATTAACCTGAGCATAGTCGATAGTTTAGAGGTGGAGGCCACGCGACTTTGAGTCCCACCGCAGTAAAGCTAACTGTTAATGGATGCATCGTTATTATTCAAAGTCACTCGCAACCGTTTTTCCTGTGCAAACAATGAAATGGTCATTTGGAAGCCATCCAATGTAGAAAACTCATTACCATTTTCAACATGACCTAGAGACTTAAAAAACTCGGGAACAAGGCACCTTTAAATTATTCAATGCACCATAAGTAACTAAGCTCTGGATGCAGCCTCAAAATCGGTCATAAATAAATAATATTCATAAATAATGGCTCAATAATGTATTATTCATACTACATTAAAACCAATGCTTAACATACAACCTACAAGAGATCCAACTTTTACTCAGATGAAGCTTGTGTGTTTGTTTATCTTGAAAGTAAGTTTAAGAATATCAGCGAACATTGAAGATCTGTCACAAATATTGTAGACAAAAAAAATTGATTCCTCATTTTTGTTTTCGCGAATCAACATTGTAGACTACCTTCCTTAAATCTGTTATACAACTTGAGGACACAACCGTTCCACCAAAAGCCTCCAGTATTGTATTGAGGAAACATCATCAGATCTGAGATGCAGATGCGGTTATTATTAAGGGCCATTACTTATTTTCTTTTTGAAGACAGACCAACCAGACGTTTAGATTATAGCATCCTGGGTCTCGTTAACTGAAACGATTTGAGCACAAATGCAGATTTATTCCGATGCTGACCTTAAAGTGGCAAAAGAATCCAAAAGAGGGCCCATTGATCGATTTTGCCAAAAAGTGGAACCCTGGAACACCACCCGTAAACAAGATAACGAATTGCATTCGAATTCCCTTTTATCCCTGTTACCGAAGATTTTCCAAGTTCCTCGATGTTTTGTTTATTCTAGTAATTGATAAATTAACATATATGCAATCAAGAATTCACCTTCCATTGTGATTCAGGCACCGAAAAACAGTAGCCCAAGTCAAAGGACGGTTATTGGGTGCGAAGAGAAGATGATGGAGGGAGAATTCTGAAGGATCTCTGCTGGAACCGTTTTAGCGAAGGGTCTTGTCGAAAATGGGATTATGCAAAATCCCGAGACGGTCACAGCCTCCAACAAACCCATCGCTCAGCCCCTGCTTCTTGTCTTCCATCGAAAGAGAATTCGTGGGTATGAAAAGTTGATTGGATACTGTTCTGCATTGATTACCCTTTTCGACAATCCGCTTCTCTGAAGTTTAATTGCAGAGCCCTTTGCTGTTTGGTATTTACCAAAACTTGTATTTTAATTTTTGTGTTCAAAAAGGAACAGCCCAGTTAAATAATGCTATCCACTTTTTTTAACCACCACATCTTGCCCTTGCAAAACATTTAAGAATATTAACAGAACTTCTACAATACTCAAACACATCGAACATGAGTAAGAAGTGCTGGCAGCACTCCAAAGTTCAAATCGTCTCCCAACAATCTGCTTATTGTGGTAGCATTCTTCGCAAAATCAATTTATTGAGCCAATATCTTCCAATAATACTACGGCTTATATCTCATCTTTCATACGCTCTTTCACTGCAAAGGATTGCTCATAAAGTGCTCGGAAGAATGTAGACTCTAGCTTAATGAATTTCTTGCGTACCACACCAGTGTTGGTCTACCGAGGAAGGATAGAGGGATCTCGGGCTACTTCCCATCACTTCCGGAAGATACATCACCCTGTTTCGTTGAGACGGGAGCATAAATTCGTATGCAGAAGCCTGGGATTCTTAATTAAAATTCTGAGCTGCTGTATGGTTCGTCATTTTGCAAAACCAGAAGGATGGTAACCCCCCGCTCCTAGATTGATCAAAATAGACACTTACCGAATGAGGGACGACGAACGACGAGCTGTGGTGCAGCATAAGATTCAAAAGAAGTAGGTGGCTGTAGGAAGCCAGAAGGAAGCTACCCCAAGACGTTGACGATATAACGACGAACAAGACGAGGAGCTAATAGCAAAACGAGCAAACGAGTGTAGACTGGTACGAAGAGCAGTCGCAATCGATAGTCGAACTCAAACCGGGTTATGCATGCGAGGAAAAAAACTTTAATCTGTGAAGAATGAGCAAGTGAGAAGCTGAGCAAGGAGAGCAACTGAAAGCAGCTCCACAGAAGGTGGTTTGAACAAAGAATGAGATGTGGAACGTAACGTACGACGCCCCAGACACCAGCCTGAAGAAAGTTCTCGATATGCTGATAGCTTCCTTGTTGTGCTGGGATTCGGGGAGCTCGAATCAGCCACCTTCGAGACATCACTGGGCAAAAACAAAATTTCGTGGTTGCCTCTCGGCGTGAACAGCAACACCCGGGAACGTACCTCACAGAGTTTGAAATGCCAGCTACACCCCATGAAGAACCATAAAAAAGTGTCGGATATGATTGGCTTATTGCCGGCGGGTGAGCCTCGTGGAGCTGAGAGGAGTTCTTCTGTGTCGTATTACGTGATATCTGGTCGTTCAATCGAGACATATTCGGTTGGCCTTCCAGGGCAAGCAATAGCATGAGCGCTCCATGGCACATTGGCCATATGACACAAGTACCGTGAGGAAACGATGGAGGTCCATGTGCAGCAAAGGACAGAAGAACAGCATGTGCACACATCCACTCATGAAAGGTGATACGCTACGAGCTGCACATCAGCAGGGCTCCTGCCATATGAGGAGTGGTCTTAGTCGTCGGTCTGCGCAAAAACTTTGAGGCGAGAGTAGTAGGTGTCGTATTTCGTTTTATCGCCTTTTGTGGATCGATTTTAGCCCAGGAAAGAGTGGAAAGATTATTGGAAATAACAAAGACAAGAAATATTTTTAAAATAACCAAAAATAGTGTGCAATTCAACCTTCCCAATATACGTTCCAAATAATAACAAAGTACGCGTTAGGATAAACTAACACGCACGCCACCTAAACCGAACAAAAACCACATCTCGAAAAAGGTAAGAAATCCGATTATGCGCTTAAGGGGTTTCTCCACGTTTCCTCTCTTGCTCTCTGTCGAATAAGTCACCCGCGGACAGGAAATAAATGTGAAGGTGCAATCCCAAACCATTCCAAGATTCCGTCTCACAATTCGTTCGTGCGTTTCTCTTCGCTCGGCTGCCCCGTCGAGTGATTTACGAATAACTGCAACAATTTTTCAGAAAATCACCTTTCTCGCTGTCAAGATGCTAGTGGGAAAGATAAGGAAGCTGTCGAAGAAGAAGTGAGGAGTTTTTTTCAGGTCACATTCATTTCATCGTCGACCGTGGCGACCTCCGAAAAAAAGGCGCAGTGTCAGACATAGGAAGACCTCCACCACTTTGGATAATAGATTTATGGTTGTGTAGGTCTCGACTTTTTGACCAAAAACTCTTGTGCTTTTCCGCATCGTCAAAAGGGGCAAACGGGACCAACGGGCAGATTCGGGATTTAAAACCGGGCGAATCGCTTCTCCTCCGGCAAACGGAAACCAAATGGCAGAAATGGCAACAAAGCATGAAGCTAGCGGCAAACGTTGCTGGTCCCACAGTAGACTTTCCAGGGATGAAAGACCGGGGTAGCTTTTCACCCGGAATTGAGAACGGCCCTTCCCGAAGCGGAAACGAAGATTGGGGAAGTTTAAAGTAGATGTGAGTTTTAAAATTTATATCCTTTTTAAGACGACTCTATGCGAAAGTCTAAGGGAGCTTAACTAGTATTCGTGGGGTTTAGGTTCCCACGTGTTACGTTTTTTGCCCTTTTCATTCATCTGTGGAAAACGTAGGTTGAAGTACAAATTGAACATTTCACAAACAAACACAGATCCAGCCGGAATATAACATCCAAGCCAAACAAACGAATAACCAGATAATCGATGCACAGTCGTGTGCGTTTGCTGCTACAATTTGCATCGTCGATTGTTTGTGAGTAGACTGAAAAAGGAATCAGCCAAAGGCGCCTATCCAATGCTATTTCAAACAACTGTCTAAAAATACCCGGCCATACCAAAGAAAAGGCCATCCATTAACACTCAAGCTGAATCTTGTCGATTGACGACTCTGTCTCGCTTTCGTATGTAAGACGACACTGAAGACGACCCAACGAAAACAAATTGTCTCCTGGAAGGAATAGCAAGGATGGATGAAAATGGCGAAGGCAGGATCAAGAGTGACATTGGAGAGCTTTATCCTGTGACGCGTGACGCGGTCAGACGCCTTTCACCTCCTCCTTTACCTCTTCTTAAATTTCTCCCCATGGTAGGAAATTCGTTTGCCCTTCGGCACGCGCGTTGCGATTTGTTCGTTTGTTTGTTTTATTCTTATACTTTATTTATGCTTCATGAAAATAAGTTCCAACTGCTATTACGACCGTTTGCAAGGATAACGGCAACGAAGAAAAAACGACGATGAAAGCAAGACCGATTACCGACACAACAGAGTACTGCCGGAAGAAGTTTCGTTCTTGAATTTTGGATTGCGGGAGGTTGTTTTGCTATGCGTTTACTTCGTCGCCATACAGTCATCAAGAATATTTTGACCGTTCAATCCCCGGCCTTGTAACGGTAGGTTTAGTCAGGGAAGCGTCTTGGAAGAGAAAAGTTTGTGCAAGGAAGCAAAAGCCGTCGCACAAGTCATACGCAAATCGACACCATCAGCTGTCATTATATAATAACAAAGCCAGGAAGTAGTAAGGATTAAAAATAATGTCTTTCTGGGAGTCGATCTCCAGAAGCCACTTACGAAGACGATAGCAGAAGAGATTCCGTGTAGGAAAGTTGTTAACCGTGAAAAATAACATTCGCCATTGCAACGGAAGTCAGACGGCACGCGAGCTGTAACTTGGTCGATTATAACTCTTCTTGTCTGCTAACTATGCTCCATCACGAGTCCATGGGCCAGGTGTTACGATGCTTCATCTCGTTTTCGACTCCCTTTCTACCCTCTAGCACTACTACTATTTGCATACGGAAACATCATGCATGTAAATGAAACATAGCGACACCGGAATTAGATGCCCATGTAACGCAGTGCGTGGGCCAACACTCCTGTCTCCAGAAGTTGCTTAAGCAAGGACGTGTTGACAGGTAAATAATGAATACCAGATGATTCCGGGACACATTCCCCAAAGCGAAACCAGCGTGCCTTGTGTCACAATAACGCCGGTTGATGCTGTTTGACAGTTATGCATATTTCAACATAGGGATAGGAAACGAGTTTTGAATCGAGATATGCAAATGACACAGAACCGATGGAATTATTCCAAGTGTCATCCTGAACTCCTTCGGGTTTTGGGAGAAACCGTTCAATAACCAAGCAAAAATGCTAAACGATTGATTGAGAAACTGTCATTTGGAAATAGGATTTCCCAATGATTTATTAAGGACTTCTGTTTACCAAAGGCAGAACGTATTGGCGCTACGAACTCAACTAGAAAGACATTAACATAATATACAAATTGATTACCAGCCCAGCTAACATTAAATCATACTCACATACATAATCAAATAGATGAATCGAATTTTGTTCTCAACGTCGCAAATCTTAGTATGTATTAAAATACTTCATCCATTGTTCTGGGCGAAACCACCAATTTACTATCGATATAACCTCACATACCTGGAAGTAAACAAATCAAACAGGAAAGAAATTGTAAGACAACAAGGCATTCAAAAGATTATCGTTTCGAGTGACAATTCTGAATCGCATTTCTAACGTCCCCACTACTGACTGTAATGGAGAAATATGAAACCGAAATAAATCAAAACACATAAACCCTTTCCCTTTAATGGGACGATGCTCGAGGTGACAAGAAAGACGGATCACTTTAACCTCAATAATCCATAACAGTGGGACAAACTGGCAACAATGGACCCAGTCATGGCCCTAGAGTCCGAAGTGTGTCCTAGTTATAACGGTTTCTTGTTCCATCAATATCATCATTGTCATCGATACACAGGTCAATACGGGAGTAAAGGCTTGTCAGAGGCGAGGCATACTTGAGTAGTATTTCTTGCCACAGAAAATGTTCTTCAATGAAGGGGGAGTGGAAAGCAAATGCGCGCGAAACTCGGGATCAACTCGGATAGTGTTACGGTGAGTCCTTCCTTTTGTTTGTTATCGTTGCTAGTTCCAAGGTTCTCTTCTGCACTCTGAGTCGTCGTCGTAGTGCCAAAGCCAAGGACGCGTCAAAGCATCCAGGAGTGATTCGGCTCTGATAATGGATTGCTGATACAACTTGATCCGACCGTATCTCATCAAAACCTGAAGCGTGTCCTAGATTAAGGGATAGAAGATTCTATCATGTGGTCGACAAAGGCATGTCCCACAATAACCCGGAGTGGAAAGAGCAATCCTTTCGCTCACGGCGGAAGAGGACAATCGATTTTGGGTATTTAGTTCGATTGCTCCGTTCGATTCGGACTTGCTTTGAGGTAAGTACTGATCGTTGTGTTTAAACGGTGCGCTTTTACCAGGACGATAGGAGGTTTCTGCCGGAAAAAAGCTTCAAAAGACCGAGTATCTGCCAGACGGATAACCGTAATTCCTTGGTCCATCCGAGACCGTCGACGATTCTGCTGGTCGTGCTTTGACTTTCTGCTAGCATCGGCCATCGGCAAGCGCTGGACGCTGACAACTTTAATCAGATTAAAACGTCTCGAAGTCACGATGAGCTCAAAGGAAGTGGCCGCTTCTTGTTTATTTTGTTTGAACGATCGAGCCGCCGACGCGGTTTGCGAGCTCACGTAAATCCAGTAGTGAACTCTTTAATATCGGCATTTAAATTTGCTCGGCTCGCAAAAAATGGAGGAAAACAAGTTAAACCCAGATACTGTGGTAGGAACTGGAAAAACCAGACAAATCTTACCATGGTAGACCCTGATCTCCAGAAGTGCGGGTTCAAGAGAAATGTCAATTGTTTCCTGACCGACCAGCGCAACTGCCGTTTACGGGTGTGCTTTATCGATTGTGGCCTACGTTTTTTCCCGGCCTGCTCTTCAGGGTTCAGGATTCTATTTTTTTTTCAATTTATTTCCACGAAGGACACGGAATGCAACCATCCGGAGTCCGGTGTTGCTACTATAGGGATATTTTTCACTCCAAGAAACATGTATCCACATTAAAATAGTACTGTATCTCTAACAGCATATGTCCGGTAATACCTTACTGCAAAAGCCCACGCCTCGAAAAAAGAAAACATCCAGAGATAGAAAACAAAAGCGTATAATGATCTATTTATTTCTGGTGATAGCATTGTGTGCGTACGTTGATGAAAATGAAAGAGATGTGTGCAAAAATAAACGTCGGTGTTGCGCTCTGTAGCAATTCTTATAGAGGCTTCTCATCGCTAGATGTAACAAGAATGAAAAAGGGTCAAAGAACTAACCTTTAACACATCGGGAGAAATATTCTCACCAAGATAATTCAACTCCACGGGAGGAAAGACAGACAGTTTTCTAAAACGAGATACCAGAAATGATAATACCAAATCCAAAAAATACATCAAGCAGCGGGATCAGCAGTTTATCTATCCGTTTATAGTTGCAAGTACATGTAATTTACATATTGACCATACTGGATACTGAATGGGTACGAAGCCAGTACCAGTCCCTGAATACAGAAAAAAGTCAGTAGAGGATTAAATACGACAGCGCCGATTCCACAAAGCAGAAGGAAAGGAACTGAGGATAAGATTGTCTGCAACTGATAGGTGGCGGTGTGCGACACCGTCGTCACATCATTTACCTCGGACAACTTCAGATGTGTTGTACTGGCCAGAATGAAACATTGGCACAAGCTAAGGCACAAGAAAAGAACCTCGAAGAGTTTCAGAATCTCCAGCTGCGGGTTGGTGTCCGTTTTCTGCTTGGCATTCGATTGTCTTGGAAATGGGAAGTAACTATTCCCTCGTTAGCCGACGTGCTTCTTTTTCTTCTTCTCGGCTGATGAAGCGTAATGCGTTTTACTCCTCTAACGCCCACCTATCAACACCGACCTCATGCTCAACAAAATTTCTGCGCTTAAGGTTTAATTTTTCTTAATCTCGTAAGCGTTCGTCGCGTACGGATATCGTTCCGGCCGATGGCTACCGGGCGGATTCCTAAAGACGGTCCATCCGTAATCACGATAGAAAGTTTTATGTTCATTTAAAATTCTTATTCTTCCCGACGCGGCATGTGATTTTAATTCCGCCCAAGGGATACCTCTTCGTGATGCACATTTCATGCGACTTTTTTATTGAGTGGGAAGAAGTTTTTTGGAGAAAAAAGGATCTGCTTGCGGTTCTTTGCAGCACCCGCGATTCAGGAGTTGTATGAATCGCCTCCTGTTGAGAGTGACTATGGTTATAACTTTACTGTTTTATCGCAACTGACCATAACTTCTGATGCAGTTGTATCTTAAGTTTTTGATGAAGGTAACGGGGGATTGTAGACCGGGACGCGGCGCGGCGGCGATTTTCGCCAAACAACTCTGCTGGGGGGCATTGTCCGCACGTCCTAATTATACGGCACGACACTCTTTCGTGGCGCACGTGTTCCTTTTGGACGAAGATGTGCCGCGAAGCCGAACTTTTTCTCCGGTCTGTTCAATGTTGCATGAGGAAAAAGAATTTTCCCCATCGCATATTCCATTTGTGTCACTTTTTTATCCTCCTTTTGATGATGTTTTTTTTTTGTCTCAAAGTGTCGCACAGATGCATTTTGCAGAAAAATCCACGCGGACACACACTTTTGCCACCATCTTTCATCACCAACCACAGACACCTTCCACCATGAAAGAGAAGACGCACAAAGTTTGATTTACGATCCAAATGCCGTAGTAAGAAAGGGATGGACGATGAGTAATATTTGGGAGGAAAAAAACCCTTCTACCATTCATTCGAGGTCCGATGAACATGTTCATGTTCTGCAGAATGCACAATCAGGAAGTTGTGAGCGGAGGTTGCAAGGACACAGGGTGGTGAGAACGTGCCCACAAAAATTTTAGGGTAATCAAGGGCCGGCTGTAACAATGAAGAAATTTTTTAGTTTGTTCTTCCATCCACAACGTACGAAAGACAATCAAGCGAAGGGGCATGAAAAACTGAAAATGATTCTGGATCTTCTCGTTTTTTAGTCCGCGTCAATGTTCGCAACGTTTTTGTTTCGCAAATGTCCGTGCAATGGCTGAACGTAACTTTTAGTTGGAAGAAAAGCCAACCTTTTCTGGCTTTGCTAGTGCTGTTATGTATATGTTGCTCAACACAAATTTGATTAATTGATATATCAGATGGAATAATAGAGAATTGAGGGTCTAAACCGACGGTGGTCAAAATGAAAACGCACAAACTGGTACACGATTGTCATACACAAACATGGACCATGATCACCTTAAGGAAGCAATTGACCTAAATTAGGTAAATGATGCGAATGGTCATTGACAATTTCCTTCAAATAAAAACAAACACTTTTTTTACGAAACACAACACACAGAATCGTCTCTCAGATTAATATCTGTACCGGAAGGAATAACAACAAGGTACTTTATTTGTGTATGAACGGAAGCACGAAAAGAACAATTTTCATCGTCTCGGACCAATCGACGTTTTCGAGAAATTGACCAAATAAATTTCTTCATCTTCATTGAAAACTTCCCTTGCAACAGGCCATTACTTTCATCAGCGGAGGACTGGAATGATCTTGCGACAGTTTCATTTTTACCAGATTAGACGAATATTAGGCTCGTACATAATCGGCGTGATTACAGCATGGGAAGATTTTGAGCGACCGACAATAAAGACTAAACTCCCAGAATAAAACCTTGAAACGAAGCGGTAAAGTGGGAGAAGGCAATTTAAGCTATCGTTATTGCATCCATCGTCTCTATTTACTTTTATCGCGCGCTCCCGGGAAACGGGAAACCACATTACCTAAGACGGAAGAGCTTCCATCTCTCGTAAAACAATTTCAGCTTCTTGCAGGGAGAGCAGGCAAGAAAGATAGGAACCATAGAAATACACCCTAGCTCAATTGACTTCATTGAAATGTATGACAAATGCAATCATGGGCCGCGCTTGACGCATCTTGCGCTCAACGAAGGTTGCTTCAGTCAAAAATATGCCACTTTATTGTCATTCCCAGCAATGATGAGGCTGATGATGATGGAGATCATAATGGGAAGGCTTTTGGCAGGGGTGGTTATATGCATGCTTTTTGTTTCAAACAGAACACAACGGAAGAGGAGAATGATTGCATTCCACTAAATGGGTTCGAAGCGACTTCAAACGTTTGGCAGATTTCAAAGTGTAATAGCGAATAGCGGCATCAGAGAACGATAAAGCCAGAGAAAAAAGGTTGGTAACGCCTAAAACGGGTCAAGATAGAAAGTCAAGTGGATGCCATTTATTCCGACACCCAAGTGTAGGCGCTACACTTTTCCCATCGATTCCTTCGCTTTCGGACAACACGCGGTCTTCCTCCGAACGGAACACAGATGGCCTCTTCCTCTTTGTAAAGGGTGGTTGATAAAACGGAAAATTCTTTCACACTTTCCCAGCGCGTCATACATCCATGTGGTGCGACCGGCCTAAAACGAAATAAAACCCGCTCCGTATGAGAAAAGATCTGCTGAGAAACAAGGATTCAACTCCGACAGTGCAATGCCTGTACCTTGCGTAGTGTAGCATAAATAATGGTTGGTGGGGAAAATGCTATTATCATAAACGCATATCATACTCGACTTGCAAGACCCTCCTTGATCGGTGGGTAGGAGGAAGTGAAACTTTTCCCAACCATTGAAAGCGAAAATGTTGCAAGAGCAACAGAAAATTAGACACCAACGACCAGTTGAGTATGTCAAACAGCATTTTAGACCGAGTACAATTATTTGAGAGCATTTGAAAAAATGAATATGTACCAAAGTGGAAAACTTTGTCGTACGTCGGGACTGAACATTTGCTGGAATGAAAAATAGCATTCTTTCAGAAGTGAGAAATTCTATTGAGGTGGAATGTTTAGAAGCCCTTTCAAATTGCCCATGAAAGGACGCTACGGTAAAATATCGTGAGGAGGATACATTGTGCTTTGTTTTATCTTTCATTTCTCCGATTTTTCAAAACGATAGCGACAGTATAGTCTGGACCCAAAAAGTGTAAACTACGCACCATAAGTTTATTATTTTTGCATGAACAGTTTCATTTAATGGAATAAAACCGAATTTTCCTAATCACCTCCCGAGGCCGCCAATAAAATACAAAACAGACATTTTTATTAGCACCAATCTTTTTGGGTGCTACCGGGATATGTTGGCGATAATTTCCTTCCCCGGACGAGTGTGTCAAAAGAAATTAATCGGTGAAGGGGTGTGATGATAAGCACCATGTTCTCTATTTTCCCTATCACCAGCATCATTTTATCTCCGGTCTCGACTATTTTCCCTAGTGATTATTTTCGAAGCTTAAACGTGAAGAAAATTGTAACAACGGGCTGCTGCTTCTCGAAAGTAGGCTAGATTTCGAAGTGTACTTCATTCTAAGCCCTTCGTAACACGACATTTCCATTTCGGTGATAAAAAGACCACCAACCTCAAACCACACTTATCGTTCTCTTTTTACCGAAAGCATCCAACGGGCAGAAAAGTATCTCTTGCCATGTTCCGTTCGGTCGAGAAACACTTGCCCGTCGAGCGTATCTCTGGTTATTTCTTGAGCCCCAAACTTTGGTGGTTGTTGTCTCCATCAAAAGTGGCCTATCGTTTTATCGTTCTGGATTAACGGAATTTCAGCATAGCCTACCCCAAAAAGTAGCGGGAAAAGCTAACTGTCCATGGTTGTACGGAAGAGGAATTTCCAAGTTCGTTTCTCGAAACCGTCTTGATTCTTTTCGAAGCAAAGTTTCGTACACTTTCCAGCGTATCGGAAAAAAACACAGGAAGAGTTCCTACTCGGAAGAGGCCTCGGGGATGTCTAGCAAAGTGTTTCTTTCAATATTGAAGATCAACCTAAAAAGGATAAGCACTCGTGAGAAACGCGCCTGGAATATTTGTAGGATTCCCAGACTTTCGTAATTTATGAAGTGCGAACGACGCGAGAGTAATCGCGATAAGGAAAAAAAATTGTTACAACAGCACTTTTTGAAAACATTTAAACCGGAGGAAGGAAAAAGATAAATTGAAGAATTCGGGTAGAAGAAGCAGATATAGCATCACTCCGTTGAGCAAAAAATAATCTGCTGTATAATCCCAACACCCAGATAGCAGACAGCAGAAACGGAAAGAAAGAGAAGATTATTGCCCTTAATGGTTGGTAGTTGATGGATTTATCATTCCACGACGACGATGCGTTTTTCTCGGTGCCACGTGGTTTTGATTTACTTGGATCCGAGGCGGGTGTGTTGTTTTCACTAGGACTTGGAGTGTCCCAAACTGCACCGAAACTGCAGCAAACCGTTACAACGGGATCGTGTCATTTCGCGCTCCACATACCACGGTACTGCATTCCACCTTCCTGACCGGCTTGACATCTCAAATCTAAAAGTAATCTGACTGACACCAACCCATTCTTGGATGGCTGGGAATTCGAGGGCTTGACTTTGCTTGACTTATGGTTGATTGTCGTTCACTGGGAAAGGGATAGAGAATAGTTTTGAGTGGGGTAGGGTGGTGGTTTGGGGGTTTTAGAAAAATCTGTTGACTTTGAAAATAAATGGCGTTGGTTGACGGATTGATGGGGAATGGAGCCATCACCACCACTTGACAAATGACATCTTCTGGACCAGCTGGAGGCCCAAAAAGAATGAAATGAACAGGAGCGTTTTCCTTGAAGACCAACCAAGCTAGCTATTGGTGCACGTAAGTCTAGTGTTATTTGTGAAATATTCCCTTAACAACTCTTTCCACATCTGGTTGAAAAGAATCATTTAAATGTTAGATATTTAAAGCTCAAACATCTTATACGTTCTTCATGAATTCAATATAATATAATAATCATGCAGATCGATCTCTAGTTATGAGGAACCTTGCTTTGTTTTCACTTTCAATATCGTATTAGAATTTTATTTTTCCGAAAATAATAATGGAAGTTTCTTTACCATCCTTAGTGGAAGGGGTAAGGTAATTGTTGAAATTTTTCTTTGAGTGTTACTAAACATCACCACAAAATAAAAATTTGCTTGTGCCAGTACCAATAGTGGTTGTAGTGGAACAACATTCCAGCTCTACAACTAAATAAATACATTGGAGATATTTGTTCTCCGACCGACTACCTCGTTGAGGTAGACTTCACAAGCGAATGCTGTAAAATAAAAACAAGGAAAAGGAAAAGCACTACTGTTGTGGCAAATCAGCAAACAGCAGGTAACGGGAAAAAAAATGTGAAAAGATGAATGGTAACGGTCGTCGACGACAGTCCGGCGCGTGCACTTTGACACCGAAGTGATCCTGGCATTAGGAACGAGAGAAGAAGGTCGACGGGGGCTTTCGGATTCAGAGAAAAATGGAAAAATGTCGATAATTCCACAGCAGACTTTTTTATCTCGTCTAGCCTGAGGCGCCAGCAGGCCCACTGCCACACTGACTCTTCTGTCCATGCATTTGGAAAAACACGAGTGCATGCGACACAGTAACTCCGTGTCTCACTTCGTCGATATGGAAGTTCAAAGTCTCTGAAGAAGACAGAAGAATGGCACACGCACAAACAAGCTTCCCGGTCGCCGGTCGGAACCCACTTTCAAGCGGAAAAACGAATCGAGCTGGTGAACATCTTCCTCTGCCTTTCGACGCACTCACCTAATAGAGTTCGTGCCAAAATGGAAACACAAGAGTTAGAGAGCAGAATATAGCTCCGACAAACAAAAAATTGGGCGACCATCACTAAAAAGCTGCCTGTGTCCTTCGTCCCAGATCACACTATCGATAGAGGAAAAGAGTAGCTGCAAGGATTAGAAGGGAGATAAATGGAAACAAAAGGCCTGCCCGAGGCCTACTTTTCAGACCCGGTCGGTCGTTGCCGTCGTCTGGGCGCGCATCGGATACTCCCACATGGCAAAAGGAAAAAAGGAATTGGCAGCAGATAAGCCCAACGCAAAAGGACTCGCAAAAGATGAAAAACCCGGCATGTCGGTGGCGACAAAGTACGAACCATATACTCCAACACTAACCATCTACAATCTCAATTAACACTTATTCGAGGAATGGTCCGGGACATTCGCTTCAGGTTAACTCCAACAGCAGCAATGTAAACACGAAAGGAAATATTAATGTGTGAAAGCTCATTTGTCGAAACGGAAATTTTATGCAACGCACTAGGAAAAAAGATGCAAAAGGTAGAACCTTTCATTTCGACTCGAAAGTCATAACACGATGGTGAGCTTTCAGTGAAGAATATTTTACAGCCCAACAATCTTTGGGTTTTACGCCCAACAATCTTTGGGTTATTTTTACATAAATTGGAAAATAGACCCCTCGCGAAGCGAATGGTAGATTGAAAGAACAACGAAAAAAAAAATACGCTACTGGAATCAGACAACCTTAATCCGAGTGTACCAAACATAAATTACTTTCTGTAAAAAACGATGGAAAAACTCGGTTCATATGAAACACGATCGATATTTACAGAAGTTCTATTATGTTTTCGGAGGGGAAAACTATTTCAAGAAAGGGATAAAATAAGAATGATAAAACCATTGCTATATACTTGACAGTGCATCAATGAAAGCTTAGCGAAGTGCATGTGCATGAAAAGCATAAAAATGTATGCATTCATTTGCTATACAATTTTTTAAAATAGTAAAGAGAATTTTAAAGCACAGCTAGGTATCCAATACATGTCTTTAAGAAGACAACGTAGATGATGAGGATGGCGGTACAGATTGAGGGTTCACGAAGGGTACACGCGGCACACGATGGAAATGGTGGCCACGCCAAATTGGCATTCTGCCAAAGAGAGATGACCCCGCACAAAATATAGGAGCGGAGAAATTGGGAAAAGACAATGGAGAAAATGAAGGGAAAAATACATTTATCCAGAGTTTTTAGCAAAGCGTTGTGCGCACCATCATCAATTTCCTGGCTCGTTTGCTCGAAAGAACCCGTACTCGTGCGCCCGTGTGTGTTTTTCATAAAACACACCAAATAATCACCAGCTAATTACATACGCGGCGGAAGGAAGGCAAAAACCGTCGATGCCGCCGTTTCAAGGGACACAACGCCAAAGGGACGAGAAGGTGATACGGAGAAAGAGCAACATTATCGGAAGGGAAAATTGGCCGCTTTGGGTATCGAACGAAACGTGCACACGGTAAAAAACTAACAACGGAAAAAAACGACAAGAAACGCCCACAATCCAAGCGTTTTTTTCTTCTGTCGGAAAGATCGCCTCGCCTTGTAAAGGAAAAGCGAATGGAATAATAATCAACCCCAACCCGAGATGAGACAAACGAATCCCCACAAACTACCGTTTTGTCCATAAGGCAAAACCCATCAAGACACGGCGGATGATGAAAACTGGAAATTGTACTTGTCGTTTGCGGTTTTCAGGGCCGATCTTGTGTTTATTTTTATCTAAAGAACTCATGCGCTTGGCCAACGCAGACGCTCCTTCCTCATCACTCTGTTCCAGAAGCCTTCACCACAAACAAATGGTTTACTACTGCAACTGGTTCTCCTACAAGCCAAGGAACTTCGGGTTTAATGCAGTTTTATAATTCAGGTCGTTTTCCGCAAGACTGATTGAGCACTAATTCTGCCATCGCTTATACTTTTACTTACTCAATAAAGATCGTTCAGTAAACCGAAGCCGGAAAATTGATACAATCAAAAGAATGATTCCCGCTTCAGTTGTGCAAAACATTGGCTAGAAACATTAACAAACAGGACATACCGAAACATATGGGGTCGACGCTGTCCTTTGCAAAAGGTAAACAACACTTTGAAAAAGCGAAAAATTTACCATTAGCAAAAACATCTTTTACAGAAAACAAATTTAAACGAATCGAAAACCTCAAAAATCGTTTCATGGCTTCACCTAACCACAAGCCCAAAGCAAGAATCACCCTTTGGTGCTAAAACTGCTGCCGTTGGTCACTCGAAAGTGTTAATTAGAAGTTTTTCTCCTCTTCAACTTCATGGTATTCCACAACAAAAATAGCTTCACACAGCCTAATCCTCCCAAACACACATCACCCCGCAGCGATCGTTGGTCATTTACTTTCCAAAAGGCGACATTGCGAGGTCTAGGACATGCAAAGCGACCCGATTACCACGGGAAAGTGTAGAAAGAGTTCCTTCCTCTTGTCTCACTAATGTTTAGTGGGGACGAGGAAGCATTCTGTACAACTACTTTCCATTTGCCCAACCGGGTTGGTTGCCCTCGGAACGCGAAATCGAATGAACGTAGAGTGTGTTATCGCATACCTGAACTGTAATCTACACCGTGCTGCCGGAGCCAACACCCTGACGATTGTATGTCTACACAGCGACCTGAGTTTTTGTTCTTATGATCCTCAGACAAACACAGCCCAATGGTGTTCATGGTGGGAATCTAGAATAACCGGTTCAGCAATCGGCTTGGTGTATGCGGCTACTCTGGCCATAGACTGGACCTTCACACCAATAATATGCTAGGGCCAGTACTAGCGTAGAATACGCAGATTCTGTTTTTCTGATTCGCCCCGTCGTATGGTTTGTTTTTCTGCGCATTTCTGTTTGCTTCCTGCATGTTTTTCAAGTGTTCAAGTGCGATAAAGTACAGCACCGTTCATGAAGAGAATCCTCCTTTCTATCTAGGAAATCTCGGGCTGGGTTGGCGAGATGAGGCCAGAATAAATATGTGATCATGCAATAACAATTGTAGCATCATATTACTGCACTTATTGGATCCGGGTATGTGTCCATCCGTCTGTCTGTATGTCTGGCCGGGATGTTTGTCTGCACGTCGAAACAAAGGCTCGAATGTAATAGTGAGAGAAAACCTCGTGGAACATCGAAGTTGAACACTCGATTCGCTGGGGCGTCATCAACAACTCCTTGCGACAAACAAATCCCACCAGTTCTTCCACACAGTTCGGCTCATCATCGATGGCTTCCCTTTCCGGGATTCAATATTTTTTCCTGCTGTTTTCCCGCACACGGTCAAGTGGTTTTCTACTGAGCATTTCCTGTACGTTTCTCCTCCGTTGGTTGGTTTCCGTGAACAATGAGTTGTCCGGAGCGGAAAGGGAAAAATATCGCGGAAATCACTAACATACAGCCGCAGTTGTTTTCCTGTTTGGTGGGTTAAAAATGGAATTGCAGTTCAACTTTGAATGTCTATCCTCTTTTGTTTCTGTATTTCTGCAATGTGACCATGTAGAGTAGTGGTGTTGTGGCAGTACCTGTTTTTGTAGTCTTTTTGTTTTCATCTACCGGTAGTTATGTGGTGTTCCTGCTGCGAGAGATTTTGTCGCAACTCATTTGCGCCTCAAAGAGGAATGAATGTACCGGAAGTGCGATGCAGTATACCCCTCGCCACATATTCTATCGGTGCCATATGCCAAAGTGTACATCTCTTCCCGCTGGAGTTTGAAAAGACGTTGGGAGTTAACCAGTTTTCACAGCAAGAGTGGAAAACAAGCACGTAGTCCTACCGTTTCATAAATTTCCTTTTTTATCACCCAGCAGTTCAATACACACAAACTGCAGAAGTGCAACCGACGCATGCTACACCGAAGAAAAATCTTTGCCTTTGCAGGGTGCAGTCATGCAACAACCACCTACCAATGCAACCCACCCATCATCACCCTAACATCCCACCCTCTCCTGCCATGGCTAATTAACTTCAACGATGCTCGACTGAGTTCCGTTGATGATAATCCGATTGTGGCCCGATCGGGCGATACATTAATTTTTCTAGCTAGTAGCAGTAGCACTGCGTGGTTCGATTTTAGTTCGAGAGGATAAACAAAGATTGCCCCGACGGGGGTGGGATGGAGGTGATGGATTTGATTATGCTAATGAATTGTTTATGCCCAGCGATGGTGAAGCTGGCGGACTAAAACGGAACAACAAAAACCACCCGATAAGGTTTTTATCAAAACGATAATTTGAACTTAGTTTGGATCATAAATGCAGGATAAAACCAATCCCATATAAACTCAACCTACAAGTTGAAGTACATACAAACTGCATAGCAAGCTTGGGTCAGTCTTGAATTTCTTCATTAAAATGGTAACTTCATTTTCCAAACGTTCCGCAAACATACCTGCAATGAACAGTTAAAAAAGCCAATTAATATTGATGAATCTGCATTTCAGCTTCAAATCTGTTGTTGAATGACTCTGTTAATAGTTAAGTTAATAATATTAAAATATCATTTAAACATCAGAGCTATTTCTATAAATAGAAATCTTACCTAACCAACTTTATTCGATGCTTTAAAACGTCTTGAAACACGCTTGCCAGATTTATGTCCCTCAAAAGCAGCGCCCGATCAACGGGAAATAAAAGCTGATGCAGCTTCATAAACCTCGTTGAGTAATGATTGTTTGCCAGCGTGGTTAAAATTAGTCTGATCAAAATATTCAACCCTTTTTTCCATTGGACATTAAAAAAAAAACGTCGGGAGTGAAATTTTCCCTCTGAATGTTACCAAGTATCGAATTTCCAAACCTTTCCCCAGGGAGAAAGAGCGATGAAAGAATGTTTTCACTTCTTCTAATGAACGCTTCTTAAGCGTTGCCTCAAGTGTTTGGAAAAAGTTGTTCATATGATTTAACGATAAGCTGGTGTTGTTTGGAAGAAATAAAGTGAGGCAAAACACATGATTGCCTGCTCGGATGACGCAAATCCACCTGTTTGTCCTGCATAGCACCACCAACCAGTGGACATAATTGCTAATCGCTTTGAGACAACATCGCCTTCGTGCAGGAATACAACATTTTTCCCACCGGGAATTCACACACGGAAGGAGCAGTGAAAGAGTGGGTTACCGCAGAACAAATTTGAAATGTGTAATATTACCCAATGGCTTCTTCTTGTCGTACCCTTCTTTCATAACCTCGAGCAGCATAAATTGTTGTCCACTTTTCCAAGTTAATTTTCCTATTTTTCCAACACAACATGTCACCGTCACCGCTTAACATGATTTCACTTAATAACAGCTATATTTCCTCCTTTTGATCTGTTCGCCATCGAAAAACAACGCAATACGAGACTTTCGGAATACATTTTTCTACTTGCTTCTTGAAGGAGCTGTAAAAATGCTCGACATTGATAGACATTGAACGATGTAGTAGGGAGTTGGTGAAATTTCTTTGATTATTCATCAATCGATTTCTGCCAATACTAAACACCAAAAGTGTTGCTCAAGTACCATGGAACTTAGCTCTTCGTAAATCCCGCTTGCATTTCACCATAAACGAAAGAAATTTAAATTAATGTTTAATGATTAAACTAAAAGCATTGCGCGATACCGTTCACGTCAGTGTTCTGAAGTTTAGGTAACGCTTGAATGAAGGTTTTAGCACCTCGTTTTATCCAGTAATGGGGAGCAAACAGCATCCAAATTAAGTTAAACGTTCGCCTTCCAGGTGCTCTAGCTATAGCCGCCGCAAGTCATATAAAGCAGAAACGCATCAAATGTTGATAACCAAATATAGTGTTGGGATGAAATTGTGCACTAAGTATTTGCATCCTGTTGGGGCATTTTCAATCGTGGAGTCTCGGATTGAGAAGAAAATAAAAGGAAACAATTACTATCTCAACAGCTTGTTTCTCTTGCTTCCCAACTATAGCTTCCCATCACAAGAACCCCCACAAAGTATTTCCGATCAGTTGTGCTGCCGTTTGGAGAAGGTAACTTCCTGTTTCTGCGATCTAACAGGACGAAATATCACATACACAGACGTCAACTATGCTTCATGCCACCGGAAATGGGAGGAAAATAGCGAATAATTGAATCACCAATATGCTTCCTTTTTCACTATGGTGTATTTTCCCTCGCCAGGTTCGCGCGTTGGGTGGCAACCGATGGCAACTTGCCGGAAACACTCTTCTTTTCCCTGGTCTAGAGCTGATGACGTCGAGCTCGTGCGTGTTTGCTGGAAAAATCCCCGTCAATGTAGTTCTCCCGAGAAGGCAAAGATGTACGCGATGTTGATCGACGCGTGGTTGGAGAAAGCAGCGTGGTAAAATGATTTTCACCCTCGGGGAGTTGGGGTTCAACTGGCAATCTTCTTCTTCTTCTTCGTCCTCACGACGTTTGATATCATATCCATGGTATTTGCCATTTCCGTCCACGCCATTGGGAAGGAGGAGGAATGTGTTTGACGTATTCTGCCGCTGGAGGCCAAACACGTCAACGCCGGATGCTGCCACCGCAAGGCTCTCGTCACCTCTCCTTTTCCCCATTGAAGCTGCTACGACACGCAAGGTATTCTTCTTTGCGGGGATTGACGGCGCAAAATGCATCCAGAATTTTCCTCCATCTGGAAGACGGTGCGAAGATGATACTTTGCTCGGTTTGCGAAGATGGATGCCTTCGATAGTTCGGGTTGTAGAAAAATGCAATGGCCGCAGATTGATGCTTTGAGAAACGGAATTTGCTTTCTTGACGAAACACATGTCAAATAGCGACGTATGCAATTGAATTTCATGATCTTTCTTCACGACCCTATTGTAAGATGAAACTCCATTTGCATCCTCTTTTTAGCCTTTCCTTTTTATCTTCTTTTTGCACTTTAAGTTGAAATCAATTTTCATTTTTCAAATGTGATCTACTGGAAGCGAAGCTAAACGACAGTCGGCCGCTGTGGAAACCATGCACTTCTGGTAATAGAATTCATCTACCATGAAATAGGTACGATACTTCACTCAGTTTCCCGTTTCTCGTTAAACTTTGTCTTTCCAATTCACGAAACACTACCGAACTCTCTTCGGTCCAACTTTAGCACCATCCTGTAGAGAGTGACGAAATGAAACGATGCTTGAAGTCTAATGAGGAAACTCTAGTGAACAAGCAGAACCGCTTTAGTTCAAACGGATGTTTAGGATATTAACAAGTTATGCGACAAACATGGCCTTCGGAATATGAACAGTATGTTGCAGCATTTATGTACAGGATGTACATTAACTCATTTGTTTTCGAACCGTAATGTACTGTTTTTGACTTGAGTTTTGTTGATGATCGATGGATCGTAATTTATAATCAATTTTATAACGCTCATCGTAAAAAAAACTAGAGCATTAAAATACTCAAGTGCATAAAAACGTCGATAAAAATAAACGAAGCATAAGCAAAAAGTAACAAAACAGGAAATTGATCGAGCGTAAAACAAACAGAATGAAAAAACATTAAGTAAAACCCATGCGCCTGCACGGACATCCAGCAAAGGCAGCAAGGCAACGGTGTTTACTCAACGATGGCAACAAAATAATTTCAGTTACACCGAGCAACAAAACGGGGTGATCCTCGTGAATGCTTCCTTGATCATGTGTGGGACGTAGGGGTTTCGTCAGAGACGAGGAAAACCTGGCTAGAATAATAAACGTTCGCTTTTCATATCCGAAAAGCAAGTTCAGGTCACCTCGAGAAAGAGACGAAAAACCGAAATTATTTTTTTCACGAGCTTACTCCTCGGAGATGAATTTCTTGTCCTTTTCCTAAGGGTTCTATTTTCGAGATGGGGTGCAGCTTTTATGTTTCCCTTGGCTACTGTGCAGCCGACCTCTTGACTCGGTGAGACTCAAACAATTAAAAGCAATAAAATTTTAATTTATGACTTCGTTATTACATTTTCATATCCTTCCAAACTAGGCAAGCTACCGGGGTGCATATAGTCTCCTACTTCCCGGAGTTGAATTCTTCTTCGTTAAATTTCCATGAACCGGCCTTCCTTCCCTCGCAGACCCCGTCGTTTCCAAGGAAAAAAATAGCCAAATTTGTTTTGCGGTAGGCATTTTTTCTCCTGCCAATTGCATGGAAAGAAATAGTTCAACTTAACCATGGAATAGTTGAATGAAATTGTTTTTTCCTCCACGGAACCGTCGAAAATGAGAGCATAAACCCCTGAAACTGATCTGAAACATACAACCGCACAGATTAACAAGGTTTACAGCCGCTACCAAAACCAAACCCCGAGAACCATCCACATTCATTACAGATAAAAACAAAAAGGTCACCGAGGTTTACGTACGGGACCAGGGCGATTGTCATCATGTCGGAGTGGAGTGGGGTGGTGACCACAGGGATGATGATTTACGGCCCAGGCGGAATTTCGGTGGCTCGCGGATAACGTAAGGATGTAGAAGACCGCCGAATATGTATTCGAAGGTATAGTCTTAGATTTAGAATTTTTTTCTACTACAGAATAAAAAAAATCCGTTTGAGAAGAATTTTGAACTGCACTGGTGGTGACGTATGGGTCGGAGAACAATAAAAGAGGAACGCATAGCAAAAAGTAAACAAAATGCAACAACAGAATAGTCAAACTAACCGTGGTAAAGATAAAAGTCAATAAATTCAACACTCAAATCACTAATCCTTACTATTTAAGAAACGTTGGTATACTTTTGTGATGATCTACCTTCAAATTGGTTTATTATTCAACGAAAGTAAGGACATTGGTCAAGAAAATCACCCAGAAGTGGGTCAAACGCACCCACGACTATTGAATAATAGCAAAACCCTCTACATTTCTTTCCCTTGAGTAGATTTACGGAGATTTCAACGTATGGAGGGTTTGCATTGAGGGAGCATTGATGGTACTTCGTCGAAGCGGTTGTGGATTGAACTTTCAGTACAAAGAATAAATTCGTTTATACTTTTATCGTAATTTTAAGCCAACTGTAAATTGTCACAAAAAATTAAAAAGTGTCAACAGATTAGATTTAAGAACTCCCATGCATGAAAGGAACAAACAGATCTTTCACAGTGATGAAATACAATTTAACACTCCTATTGTTTCATTGCGACCGTCAACCGGAGATTTACACAGCAATCATTTCCTTTCGCTGCTATATTTTTGGTATCAAACCAAGGTAGTTAAACATTGAAACATTGCAATAATGGAATTTAAAATCGGTGTAAGAAATGGGAAATTTATTTCTACTGCAACTGGCGTTACTCTTTAAACACTGAAGAAGAGACAATTGACGTGGCTATCTTTTCAATAACCACATCAGGTGACCTGAGAAAAAGAAATGCGTTTACAAGGGAGGCAGACTTAAAATAACCCATCCGAGCACGTGGTTCCTGCATCCAAACACCGGTGCACAAAAATAGCTCCAGAGTTGAAACAAGAAACTTGAGATTGTCTTCCAATCCTGGACGTGCTCCACCATCGTATACTCGTAAAGAAAACATTAAAAACATTAACTACCTCCAAATACCGAAGAAGCAACAAGCGTGTCCAATGATTCGGAAATCCACGCAATGCAGAGACTGACTGAAGAAAACTGGACAAACATACCAGGGCTATGTATTCCCCGATTTTATTTACTTTTTGTCACCACATGTGGATGCACCAACCGTGCACAGAAGATTGTTTCCCTTGCACACGCCACGCGGTTCGATTTGGCATTACGATCCAATCGCATGTTCGGTTCACTATTGAGTTCTGGGTTAAAAAAAGATAACATTATTCCGGATCGCGTAGCTCCTGCTCAGATCATGCAAATAACTGTGATGTCTATTTATTTTAACCGGATTCTAGACAAGCTGACCTAAATCGATAGAACGAATTAGGGACGCATTTGTTTTCAGAGGAACATCACATCATCGCAATGAAGGTTCTAAATTTATCTCAGAAAACGCCGGAGTTCCATGGCGTGAAAATATGATAGAACTTCATAAACCACTTGAGAAAACAATAATTAAAATGGTATACAGCATACAGCAAACGCAACGACTCTCTAGTCAAATATCCCGCAGCGCGCTCTGAGGCGCATTATTTTAGCTTTTTTTTTGGGTAGGAGACTGTTTGGAACCATTCTTCCGTCAACATTACCACAACCCATTGTGCCCCAAACCCCAACGTTCTGGCACCGTCATACATCATCGCAAGTTAATGGAGAACTCCCGGTGGTAATTTCGTGGAATGGAAAATGGAGCCATAAAATATGCCTGGGTGCAGTATAATATTCCAACGTCAGAGCAATGTTTCAAGCTTAAGGGCAAGGTTTCGGCACAAAAACCACTCTTCTGCAGCAGTAGCCGGCAATAAACGGTTATGACATACGGTCGATCATCCCAAAAATTGGTCCCCCCGTGGTTTCGAACCCTTCTACGGTTCGCCGTTGAGGACGGCTCCGAATATCGGCAGAATAAACAAAACACGAAAAAAGCTAACTCTTTCTCCTCTGGGTATCCCAAATCATCACATTTGGATTGGGGGCTCGGCACGCCTGTCCGGCATGTTGGCAATATTTTTTCTGGTTATAATAGCCCTAAGACGGCTTCCAAAATATGCTACCAGAGACAGAACGATGGTAAGTGTGGCAAAAGAGTTTCGATTATTGTCGACAAGTTGTCTATCGACCATGTCAATCTTGAGGGGATGGAGAGGGGATGAACTGGGTATCCGTGGAAGGTTCTCCATCAGTGATGCTTATCCTCTTCCAATAGGAAATCGTGATGTATTGGAAACGGATTTTCCGTTTCGTTTCCACCGTCATGTTTGGAGGGAAGGCTCACGTGGCCACAATTGTGTTTGACTGTAGTGTGGTAGACTAAACTGGTACAATTGTTACGATAATCCGAGACGGAATGTCCCGCAGCACTGGGATCTATACCTAGGATCTATACCGTGGAGAAGAGTGCGGTAAGAATTTACGGTTATTTTTATACCAAACGCCTTCCTCCTCCGGGAATAGAACGTCCTTCTTTTCCCGTGGATGATGTGTTTCGATCGATATATAACGAATCGAATTCGTAACGTATTTTTTGCCGCTATTCGTTTTTTCGCAAAACATAGCACATGGCGGCAGCCGTTCTTGAACAGGTCTGCCGGTTGTGGGTAGTTGGACTCGAAACTCTTGGGAACAGAATAAAATACAAAAAAAAAATTGTTTCAAAAAGAATTAGCGCAAATCAGTACCAATTGCTGCAGACAATTTTATGTCTCCGGCGCTCTTCTCTGAAAAACCCTGAAAAGCTCGCCAGCATCTGAAGATGCTTCATTTAACATAAGGAGGAGAGAAAACCAACATGAACGCACCAAAAAGGGAAAATTATGGAAAGATGATGGTTACACACACCCGTTGTGAACGCATCTTAAACTATTATTACGACCAACCATTCGCACCGTGATCGATCGGCACGATCGTCGTTCGGCAGGTTCTCGCTATGGTTGACATCTCGAAAATCTGACAGCTATTCTGTCATCGCGCCTACATTTGGTTACTTTGATTTGTTCCATTATCATTCCTTCGAAACACGCAAATCGTAACGAGGCGGGGCCCTTGCAGGTGGCAACGTGCATGTACAGAATTTGATTAGATTCGTACATGTACTTGATTGAATTCGTCAGATTTGTCCATTTTCTGACGACATTTTTTCTCGTTTAGGCAAACATCGGTGTAAAAGATGTAGCTACGAGCATGAAGTGGTCATTAGAAATAAAACAATCCCAAATGGCAGAATCATTACATCCTACGGTTTTTCCGTTTTGGCTCCACAATATCCACGGAATATCGGAATGTCAAAAATGGCTGTTGGGTGTACGCGCAAATTAAAATTCATACTACGAAGTGCTGCGGACATTTTTCGAACGCAATTCGGATGGTCCTTTCGTCAAGTCTCGTGAGAGGAAGTAATGGGTAATTAATGGACAAGGAAGCATCAAACGAAAGGGACGTTTCAATTGCATTACTTTTCTGACAGTTCAAAGATAGTAACCACACTGATGCTGGAACTGCTACTGGGTCTGTTGTTTGGGCTTTCAACCGTAACGGAAAATAAACCAAAAAGATTAATTATGTTCTGCTCTTTGGCTTCGAGCGTGTGAGATAAGATTTGCTCCGCTCGAAATCAACGCACAACAGAAGGCGAAAGAAACTGACACTTAGCTCCTGGCTCATGATTTGATGTTTTAGCATTAACATTACTTAACCTTCTTCCCATTTGTTTCCATCGGCCAAAGCCTAAGTAAAGAGTTGTTTTGATGGCGTGTGTTGCTTATACTTTGCGGACGCCTCGAAATAAAATACCAGCTTTATCTCTGGGGCCAGAGTTCACAAGCCACTGCTTCATTCGTGATAATTTGAGCGGCACATGTCAAACAACATATTAACGATCTTAGACAATCTGATTCCATTGTCCTTACCAACTAATATAAATTTTAAATAAAAGCCTGTCCCAATTCCTTATGTCTCCTGCAAAGACTACAGGCCTTATAACAGGTTATTTCCATGGATAATAGCAGTTTACATTTCAATCTACTAAATATTGTATCGCGTTTGAAGGAAGCAACATCATCGATTTCTAAACAAACCAATTGACCACTTGACGCGTCGAAACGAATTCCAAAACTAAAGTGGTAGCGGGTCGGACAAAAAGGTTGTTCGGAATTTCTGAACAATGAGCCTCGTGGCGAACTCCGGTTTTTAGTTCACTTTATTTTTAACTGTATCTAAAGTGTTCGCAGCGTCACCGCACTAAAAAAATATCCACTTCTCCACGCTCCGGGTTTTTATGTCTGCTCGCAACTCAGATTCGCACCGAAAAGAGTTCTTCTCGCCCGTTCCGATCTCGGCTTACTTAGATTACGTCGGGCGAAATCACGCCCGAAAAAGTTAACACGTAAACATTATACAGTCGACTCTCGATAATTCAAACGTTCGATAATTCGAAACTCTCGATAATTCGAAGTACATGTATATCAGTAGTCCCTTGGAAAACTCTCACTATTTCGAATAAAAACAATACGATTTGGTACACTCGATAATGCGAAGTAAAATTCGAAGCTAGGTTGCTCTCTTCACGCGATAATTCGAGTTGGGTCCCTCCAACTTCGCATTATCTAGAGTCGACTGTATAAATTTCTCTGTTTAACGTCTCTTCCTTTCGCCTTCTGTTAATCTAAAACAACAGTAAAATAAGACAGAAGTAATTGGGTAAAGGTAAATGTTAAAACTTTTCCGGGCAAATTGAAATAAAAAGTTATGAAAAAGGGATAGTTTCCTACAGTATATGAAGAACGTGTTTGTGTGTGTTAGTGTGAAAGTAGTAGGAGGTATGTTGATGTTGATAGTTTTGCATACGGTTTTGGCATACTTTCATAAAACAGATTTTCAACGGATTTGTAATAAGAATGTGGAACTATCCGTAACTTTCTCCTTTCTTCATCACCCAAGAGGGTCGGGGACTCAAGAAATGCAAACAAATAAACAAACGTACGGAGTTAACCGAAAGGATAAAGTTCACTAGAGGAACTGGGGAAAGGTGATATGGTTACCGGTCGTTGGGTAAAAATGGAGGAAAAGGGACACATTATTTGCCCCAAAAACCCAGCTCATACGGAAGGACTATCAGTGACGCAGTGATAATCATCGGAACCGCCCTCACGTCCACCAGGACACACAGGACACGAAGGTGAAGAAGCGATGAAGACACGGTCAACATTGAACTTGTCATCCAATGGGTCCTTCTTTCTGTTCGATTGGATTTTCTAGAGGGTTATCAAAACTTCCCAAATACTTGAGGTTGTGAAGGGGGAAAAAGGAAACCCGTAACCTGATCAAAACAAACTTCAGGTAAGCGGAAGCGAATGATGGCAACGGGATGGAAAAGAAAGCCGGGGGACCAGCACCGATGAAAGGTCCTTTAATTGATTTATAACACGTAGCCCACAAAAAGGGATCTGATCTGGGTTTACCTGTTCTACCACAACGCTTCCTAAACTTTTTCCTCCTCATGGCATCCTCCGTTTTCCCACCCACCGGGATCTAAAACCCAGACAGAGAAAGAAGAAAAAGGTTGGTTTTGTAGGTTCGACATCGAAATTGTAGACTCCATGGGGTTTCCTGCTCATAGGAGTGATTGGAGAATTGTCCCGGTTTGATTGAAGCCTTTAGATAGAGAAACCCACGCCGATCGCATTGATATACCTCGGGTGGGTTTCCGATTTTTTTTTTTTAAGCAATGCTTTTTCGGCACCGTGAAGAGGCATTCGGAAAACTGTGCGGGGCTGGTGAAAGAGAGGAATAGATTCATTAGGAAAATATCCTGGATTCAAACTAATGAATAGAACCGGATCCAAGATTAAGAGGTGAAAGGAACCGCAAGCGGAAGCGCGTGTTGAAGAGTGGTTTCTAATCAGCGTGGAAAAAAGGATGATGATTAGCATCAAATAAACACGTCGTCATCGTTAGACAACAAAACCAAAACCTGCCTTTGAGCCGAAACCAAATCAGAAGCTGGTTGTCTTTTCACCTCCCCGGAGGTGACAAGGCAGGTCCTTTTTCCAGATGTTGTCTGTTTACACAACAAACAGATCGTTTTCGATTTTTTGTCGAGCTGTTTCGTTATTATTCTACGCAGAGATGGTAGTATTTTGTTGCGTTGTTTTCCAATTCATTTTTACAATTTACTAACAAAATACCGTCCTTCGGTAAATAACTAATAGGGAAACTTAACGGTAAACTTGAAATAGTATCCATAGCCTATTGTTTTTAATTCTCATGCAGGAAAATAGCTTGAAGCGTATGTTAGCAAGAAGGTTTTACAATGCAATGCAATGCGAATAGCCGTGGACGGGTGGAAAACTCTTACCTAATAATCTCTGGACTTCGATCTCGTTGAGGTACAGATTTAGATGAGCCCGACCGGTTACCACCAGCAGAGACAGCAATAAACCAACGTAAACACATAAATTCGTCATTCTGACGCACGGGTTTAAACTCTTCCTTCTTCCTATCTTGCTGCCCACCCAATTGCTGCTTCAGTTGTCTTCGTCGGCTGCACACTTTTCAACTTCTTTCCTCACCGCTTTGGCTTTTGTTGCGTTTTTTCTCCGGTGTTTTGTTTAGCCTTTACTTCTCTTTTCTTTCGCGGTATGCCTTATTTTCGGTTCACGGATTGGGTTTAGTTATTCTTGGTTCCACTTGGTTTTCTGGCTTCGTTTCTCCACTGCCTTCTTTTTCCAAACTACTTCTGCGTTGTGTTGCGCACCCGGATTCGTACGGCACTTCATCACTCTTTTTATTTCCTAACGCTGGACTTTTCAACGCGCAAATACACGCACAACAGGAAGATGTAAATACGCCTGGAAGCCCTTTGCATGTACGAGACTCTGTGCATACTTGCGATATGACGAATTCCCTGCACACAAGACACAAGAACGGAAGGGAAACTGTAAAATTCAACCAATCAACGAATCGATTGGAATTACACAACACTTCACGACGTACAATTTCCTATTGCTTTCTTTTTTCGACGCAAAACTGACGTCAACTTGAATCACAACAAACTGATTTCGATCTTCCTAGCAGGAAGGTTAGATACTTCACCAACACCCTTCCAAAATCATTTCTTGGGATTTAATGCATCTTTTACTTGGAATGCAACCAACACTTCATCGTTATGATTTCACTTTGGCACTTTCCACACATTTCCACTCCATATTTGCTGCTATGATTCCACACAAATTTGATTGTATCAACCCGTGTTGAAAATACAATTGAATAGCAAAATATTTTCTCTCAATGCAAACCTTTTCCCACTATAAACTGCAAATCTGCCGCAGATGATTGCCGGTTGCGAGTTGCGCTAGACCAGAACAAGATGCACTTCATAAACGGCCAGCTGCGATAACACAACACTTCGCGACGAAGCAGATCAAAACACGTTGTACTGCGCGCACTACGAAACACATCGACCTGTTTCACGCGACGGACGAAAGTAAACTGATCGGTGCATGTGCGTTCAACATCGCGTGAGCCGCGAACAGAAGAGAGATGGAAAATGTCTCGTGTCGCATTTTCGAAAATACGTGCTTCGGAAAACATCGGGCGATGTTTTTGCTTGCCGGCCGGCTCTCTTCGTTTGTTTTTTGCTTTCTATGTTTTATCCATGCTGTCAGTTGGTGTGGCGCTTTGGGGATGGAAGCATGCTTTTGTAAATTACATACATGCAGTTTCATGCTTTGGATTTTTGAAGCATGCTTACGTAGCTTAAACGAAATATGAACCGGAATTTATGAAATGTGAAAATGGTTGGCTTTAGATAATTTCGTTTTAAATTCGGTTCCTCCATACACTTCCTCCAGTCTGAAAGTTGAGTTTAGCAAACCTATTACCTAAGATAAATTAGGTATGAGATTTCTTGTGTAGACCAGTTGATTCTGCTTGTTCATTTATCATTTTGTTTGTACTCTCGAGCGATTTATTCTCGAACACCGTTGAATAGATAATAGTGTCTTGTAGTTATCATGATTTCATTCCCATACGCTTTATTTTTAAGTATCATTGAACAAATAACAACAATAACTTATCATTTTTAACGTTATATTGATGAAAAATGTTGTTTAAGCAAATAAAAATCAAAAAACTATCAAATATTACATAAATAGCTACACATTTGAATTTAGAATTAAATAAAAGTATGAAAGAGAAATTTATCATGAGATGAATATTCTTAAGCCTGACATAAATAAAATAAGCATCTATTAACATTATTTATCAGCGTGTGGAAATTTTAATGTGTGCACACATGAGATACCTAAGCTATTGAGGAGTATGTAGATTTCTAGCCAAACAATGAACATTTGTATTCATTTTGTTTTTCGTGAAAACTATTGTAAGCATTTTTAATTATTTATTTTAAGAATTTAAATTACATAGACTCTTCCTAGAAAACTACACCGAATTCCGCATAAATCAACGACATTCGCTGGCTGAAGATCCACTGCGCGAAAGAAACCAGAGCTATTCGAGCGGTTATGGCTATTAACTAATTTTATTGAAATGATAAACTACACCGGACGCCAGGGTGGTTAATAGTTGTCAGGAAATAAAGTTGATTCGCACATTTTAAGTTGAAGGAAACATTTAACATGACAACAGTTCGAAGTCTCCACATTGTGAACATCTACATCGGATGCAACATATGGTTTCTTTTTGTTTCTATAAATGCCCACTGAAGTGAAAGTGTTTTTCAGTTAGATCTGAGGAGAATTCATTGGACGAACCGCACGAGTGGGGTGATGCTTTCTGCCATCATTTTCAGCAATAGAACAGCGCACGAAACGTTCCCACTTCCATAAGACACGATATTTGGCTAAAAGCTTTCCCCCCCTTCATCGCTCACGTTGTGCACAATTTGCCCGCGTAAAAAATGGACAACCATTGCCGCCGAACAAAGCTCGATTTTCCTCCATTTACTCCATTGGCGCTTTGGTCGCAGACAACATATTTTCCGGCTCCTCTAGGACACTTACACTTTTCTTCATCGATGACGTGGCGAGTCAAGTTATCTTAGCATATTTGTCGCCCTCCCAGTCTGCTAGAAGCACCTAGCTTCGTTTGCATTTTGTATTTTTATTTTTTTTTCCACCACGACACCATCCAATTTTCCGACACCTTCTCTTTCCATCGTCGCCCCACCGATCTCTAATCTCTTATCTTAATTAATGGCTATCACATTCCGTGTCCGTGTCGTCTCAGTTATGATTTCGTGCGAACCATCCGGGGTTTTTGCTTGTTTTTTTCTTTTTGTTTCGTAATTTCATTCACTTTCACTCCAGGTGTTACGCGTATTCTCCCGGCCGGTGGCCCACCAACTTAGCGCCGAACATAATCGTGAATTTGATGATTGATAAACCCGGTGCCCGGCTGCCGGAAGTGAACAGTGCGTGCTTCCCGCGAATGAAAGTGAGAAGTTGTTCTGTATTTTTTTTTTCTAGCCATCCCAAGGACAGGCTGAGAAAGAAGAACATTTTTTCGTAGCAATGGCGGGTTTCATGGTGGCGGTACTTTTGAACGAGGATATGGCAGCGTGTTGAGTGCATTTCACGATTTGGACCTTTTTATGTTGGTGAGGAAAATCACGATTACCGAGCATTAACAGTTTCGTGACTTCCTGGAGATGATCCATAGCGTTGTCAATCAAGATCATGGGCTCGAGAAGGAGTCTAAAAAATTGGTCCGATAATCGAATGCAACGATCAAACTAAAACGTTGACTTTGTATGCAAAGTAAGACAATCGCTGTCCCTGCTCGAGGAAAAAGGGAGTCATTGAATTTGTGTTGCTTGCAGGGAGTTCGCTTTTTGCATGGCATGTTTTTCCATGCACCTACCCCCGGGTACGCTCGCCATCACTAAGGTTTGGCTTTGACAACGATAAAAATGTTCTAAGTTTTTTCTTCTGCTCGTTTCTCGCTTGAATGTTTATTGTCTCCAAAAGAAAATGTCCTCGTGGGGCGCACGAGCAACGATCGTTAAACAGCCGAAGAGTCAGAATTGAGGGGAAGCAATGAGAAATAAGATAAAAAAAAAAGATAACCGTAATAAACCAACATGTGTTGTAACCACTGGTTCATTAAAATTTTAAATATTTGTTAAACGCTGTGGCGCATCGGCTGCGAACCCCACACTTTCAGCTGCCACATCCGGTCTAGTTCCGGTGTTTCTTACGGTATGGGTTTTCCCCCACAAGTTTTGTTTTTGAATCCTCTTTCCAAACCGGAGGAGAAAGTAATGAGCTGAATGTGCCACGAATGAAATCAAATGTTTAAGTCAACAGGAGCGGTAGGGTAGAACGAGAAAGTGAGAGTCATAATGAGGAGAAAATAAAGATCGAGGAAAGTGAAAAGAAACCACAAACAAAAAACATTCCGACGAGGGCGTAGGTCAATGATCACCCCGTAGACTGCAGCTGTGATGTCCTGGAACATTGACGTATGCAAAACGCGTTTATTTTTGTTTTTATTATCCCGTCTTTTCTGGATGATGGACAGTAAAACATATGCTGAAGATAAGTAACATTCTTCAATGCGACCGTAATAAAACTAAAATAAAAATAAAAGGGAATCGAGTATTACTATGCTGAAGACCCAAATTTGGTCATTGAATCATAAAAAGCTTGCATAAAAAAAAAAAGAAAATCTCCTTACATTTAGAACATTTTTATCAAGCGCATGACATTTCTTGATTTTATTACGCTTCTCACCTGACGGCGTCAGCATGACAGTGCGTAGAAGATTTCTTCACGATAAGTTGACCTCAATTATATTCGTTCGCATGTTTTCTGTAGCTTTCCTTCCAAAACTTCAGAAGATGCGCATATTAAAGAGATTGAGAGTAAGCAAACGTGTGCCCACCAAGAAAATGATGAATCTCCCCAGCCAAGCTCTCAACAAATAGCAACGATGTCCTCTCGTGTGCATTAAGCGTTTAGCTACCAGGATGGGAACGGAAACAACGAGGAGACGTGGGAGAAAAAGGGTGATCTGTGGACGGAACAAGGCGGAAAAATAAGGCCAAGTGGCACTGCAGGAGACAGGCCAAGCAAACAGTGGCATGAAATGTAAATCAAGGCACCGTGTGTGGCTTCATCAGAGGTGCATCCTTTCCCGGTTTGATGGCGACACACTAGGATTTGCATGTAGACAGAATGTATATATTCTTCCTTCTTTTATGTTTTTCTTTCTTGAACAGCAGCAGCTCCAGCTTGTTTTGAGTGCATCCCTTGACGTACGATGAGTTCGGCAAAGTGCAAAGCCTTATGTGCATTGGAAGGAAAATGCAAATGTCGTGGCAAATTTCATTCAAAACCATCAAAACACATGTTTCCGTTTTGTTGTGTGTGGTGTAGTGCATCATGACATTTTTATCCTGGAACAAACTTTGCAGACTTTAGTACTGGGAAGAGACATTTAGTTCTGGGAAAAAGTGTCTGGTTTAAAGATGTTCCGTGTTTTGAGATCCTAATTTCAAAATTCCCTGCGGGAGTTGGGCAGAAGCATTCAACTTCTGTTATTTGCGGAAAAGTTTATTTAGCTAGCTCTCGATAACAAACGAATGAAATGAAATCGATCTCAAGCCTACCACTCAAGACTTTTCTACCCTTAAGGTAAATTCAGGACGGATTTTCACTCAAGAAGAGTGAAAACACCAACTATCCGCTCCATTCGTCACTTCACTTGACCTCCAAATTCCCAACCGATCTCGTGTTCGACTTTGCAAATACGATTATCCTTCAAGCTAATAATTCTCAAGTCACTTCTCCCGAAGATTACTTCAACGGGGAAAAGTTTTTCGGCAGTGTGGGTCAAAGTTTGTATGTTTGAATAATTCCTTCCAAGAAACCAGTTCCACCATCGAGTGATTGAGATTCGTTTTAATTGATTTACAGAACACCCTTTGCCTTCAGGCGAGACAAACCGAAAAACCTAAACTTCCTCCGGTTTCGAGCCCCACTTGGAGAACTCGAGCCAAAAAACAATAGAATTTTCGGTTGTTTTTCCGGACTTTAGGACAATGATAAAACGCCCTCAAGTGTGTTTTCCAAAATGGAATGTGACGTTTCACCAAAGTCTTCCGGGGTTTGTTATGACAACTTCATCGAAATCCGACTGTTATCGGGTCGAGCCGAAGGGATACCTTATTTACAAATTTTCACGGCCTCTTGAGACTAATCGGATCTGGAACACATTTCCTCCAGTGGATCCACCGTGGTTGTGATTGATGATCCAGCGTAAGGTCCTTTGTCATTTGTAGCGAATAGCCACAAAAGAATCAATGAACGCAGTGTATTGATGCGATGGCTTTACTTTTTTGTATTTATGTCTATGACGAGAATATTTTAGATTTCGTTAACGTTATCATTGTTCACAAGGAAATAGTTGTTTTAACTAAGGAAACAAACTACTCATGGCTTTCACCCTTCTGTCCGCTCCTGCAATGCAAGCTCTTCTTCTTTTTCTTCTTCTTCTTGGCGTAACGACCTCTTGGTCATGCCTGCCCTAAGGGCTTACGAGACTTGCTTCCTTGTTGTACGTGGATAGTCACTCCTCTCGTACAGGGGAGGGTCCGGTCTCGGTAAGGATTCGAACCCACGCCGTCGAGGTGGTGAGCCCCGGCGCTCATGGGCCGATTTTCTAACCGGCGCTACCGCTCGACTGTCGCGGATCTCCAATGCAAGCTCATAATCTATTTTTGCATCCGTCTGCATAATGTCCTTCAAGTTCTTCGACAAGTTGCACTTCGGAGAATTTCAGGTTTTTTTATCACACTTTCCAAACACGAATTGTGAGAGTGACGATTACACAATTATTCAGTAGCAAGCCTCGAGCGAAAGACCTGCAGGCTCGTGCTATTGCCGCAACGTATTAAGAGACGTAACATGACGCTGCGACTCGATGCCATCTGTCATCCGTTGGTTGAAGTATTCAAGGGTGATAGAAGGCGATTGAACACACATTGTATCAGGTTTCCTCTGGAGCAGTAAGTGCGTGCGAGAGCTGGAAACCAATTCGTTGCAGTTGGCTTTCCGACTCCCTACCAAACAAGTCGAATTGTATATGCTGTCCGAATAAGTGCGTTCGTGGGACTTTGAGCAGTTTGTGAAGGTATACTTTTTTCGTTACGTGTGGGTTTGCCTACGGATAAAAAGTTAGAGGATAAAGTGAATTATAATGAAAAAAGTGCATTGTGTTTGCCTGTGTGTGCATATGCCTTATGCACAGCTGCCTGCTGATTTATCCGAAGGAAGGATGAATTACAACAAATACTTCGAATAAGACTCTCAAATAGCAGATTTTACATATCAGTTGTCAGGTCTATTTTGTGTCATTCAAACAGTTTCGAAGCGTGAAACGTAAAACGTTTTTTATGACCTAATTTATAAAATATGTTTATAAAAAAAGAAGTTTCATTGACCATCCTCATTTTTCTGTGTTAAGCAACTAGAAACACTATCACCCGATCACCAATCCTCTCCCTTTTGATTGTGGTGTGGAAAAGTTTCGATTATAACAGCCCGCATTCTGAGGGGAAAACAGGATAAATACATTGGACACGGTCAGTCCCTTTGACACGTGGGTATGTTTGGCTACTGCTGTCCCGTTGACGGATAGCGTGTATTTTTAATGCATTTTATTGAGGGGTGAATTAAATTAGTTTACTCTTTTTTACGACACCAACACCTGCCACCAGTTGGATGTGTTTGGTGTAATGCTAATGTTTATTTTCATCCCTAAATATCTCCTTCAAAGTACGCGTGCCTTATCGCCATGGTGTGTGATGAAGGGATAGGTTTTAATTCACTTCCGTAAAGCACAGGATGCCCTTTGATAAGCCGATGAAATTAGGTATCTGTCATCACATTCGATGTTATCAACGGTAAACTTCTACGGGTTTTGCTGATGAGTGCTATTAACAATCAATCATTGATGAAATATGTTTGCACGGAGATAAGCATGATATTGATGATATTTTCCGTGTATAATCCATGAGCTAAAAGTACTCCGACTCATAAAAAAGATACATGAAAGGAAGATAAGAATGCATTTTCGTTGAACAAATAGGTTCGTAAAAAGAGGCCAAAAAAGGAAATTGGATGTCGCAATGGAACAAATGAGATCGGTTCAGTTAACTAAAAAAATGAAACGTAAAATAGATTTTTTCAAGAAAGATAGTAACATTTAAAGGCTGGTGTTTCGATGCATAAATTACCAAGAAAGCAGCATACTAATTCTATAACAATTTCCTTTCAGTAGTTCGGGTTCGGGAACACGAATCACAATGAGCCTAAGCTTCTATTATATGAATGCAAGGGACTAAGCAAACCCTCATCATGTCAAGCAGCTCTGAAGGGTGGTGAACTAATTCTGAACAGTCCGTTCTCGCTGATGAATGTCAACAACATTTAATAGATTTCTGCTCTAGAATGGTCACCAAAAGTGTGCCGTATTAACACTTTGACGTCCGCACAATTCACGGTGTCGCAACGCTTTACGACCGGCGCGTTTGCACTAGTTCCTCCGTATCTGGCCGCCCTGTTTGATCATTCGTTTTCAATCTTCATTAGAAATTACGTACGAACAGTAATTCGCCTGTGAAATTTGTTTACTTTCCATTTGTTTACATCCAGTGTCAGGAGACAGCGTTGACAGTACAACAAAATGATATGATCTGATGCAAACTGGAACGGAGCTATTACATCTATGCGTGTATCCGGACGTCAGAGTGTTAAGACGTCGATGTTGAGGTCCAATGTGATGGTCCGCAGAGCCTATTTCAATTCATTAAAGAGATATTGGGACGAAAATTGGCTGCAGTCCCGCGTTCTGATGTGTTTGCGTATCATTCAAGTAAGAGCCCGACTGCTTCTTCTAAAGTGGCTAAGCGAAAAAATCTAAGCGACCTAAATAGATTCCTCTATCCGGGCGTTTAGCTTTAAACCAAACCTAGTCCCAAGAAGACACTTTGAGGAGCGCTTTGGATGGTTGAGGTGGTCATCATTTCTTGCGACATGACAACTGTAATCAACAAATTGTCAAGCGTACAAAACTTTTCGGGATGGGCTAAATCAACCAGCCGATGCCTCGAATGAGGTTAGCATAGGTCAATAATGCATCCATACTGGGCCTTTTCGGACATCGCCACAAATAACCAGTAAGGATACCGAATGCTTCTGCCCCGACCGGAGAGCACGTGCGAACAGTTTCCATTGCATTCAATTCAAGCAATGGAGAAAATTGATGGACCGACACCGACGATGAGCGATGGGTGTTGAGCGATTGGACAAATGAAATCGTATGGATCATCACCAACGGCGTTTATCAGATTTGTGTCCTCTCCGGCGCGCACACACATCGGCATCCAGCGAACGCCCTGGACGAAAGGTGCCCACCGAGCAACCGAAGCGAGCATCATGTAAGGGTAAATATTTGCCAACTCTGGTTCGTATCTGTCCATCTAGTTTGAACGGCTTCTGATTCGTTTGCTCGCCTGTCTACCCGCTATATCTGGTAGATCCTCGTCTTCTAGCAACGATTTCGCTCACTGCTATCGAGCGTTTCTCCTGTTTGTGCTGCTGGGACTAGATTTTAGGATGTGACCATACATCCGATAAATAACTCAATGCTGGTGGGTGTGCCCGGTATACTGGGAATTACGATTCTCGTTCGTGGTTCTCCCCTGCACACAAACCCATGGTTTAAAAGGAAGTGTTAATTGCACGATAAACATCTCGAAAAGCAGTTGCAGTTGTGTTTGCACAAGTTTTGAGTTTATCGTAAAGAGAACAGCATCAGAAGTGAGCGAGAAAAGTGTCTGTGATGGATGGTGTGGTCAATGTGGTAAACAGGCGGTTCAGGAAATCTTCGTTTTAATGCATTTCTTGTGAGAATCTGTTTTTTTGTCTGTAAGTTAAGCGAAAGACTTCAAAAAATATTATCCGAAAAGAAGTTTAAGGTATTTTAGATTAATTCTAAGCTTCGCTGTACCAGAGCGCTATGCAATCAGAGATTATTTTGTACATCGCTAAAGCTGCCCAGGAATATAATTTGGTTTAGTTGATTTCGCTTTTCTTCGGCGAAATAACATAAGATGGCAACAAACAATAAACTATCATTTGACATATTTAAAGCGTTATGTTACATTGCCCCATGACAGTTTTATCTGCCGGAGACGTGAGACACTCCTATCCACAACACAAAATTTAAAGCGGACTGACGGAAGGAAGCTGTGACACGGCCACATTTGCAAAACGAACATCCATCCTTTCAACTCCAGGTCTGTCGGTTGGTCGCGGTCTGGTTGATAAGCTTATACCGGTTAGAAGTTTTACGCTCGTTTATGTGACTTTTCATTGCTTTCCCTGAGCGCCATGCCGCTGACGATTGCCACGGGAAGCTAATTGCATTTCGTGTTCTTTAGAAGCGCTTCATCGCCGCGACGCCTTACCGGGTTGGGTTGTTTACTTAGCCTTCTGGTGGATGCGATAACTGGTGCCACCCGTCCATCCGCTTCCGGACTCCGGATATGAGGAATGTGGAAGCGAAACACATTCGAGCCAACATGTGAAACTTCAGACTTTTGCATGACGGGCGAGCCCTCAGCGAACCGTGACGAAAAGCTCGAAAAGCTAAGCCCTTCGTCTTTACCTGGGTGCGGTTTCGCTCGCCTTTTCCCCGCCTTGTGTGTGGCAGAACACCTCCTATTTCTTTTTATTTAACTGGTCCGTCCTATAATGGAGCACTTCAAGGCTGGATAATCCAGGGACGTTGTTTGACTGAGAGTTTTGCATCTGGAACGCAGAAACACGACAGAGGGAATAAAACAGCGTCAGCCGTAATTACGTGCTCCTCGAGGAGTCACCGCAAATCCATTGAATTCATCCTCCTGTATCCGGAATGCTTTGTGTCATGGGTTTGAAAACAAAAAATACCTTTAGCCAACAAAGACTCCTTTCCCTAGGCGAAACAATGCAAACACTGCTTCTCTCACAATATCTAACGTGTTTATTAGATAAACTTTTTAATCGCTTATGGCACGTGTTTTAAATTTAAACCAATTTGTACGTTCTTCGTAAAATTTACTTTTTCAATATTTTCTGGTATAAATAATCTGGTATCTTCCCATACAAAATTTGTTTCCGTTTGTTTCTCATCGTCAACATTCCGAAACATCCTGGCCAAACCATCAAATGATCCTTACAGCGAATGCCATCGTTGCCGTTTCGTTTAGTGTTTCTCTCGCTCTCTTAGCGCAAGGTATGCTCTGTTCAAGCCTCTGATGCAGGTTTCAAACGGAGGGGATGGAATGCAGCACCAAAAAGAAATGGTCGGCATTCCACCAGGCGCTGCCACTTATTAGCTTCTGCGCAGATTGCTATTTTTTATACCACATCTCACAGTTTTGTTTGCTCCTTCAGAGGCATCTCCATGGGCAAAGTTCGCTGAGAGACAAAAGCAAAATTAGAAGCCTCATATGCCGGACACTATATCCGTTAACAGGCCTCTGTTTGCCAGTGGCAACGTGTCACGAAGAGGACACGATAAGATAGAGCCATTGTATGCTGTTTCCTGAACCAGCTCACAATCGACTAGATCGATGGAGCAAAGGTGCTTGTCGTTTTTCCGTGTCCTTCAAACAGAACCTTAAAATATGCAGAAGAGAGGATTAAACAACGAGAAAATGGAACAAAAGGAACCCTAAACTATTGAGTTTTCACCACGCAGCGTTCTTGCGGTTTATCAAAATGAAACATTGTGAAACATCCCTCAATTAGACTGATTATGGAATGGACTTTATGTATATGAATCCATTCAATCCACTATACACAGGTATCTTTTATCGAATGGCGATAAATTGCGTGTAGATGGAAGCGTTTCGGTAGATACGAGAATTCATTACTTTTGTTTTAAGTAGATTTTTCTTTTGTCCATACCTCTCTGCCGCTCGATACCTCTAAACCAATGGCCTCGAAGGATCTCTTCTCTTTTTGAGCTGAAAAACAGCTCGAGGATAATTTTAAAAGTTCCAGTCTTCATTTTGTCCGGATCCCAATAAAGTGAGTGTGAGAGTTGTGTGGAATGTCTCAATTCATTTGAAAAACTAATGCACGCTTGCGGAAATCTATCTCCATGCTGTGTCGTGCAGGATATTCTTTTCCGGCGGCAATGTTTTTCCAGTGTGCCAATTTGTTATTGTTTGCCATTTCTTTGTCTACCATTGGCTCTAGTTTCTTATTTTTAAATTCCTCCCTACAGGGATCTGTATCTGTAGTTTGGTATAATTCAAATGCAACGTCGAACGTGTCCGTGCACGTTAAAATGCTGCAAAAGTAGAACTCGTCCGTATGAATGTACTCCTCCTGAAGACCATACAGAGGCAATGGTGAGAACTGCGGATTTCGAATCACGTTCGTTGGGTGTGTAAAAAATTGCACGACGTGCCAAACTTTCTTAGATACTTGCAAGCTGGATCCAGCCAAAAGCAGATCTCACTGATTCTGCTGTCGAATAGCGTTCGGTGGTGTATGGAACGAGAATGACTTTGGGCAGAATCAGAAAACTCGAATGCTACTTCCTGCCACCATTATTGTTGGTGACATTATATTACGCCGGCTATCAAAAGTATCGATTCTGAAGCAGTTCAGCGACTTCTAGAACATGCCTTAGAATGGCCCGCTGCCGAAATCCTGCCCTCCAACCTTTCCTGTCGAGCGGTAAGGAATACATTCAATTCGCGTCCTTACTAAAGCACACAATTTCGTCCGAACCTTGAATTAATCATCCCGGATTATGACCGGTCTTGTTACTTGATTGGGGCTGATTGACAATCGTTTCGGTGTTCTGTTCCTGTACCTGTGCGACCGAAAGGATAGGAGCATTTGATTCCATGCCGTCTCATGTGAACACCGTAAGGCTCATCGGATCAACCTAAGAAACCATTGAGCTGCATTCAAAAAATGTTCATCCATGTAAAAACCTGGTTTTAGTTGATGGATTCGCTACACCTTTGCTAATATTGTACTCCAATGATGATTATCAATGCGCACGCTATATTTTCCGCCATAAATATAATACTCCCAAAACAAATCTAAGAATGGGTTGAAAAGTTTTCGCAGCGAGGGTAATAAACTTTGCACAAGAGCCTTTAGCGAGTGGTCAAACAAATCCTACTAACGAGCTGGCATATTGGATGGCGGAACGGGAAAAGTTCATCCGTACTTGACGGTTTGTTACAGGAAGCTCCACAATGGGGAAACACACTGTCACACTCCGGAGTTGAAGGAAAAGGGCGAACGAAATTGTCACTATTACACCGACTTTCGATCTTTCTTCTCTTGGTGGGTACCCCATCGATGTTAATATTTGACTTCTTTGCAGATTTTTCTCTCCGAGTTCGTTTTCGTTATTCTTTATTCGTAGCTGGAAGATATGACTTCCAACTACGATGATGAGGGTGATAATTTGAGAAAAACTGCATGTCACTGTCACAGCCTTCGGATCGATGGGATTGCACAGCCGGATGGGGTTCTTTAAACGGATTCATTATTTTGTGGTTATCTTGCCGTTGACAGCAAGCAGCAGGTTAGGAGGACGTGTGTTTCTGTGCCATCACGGGCTCTGTTCCGAGGCGGGCATACTGAAGAGGTAATCCCGTTGACGTTAGTCAATTAAATGTCTGAAGGGAGCCGGATGAGAACATGAGGGCAAAGCGGTAGGATTAGCGCTTCCGGAATTACTCGGGTTGCCATTTGCCTTGGTTTTCTGTTAGAAAACCGCAAAATAAAGGAAAGAAGTGAAAATATGGACATTCTGTTTCTGTTCTTCTATTTATCGATAAGATCCGAGCCAAAATTTGCTGATAATCGGTGTAAACAAAGAAATTGAGAAGTTTCCGGCGTGCCCAAAAAATCCCGAAAAGCATAGCTTAGTTTTGTAAACTCGAGTGACGCTATGATAAGCGAAAACGTTCCCGCGATTGTATGTTATCCACGCGTCTCTGTTACCTTTCCCCTTTGGTTTGTTTTCAAACGGCCTCAGCCAATCCAATCCAGACACACTTAGGAGGTGCAGATACATACAACAAACGGCAGATAAATATGAAAAGTAATTGTTGTCTCTAAATTGAGTATGATTTATCGCTTCATAGAATGGCTCTGACTGAAAAGTTGGAGTTAATGCAACCCCGCAAGTGTTGGTAACACCAACCGAGACAAGATAATGGTCGGTTTGTTCCTACAACCACCAGTAAGATGACTTCTGATTAAGCACCAGTAGCCCGAACCGAGTCCTAAACGTTCCAACTTTGTTTGGGTAAGAGCTCCCGAAATGGGGAACAACTGTCTACGATCTTGATCCCAAACAAGATCTCTTAATCAATCACCCCGCGCACAAAAACCTGGCTCAGTCCGGGTGAATGTGCTGTTCGGAGTGCTGCCGCTATCGACAAAACTGTCATGTTTACGGATTTGTTCGAATGTCTCATTTGAATTTTTCACTCACCACGATATTTGAGAGCGCCTTACAAAACCAGATCCTGTCAAAGAACCTCCCAGCTTTATGTGGCGTCGGCAAGCAGTCAAAACATTCGTAAGCTTTTCGAACGGATATTTTCAATTTGCCTTTAACAAAACACCGCCGTAACAAGCTGTTGGTATTCGTATTCCACTGACCAAATGGGCAATGTTTCCGGGATTCCGGGGCAATGTTATCCCTACATATGCCCTTCGATCGTTGGTAAATTACTGTGAAAGAGTTATGAAACTAGAAAAATCGTAACTTCTTTTCTATTCTAGGGTCTGGGAAGAGCTCAACCGTAGCCGTCGTCTTACTAGCATTCGAAGGTTAGTTCGAAGTCGTTTGTTTGTTGATTGTTTTTATTTTCTCCCCGTTCATTCGGGTTGTCCACTTTCCACGGTTCGCGGTTCCTCTCTGGCGAGGAGTCAGCTGAAATCCTAGAAGCCAAGCAGGTTAAGGTCAGAGATGAACTGTATTTTTCTGTTTCACTCGTCTCGTCTTCTTGCTGCTTACCAACTTCCCGATTGGCATCGCGGCGTCGTCCAATAGTTTGTTTTATCTTTGAAATGATTCTATGCTTGTTCCCAAAATTGGATAATATATGCTTTGGCTGCGCGCTCGATCATCTCCAGCAGAAGAGTTCGCTCCCGTTTCCCCCCGTCGTGTCAAGAATCGTGATCGATTCGCCGGGTTTCCTCAGTAATGAGTTTCGAGCTGTTCTGACCAACTTCTCTTTCCTACTCTTCTCGTGTTTGGATATCTACCTCCACAGCAAAGGTTGAAAACGCGTCGATTAACAAGATCAACATTCTGACAACGTCGTTCTAACGATATCCGCTCCAAACTGAACAACAGTGTGTGTTTGGTGATCAACCAGAAGATTCTTAAATCACTTTCCTGATGCCGAAATTTGCGAAGTTCGAATGTGTTTCCTTCTCTAGAACCGGCTCAGGTGATGGCAGCTTCTGCGTAAAGCGAGCAATCAAATTTTTATGTAAATTGAATTCGAATCACTTCGGGAAGAAGAAAGAGCTCCAATTCGCGTGGGTGAATGGGTGTCTGGGTTTTGTGTTAAGTTCTCATGCACTTTCGCATGATCCGTTGAGCATCGAATTTGCAGTTCTTTTTCTATTCAGATTTTTGAAGAAGAATTAGGTTAAAAGTTTAAGTGCATCGCTTGATTGCTAACATTCCAAGATTCCTGTTCTCGCGAGAAAGAAACATAACTGAAGCACTTCGGTCGAAGCATCGGATGGAAAGCAATCGAAAGACTTCAGCTAAACATGTTCCTTCTTCCAAGAAATTGTACTTTAGAGGGTAATAACGGTAGCTTACATCAAGCACGTGGTGGATGTAGAACTTATCAAGAAAACTTCAAAGTTCAAAGTTGATCAGTATAAACCAATCTGTGAAAAATCAATCAAACTACCACTCGATTTATGTTTGAAATATTCATGGAAAAAATAATCCGACCAAACACTAACCAAACTTAATTGCTTAAAATAACAGTCAGTATTGGCTCACAAATATCAATAAAAGTCAAAGATTGGATTAAAATTCAAAATAACCAAACACCCAATAAAAAACAGTAAAATGACCGCTGCAAACAAACCCAATTACAAATTAAAGTAAGACTGGAGAATCGGATCATGTTGGAAACACACAATTATGGTATTGGCCAAATTATTTCAATCCTGTTTTGATCCGCTTACCTAACCACACCCTCTTCGAACTAACGGGAGCTGGAACTATTGCTACTACTGTTGATTAAAACCACCCAACGATTCTTCGTGTGCCTGTTCATTTGTAAGCATTGCGGTGTATATCAGTAAAAGTTTACACGCGGCGCCATTGTTTGCATATTTGCCCAGCATAAACCGAGCCTAATTATACGATACGCGTATGTAACAGCATTGTTAATGCCCATGTAATCCGTGCCATTGATGATAAATGTTTCAACAAAGGTGAATCTCGTGTAGTTTGGGAGGTCATTAGAGAGAGGAAAAATAGAGACAACCGATGGCAAGAGCATACATCAAAAGATAGGATGTTTTGTCACGGTCCAAAAGGTAAAATATGGTTCCCAAATTGATTGGTGTTTTAGTAAAATTTAGCACACAAGTTGATGTACAATCCAGTTTAATTGATGAACCAAAAAAGAACATTTGATCTTCAGTATCAAAACAAAACGTGAGGCCCGATTTTTAAAAGCAAGTGGTTCTTAGATTTTAAAACTCGCCGGTTTTCTTTTATTCCATTTAGTTTGATATCTCCTTATTAAGTTTATTATATTGTTCGGTTCGGTGAAATAAAAATCACCAACAAAAAGCTGCAAAGCCACACACGGTAACAGGCAACGGAATACTAACTAAACGTTTCCACCATGAAACATCATGTTGGGCAAATGTTTGTTCATTACATGTTCTTGTTTTAGACGTGGAGACGGGTTTTTCTCGCTCGAAGCCTCCAAAATCATCCGTGTGTATATCGTTTTCCATCGGTTATTTTTGCTGCACCAGGCATGGCTGGTTTGACACAGCATAGCTTAGACCATAAAGGGGTAGAAAGCATTCGACTCAACTATGTCGCACAGTGGCACACTGCACCCGACCACACCAGGGTGAGCCTCGAGGAAACAGCGGGTTCGGATCGGTAGGAAAGGAAAAAAAATCACCCCGTAAAAACCTGGTGCACTTGGCAATCGATGTGGGTGTCTGTGAGGTTTCTAACAAATGTAGAATCATTTCGCGAATTTGAACATCAACCGCCCGAACAGCTCGGGACGAGGCAGCACGGTTTATGCAACAGTCGATGCAGTCAAACTAGCGCCAATCAAAATATCAAACATTTAGTTTTTTAGTAAGGACAAAGATTCGTTAGTTTTAAACACGAACACATATTTGTTAAAACATAGCAGCATGGGTGTAAGTGAAGGAATATTTAATAACGAATGCTGATTTTCTTCTTCTCATATCAGATGTTGGTGATATTTGAGTTCGAATTATTTGATCTAAAATTGATAGCAATAAAAAGAATGTTGTTTTCGAACCATAGATTATCACAAGTTTGGCTGTTCTTAAAGGTTGATTGATTCATGAGATGTATCTGAAATGTTGCTTGGCCTAGTGGTTCATGTAAACGAAAATATATTCGTATAGCATGATTTCATCTAGTACTGACCTCCGCACTTTTCCATCTAGTTTTATAACCCCCTTGAAGTTGCCTGCACTGCAATGGCCGCAGAGACCAACACCGCAATGCCAACCAACATCGTGTGTGTCATCTGTTCCTCCCCCTAGCCGATGCTGCAGCACCATCGGCGGCGCCGTCGTAAATTGAAACTTGCGCCATTGGTGTACAACGTTTGCGGATTTCGAATTCCCCAGAGTGCGGGGTGGTTTCTGCTCCGGCTCACGGCCGTTTTATTCCACTGTTCACCCGGTAGCTCTCTCATGAAGTTGGCACTCTGCCTATTGGTGGAATTCCCTCCGGCGAGTCTTGGTGAAAAGTGGACGGCACGGTACAGATGTAAGGACAGGACGAAAAGTGTTGCTGATAAAAACTCGAAAAACAACCCAGCATGATACCGGGTCGGATTGGGTTGCAAGGTTCACGCTGCGACGCGGTCGACGGATGAAAAACGACGAATAATTTGATAAGTGTCACCGAGTGGCGATATTTTTGGTCGTTGGGTTTGGATTTCTTTCTAGCTTGAAAATAACGGAAAACAACAGAAGAAAAATTGCTCCCGTTGTTCCCGTGTTGGTGGCTGGCTCAAAAAACTCTCGACTCCACCGTATCACAGGGTGGGAAGATGAACCAAACCTGTCCATCTTTTTCGTCAGGCACTTTAGAAGTCGATGAGAAGAAATTTACGTAATGAAATTATGAATGACACTGCGCCAGATGGATCTGTGTTTGAGCGCCTGTCTATTCAATATTCAATTGCCATCGATTAACATAAGGTAAAGGGAGCGGTCAATGAGAGAGCGGAGGACGGTGGAAGGTGTTTTGACATTTTCATATTGCATTCAATTGGATCCTATTACAACCATCAATAGTCTTGGGATAATCTGTACCATTTTTTTAATTCAACTTTAAATGATCATAAAAGACAAAACCAAATTTAGTTCAGTGATGTTAGTGACTGTATCAAATTGAACATAGAAAATAGTTCGATCGAGCTCATAAAGGATTTATACAATTTATTTCAGCATTCAGTAAAAAAAAGTGATACAGAGCGTTTTATTCAAGTTAAGATTTTCTCACTAGTTATAGTGATCATATCACTGATATGTTAGATGAATGTTTTATTTTTTTAAAAAGTTATAAAATATTCTACGACTCACTATAAATTTAATAAAAAAAATTTAATACACCCTCACACCTACAAATTATATAACTCATGCAAATCCGGTCTCCTTTGGGTACGTTTTAAGTTTCCAAACAAGTGTTGAACTGGGAACAAAACATCACAGATCATTCGAAACGCTTAAAACCCAAAAAAGAGGTTTGTGTCGAATCTTAAACCGGCCACAAACTTTTTGCATCCATCTGAGGCTAATCAATCAAGTATTTTTACTAACTGTTTAAAAAAGGATAAGTTAATGCATAGTTTTTATTAGGAGTAACACATACTCACACACACACAAGCTTCGAGAGATTGAATCAATGAAAGGTGAGTTTTTGATCATGTCGGGTGATGTTCAAATAGTTTAGATGATTCTATTCGACATCATTCTATCACTTGTTTGGAAAAACCATATTGGGCATGTGTGTGGGGATATGGGAAAGATTCCCCAACTCACAGAGACAGGAAGTGTGTTGCCTTGGGGCGTTACATGATGCGTTATAGGCCCGTTGTAGATGGCATGATTCGGAATGATTTATTTGATTGATTCTCACCGATTCGTTTCGTTTCGATGACATGTTTTGTTTCCATAGCAATCAAAATCAAACATCGTTTAGCTCTTCAGTATTGATTTCCAATTTGAATCTATCGCACCGTTAGTTGCGTGCGGCTCGTGAGTGGCGAGTCATTAATCTTCGGCCCTACACTTCTTCTGCAGTACGCATTTATGATTTTTATCTCGGTTTGCTGCTTCGTTTCCTGTTGTTCCAGACTTTGAGCCTCGATAGTTTGCCTGTGTAGTCAATTGTTCTAGAAACGATTTGTTTCGGTGATTCAAGGAGTATGCTTATTCACGTTGGGCAAAATTTATCGATCGATCACAATTGAGGGTTGGAAGTATTAATTCAACATTTCAAACAAATTATTTTTTGTTTCAAAATAGTACAATAGAAACAAAATCAGTAAATGTGACGAATGATGGCAAAATAACCTAAAAAAAGACGCCTGGATCTTCCATTATCCCGTGTTTACGATAACATCAAATCAGGTGTATTTTAATCGTTTGAAATGGTTTCAGCATTAAAAGGAGAGAAAGTTGAGCCTTACAGGACCGACAACGTTATGTTATAACGTTGCAAAATATAGCTGGGTAGCGAAGTTACTGGAATTTTTCTCTAGTCTTCGTCAAAAGTTGATCTTTTTATACAGGGAAGGTTCCTGTCCCAAAGAATATTTGAACCCATGCTGCCGACAAACTAACCCACGACCGATTTTCTAACCGGTGTTACTTAATTACTGTCCCGGACTTCCAGCTAACACGTTTAATATGGTATTGTTGTACAATCTTTAGTTAACGCTGCTTTTCATTTCTTAAAATGTGAAATGGTAATGGTCAAGTAAACCATAATTTTAGGTCTCAAATCACTCAATTAGTAAAATTACATGATATGAAATAATTTTTTTAAGGTCACCCTAAAATCTACACACAAACAAAAAGCCTTGACTGTCAGTTATTGCAACCGGATTAATGCAATAACGCCTAGTTGATGTGATAGTAAATTAACTTTTCCTCCCATTGGCAAATAGCAGATGACAGCTGTGCCGAGCGAAATCTCCAGCCGCGTGGTTCAGTGAATTGTACCTAATGCCTTTAAATTTATCGCCTCGAATTGTGTGCCATGGTTTGCCGTCGAACCCGATTGTTGTTGCGCCTGTCGGTTTTAAATCGAAACTCCAACCTACAGACCCGGCATCCCTGCTGGCAGTGTAATCGAATAAATCTTACTGCCTGTCCATAGGAAGTTGAACCCTTTCCGCTGTCCAGTGAAGGTGACGTATGATGAAAAGCTTAACTAAAAACGCATTCAAACATATCGGTGTGGGGCATAAGACCGGGTGCTGAAGAATTAAAGCGCGCACAAATCCATTCCACCAAAGATGCTGAAGGTATTCTTATTTCTACTGTGATCGGAGCGTTGAACTTTCTCGTCTCTTCTTATGTGCGACCCGTTTGAAGTGGGTAAAAGCGACGCAAAAATGGAAAACATGTTGTCAAAGATCGGGGAAAAGGCAGCATATGCAGCGATTCCGTAACAATTCGAGCCTCAAAAACCTATCCGACAAGTGGTGGATTTGGTATTCGCATATCGTTACGGTCAGGGTGTCGTTATTACGAGGAATCTTATCAAATATTCATGAAGCAATCGTCGTCTGTTTGTGTGCACGACATTCCTCTCCGTAGTAGCCCTTTCTCTCACTCATTTTGACAACACCCGCGAGTTAGTGGTTCAGTGTATTATTTTACCATAACCGCTACTCGAGGACCGGATGTAACAGATTCCTCCGGGTGGGTTTGGTTGCTCTGAGCTTCAGATTTGCATTGAGAAGCATTTCGTTTTTTGGTAGATAGCGGATTTTGGCACCGTCGTAAGATAAAGAATGGTCTGGTCACCAATCGTTCACTTCATTTTAATAGAACTTTTTTTAATAATTGTTCGCAAAAAATTATTCAAATTTTTCATACGACATTTCAACGGAAAATTCTTATGATTCGTATTGTTTCTTATTTCCACTGTCCAGCATCCTTTCACACTTCACTTCATTCTGCAAGTTTATTGTTAAATAGCAAAATCGGGAGATGCATAGTAAAATAATTTCCGATAAAAAAAATGCCAGAAGAAAACGTTTTTTTAAATGACGTTACAGTAAAACGTAAACGTTACGTTACAGCAAACGTTTGTTAATAGGTTTCTAGTATCCACATGAAACATGATTTCCAAATTAAATTTCAAATCAATTACTCAACTTATATTTGCGGTCGAGTTTATTTGCGTGAAGAATTCTAATAGCTAGCCTCCATTTTTCCATCGCAAGTGTTTTTTCACTTCCTTGACCAATATTTCAATTCCGACCAGCGGGAAAAAGTATTATACATTATTCTATAAAGCCTAAGTGCTTGTTTGCTATATGCAAAAGTTATCGAATTTCTGAATTTCAAGGTGACGCAAAGAATGAAATAAGTTATACCATGTCTATTTCTTAGAACTACTGACGTTATTTTTAATAATTTTTTAATCAAACTCCAAGTCAATCCATTTCTGCGATTCTTTTTAAATTACAAAGTTCCAACAATGAACGCCTTCGCGTCCGCTTTATATTCACCCATTTGAGCAATCATTTCCAAGACCAATCAGCAAACAGTTTGCTCCAGAGTTGTTTGCCAAACTGGCTGCGAACCGTGACGTATTGGATAAGAAACGAAAGTAAATGTCAAACTTTCGCCTGCGCTGACTTTGAGCTTATTCGAGATCAAAGAAAGTGAAACACGAAATGGGAATCGCGGGCGTTGTTTGATGACAATTTTGTGTGCTCCAAACTCCCTGATTAGCTGCGCTTTCCTGGTCGCTTTTTTCTCCCCGTGGAAGGTAGCGATGGATTGATGATGAGGCTGTTTCTGGTAAATTTGAGGATTTGCTTTTTCGTACGAGCAGCCGACGGAGTTTTGTGTTTGCACAGACGTGTACCGAGAGAGGTGACGACAAATTGTGAGGTCGTGATTTTTCGCTTGATGTTAAAATTATGTTAAAACTTAGGGTTCTCTGTGTGCACTTGACTGTTCGACGCTGCGACCCTTGACGTGCCTACGCTCAAGAGTGTCGTGCTTTCTGCTTTTCACCTGCATGAAAGAAATCATTACACCTATGTAAAATGGTGAAACGACGGAAGGCAGAGCCGTCGGAAAACCGTGACGGCTGGAAAAGTGTCGGTACCATTCTGGGCGAATGCTCAAGTGTTTGCACGGGTGCTGAGCTGGAATACTCACTCACACACATATCTCAACTTGTTCACATTGCAACGGCGTGCAATCTGGAATACACAGAGATTCTCTTTACGCCACGAGTCGACGCGACACCAACAATTGAGCGTTTCATTTTTGAAGCGCCTTCGGAATTACGAAAAGCGGCTTGTTCGCCACTTGCACTTTTTTAACGCAAAACGTTTTGACCCCAGTCGAGTGTCAACCAACGTGTCGAGGTTTCAAGAGGCGCTCTGAAGATTCGCTCCAAGCTGGTTGCAAAATTAAAGAAGAGCAAAATGATGCAACGAATTACTTAAAACAGTTCTTAATGACAGAAAATTTCCAGTAGAAATAAAGGGTCATGATGTTAAATATTTTTACAATAATACTGAAAAAACAATGCAATTTAAGCCCTGACCAAGAAATGCATAACAAGTGATAAAAAAAATCCAAAAGTACCACTTAACATAATATTAAATCATTCAAAATAAGGTTATTACAAGTAATGTCATGACAGTATCACTTTCAAGCTGTACTTTTGTGTAATTCTATCAAGATTGAGTGAACTAATAAAGTAAAGCTAAACGGGTGAAAGTTAACAATTTTGAATTTTTTGCCGAGCCAGCTCTTAAAATAACCTCTTCTCAAATCGTTACTGCACATTCTTTAATTTTATTGCATGCCGGGAAATGATGAACCTTTTCGATGTTAACCTCATCGTAAGAACTTGCCAAGATCTTCCTTCTTCATGCACCTATCCTGCTATGCTTCCCACAGAATGATTGGCACTCATTAAAAAACAATGTTGCGAGAGAAACGAATTAAATGACATCCGCGTTCGTCTCTTGCGTAGCTGCATTATGTGGCGTTTCGTACGTCGTATAGTTTTTCCGTGCCATTTCGAGACTTATTTGAGCGTACAAACAAGGATGCACTACTACAAGCAACGCAAACAAGCGATATATCAATCAATGTTACTAGATGATGTTTAAATAATTTCCTTGCGAGGCTCGTACGTCTTCCCGACACTCATTCCAGCAGTGCACGTCATGAGCTAAACGCCAAATTCCGTCACACGGAGCGACACACGACTTTAATGCCACAACATTGACAAGCATGTTCCGTCTCCAGCTGTTTCCCGCGGGACCTAAGTAACAAGCACAGGTAAACTTACTATTAAAATGGCTTACAAAAAGCCTTACCCAAGATGGCGAACTTCCTCTCCAAATGAATGTTGAAGGAAATATTTCAAGAATTGAACGCTCGATCAATTGGAATGAGTATTTGTGACCTGGAAAATGGCACTGTAACCTCGTGGCTCATCACGGTCACGGCTGGAAGCAATTTGATGTTGGATCCGGTCTTTAGTCAGGGGAAAATGACACCCGTACAGGGGCAGGATGATTGGTTGGAGGATGCCTTGCAACCTTATTCGATAAGATAATGATGTTTCAATTGAGCTTGTAATTGAGATGTTATTTGCCGCAATTACTGATGGAACAAATTGAGCAAACATGGCGAATATTCAAATTTATAATGCTACTACGAATAACGCTAAAACTTAAGGTATATACGGTGGAGTTGTGAGTATTCATTTGTATTCTTTTGAACATCCCGTTCATATGTCCAATCTGCAATCACACCCACGTGAGTGAATGGCTAAAAGCAGTTTCAAGTGTTTCCCCATTCTTTGTCCTCAAAATGAGTAGTAACAAAAATCACGGGTGAGTAACGATAAAAACAACATATTAATTCTTGCAGTCCCTTCGTTTCTTCGTCTTGTGTTGCGAAGCAAATAATGAAACCTATGCTTTGGGACGCCAACGTTGCCATTGATTATTTATTTAACGACGTATCGTAAACAGAAATTATGCTTTGGATGGTTCTTGAACCACTTGTGCCCTTTCCTTTTTCCATCCATCATTCAGCTGCAGCATGAAAGCAACATCGTCCGCATGGAGTTGATTTTATGATTCTCACCTTTCCTTTCGATTCGGGAAATAATTATAGGTAAGGTTGCACTTCTCAATTGTTTTACGTACTTCCCCCTTTCGAAAGCCTGGCTACCGAACGGAAGAGTTACGTGACCGAGCGGACAAATTTAGACATTATGGTAATTTCACTTCATAATCAACATTAAACTCCCTGAGTCACCTTTCCTTCGTCCGGATTAAATTAGCTTTTGCCCAGGGGGAGCCAAAATAGGTAGCAAACTTGGAAACTTGCTCCCGTAGCATCATGCCCTATCGCCATTGGCGTAAAATAAGGACGCAAGCGATAAGGAAAGGAAAGGAACGAACAATGGATCCCTTCGTGGATGCATCAATCATCGAAACGCTATGCTTATTGGTCGGAAAATATTTATTGCCAAGCTTATGTGCTTCTAAATCGAGAAGCCAAACGCGAGGTTACCGACGAAGAAAAGAAATATATCGAGCTCAGGTGGAGCATGGGAAGTGACATAGATTATGCTTCCTATCATAAAACGTGCAGTGTGTGATATAAAAATGAAAAACGATAAGTAAAAAGCATTGAACAACATGGCGGAAAATCATAAAAGCATAAGTGTTCAGTATTTAATTTCGGTGCTCTTTTTAAATTAAATTCATGAAATATTTCTAAAAGAGTCATGCAGGGCCGGCCATAGGTTTTTCACTCGTGGCAACAGCTCTTGTGCAAGGACTTACTAAAATAAAAGCAATGGGTGATATGTTACAGCCGTTACCACTCCGTACCGTCGTTCGTGTCATGATCTTCGGCTGTTGATTCGCCCATTTACTATTTAAGCCAACTCGCTTAGCTTTTTCTTCATCTTGTTCGTTCCGTTTGAAACGTTGCGAATAAGACGAGGCAAGCGGATGCAGAATGTTAGATATAAGGAAACTGTGCAATAAAATGTTACAACTCTAGTATTTTTTCTCGGAAAAGTATAGAGAATTTAGTTTTATAAAACCAAAAGCTAGGGAATGGGATTAAAACTAACCAATCGCCGTAACTATATACGATGGACACGCGCTACACCAGTTCTCACGGGCTGCACCAGACGCCGAATCAGCAGTTCGCGTTTACTCACAATTAGGGACAGTTAGGCAAAGAATAAGTTAGGAATAACCAGTTTAGTTTTAGAACTCAAGAGAAGAAGACATGCCTCACTAGCAATGAAGAAATTGTTTAAAAAAACTTAATTCTTTGCCCTTGTCTCATAATTATATATTAAAATAGTTTATTTAAGGTAAAAATTCGTTATGAAAATTAAACTAAAGTGTAACATATAAGCCAGTCTTACATTTTCACTTTAACACGTTGACTGCCAAGCGTGTTTAGCAGACTTTTCTAGTACAATCTTTTTTAATAAAATTTACTTATAACATTCATTAAACCGACGGTTTTTTAAGGCTAAACAAAAACTTAGCTTCCCAAAGAATTAATATTAAATACTACTATAATTGTTAAGGTTAATTTCCTTTTGTTTATGAGACAAAAACTTGTTAGAACTAATGACAGCTGTCAACGTGTTAATATGCTCAAGTCAAAGGGATTTAACAAAAGCATAGCACCGACAGCCTCGCACTAGACGCCTAGCCGGCGGCTTGTGAAAAGCCAAATATCGTCATCGATGATTGGTACTGCTGACTTTTCCGGCTCCAGCCAAATGGAATTCAATTAGCGTGTCGAAGAGATGGCCCTTGACTTCCAGTGCTTCCACAATTTTCCTGCTCTGGGGGAGCGAAAGAAAGTCTCTTCTCCGGACTCAGAGCATAGTGTGGTTTTTGGGAGCAACGATGAAGCAATGCCAAGGAAATGCAAGGAATATTGTTTGTACGTTTATCTTTTTATCCTTTTCGCCGTGCTCAGTCGAAAGGAAAGCAGCAGAAGTCCCAAAGGGATCACGAAAGCCAATTGTGCGAGCAGCTATGTTTGTGGTTGTCGTTGGAAACGCGGAACGGCGGAAAATTGTTCTCCTCCTAACCGGTCGGTATGCAAACAAAACACTCCCTTCCTTTTCCTTTCCCGGTCGCTGTTCAAGTTGACAATTCGTTATTCCCTCAAACATCGATAGAACGTCTAGTTGGTATGTTGTGTACCTTACTGACAACGATTGTTTTACGAAAAACGGTGTGTGTGGCATTTCGATCTTTGGACCAACGAGCGAATACGTGTACGTCGAAGGGTTGTGAGAATAGATAGGAGAACGAAACGGGTACGGAAGCGGTTAATATCAGAAGTTTTGAAGAATCTCATACTGAATTAACCGAGATGTTTGGTAGACGGGATTTCATGAGCTATCGATGATATAACAGTGCTGTTTCGACACATCCTGGGCGCCAAGATCAGGCACAAGTGGAACATGAAAATACCCAATTCAAATTGCGGGTATTTGAACCCGTTTACAACACCATTTGACAATTGCCGACACAATAGACCTTCTACAGAAAGACCTAGAAAATGTAAAGTAGACGACATGGAACCTTCCATGGGGTGGAAGGGGAGCCATAGGTTAACGATGGGCCAGATACCTGACCTCAAAAAAAACTAGTTGAAAAAATTAAAAAAAATATTTTAGTCGTAAGAGAAAATGATTGGCAATGGCGCCAACATCCCCGGCCACCACGACGCGATGGAGAATTATAGGGAGGTGGGTAATTTTCCACTGAAAGAAGTTTCCAAGTTGAGTTGAAGTACGGTGCGATGTCGCATGTTGTTCAAGTCGTTGCCGGAAATTGAATCGGCAAGCCGTTAACTCCTCACTTGATGCAGTCGGAATTAAAGGAAGAGAAGTGAATACGTGCTAAGATGGAGGTTGATAAGATGATAAGCATTTCTTAGCTGTTTTCTGCAAAGCATTCAAATAGAGCGATGATGAAATGTGATTTTTCTATCATTTCATAATATAAATAAATGGTCATATAATGATTTCAAGTATTTATTATTTATATCTCTAGTGTCGCTTAACATTATCAAAACAATAAAATTGCCATGATTCACAAAAAATTGTCTGTGGATCCCGGTTGCACCAAAAATATTTCATCATAATTATTTCCCTCAAAACAGCGCCATTCTCAACACGAGTTAACGTTGCATGTTCTTGCCGAATGGATTGCAGTTACACTAATGAGCCCATAACTGAATTCCATGTTCGTTCTGGTCGAGTTTTATAAATTATACTTATCAACTGTCCAATTTTATGTCAACATGCACCATGCATTCGCGTTCTCCTTCGGGCCGTTATTTATATTTCTCGCCGTTAATCGCTAACCAAACACACTGTGTGGTATCGTTTGTCACTTGTGTTTTTTTATTTGTTTTCTTCTGCACTCTCAGATTGGTTGCACCGACTTTTAAAAGCCACACTTTTTTTTAACCTCGACCTGTTTTAACATCAGCCTTTAAGGATGAAGTGATCGTTAATTTGGTGGTTAGCTGGTAAAAACCTAAAACGACACCCAAATGGTTGTCCTCATTAAAATACTTGTTCCTCATACAGACACATGCACTGGCTCATGTGCAAGCATTTTCTCTTGGGGGCCTGTGGCGACAATGTGCTGTACGTTTTATATCGCCTGGAGATCTTGCGTCTTCGCTGCATGTGAAGTATTTTAATCGAGTACCCCAAGGTACCCACCGGAATCTCAATAAATCATGGCCTTCAGGTGATAATTTTACATCCGGTGGGGGGACCAGGCATTCCCGGTCCACCGGGGAGGATGCGTAAAGACATTTCCTCCGGGGAATCCTGTTCCTCGACCGACCAACAGCCTTGAGACTCCAAACTGCCGGAGCGTTGTTGACGGAATGCGTTTTACCCTGGCGTTTCCGCTTGGAGCGCTGTCAGGCGGTAAGAAATATGACGACAGCATATTTCATGAGCATAACTTCGCAGCATCTGAAGCGGTTGGGGGTCTGGGGTTTCAGTTTCGAAGAAACCAAGAGCAAGGGAAAAATGAAAAAAAAGTGTGGCCGTCGCATGCTTTTGCTTTTGGGAAAAACCCTTTCCTTCGTTTGATGATTGTTGGAAAGATGCTGACTAGAACATTCCCCTGATGTAAAACAAGTATGTGCGGGTAATATGCGGGATGAATAAAAACATGCAGCACTATGCAATGAACTTGGAGTAAAGTGCTTGTTTGTTTATACTCAAGATTCATTCCAATTTCTTGCTACAAAGTGGTATAATTTGAAAGTCTATGGGTAAAAAACTATAACAAATATTTCCAAAAAATATCAAATATGGGAGTCGCAAATTGGCCAGGCCATGTTAGCACGACGTGCTGAACTGTGAGCGGGCCAGAAAAGAAGAAGAAGGCAGTCGCAAATAAATGGCACAGAAGAAAAATAACATTTATTAAATCATAAACATGCTTAAAATCTAAAACAATAAAATGAAGCATTTGATCAACCATTCAGATCAAAAGTTGATAAGTTTATTTTGTCATTGCTCTTACGAACATCCAGCGATAAATAATTCGGACATGACACACAAATAGGCTAGTCGGGTGCAGAATTTTAAATTTGCCTATTTATGTATCATTTATGACAATAGCTTACATTTATGTAGGGAAACATTGATGTCTATATGCCTATTATGTGTTTTGTTAATACAAAACAATACATTTTTTAATGCAAATCATAATATTTGTAATAATTTTGATTAAACTTATTTTTTTATTTACTGCTTTGTATAGATTATAAAATTATTTCAAAAATCTATTCCGCCGTTCTTTTAGCAGTTTTGTGCGCAATAAGCACACACGTTTTATAGAACATAAGCGATTAAATAAAAGAGCCGGTGTCAATTGGACGAAAACGGGCGTGTCCGTTCGAAAAGAAAAACAACACTTTTACGACTCAAATCAAGCAAAGCCAACGCCTTCGTTATGGTGGTAACGGTCATTAACTAAACAAATATCGCAATTTATATCAACTGGCTGCTGTTTTACTTCCCCACTTTATTGTGGGTCATTTTTAAACTCACGAAAGCAACCCACCGTGTGTTGATGGCGTTGATAGAGTTTGCGTCGCCAACAATGACGACGACGACGACGCTGAAGACTTCGGCGTTAAAGAACTTGTGAAAAAGGCTTCCACCAAACTGCCAGAAGAAACCGTCCGGCAAATTCATTCGACTCCTCCTCGCGAGTCGTCTCGAAGTTGTGTGTGTGTGTGTGTGTGTGTGTGTTTTTTTTGTCCGCGAGGATCGCGCATGGACCTTGGATGAAATGTTAAATAAATCGCTCAATTGACATCCAACAAGACGTGAATAATGTTTCACAAAACTGTCTTGCGCGTCCGAGAGCTGGTACGGGAAGGGGATGAAAGGAAACCGGTTCGAAGCGACCGACTCCCTGTTTTCTCTCTCCCTTGTTTACAACATCAACATCTTCTACCCGCACGAACGAGGAATGAATCGGTTTCGCGACACTGACGCCCTCCAATCCATCGATCTTGCCGGCCTGGTTCTCAGTCCAGGGAGCATCGGTTGGCACTTAAGCCGCACGACCGCTTTGGCTGGAATTAGTTTCGAGTTGGTTTCTCCCTCCCTGTTGGAGCCAAGACGCGAACGCGAGTTACGTGATGTTTATGTATTTTGCGTAAGGTTATGGCACCACCATTCTGCCAGATCCGTCTTCTCATTGCAGCTTCCGTCATCGAACAGCACGTTTTGCAAGTGTTTTGACAAGTTGCAAATACCTTGAAAGTTATGCAGTGTGTTGGATGTTTGTGCCTGGTTTGCCCTCCAAATTACGATTTCATTAGCAATCAGGGAAACCCTGGCAAGACCTGGCGAAGGGATGTAACGCGTTGAAGTTTGTTTTCTCTATCGGTTCACCAAACAATTGGTCTGGGTGAACTGTTTTGTTGTTGTATGTAAGTTCTATTTTCTTTGTAAGTATCAAGAATTTTGTTCCATGGTCTAGCGGGAAGAGCTCTTGCCGTTTGTCTGAAATGTTCATTTCTTGAGGACCTTGAAATTGCAACGAAACAGGCTAGTTTTCTTCTTATGTTTCGACCGGCGCAAACAAAAAATGTATAGGCTAACATTGAGCATTTTTTTCGGTTTGTAACCTTCGACTTTTTGTAGATTAAACTACTCAATCGTTCAGAAACGATGCTGTCCCAGAGCCGTTAAAGAATCTTATTTGTCGAACGTTTCATGAAGATACCAAAAGCCCGCTCGCTGTGTACTACCTTCTTACCGACCGGAACAAGAGCTAATTTAGAAGAAAGTATTCTTAAAAGGTCCCTTTTCAACATTCATCCATCCAGCGCTCATCAGTGCAAATTGGAATGCGGACGAAAGCTGGGCACTATTTCCTTTGCACAGGTTACATGAAGAACTTGACGTCTTTCAATGTTGGTTCGATGGAATTGGGCGTAATGGTTTGTAAGGGTTTCTATATTTTTGCATCCCACATAAAACCTAAGGTAAAGCAAACTACGGTAGAACCACATGCAGACTTGTTGTATTCAAATTATAACATTGATTACAAATTAAGAAGAAAATAATTTTAGAAGACACAATTAACTTGTACCAATTTTAAAAGCTCTAGTTATTTCAAATTTACCTGGCTCAATTTGTGTTGTAAAAACAAATAGAAAAAAGTTTTTTCTTAGAGTTTTCTGAGATTCAATAGTATAAAAATAATAAACACAACAACATTCAAACGAATTAAATCCCTTGTTGCAGACAAATTGAAGCATGCTTCGATAATGTGTTGCTTCAGAGTTCCCAACAAAATTAACCGCCAGCAAACAACGATACTAAGAACGATAGTAAACGGAAAATTTACCTGTAAAAGGCGACAAGGAAAACTTTGCCAGCCATTTCCATATAGGGGTGTTGCGTGAGGAAGTAAAATCCGACAAAATGCAAGCTCCACTCGAAGCTATTCTCACTTTTGATGTACACGTGCATGACAAATCACATCTAAGTGGATCCCCAGGACGAAGATGCATGGTTGAGGGGTTGGTTGACCGGCCCAGGAAAGTTTTCCCCGATGGGAAACTCGAGAAAAGAAAGAAAGAGAAAAACACGATTCGTTATCGGTTTGGTAAAATTTTATTGCTTGAAGGAGAGAACAACACAAACTTTCCCTTCAAATTCGTTGCGCTTCTCGGAGGTGGGCTTGAAGAATAAGTTTTTCCTTGTTATTGGCCCTCCGAAAGTGGGAAAAAGGACAAGTTTTTTCACTTCGTATGAAAAAACAAATGTCTTGCCACAAACCAACCACGACCGAGTGCAGGTACCAAATCGAAAGGGAAATTAAAATGTACTCAACAACACAGCAACTAACTCCAGACTTAAAGCAAAAAACTCTATAAGAATGAAGAAGAGGACAAATGGGTAATAAAAGAAGAAATTCATATAAAACGAATTGGGGACAAGTTGCTCGATGTTCATTAGTGAAACAGAGAGTAATTTAATCTGAACTTTGGATCTTCCATCGGTCGGTCTACAGGACCTGTTGTTGTTTGCCCAAACAAGACTCTAACTCATCCTTCTTCCATTTCTAACCTTTACAGTTCCTCAAAGTCGTCGTCGTCACACAATTGTCATATGATTGCTTCCGGTGGACGCAAACGCTTGATGATCCTATTTGCCGTCACCGAGCAGAAGGACCTAGAAGAAGAACTGGAGAGGGAGTAAACTTGAGTCAACCAGCATCAGTCATCCTCAATTTCCCCCTCGTATATTTCCTAATTTTTGGGATGCCACCACCCGCTGGGCGCTTTGCAGTAGAGGGTTTCGAGTTTTTGGCCTGGAGAGGTAATTTAATTGCGTTTCAAAATGTGACAACATCCCGGAGTAACAATGACATCCCTCCATTGCCCAACACCGGTTCACTTTCCCTCCATCAGCAGCCAGATGAAAGTTAAGGATGTACGGAAGCCAAACGAAAAACTAATAAAAAAAATACTAAAAAAAACTGATAGTTTAAGTTGGATGGAAAATTATCCTCCGACCAAGCGGCCGAGCGGAACTCAGCATCAACAAAAAGAATGAGTAAATTTTTACTGATTGTGAATTTAAATATGGTCGCACGCAGCCGGAGAAAACATCAGGACGTACAAGATAATCGCTTCATACGCACAAACACAGTCACACATGTTGTTCCTAGAGATACATCCTTTATCATCTTTCTAACCCTAACACGGTACCCTTAGAATCGGTACGCCATGAAGCTGGTACTGTAATGCGCTTTGCGTCGCTGTCTTTTTGGACAATTTATGGCATGCATCTAACCATTGCAATGTGCTCTCGAGATTGTCGAGAACAATGTAAAAAGATGGAAAAGAATGAAGAATGGGGGGGGGGGGGGGGGGCTTCATTTGGGATTTTACCAAAATAATCAATTTCTTACCGAGAACAAAGTTCTCAGCAACAAATGAGAGAAGAGAATAAAAATATAGAGAAATAATTCAGATCTTAGTAAGTTTTTTTCCAACAAATTATTGTACATGGTAAAAGAATACCTCTTTTATATATGGCGATTACTTCAGCCGCACTGAATGCAACGGTAATTTGTACCAGGAAAACTAAGATGAACAACAAGCACCCGAAAAGGATACACAAACATAACGAAATGGCGTGTATACGGGATTAACCATGACGTTATCAACATGACAATGTCATAAGCCTTTCGCCAAGTGACGATGCGACGGTTCCCAACCGTCTTAGGGATTACCTTTAAGCCCGGCGCACCGGTACCATTTCGCTTTGGTTTAATATTCGAGTCACTTTACAGAGGGCAGGGGTTTTCCGGCATATGACAAAAAACCACCCAATCATCAATGTCATAAGAAGATTACTATGATTGTAATTTCCGGCACGTGCAACTGCCGTTAAGCGTTATGAGCTAGTTCGAGCCCCGAAGCTCGGAAAGTACGGGTTCACTTTCACTTTCCTATGCTTCAACGGGTGTGAGAAAGGGTGCCAAAAGAGGAAAGGGGGTAGGCAGACGTCAAGCGGATGCGGATAAAGAACCACAAATTGCAACTTAAGTAGGTGATGGCCGAGGATGGAACACATGAAAGTCATGCTGCAAGTCCTTTTTTATCGGGGAAGCCGTTGAGCAACGCAAGCCTAGTTGGGGAATGGGTTTTGGGAAAGTGGTGCTGATCAGGCTTGCTGGACCTGGAATGGTTGAGATAAGATGCACAGTATTAATTTGGTGAGTCCAGGGAAGATCTTCGCTAATCTATCGTCGTCAAAAACGAAGCAATGCAAATGTCAGCAAGTAAGCAATAAGCTGATGCTTATAGGCAATTAATGACGGAGCATACCGATGGCTAGACTTGAAATAAAGCCTTTACTGTTTTGCACATCATGTTGTAGAACATGTCGTCAAAGCATTACGATCCTAACAAGAGCCGTCAATTGAGTTTCGAATGATCAGAAAAAGGGCAATAAAAGAGAAATTGCAGCTTCCACCCGTTCAGAGTCAGATGTCGACCTAGTTCACCATGATGAATATATAGACGCTCTTGAAAACCCGAGCAATTGAACTTTGGTAGGAACGGTTAGTTCAATAATGTATCGCTCTATGAAACGGCGTGAGTTTTGATAAGAAAGAACGCTGCGAAACAAATTGAAGCTCTACAAATTCGTTCAAACAAAACGAAACTCTTCAAGTACCATAACCGCTAAGATCACCTAACTTGAACAACATATTCGAAAGCAGGAACGTCCTATAACATCTGCAAATTGGGTCCGTGATCTACCGTATACTGAAAAAAATGTAAAATTGAGGAGTAGGGCATCGTCACTTTGGTAAGATATCAATTAAAAGATCTGTAATCCGGGCGCAAAAAGAGTGCACTACAGCGATAACCGGAAAACTGACGAAGATCAGCATTGAAATAACCATCGTAAAATTCAAATGAGTTTTAGACAGCATACAGGTAAACTTACTGAGGATCGACCAAAGATACCAATATCGTTTAAGTGCATGTTTCACGCAAATCCTGACAAAGAAGGCAATCCTGATCGGAACGCACGCCGTGTCACACGCTGTACAGCGAAGTTACGGTTATACCACAAGTAGGTATGTATGTATGATACAATTATGTACATGGCTCTCCTAACGGCGAAAGCTTCATCCAGCGGCTGTGGATCCTCTTCTTTACGACAGGGTCAGATGGTTGGTCCTTTGCACACGGTATCAGATGGAAATGATCTCGTGAAAGATATCATATTATCAATTGCAGACTATACTCATCCGACAAACAGGTCAAATGCAAATTAGCCCAAGCCGACGATTTACCTTCATTGGATGTCGAATGGTCTTCTATTGCCCGATATTCGAAAATGTGTATCCATCTTAATATTGTCCAAATGGTTGAATTGTTTTAAATCGAAAGCTATGCACTTGAGAACCTACAAAAGCCCCAGAGGACATGAATATTTGAGGAGAAAAAAAAACAAACAGATCCTTCGTTGTTGATCAGGTTGTTTTCACTAGTTAACAAAACTGTTAATCTGAATACTATTTCACTTTGGAAAGAAAAGGCAAAGGTCCATAAAAAAGATACACAATTTCGCACAGATTTTAAGAGGTACTGTTTATCAAATTTATTGAATTATTAAAGAGTTCAGTTAAGTAAGGACAAATAAATTCGATCAAGCTCTAGTAGGAAAGCAGAAAACATTTCATGAATACAAAGATTAGTTTTTTTTCTCTCTACCCACAACTCTTCTTGTTGCAACTCAATTTGTTGATACCAGTTTATTAACGGTTCTTATCTCTGGCTAACTGGCAGGACGAGACTGAACATTGGACTGATCTTGGGTTGGTCTTGGCAAAATATATCTAGGGCGCAGGGGGTTTTACTGAAGGTAAGAAAGAAATACAAGTGTCAATGGATATTGAGAGGAATTCACTTTGTCCACCCGTAAGAGATGATACTTACCAAAAAAAAATCGAACGAAACTCGGCCGCATCGATCTTCGACCATGCTGCCTACCGTTCTATTGAAGTTCGTGTTGCCAAGGAGTGGTTGGTGTTACTGTTGCCGTATATGGATGGAATGCAACTAAATACTCTGCGGTGTTGTTGGGGTCAAAGAAAGTGAGGATACATTCTGGTTCAATAGTTTCTTTTAGCTTAGGCTTGTGTTAATGTTGAGTTGTGCTTCTCAAAATCTACCTTGGCTATAGTCGTCGATTCTGCTGATGTTTTACGTGCTGCAGACGCCACCGCCGCCACTCTCACCGTGAGCTAATGTATCGCCTTGAACGTATCACATTGCATATCTTTGTGTCCACATCCGGGCACGTTTATTATATTGTTCTCGATTCGTTGTATATACTTTGGCAATTTCGGGCACCAGTGGATCGTCCGGATTTGGATCGCATAGCATAGAGCAGATGGATAATAACACTTTTGACACGGTAAGCGCCGGTGACCATTTACTGCGTAGAATGTCCAGACAAATCGACCCGTTACTGTTAATGTTGGGGTGATATATACGTGTTGTAAATGCCACTTTAGGTGGCTTAAACGGATAGCATGATGGGAAGTCTATCGTTAGGGAAAAAAGGCCTCCCTGATACGGACTGTCTGGCGGACCCATGATTGTAGCTTGCCACTGGTACAGATTGTTGCGAATTGGACCTGCTGAGCAATGTGCCGGCGGGTCTGTTTGCAACTCTTCTAGTTCCTTGGTAAGCCTTTTCGACGCCATCTTCTACTTTTCCTTATGCACTTCCGCCGGGCGTGACTGTGGTTCGATAACACTCTGCGCTCTACTACCGAATGACCACTTTTAGGAACTCTTTCCAATCTCGGGAGATCTGACCCTGCTGTCCACCTGCTGCTGCCTTCTTGCAGTTGCGTTTGCTCCGCGCTTTGCTCTATTGCGCTATGCTCCACACAGCAAGCTTTACGATGTGGACTGAAGACTTGTATATTCTCGCAGTCACCATATGTTACACTCTGTTCAACAAAAGTTCATCGCAATACACGGATGCACTTTGAAATTCATCACCAGATCAACTAAAAGCGGCCACAGCAACGACAAAAGTAGCAATCAAATGCTAGATTTACATACGACCAAAAAGTTTTCCACAAACGTACTAGATCGAATAGCAAGAGTGAGACAACAGTATGTCTCACTGTCGGGTCGAAGCTGTCACATTTGTTCAGCTTAGGAAATATTATGAAAGTTTTTTCAAGTCAATTTCAAATTCAAACGCTGCTTTAGTACAGTTTTTAGTACAATTATTTTTGATAAAACTCGTTCATAATGCAAATGCTAAGACTCTTAAAAAAACTAAAATATTTATCTTATAGTTGAATCCCAATCAGAATACTTCTGTCACCCTATTTGTGGTTGTTTGGCGTTTATAAAGAGCACGCAGAGTACGTTTAAAAACTACTTTCGGTATATTGATTATGATTGAATTGGTTAAGCTCTGAAACATTGTACAATGTACAAAATACATAAACTTGAGTTTTCACGGTTTGGTCTTTCTTTATCAATTATCAATTTGCGTCGATTTACCACCGCGGGCGGTCAAAAAGCCCGGTTCTGTCTTTTACCGAGTCAGTACGGGATGCAAAGAAGCTGGCTGCTTTCGTGGCGCCCACAAGACAACCAAGAGGTGCGGCGGAATGAATGGAAGTTTGAGTACGATTCCCTTCCATCTTTTTGACTAAAGTTACCACGAATGGAACTGCCAGATTACTACCATTAAATGGTAATTATTATTATTATTGTTATACTTGTCGTCAGAACTCCTGCTCGTTGAATGTTTTCTCCATTCTAGTGTTTTTGGAGTCGTTTCGGAAGAGCATAAATTGAGTTAATATTTGAGAAACACATTTGTTTTCGTTCTATGCTCGGGGGTCCGCGACAGCCGAGCGGTAGTGCCGGTTAGAAAATCGGCCCATGAGCGCCGGGGCTCACCACCTCGACGGCGTTTGTTCGAATCCCAACCGAGACCGGACCCTGTACGAGAGGACTGACTATCCACGTACAACAGGGAAACAAGTCTCGTAAGCCCTTAAACGGTCAGGCATGACCAAGAGGTCGTTACGCCAAGAAGAAATTTGTTTTCGTTATCCTAAACAATGATCATAAGTTTTTAAACATAATAACAATCATCATTACTTAAAATTTAGATGATTGAAATAAATAACTTAAGAATCGTATTTTATTCATTTTATATTTTTGATATCTTTATAAATTCTGCAGAGCGAGAAAGCTTAGGAGGTTACACCCGATGGAACGTATTCTTCCGACGTTGCTAAAAAAATATTCTTCAAATATCAGGACCCCGTTTCTGCAGAAGGTGTCGAGTTGGAGGTTCAGAAAACCGCCTTGATCAGCTCACGATTGACAATCATTATTTATTCTTTCCCAGCATCCATCCATCCACCGGATGGAGCCGGCCCTGCGTCACTCGCTACTTCCGTTGCATCGGTTATAGAAGCGTGCTGTTTATTTTTTTCACTGCTTTTTACTTTTACATTTTATTGTTTTTTATGCTAATGACTGTTTGACGGCACCGATTTACTTGCCTCTGGTCCAAAATTTGTGTCACGAACCGGGTCACGTTTGTTTGACTTTTCTTTTCGCTATAAGCGCTTTTGTCTTTGGCAGGGCCATCTTTGGTGTGGCAGTCGGGAAAATGGCCTCCCGACTAAGAAATGCTCCGTACATGGCGATGGAAATAAGCTGGGCAGAATTTAAATATATACGCTCCCGGAAGCCCACAAAACGAAGCAACAGAAGGCCCCAAAGCAAAAATAAATATAGTCCCGGATGTCGACGTATGGAGGAAGTACGATGGAAGGCGGATGCGGGTCCATCACAGAAGGACATATAAAAAAATTGTGAAGCTCCATTGATTGGATCTTCGCTCCCGTTTATCCCCGCCAAACCCTTCCCCAACACACACGACACGTTTCTTCCCTTCGCCTTCGATCTGTATTATGCCGGAACTTACGATCGCGACTCACTTTGCATACTGGAAAAGGAAAATCAGCCTCTGGCGGAAATGTTTTGCCACCCCGATTAACTCCCCATCTCCACTTGAGGTCACATTTTTCACGTCACTCTTTCAGTTCCATGGTCACGGATTGATCAACGCTGTTTGGGAGGTTCGTGATTGACAGTTGAGTTTTTCAACTCCATTCCTGTTCTATTTCGTGCAATCTTTTTCTAGTTTTTCCTTTTCTAGGCGCACACATAACTCAAACTTTGTACCTTTTTTTGGATACTTCTGATGGGCGAGGGCAAAAGGAGAATTTGGTGAATATGTATTATGTTATATTCCATTTGCGGAATAATTGTTCATTCAAAGCCTGTTTTCTGCTAGCTACGTTAATAAACCATAACCTTCGATGATATACAAAGTGATATTTCGTTTTGACGGTGTAACAGTTTGTTGTAAAGATTACATTAATTTATTCCACGCAAAATTATGCCGTTTTACTGATGGTTTTTATTTGACGGTCTATTTTTCATACTGTGTTTGTCGTTTGGATTAGATTCTTATTATATGTATTTTTTTAGCATTATATGCAATTTTCAGTAGCAAGTGAATTTAGCTTTGAGAGGAATAAAACCTTATTTGTTTTCAATATTGAATTTGCTTTGCATTTTTAAATTAAAAATCTATTGTTTATCATGTAGGTACAATTTACATATTATTAAACATAATGTTAAGCCTATTCATAATTCTTATACTTTTACTACTCATATACTAAACGTACTACAATATGTATTTATCACTTCAAATATGACTTTGAGACGAGACAGTCTAAAGATTGTGTCTTAATTGATTTCTTGCTCATGTTTTCCCATCTGCCCGGAGAACCCAGCATCAGCCGCATTGTTTCCCTTCTATATACCTTCCGCAATATACGCAACTGACCTCGAGCTGCATTGATTGATATTCATGAAATTATGCAAACCCAAACAAACGGAGAGGCAGGAGAAGTTCCATCCACATGTTTGTTCATCCTTTCACCATCAATCAGAACGAGATTGGCATGGGTGGGGGGCATGGGTACACCCCCGGTGTGGGGTGTAGGAACGACCCGGTTTGGGGGAAAATGAATGTATCCTCAAGCCTAGGGTACAGAATAAGAGAAAAAATGCTCCCAAACCGGTATTGGGGATCTTGGGGAGCCTGAGCGAACACAAGGGGTCCCGGTGCAGGCTCATATGTTGATCTTTTCTTGCCCATTCATCTTCTTAAAGTTTGTAGGAGGAATTGTTTGCTTTATTTTCTTATTCTTTTCATCCCCCCATAAATATAATTTTTTTATCATCTCTTCAGTAGCCGATGGCTTATGCAAATATGTTTGCATTGTTGTGCCGACCGTGTGTTGTGCTGCAGGGCTGAAGAACCTTTTCTTGGAGTTGCTTTTATGCAGTTAAAGGAACTCGCTTGTTTGTCCAACGACAGCGTTCGAATGGGATAGGTTTGGAAAAGAGTGTTTCAGGGAAAAAAGCGAATAGCGCGTTCGTTAAAATGGTTCCAATCGTTTTGATAATGAAAATATTTAACCATCAAATAGTGACGTTCGATTTTTGCGTTACAACGTGCTCGCTGTAAGAAATATTTTAAAATATTATCTAACAACGCGTTGTATTTGGGAACAAGTTAAATTACGAAAAGTGAAAGTGATTTGATAATTTATAATTTCAATCGTTCATGTGGAACAATGCAGCAGAACACATAGTTTCAGTTACCTCTATTCCAACCCACAATCGCCCCAAAACCACAAGAATATTTCTGCCCCAACACAGTTGAATTTTTATCCAAAAAGATCACCTGTTTGTGCGTGCCGTTTCGCAAATCATCACCATATCACGAGCGGAAGTTGTGTGGCCGAGTGACATTAAAATAATTTATTGGTCTGTAAAACCCCCAACTTTGTTCTCTTCATCGCCATCGTCATCATCATTATGGTCGCCGTCTCTTCTTCAATGATTATCAGATTTCTTCGGAAATTGCAGGAAAAGGGCTGGACGCTGGTTTTCTGCTCCTTTCTTCTTGTCAAGGAAGCCAACAGTCCGAGTAAACATGTTTGTAGCTTCCCCTCAGCCGATCGTCAGCAGAAAACGTGGAGCTTTTAGAATAATAAAGATATTAAACAAATGCTTGATCAAGAGCGAACACAAAAATCAAGAAATTGATTTTAAAGCGCTGGGACAAATAGTTTTCCACAGATGCGATAACCTAGTGCGATAACAATTCCGATCACAAACCGAGCTGGATAGTTCCATTTAAAACAACATTTCATCGTTGCAGTCCAGGCATACCGCCATTCGTTAGCTGCCGATTCTTTATCACAAAGAGAAAGAGGAAGAGAGTAAGTGTGAAAGAAGCAGCAAAACGCTGACGAGCGCATTGATCGATACAGAGGTAATTTTCCTCACGGTTTGCCGTGTCTCTAAACGCATTCGGAATTTTCCTCTTGATTTTCTTAGCTTTCCATGAGAAAGCAATTTATCGTCGACCGGAGTGCTATATCAGACTAGAAGGTTTGCACTTTTCCACCGAACAGCATCTCTGTGCATTGGCGAGGCGGTATAAAGCCATTTTCCTCCGACATCAGCAGTATGTTGGTTCATTGAGGCGTTCTATTTCGCTAATGTCGATCCCCAATTTTTCCAACTCGAACCCGAGAACCCGAGCGGATACCTGGCACTGCTGAGCCACTGGGGAAGTTTGTTCAGAAAAACTACTTCCGACTCGGGCAATCCATCGACAACTCACTGGCGCTCGCTGACTGGCACATTTCGATTCGCAATCTTGTAAGAATGATGACAGGGCAGTTGAATGGATGAAGATAGTGAAAAACGTTTTCCACGAATTATTGCAGGGTTGTTGCTGTCCATTCCAACTGCCAACCATTGGTGTAAATCGTTAGAGAAAGGGTTAAGAAAATATGAAAATGCTATAACCTTATCAGCACATTTTTAAGCAGACGCAATCCAACAGGAAAACTCTAGGCCAAAGAAAGTAACAGGAAAAACTATAATGCAAAATTTGTATCAGAGTCATCAGAAAACCTGATTTTTACTTCAACATTATCTGGCGCTTTTTGACTATGGAGAAAATATAAAAGAGATTTCTCTCTTCGCAGTCATTCAATATTAACTGTCGATTGTGCTGAGCGATCCATTCTTTGTATTCCATAACTGACGACAATGGTAAACCAAATGCAGTGAAAAACAACAAGTCATCGTGCAAAATTTGGCGCCTCCTTCACCATAAAACAATTTCCAGTGCAATGGCTTTTAATATAAAATGTATGTCCTTAATACTCGGTGGAGTTGTTCCCAACGGGTGGTACTTCATACTTTCCTCCCTTAACAGATGGATATATTTTTCACCCTCGGCTTGACTCTATATAAAGAGCGGAAAAACTATTTACAGAAATTTATACAATCAAGCTGCAGGTGTCGTTGTTGTGCGCAGTCAAAGATTAAACAACAAAAAGGGAACAACGACGTACGGAATTGACGAAATAGTAGGGTGCTAGAGGTCCCCTTACTTTTCGTCGCATATCTTTTTGAGCCGCATCTAACGCTCAATGGAGATGCAGAATCTTATCAAATATTCATGAAGTAATTGTCCGGTTTTATCAGTTATCCCGACAGGGTTTCGAGTCCTCGGTTGCATCCTTGCGTATGAAATGCGCTTAGTTGGAACTAGAGGAGAGGAAAAAAAAGGACCGTTTAGCGACGTAGAGTTTTGAAACCTACATAAAAACGTTTGCGGTTATCTGTTGTGAATCCTCTCGGATCTTCTATTTCATTTTCTTAACCTGGCGCCCTTTCTTGTAGGCAACGACAAGCAACACGTAGTCAATTTCGCACAATCTGTCAGGACATTTTCGGCACCAGCGAGGGGTTCGAGGAGGCGACATAAGCCTCATGCATTATTGTGTCACTTCACTTTCTCACGATGTTTCCTGTTGTCGCCCTGCCAACGTTCAACGAATGAGTTCAAATAGTCTGTCTGTGGCGGAATATGCTGGAAAAGGATGCGTTTAGGGGGTGTATTTTATTCATCTTAATCATATGCACAATGAAGCCGGTGTAAAACTCAAAAGATCAAGTTTGGATTTGAACAAAGTGAAATATTTTTTTCAAACTTCAAGCTGAAACTAAGAAATGACCCAAATATTATAGCCTTTGTTCTAAGAGGTTCTGAGGAATAGTCCGTATAAGTAAAGATTTATAAAAATATAAAAAATTGCATAACCTTTTGAGTGCTTGTAACTTCTTTTATCATGACCGGAATTTCACTTCCAGCATAATTTTGTAAAGGTATATTATCATGCTTTAAAACTATTGACAGTTTGAATGAATTGAAGATTATTGATATGAAATATTACGCAGCATTTCGCAACCCTCCTGGAAAGTTTTCCGTTTTTAACCTAACGTTATTTTCGTTCATCTTTGACGATTCTGATAAGTTTTGTGCCTCAAAGTTCAACTAGATTAGTTTGAAGCCTCAAATTTCATCTAGATAAGTTTGGTGCCTCAAAATGTAAAAGTTCTTGCACACATTGCCAATGTTGGCGCCAACTTTCACTGCCAATATGCAGATTCTATAGTATCGCCATCTGTCGGAAAAGTTTGCAACCAAATCTTGCTCAACCAAAAAATTTTGGTTGCAACCTCGCCAATGTTTGACAATTCAATATTACCTAGTACAGAAATGGTAAACAAACCAGTATACCAAGCATAAACAACCATTCGCATTCAAACACAACTGGTGTTGTTTATTTTTAATGTAAAAACGAGTATAGAATGAAATTTAAAACAATGTTGTCGTCGCCAACTTGTCGACAACTTGCGCTGATACTTTACACATGAGCAATGCCAAGGTAAGCTATTCTGACAGAAAAACAGAGGTTGTCAAGTATTGCTTTGGTATTACCTTGGCAGGCATTGCTCAGGTGTGCAAGAGTTTTAAGGTTTCCCAGACGAATTATGGGTATGTTTGCGAAAGAGTGAAAAGAAAAAGTTATCACATTATTGATTGTTGAAAGCTAAACAATTCCATGTACAATGTAGCTAAAAGAAACAATTGATCTTACAATAAATTATACATTTAACATGAATTTTATTGCATATGTGGTGCAAAATAAACAGAAGTTAACAGTGTAGGGCACTTATTTAAAAAAAATTATTCCAAATCCGGGGAATTTATCTTACGGAATATCTTCATTGTTGGATGAGATTTTACGAATACTTGCTTCTCATTTCACATAAAATTTAATCAACAAATGGAAGAATACTAAAATTTAAAAAATTGTACAATGATTGAAAAAATGTATTGGAAAATATGTACAAGGAACTAGGGCACGTCCGACCTCGTCGGCGGTCAATGATGAAGAGTGCTTTATATCCTTATCCTCTTATATCTTCCTTTCCTTTCCTTTACATAGGCAATGCCTGGTTGTCAAATTGTTCGCGCGTACAAGTTCGCAACGTCTACGGGTTGCTTTAGGCAGCGCTCTGTGAGCTATCGAACAAGACAAACACGACAAACACGACAAAAAAAAAACGATCAAACCCAAGCAATCGTATGGAGGTGCTCTGTCAACCTGCATCGAACATGTCAGACAAACACGACACAGAACAAAACAGTTTGATTTTGTCGTGCAGGGCTGTATCCCACGGTGAAACTGTATATACCTTGTTTATTCTGCTACCTTGCTGCTGGGATGAGTGACAGTTCTTCACGACAATTCGCAGAGCACCCTTCGAACAGTGTCGTGTTTGTCGTGTTTGTTGGACTGTTCACAGAGCGCTGCCTTAGAGTGATACTTCATTACCATGCGGTCAATTGACACATGTCAATTGACCGGATACGCGATTTACAAGGTTCATATAGGTTTACAAGGTTCATAATCATAAGGTTTCTACAATTCGACGGCCGGCGTTCGATCCGGACGTTACAATATATATATATATATATATATCTCTCTTTTTCTCTATTTTTCTTTCATTCCTGCTTCCCCAGTCTATCTGACTTCCTCTCCCTCTTGCTCCTTCTTCTCTGTCATGTCTCTATTTCACTTTTTTTTGGCTTTCAAGCCCAAGGTATATATATATAGAAGGTGACATTACGTCGCTGTGGCAGGTGTGCCATATTTGAGTATTGATATGTCATAAGCTCAAACCTTGTCCAATACTCACTCAAAACTTACAACAATACCAACAGCAGTGTTACGTCAAGTCATGAAATGTCATTTTACTCTGGACGACTTCACTTTCTAATATATACACCCTCCAGCCCTCCTCAAAGGTGTCAAAACTGTTGCATCAAGATGTCAAAATTATGACAAAAAAATTAAATCACCTTGCAATTCCATTTTTTATTGAAAACTCATGATGATATTCCACTATCTCTATTTGATATGCTGTGTACACCTTGGGTTTGCACAAGATCAGTTTCACTTGCTCATTATATTTACTTGAAATAGAAAGTAAAACCGATTACTATCGTGTTTCTGCAGATTGTTGTTCGCATAAACATTATTTTTACGGAACGCATCACATCTTTTTGAAAACAAAAAATGTGCTTTTACAAAGATACCTTACAACTCTATACACACCTTGGGCCCACCAATGGATAACCAAATTACTGATTTTATCATAAAGTTTCCTTAAATTTTTGAATGCTCATGTACCTTGCGTGGATAAAGTTGTTTTCAAAAAATAAACAGCGTTAGGATAGTCGAAATATCTTTATTTTTCGAAACTAAAAGCATCATTGCATGTTCATCAAATGAAAATATGAAAACCACGCTTCTTCAGTTTATAGTTTGCTAAACTAAAAATCCTGACATTTTTAGAACACATTGATCACAAAAATTATTGATTTTATTGATAAAGTTACCTTGAAACATAATATATACCTTGGGCCTTGCCTGAAATTGATATTTGCATCAAATAACCAAGGTTGGGACAGCTGACGTATCTATTATTTTTCGATGATAAAAGAATCACCATATGATCGATGAACAAAAATAAAGCAAACAGTTTTTTTAAGCACTAAAGGTGCAATAAAAGCATTTTTTTTACCTATTTTGATAACAAAACATGTTGATTTAAAAATTAGGTTACCTTGAAACGATGGACATACCTTGGCCCTGTCAGTGTCTTGAAAAAATATCATTTGCATGAAACTGGTCTACATTACCCTACCTTTACAAAGGAAATCAAAGCAAGCTGTCAATGCAGTTCCAAGTTGTTCATTCGTACGACGGGAGGTTTTGTTTACAAAAGTTTTTTCTAAAATACATTAAAACTTGTGCTTAAGTGAAAATGAAAACTTTATCGTTCAAGACACAGAGGTTTTGTGTTATGCTGTTGTGATTTTGCTCTTGATGTTCTGCTGAAAACGATTCAGAGAGAGAGAGTGTTTCCATCGCATGTTTGATTTTAGCTGTGGCGGGCGCGACGGTCGAAAAACGCATGGTCGAAAAAACGCGTCAAACGAAAAAAAACGCTAAGTAACGCTCAAAACTATTTTAAGTATAAGGATTTAGTGTTAAAGTAAATGAACCAATGCGAATGGGTGGCAACATTACAACAGGAAATGATTGTCGTAAAACTTTTTACGTATAAACATTTTCATACATATCGCATGAAAAGAACGGTAGCAAATAAGATGAGGCAATCGGAGCATCGGCCGAGCGATTTTGCTCAAACAACGAATCACCGGCACAATAACCGAAGATCGTAGCACAGACGATTAAACAAACATATAAAAATTTTGAATGCTCATATAACAGCCCTCTCAATTTAGACTACACATATTGCTTTTGCTTTTCAAAAAAGCGATAAAACAACCAGAGTTCCAGAAAATCCAAGCGTAAAACATTCGCAATGAATTACTCCATTCCAAACAATCCGGCTGAAAAAAAACATACTATTGAACCAATCAGGCATCCGTTGAGTTTTCCAGGGCACTAGCTTCGCGAGTATAATATTGGATTCTGGCATTGTCCATTCATCCGTAGTGACATGTATTTGTTGGAGTTGAAGTTTTTTATATGCCAAAGTTTGCCATGGGAAAGCATGCAGAAACTCATGTGTTACCCCGAGAACATTCGAATACGAAAAGCCGGATGTCCGGTGTGCTTTCAAACGACTCGAAACTCCACACTCTAACGAGTGTCGTTCCATTTTAGACTTTGAAACCACTGCAGTCCTCTGCTACAGTCGCTTTCCAACAACCGCTTTCTATCCCCACACAGGGATGCGAATTTTCGGGAGACAAATTGATGTGTGCTGTACTAAAATTATACACAACTGTTAACTCAATCTCCGCTGGGTGAAATGAGCGTTTTCGGTCTTGGCTTTCATTCTGCGCGGAACTGCAGTTCATTTGCAGGATGCTTGCATGTTGGAACGCTGTGGGGCCTTTTAATTCGGGGTCGGAAAACTTCCCGACAGGTGCTGCGGGCGGATGCTGTTTAGAATAGAAAATGAAGCATTTATGAGGCTCGGCACTGGAAAATTCCATTAGAGTCAATTATGTAGCGGCTTCCGCCGATAGCCAAGTTTGCGGTTGATATTTGCCTTTTTAATGTGTTGATGAATAAATAGATGTTGCTAATGAAATTAATAATATTATTTAAAAGAAAGCTATTTTACGGAATTTAATACTCCTTAAATCTATAAAGTTTATAACAAGTTGTTATTTCTAAACACGTTTTAGATCAGACAGAAAAAATAAACACCGTACGAATTACGATGCTCATACTAGTGTCCAACAATAAAATAACACTGCGGCACATTTCAATATTACCAGCTGCTCTTAAACGGCTTAAAATGGATAGAGTATATCAATATCAACATATTGGGTATATAAACGATTTACTAATGACCTTAAGGTCCGAAAGCGAGTCCGCGACTGGAGGTTAAAACGAAACATGCATTTTTTTGTATCCATATAAATCCCACGAAAGTGGAACATATTACGGTACAGAGTTTAACAGAAACACGCTGAAAATAATCAAGAAAAAAAGGATGTTTTCCATTTTCACCGAAAAAACTCTTCATGAACAAGGCCACACATGGAAAAGACTAGCGCAACAAAAATGATTTATAAAAAACTGGAAAGCTCCAGAAGCGAAACCACATGTTTGGGAAACATTTTCCTCATTATACTTCTCCGGAAGTGAACTGCAGGGAAAACTCATAAAAATCGGAAGCCTCACACCATACAACGACGAGGGGCGGCCCGTTTTGGTTTGCCTCGTGTTTCTGCATCCATTTTGTCATTATCGTCCACCGGCTCGGACAAGGAAAATCGATTTCCACTCTTCATCTTGGGGAGCAGGAGACTGAGGAGGGGTTTTTATGTTTCGAATCATTATCAACGCTATCAATACACTACCATACCGGAAACATTTCCAAACGGAGGGCATTTTCGATTTTCCATCTCGTCGTTTGTCCAGTGGCATCGTTGACTCGGGAGGGACGGAAATCGAATGAAGCCAGATGTGGTGGAAACCAGGAGTACTGAGTTGTGTATTTTGTATCCGTACCCATATTTTCCAGTAATTTTATTATCCCGATTATTGCATATTTACAATCGCACGGTGAAATATTATTCACGAACATGTTCGAGATCACGCGGTGGACACTAGCCTGCTCACGTATTGGGAAAAGGTTTGCCATTTTCCGTACACCTACGGCATGTGGATCACGCATTGCACAGGTAAACGAAATTCGATTACGATGTTCGATCGAGCATCATTTTGGGACCGAAAATGGATCGTTGACGCGAACGCGGGAAAAACAACCGACGTTAAATTGAGTTGAATTTTCATCGAGTTTCCACACCGCAGTGATAGAGATGTGAAGTGCAGGTGAATTGAAACAGGCATATCAGAGTATGTTTCCCCTCTACCTCTCATCACTCCACAGTTCAACATTGACCAAAGCTATTAGCAGTCAAAACCAGAGAAAGAATGAAACCATCAGCGGACGATGGGTTTTTGGAAGCGAATTTGTGACGCGACTAGTGTCCACGTAGATGGCACATGTTGGCACCGATGTTGCAGACGCGGAAAAGTGTATTGCTTTTTCCCACCATCGTTTCCATGCCGGGAACTCAGTCGACTTCTCCTTCAGTCGACTTCGGTTTGGCTCGTTGACCAACGGTGGTGTCGGTTTTTGGATGCCAACCGGCTTTCATTTTCATCGCGTGGACGCTTCCGAGATGCGAATGAGGACCAATTTCGACATGCTACCGACCTTCGATGCGGAAAACCGTAAGTTAAGTTGAGATAGTGTGGGTGTGCTCTTCGTCTGGCCGAGAATGACCATAATTAAATACATGTTGCGATTCGATTTAATTTTGCCACCGCCTGCTCGGACGATGCGTTCTTCATCCCAACCCCCCGTGGAACCTCCCAACCTCCAAAATTTCCTTTACGCTTCCATTCGTTCCGCTACTCGAAAAGGACTGGGAAGACACCGGAACGTGTAAAATGGTTTTGATGGGTGAACCACAGGATTTAGTACATACAAAAGCGTATCATTATGTGTGTATCTACAAATGTAACAGAAAGAAACTATACGAGGGAGGTATGGCTACGTTGGAGCTGCGAGCGGCGTGCAGACCAACGATCCCTTTCCTACCCTCTCTTCAGCAGTCCTTTTTCTCCTGCTTTTCACCAAAATCGATATCACCTTCTGGCTGCCCAAAAACTAACCCAATACGTGTTAGATCCGGTGCTCAATGTCGATGATGATAATAATGATGATGGTGATGATAGGAAATTTGGGGACAGGATCTGGCAGAGATTATTGCTCCCGAATTCGTTCCCCTTCCTACGACTTCCTCCAGGCCGTAGAAACGGAACCAGCAATGTCCTGAAAGTGTAATGGTAATGGGAACAAGTGGCACAAAAGTAGCTTCTCCTTCCCCATCGCATCCAAGGGGAAGCCAAATGGGACATACGAGCAGAGTACAGACATCAACAACTGGCAATTAACGGAAACACGCACTTTATGATCGTTCATGTGCTTTGATGACGGGAAGGAGGCCTCTTTACGATTCGGGACATTATTTTACCGAGAGACGAAACATCGAAACGTACTACTGGGTTTGTTGAAGCATGGAATTTTCACGATAGAGCATATGTTTGAATGTCGATATAAGGAATTATTATCAGTACTATTATTGCTAATGAATTAATAATAGTAATAATATTTCATTGTAACAATATCTAGCCTGTTATTATACATTTATTATGTATGTATTGGTAATATTAGATGGGTCTAATTCGAAAAAAAAAATAATAATTTCTTTGAAATATGTCCCATGGCTGCAGAACTTAAATAATTTAAAATCCACAGGTTCGACAAAACATGGAATATAAGAATACATGAAACATTTGTTTTTCAAAGCTTTTTTCGTTTCGAATATTACGCTCCAAAAGTAGGTAAAATCGAAACATTTACAAGAAATTTGTAAATTTGACCATGCATTCGTAAAAAAGATTCAATTTTTCAATTTTTTCTGAATATTTGAACTTGTTAAATGATTCGGTTGTAAAGCTTCTTCATATTATTTTTCCTCAACAATATTCTGTTTTTGTTATGTTAGGAAAAACGAAGGTAAGTGAGCATACTAACACGGGACACAAAATAAGCACTACAGATTATTAGATTGTTAAAACATAAAATGTTGGTTTTGGAAACCATAAAATAGTGGTAAAACAATGTTTCTGAAAAGGTTTTCTTTGGGATAACCTAACTCGTTAAACGTGATGAAATAGTAAAATTCTTTGCGCTCTTCTTCGAAACAGGCTGGATGTTTGTTAATGTCTTTCAAACGAACTCATTTTTTGCCTTTCTTAACATTATTCTTCACTGCTAACATTGGCGGCCTAGTTTTTGTTCCATGTTTGAAAGGAAAATAATACAATGAACAGCGAGAATCTTTACACGCTTCAACAAAATAAGATCTACTGTTCTTCCAGGATGCAACGAAGGAAAACTGCACTTTGCAGCCGCCGAAGCGACATAAAAATGATGCCGTGCAAATGAAAAGCCCGTTTCATCCACAGCTTACCCCTTCCTCCAGATGAACGGAGGGTGCAGTGATGAACGACGAGAATGAGGCTTTTATCAAAATTACCCTTCAGCACCGCTATCCTATGAAAAGATGTTTTTCTAAAACGCAGCATGTAGAAGATGTTCTTTTTCTGCATCATAACCGCAACCCGGTTTCTTTTTTGGCATGTTGTTGGCAGTTTTTTCGTTCCACATACACGCTTGGAGCGTAACACATTTGGAGCGTAAATATTTGTGCAAAAATATTAGTTCGAAACCGAGCCACTCATGCACTCACCTTTTTGAGGTGGATCCGCCGTGCGACTTTCGGCTAGGTTTTTCCGAGCACTGTGCACTGTTTACGCTTAGACGAACCGTTTTCGTATGGAAATATATGTTGAAACTTCTTCCACAGCTGGATCTTTGTTCCCCGAGAGACTTGTAGTGGCATTCACAACGCTCGCCTTCGCGTTTCTTCCAGAATAGTTTATCTACAAGTTGTCTTCAAACAGTGGTAAAAATCAAAGGGGCAGGTGCATTAGATGCAAAGACAGTTTGTTGAATACGGTTCAGGGAAGTGAGGTGGTGAAGTATCTTAAATGATCGGATCAGTGATGGCTTCCGCGCATTTGATACCGCTTCGTTCGTTAAACAAAAACCGCTGGAAAGAAAAACACATCTCTGTTGAAAAGTGTCCCGTCAATGCATGGTAGATACAATCTCACATGTAGTAGCTTCGTCCGCTTGACTATGAATAAGGCATCATAAGAAAACCAACAAATACAACCACAACCACTACTACTTCATTTATCGTCATTTTGTTTTATCTGGTGCAAAAACTACAGTTTTTAATGGATCCATAAATCGTCGCTGCTGACTACTTGCTTCATGAATCCACGGCTTGCTGTGTTGGCAATTTCAAACCACACCTGATAGAGATCCTTCAAAGCCTCTCCTCTAGCGGAAAACTTTTGCAGGTCTATCTGCGCACACTATAAAACTCATTAACATCAACTTTCCAAATGCAAACCGACTCGTTGTATGCATTTGGAACACAAACTTCAGGTAATTATGCATCTTATCGGCATCCAGTGCAAAATAAAACGTGTTGCTTCTTTTTTAATAGGTGGTTTTGATTTTTTTTATCTAGTATCTACACGATGATATCAATCCGTTTCACTCCATAATCCAATGTTGTATCACCCTAAATGAGAGAATCCTTCAAACTCTTGTGAAATACATCTGCTGCAGCGTCAGGGCACCTTTAAGATGATGAAGTTTGAAGATAGGAAAGGTCTAGCAAGGGTCAAGCGTTTGCGAAGGACACCAGAGCTATTGCCTCCTTTCTCGTCTCCTTGTGCATCATGCGAGTATTGTCGGTGGCATGTTTGACTTCTGCCAACCGGGCACGAACACTTTTCAGGAAAAAGTCATCTAGTGGCCGGGTGAAATTTGAAACCGCAACGGTTAGCTTGGTTTGAAGTGGGAAATGATTTTTCTTTTTTTCTGGTGCGACACCGGTCCAGATTCAATGCTTTGGTTGGGCCTTGGGTTGGATGCCCGAGTTTAAAAAAAAGTGTTAGACCAAACTATATTATACACAGCCTCCCAAGACCAGATACCCCCCGAAGCTGACGTTGGAAATATTTTTCGGGGGACTTGTTAACCAGGACGAACGAAAAATGCTAAACAAACCCCGAAGTGATAGAAGAGCTCGGAAAAACTGGGCCAACCTAATGAACAAAGATTCCATCAATTGGTGAAACTTTATCTTTTGCGTTGGCTGTGTTTTCTTTTGCTCTTCTTTCTCTAGTCCTAAAGTTTGAAGTTTTTTAGTAGATGAAGAGGGTACCAAACTCAACAGCACGTCACGGAGTTTACGCGTTTAAACTTTATCACGCTCATGAGTTATGGACGGACTCTGCTGACGGACTGCGGACAGCATGGAAACAGCATGGTGTTTCCCAAATACACGGTACGGAACGTTAGAAAACATTGGGCTTTACCTTGTGTGGGGGGACTTCGACGTTCCGGGATGAACTGGCTGTTTTGTCCAACTATCGGATCTTAAGGTATACAAAGCTTTTGGACTGCTCTACACGGTTAGGAAAGTATTTGTGGCAGTTATAAAAAATAGTAGACGATGCTACTTCAGCGTTAAATTATGTTTTGATTGGTTGAAAAGATATCGAGTGGTTTTCTGGTGCCAGGTTGGTATATATCCTACCTTGCACTTTGAGTGCTGATTAATTGGCTCATGCCTGCGTTTCATATAATGAGGGAGGGGTGATTTTCTCACAGTTTTATTCAAACTATTTTAAACTTAAACAAGGTACAGTGTATTTTTCCTGTTACCGTTATCTGTTTTGAGAATAAATAATAGTGGATTTGGTACAGTTATAATCAGTTACGGTTTCAATAAAAATGGCACCATGAAATGAGCTTTTATTTTCTATTTCTTGTTCCATGTTTGCCAATCGAAGGTATTTCCGATTCTTTTCGAAAAAAATATGTTGGTCTTGAGCCAGTGAGAAATGTTTTGTTGCGAAATTGTGACTTCTATCAATTGTTTGATTTGGTTTCAATCACATGGTCAACTAATGTCAAGGAAAATGAAAATTTCAACAGTGTTTCGTCATATTTTTTATATTTTTGTTAGTTTTGTACTGCGAGACAGGAGTAAACAACAATGAAAGATGATAAAATCAATGTTTGTACTTTAACATTCAATTTATCTTACAATAGTAAAACCAGTTGTGGGTTCAAATCTCAACCGAGACCGGTCCCTACCCTATACAAGAGGACTAACCATCCACGTACACGAAAGGAGCAAGTCTAGTAACCCTATTATGAGTAGGCATGACAGAACACGGTTGTTACGCCAAAACGAAAAAGAAGAACAGTAAAACCAGTGTTCAGAAATGTAAGTATACAATATTTTATTAGTGTGACAACTTGTGAAATTTAAAACAATAGAACGTTAATGTTTTGAGAGAGGATTTATATACCAACGCGACACGGAAAAATTATTAGGATCTTTCTTACATATCCTTTCATTATCTCATCCTAACTTGGGTCCTTTTGATTAACGCTACAGTGGTCCAGCCGTTTACAGTTTGAGAAAGGACAAAGCGAATGAATTGTCTTTAGGGCTAGGGCTACAAATTTCCACGAAACGAGGGAAAATCACCACAACTTTCTTTGAGGCGTAATGAGGTGAACATTTAGTGTAGTAAATAAAACACAATTACAAAAATGTATGGTAACGATTTGGTCAAAAGTGGAAACATTTCCAATTTTAGAATGGGTGAAATAACTTTATGGTGCATAAACAAAACACAATAAATGGCACGAGTCAGCTAATGCTGCTTTTCGTTCTAGGATTTGAGCGTAGGGTACAGAAATTTGGAGCAAGACGGGAAAGCCGAAAAGTCCTCACAGAAAGAAACGTAATTTATCGGGGCGGTTTTGGAATGTAATCTTCAGTCTTACACCCAATTCTGAAACGGTAAAGCCACAATCGCAGACCCGAGTCTCCAAACTCCATCGAGTGGGCGGTCAAAGTCGAGAATTAAAGAATCGGAATCGAAAACACCATTTGGAATTCCGCCTGTGCCTGACAAACAAATTCTCGTGCTTTGTTATCCATTCCGTCCGGCCCCTCGATGGGTGAGTTTACGCTTTTTCCCATTTCCTTCCATATACTATTTTTCCGTTACTCCTCCTCCTGGAAGTAAATTACCCATTGCGTTGTCGTCCTCGTCGTTGTTGACGAACGCGAGGGAACCGTTTTCGTGTATGCATAAGCTGCAAACGTCAAATTCACACCCGTACCATAATTCATAGAAAATGGGTTTTTATCATTAAGTTGTAAAATATGCAACCGAGGGTTTCCACGTCCACAAGGATCATGCGGGGATGGAAACGCATAAGGACAACAGGAGAGGACAAAACTCGTCAAGGAAAGTCGCCCCAGCCGTTTTAAGAGACTCCGGAGATTTACGCACTGACGCCTTCAAACTATCCGTCCCGGCGGGATTTGGGTTCTGTGTTTGGATTTTCCTGGGGAATGCGGGTGAAGTTTTGCAATGGAATAAAACCCTCGACGGTTTCACCTCCGGCAAGAAGGTCTGTAGCAATTCAAGTGAGAAAAACTTGATTTTAGGGATTTTTGCTGCTGGAGAAAAAGGACCTCTGCGAAAAACTGCGCCCAACTGCCATCGAGAGCTTGAAAGGTAAGCAAGTGTTTCTTTAGATTATGATTGTTAATGTGGGGAATTAATTATTCAAACGCTAAACGCCCTCGTCGTCCTGTCTTTGTAAGCATATTTTTAACGTCTGGCAATTCTCTTCGATTATAGTGGATGGCTGGGGAAGAAATTTTTCTTTCTACATACCCATCGCTTCGTGCATTATTATCCTTTTTGAAGGGAGCCTAGCAAAACAAAAATCTCCCCTCGAGCGAATAAGGCAACCCAACGAATAATTTGCATAATGACTCAAACCTGTTAGTGACACCATCGAATCCCTGCGAGACAAGTGTGTGCCGCCCGTGGAAAGTTCTGTGCGAGAGATTGCAACTACGTAAGTGAAAAACAGAAACGCCGCAATGAGCATGGTGTTTCCACGTAGGGCAAAGCAAGAAATGGAGATGGGGGACTTGCAAGGACTTGGAATAAAGAAAAGTAGGATCATCATCCCCACCATCGCCCTCGTTGGCGTCGGAATCGGGAATAATCGTCCTTAAGAGGATAGTACCATTTTTACGACTGCAACAACTGTCGGGTTTCTTCGGTACAGTGAGAGGGGTCTTTCGGGGGTTTTTCCGGCTGGAAAAACACCAAACGGCAAACAGACATTCGCCAAGCCAACATGAATCCGATGTCTCCGCGTGATTGAGTGGAAAAGAGAAAGCTGAGAAAAGAAAAAGGACCAACAACTAATCCTGAGGTAAAGCAACATCTATGGAAAGGTATTCCCCTTCATTCATTCCCCCTTTTCTCGGAAAAACTGTCAGACTGCAAAACGTGCGATTTCCGATAGCGGCAGCAATAAAAGAACATTTTTTAGAGCAAACTTTTATCTCCAAACATGCACCGTTTGTGAAAAAACCACTTGCCAATACATAAAACGGCCTCAGCAGAAGGCAACAAATGCATTTGATCGTTTGTCATATTTTATCGTTCGGCAACACTCTCCCGCGGGAAATTGGCCATTAGAGCGGACCACATTGCCCCGCACTCGATGTCTTAATTCGAACCGATTCCCTTTCCTCTGTCGGGGATATTACGAAAACAAACTCGTAATGGGGTGGATGGAACTAATGGATAAATCAATATAAATATAGCAATCCCTAGAAATATATTTATTAGATTTAATTTACTTTTATTTCACCAGACCTAGGTGACAGACACTTCTTTTGAAAGCAAAGAAAAGAATAGCATTTCTTTTAAATTTTGAACAAGTTTGACAACTGAAACTGAAACTGAATCATTTGAATTAAATCCACCGTGGCCAAAACATTAACTAAGTTTATATGTTGGAACTTCCAGCTTTATCGTGAAATGAACTTTTTTTATGTTGTGAGACAATTTTTCTCCGCCGAACTCAGTTTTTTTTTAGATTTTTCTGCTGCATAACTTGCTTAAACATTCCGTTCTTCAGGCCAAAAGTTGTTAAACAAATGTGTTAAACGAGGCCAATTAGTAAAACAAAATGGCTCGAAGCTCCTGTCAAACATGTTTTCGGAAAATCGTGACAACGTGCCCATCACGGATGTTGTAGCTTATTTGAAGCTAGACGGCAACGAGTGGAAAAAAACTGGTACTTTATGTTTCTTTTGAAACGTGTTACAGTATATTTAAAATGTTTTGGGGTCTATAAACTACCAAAGTACGCCTTATCGTGCCTGAAAATCAGCGAGAAAGTTGTGCGCAAAGTCGCTGTTCTTTCTGTCTAGACTTCCGGTGAATGAAGAAGCACTGATATCCCTCCTTATGCCTCTCAACTATAATCAAACAAAAAAACCATTCACAACTCTTATAGGTAGGTCCTAGTCTAACATTTTGACGCCCAAACGGAGTAGCATTTGGTCATGAAGGTCTCACAAAAACTGAATGGTATAGCCGACAATATAGCTAAAGTTTTGGTTGTTTCAGTTAGATTGGTCAACTTTTTTCTCATCACCGTCGAAAATTTGTCTACTTTTTAATGCAAACGTAAGATAATTGATGTGATTGATAAGTTTTTCACTGGTGCCAAGTGCACTAAATCTAAAAGGTATCCTGACAAATGATCTGCCTTAAATCTGCCTTTCTTTGGTAAAAACTGAAAATATTCCAGCTTTCAGATGATTGATGGGACATAAAAGTAGATTAAAGTACATAATTAATATCTTACCGAACAGAAAGAACAACGTCTGAAAACGTGTTGCTCTAATGTAGCGTGACTCTAATGTAGCGTGAACTGATCCTAAATTGGATCATCAACAGTCCGACTTCTCTACCAAAACGACTATTTTTAAGCCAGATAAGTGTTTAGGCTCTCTCGCGTCAACTTTCTGCTCCTTCACTGGTCGTTAGAATGTGAAAATGTGCGACCAAATTTTCCGACCTTTGCCAAGCAGATTGTACTGGTTCAAATTTCCCGTAATGTGTCGTACTCTGGTGACTTCCAATGAGCTGTAACATGTTGAGTTACGCTCATGGTTAACTCAACGCGTTTGTACTTCCAATCCCAAATTTGATTTTCCTGTCACCCAATCCCTTTTTCAATTCTTCACCGTAAAATATCGGGAAACTCAGAAGCCCAACCAATGCATGTCCGGCCAACAATCAACGCCTATTTAACTTCCTGGTTATTTTCCTTCTTGTCGATCAAATCTCGTGGCACTCGCTAAGAATTTTCCAATGCGTTTCATGTCGTTTGCTCTACGCGTGGCGGGAAGCATAATTTAATTCAACACCATTAAAAAGCAATTTTCTATAGAGGAAAAAGTCCAAAAAATGGGAAACCCGTGACGACCGATGTCAAATCCCCACGTACGGCAGATTGAGGCTTCTTGAGCCGCAACGGAGGACGGATACCGAATTGCGGAAAATCGTAGGGATTGGAAATTGAGATTATTTGAAAGCAACCGAAAAAATCCTTCACTATCGCTCGGTAGCTGGCTGCACTCTCGACGGCTGGTGACAAAAATTGAATTAAAATGTTTACAGATCGTTTTCTCCGACCCCAAGTTTTGATTGACGGGTTTTCGCATTTTCGATAGGAAAAAGATGAAGATCTGGTATTAAAGGGCTGCCAACAGAAAAAAAGAGGGAAAATCATTTATATTTCCCCAGGATCGGCGGAATTTTGTGGCAAGGGGTTAGAGGATTTTCTAAAGACCATAGCGATCTGCTGCAATGTTGCAAAAAAGCCTCGACACTCGAATAGAGTCACGTTCGGAGTTTCATATCCTCGTTAGCCATCCAACCCCCAGGAATCAAGGGCATCCTTCGTTTCATCCTTCGAATGTTTGTGAAGGTAACGGGGCAATGTGTGGAATGTGGCCCCGGACAACAAATGTTCGTGTCCAATCATAAGATACGCTCACCCTGCTAGGTCATTGTAGGAAAACCAATCGACATTGAAACCAACCGACGGGGGAAGCATTTTCCACATTATGAAAATTCATATGTTTTTCCCACAACGAGACCTAGACATTTTTGCTGCATTCATAACGCCCCGCATGGATTATGATTCCAGACCAACTGTTGGAGGCGCTCCAAAAAACCCTTTTCCGAACGTTTTCTTCCTATTATTCCAGCATGCATGTTTCCCAAGGGTCAGAAACGTGGAACGCATAAGCAAGCAATCATGCGTGTGTGATGACGTCTTCATTTGGAGCGAACAATAAAATAGGAATGCAACGCAACGGAATGGAGGAGAAGATTCGTTTTATTTTTGATGGTTTTCCTTTCAACTATTCGAGAGGAAAAATCCTCATTTTGCATTTCAACCTTTTCCATCAATGGCCAAACGAACTTTCAGAAAGAACGTATTGCAAACCAAATCCGGGGCAAATTGTTAAGAAATAATATAAATGACTGCAAAAGGAATCATTATAAGGACGAACTTCTGACTATGGAAAAAATGTTTCGCAATCGAAAAATGAGCAACGTATTTACGCCTGTTTTCTCAATTTTATCTTTTTAATATTTTCCTGGAAGCAGATTGCGTGAACAACATATTCCCTACTGCTCGCATATTAATATCCTTTTAGACATAGGTTTTTATTTATTTTCCTGTTTCTGGCGCTTCCCGTCGATGTGGTGAAAAGTTGGGGAAAAACGGAAAACTCGTCGGCAAACGCCAAATTACACCTTCACATCCGAATCGGGAAAGCAACCTCCCTGGGGAGTAAAGCGGTCGTTTGCATGCAAAACTGGTGTGTAGAATATAAAAAAAAACGAACGTGTATTTGTAGTGCATAGGGATTGAGAGAAAATCATTTCTAACGCAACTGTACTCAACACCACCAGCATCGGTTTGGCTGGTTCTTCGTAGAGCAGAGTTAGGTAAGGCAACATGAGGGAATATGCACCCGTAATTCAAAACATTCGTTTCGACAAGACCTTTCTTGTATAAAAAATATATAAAATATATTACTATTCTCTTTTTTCATTAAGGACATAGAAAAAATATGTTGAATGTCAAACTTATACAACAAACATAAACAAAAACCAATTGTCGTTGTAGCCAATTTGTCGTCGGCAGTAGCGTAGACCAAATTGAGCCACGAAGTGAAAGATGTGTCTTCCACTCTTTAATAAATTTAAGTTTGCATAATTCAGCTTAAAACATACCGGGGCATTTTCAGTGCATCTTGCCCCACTTTCCTCTACTTTACGTTTGGAGTAACGCATATTAGCCATTGTGTACCATTTCGTAACTCGGCGTGTATCGATGCCAGATAGTGTTCGGGGTTGGTGTTTGCCGGGAAGGGGCTGGCGCATATTCATAAATTGTAAAAAGAGTTCCCATTTTTATTTAAATTTTTCCCTTTCCAACGAGCGCCTGAAAGTACCTTGTTGTGGGCAGACATGGATGCTAAAGTTGCCTACCTCGTCTCGTTTTTGTGGAAAATACCGAATGAAGTTGGGAAAAGAAGTTAAAACTCTTCTCGGTAAGTTCCATATTTGTTCATCGGACGTCCAACGGTGTCGATAATGGGATGTTCATCCCCTCCAACACAATTTCTGGAGATTTCTGAATTAAATTTGAAACTCCCTTGACACGACTCTGTTTGTCTTAATTTTAATTCTATGACAGTAATATTCCGTTCATGGTACGAAACCTCGCAAGGTACGCTTCGGGAATCCGGGAAATTTTCGAACTGGGCCGCCCACTTTCAGTGGGGGAGGATATTAACCTTTGAAAGAAGCTGGGGAATCCTTCCGTAAGTGGTATCTCATTCCGAACGAAGTATTTTCCAAGCTTTCATCAACGTTGCACTAACACGATGAGCTGCGTTAACCTCGGATACGACTTGCCTCTTCCTACTGTCATTTCTTTCACAGTTATGCACCGGCTTGGCAATCATAAATCAACTTTAAATTAACGACACCATTGCCGGGGTTTGAGTTTGCATAATAAAAGGGAGATCCTATTAAATCGGTTGACGGTGGACAGATTTTTCCTTTCACTTCCCACCTCTACCGCATGATGGATGGTAGATAAATTTTTCCTTCTTATTCGAATATATTTCTTCTCGATTTCCGTGTGCAGGAAAGGACTTGCATTTTCCGTTATCCTTTCGTGCATCGTTCACTACGGACGTTGGCGGTCAATTTTTCACTACACGCGTCCTTTTGGTTGGTGGTGAAGAGACAAATTCTGCAAAATGAAAGCAATCGGAACGGAAACTCGTACTGTATTGCAACGCTTTCAATCTGATTCGTACCAAACAGACGTTGTGTCACCGTGCACATGCTATCATCGAATTTTTCACATCATTTTCCTGGTGATGATTTTTCACGTGATGCGCTTCCACCAAGCGGAGCGAATAATAAACAAGCAAAATGTCCCGCTGCTACTTCCGGAAAGAGCCGTCGTGATTGCATTGATTCAAACCGATCCATTCGTGACATTAACGAGGAAATGCACGAACACGTTGAATAGAAACGCTTAGGTCCATTTTTACCTCCTGTTTGTGGAAACACCATTAAAAAGCACAGAACCGGTGCTACGTTAGAGGGAAAAATAGACGTCATAAATCATCATAACCGGTTATTGAAAAATACTTGCAAGCAACCAAAAAACTTCTCCCAACAGGAGTTGGGTTTTGATTTGTCACGGCGTATAGCGAAGTGAGTAATATTTCGCCAAGTGATTAATTTGAGTAAGTATTTACATTCCGCCTTTGCCACATCATAAGTTTCGTGTCCCGTTGCGCTTTATGGACCTTGACAGTGCACCTGAAGGAGCATAATTTATGTAACGTGAATCACAAATTTTAAGAAGGAAAAGGATTTTTCGTCACACTAAACAAACAAAATAAATTGCCCTATTTTAAGGTGTATTTCTTTGCTCTATCTTTGATATGGCTTTAAAAATACTAGACTCACAAATTACCTTGCTTTGGTTTTAGAAAATAATAAATTCAAATATTTTCAAAATTTTACTTTAAAAATGGTAGTTTATATCAGTAAAACTAATTTCCATGTATAGCATCACCATCACTTGCAAAAAAATATTCATATGAAAACTAAAAAAAAAATATTTAAAAAAAGAAAAATTAAAATATGGTCTAGAAAAAATGACAGGCGAAAGTATGGTAAGTAACTGCTTTTAAAATATTATACAAAACTATTCTAAAAATGTAATTTATGTCATGGCAACCGGTGCCCGTAATTCTTCTCCTTAAAGAGAAAGCAGCAAAACGGCTGCAAAGTGCAGAGGGTTATCTTCCTACCAAGCCTGCTAACACCAACGGATTGTAGCACAGAAGCCATTAGCAGCACAAATAATAGTTTGTTGTCTCTCGAGATAAACGGTCGCCTAACTCTTGAACCGATGTTAGGAAATTGTTGGTTCCGAAATGTGCACGATGACGATGGCCAAGGCATTCGTCCAAGACGACACTTCCGAAATAAGCGCCCTCGCCCAATAAATTAAACGTATAGTCTCGTAAGGTCTTATAAGTATCCTCGTGATTTGATCTGTTTTCCGGTATAACTAGTTCGCCAGAACGCTTTTCCATTTATTCATGCCGGGACCGAGGCCACAAACCAATATTGCAGACACTCCAAAAATAAATGCTAGACAAATAGCCATAATGAATCAGTAAAGATAGCAGCCAAATGTCCTGCCGGTTGCAAACACCCTTTTCCATCCATTTCCTCGGACTCGAGAAAATGTGCCTTGACCCTTTTGGACGACCCGCGTAGCGTAGCTAATGAGAGCGCCTGGGGTAAGCCTGGACTAAAATGGCACAAGTTCGGTCCCTTGGTATCGGACATCGGCGTCGTTGTTGTGAAGGCCTTTATATACAAGCCGAACAACTATGCAACTGGCACAGTAGGATACGATGGCCATTCAGTTCATTGCAAAGCAAACATCATGTCTTCGATGTGTTCGAGGACATCGACAACGTAAATATATCGTTCCTCCCTCGACTGACCAATCGAACCTTAGGGGCCATAGTTATTCGCTTCCACCCCGGCCTGTTCTAAGGATTTACGAAGAGGAGATGATCCAAAACGAGGGGCCGAAACATGCTTCCAAATTTAGGCTATAGTTCAATCCGATGGCCATCGACTTTCGTAGCTGAGGGTAAAACTAATTGGACATTAAAGAAGTGTCCACTGGTCGTGGTTTTTAGAACTGGCGTGGTCCGCAGGGCAGATATTATTATTACTATCGGATCGGGTGTTGAAAGGGACAATTCGAAGAACCTTTCGATAGGTTCGTTTCTCGAGTGATAACAATTCATCTCTCATCGTTTTTCGAGGGAGGGAAAATCGAAGGGAAGGGTCAGTTCTGATTTTGATATCTTAATCAAGGCCACCAGTAGGACTTGCGTTCCCCTACGTTGAAAAGCGTTAAATAAACAGTGGGGAAACACAAACCGAAAAGAATCGGGATGGTTTTTCCTGTCTCCCCTTGTCGAAGCACTGTTTTCAATGTGGTGTGTTAATACGATTGATCGAATAAATTATCCTTACGTCACCGAACTTTGGAGGGTTGTTGTAAAAGGAGGTTAGCACTCCATTTACGCTCCGTAAAATGGACTGTGCATTTGTTGCGGCCAATAGGTTGGTTGATGATTAGGTTTTCTTTTAGTTTCTCCTCCATCTTATTGTCTTTTGTCCTTTGAGTGGCAATGGCCTTGAATTGCCCATCCGCGCTGATTGATGGCGTAGGAACCAATGCACCGGGGGATGGTCTATTAAAAGGAAGGCCAAACGAATTACTCTTCCTTATTCCCCGAGTTTGTGTGGGTTATGGAAAATTGAAGTGGAAAATGAAGTTGCAAGCAGATAGCAGAGCTCATTTGTCCTTCCATTAGGATTACGACATTCCTGGATTGAGGGACAGGCCCATCGTTAACATCTGTTACGCTTTAGAGAAATGCGGGAGAAGTGATGGGTTGATAATTGTCGATAGCATTTTTAGAATACCATTTTTAGTAGCTTTTCAAACGTAAAATAAACCGAATATGAAAAGTAATAGGAATAGGTGAACTAAAAAATGCTTCACCTTTAATATAAAATTATTATCGAACGCTTTGGCACCAGTTTAATTGTAACATTACTCAATGAATCTTAATTTTTCTAAGCAGCAAGAAAACAAATATCTAAAACATGAAATACTTCATTTTCGTACTATCATGCCAAGGTCTCATGCAACTTCACGTATGAAGAATGATAAAAAAGACTAACAATCCCCGCATTACAAGGAGCAGACCAAAAACTTCAGAAATCCTGAAACTAAACAGCATAAATTCTAAAACAACACGGTTTTGTTATAACGATCTCCCACTTTTTGGTAACGTTTTGTTCTCGTGGAACATACAACAAGAATATCAAATTATTTTCAAAGTTTACTTTTCGTAATGAGCTTTAACATTTGTTAAATTTTATGGGACAACTGGAGTTTTGAATAAACAAATATTGGAACAAAGCAATGAAACAATTTGTATACAAACTTTGGCGTACCAGAAAAGAATTGGGTAACATTTTTATATAACTTTTTTGACGTTCAATCGAAATTAAATATGAACAATCATACCTAGTTACTTATTTGTTAACATTAGGATTAATCAAAACCGTTTTTTTGAAACATTTTCAAACCAATTAACAAACTAATGAAATAAATCTTGCTGGATTAAAACATGACATGATTACAGCTCCATTTTCTTCGAATTATTCATAGAAAATGTTCAAATAGAATCATCATCATCATCATTATTATCTTAGGGCGACAGTTCCTCGTCGGTTCTTTCGAATACACGATTACAAGATCCTTGTGCCGGATATGTGTTGTACAAATAAACGAAAAAAAATTTCAAACCATCTGCATTTAATCGGGCGAGAGCGAGTGGGTGTTAAATGTTCTATCTCGTGAAACCCATCTTCCAGTCTCCCAGAGGCGTTAAATTATATTTTATCGGGGTTTTGGCGTTCTATGCTCAGTAGAATAATATTTCAAACGAGCTTAATACTTCCGCATCCATTGCCACGCGTAGGACATTTTAGAAGAATTCCGACAAAATCATCGTCACGTAAATTTCCGTGATAATATAATTGATTTCCCGCTTACATTTCTGATGGCGGTTTGCGCCTTTCCACCTCGGTGAACTAATGATCTTCGATTATGGAATTTCTCGTTGGCAATTTCTTATGCGCTTTTCTCCAGAGATTTCTTGCCTCAGTCTCCTTTCGCATTTAAAAATGCTTCGATTCCAACGTGAAGCAAAAAGGAATAAACAACCACTATTCGGAGCAAAAGGACATCGTAATCACATCTCCATGGTGGTAAGATGTTTGCACGGAAGAGTGTTGTGTATGTGTATGCAATGTTTTCGCAGGTCCTTTCGTATCGTATCTCATCAGTGATGCGTTGAAGTGTGTTCGATGAGTAACAAATGGAAACAACGTCAAAACGGAAACAATCCCACAACGTCGTAGTACCTCGCACTTTAATTCATTGCCATGATTTTTCGCCCGGCGAAGGAAAACTTCTTAAAAAATAAACCACGCTTCGGTAGTCGCAACAGAAACATTGAACGTTCTTGATTCGAGGAAACGGAGTTCCTTAGGAGTAAGGTTCGCATCTTCTACGAGAACTTGGAGCAGGGACATGGATGTGGATGAAATGTTTTCCGGAGAAATCGGCAAAATTGCTTTTTCCGGCACACAAACCGACATGTTGTGGCATCGATAAGGTGAAGAACAACGAGAAGGACCAACTAGTTGGTTGGGGCGAAAGGTGCAAGGGTGTTCACCTGCACACTTCCTTCTGACCCGAACCTTTCCGTTCTTCTGCGTGACATGTCGAGCAGTAGGTCAAGGGAAAGGGCGGCCTGGCTACCGGAGACGCAAAGCGGGGAATGTTGATGTTGATGATGATGATGGTGGTTCGCAATGTGGTTGTTGTTGCGTGTGGAATTGCTGTTCGGGTGTCTCATTTTGTTCGCCCATCAACCGCTGTTGGCATGGAATCGGAATTGGAACCCGTCCGATACTCCATCTACACACATCCTTCCACTCGCCATCCCTCTCCTCTTCTTCGCTAGACTTACAACAAGGTGCCACTGATTGTAACTGTGATGGGTTCGCTCGGTTCGTTAGTTTGCCCGGTGAATGCTGTAGGTATTCGGCACGAAATGATGTTGCACTTGGCGGGCGCTTCCGGGATTGTCTCGGTGGGAAGATACATCTGTAATTCACCTTGCCCTCCAGACTCACTACCGCATCCGAGTGCTTGGTTGATGTTTTTGCGGTTATATTTTGATTCGTCAAAGGGAACACACGTTTCATTATGTCATCACGTGGCAAATTTGTCACGTCCAACATACACATACACTGGGCCAGACTTGTTTTTCCCTGCGTTTTATTTTTCTATTGCAAAACAATATGAATAATGTATGAAATATGTTACACAGAATAGGGATGAGGCAACTGGGAGTTGTTTTCATGGCGTGACCTCTAATATTCAAACATGCTCCGATGAGGTGACAAATACAAAGTAACATATCAGCATCAGACACGAAATGCGAAAATTCACTTAGGGAAAGCAACGTCATCCACTCCTGAAAGAATGAGTTGGAGTAGCAACGTTTTTATTGAAATTAAAAGATTCCTAATCTTCCAAACGCCGGCAGTAAGCAAGTGGGCAGAGCATGGGTGGATGGGCCCGAGCTCGGTGGCGGTCATTATGATAAACCTCACAGGATGCGGAAGGGCCAACATGCGTTTTAATGTTTTAATTATGTTTTAATTTTTCACACCATATTTTAACTTTTTAATTCTATTTTTTAACGATAATTTAAAAAAACAACAAAATTTTTAATAGCCATAGTCGAATATGATTATTTTATCCAACTTTTTTGTTAAAAAACAACTTTTCAGAATTTTGTTGAATTGTTGATAAGTGTTCAATTATTATTTTCAAGAAACTTGCTTGAATTTTTCTTCGTTTTCCTGTTAAATTGAAAGGACTACTATAATTGAAATACTATTTTGATTGAATAACATAGTATATCCTGTTTGTGTCTAGACTTCGCATCATAAAGCTGCCTCAATTTTTTATCAGTCTCCTCGATCGGGGCGCATCAGATTGAATTAGCATTTGCGCCTGTTGTTCGTAGAAAAAGGTAACATTAAGTTATCCAGGGGACATTGAAGGTAAAATGATTGCAAAAGATTTCTTTAAACCAGCAAAATCGACGTATATTTTCAATACCCCAACTTCCGACCTGTTCAAAAACGGTTGCCAATCGCTTGCAGTTTATTTTTGCAGCAGAATCCACTCAGCAACGCAAGGGGATGCCCTTGGGGGTTTGCTCTTCCGCCCGAAGCGTTTCGATATCCATCTCGAAACAATAATTTAATTGGTTTAATGAACAGAACCGTCGTTCCGTTTCGATTCCGGTTGTTGCCACGAGGGGGATTGTCTGGATTTCCATCCTCGTGCCCGTACCCGTTGCCTCTTATAGTCACCTGCGAGGGATTCCTGCTCGATGCAGAAGGTTAACTTTTCAGTTCCAGTATAAGTCAAATCGAACGACGCTGATGATGGCAACGTCGACGATGACGTCAGCTGCAACCTTTTGCCGATGGTGGTTTTCACTACCGATGCACTATTTGCATATTTGTATGCCGGCCACCCACCAACACGACAGAAAACAGCCACCATTTTATGCGTAAATCGTCGCTTTTGCCGAGTCGAACGCACGTTTTCAGTGATTTGAATCGAATAGACGACGAAAAAACAATGTGAAACTATCGTTGCGTTCTGCAACGCCTCCGAAAGGACACCAGAAATGCCATTTGCTTCCCGATGCCATCGAGCGTCACGAGACAAAAAAACGGGACACTAAATACCGTCTCATATAACGGAGAGTGGAGTGGAGTTCTCGTTCAACATGTGCATGACTGCAACGATTAAACCGACTGAAAAACAGGACCCTTCAGAACCCGACATGTCCATGACGATTGAAACGATTGACGTTCAAACCAGCTCCACTTCTGTCATTTACGGACAGCGGGGGAGGAAAAAGAACCGGAAAACCCCGACTCGCTGGTTAGTGCACGATTTAGTCCTTCGATCATACCCCGCGGACGAAGGCGGCGAGAATTCGCAATGAATTGATATATTGCGAGTGATCGATCAATTAGCAAATCATTTCCAAACTTCAGAGAGTATGGGGCTCACTTTTCCCATCCCCTCTCTCACCTGTCCTGGTGCAACTCTTTTGTGCTTTGATAAAGCTAATAAGTTGAATGCATCGATTGCATTGCTGCGGTTGATGCGAAACGGCTGGTAAATAATGCAAGAATAAAGCAGTTCCACGGGGTGTGTGTGTGTGTTTTTTACCTTTTCCTTCACCGGGCGCCAAGCGGAAATAACATGGTTTTTGGAAAGTGGTTGTGATGTTTTAGTGCGTACTAAATGCACTTCTTTGGACTATCTTTGGTATAACCTACATTCCAAAGATAGTCACACACACACACATGGTGTGCCTTATACGACATACAGCGTTTGCCTTCTTTCTTTCAACTCCCTTCCTACCTCCAAGAATGAGGAGTAATATCTGTTTGATTTAGTGTTCATTTATTAGTTTGTGTTACCAACGCTGAAATCATCCTAAATTATTGGAATGTATTGTTATTGTATCATTGGCATGCGATTGACGGAACACGATTGGATTTTGCTTTTACCAGCTAACTACACTTTTGATCATATGTTTTAAGGATTCTAACGATGGTTTAATACGAAAAGTTGCATATCATATTTACATTCAAACTTATAGACAACCACTTAGGAACATTTCGATTTGATACTGATAAATAACAAAAACAACAAAAATTTACTTCCTATTCAGTTTAACATTATTAAATACATCTTAAATGCTAAACAAGGCACATCTTTCAAGGGATTAGTTATGTACTTCACCAATTTTATAATATAACCTCCGCAGTCTTGTTTTGTGATCATTCGTGAAGCATTTTCAATAGCGTCAATAAGGATAACTTAATTATGAACGTAGGTCTTAGCATTGATTTTCTCCATCTCGTGATCTCGGATTGGGGGCGGTACTAGGACCAGTAACAACGATCATAGAGGGGGGTTCGGCGTATAATGGTGACGATGTGGCACAGGAAATATGTAGAACCGTTGACCAGAGCTGCCCAATCCCTAGACGTAGCGTGTCAGCTGTGCGTAGAAATCCTGCAGACAAATCTGCAGCTCTTCGAATGAGGGCCGCTCCATCGGTAGCATCGTCCAGCAGTAGGCCATTATTGCGAATCTGCAGTGAGAGTAGAAAGTTAAGAGTTTTTGAAGACTGATTTAGGGGGTCATTTTGGGGAATGTGCAACTTACAGCTCATCTGGACAGTTGATTGGCTGCGCTAACCGATAGCCATCAAGCAAATAGTTTTCCATCTCAAACGGATCGACCTATGAGGGAAGAATGCAAATGCTGTAAAATCCACCTTTGAGAGGGTGTTGAGTGTAAGCAACCTACCTCTGCGTACGGCTGTCGCGCCAGGGTACACAGTTCCCACATGAGAACACCAAACGCCCATGTATCGGAAGCTTCACTGAACTGTTTATACTGGATCGACTCCAGTGCGAGCCACTTGATCGGTCGGTTTTCGCTGTCCCCAAGGCAGTAGTAGTCGCCGGGGAAAAGATCGCGTGAAAGGGAGTTATCCGCTAGCTTCACTCGCAGTTGATCGTCAATTCTGCACAATCAAGTTAGGAAAGGTAAGTGTGGTTAGAAAATTGCCCTTGGAGTTACGATCGTGATGGGTGGTAATACTTACACACAGTTACGAGCCGCAATGTCCTTGTGGATCACACCGTGGCTGTGCAGGTGTCCTAGGGCTTGTGCGAGCTGGAGTTGAATCTTGACGATCTGGATCGTGGTCAGCGTTCGGGCCACCGGTTCCTGGAGGAAGATCTTCAGGTTGCGCGAGTTCTCTGGCGCGAGGTAGAGTAGGAATGGTGCCGTATGGTCATCGATCGAGACACCCAGGACGGAGAGGATACCGGGATGTTGTGCACCGTACAAGCTCATGCCTTCGTGTAGGAGGAGCGAGACCTGGATTTGGGACGCGTGCGATCCGACGGTTTTCACCAGCACCTCCTCGCTGTCGTTGTAGCTGGCCCGGTAGACTCTTCCGAAGGTTCCTTCCTGAAGTAGGCTGGAAAGGCGCACCCGGCAGCGTTGCACGGTCAGCTCGGAAATGCGTCGCTGCAGTTCTTCTGGTTCGGCATTCGCATAGATTCGAGTGCGGGAAAGGGTTGCTATCGTGGGGACAACGTAGGATGGTGAGAGTATCGACGAGGGGGCCAATGAAGCGTGTGGTTGGAGGCACTGGAAACTGGAGGTACGGATCGGTTGAGCGTGTTGTGGCTTTCGGCGGAACAATCCCCGGGCACAGTACGCGATCAAGATGATGGTTGCCACGAAAAGAATCGCCATAATCCCGCCGATGATGAGTGTGATCAGTCCATTCTGACCGTTGGACGCGTTTTCTAGCAGGTAAGGATCCGGTTGGTTTGCATCAGGATGTTCACTGTGAAACGGGAGAAGAAAAAAGTTCAGTTTCGACGTTCAGTTGTCAAAACACCTTCCTCTTCGCACGACTTACCTCATCAAGCAGATCTTCTTCCGGCGAAACACCAATTCTGTTGCGTTTCCTGTGAGTCGATCGAGTGTCACTTCCACCGTTATGGTCACGTCAACCTCGGCCGTTTCTCGTCCACTGCAGCGCAGACCGATGGCAAACGTTTCGATATGCTCCGGGATTTCACCCTGCTGGGAGATATTCATCGAGGGCTTCGGCAGTGCGATCGGATCCGGCGAAACGATGTTGATCTGGTAAGGAAGCGGCCTTTTGGCCAGGCTCTGCCAGGTGAATGAGATCTCCTCAACTTCCGCCGGAACGGGAACCGTGAAATGAAGAGCATACTCGTTCACCTGACCCTCGCGGACGAAGTAGATTTCCGCGGAAAGGCCTTTGGAAAAGAAGAAGAAAAAAGGGTAGTGTTGTGAAACGCGAACAACCTTCTTAATAACATTGAAACGGATAATAACAATGTTCAAGTAATCCGAGAGCATGAAGATTCAACAGTATAATAAAGCCACACGAAGGAGCAGAAGAGAAATAGAACCACGGGGACAATTCGATAGTGTATTACGGAAGGTCCATAATTTAGGATTAATTTGTAAGTGGTTAAGCTCTTGCGTATTAACATTCTTTTCGATGTTTACTTTGTTTATCAAATTATTTTTATTTGTTATCTTCGCTGTTTCATGCCAATTTTAGGGCCATTTCTCTGATGCACTAAGGGACTTTGGCGTTTGTAGTGGTCACAAACAATGGTGAATCCGGTTCCGACAGGAGAAACAACAAAAAAATAAATAAAAAAGTGGAAAGATAGGACATCCAAGTGGAAATAAAAAATGGCAAAAAATTGCAAGGTAAACAAGGACGCAAAGACATTATCCATCGATTAAGCATTATAGTAGAAAACAAATATATGGGAGGGGGCAAAAAGAGGGTGTGTTTGGTGTTGGTGTTAGCATACGGTTGTGATTTGCTTTTTTTCTAGTGTTCATCGTTCTCCATTTGCGAACCGTTTCCCGTTTGCGAATTATCGCCAGAGAATTACGAAGCGTTAGTGTTATGTTGCCTAATACGACAGTAAGCTGCTTCTTCTTCTTGGCGTAACGACCTTGTTTTTGGTCATGACTGCCCCCGTTAAGGGCTTACGAGACTTTTTACCCTGTGTACGTGGATAGTCACTCCTTTCGTACAGCGGAGGGTCCGGTCTCGGTTGGGATTCGAACCCACGCCGTCGAGGTGGTGAGCCCCGGCGCTCATGGGCCGATTTTTCTAACCGGCGCTACCGCTCGGCTGTCGCGGACCCCCGCTGCTATACAGTAAGCTGCTATAAAATAAATTTTAATCAGGTCGAATTTCATCCGTCCTGACTAAACCCTTTCGCAGTGTTACAGAGGGAAATAAAGGAGGCCAAATGTTGCTACCGTGTGCAGTGTTTGCCACTAACGAAATTAATCATTACTCCAATGCACGGTTGGGAATAATGTGTGTATGTGAACGGTGGTTAATTGAAAGTTCTAACACTAAAACACACTAAAAAACGATCAATTTCACCTTCAACAGCATTTCAATTAATTGGCTACTATTTTCAAATTAAGTCAGTTTATAAAATGCGTTGTTTTGCGACAACCAAACACGATCAATGCAAAATATTCCCATCGTCGAAGCAAGACGTTTTTGTGATGGTTTTTGGCGAGTTGAGAATAAAAACACATTAGACACGGAACGTAGCGCGAGCATCATCGTCATCGTTGTTTGCAACCTCGTTGTAATCGTTTGTTTTCTTCCGGTGCTGCCCCATTTCTACCCTCAGTTTTCCACCCCGAGAAACAGCACAGAGAGATAAATCACTGTCAAAACAACGCTGGGAGAATCTAGGTGACTTCTACATTGGATCATCCCCACCGTCTTAAGCCCTCTCAGAGAGAAGTAAAAAGCTGAGACGACATTAAATGATGCATACTATCCCGTGAAGACAATTGATCCCTCCGCGGTCGCACAACAGACTTTTGGACGCCACTTTTCCACCAGGAAAATCGTTCATCTCCAATTCGCACTGTAGTAGTTGTATAGAGAGAGACCTAGAGTTAAAAAATTCTACTGGCTATTTCATTACGGCTTTTAGGAATAATTGGAATGCTTTAAATTGAAGTACGGAAGAGTCGTTTTTTGATACAAAGTTAAGTCAAGTGTAGTTTTTTACCGTTCCTCCGATTGCACCCAAAATAAAATTATTTTTATCTAACAGTTTATAAATAAACGGATTGAGCCAAGTATCGTCCAATTCACACCACACTCAACTGGATCCCTTCGTTTTCACCCTTTTCCAGTGGAAACTAATGGTGCACCCAGTTTTATAGAGGGGAAAAGAAAACAACGTAAATCTGGACCCTAGTCTGACTGGTTGATCCATCAAGCTATTAAAACTAAACTGCTGAGGAGGAAAGCTGCTGATGGAAATATAATAACAACAACCAACCAGCAAATTTAGAGAAATGAGAATATTTTACGTGCCATTGATAAGCAAAAACAAACAATTAAAAAGTTTAGAGGGGGGATTTTAAGTGATTGAACCATTTTAATTTCATGGTTTGTCCCCGTTTTTTACTTTTATGCATCAATTTCCCAACTTATCCGATAGACAATTAAAAATAAAATACACTGAAATAACATCACGTTAAAGTAAAGAAGGAAAAACAAAGCAGGCGATATTATAAATCAAAAATTATTTCGTCCGACAGGTACTGGCGAATGAAATATGAGTAGAGCGTTTCGTCTGTAAATTGGAAAGAATACTCATGAAAGTTGAGTAATCCCCTCAAGAGATTTTCAAACATCCGTGTAAAACTGACACCGTTAGAGAACCATGAAACATGTAGAATGCTCTGTGGAAAAGAACATCTCCTTCATTAATTGCAGAACACATAACATATACAACTTACTGCTTGATTTAATTCATACAAATCTCAAGTTCAGTAATTTCAAGACTTCGAAAGCAAATGTATTTGCGTGTAGCTTGGTTAGAAATATATTATTTTTAAAATGCTAGTTAATTGTTGCTAATATTAGATGCGCGGGTTCGAATCTCAACCGAGGGCAGACCTTACCCCGTGTACGAGAGGACTGTCTATCCACGTATACCAAGAAAAAGAAGGAATAGATTAGATGAATCAAACATGTTTTGTCAAACTAAAGAAGATGCAATTGTAAAAAGGACAAATGCAACAAAAATCGTTTGTTTGTTTTTTTTCCTCGCTTCCTGTCTGAGCAGACCGGCTCTATATAACCTTTCTCGGATTGTGTTCAGTGAAACCCTTTTCCGGTTTCAAAGTTCCCGGTGCTTTTTCAATGATAATCTGACCACACGCTGCTTGAAATCGTCGTTATGATTGGGTGTGAATTCGTGTGCTTTTAATTGCGCGTTTCTTTTCTTGCCGGACACCATTTGTACTAAACAAACGAGGTGTTGGAGACTTGTAAGGGTTTCGAAAGGAAAATGCACTTACAGTCAAGAAGATGGAGGAAAATGAGGATAAGAGTTTTCTTAGTGGGGAAACGGACAATACGCGGTTCCCAGGGTGATGACAATCTGGCGGAACGGAAAGTTTTATTTCGCTTTTCTGTCTTCGTGTAAACTCGTGAACGTGAGAAAGGATTAACTCCAACTTCTGAGAGGTGCGAAGTACGCTATCTTTGCGTGAAAATGGCATGATTGTTTTTTGAGAATCGGTAAGTGAAATCTATCAAATTGCCGCCGTTTGCTGCATTTTTTATTGTAGTCATGCACTTACTGTTTTTCTCTTGTCGGAAACGTAGGATTGAACGCCAGTAGGATTGAATTTCAATTCTATTCTCGGTAACCTACATACTACTCTCGTACACACACGCACGCCATCATACAGGTCAACAACAAAGAGGTTCCGCAATGCCAGGTGGACGATTGTAAACGGGCCTTCGTCCTGTTTGACGACGTTCTAAATATTTTTCAATATTTCAATACAGTGTAATACCCCAACAGTAAAAATAAAAAAATATACAGAAACGGTTCAGGACAGAAATTGAAAGAAAAAAAAAATGATCGCCGAACCATTGCGTAGGCAATGAAATGAAAAGGCATTGAAAAAGCAGGAAAAAAGATCAAAGATTAATAGAACAATAGAAATTCAGGAAGCATGGCAGAACCAACAATATACGCATTAAAGCAAGTAAAATGGTGTCACGTTTCGGTGACATAAAATAAATTGTTCCATTCTTTCAAGGAAATTCGGGCAAATAGTTTAAAACCATTCAAAAAGAACGAGGGAACACAATAAAAAAGGAGAGCACGAAAGAAAATTCAAGAAATAAAATAATCATGAACAAAGACCTCGTTGTGAGGCTTTGGATTCAAAGAATTTATGGTTTGTGTGTAGCTTTTAACACGTTACTAGACGATATATTTTCTTTTTTATTCTTTTGTTTCTGTTTCGCGTTTTATCGACACCTTGTGGAATGAATATAAAATGTCGTGTTCCAGTTCTTGCCCGTTTAATAATTTTTAAGGTTTACTTATCAAAGTATGATTGTTGGAAACGTTTCGGTCCAACGAAGCTGATCGAACAGAAACATCACCGCGATGGCGATGTATTTTAGATATGTATAAAAAGGATCGAAGGACGCGCTTTCGACCTCTTTGCAAGACGGAACAGTGGAACAATTTTTGGCGTACCGAACAAACATTAACAAAACATAATAAAGTTAGTTTAGAACAGCTGATTGCCTTTCATTTAATTTCGTATGGAAACAATCTGTTTTTAACGATGATATTTTGTATTTACAAAAATATTACTCATGATAAGCTTTGACGGTTTCCGATTCTCCGAAGAAGGCACAGACAATCATCAACCAACAGTTGGGATAAGGTTTCTATTATGTCCTGTAAACTCCACCTCTTTTCCCTTAGAAAAACAGTCAAGAAATTGTCACCTATTATTTCTGTACCACAGGACGTCTGAAGAATACCAGATGGCGGTTACTACAGAAAAATAATGGATTTCATGCTAATTTATAATTTAAAAATATTCCTTTCGAAGCAAAAAACTATCATCTGCTTTCCCATTCCTTGCGTTTCTTCTACCCGTTAACAACCGATGTTATCTTCACGATTGAGGTCTTGCGTTTTGTATAATTAACAGATCTTCACGCAAATTCACTTCCAAAAGCAAAACGCAGCACGCATTTTCTTCTTCTTCTTCTTCTTCTTGGTGTAACGACCTCTTGATCATGCCTGCCCGTTAAGGGCTTACGAGACCCTGTTGTACGTGGATAGTCAGTCCTCTCGTACAGGGGAGGGTCCGATCTCGGTTGGGATTCGAACCCACGCCGTCGAGGTGGCGAGGCCCGGCGCTCATGGGCCGATTTTTCTAACCGGCGCTACCGCTCGGCTGTCGCGGACCCCCAGCAGAATATAGAGCACATAAATTACACAAATTACGATTACTGTACGAGAGGACTGACTATCCACGTACAACAAGGAAACAAGTCTCGTAAGCCCTTAACGGGGGCAGGCATGACCAAGAGGTCGTTACGCCAAGAAGAAGAAGAAGAAATTACACAAATTATGGGAGAAGTGACACCCGATTTGAATTTATGGCGCGATTTATGTTCGCTGATTTCTAACTCTAATGGTAACGCACATCGCATATTATGGAAAATTGTGTTATTTTAAAAAACTTCGATCGAGTGTATAGATGATCCCCAAAATTGAGTAGAGATTTATGACCATTACTCGGGCGGCCAATAAGCCTCTCGCGCGGAAATAACTGTTAGAAAGAATCGCGTCTTCTTCCGGGAGCGCTGTTGTTGCCAAATCAACATAAGGACGGCGATTCTAGGGACCCGGTGGTGACCGGTAATCTGATTAATTTAATGAGTTGGAAACGAGAATGCGGAAAGGCTCTGAGGCGACCATAAGGTCCCCCTATTTCTGTTCGATCTTACGTTCTCTCGTTGTTCCCTTAAGTTCGACGTAAAAGCGGCACGTCCGGGCGTTCAGAGGCAATAAATTAGCGTTCCGCTGGGTGTTTTAGTTCTTTAGCTGATTCGACGAGCTCTTTTTAAAGGCCGTCTACTTCTAGCTCGGCGATCTAACCTAATTGATTGTCGGAATCTGGCGGAATTAGACTTTTTTGTCTAGTGTCTTCATCAGCTGGCAGTTGGTTTAAGTAACAGGGCCAAAAACTAAATCTGCATGACGTTCTTCAACCCACGTTGTTGTTCGTCGTCGATAAGGTAGATTGAAGGTGTCTATGCAATGGTAATGCTTTACGTTTTTCACGTCGACCCGACACAAGATGACCAAAACGTCGATGTAGTCTCCCAGGCATATAGAACGATGCGTGAACTAGATGAGCGATTCTTTGAAGAATGGAATGTGGCGCTTGCGGAAGAATTTCGAATGTGGTCGATTAAAAGGCAATAGATGAATTCCGGTGCGTTTCATGAGACTGTAAGGAATATTTATATTTCTTCCCTGCTCTCTTATGTTTATTTTAATGGTTGCTATAGACTTTTATGTTTTGCGTCGGTGGAGACGACGATGGGTATGTAAGCAACATCGTTCATGGAATAGTTAGAAAAAGAGAGTATAACACATGCAAAAACTTTCCAAGATGCTTGCAATGGCATGTTCTAATGTTCTTTTTGATATTAAACTACACGTAGTCAAACTGTACATAGGGAACGTGTAAAATGCTTTTCAACCAGACTGATGGTACTGTGTCGTCTTCATGATGGAAATTATTGCTGGTTGTTTGTTTTGGTACGTGAAACAATTTATTATCCTTGGCTCGGGAGTGGTAGGATTATTTGATTTATTTACGAGGATTAAAGGAAGGCTTTGCTGTCAAATACCTCATTGCCATGGCAGACTAGAAGGCAGATTGCACGACGTTCACTTCAACTAGTCGAGACTTCTCAAACTGCTCTTCCTACTATCATAAAATGATACCCTTAAGGTAACGCAATCTCTGCTTCTTGGAAGTATCATTTGCAGTTTGGATCCCCTATCAAACGAAGGTCCATTAGAGAAGAATAGTAATCATTGCTACCGGATAGCAAAGCTCCGAGTTGCTGTGTGTTCGTTTAAATCTCGTGTCCTTCGTTTATCGAAGTTGGGCTGGTAAACGATAAGTAATAGGTACAGAATGGAAGCTTTTACCGAAAGCAGTCCGGACCCGGACCTAAGACTTTACGAGGAGTAGGCGATCCTGGTACTACGATAGATTGATAGAAATGAAGTTTACTTATGCCGTTGGACGCATCTACAGCAACTATACGGTAATTTTTCCGGTAGTTTCTGTATCATTATACCATGCATTTGGCTCACTCTCGCTCTCTCTTCGGAAAACGGGAGGCCCTCGTCCTGGTTGATGTCATTAATTTAAATTACTGACACAATGCGACGGTGCGAGCTACCATCATCGACTCCTGGTGCCGTTACTTATTCCTGGGTGCAGGGATATACCCCTTTATCACTGCCAACCACCGGTCCAACTTTCGGCATGTTGATAAAACTCCATCAAACAACGATGAGGACGGCGACATCGGTGGCCACTCCTAACCACACTTTGTTGTTTGCCTCTTCTCTTGCTCGCTCTAGTTTACTTCCACCCAGAATTTCTCTCGGCGTTACACTCCATCCGACGAGATTGCGGGATGAAACGTTCCCGGACATTGTCGTGCACACGGTAGGAAGTGATTTATGGACACAGAAGACATCCACTCACAACTCCGAGGCAGTGTCTGTCAAATGGCCGAGAGGTAGTTGTGTCTACTTCCGCTAATGGCAAGTTACGGAGCTGGTATTGCTGCCTTTGGAAGGCTACGAAGCGATCGAAAAATTCTGTGCAGTGGCAATGCCCGGGTTGGTGGAAATATTTATTCACCGATGTTGCATCATTAATCAAGTGATCAGGTGGCGGACGGCTTGGTAAGGTATCTCCAGTGTGTCCTGGATCGATATGTTCTTTTTGTCCTACGCTGTTGTTCGATTCCCTTCCTTTATCCGGTGATGAGCATCGGCCAACCAGTTCAGTGGTGCTCACACTTCGGTAAACCACCGTCTAATAGTTTTCCAAAATCCACTCCACTCTTCCAGTGAGCGTTTTTTATCCGGTCGATTGGCACGTGGTTTGTGGATTCCGATGGATTTTCGTCAAGAGTATCAATACTCTTCTTTCCGTCCATATGGAGGCGACGGAATGGAAAGGTTTTCAACGTGAACTCCGTTTTAGATATGCCAAATGCCGAACGCAAGAGAGCCTTGTGGAGGTAAAATGTGTTGAAAACAGAAACGATACGGTTCCTAACTCGGATCGCAACAGGTTTAGCTGCAATGTGGCGCTCTTGCACTGAGTGCAATTCATTTCGAGTTGGTAAACCGTGGATTGCTTTAGCTAGTCTTTTTATGAGGTATTCACCAAGAACTTTCCGACAAATTGTGATACCTTCCAAAAATCATTTTGGAGAATGCGATCCTTCTCATTCGTTAAAAAGATAACAGTTTTGAAAGATGTAACGAATGAAAAAAGTCACATGGGTTAAAACCGTTTGCTGCAGTTACAATTGACGGACGCACCATTTTACCCTCCTTTATGGATTTCACCATTTTAATTTTTTTTCCTCTGTTTGCCAGTTGTCCAACTGGAACAAGGGGGATAAACAAAGCAACGAGGAAAGTGACAAGTGAAAAACGGAATCCACTACAACCGACAAACCAATATTTTGCATTGGACCTTTGATTGACGTTAGGAGGGTTTTGTAAATTGTTATTTCATAACCACAGCAACCCATTCACGTGGCTTGGATTCTGCACGCAGCTTCAAGCATCAGCTAGGATGCGTCTATGTTGCTGCAGTTCACCCGTTGGCATAAGCATTGAATCGCGTCGCATCTGTGGTTGATTTTATTCTTGCTTTCCTAGGTTCAGTTGTTCATTCGTGTGACATGTTTTCTTTACTTCATTCTCTTGTTTTTCCCCTAGACTTCGGATATGTTGTGAATGAACAACACTTTTGTCGGGTTTCATATCGGTTGATTGCAATCTATCCGAGACGAACCCTAACAAAAATCGAATCGTCTACGTTCGTCCTCTTGCTGGTGACATATGTGTCCGTCCAGGAGATCAAATATGAACATGTAACTTCAGTACACCAACGGCTTACCTATAACGAAAGTTTTTTTTTTCTTTTTTTATGTGGCACGACATCCCCTAGTGGGACAAAGCCTCTCTCCGAAGAGATTTTAGAGACGGTATATTATAGATCGGTGGTCAGCCGTTCATAATACCGGGGGGTGCCAGAGTCGAGATTCGATCCCACACCTGTGGCGTGGTGTTTCCTCGCGCTACCGCTGCGCCATGGGCACCCCCATAACGAAAGTAAAACATAAAAATATGAGCCACATCCAATAACCAGGCAGCTAAAGTTGGCAACACGAGGTACAAAAATAAAACGGTAGTAAACGGAGTAAACATGATTTCTCATTTTAGCACAGCCTTCTCCTCGGTACACGGGAACATGTTCATTGTTTATTGGAATCTTCTCCGTCGAAGTCCGAACTGCGGTCGTAGTCTGTGGTGCGTGTCAGGTGACAGCGTTGACAGGACACCAAAGTGATGTGAGCGGATGAAAACCGATACGAGTTCATTATATATATGCGTGTATCCGGACGTCAGAGTGTTAAGCCACGATTGAGCAAATGTCATTATTATTTGATACCAAGAAAATAAAAATAAGTTTAGAATTGAAAACAAAGACAAACTTTCAGAACTAACGAGGATTGAAGAGTGGACCACCGTAGAACCCGAAATGATCAATTACAAATTTCGAAATTATTGACACTGTGGTGTCAACTGTGGGGGCATTATGAACTCCACCGATAAACGGTAATGTCCTCCCTGCAACACCACGGAGAAATATAGCAACTTTCTAAACGAAACCATTTTATCTCTGAAAGAAAACCCGTACAGCTTCCTCCTGGAATAAATGCGTACGAGGAAATAAATATGGACACTTTACTATAACAGTTTTATTGCATAATTTACGAGACACGCCAGTTTGCGAGACACATAAGATGATGATGATGATTTCTTTGTTATGTGATCGCGGGATTAGGTCACTTGCAGCCAATGCGAACAGCATGCATTTCACAAAGAAAAAAGAAGTCTAATCTAGCAGCTGATACGATCTCTTTATTTGCGTTTTATTGCGCTAAAGATTAGTTTTCGATAAAGATACTCAGTCGGCATTGCAAATGAGCACACGTATTTATTCTTGCCGATTTTGTTTTCATCCCCTCGGCATCCACAAGTTTAAATTACAAGTAAAATTGTTTAAACTTCAGTGCCACAATTTTACAATCGGAGAAAAGCTCCAAAAATGCTATGGGAGAAATGGACGTTTCTTGCCCATTTCCTGTGTCCTCTTTTTTACATACCGAACGCCTTTTTCATGCACCCTTCTGGCCTTTCGCCCGAAAACAAAATGCTAGAGAGCATGGGGCGCGTCAAGTTAACACGTTGACTGCCATGTCACCCAAAAGTGGGTGACAGCAAAACTCAGTTCTAAAAAGTTTTTGACCCATGAATAAATGAAAATGCAACATAAAAATTATAGCAACATTTTATATCAATTCTCTAGGAAGCTAAGTTTTAGCTTAGCCTTCAAAAGTGGACGGTTTAATAAATGTTTAAAACAAATTAAATTAAAAAAGATTGTTCTAAAAAAGTGTGCTAAAAACGCTTGGCAGTCACGTGAACGTGTTAACAATGTGCTAAGCTAACAGTCGAGGGTACTAAAAGCGTAGAAAACCTTTTTTTACACCTTTAATGTGTGCGGCTTGTGGCGCTTGTTTCTGGAAAAAGGATCGCTGATTGTGCTGATTAAAACATCTTTTTATATAGTCCGACAGTTATTGCTCATTTAATTTAAAGCTTTATTTGAGTTTTGAATGGATTTTATTTCTTGGGATCTTGTTTGCCAATTTCAGAAAATACTCAGTTTAAAAAAATGCAAAGCTTCATAGGAAGAAAATTTGGAAAATTTTGAAATCTAGCCTACCAACCTAAATACATGCATCTTATTTTTTGAAAAGATGCATGGAACCTATCTAATTTATTTATTTATTTATTTATTTATTTATTATTGTTCAGTTATCGGGCTGTGAGCCTAAATAACGAGGTAACTTACACATATAATACATAGTTAAGACGCTATACTAAAACGACGGACCTGACGTAACTGAGATACAGACATATGGAAGTCGACGGAAAACCCTAGCTTATTGTATACACGCAAGCATTGGATCAATGGATCGTTGGCGCCAAATTCACTTACTCTATAGGGTATCCTGATTAATGTTCTGCCTCTTAAATTTCTGCTTGGTGCCACAAGTTCAATATTCTCAAGAATGAAGGGAGCATCCACTTCACCATTGAGTAATTTATGGATAAACAGACATTGAACAGTACTTCTTCTGGCTTCTAAGGTTTCAAGGCCGAACAAAAGACATCTTACGTTGTACGGGGGACGCGGCATTTGGTTAGCCCATGGAAGACGATAGTACATAACACGTGTTACTTTTTTTTGTATTTTTTCAAGACGTTCAATTTTCGTAACATGGTTAGGACACCAGACAATGCTTGCAAACTCCAGAATTGGACGAACTAGGGCACAATATAACGATTTTAAACAGTAAGGATCCTTAAAATCTGTCGCAACACGAAGAACAAAACCTAGCATTTTGGTCGCTTTGGTGATTATGGTCTGGTAGTGGCATGAAAGGTTAAGCTTAAGCGACGGCTAGACACAGCGGTATTCGCACGATTATTCCCGCCGTCCCGCGGGAATCCCGCTGGACGACGGGAAACTCCATATGAAAAAAACGGATTTCGTTCCCGCTATGTTTAAAAAACGCGAAACTACGACCCGGCGGGAACGGACGCATTTGCTTATTTGAAACGTTTCATGAAAAGTTTCATTCGCTTGCTACAACAACGTCGGTATGGGCAACGTATATGGATGCGGCCGATGTTGTTGGAGAGAAACCAAAATGCGAGTAGTCTTCGACGCAAAATTTTGGAGGAGGAACTCAACAACACCATTCATAAACTTTATATTTGATAATGACTCACAATTCCACTTTTACCTGCCGCCAATTTAGATCACGTAAACAAACTAAAACGTAAACAAAGCTTCACTTTGACAGATCGGGCGAATAAGCTCGTTCCCGCTGTATATTCTGTCGAATCTGGGCTACTTTTTCCCGTTCCCGCCACCTGGAATTCCAGGCGTGTTTAAACGGCGGTTTACTGTCTAAAATTACTCCTAAGTCACGTATCACAGTGCAACGAGGAACGCCAAGGTCAGTAATTTTGTAATCGAATATCACAGGTGTCTTTTTCCTTGCAAAGGTTATACAGTTACATTTGCTCACATTAACATACATGTCGTTTTTAGTACACCAGACAGAAAATGAGTTAAGCGCGTCTTGTAATTTTTTGCAGTCGTCAAGGCCCTGCACAGGAAGGAACATTTTCAAATCATCGGCAAACAACAGAACATTCACATTACGTACGGTGTAGGCGATATCATTAATAAATATTGAAAACAGTAACGGGCCCAGAATGCTGCCTTGGGGGACACCGGACGAGTTACAAAATGATTCGGAAAAACATGACCCTATTTTGACACAAATTTGACGATCTTGTAGGTAACTATCGAGCCAATTAACGACATTGATATGGACACCATAATTAAGCAATTTAGCAAGCAGAATACAGTGATTGACCTTGTCGAAAGCAGCACGGAAGTCAGTGTAAATAGCGTCAACTTGCTCGCCCTTGTCAATGGTGTCGTAGCAAATGCTTAAGAACGATAGCAAGTTGGTCTCAATAGAACGCTTCGGCATAAAGCCATGTTGTAGAACGGAAATAGACTGACTGAAAGCACGATGGACATGGAGGTGCATGATTTTCTCGAACAGCTTACCGCAAGCACATAACATTGAAATTCCTCGATAGTTACACACATCTATTTTGTCAGATTTTTTTGGAACGGGAAACATCCAGGACGATTTCCAAAGAAGCGGGAAGCGTTTCGACTGCAAGGATTTGTTGAACAAAACAGTCAAGACAGGTATAAGAGCAGCCTTGCAGTTTAGTAGGATTGCGCTTGGGATGGAGTCAGGCCCAGGCGCGAACGATGGCTTCAATTGAGAGAGTGCAGCACACACCTCAGCTTCAGAAAGAATAGGCAATGTTAAGTCGACTTCCTCGTTAATGCCAGTTGTAGCTGGTGTGGTGTCGTAACTGGTCGAGGAGTTGCTGGTGTAAATAGAGGCAAAGTGCTTCGCGAAAGCTTTGCAAAACTCGGCATCTCCGGTGATCGTTTTCCCTTGATAGACCAGGGAGGAAGGGAGCCGTTTGCTAGACTTCTTAGTGTTCACGAAGTGCCAAAATGCCTTGGGATTTTTTTTAAAGTTGATCTCGATTTTTCTAATATGTTCAGCATAGGCAATCCGATTGAGCTCTTTGTAAATTTTGGCAGCACGAGCAAAGTTTGTCTGGTGAAATTCGTTTCGCAAATGACGCATGGTCCGTAGTTTTCTCAAAGCTCGATTTCTTTGGCGTTTCGCACTTTGAATCGAGGAATTTGTCCATGGTGGTTTCTTGGGTTTTGAGAAACGTGGGACAAACTGGTCGAAGAAGCTGTTGATCACTCCAGTAAAGATCTTGACATTTTCGTCGATGTCATCGTCCGTTGTACCCAAGTCCCAGTTTACAACAGAGAGCGCATCGGTGAGACCAGCGAAATTCGTTCGTCTGAAGTTAAAGTCACGTTGCGTGGAAGCGCGAACTTGTGAAATGCTGCGGCACGGGATCGACAAGCTGGTAGTTAGTGCAGGATGGTGCAAGTCCGGATCGACCAAATTATCCTGGCACAAGTCAATTGGACTCAGAAGTTCGGTGGAGTCTTCATCGGCAAAAACGAGGTCTAACATGATGTTGTTGCGGTTCTGGATAGTATTCAGCTGTTGAAGACCAGCGAAATAGATGCCGTCGAGAAGAGCCTCGCACGCTGACGAAATACGGGAATGAAGAAGGTCAAGCATCGGGAGGTTATTCGGCATGTTCCATTTTAAGGAAGGTTGATTGAAGTCGCCAAAGAGGATGAGGTGATCATTTAAGAATTTGTCTCTGATGTTATGAAGAGAATTGCAGAACAGGTTTATTACGATCGAATTGGTTGTTTGGTCTGGAGGCAGGTAGAAAGAACCAATGATCACAAATGTTTCATGAACTTTTGCTCTAACCCAAAGGCACTCTATGCTTGATGAGTTGGGTGAGCACTGAGTTGAAGTGTATATTGACTTGACCGCAATGAGAACCCCACCACCTCTGCTTTTTGTACTGTTTGTGGCAGAACGGTCCATACGATATACAATATATCGGTTGGTGTCGAATAGTAGTGAGGATGGAATGCTATCATCCAGCCAAGTTTCAGTAAGAACAATCACATCCCAGTCAGTGATCGTAGAGCAGGCATAGCATTCGGTGGTTTTGGTGCGCAATCCTCTGACGTTTTGATAAAAAATATTGAAGCAGCCAAGTCGGGTCGAACTAATCAGTTTTTGTTTAAAAAAGTCGAGCCAGTGAGAGAAGTATTATGTGATGTGGTGGCCTCCATCTGGTGCTCGGGCAGACCAGAGGAATCTTGTCGTTATGCTGGTAGACTTGGTTGTGAAAGGAGCTGTTCGGGGTCATCTGAAGGACGCCAAAAGTACGGCACGTGCTGGCGGTTGTCGATAAATTCCCGGAACATTAACCCCTGTGGCCATGAGGAAGGGTCCAAAGCCTTATTGCGGAGGCTCATGGGTAGCCCGACCTTGTAGGATAGGAAGGTCAAAGTCCCTGGATCCAAACCGCGGGGGAGCAGTGGGTAAATCAAGTGATCGTCAGTATCTAAGCATTTCAGGATCAAAGCAGCAATCTTTTCCTTTGTGACCTCGGGTGCGATACGTGTTAGAAAGAGCCAACATCTGGGCTGTTTTGGCACAGCTGGCACCGTTCTAAACGATAGCGATGGGGAGGTGGTGGCAGTTCCCGTCAGGAGCTGAGGTGGAGCCGGTGGCGAGCGGTCGGCTAGTCTACGTTTAGGCGCACTCACCGGTGTGCCAGAGTGAATCGGTTCAATTCGGCTGGTCCACGCTTGTGAGTGTTGAGTTGCAGCGCGAATGGCGCCTCCGACGGAGCTCATTGGAGCAGTATTGGTGAGATTGGAAGGATTACTACTTTTATTGAACACTTCTTTCCGTAGCGACTCTATCAGCTCCGACTTAAAGGTGTTGAATCGAGCCTCCAATTGGCCCAGGAGCACAGAGAAACCACCTGGATGAATATCTCTGCACGACTTGCAGGACCAGAAAAGCTGTGAACTCGGGCGTTTTAGTTCCTTAATGATACCGGTGGCAAGCCCGGTGCACTTGTAGTGGAAGGACCTTCCACAGAAGCCAGTACACACACACTCTCCATCCGTAACGTCATCTCCGCAGGCGGAGCACACTGAGAACACAGATGCCATTATCCGGGATATCACGCACACTAAACAGAAAAGTAGCTATGGCAACCGAAGAGTATGATCGAGCACTGAACTTTAAAATGTTTGTTTTAGCACAGGACGCCGCGTAAACTTCACTATCAAGACCCAAAGTAGCAGGCGAAAACAGTCAAAGACGCACAAAAACTACAGCCATCAACAAACAACAATCAAACACGATGAAAAACGGAAAAAACCACGGAGCCAACAGAAACACATCCAATGCCAATGACAGTTGAAGCTCATGTGGAATGGAAAGCGTAAATGGAGAAACATGTTTCCCTCGGACAACCCCTAAAAATATCCTTCTCCCTATGATCAACAAGCCAGTTTAAAGCAATGCATCTGGGTCTATCAACTGTGTGTAAGTCATATGCCACGGATAACAACTATTTCAATAAGCAAAGTAGGCTTCAATAAGCAAGTAGAATTTTATAAAAAAAAGTGTGTGTAGGTTGAGTTTCTGGAAACGAAAGCAGAGCGATAGTACCATCCATCGGTAATTATTGCCTTCCTCCCCAAGTTGGCCCCATGTGGTGTTTATACAATCTACTAAGTGTCCTTGGCTTTTCTTCTGAATGTGTATGTGGCGAGGAAATGGGAAAATTCGTAATGAATTTCTTTTGTTGGTTTATTTGGTTTCCTCCTGTTTGACTTTCCATCGCCAGTGCTTTCCCGAGCTCCATAAATTGGGAGTAGACCATCAAACCAACATCCAGGATGAAGGCGGACTCAAGCGTACATTTGGCAATAGACAGGCCCTAAGACTTTTCAGGCCACCCCCAACATGGCGAGATATACACACTGACAAACACACGCATGTCAATATCAAGTGTACGGAGTGTCGTCCGTTTTCGAATCCATCGGTTTCTTCACGTGGCCTCCCGGAAGAAAGTAACGTCACGACAAAAGCTTGAAGCACTTCTCCCGGAGGCCACAGATGTGTATATAAGTAGTAACGAACAGACGGACTGACTCGGGGTCTTGGGTTCAACTTCACCCCGAATAAGAGAATAATTTATCTAACGCCTTCCTCTCCTGGAAGAGGTAAACCCAAAGACAATTAACAGACAGGTCGGGTCAAAGCTGTTTTTTGCTCCGCCATTGTTGTGACAGTTGGTTAAAAAAGTGTTTTCAAAAAATTCCAGCTTACTTGTGGGAGATCTCCGCCAAAATCTTCGCGAAATAGGTAGTTGGTAATTCTAGATCACAGTATCCATGGTTTTGCGGATAGAAACTGCTCTTCTGTGTGAAATCATGTGATATAGATCCTTTCGCTCGCTGTGATTGCCGAAATTAAGTGTGCTGGTCTGCCTTATACCCAGTCTTCCTCCAGAGCATATTTTGAACGCCTCAACTCTTTTGATGAAACATACCAAATTTACAGTTTTACCCCCCTTTCTTCGCTGTTCGTGAGAAGTAAACCAAATTTTAACCAACTGTCAAAAATTTTCCCACGGTTTTCGGCTCGTTACATGGTATGCTGCGACCTGTCTGTTGATTGTCTTTGGGTAAACCCAAACTTTTGAGCTTCAGGATGAAGCCTACTGCAATTCCTTCAAATGTGTTTTTCACGCGGCGATGAAAACCAGGTGGTTCTTGCTATCAGATTACACACAGCCAAAGGGACAACATGAGAACCAACCCCAGGAGATCTGTTCGGGGTGTGGGAAAATCGTGGTGTGGTAGTGTAATTAAACTTTTTCCCAAGTATTCTAATTACTTTTAAGCGAACCGGAAATGCGTCGAACTGGAAGACGGTGACCTCCTTCCCTAAGACTGCAGAGTAATCGTTTAAGTCCGTGAAGAAATTTGAGAAAGCTTGTGCTCTACCTAACATTCTACTTCACTTCCGAACGTAGATGGCTCGAAAAGTGGGGATGGTTTTGCAAAACTGGTTACAACAAAATAAAAACTTCGAAAGCAAGAATGTCGCATTTCCTCAATGGAAGCCGCACCAGTTTTGGGAGAAATTTACGTTGCACAAAAAACACAAGAGAACAAAAAAGAACTTGTCATATGTGATACAATTGTTTTTTTCAGATAGAAGAAGAATTGGGCCAACTCGATAAGAAGATTGTCTCTGAACGTTCACCGGGGGTAGAGGTAAGTAAAGAAAAGAAGGATTTCATGTTACCTGATGATCCGAAGGGTGGAGAATAGTTTTCATGGGGTGTCATTCATTGTGTTACCTAATTACGGCATTGAGGATGCATACGACAACTACACGAAGGGACCCACCTGTAACGGAAAATAACAAACAAAATTTGTTGGGGAACTTAAAATACTTGGAAATATGATTATTATTCAATAACTTAATTAATAAAGGTGGCTTCAATAAGTGTAACGCTATGTATGTTTGTCTCCATTGAGTGACTTTTTTATTGCAGCCCAGCAGTGTTTGATTTTCAGCTTCAGTGAACATTGGCTTATTTCAACGCAAATGCATCTGGAAATGCACATTCACCTTAGCAATGGAAGCCAGCACAGAAAACAATCGAAGTGTGTTTCCGACAATGATCACGCCACCAGAAGAACCGCAGGAACCAGAACCGTAATGTTAAAAGGAGTAAATCGAACGACCGAATGCTTTGACTTTGACGGTGTAGCAAAACTAAAACGGACAAGTGCGACAATTCCACGGACGACGAAATCATTTCGCAGCGTATCCGCATCGACCTGGTCCTACACACACGCACATACAAAATAGAAATGGCAACTTGAATGACAAAAACCGACTCTCTGCTCCACTTGACGACATTCCCGTTTTCCTTGCTCAGGCTCGAAATGTATTCAAAGCCCTTGCAATGTCGGAATGTATTTAGCAATAGATTGTGGATATCTTGGAAAAGCAATGGACAGGGGAGAGCAATTTCATTACCCAAACTAAGTTATCTAAGTTTTCCCAAAGGCGAACAGATCCTGACGGTGGTTCATACTTGCCTTCGGGTTCTACTACTGTAAACGAGGAAACGCTGACGGCGCAAAACTGACAAAATCTCGACACAGTCAACGACCATCACACGTCGACCGTAGATGGCCTACCGAAATACCTCCCAATTCCCCACTTTTCTCTTGGGTCGACAATTTTGCGTACTCGAAATTAATTTCACTTTACAAGAGTTTCATTTCGTCCCCCCGCACCACACTTCAGTTGAGATCCTTGTTGCCCAAAACTGCCATGGTTCCTTTTGTATTCTGCGCTCCACCGAACACACATCATCCACTGTTGACCAGGGAAGAGTTTGTTTCCGGGAAATGGAGAGACGGCTTTTCCTACTCTTCCTTTGTGTATGCCACTATTTTATCACTTTATTTCTCAACTTCACACTGAGTTCACATTGATAGCCTTCATTTTCGATTAGCGTATTAGCATCCATGGGAGTTGGAGAACACATAGGTTGTGGGATGTCAAAACCTTCACACTCTTCGGTGGGTGTATGGATATATCCTAGTAGTTAGACGCTATATGCATGGTTTCTAGAATGGATGAACACTTCTGGCATCACCATGAGGAGAGTGCGCCTTCCAAAAGTAATTAAAAGAGATCAAGTCATCGATCGAGAGTGATGTCATCCTCACTGAACAGACACAGTCTATGTGGAGCGTGCGCCTTGCGGAAAAGTTATTAACGTGGACCGTGGGCCAAGTTGTCAGCAGGCTGCCTTATTAGTGATAATGGCATTACAAAACATTGGCTCTGTGAGCATCGACCCACTTCACCATAAATTGGTTTTGAATGAAAGTTGACCTTAAAGTAAAACAATAAAACCTCATTAGACATCTCCATTTTTCTGCTAGGAATGTTCTCATTTAGCGCAATTGCGGCATTGAATTCCAACCCATATCATCGAAATTTCCCCATCATTTATCCAAGAAGTAAAAATGCGCAGAGATACATCGACGAATATTTATGAATGTCCGGTCGAGTGAATGTCATAAGGGGGAACACACAACCCTATACTAACATGTGGTGATATCGCTACTGTTCCCTCGGGGGCGATCGTGGCGCAAAGATCCGTGGGCGTTGGTTTAATAAACTAGTCTTTCTTCAGCGTAAAGCGATCGGAACACGCCTTTTCCTCGGTGTTGAAGGGAAGAGACATTAATCCGGGCGCCTCGCCATTCTTGCTCGTGTGTGGACGACAGCACCAGGGAGGCGATACATTTAAAGACCGACCGGATGTTCCAGCCTGACCTCACTTCTTTTCTATATCCCCTTTTTGGTCAGCGGTGAAAATGCTATAAAAATGAAAATCATATAATTATGCATTCAGTCGCGATGAATAAAAGTCAACAAAGCGAATCCCTAACTTGTTTCGCCCCTGTGCGTTCGAATGGATTGGTGTCGAGGGCAAAGGGCGAAAGGGTGGCGGATGGGGCGAGATGACGGTCGTTGGCTGATTTATTCTTTGAAATTATAAGATAAATGACAACGAACAAGTTCGATAACATTAAAGCCTGCAATGAAGAGATAGACGGAAGGCATATGTTCCTCGGACAGGGTTTAAGGAATGTGGTAGGAAAAGGGGTTAATGTCCAATTGACAACGGCTCGTGATCATAATGATTTTCACAATTCTGTAATCCTTTTGTTGTTTCAGATTAAATTTGTGTTTATTCATCCGTCATGTTATGAATAGTTGAAAGGGGAAATTAACATCCTTATATTGACTTGGAACTGCAGATGAAGTTGACAATTACCGACACAATGGACCTTCTACAAAAAGATCTAGTTTTGACCATTCGGTGCAACTTCGCCCGACGACAAAGATTTTTAAAACAGCGAAATAAATTTCAAGCGAGCGGAAATAAATTTCAACGAAATGGAGGAACGAAATAAATTTAAACTTTCACCAAGGCCATCTTTTTATGTGTCACTAATGAATCAATCATCATCAGGGGGTGCCCATGGCGCAGCGTATTATAGCAGTATTATATCTATAATATACCGTCTTTCGGTCACACAAACTCTCTTCGGAGAGATGCTTTGTCCCACTAGGGGATGTCGTGCCACAAAAAAAAAATTGAATCAATCATGAAAACACGGGAATCAATCGTAAAAGCCAGTCAATCAGATTTAAAAACGAACCGATTTCATTGATGGACGAAGAGACAGAAAACATTTACAAATCTTTGCTGTATGACTCAGGATGGAAGAAAGTTTATCATTTTTGATCGTAACATAAACATAAATTAAAGTGGTGGAAAAATAGTCCTTAACTTTTTACTTGCATATAAGACCAGGAATTGTAGTTATTGGCTAGACCATGTTTCATTGAATACAACTTCTAAGACGCTCATCCAATAATTATAAACTCGATTTCAACTGGTTGCAAACAGGAAAACCGATTCATGTTTGATTCACGCACGATGCAAACGCATTCAATGCAAACGCAAACGGAAAGGTGTCGCACTCCTTTCGAAACGATTTGTTTTTGAGCCTGAATAAACAAACTTACACACCGTAGAAGAACTCCGCCAAACCAAACCAGCTAAAAAAAAAACACGATGACGTCCTTCTTCTCCGTTGATCTCTTCTCGCCAACAGTTGACAATTTTTCTTCCCCAAACAATTCGTACATGTTATGTATTCTGCCCGTTTTATCGAGCCGTTTAGATCAGAACACGAACCAATTTAATGTTGCGCGTCCTGCGTCGCCCGCGTTTGGTTTCTAGTTTTCTTTTACTATAGAAGGAATCACTTAAATCGATCTTCTCACGAAATGAATTTTTGGTTTTCCTCGTCGACTGAATGTCGAGCAAAAGGGGATGTGGAAAATGTTTGTAAGCGATCTTTGAATGAAGGGAAAATGTTTGTAAGCGATCCAACGCTACTCTAGGATATGGTGTTATTGGTCCTAGCACTTCTTGTTCCATGATCTGCGAACATCTACGGAATGCAGACCAGAGATCGTGGAAAATAACCTGCGACGAGACGTTGCACTTCGTAGTGGTAGTGCTTGGGATTTCCCTCAAGAACGTCTTATCTTCTCCTTCCACATAATCGTGGTTGTCTCATGCCGCCCCACGAGCACTTGAATGTTTTAAATTTATAAATCAAATTTCCATAATGCGACGATTACGAGAGACACGTCTTCTGTGATGACGTTGACACCCAAATGAAATAATTTTCCTATTAGCTATCTTCCAAAGCATCTCCCTAGGTTTTCACGTGGTGCACACGGTGCACTTTACCAAATCAGAGGTTCCCTTAAACGTTCATTCGAACGCCCACCAGCTGTCATTTATGAGGCAGTTGGTGCTGGTGGTGATAGCAGCACTCGACTCATTGTTTGTCGAGAGAATCTTGAATAGGAGCGAGAAAATATTTAAACTCCACTTGAGTCGCGAGCCAACAAGTGCATAGTCATGAATATTCCTGGCGGATTCCTTCAATAACCCCTTTTCTTGAATAAGTTTTATTTTATCCTGTCTTGAGATATTGTTTACTTGTTTTGCCATATGCCGTTGCGTACTCTATGAATTTCGGAGAGCTGATGCTGGTCCGATCGAGGACGTTTCAATGTTTAATGATTACGGTCAAACGCATACAAAAGAGCAAAAACTACTACGAAGAAACTGAACGTTTTGAATAATTTAACTTATGGCTTTAATTAGATACCAAATTTGGTAGCATATGGTAGACAAAACTCCTCCGTAAAACAAGATAAGTGAATAACTTGTAGCTTGTTCATTCATTCAGATGAGCATGTATGACAGAGAGAAATGCGATACTTACTACGGTTAAACATCAAGACGTGGAATATTGCAACTAACCAATACCTGACTTTTGCTAGATTCGGACCTCTTAATCAAATGATGGCAAGTTATAACAAACATTTCAAATCTATTGATTTAACAAGTTTTTTTTATTTTTAGTTTTTGTTTTACCGTTTTAATTTAAACTAGAAATAAGTTATTTCTAAGTTTTTACATGGTCTACTTGTTTGACGTCAATAAATAAATAAATATATGCCGGATTGAGGAATTTAATAATCGAAGGGCCAAACTACCGTAACAGAAACAATCTAACCTAATCAATCAACTTCACTCCTGAATTCTCAACAAACTTCGGTACTTATACTAGATAGCACACACCCATCAGCATGATTTTCATGCTGAGGAGTGTATTTGATGTTCACGTTGCGATTGGGCAGGTATTAGCTTAACTTGTGGAGTTTCACCTTATCGCTCGGAGTGAAATTCCTGATGGTTCTAGTATATTGGCACAGTCTGCCGAAAGCGCCCAGTTTCCACCAGCTATCCATAGATCACCCGTACAACCTGAATTCGTCCGTTTCTCCAACTAAGGTGTAGGTGTTTAAGTTAATTAGATCATTATGCCAGAAAAATACCTTTCCAGCCGCTATATTAATGCAGTTGGGGCTGAGGCGAAGCGATATGAACCATCATTAATTGTTCCCCGAAGCGACCAACACTCGTGTTATCCACAGGAAACTCTCTCCTACGACAGTTGGGGCGGGTTGGCGTTATTTACCCGGTTGGGGGAGGCTATTTTGCGTAAGAAAGCATCCACAGACCTTGTTAAGAGGTAGGAAGGCGTTCTGTGAGCAATTAAGTCATTAAATCATCGTCTTGTACCCGCTAGCACCTTCCGTATTGGTTCAACGCCTTCATAAGGGAGGAATATCGAAGACACGACGGAAAAAGTACTAAGGGAGAAATCACTTTTGCGAAGAGATCCAACCAATCGTTATCAGGAACAGGATGTTTTGCACAAATAAAATGGTTTGTTCTACAAGCTCATGATGGGAAGATCATTTTCACTTTAGTTATAAATGTGTTCAACGATGTGTAATGCTATTTGTTTTCTCAAATAAATTCTCAAGCTGATGGTTAGCGGACATAAAATTTAAAATAGCTAAATGCATCCATATAACATTTTATAATTTGATAATTCTATAAGTACAACTCTAAAATCAATGTACGAAACTAACTACCGAATGAACGGTATTATTTTAATTAGGATGCATACCTGCATCTCGTGGGGCAAAATATGCCAGTGTGTGTGCTAGAGAAACATTGATGAAGTGGATGTGAAATTTGTACACGCTAACCTCAATCCAATAAAAAACTCTACCATGAATTTACCAACATCGATCAAAAAGTCATCAACATCGTCGTCTCGCGTGCGCATGCGGATGAAAGGTGATGGCTTTCAATTAACGCTGTCATCACCATTGCCGAACGCTTGTCCTGAAGTTGTGAGGAACACTGCAATGCAACCACCATAGACATGCAGCCAAGGATGGCGTCGTCGCTGGCGAAAGGTTGCGGTTTGATGCGGTCATCAAAAGTAAGTGGTATGCACGAGGAAATGAAGCCGGACACCGAAGTACCGTTTCTCTTGATGGCCACAGCCTCAACGTTTAGTAAGTAGTGTACACGCCACAGTACAGCGCAGGAAAATTTCAAACGCAATGAATGATTAACACTCATAAAATCTAGGAAAAGTGAGGAAAGTGTGCGTGGTTCGAACGTCCAAATAAAACGCTTTCTAAAATTATTGCCATCATTTGACGGGGAATGGCACGTGGACAACGACGTTTATTAATGACGATAAAGGATGTCGTTTTTGCGTGGGCTTGACGATGTCCTGACACTCGTCTATGTCAAGTTCTTTAACTTATTTCTATCAGTCTTACACAACGCAATCCCTCTTTTTCAACCCACACTGATGCAAAAATACAGCACACCCATTTCAGACATGTTGAGCTACCAGATATACGTCAAATACCAAACAACCGGCATGGCATACTCGAATTATAGGACTCAGTACAGTCAACAATAGCAAGACCGTCCAAGCCCAACGAGTATGTTAGTCTCCAAATGAAATTAAATTTTCTGATAAACATTGAAGCAGCCTGCAGAGATATGGAACTCTAGGCTCGCGAATCCAACGAATGTTGCAGGAAGGGAAAGGTTCGTTGCATAACCCAATGGCGCACTCGCTTCTCGCGTGTTTATCCCTTACCCACCAACCGACCGGACTATCTGACGTGACACATCTGGTGACGGATTTGGGGAACGGTCTGAAACAGGAGCGTTTGTGAAGTGTGCTCACATTACACAGCTCATCCGAGAGTGTCTAGATAAGGATCACTAAGAACGCACTCGAAGGACGAAAATACTGTGAAGAGCAAACGGTGGAGACGAGGGTGCGGAGGGCGTTGCTTTTAGTTCATACTTGCACACACACTATGGGAGGGAAGGTAGGTGTGGTGTGGGGCTATTGAACGTCATTCCCGTGATTCGTGATGTCACTGAGTAGACGATTCCACATCGCCTATCTATCTATCGGCTTCGTGGTACCTTCCTGTTGGAAATTCCTAGAGAATGGATACCGTCATCGTCAACCGGTTTCGCGAAGTCACTCTCATCATAATTTTGTTTCAATCGAACGTACACAAAAATGTAACCAACAGTAAACTGGCATCCAAAGAAAACAAAGAAAGAAAATAAAACTGTATGGAAGTTTCCTTATGCGCTCACAGGAGAACAAAACCGAAATCTAGGCTTCAGCTCTCGGGTCGCATAAGTGTCTTTCAGATAACATAAGCCTCAAAGGGAAGACGCCGTAGCTGGAGCAACTTTGAGGGACTGACGAAAGACCGAATATTTTACCGGATTGTGCAGCAACGAACGCTTGAGAAGACTGAACTTCATGTGTAGTCAGTGACATGGCAGAATAACAGGTATGATTCGTTAGACTGCAGTAATTAAGCCTCGAGACAAAAGGATGTATTTCATGACCGGCGCTTGCATCATAATTGGATGATGCATCCTTGGAATCAGCTTCCATAGCTGGACCTTGATGGCATTTGGGCCGATTCTAGCGAATGGATTAAACGTCCTATGAGTTGCTACACTTTTTATAAGAAAAAGCAATAAATTTAAACAGATTCTTTTAATGGATGGGAAACTCTTAATTTGTACACACCATACGTAATCTGTCCACTTTTGCTGCTCGTTAAAACAAATAGTAATTAATTTTTGTGTAGAGCATTCTATCTTGCGTTGAAATATGTATGGCAAAGCAAACAAAAACCTTCCAAACTTGAAGCAGCAACTTTTGTGAAATAATATGTATCTTCCCTTCTATACATGTATATATATTTTTACTACATTTTCTTGCAAAATACGATACGATATGTTTTCAATGACCCATGATGTTTTCAGTGACCGAGACGGGCACTTATGTCCAGGTTGACACCGAATGTGAAATTGTGAACATTTATTTATTAACTAGGTTTTTTAGGCCAGGTACCTGGCCCGTCAGCAGTTCCTGGCTCTTCTACCGGCCCATTAAAAGTTCCATGTCGTCCCCGTTACAATTTCTAGGTCTTTCTGCCGAAGGTATATTGTATTGACAATTGCCGAGCAGTTAGTGGGTTCTAATACAAATATGAATTGCGGGATCAAAACTAACGAAATAATCTGACCCGCTCCCTGTTCGACCAGTGCCTGATCTTGGCGCACAGAATTTATCCCTTTAACTGAAGCCCCCATCGACATAAATGTAAAAGCACTGTGTGGTAACTACAACTTTCGGATTTCGAAGAAGTTCGAAGCGAATAATTATTTTAGACTTAGTCAACTCGTCAAAATTAAGTTAATTCATCCGTTTTCCTGATCCTAACCCCCAGTCCTTTTCGGGTTTATATATCGTCCCGGGCTCCGGTTCAAACATTTGAACTTTATAGTTCTAAACTAATATTAGTCCCGAGTGAGCGTTCACGTTCTCACTCCTCAATTCTCACGCTATCACGCATGCAGCCCTGTCGTTTTGACACACTGTTATATCGCAAAATGTTACCAAAAAACTAAACGCGTCTATCAAACAGCTCGGTTAATAGGAAATTTTTCAGAGGACAGATACTTGTACCGAGTTACAGCATATTGTACCCGTTTCTGTGCTCCACAGCGCATGCCCTGTGGTTGCACCACTTTTTATGCTTAGTTTACACGAGGCGCAAAACTCTGAAAATACACGCGCAAATGTCGATTTTGCTGCCACTTTTTTTCGCTTCGTGTAGACGTTGCTATTCGTGAGCCGATGTAGATGAAAGCGCGTTCAGTGTTGATTTGAGTGTTTAACTGTAAAAAAAACAGCACAAAGGTAGTTTACACCTCGAAATCTTATCAACAACCGTTGCACATCATCACAAACAACTATTTTCCATCCACCGGCACTCTATACTTGGTGCGCAAATTTTTGCAAAGGTATTTTTCACTCGCCGACCGAAAAACACATTTGCGCACACATTGACAGTTGACTGACCAACTGATAGCATTATGCTTAGTTTACACGAGGCGCAAAACTCTGAAAACACAGGCGAAAATATCATTTTTTCTGTCACTTTTTTTCGCTTCGTGTAGACGTTCCTATTCGTGAGCCGATGCAGATGTAAGCGCATTCAATGTTGATTTGATTGTTTAATTGTAAAAAAACAGCACAGAGGTATTGTGTACACCGAAATCTTATCAACAACCACTGTACATTATTAAAAACAACTATTTTCCATCCACCGGCACTCTATACCAGGTGCGCAAATCTATTTTTCACTCGCCGACCGAAAAACAGATTTTCGCTTACTTTGACAGTTGACTGGCCAACTGACAGCATTTTACCGCTAACTCACAGCATTTTGCCGTTTGCAAAGGTTGCTTTGCGCTTCGTGTAGACTAAGGCAGCGCTCTGTGAACAGTCCAACAAACACGACAAACACGACATTGTTCGAAGGGTGCTCTGCGACTTGTCGTGAAGAACTGTCACTCTCCCAGCAGCAAGGTAGCAGAATAAACAAGGTATATACTGTTTCTCCGTGGGATACAGCCCTGCACGACAAAATCAAACTGTTTTGTTCTGTGTCGTGTTTGTCTGACATGTTCGATGCAGGTTGACAGAGCACCTCCATACGATTGCTTGGGTTTGATCGTTTTTTTTTTTTGTCGTGTTTGTCGTGTTTGTCTTGTTCGATAGCTGACAGAGCGCTGCCTAAGCATTATACCGCTAACTCACAGCATTTTACCGTTTGCAAAGGTTGCTTTATTATATAGGATTTCGGAAGCGTCCCACTTTACTTCAGTTGAACTGGACTAACGCTTTGCAGCACCTCAGTTAAATGAACAAACGTTTCTGTCGTATGTTCGAGAAGGGTGAGAAGAGAAGCAAAATTGCATTTTGAGAAATGCCCACAGCTGGGCTTCTTTTGTGGGCGCGATAGAAGCTGGCATGGTGTTGGGAACGGAAATAATAACCGCTACCTTCGTTGCCAAATCCTGCGTCAGCAAAAATGCCATATTAAAATTCTAATTAAAAACTCAGAAACGAATTTTGGAGAGGTTACGAGGATTGTGCTTGTCCCATGGCGAATGCCTTGAATCATCCTCCTTGAATGGGAAGAAGCGGAACCGACTGCATCCTTAAGACAATATTTAAGAGCTCAACCATTTCAAGACACGCCATCGTCGTTTCTTCGGCCTGGAACCAAACAACTGACCAGTCATTTTCACAACCTGCACAATTCTGTACAAACATCAGAGAGAAAAGATGATTTAATGGAACCGTTGAACCACCGTGTAGCCATCGTCGTTTTCGAGGTCGTGGATGTTGTTGGTGCATTGAGGAGTGCAGTGGGGAGATGAGATCTTAAAGCTCAAGGAGTAAGAGGATGCGGCTATGCAGGTCGTCTACCTGCATCTTGATGAATGGTGTTTATACTCCGAGGACAAACACTTTAACGGGAGGAGGGCACGTTGGTGGTGGGGAGAGGGGGAGGGGGGCATGAAAGCTCCTCCTTCCTTAGGAGCTTCCTCTAACCTCTGTTATTACAGAACAACCAGGAACTCGCCCGACAGATGATTAGTGCGCAGATGATTTACCAGCTTGAAAGAGACGTCGTGCATCACGACCGGATCTCTTGCAACGAGTTGACGAGCGAAGAGAAAGTGCGGCCTACAACGAAGAGATGGGGCTTGCGATATTTTTGGTCTACCTTTTTCACTGCGGCGCAAAAATGACGCCTACGAGCGCACAACCCCTCCGGGTATTTTACAGATCTTTCCCTACACTCCAACCCAGTTGCATTTATTTGCATTTCTTCAATGCATTTTCAATTTAAAGCCCGTTTAGCATGCAATTATATTATTATCTTTTCTTCGACTTATCGGTCGGAGCAAGGCAATAACATTCAACGCTTTTCACGTTTATGCTTCGCTTGCCCTTCCTTTCGGGGAAGAAAGGGTTAGGCTCGAGTATCACGGGGGAAGATGACTGGATGTCGAGCCCACAGTTTAAAAAAATACTGTTTGTTTTTATTTCTTTCACTTATTTTTCCTTTTCGTTGAGGATGGCAACCAAAAATGTATCAGACACAAAAATGGTCGGAGTTCAAACAAAGCGTCGAAAAACTGAGTAGAACACCGCAAAAAAAACGATGGGGATGTAAAGGAAGGAGAACCAATCTTCTGCTAGTGTAACCAAGAAAGTCAAAGAAGTTGCATAGCCTTCAGCTTATAAAGGAAATGAATAACGTCTTTGAACGATACCCGAAACGATCTTGGGTTCTGTTTCATAAATCCTATCGTCGTAATCATCCATGTTGGTGTACTAATTTGTTTTGTGGGTACTCGCATTTTCCTT